>NW_026643221.1:4800000-6009791 GCF_028829455.1 Penicillium robsamsonii
CACAACCCTCTTCTCCTCCTCCTCCAACATCTCCCCATTCCCAAAGAACCAAACCGGATAATCAGACGAATGCGTAACCCCCCACTCAACCGGCAAAGTCGCCATCACACACTTCGCCCGCCACTCAATCCGATACCGAAACAGCAACGCCGAAGCATCCACTCCGTCCTCATTCTCCGTCAATGCATACGCAAGCCCACGCTGCATCTGATGAACCTGCATATCAGCGTAGATCCTCCCCCACGCATCCTGGTCCCAGTTCTCGCAGTGCGCCGGTAGACGGCCGTCCGGGTAATATAGCGGTATGACAGCGTCCACGATGTGTTCTGGGTAATCTGCGACGAGACGGGTGCGCAGCGCGGAGAGGGTATTGTCTGTGGGCGGGAACCATACGCTGTAGAGGAAGCGCTCGTCGCAGCATTCGCCTATTATGATGCGGATGTTGCGGGATAGGAGGCTGCGGGCGAAGGCACCGCTGTCGAGTGTTGTGAACAGAGATGGGGAGATGAAGGATGTGTCTGTGGTTGGGCGGAATTGGTGGAGGGGGATTGTTTTTGCTTTGTCGAGGAGTGTTTTTGCGGGGATTGAGCGTAGCCGGGTGAGTTTCTCGCTATGGGACAGGGTGAGGGGGATGTCCAGGGCGGTTAGAAGTTGGTTGAATTGGGTTTGTGTTTCGGTTGCCTGCTTGGGCTGAACGGCTGGGCTGTTTGACCAGATGCAGGCTTGACGAATGAGGGAGTTCTCGTCTGGTTGGCGGAGGTCGTAGGCTAGCTGATGGAAGACGGAGTTGGCACCTGCGGAATATCCCGAGATCGTAATGGTCTCCGGATTGCCACCGAATAGCTGGATGTTCTCCTTCGTCCACTCCAGTGCTAGTCTCTGGTCCCAGAATCCATGATTCCCAACTGTTTCTCCGGCAGTGGCTGCGTCCTCCTCCAGTTCTGCCGAGTAGAGGAATCCAAAAAGGTTGACTCGGTACGCGGGCATCACAACCACGCAGTTGAAATCAGCCTCGCCGATCAATGTAGCCGCATTAAATGAATTGGGTGTGCCGAATTGAAGCCACCCACCATCTGCGCCGAACAATTTCTGTCAGCACGATCCATATGGAACTATCTCGCTTCATCCCAGATCCGAGCCCCATATCTCCTAGTTTCAGTCAGACAATACTCACGAATATAAACAAAAACAGGCCACCCCCCCTCGGGCACATCCCCAATAGGCGTCCAAACATTACACTGAAAGCAATCCTCGTTCCACGCATCCGGGCTCTCGGGCGTAAGTCGAAATCCTGGTTGGGGACAAAGCCCCGCACCCTCATCACAGCGGCCCGGTGCCTCTTCGCTACCGTAGGTAAATGATGCGGGTAAGGGATGGGCGCGGCGCCAGCGCTCGGCGGGGGCAAGGCCGTAGCGGACGCCGCCGAAGTAGTGGCAGAGGTCTTTGGCTTGGCTGGTGGGAGAAGACGATGTTGAGATTGTTACGCCTTGGATTGTGCCGCGGTGGGCGAGGGATTTAAGGTGAGTGCGGCGGTTTATTTCCATCTTGTTTGGTTCCTGTTCTGTTGATGACTGATTTGGGGTAGTGCAGTATAGATCCCAGTTGTCACAGACGTATATACACGTCTCTATTCTGAAGTCGTCTTTGACTATGCTGTAGTGAAGTAGAGCAGTCGAGACGGGGAACCACGCCCTTTAAGATAGTATCGGCCTTCATTCCGCAGTTTCTAGACACTTAGCCGAGATAACGAGGCGATTGGGCTTCATTGGTGAGAGACAAGGAAATCGGCAATTCGCCATTCACCATTGGCCATCGGCAGTTGGAGAAGGAGAGATTGCTTCTGTGGAGAACGGCACAAGTCCGCTCGGAGCTAGATCTGGCCCCGAATTACTGGCTGCAACTATAGAGAGGAACGCTAGAAATGTTTAGACTCCAAAATAATCATAACAGGATACCATTTGATTCCGAATAAGCTAGAACAGCAAATTGCCAAATCCAGAGATAAAACTCGATAAACATAAAACTAAAAACGCTGAGAAATCATTCAAATGACATCACGCATCACAAATCGTGCATGGTTCAGTAGTACAGAGTAGCTATGCTTTTACGCCTTGCTGATCCTGCAGATCAGGTCCTGGCCATCGACGGAGTCGCCCTCCTTAACCTGGAGGCCAGACACCTTTCCGCTGTGCGGGGCGGAGATCACCATTTCCTAGATAAGAGTTAGCAAGGTATTCATATATGCAATAGAGGACAAAAAGTAATAACATACCATCTTCATGGCGCTCAGCACCGCAATAGGATCACCCTTCAAGACCTCGTGGCCATCGTGGATGCGGATCTCAACCACAACACCGCTCATGGGAGCACCGACCTGGCTGCTGTCGGTGGGCTCGGCCTTGGGGCGGGCGAGGTTCTCGATAGAGGCCTTCTGGTCATCGACACTGACCTGGCGAACTTCACCGTTGACCTCGTAGAAGACCTCACGCTGACCGGTCTGCTCGGAAAGAGGACCGATGGCGAGCAACTTCAGGATCAGGACCTTACCCTTCTCCAGCTCGACGTGGAACTCCTCGCCGATCTCGGGCCGGGCAAGGAAGTAGCGTGTCGGCAGAACAGACAGATCACCGAACTTGGCCACGAACTTGCGGTAGTCCTCGAACACCTTGGGGTACATGGCGTAACTGGCAACGTCGCACTCGGTAGCGGCGCCGAACTTCTCGCGGATGTCGTTCTTGATCTTGATGAGATCCATAGGCTCCAGGTACAGACCGGGGCGCTTGTCGAGCTTGCGACGGCCGCGCAGGGCCTTGGTACGCAAAGGCTCGGGGAAGCCGCCGTAGGGCTGGCCCATCAGACCCTCGAAGAACTCCAAGACTGATCCGGGGAAGTCGAGCTGATCGGCGCGGTCCAGGACGTCCTGGGCGGACAGCTTGTTGCTGACGATCCAGGAGGCGAAGTCACCACAGACCTTGGAGGAGGGGGTGACCTTGACGATGTCGCCCAGCAACTCGTTGGCCACCTCATACGCCTTCTTGGTCTCAGCCCACTGCTTTCCGAGACCCAGCTGGCTGGCCTGGAAGATCAGGTTGGTCAGCTGGCCACCGGGGATCTCGTGCTCGTAGACCTCGGGGTCGGGGCCAGTCAGACCAGCCTCGAAGGGAGAGTAGAGCAGACGAAGCTGAGCCCAGTAGCTGTCGATAGCGCGGATGTGAGACAGATCCAGCTTGGGGTCGTTCTCGGTACCCTGCAGGGAAGCAAGGAGAGCACCAATGCTGGGCTGCGAGGTCATACCAGACAGACTGTCGGTAGCGGCATCCACGGCATCAGCACCGGCCTCGGCACAGGCAATCATAGAGGCGACACCGGTTCCGGCGGAGTCGTGAGTGTGAACGTGGATGGGAAGATCGGGGTAGCGCTCGCGAATGGCACCGACCAGCAAACGGGCAGCCTGGGGCTTGAGCACACCAGCCATATCCTTGATTCCAAGAACGTGGGGACGCATCTTGACAATCTTGTCCACCAGACCCAGGTAGTACTCCAAGCTGTACTTCTTCTTGGGGTTCAGCATGTCACCACTGTAGCACATGGTGGCCTCGACGACACCACCGGCTTCGTGGACGGCCTTGACACCGACCTCGAGCTGGTCAAGATCGTTCAGGGCATCGAAGACACGGAAGATATCGACACCGTACTTCTTGGCCTGCTTACAGAAGTGGTAGATGGCGTTATCGGGAAGGGAAGAGTAGGCAACGCCGTTGGCGCCACGCAGCAGCATCTGGAAGGGAATGTTGGGGACGGCCTTGCGCATCTTGCGCAGTCTGTCCCAAGGATCCTCGTAGAGGAAGCGCATAGCCACGTCGAAGGTGGCTCCACCCCAGCACTCGAGGGAGTAAGCGTTGCTCAATGCGTGGCTGGTCTCAGTGGCGATGTTGAGCATATCAATTGTTCGCACACGGGTGGCTAGCAACGACTGGTGGGCATCACGCCAGGTGGTGTCCATGATCAAGCAGCCCTTGTTGGCGCGCACAGCGCGAGCGAAGCCCTCGGGGCCTTCGCGGTCCAGGATCTGCTTCCAGCCCTTGGTGCAAGGCACTGAGAGGTCAATGGGCTTGCCCGCAGCATCATTGAGAACTGGCCGGATGATATCACCCTTGAACTTGGGCTCACCGATCTGGCCCTTGATGCTGCTACCGTTGACAGCAACGTCACCCAGGTAAGCGAGCAGCTTCTGGGCACGGTTCTGGCTGCCAACGAGGGCAAAGAGCTCGGGGGTGTCATCAATGAATGTAGTCCAGCAAGTACCATCGATGAATACGGGGTGGCTCAGGAGCGAAGCAAGGAAAGGAATGTTGGTCTTGACACCGCGGATACGGAACTCAACCAGAGCACGAAGCATCTTGCGGCGGACGATCTCGTAGGTCGAGCCACGGCAAGTGCACTTGACCAGCATAGAGTCGTAGTGAGGAGAGATAATGGCACCAGCAAAGCCGTTACCACCGTCCAGACGGATTCCATTGCCACCAGCAGAGCGGTAGACCTCGATCTTACCAGTATCGGGGGAGAAGCCCTTGGCGGGGTCCTCGGTAGTGATACGGCACTGGATGGCGAAACCGCGAGTAGAGATGCGGTCCTGGGTAAGGCCAAGTTGTTCAAGGGTTGCACCAGCAGCGATCTGGATCTGAGCGGCCACGATATCGATACCGGTGATTTCCTCGGTGATAGTGTGCTCGACTTGAATTCTGGGGTTGATCTCGATGAAGTAGTGCTCATTTCCGCAGACAAGGAACTCAGCGGTACCAGCGTTGCGGTACCGAACTGACTTGGCCAACTTCACGGCATCAGACAAGATCTTATCACGAACATCGGCGGGAAGGTCCTTGGCAGGAGCAATCTCAACGACCTTCTGGTGGCGACGCTGAACGGAGCAATCACGCTCGAAGAGGTGGACAACGTTGCCCTGGTTATCACCGAGAAGCTGAACCTCGATGTGCTTGGGCTGGTCAAGGAAACGCTCGACGAAGACGGTACCGTTACCGAAGGCGGTGCGAGCCTCGGAAGTAGCACGCTCGAAAGAGTCACGCAGCTCGGACTGAGAACGGACAACACGCATACCACGGCCACCACCACCAAAGGCAGCCTTAATAATGATGGGGAAACCATATTCATCAGTGAAGGACTTGACCTCTTCAAAACGCTCGACGGGGCCCGGAGTTCCGGGGACAACGGGAACGTTGCACTTGATAGCAGCGCGGCGAGCGGAAACCTTGTCACCAAGGGCATCGATGGTCTCAGCGGTAGGGCCCACGAACACAATGCCAGCCTTCTCGACGTTCCGGGCGAACTCGGCGTTCTCTGACAGGAAACCGTAGCCGGGGTGGATCAGGTGGACACCGTGCTCCAGGGCGATCTTGATGATCTCATCACCGGCCAGATAAGCACCCACGGGGGTATATTGGCCCCGGTGACCGATCATGTAGGCCTCATCAGCCTTTTGACGATGCATTGAGAGACGATCTTCGTGTGAGAAGACTGCAACCGTCTGGAGGGACAGTTCGTGTGCGGTACGGAAGATACGGATGGGGATTTCACCACGGTTGGCGACTAGAATCTTTTGGAAGTGCATGATGGTCGAGTTGGCCCGCAGACGGCGGTGGACTGAGTCCTGGTGGTGCTCATTGTGATCCTCGATGAAGTCAGACTCATCAATGGCCTGCTCCGGCTGGCGGTGCTGAACAGCAGCCATGGTGTAGATGTGTGAGATGGAGAAGGTTAACGGAATTATTTACTAGTGAGGATTTGATTAGTTGAAATTCCGTTGAAGTTCCCGAGGTCCAGCTCTAGAAAGCAGAGGCGGTGACTCACTATAACCTAAGCTGGGGAGCTCTCTCCAAATTCAGGCCGGTTTCGGCGGATCACTGCGCAATCACTTGCACTGTCCTTCGGTATAAGCAACAGAAGGTATATAATAGAGATTGAATTGAATAGAATTGAATTGTTAAGGGATGATATAGAAAGAAAAGGAAGAAAAAAAAAGTAGATTTTTGAAGGGGGAGGGGTTAGATAAAGAGGGGAATCACAAGCGTGATCTGCAATGTCACAGATACTTTCCGGGGCGAGAGAACTGACTCCAGGAATGAGGTAACAGGTACTTACAGGTTCACCGGTACACCGGAGCTGCCCAGAAATTGGCAATGATCAAATCGAATAGAATAATAATAGAATAATAGATTTCGATTCTTCCATTTATTATTGGATTTATCCGAAATGGTTTGTTGCGGGGCTTTTACCCTCATGCCATCATCCCCCATACTAACCCTTGCTACTATATCCGTATTATTCCCACTACCCCGGACGAGAACGTCTCGCACGATAACTCCCCTATGAACTCGCACGAGAACATTCGGGTATTTTAGGCAATCGATTCCGCTGATCTACCTCGGGCCATCGGGACAATCGTCCAGCATATAGTCTTTAATTCGTAACGGATATTCACGGGAAGCTGGGAGGGAAAAGTCCGGGGGAGACTCGGAGAACTCTCGACACATGTGCAGCGAGAGAAGTGGATCAGACATTACAAGATTCCACCAGTTCGGGGAAAATGTGACCGAGCCGATATCTACATAAGTCACTACCGACGGAGTTATGAAGTAGGCGATCAATTTGACTCATATAATTATTTAATTATTCCAAGGGAAAATGTTCGGTCATGCGTCCATAATGGAAAGCCGATAATCGCAATCCATGACGCTATTTGATTTGTACCGCCCCCACTATCAAATCCCCTTCCCAGAATTCAATCTCACAGCATATCCCCTCCCTTGGCACTCTGGGAGGATCTCCCGCTTGTATGACAGATACTACCAATCTTCAGGGCTATTCGGCCTGCCAAGAGACATTCCTGAGATTCCCCAAGGTGCCAAGGTGCTCTATACAACCCGAGCTATTCCACCGTCAGCATCCATCAGCCCAAGAATCCAACCTGATACACGGGGTATCTTAATCTCGTCGCACGGAAAATTGCATCCTCTCTGATAAGCTCCCGCTTTAGCAAAGGATTTAAAGGTTGGCCGTGCAATCACCGCTCGAAGCGCTTATCTACCAACCTTGGAAGCTTCCCCGAGCGATTGACATCGTCAGACCCCTAGGGTCCTTTGGTCACACGTCTACACTCAACATCCCCGACGGAAAAATATACTTATTTCCGCCAGTAACCCTTGCTGGCTGCATGATTCCTCCACGGGGTTCCACTCTCCGGGGGAATTGAGCGTCTCTTTTTAGACGGGCCGAGAGGGAAATCGGCAGCTCGGAACTGCGAAACCCCTATGTTGTACATTGTATACTTCAGTAATCCCGCAGGCAGCACTAGAGCTTAAAAAAAAAAAAGAAAAAGAAAAAGAAAGAAAAAAAGAAAGAAACGTGATGCTTCGAGTCGAGATGTAGAGTGGGGAAATGCAGCATCTCATATCCTACTAAGACATCCAATGTCAGCCTGCCGTCGCACCTCATGGGCAAAGCTGCAAGCTGATAAAGTGATCTGCACTCACCTTGAATCCCAGGGCGAATGCATAGTTGCAGATGATTTACCTTGGCATCTTGGCGATACTGCTTTCTTCACCGAAGACCCTTACGTTCGAATGGATCCTAGGCGGGCCCTTGGCAGCCTCGGACTGGAGGGAAAACAGGGAAATACTGAGGTTACTGCGGTGAGGATAGATAAAAAACAAAAATTAGGGAAATTGCAATGCTATTACTGAATATCGAGCCATGGCCCAGACTGTTAAAAGCATAAAAAGAAAACGCAAGCTTATCAAATACATGCGGGAAAAAAAATTATCAGAAAGCAAGATTAAATGGGTCATGAGTTCCTCCTATGGCACACTCTTGGCGTAACCATCCCTCCATATGAAAGTCGTTCCTTTTGCAACCTCAATCACTTCCGCTGTATGTTACAAATGCAAGAGAAACGAAGAATCAAAAGCAAAACCAGTGCACGATTCTAGAATCCACGATACCCAGTTGCCTGGGGTGTGAGACCGGCGCCGTTGGACTGAGGGCCCTGGGTCAGCATGAGCCGCGAGCCCTGCAAAATGGGAGTATTGTCCTCCTCTGTGCGGGTTGTCTTCTCGCGGTTCTTGCGCTCCTCGTTGTCCTTCTTGAGCATCTCGATCGTCCGGGTCTGCTCGCAGAGGAAGTTGATCATGAAGGGCATAGTGAAATCGTGAAGACCCTTGCGCCATGAGATCTCCATGATGACATCGGGGCGGATGAGGTCGTAGCAGGCATAAAGCATGCCGACGTAGCACTCGCGGCTACCAATATCGACGAACTGATTATGATTAGTAAAGTCTCAAGCACTGACAGAGAGAGCGAACTTACGTAGCGGAGAAGATCCTCCACAACTTCGGGCTTGGCGGAGATAGCGGCAGTCTCAATAGCATCCTTGTAGAGCTTGTCCTGCTTGGAGAGCGCGATCGACTTTTCCCAGCGCTTGTTGTTGCGGTAAATGTTGGCCGCAATCTGGCGGAAGAAAATGAGGTCGTGCTTCTCAAGACGCTGGGCGAGAGCCACAGCGTCAAAGTTGTCATTCTGGTCAACAGAGTCCTTGAGCAGCTTGTGGTCCTCCTCCTCGATCAGGATCTCGTTAATAGCGTCGTTGACAGCCCGCTTGTTCTGAGATTGAACATTGAGCAGGAAAGGCTTGATCAGGGGGATGTTGTCAGAGCTCTGGAAGATACGAACGACACGATTGACGTCGATACGAGCGGTCAGAGCCTGAAGTAGGTCAGTGAGCAGAAGGGGCTGCTCCTGAAGGTAAAAATTCAGCGCCCGGTAGTAGATCTCCAAGTTGGCAACCTTGACGATGATATCCTTGAACGAGTGGTGCTCCCAGGCATCGGCGGCACGCTCCATCATGGCGAGAGCGGCGTTATCCCACTCATCATAGTGGCAGTACAGGAACACCAGCTCCGGCCAGAGATTGGCTTCCTCACAAGCCCGGATCATCTTGGGGATGTTGATGCGGGACCAGAAGAGTTTCAGGTGCTCCATGACACGGTCTGGGTGGTACTTCGACAGAGCAATGCCAAGCTCTGTGAACATGCCCATGTGAGCCCGCTCGAGACCAAGGCCTGCCTCCAAGACAGCGATCAGTTCATCGAAGTAACCATTGCGCTCGTATTGGCGAACAAGGCTCTGCAGCTCTTCGGCGTGAACAATGAGGTTGAGACCGCAAATTTGGGCAAGACGGAATTCCTTCTTCTCAACACAGGCTTCGTTGACCTGCTTCCAGACCTTGACGCTATTAGCCTTGCGGGCACACTCTACTGCAGCTTGGTAGTCCTCCAGGTGGACCAAGGTAGTCGCCAACTTGGCCCAGTTAGAGATGTTCGTGAAGAAGATCTTGGCAGCATGGTGGAAGCCTTCGGCATAAGCCTTGTCACCGGACGCTTCAATATCCGCAACATTAGTAGTGCGAAGGAAGTCCTCGAGCTCAGCAAGCTGATCCAGGCGGGCAAAGCAGAAAGCAAGAGCAGTATCAATAGCCGGCTCGCGCAGCGTCTTGCGGGCCATGCGAAGGAACTTGACGAGATCCTCATCCTTGCCTGCATGTGTTGCAGTCTCAATCACCTCATGGTAGTTGGATGGGTCCTCGGCACGGATGTAGGACTCAATTGAGTCAGTCACACGAAGACCATCGAGTTGGGCCTTGGCAACCTTGCTCCAAACCTCGGACAGCTCGACACGCTCAGCGAACTCTTGAGCTCGGTCGATGCTGACAATGTTCTCCACAAGCACGTTGACCGCGGCCAAGTTGTTGTTAACCTTCTTGTAGATTTCAAAGGCCTCCTCGTAGAGACCAACGCTGGTACACATCTCAGCAATTTCATCGGCGGAGAACTCGTTGAGCTGGTGAATGTAGTCCATCAGGCGACTCTTGTCAGCCTTGGCAGCAGTCAACATCAAGAGGTTCTGCAAGCTGGTATTATCACTGAAAGGAGAGGGCTCCAAAATGATTTTCTCGAGCAGCTCAATCAGCTCGCCGGGCAGATCGGCTTCAAGGAACGACTTGACGGCGACTGACACCTTCTCGGGTTCGGTAGATTCGGGAACCGCGGTGGCGATGACCTGGTCCACAAGGGAACGCCGGCCCTCGTTGTTCTCGCTGAGGACAAAGCTCCAGATCTCGGGGTCGGCACGCTCGACGAGGTAACGAGCTTGGGCACGGAACATGGAATTCTCGTTGGTGATGCTAATTAGCTCCAGGTCGTTCTGGCCCTTGCTGTAGGCAATGTAGGCCAGGTTGGGGTCACGCTTCTCGCAGTACTTTCCAACGGTGAGGGTGTCATATTGGTCGTTCTCCTTGAGGAACTTCTCTGGGTCGTTGTTGCTGTCGATGTAAATCTTCGCAAGAGCGTTGTAGACAGCCTGCTGCTGGTTGCCAGTGGCAAGAGTGGCCTCGAGGAAAGGCAGGAGCAGCTTGAGACGGTTTCGGCTCTCGACCTCAGAAACGAGCTCGTCGATGGGGATCACGGCTGGGTCGACAGTCGAGAGCAGGTTCTTGATGATGCTCTCCTCACAGTCAACATCGAGCAAACCGCCAACAACAGAAGGGGCGCGACCAGGGTTGACGCGCTGGACATAGACCTCGATCGACTTGAACTGCTGGTTCTGGTAGAGGTACAAGACCAAATCGTGGATAAAGTTGAAACGATCGCAAACGATGATCAAAGGGAGCTGCTCTGTCAGGCGGGCTTCCTTCAGGAAGTTCTTCACCTTCTCGGGGTTGTAGTAGTTGCTCTCACGACAAATACGCTCAACCTCAGTGACCTGGTTCATGGCGGTGGCAGCCTCGATGTACTTGAAGTGCACTTCGGGGTCCTCGCTGAGGTTGACGATGCTTCCCAGGTAGTAGTAAAGACCCTCGGCAGTGCGGTATTTCTCCAGAAGATCAATCAGACGATTAGCACCAAGAAGGTCGGAGAACTTAGTGGCAATCTGGACCACAGACTGCAGGTTCTGGCGAATGTTCGACTCCAACATGGTGTCCAGGCAGTCGAGAGTTTGCTCCACAGACAGACGACCGAAGTAGCTCATCAGCCACTCGGGGCTCAGCTTGTCGGTGCGAACAATGTTGCGCTTGATTACAGCGGGATCATCCGAGTTTTCGAGAGCACGCTGAATGAGGCCGGCATTCTCGCAAAGCTGGGCGATACGAGGGCGGTCATAGTGTGTGAATATTTCGTTGCCGAGGATGGCGTCTGCGACCTGGGGAGCGTTGACGAGGTTCATCTCCAGTAAACGAGTTTGCAGATGGCCGTGCTCGGGCTTGTTGTCCTTAAGAGCGTCCAGGAGGAAGGAAGTGGCCTGCTGGATCATGTTCTGTGACAGGAACACATCAACAACGCGATCAAGGTCAACCAATGCACCACTTTCTTCATTGGCGAGCTGAGTAGCGAACTCAGCACCCTTCTCGGGGTTAACGCGAACAATGTGCTGAAGCAGCTGGGTGTAGTCCGGCTGGTATCCAGCTTGCTTGGAGTATGCAAGAATCTTGTCGAATTGACCAGTCTCCGCGAATCCAGCTACAACCTTGTGAGGAACATTAGCTTGGAGATAAACGGTCAAGGCAAGGGACATGTCGTATGGCCGAATGATGTCACCAAGCTCCTCCGAGCTCTCCAGCTTCTTCTCCTGCATCCACTTCTCAAGCAAGTGCTTGCGGTTCTGCTGCAAGACGGGTCGGACAAGCTCAACACTTTCGTACTTGTTGAGCGAACCCTTGTCTAGGAGCATACCAAAGTACTGCAAGATCACCGACATCTGACCGGTTTGGGGAGCGCTCTTGAAGCGGTTGATAGTTTCCAGGGTGCGGAGGAAACCCCGAGGGGAGTTGGCGGCAATCTTGGCGGCCTCGGCGTAATCCTGCGAGGCCATGAGAGAGTCAAACTGCTGCTGGTACAGGTGGTCCGCGCCTGGAAGGCCGGCCTTCGAGGCAAGTTTGATAGCAAGACCGGACATGGCGGGGTTCTCCATGAGGTACTGGATAATATTGCTTTCGTCGACACTGACGGCCAGGACTTGACCCTTGCGGTTCACACCGACAAGACCGGCTCCCTCGGAATCCGGGGTCGTGGTGAAGATCGTCTCGCTGGAGATGCGGTTCATGAAGATACAAGTGCCAGTCTCGAGATCATAAAGGTGAATGAAGCCGTATTTCGTAACGAGGTAGACCACGTCGTATTTGCTGGACACCTGCATTGCGACGGGGAAATCATTGACCGCCTCTTGTGGGAAGTACACCTCGACGGCCTTCTTCTGGAAGCGAGGGTTGGGCTCTTGGTGGTCGATTTCGGCAATTTGCAGCTTGGCGCCCGTTTGGGTACGAACGGCGAAGGTAAAGAGGCTGTGGGGTAGGGGGGAGCCCTCGACGGTAATGTTGGCGAAAGAGGCAGCATGACCTTCGATGAATTGAGAGATCCCGCGCTCCTTTGAGTAAAGCTGCATCGATCCAACGACCCGGCCCTGCTGCTGGCTAATACCAACCACGACCATCCACTTCTCCTCGGCGTTGACGCGGTAGTTGATAATTTGGCATCCCTAAAGGGCATCCACAGATTAGCATACTAGGCTTTAATTGTTGTATCCACATCGCAAAGAACATACTGCAAGGTTGGGAAGCCGGTCGAACACTTTGACGGGGTTCTGCTGTGTGGCGTCATAGACATCCCAGTGGTAGACCGCTGAATCGGTGACCAGACCCAGGGACCTTTCGCTGAACCACTTCCAGTAGACAATATCTTCATTCATATTCGCCGACTTCAACTTTTGCCGCGCCCCAAGGTCGAAGATCTGAATGGTGCGACCCTGAGCCTTCAAGGCGATGATGTTCTTGTTCCAATGCATGATCGCACTGTCGGCGTTGATCGGGCGTCGTAGAACTTCATTGTTGTTCTTGAGGTCGATAATGATGACCTCTGGTTTGCCATCATCGTCGGGCTTTTGACGAACACAGACGTAGTGATCAGATTCTAGTGTCTAAACGGACGATTATTGTTAGCCATGCCTTGTGTCCATGATTTGAGGGGTAGTCGCAAGGCGACAGTAAATAACTTACACATGAAGTGAAGCCAATTGACGCCGGCTATAAATATGAAACGTTAGTAAAAGTCCCAATATATCAAGAAAGAATGCGCTACACAGCCGGTGCATCCGTCTCGAAGCTCGAGCTAGTCACGAAGCATCGCCGCGGTAAACATGGTTGGCTGTACATACCGCAATGCCGACAGAGGTCAACTGTAGAATTCATGCGCAGGTTAGTTTCAGAGCTTTAGTGGTCATGAGATAAAGATGAGGGGCAACCACGTACATTGACCAGCTCTGTGAACTTGATGGGGAGAGGTGCCATATTTACGTAGGCCGCAGTACGACCTAGTCCGCCGAATGAAACGCCACGCAAAGAAGGCAGAAGAATTGAAGTATGATGAAAAAGGGTGATGAAGTGCGAATGTCACGAGGAAGAAAAAAAGAAAAGAAGAAGAAGTATGAATAGAAGGGGGGGGTTAGAGATCTGGTAGATGCGGAAGTGACCTCAGGAGGCCGCTGCTGTCGTTGCTGAGGTGTCGCTTATGGGCGATCACGTGACACGGGGCTTACCAGATTGTCCCTTTCAGATGCGTTTGCAGGTAGAAAAGATAAAGAGAGGGCGAGATGAAAGGTAGAAATCAAACTTGCTGATATATTGTCAGATTAACTTGAGAGAGAGCTCTGGAGAAGTGCTGTCAACTCAAGTTCATATACCTCTTTTACCTATGTTGGAGGTATAACTGACCGCCCTCACCATGCCCCAATGTTGACTAGGTACACCATGGACCTACGTGGCTCTTACTACTCATCCTGGCCACATTCTCTAATATTCTTTTATTTCTGTGCTTTGGGGTTTGAATACCACTATGCTAAAAATATATATCACTTTACTCTTTGTGGGAAACCCGATTTCTCCAAATATAAGCTAAGGATGGCTGTATAAGCATATAAACCGTCCGTGAACCCTGAAAAGCAGGGAATGTGCACGTTCAGCCCATTTTATAAGTGGCAATTAGCCTCTATCTAAAGCCAAGAGTTCCGAACTCAGGAGATTGGGGAATTGGAAATCGGCCCCTTAACCAGATCCACTCTAGCGGGCCCTACCTTTTAGCCATTACAGCTGCGCGCCTCGGCTCTTCAGACGTCATCAGGTGAAAAGACCCCCTCGCCAATCAGTATAAAGTTATTGAGTTACCCATCCCAGACAGTCTACAAACAATCTTATGGCATGGCACCTCCAAGACAATATAGCCGACTGCCAACAGCCCACTAGAGCCCCCAAGAAAATTTCTTCCGACGGTCTAAGCCGTGAACTCACATTAAACACCGAACCGGAGCCACTAGAATGCATATCGGCCCATTTTTCACTCAGATGCTCGGCGAAAAGGATCAATGACCACGCGCACAGCGCCATCCGGTGTGTGGGCTGCTTGTCTATCTCGGTCAAGCCAAGCCCGGAAGGATCTCTAGGCTAGGACTCCCCACGCCAAGCCAGCCTTAAAGTGTGTGATGCGGGATGTTGCTTCTATACTGTCCTCGCATTGGCGGCACGGTGCTCCCAAGTCCTTGGCATCTGCTTGGCCCATTAGTGAACTGGTATTTTACCCTGTCCGAAGCTCGGGATCCTGGGGTGCAGGGTGATTTTATTGTTCGCATAACGAGAAAAATGCGGGATGGAGATGCGGGGGTATATCGCGGTATGTGGCTATAAAATGGTGGGCACCGACATAAAACTTGAAAGAAATATCCCAAACATTCCCCGGAAGAATCCCACAAAGTCTGCCATCAAATTTTCTGGGCTGCTGTGTTCAGAGTGGTCAGATTATTCTGTTAGTTAGCCTCCCTTGCTTGCTTTTTGTATCTCTACCTTTTTCTTCTTTTTCTTTCTCTTCAAGTTATTCTACCCCCTCTCTTGATAGACAGCCATAATGGCGTCTCCCAATGAAAGGGCAGATCCGATTCCGGATGGTATGTTCGCCACGGCACGTCAGTCCATTGGTGATCTCTTCATCTGGAAGCAGCGTGTCGAGGTGACCAATGAACACGGAGAGACACACGCAGAATGGCAAACCCCAGAGCGTATCCAGAACCCTTTCAGCCTGATGGCGCAGCTTTCAGCTCGAGACTGGGTGTTCTTCCTAGTGGGACTCACTGCCTGGACTGCTGATGCATTTGATTTCCATGCCCTATCCATCCAGACAGTAAAGCTGGCAGAATACTACGACAGATCCAAAACAGATATTTCGACTGCCATCACTCTGACTCTGCTGCTGAGGAGTGTAGGAGCTGCATTCTTTGGACTCGCTGGTGATAAATATGGTCGTAAATGGCCCATGGTGCTCAATATGATCATTCTGGGGATCTTGCAAATTGCCACCATTTACAGTAAGACTTTCCAGCAGTTCTTGGCTGTGCGAAGTCTCTTTGGTCTTTTCATGGGTGGCGTTTATGGAAATGCTATTTCTATGGCTTTGGAACATTGCCCGTAAGTATCATCGTCCAGGGTTGAGTGGCATTCGTTAATCATCTTGGAAAACAGTGTCAACGCGAGAGGTCTTATGTCTGGAATCCTTCAACAAGGGTATTCACTTGGATATGTGTTTGCGGCATGTGCCAACCTTGGTGTTGGCGGTGCAACAGATAGTTGGAAAACCGTATTCTGGATTGCAGGTGAGTCTACTATCCTTATCCAACACTGTTTGTCTACCACTAACAATTTGTCTTGTGCAGCCGGTATCTCAATTGCAGTTGGCTTCGTTCGCATCTGCTTCCCCGAGTCGCAGTCCTTCATCGAAGCCAAGAAATCTGGCAAGCGAACAATGACCGCAGGCGAGTTTTGGCGCGAAACAATAAGCATGTTGGGCAAGGAATGGCGCATGTGCATCTACTGTATCATTCTCATGACCTGGGTATGTTGTGACCGATATTCCGGTTCCTGTTCAAGACTTATCTAATTTGTTTCGCGATAGTTCAATTTCTATTCCCACACATCCCAAGACTCATACACCACATTCATGCTCACTGCAAAGGAGCTTGATAACGAGGGCGCCTCGCGAGCTTCTATTCTGATGAAGACTGGAGCCTGTGTGGGTGGGACAATCATCGGCTACCTGTCCCAGTTCTTCGGTCGTCGCCGAGCAATCGTCGCCTCCGCCTTTGTATCTGCAGTCCTCATCCCGGCATGGATCCTCCCAGAAGGCGAGCGGTCTCTGAGCGCGACAGGATTCTTCATGCAATTCTTCGTTCAGGGAGCATGGGGCGTGATCCCCGTTCATCTGAACGAGCTATCACCCCCGGCGTTCCGCTCTTCTTTCACGGGTCTGACATACCAGATTGGAAATATGATTTCCTCGCCATCGTCACAGATTGTGAACGCAATCGCTGAATCCACATTCATCACTAGTGCAGCCGGTCATCGTGTTGAGGCCTATGGGCCTGTGATGGGGGTTGCCACTGCCATCATTGCTCTTGGTATCATATTCACTACTGCTGTTGGTCCTGAGAAACGTGGTCGGCGGTTCGAAACTGTTGTGGCTGGAGTTGATGAAGCTGCCAATGCCAAAACTATGGATTTGGAAACAGGTGCGGGTGATGATAAGCCAAGTGGTGAGACCATTGAGATGGCGCATCAGAAAATTTAAATTGGGTCCTGGTGGTGGTTGATTTCGGCAAATCGGGTGTCATTTTTGGTCATTTTGTCACTCTACGGGGTGCAATATGGAGCCTGATACTCCGTAATTAATTTCCTATTTCAACTAGGTACTTTACTTATGAGTTATGTCAAGGACGACGGAAGAATAACGAGAAACTGAAATGACACTTTAATATATATATCTCTCTCTTTTGGGGAATTCTTCGACCAACCTGAGACGAAGCGGATTCTATTCCTCTTATTAATTTACTAAGTTCTCCAGATAAAGGCTTCTTTCTATATCTCTATATAGACAAGAATAGCTGGTAGCTTATGCGGTCTTGTTAAGTCTTTTTAGATGTTTATTAAGATGTCTTCTCGATATTCCTTCCGATATACAGGGTAACTAACCTTATTTTAGATATTGAGGATACAAGAGTAGACGGCCGCGTATACGGCCTTGTGGTGCCTTTTTATAGTCTTTTGAGTAGTCTTTCATGGTGTTTTTGTATGGTGGTCTCAAGATATTCTGTTTACAACTAGAATATGAGGACCTGTGGGATTGACGCCGAAAATGACCACTTTTGAGGCCAGAAACGGCTGCCTTTCCACCCGTAACTTTGGACGTCCAGCTGCCACTTGACCGCCCACTGCCCTGTAACACCACTTTTCTGCACCCGCCCAACACTTTTAGTAATCCTCCGGTCCTGATGTTGACGCTCGACTTATACTGCCCATACTAGAGCCCAGGCTCTGCCCCTGCAGTGTTGGCTCACCGCCTCAAGCGGATACAACATCACTTCCGACCGCCCTTGTATTTACATTTCCTTGAGCTTTAGAGATAAACAGCATGCAGGCACCGTTCAATGGAATCAATTCAACTGTAGCCCTTCACAGGTTAAAACCAGTTAGACTTGACGGCCCTCTTCTTCGTGCTCCTAAAGCTGGTTCTTTAGACGGGTAAATGTCCATTCTCGACGCTGACCGATACCACGTTCAATAGTACACTCATCAGACCAATAAACACGGACCTAATCCTCAGAAGTAAAGTGTTCATATCTTCGCGCCTAAGTAAGGCTTTTTTCAGCAGATAGAGGTGTTAAAGTAGGCCGTTGCATTTTCCGCCACTTTCGAAGGCCCATTTCATGGGTTAGTCGCGGGTACGTTTAACCTTATGATCGACCTCTGCGAGTAGGTCTGCGACTAAGATTAACGGGTTTTGTTATATAGTCTCATATATATGGTCACGGTCGTCCTCGGTACGCTTTGACTCTTGAGTAAGAGTATACTGAATAGTTGAGCGTGGAGTATCTGGAAATCGTAAAACTATCGGTACAAATTATATTACAAGATTACTAAAAGCCATGTTCCTCGAACTCTTGTTCTGTCCATTGCCACAATTCCTCCGCTTTGTCCATGTCACTCTCGATGCCCGTTCTTTTCGCTTCCTTGAAGAAAGGGATGTAGTACGCTCCGTTCTTCACTTTAGCCGAATCAGCGGTACTTGCCCATAACTGATTGAGTGTGCCAGTAGGAATATCCACGGAAGCTACTGAGCTGAACAGACGAAAAATGAAAGAGAGAACTGGGTTGGCTGTCATTCCACCTCCAATATTCGTCCGGACAAGCCCCGGGTGTAGAGAAACCGACTTAATACTGGGAAACTTCTTGGCGCAAGATCTCGCGAAGTATATGTTGGCGAGTTTGGAGTGACCATAACGGGCGACGGTGCTGATCTCGGTGAGCGGTGTCTTCACCTGCTTTAGAAGTATGCCGGTTTTGGGAGCGTTTCGGTATATCTCAGAGCTAATGTTCACAATACGAACATCGGCCCCGGTATCAGCAGTCTTGGTGAGGACCGGCAGAAGTAGTCGAGTCAGCAGTGCCGAACCCATGTAATTTGTGCCAAATTGGACCTCGAAACCATCCTCGGTCAAGCCAGGGGGTGCAGCAAAGATACCGGCGTTGTTGATAAGAATATCGAGACGGTCGTTTGTGGACAGGAATGTTTCAGCTGCGCGTTTGATGGAGGCGAAAGACGCAAGATCTATGTCCAGAAACACGATCTCCGCGGAAGGAACTTCTCGCTTGATATCAAGAATTGCTTCTTCTGCTTTCTTGACGCTGCGAGCGCCCATATATATCTTTGTAGGGTTGTGCGCCGCCAATTGCTTTATGGTTTCTTTTCCGAGACCATTGTTGCCCCCAGTCACCAGAATGACCCGCCCAGAAAGGCTTGAAATATCCTTTCTGGGGTCAAAAGAGTGGCCCTTGCGGAAAAGAGAAGACATTTTCTTTGCATAGAACAATAGATACTGAATTTCCGATGTTCTACCGTGAAGTTATACTCTCTTTTTGATGAATCATCATCCCGAGCCTCGACTCGGACCCGGGGTGACTATTAACCATGCCCGATTTATATACCAGTGGCGACACCACAATTGACCGCCGGCCTTTTGAATCGTCCCGACTCTTCAATTATCTTTTCAAGTCAGCCTTAACTAGATATATTCTCCCTTCTCAGAGGCCCAAGGCATGTCGATTTCACGCATCCCGGTGATGAGGCCACTTTTGTATCTAATTTATGCTTAGTCGACATCGGAGGCCATTTACCTCAGGATCTACCCAGAGCACTTACAGTGGTGTTCCATGAGTATTTGACCTTCACTTTAAACAACCTATGTTTAAATACGAAGTTGGGCATTACCAGCTATTAAATTGGATTGAATTTCCGTTTCTGCGAGGCAATATTTGAAGTGGGCCTAAGAAATGGCCCCTAGACCGAAGTACCCAAGTTCAAAACTGTATATATCGCTTCTCGATTGGCCAATCATAAGGTGGTATATTTAACATTGACCCCACGCCTTCTTATGTTTTCTTCGGTCAATTATTTGTGAAATCTATTTTGATTTATCGCTTTTACTATATATTCTGGGGTGTCCAGCTCTCATTCAAAATGGATTAACTGACTAGTGTACTTCGCAAGGTCCAAGACCCACTTCTCTTTTGCCAGTAGAACTTCATATGCACTAATACCAGAAAAAGCCAATGAGGCCATTGCACAGTAGAAGGGATCGAGTCTTCTTGGTGGCACGTCTCGGAGGTTGCACCATTGTGGCTTCAGTTTTGGGCGGAGCATGGGCGATTCTAGACTGCGAAGCTGGTATACCATGGGTTACACAGTATAAAAGTGCATAGTCATGAGCAGTTCCGATGCAAGCATTGTCGTCAGATCGAAGGACAAATCGTCACTCTACAAGCTACGACCGGTTTACTTCTATGCCAGGCAAATGGCGCTTACGAGGATAGGATAAGGACAGACAAGATAGGCCATAACAAGGTACCCAATCCATCATGAGAATATTCTCGCTGGAAAGGGACCGACTCTTTGACGAAGCCCATGAGGCATTCTCAAGCGAGTCTGGGCTAGACACTAGGTTGAAACCCAGTGTCCGCCATCCTTTTCAACAATGGTTATGCGGAAAACATCACCTCTCGTGAAGCCTCATTGTGAAAAGGGGAAAGCAGCAGTAAAAGGGTAATAATCAATTCATGTCTCTCCCACGCCTATCCTGGTTGCCGGAGTACAAAATCAAGACCATGTTGGAGATCAAAGGGGCCCGCCGACTGGCAGTGGGGTGCCCGTCCACAAATTTTGTTTCCTCGAGTACTCGGGATAATTTTTTTGGTTCTTGTCGAGTACCTCGTACTTCACAGGCCATACCCAGCCGTTATGTCTTTTATAGACTTAACGGATAATTCCATCGTACTTGGTCTTGTACCATCTCATGGTCTCAGTGGTGGTGATGCGGTGGTTGACACCGATCTTGGACTGGCAGCGGCGGCGCTTGGCAACACGGGCACCGGGGCGGTCCCTAAAATTACTTGTTAATATCCGGTGTGAATTGCTACGAAATACAGTGTCCAGTGGGAACTCACATGCAGACGAAGAAGTCCATGCCGTAGATACCAATGCCGGGATCGTACTTGATACCGAGATCGATGTGCTCGCTGATACCGAATCCGAAGTTACCGGTCTCGGAGAAGTTGCGCTTGCGGAGCTCGTACTCCTTGACCTTGAGGCCACGCTCGAGGATCTCCTCGGCCTTGGCGCCACGGATGGTGACGTGGACGGAGATCTTTTCGTTACGGCGGATACCGAAGGTACGGACGGTGTAACGGGCCTTGCTGTAGACGGGGGTCTGACCGGACAGCTGCTCGAGAACCTTGGCGGCACGAGTGAGTCTATCACCGGACTCTCCGACGGAGATGTTCAGGACCAACTTCGACAAGCGAAGAGATCGGCAGGGGTTCTCGGCCTTAGCAACTTGGGCAGACTGCATCGTGTTAGTCTCAACTTGTGGAATGTGTATCTAGCCGACGAATAGATATTTTCAGGGAAATTGAAGATTGGGTGCGCGCAAGACGGAGATCTCCAGGTTGTGGCCCAGATTAACAGGAATGAAAGAAAACAATATAGTCGATCGGATGTGTAGTTTGGATTGTAGGAAGCTGAACATACCATGACGGCGGTTGGGCGTGAAGTGGTTGTCGACTGGGGAGACAAGAGTGATCGCGGAAAAAGAGAAAGTGTGGACTGTGGGATCATACACGTGACTTGGAAGCCCTGATCGTTGCTTAGATAAGGTGTCTAATTCGAGCGCTTAGTCATTTATGTTTTTGGCCTCAATATGCCTCAGGCAGCACCCTTGCAAACTGGCGGCTGACTCAGGTATTAGGTAATCCAATATCAAGAACTGGCAGCACCTGACAAGCTTGAGCTACACATCTTTGATAGGATCTCGCACCTTTGCTTCGTCCCCCGCAGTAGAAAGACTTTCTCTATCTACTGATCTCTATTTTTTGATCTCTCAAGTCGCATCCGTGCGCGCTCTCTAGCCAACATGGCTTCCCACAAGATGGTGAGTTTCGTCCCCATTTGCACCCCCGAAACCCGTGCGGTCAATGGCTGTCGCTAACTCCTTTCATTTAGCAAAACCTTGTGAGTTCGGCTCAAATTACTTCCAGATCTCGATTAGAGTACCTAATTTCTTTTCCAGATTAACTACCGGATGCGCGTAACATTGAACGATGGACGTCAAATGACCGGTTCCATGCTTGCATTCGATAAGGTATTTCTCGCTGATTCCGAGACTGAGCGCCCAACTGACCTTTCTACTTTCTAGCACATGAACCTAGTTCTTGCAGATACAGAAGAATTCCGTCGCATCAAGCGGAAATCCAAGCCCTCCGCCGGTCCCACAAACGCCCCGATGGTTGAAGCGGAAGAGAAGCGAAGCCTCGGCCTGACTATCGTGCGCGGTACTCAAGTCGTCTCTTGCTCTGTTGAAGGTCCTCCTCCTGCCGACCCCTCTGCCCGACTTGGTACCGCCGGACCCGGCGCAGCTGCCACTCTTGCCGCGGGCCCTGGTATCAGCAAGCCCGCTGGCCGCGGCCTGCCTATCGGACTCGGCGGCCCTGCAGCCGGCGTTGGTGGACCCCCACCCCCAGGCGGTTTTGGATTCCCCCCTGGCGGTTTCCCCGGCGCCCCTCCTCCAGGCTTTGCTGGACGTGGAGGCCCCCCGGTGGACCTCGTAAGTACTCTCATTTGCCTAGATCGACTGGGGCTCAAACTGACTGATTCGCTTCTAGCTGGTTTCGCACCTCCTCCTGGGTTTGCTCCTCAGGGTGGCCCCCGTAAGTTTGCACCCAATAATTTTCCAGCTGCGTCTCCTATACTGATATTCTCATAGCTGCCGGTTTCCAACCTCCTCCTGGTTTCCAGCCTCCCGGTCAGGGGCGTGGATACCCCCCCC
The DNA here is from genome assembly GCF_028829455.1 of Penicillium robsamsonii. Lineage (NCBI taxonomy): Eukaryota > Fungi > Ascomycota > Eurotiomycetes > Eurotiales > Aspergillaceae > Penicillium > Penicillium robsamsonii. Next base: position 4,822,534 of record NW_026643221.1, read on the forward strand.
CTGGATTTGGTGGCAGGTAATTAGAAATGTGCACAGGATTATTCTATGCTTTAAATTATCGGTGATCTGATTTCACCCCGAAAGGAACATGGGCGGCTCAGCAGAATAAGAACCATTGTCAACGCTTCCAGCGAAAGATAACGATACGCGGACAGGCTAGATTACCCCCAAATTCTACTGGGCAAGGCGTTGCGGCGCATGGATGGAGGTCGTGTCGAGGAACGGGACAAAAAAGACCAAAGTCCTTTTGAATTACGCATTAAGTCAAAAAAAAAAATATGCTAGCTTTTACACGCGGCCTTTTCATTCAATATCGATCAATATCCCATTTATTTATGTCCATTTCCCGTTAAATCATGTATATTGTGTCTTCTATTGTATACTGTCCTCTGCGTGTCTGCCCCATATTTACTCCGTACTGGGCCTCCTTCCACTCTACCAGTGCGATGAATATAGGTCTGTATGTAAAAACCTTGCGCTCGTATTTTATTACAGCTAGCTCTTTTCTTCCTCTGTTGTCGTTTACACATCAAATCAAATCATAGCACGGCGGTAAATTGGGGGTAGTTAGTATAGGAGTCCATTCCTCTAATATATATTCGTATAGCTCGTCTTAGATTGCGCCTAAAAACCACAAAATATGAAGAAAACAACCAAAGATTGCCATACTATACATAGCCACTAATAATTACCGGCTTATATCAACCAATTTAATATAAAAAACCGATAATTGTTTTATAAAACATCGGTTCCAACGAAGGTGATATTGTAGAAGGTACTTCACGTGACACGGCCGACGCCGGTGAGTCGAGCGCTTCCGCATCCCCCAGATATCGACCTCATCTCCCCCGAACTCAGTCCCGTCTAATAACTCCCAGCAACTTCACAATGGCTGCTGCTATCAAGGCAATCAACGCCAAGATCCGCTCCAACTCGGTGCTGGACTATGTTTGCTCAACCCGTACGTATCGACACCAGGTTCCAGAGCGCTTCCCGTCCCGAGATCGGCCAACGGCGAATGAGACCGAAGGAGAATAAGCATTGGAATCAAGGTCGAGGATGAGAGGAACACGCTTTTCATCTTGGACTTGCACATCCGCAATGCAATAAAGTGCAAATGAACCGAACAGATTGCTGACAGTCGATGGCGCTTCTTAGATTTTTGGGGCCCTGTCTCCAACTTCGGTATCCCCATTGCCGCTGTGATGGACACACAGAAGGATGCTGAGATGTACGTTCATATCCGATGAATGAAGGGAGCTTTGGCTTTCGTCTTCTGCGTTTCTGTTGGCTGCAATAGTCTCAGCAACCGTACTGATAGCTCTATCTTAACAGCATCTCTGGCCCTATGACCGGTGCCCTCATTGTCTATGCCGCCACCTTCATGCGCTACTCCCTCGCTATCACACCCAAGAACTACCTCCTCTTCGCATGCCACTTGACCAACTTCGGCGCCCAGACTACCCAGGGATTCCGTTACATGAACTACTGGAAGTACGTTTCGTCCTATGAGGCCTTATTTGGCCTTTGTATTTGTCTACAAGCTTCATATAACCGTGATTATTAACTTGATTCTACTTTGCAGGTGGGGAGGCCGGGAGAAGCAGCTCGCTGAGCAGGCTGCTAAGGGCGGCGCAGCCGCCGAGGCCGGTGCTTAAGAATCGCCCTCGAGAAGAAATTGGTTGTGCTTTTTTTTTCGGTTTTCATCGAGGCTAATAGGCATCTATCTCTTTTTGCAGAATTGCACATCCATAGACATATGGTCTGCTAGTTTTCGCCTTGGGGCTAGATGAGTCTCGGACAATCATAAAAGAGGAGGCATATAGAGGTAGACTTGCGGTTTTGAGGAAGACACCTAGCTATCGGCGCTGGCTGCGATCTAGTGTCGGTTTGCTGATAGTCACTGTACATAGGCTCTATATTATTGCGCTCGAATCATATTCGTTTTATGGGATGACCTAGTTTTTGATTGTGTCAACTTCGAGATTCGGTGATAGGCCAGGTCCAGGTGTTATTCCTGAGTTATCCCTAGGCCGATTAACTTCTAAAAAAAGCCCACACAAATATGATCGAATATATAGTCTCCCAAGCCAAAAAAAATATGTATACAGAAAGTGTAGTTAACCTCCAAAATTCGCCCACTATACCGACAATTTGACCGAGATTGTGAATGAACATACAAGTAGGCCCTCCGTCCATGTGTTGAAGCAGCATATGAAAACCCAATGATAGAGATACCAGTCTAGGGTTGAAAGGAATGCAACAAGACCTAGCTCGTCAAGATCTACAGTAACCCAAAAAAATAAGTTCTTCAATGAGAGTCGCAGTATCCCGGGCTTTGAGGAACATCAGGGCCCATCCAGCTCATGAGAGTCAGGTACGTCGTATAGACGCAGCATATGACGCCGAAGACAGCAAGAGTTACGTCGGCAATCGCTTGGCGTTTGGAGCGAGCACAAGCGCGCAGGTGCAGGAGGGGCTATAGCGATATAATGAATCAGTCATACCGTTCTGTAATGATTAGGAGGGTACATGTAAGGGACATACCGGGTATACGTAGATCAATGGAACACAAGCAAAGCTTCCGACCAGGGAAACGAACTTGTCTAGATCATTTGCACCACACCAGGCGATAAGGGCACAGACTATGACCAGGAAGAAACGGAAGCCATTCTTCTTCCACTTAATATACGGGTTGTACTTGCCACTGCGAGTGAAGAGCTCGTTCTCCATAATGCGGATAGCAGGGAAGAGCTGCAACGGAGTGCTCAGCAGGATGGCAAGCGAGTAGAGGAACTGGACCACGTTGACAAATTTATCATCCTGGGGAAGGTTAAGAAGGATGACGGTCTTGGTTGCCGATCCGTAAGCTGCGTAACTCAAGGCACCGGCAGACAGGAAGATAAAAGTGATCACAACCATGACACCGGCCAGAACACCAGGGAATCTATTTGGCTTTTTCATTGATTCTTGAATCGGGATGATGAGACCGATACCTTCGTAGGTGAAGATGGCGGTACCGATGAACATAGACCAGGTGGCTGGGTTGAAAGAAATGACATCTGAAATGCCGCCCTGGTCAACCAGGGTGCTGATATCGTAGTAGTAGATATAAAGTAGACCCAAAAGAATGAAGACATCAGCGATCAGGGCGGTAAACCCAAGTTTACTGATATCCCGAATCAAAGAGAGAGGCAGGAAGATGACCAGCTGCAACAAAACCATGTACTTGACGTCAATGAATGTCGCACACTTGCTCACAGCTAGCACGAACGCCTGCAAATTTTGCGAGACGAAGACAATGTACGCCGCCACGAAGCCTATCTGACTCAGGACAATTGATCCGAGAATGATGCGTCGCATGTGCTTGCCGTATAGAATGCCACCAATGTCACCGAAGGAGCCTTCGATCTTCATGCGAGTATTGACCAAAAGAATGAAAGCATAATAGCTCAGGATGGAGACTCCCAGAAGTACCATGCTACTGAAGAGCATACCACCATTTAGGAAGGCTCGAGGCAGAAACAGAATACCAGTACCCACAAAGGATTTGAGCAGTAATAGTACTGCACCTGTTGTAGTTGTTGTCCCTGCCGGTGAGCGCTGCTTGTGCTTTCTCTTTTTCCGACCCGGTGTTTCAGGCTGCAACAGCGCTGCGTCTTCTCCAGACTCTCTGCCCTCCTCTGGCTCGTCCCAGGCATCGGACGAGAAGTATTCATCCGGCCCTAGCACCTCGTCATCTTCCTCTAATTCTTCTCCGGCAAAGTGTCCATAGAGAGTCAAGAATTCCAAGAAGCTAGTAGTCGGCAGTTGAGGTGCGCCATGTCCATGGGGCGTGCCTGTATTTGACCCATGGGCACTTCCGCGGTGTGGACTTCCAGCCGCTCTTCGTAGATAATCTCTGCGGAACCCTCCCGGAACCCGAATCGTGTCAATGTCTTCCGTATCAGCCTCTGGCCTTGGTCGGCTGACGCTGAAACTCTTGCTGCGTAAGAACCGCCCTGCGGCTTCGGCCTCGGCATCCTCCGCCCAGCGGTAAACTTGTCGTGTGATATCGCCGCCCTGAAGCTGTAGACTCGAGAAGTTATCCTCACCACCAAGGCTGGTCGCAATTTCCGATTGGTTATCTGTGTGTTCCGTGACTAGATGCCGCTTGATAACTTCAGGGTCTTCGTACGGAGCCATGCCCGGGGAGTCGGATCCATTTTTGGTATCGAAAGAGCCATACTGAGAGGCCAACGGTCGGTTGTCTAGAGTCGAATGCACCGCAGGGGATCCGTTGTGTCGTGACGGAGTTCCAAACCTCGGTGGCGAGCGACCAAGGCTTTCCTGTAGTTGGGATGCAAGGATAGAATGACCAGGACCAGGGACTGAAGAAGTGTTTGCAATCGACCTGGAAAACTCCTGCTCGGTGGTGGTATTTGTGACAGGTCGGCTGGCAGGAATACCCTGTCGAGACGACAAGGATGTTCCGAATGAAGGGGAGGGCACTGGGGATGCGAGGCGTGCCATGGAAGCCTGTCTGTTACCGAACTCAGGTGCGGGGGACCTCGATCGCACCGAGGACGAGGCTATCGGCATAGACCGAACTGGATTTAGGGATGAGCCTTCTCCATTATCCGCCATTTTGAAGGTGGCCTCAAGGTGTCAAGTTAGCTCCTGACAGGATGCCGTGTTTAGACTCGAGGAATGGGCATGGAAAGAAGGCCGGACGCTTGAAATAATAGTGCAAGCCAGCTCCTCGGAGAGAATATTGGAATATTCGGGTGAAAAGCCCAAGATGTAACTGAGGAGGGTTTAAGACACTAAATAGCGCCAAGCGGCAATGGCCGATCAGCTCCATGTGCGGTTGACGGGGGTGCAAACTGTTTGCATCCCCCCATCAACGTCATCTATTGATACACAGCTTGTTTTTCTTTTTCTGTTCATTAGCGCCGTGTCTTTGCAGACTCAATGGTCTTGCTGGGACTATCGGCTTCTGCTATCTAAATTGTTTTGTCACCTGTGCCCTCATGTTCATACCATAAATTTTGGAACTGACATGGCGACCGAACGAGTCGGAGAATCTTCCGACTCCTTGTCTCGGCGACGCCCAACTTTCGCGACTCGAACTGCTCAAGAGGATGTCTCACGTCTCAACCAGGAGGACTCGGCCCCTGCTATCTCCGATGAACGTACTCGCTTGCTACCTTGGCCATCGACTCGATCGGCCCGTCAGTACGAGCCCGTGAATTCGCCAGAAAGCGAGGACCACCGCCATTCCTCACCCATACCTTACTTCCGGGGCCTTTCTCGGTGGTGGCATAACCGAGTGGACCACGACCAAGAACAAGAGACCAGTGGAGACACCACTTCACAAAATGTGTACCTGTCTGCGGGTCCTCTCCGCGACTCCCGCGCCGATAAGGACAAGAGTGGACATCGATCCCGATCGGTGGATGAGCCGAAGAAGCTTGGTACATTCTCCGGTGTTTTTGTTCCAACGACATTGAATGTCCTGAGCATTCTTATGTTCCTTCGTTTCGGATTCATCTTGGGACAAGCTGGTGTATTGGGCATATTAGGTGAGCATACCTCCCCACAAACTCAGGATCCCATGTCTGATACATGAAAGGGCTGCTACTTGTATCATACACAATCAACCTCGTGACAACGATGTCTCTGTCCGCAATTGCAACAAACGGGACGGTCCGAGGCGGCGGTGCCTACTACCTTATTTCCAGATCTCTGGGCCCCGAATTTGGTGGCTCCATCGGCATTGTATTTTATCTTGGCTATGTGTTCAACACTGGCATGAACGCTGTTGGTTTAGTGGACTGTTTTACTCAGAATTTTGGGACGCAGTCTGGGGACTGGGCCAACTTCCTCGAGGAAGGCTTTTGGTGGCAGTACTTGTGGGGAACTATTATACTGGTATTTTGCACAGGAATTTGCTTGGCAGGAAGTTCCATATTCGCAAGGGCAAGTAACGGGCTTTTGGTCATACTACTTGTGGCAACATTCAGCATACCGCTCTCTGCAATTTTTATGAAGCCTTTCCCAATCCCTCGACAGGGTGTGGAGTTCACGGGCCTTCGTCTGAAAACGTTGATGGGTAATCTCCAACCCCATCTAACTAAGGGAGCTGCAGGAAGCCAAATAAAAGGACGAGAGAACTTCCAAGACCTCTTTGGTATTCTATTTCCTGCCACAGGCGGTATTTTTGCGTAAGTTGGCGACAACAGACTTTGAACCTCATTTCACTAATTGGCTATCAGAGGAGCAAGTATGTCCGGTGACTTGAAGAACCCGAGCAAGGCTATTCCTAAGGGTACACTCTCAGGGTTAGCTTTAACCTTCGTCGCTTACGGGCTTGTCATCCTTGCGATGGCGGCTTCGGTGACTCGGGAGTCTTTCTATAACAACGTGAATGTTATACAAGTCGTAAGTCCTTGTTTGAGGGGAAAACTAGAAGCACGCCCTAATTGAGTATAGGTCAATGCCTCTGATAGTGTGATCCTTCTCGGAGAATTTGCAACTAGTTTCTTTTCCGCCCTGATGGGTGTGATTGGATCAGCTAAACTTCTTCAAGCTATTGCGCGAGATAGTCTCTTGCCAGGCATAGGAATCTTTGCCCAAGGCGCTCAGAAAACTGACGATCCCGTATATGCCATCATTGTGACCTTCGTGTTCGCTCAGGTCACAATGCTTTTCGACATCAATCGTATCGCATCTTTTGTTACCATGACCTACTTGATGACTTTTCTTGTGACCAATCTCGCGTGTTTCCTCTTGAAAATTGGGTCTGCACCCAACTTTCGTCCGTCGTTCCACTACTTCAACTGGCAGACTGCAGCGGCTGGAACGCTTGTCAGTGGGATCAGCATGTTTTTTGTGGACGGTCTTTACGCCACGGGATGTGTAGGCATCCTGGTGATTCTTTTCCTGCTGATCCATTATACCTCGCCACCCAAACCTTGGGGGGATGTCAGTCAAAGTTTGATCTATCACCAAGTGCGAAAATACTTGCTTCGCCTTCGTCAGGAGCATGTCAAGTTCTGGCGTCCTCAGATCCTGCTCTTTGTTAGCGATCTCGATAGGCAATACAAAATGGTCTCCTTCTGCAACTCGTTGAAGAAAGGGTCGCTATTTGTCCTAGCTCATGTTCTTGTGACCGATGATTTTTCAGCAGCTGTCCCCGAAGCACGTCGCCAACAGACAACATGGACAAAATTTGTGGAATATTCCAAGATAAAAGCCTTCGTCAACATTGCTATCTCGCCCGCTGCCGAATGGGGTATGCGAAATATTGTCTTGAATTCCGGACTGGGCGGCATGAGGCCCAACATCGTTGTGATTGACCAATTTCGGTCGGACCAGTCGCTTGTTGAAACCTTATCTTTGAATAGTGGCCGAAGAGACTCGAGGACTAGACGCCATTCGACCCACTCGAGCACGCGAGCCGAGCAGGTCAGCGAGTCTAGACCGGCAAACCCGCCCATGAGCGGGCAGAGTTATGTCACAATCCTCGAAGATCTCTTGTTCAAGCTTCGGATCAATGTTGCTGTAGCTAAGGGATTCGAGGACCTGGAGCTACCAGACTCCAGCGGTCGCCACAGTAAGAAGTATATTGATCTGTGGCCGATCCAAATGTCCGCTGAACTTGGGGCTGATAGCGAAAGCAAGCAACATGTGCTGACCACTAATTTTGACACGTACACTTTGATCCTTCAACTGGGCTGTATTCTCAACACTGTTCCCTCGTGGAAGAAGACATACAAAATCCGAGTTGCGGTATTCGTCGAGTACGAGACCGATGTGGAAGATGAGAGAGGACGGGTTGAAGCTCTCCTTGACAAATTACGGATTGAAGCCGAAGTCTTGGTCTTCTGCCTTGCCTGCGGTAATCTTCAGGCCTATCAAACCATTGTGAATGGCGATACTTCGGTCCCAGTTGATGCCCTAGAGAGGGTTAATTCCGCTCTACAGGGAGAAGAATGGTGGCAAGGGGTCTTACAAGCTCGTGCGGTCGATCAAGACCCGCAGGATTCGGATATAACCAGTGACAGTCTCCATCTTGATAAGTCATATACCTGGCAAGGGCCGTCGAGCCAAGACAATGGAGCCAAACCCTTGCACAATCGAGTGGCTGGCTTGAGGAAACTGATTGAGTCCACTCGTCGCAGACGATCTGTCTCCAGCTTCCGAGCTCTAGGAGGAGTGAACCTCGGCATGCAAACGCATCGCTTACTAGATGCGTTCGTCGACTACGACAGCCCCGATAGCTTGAGTGACAGCGAAGACAGTGACTTGGAGGCATATTCCAGCGATCCAGAACCAGAGGACGGCGGAGAGGACATCCTCATCGCTCGAAATGAGGCTGTACCCGTTTCCGGCTCTTCGAGACTCCTTGGCCGGTCCAAAACTGATGATTGCAGCCCTAGCGAAGACTCTCCGAGTACACCAATGCATGCGAGCCCTCAAATAGAGGACACACCATCCAACCAGCTAATCCCAACCATAATCGAGACTGGCGATGATGGCTCCCCGAAAAGCAAACCTCCAGGTCGACCACCGCCCATCAGTCGCTCTGCTTCCAGCAATCGGTTCAGCTCCTCGCCCATTCCCGAAGCTAAAGTGAACACCGAGGCTGAGGAGGGCAACGGACCGTCTATCATGTTTGCGGCGCAAAACTCACCTCCACGATTTGCAAACAAGCTAGATTCTATCTACGCCCGTCGCCCATCTGCAGTGTCTCCCACCTCCCCCGATGCCCACAGCAATCCGAATGCACATGCACATGCAACCGGATACCCTGGTGTAGCATCGGTTCCATTGTCTTTCAATGATCTCCCGAGTCGAGCACAGCACTTGATTCTGAATGAGTTGATGGTCCAGCAGAGTGGTGATACCGCCGTTATCTTCACGACTCTGCCGTCTCCCGTGGAGGGGACTTCGCTTAGTGCGGATGATAGTGCGTCTTACTTGAGCGACCTGGAAGTCCTGTGGAACGACTTGCCCCCGTGTCTGCTGGTGCACAGTAATAGCATGACGGTGACAATGAATTTGTGATGAATTGATGACAGCGAATTATACAGAACTGTACATAGCACACGCTAGATTTGACCTTTTTTTTGGGGGACTTAGAGAGTTTGAAGATATACTTGACCGCAACGTGCACATAATTATTTTTTTGCTAGAGACATAGCGCAAATCCCAGATACCAGAGGCATAGAGACGATCCCGGCGCTACTGCACGCCACAAAATCTCTGCACTTGGTAGGATACATATTAAATAGGCATAAATATGAGTTATAAAAGGGAAATACTAGTAATAAGCGAAATACTAGTCATATTTAAGACGAGACAATACAGAATATAGTCATTGAAATTAATATGACCAATTGGTATTGTTGTGGTTGTGATTGGATCAATTCATCCCTCGTTCCCTGGTATACCCAGTAGCCTCGAGCACTTCCCCCATCTTTTACTCCAAACTTACAACTCGGGTCTTGGGCTATTTGGGCTGGGCTGTTTGGCTGTGCTATTTGGCTATTCTTCTTCTTTACTTCTCCCAGCTTATCACTACTCGTTCAATTCTTAATTTCGCCCCTTGCGCTTTCCCCCTTCCCCCCTTTCGATCCCTCTCATGACCGAGAATCCAACATTGAACGGTATGGGTGCCACAAATCTGGTTTCACGTCGTACAGTCGACTTCCACCCTGAAACGGTCAAGGTTCCCCCTATCCACCCAAAGGGTGTGAATGGAAACTGTGTTTTGGACGACTCCGACAGCGCCTCCGTCTCCTCCGCAGAAACACACGAAGTTGGGGAACTAAAGACTGAGGAACGAAAACGGCCGATAATGGCTCGCAAGGCCTCTTCACCTATGGCGCCCACGTTTATGGTCTCCGCGCCGGGCAAGGTCATCGTCTTTGGCGAACATGCTGTGGTCCACGGCAAGGCTGCCATGGCCGCAGCTATCTCTCTTCGCTCCTACCTTCTTGTCACCACTCTCTCCAAATCACAACGCACGATAACTTTGAATTTCCGGGATCTGGGTCTTAGCCATACTTGGAATATTGACACCCTACCATGGGACAAATTCCGCGAGCCGTCAAAAAAGAAGTTTTACTACAGCCTTGTCACCGAACTCGATCCAGAACTTGTTGACGCGATCGAACCGCACCTCCAGGGTGTATCCAAGGGTCTCCCAGAGGAGCAGCGCAACATCCATATTCGCTCCGCATCCTCGTTCCTCTACCTCTTCCTCTCCCTAGGCTCTCCGGAAAGCCCAGGCGCCATCTACACTCTTCGATCCACAATTCCTACCGGAGCGGGCCTAGGTAGTAGTGCTAGTGTCTGTGTCTGTCTTAGTTCTGCGTTACTTCTCCAAATCCGTACACTCGCCGGACCTCACCCAGACCAACCACCGGAGGAGGCAGAGACACAGATCGAGCGTATCAACCGCTGGGCATTTGTCGGAGAGCTCTGCATTCATGGCAACCCTAGCGGCGTGGATAATACGGTGGCCGCAGGCGGCAAGGCTGTGATCTTCCGGCGCGACGATTACTCGAAACCTCCAACAGTCATCTCGCTACCTACTTTCCCCGAACTTCCTCTCCTACTTGTTAACACCCGACAAGCCCGTTCTACAAAGACAGAAGTCGATAAAGTCGGGGCCCTAAGAGAGGCACATCCTATTGTGACCGAGTCAATTCTTAACGGCATCGACCAAGTGACATGCTCCGCACAACGTCTAATCGAGGACCCTAGTTTCGAGGGAATCTCTGATATCACCCTTGCCCACTTTGGCACCCTGATCCGTATAAACCATGGATTCCTTGTCTCCCTTGGCGTTTCTCACCCCCGTCTCGAACGTATCCGTGAACTTGTCGATTACGCCGACATCGGTTGGACAAAACTGACCGGGGCGGGTGGCGGTGGATGTGCGATTACCCTCCTTCGACCTAACGCAAAGGCGGAAGTCAAGCAGGACCTCGAACAAAAGTTCGACGAAGAGGGTTTCACTACGTACGAAGTTACCCTGGGCGGTGACGGTATTGGTGTTCTCTATCCGGCCGTCCTACGCAATGGCTCGGACGAAGAGGGCGGTGAGGAAATCGATCAACAGAAGTTCGAAAATGCCGAGGGCCCTGAAGGTATTGAGCGTCTTGTTGGTGTTGGTGTTGGAGCGGAGGACCGGAGAGGGGGCTGGAAGTTCTGGAAGCGAGCTACGACTTAAGCTTGGCCTAGTATTCCTACCCTCACCATTTTCCCTTGTCTAATTCAGAGCCTTTTCTTTGTTATTCAGGTTACTCTCGTTCTGTGATTTTGAGTCTTGCCCCTCTTGGCTTCTCTTCTACCCATTCTTCTCCCATTCTCTGTACACATTATCCTTATCCATACGCATTATTATACACCCACTTCTTCTTCATTCTCGGTGTCAAATCTGATCGTTTCCTTTGTCGTGGACTTAACCTTCATCTCCGTCCCTGTTCTGATTCTGTTTGCCTTTTCCTCCCTTCTCCAGTTTTTCAACTTTTGTTCCGGGCTTTTTCCTTGCATGAAATAAATTGACGACATGACTGTGGAAGAACGGGTTTCTTAAATCAAATACATCAATCACATAATACTATTACCTATTTCTCTACTCGGTACCAAAGTAAGTCATATTGATCGTTAGGTCTTATAGTCCCCAAATCGATGTTAATATAGGGGTCTATCTTGATGATGGTGACGATGAACCTTTTGCTCTGCAGCAACCGACCTGCGTTCGAAGCAACGACGCCTTTCTCTGCCCCAGAGATGAAGCCTAGCCATATTAGTCTCGTATACCTTAGAACGCTACAGGTGAACTACGGAGCCCTGCTTTTCTCCATGGCTAACGGCGGAGCCATTTTTGATTACTGTTAAACTCACCGCCAGATACCACAATATTCTTCATCTTCGCACTCTGAAGCCCAAAGCCGTGAGAGTATTGATGTTCAAGAGCAAGGTACCTACTTATGTAGGTGGCGAGAGAAGAAAGCTAATCCCGATTTGGAAACATGACATGTGGGGTGGCAGATCAGACACCGCCTTTATATGTAGACAGCGTCTTAAGCATCTTTGCCCATGCTTCTTTTTGTCATCAGGAGTGAGAGGATTAAAAAGCGAGCGAAGTCAAGTTGATACATGTGGAAGGCTGGCCTTTTGCTTGATTTTCAAGGCGCAAATCCGATGGACACTTGTACGGTACACTTACCTTCTCAACACAATATTTTACATCGTGGAACATTGTAGACCACGAACCGTCAGTTGAATCTCGATATCAGTATTCCTTTTGCTTATGAAAACCACAGATGATCAAGGGGCTGATTTTGATGTGGTTAGTTACCCGCCCTGAATGAAAACACGACCTCGGGAGTGTCCGACGTCATGACTCTCTCCACTGTCAATTCGAAATCCACACTAATACACAACGCATGTTGTAGGAATAAAGCGAGAACCAACTAAGCAAGATGGTTAAGAGCATGATCCACCGAAGATGTCTAAAGGATGCTGGTCGTGATTGGAATCTCTCCGTATATGGCGGCATGTCGGTAGATCCAAGCTTTGATGATCTGTCTGAGGCACGATATTAATTTGCATGCGGTCTCCATTTCAAGGTCCATGATGACTCTGTGGGGAACACCTGTCAGGCCAGGTCCAGCACGAACGAATCATACGCCATAGCCATGCAAATTATTTTGTCCAAGACAGGGGCGGTGCTTCTTTGAAAGTTTTCTAAAAGCTCAAATTTTCCCAGCATGGCTTTTTGCCGACTCTCCTCGTTCATCTGAAACTTCTTACTATACACATCCTTGTCTATAGATTCTGACTCGCCATGAAGTCTGAATCTGTGACACGCGCGGGCTTCGCGACCTCTATTACTTTGGCTACATGTCTAGCAGGCGCATTGGCTCAAGGGAATAGTTCAGTTGCTCCGGTCAACCTGACAGTTGCAACGGAGGGTGGTAATAAGTCGAGTCCGCTTCTATATGGAGTTATGTTCGAGGTGAGTGGCTAAGTTAGTCCCATGCCCATGCGTAAGTAGCTGCGTCGCTAACTTTTGATATTGTTAGGAAATGGACCATTCGGGTAGGAATCTCTATTTTCTGATCTGATCACGAGCATTACTAACCATCTCAAGGTGATGGTGGAATTCACGGACAATTGCTGCAGAACAATGGATTTCAAGGAACTAGTCTTGGTTTGACTGCCTACGCTCCGGTGGGAGATACGATAATCTCCCAGGATACCTCAAAGCCTGTTAGTAAAGCAATTACGTCTTCGCTCAACGTCGCAGTACCGGATGGCACAACAGACTATGTAGGCTTCGCCAATACCGGTTACAACGGAATTCCAATAACGGGCGCCACATACAACAGTTCATTCTGGATGATGGGCAACTACTCGGGAACCATCAACCTACAACTTGTTGGATCGCACAGTGGTTCGATATATGCCGATCACAATTTGACCGTCAAGAGTACGGATTCAAAATTCACCGAGTTCAAAACCAGGTTCAATACTACTTATGCACCAGAAGGAGATAACGAGTGGCATTTGACATTCGATGGTTCGAAAGTTGCCGGTAGCTCGTTGAACTTTGGCTTAATCCAGTTGTTTCCTCCCACTTTCAAAGGAAGAGAAAACGGGTTGCGAGATAGCCTGGCAGTGTTTCTGGACGAGGTCAATCCAGCGTTTCTTCGGTTCCCGGGCGGGAACAACCTCGAAGGTTTGGAGGTTGACAATCGCTGGAAGTGGAACACCACGATTGGACCCGTGGTCGACCGTCCAGGAAGAGAAAGTGACTGGTTTTATCCTAATACAGATGCTCTCGGCTTGGACGAGTATCTATGGTGGTGTGAAGACATGAACATGGCGCCACTCCTGGCCGTGTGGTCAGGCAAGTCTTATGGAGACATTCTGTCTGGGCCGGACCTCGAACCTTTCGTTGACGATATCATGAATGAGATGGAATATCTCTTTGGCAACTCTTCGACACATTATGGCAAAATGCGAGCCCAGAATGGTCGGAAAGATCCATGGAAGGTGGACCTTATTGAAATTGGCAACGAAGACGATCTCACCGGTGGTTGCGACACATATCCGGATCGTTTCAATCAAATCTATACGGCCATCCATGACAAGTATCCGAACATCACATTTATTGCTTCTCATGGGAACTATTCGTGTCTGCCCTCTTCGCTTCCTAAAGATGTCATCATTGACCTGCATCTGTACCGAGCACCGGACGACTTTGTCAAATTGTTCGACCAGTTTGATAACCAGCCACGGAACCAACCAGTGATGATTGGTGAGTTCGGATGTCGCAATACGACAGAAGAGACAGGAACATACTGGCCGTACATGCAGGGCAGCTGCAGTGAGGCCGTGTACATGATCGGAATGGAGCGCAATAGTGATATTGTCAAGATGGTTGCTTATGCGCCTTTGATGCAGCACTTTGATTTCGTCTCTTGGTCGGTAAGAATATCTATCGAAGAGGTTAGAAAAACATTGGGAATATAGCTGACCACGCTATTTTTATACGTATATAGCCTACACTATACGGGTTTAATTCGGCCCCCGACTCTGTCACACCTTCGGTCTCATATTTTGTTCAAAAGATGTTCGCATCCAACAAGGGTGATACCATTCTTCCAGTTCACTCATCAACAGGATTTGGACCTCTTTACTGGGTGGCTTCGAAGACAGGTTCACAATACTACTTGAAACTGGCAAACTATGGCCCCGAACACCAGAACGTCAAAGTGAGTATACCAGGAACCAGATCTGGTAAACTGGAGATGCTTGCTGGACCAAAGCACCAGGGCGACACGCCCTTCAACGTGAAGATTCAAACCGTCACCACCAGCGTCTTCAATGGGCAAGGGAATTATTCAATAAGCATGGATCCATGGGCTGTCGCTGTTCTAGCAGTCTCATGAAGGGGATGATTGTATATATCCCAATACTTGCTGTTTCATGCGTCATGTGCATTGTTTATCGGTCTAAGAATATCAAGCATTCCCAATATGTGTTCCATAAACTTCAAGAACAAATTTCTGCATCTCACTGATAAAATAGACCCCATAATATTTCCCGCGGTATAAATACAAATTCAGTTCAAAATCTCCACCGGAACCTCAACAACCTTGTCACGCACATAATCCGCAAAGCCCTTGCCGAACCCATCCAATCGACTCGAGCTGCTGACACCCCGACCAAGAATCCCATAGATCACAAAGTGCACAGCATGAATGTGAGGGAAGTCCACTCTCTCAACCAAGAACGACTCATCCCAGTCATCATCATTAACGAGCATCTCTCGCATTCTCTCCACGCTCATATAAGACCGCAACCAAGGCCAGTGAGTCGGGTCAGGGACAAAGATCCCAAAGTTGAGGTTAGATCCTTTGTCACCAGATCGGGCAAGAGCAATGTCTCCCAGTCGAATCGATCGAGTTCGAGATCGGAGGAGGGCGACTTCCTCGCTAGACGGACGATGGTTATAGCTTGCGCGTGGCTGTAGAGCTTTATACACCGGAGGATGACCTGTTGGGAACGAGGTGATCGAATTGGGTGTATCGATGAAATTGATCTTCTCGTCAAGATCGTCCTGCTTGACTACAGCCGGGTAGTAGGCTAGGAATGGGCGGGGGACTGCTGTGCGCATGTCGAGAGAGGAATGGAATCCTAGATGATCCGAGTTAGCTCGAAGTATGAACATTCATATTCGTTCGTACCAGAGAAATGCTTCAAAGAGATATCTTTCATTGCTCTTCCGACGGCGAGAACGGCGTCAGCCTCGACTGCAGCAATAAAGATCCGCAGGTATGTGGTGCTTTGTCGCTGCGAACCTGGGTTTAGGGCAGGGACACCAATTCTAGAGATCCCCACGTCAACACTGGCTGGTTCAAGCTGGAAGATGAGATAAAGTCACCTTTGGAATTCAAGCGTGTCGATCTGATCAAGGGATTCCTTTGTAACAAAATGACGGAGTTGTCTTTCGATCAGATCCCACTTTTCCTTAGATGCATATCCAGTAGCATTCAGTAAAATCTGGACCTCGAAACCACCGGGATAGAACACGGCCAGCTTGGTTGTTGGAGGGGGGGCATATCCTCGGATGCCATGAACGCGAACCCTAGATGTTTCAGTAAGTAGTCAACGCAATGAATAAAGAAGACACTTACCTATCCTTTCCAACTTCTTCAACAATAACGTCATCCAAAATAGCACTAACGTCACTATTCAAGTAAACATTTCCCTGAAGCTCATATAAAAGTTGACACCGAACAGTATCAACATCAACCATACCACCTGTGCCAGGATGTTTCACAACAACACACGATCCATCGGCACCAATCTCCGCAATGGGAAACCCCGGCTCAATAAAAGTATCAACCGGGTGCCGGTCAAACCCAGCGAAGTTGCCGCCCGTAACATAGGCCGAGCACTCAATAAGGTGACCTGCCACCAGGGACCCAGCCAGACGGTCATAGTCCGACTCCGACCAGGAGTGCCAGTACCATGCCGCTGCAATGACGGGACTAGCGTCTGCAACCCGGCCGCAGATAATGATATCTGCCCCACGACGGAGTCCGTCCACGATACCCCGGGCACCGAGGTATGCATGTGCCGAGACCATGGGGACAGGCTTAGTGGTGTTGGTGAATGCATACGTGAGAGGGCCAGGCTTGACGGAATTGTTTTCGGCATCAAGGTGCTGGAGTTGTTCTGCGGATTGCGGCATGTTAGGGCCAAATTTAGTATACAGGTCATCTCCTGATAGATAGGCTACTCGCAAAGCGAGGCCGTTTTGTTGGATCTGTTATTTCGATTTGGTATATATATTCACGTAATTGGGTGAAGTCTGTACTGACCAGCTCGTGCACTTTGAGTGCTAGCCCTTTAGGATTGAGAGCTCCTCCATTTAGTACGACTTTGATGCCCTTTTCAGCGATCACGTCGATGGTCTGCTGGATACCCTCCCAGGCTGTTTGTTCGTATCCGGGATGTTCACCACGTTGGAAGGCTTGGGCATTATTTGCCATGTTGACCTCTTAGCTCAGTTAGTCCTTAGTGCCTCGCTAGTTCATATCGCCAAGCAACATACCCGCCAGGTAATCTCCGGTGATAAAGTCGACATCTCCTAGAGTTGCTTGGCGATACAATTCGTACGCAGGATCGCCTTTGTTCATTAGTACTGTTGGTTTAATCTAGTTGATATCCATACCATGATAGCCGGAACAATTGGCGATTCTGACGGGTCGGCTATTTTCACTTGGACTGGTAGACATTGTAGTTGTACGGAGTTCTTTTCATAAACCATTGAGATTTACGTTACTTTTAAATCCATGCAAAGAGTGTTGAATTCTACATATTATATTACAAGGATTATCCCAAATTGAACTTGGGTTGGAGAGAGAATGAGAGGGAAAAAGTACTAAAACCCACGGGAAATCCTTCAGGTCACCCCCGTGGGCCGTGGAAGTTCAATAATTAGTCCCCCCCACTGATTGAGCCAATTAAATGAAAGCGATGAGCTTTGATCCAAGCTAATCTAAGCCTTGTGTATTGAGGCTGATTTGGAGTACTCCGTATTGTTTCCGTGGCTTTTTTTTTTTTTGCTTTGTTCCGTGGCGTTTTCCAATGCGAGGGGGGGGATTCACATCACTTTATACCAAAATGGGAAAAATTGCGATTTATTGGACCAGTAGTATGGATTATTGGACGTTGGTAAGATTGGAATAGGGTCCAGAAAAATAGGTGTGTTGGCACCCGGATTCGAGGCTTTGAACTCCCTGCAATACAAATATAAAGGGTGGGGGACGCATCGGCATCGGCATTGGCATCGGTGTATTTCGAGATAAACATTCGCATAACAATCGCAATTGTCTCTTCTATCTCATTCGCTCTTATATACCTTTGTCTTTGGAGCAAAATGCACGAGACTATCCCCGCAAACGAGATCTACGGACCCGGAACCTACACCGACAAGTCCGTTCTCCCTGTACCGAAAGATGCCCGTCGAATTTTCGAACTGCTAGCGTCACGAACGCCCGGTTTCACAAAAGACAGTGCACTGTGGGATACTGTCAACTTCGAGGGCCGGCCGGACCCTATGGTCCCCGGTCCGATGAAGTCCCCCGTCGTGGCAGCAGCTCTGCATGCCATGTGTGGACTAGTTGGAAACGAACTCCTCGAGCTACGGGATGGCAGGCCAGCCAAAGAAGCTAGCGTGACTGTAAACACAGACCATGCTGGCATCTGGCTTGCATCCACATTTACGGCATTCGTGAATGGCAAAGACATCTCGACTCTTGCACGGTCCCGCGAACTTGCCAACATCTTCGACAGGGACTTTGAGAAGGGGTTTGGAGTTGGTCCGTTGGCTGGCCGAGCCACTGCACTGTATCCCACCAAGGACTCCGGGGTGTGGTATCAACTCCATGGGTCGTTAGATGCAAGCAAGACGCTCTGCTCGATGGGGATCGACATGGATGTACCGTTGAAATCGTTCCAGGAGGGATATGAGTATATTCGGGAACATGTGCGGAAATGGAGTGCTGATGAACTTGAGATGCACAATGTGAGACATGGATTATGTGGGAGCATCTGCTACTCACCCGAAGGCTGGAGGAAGACTGAGATGGGGAAGCGGCTTGCGGAACATCCTCTCGTGAATTATACACATGAATCGTATGCGAAATCGACACACTCGGTTCCCTTGAAACAACTTCCTGATCGTCGGCCTCTGGCTGGGATCAAGGTTGTGGAGATGGTGCGAATTATCGCTGGTCCCACCGTTGGGGTGATTCTTGCTTCGTTTGGTGCGGATGTCATCCGTGTCAACTGTAGTAGACTGGCAGATTTGAATGTGAGTAGAATGGCCTTTCTTTTTTGTATTGAGACCAAATACCGACCATGCTTAACAGGTCCTCCAATTGACGCTCAACGCCGGAAAACGCACGATCGATCTCGATATTGGCAAGGAGGAGGAAATGGCTCGACTCAAGGAGCTTGTGGCCGATGCAGACGTGTTTATCCAAGGCTTCCGGTATGGGTCACTTGACCGGAAGGGACTCGGTCTGCAAAAAATGCTGGATGTGGCAGCCAGAAGAAACAAGGGCATTGTCTATGTCGATGAAAACTGCTACGGTCCATCTGGACCATTCGCTGAGAGACCTGGCTGGCAGCAGATTGGGGATGCTGCATCGGGTGCTTCATACGTGATGGGTCGGTCGCTTGGATTCGATGAAGGAACGAGTGTTCTTCCACCGCTGCCGATATCTGACATGACTACTGGCGTTGTCGGTGCCCTGGCGACAATGTTGGCTATTCGGGATAGGGCTCAAAAAGGAGGCTCATATCATGTTGTAAGCTCGCTTGTGGCGGGGGACGCAATTCTGGTGGACCCCGAAGTTGGTCTGTATCCCGTTGAAGTGGTACAAAAAACCAACGATATGTTTAAGTTTGCACGCTCGTCTCCGGACCAGTTCGTCTCGGAGATTATGATCCAGGTAATCGATGGGTGGAAACGGGTTTTCCCAGAGTATCTTGCACAAGACTCGCCATTTATGATGAGCTTTGAAGACAGCCCATGGGGAAGAATGGATATGTTGAGGCCCGTGGCTAGACTAGATGACAAGGAAGCAAGTCCAATTTGGAAGAATGCCCCTGTTCCGAATTGCCATCATGATCATAGCATCACCTGGCATGATCATGTTGCAGGAGGGCTTTCTGAGTTGGCAAATTAGTATATACGATAGGTCTTCATGACAATAATGTTCAAATTCACAACTCTCCAGTGCTTTCAGCTAAGTCATATGCGCCAAAATCATACGCCGGAGGGACACCTGCTAGCATATCTTGCCAGTTCCAAGAAAGAGGAGCGGGCAACGGTAGTGGCCCTGTAGCATATAAACTTTGATCTGTAGACATTGTGTTTGAAGACTGAAAGTAGCTGCCACCATTCTCAGTCGACTGGGGATGATTGACAAAAGCCGGGAAAGAGTTCGGGGGCAAGTAGTTATTCTGTGTCCACGTTTGCCCTTGCGGACGAAAGGAAATTGGCTGATTATCACCCATGGAGTTTGGCTCGGGATTTCGGGCACGATGTAACTCTTTCCTGGCTGCACTTTCGAAATCAGAGCACAATGCCAATACATAGTCTAGGTATGTATCTTGTTCCTGGGATGCGACCTTGGATATAAAACTGACAACCCCATGCATCATAGAAATATCCGATTCTGTATCAGGGTGCGAAGGGTCAATGAGAATGTGGGAGAACAATGCAACCAAAGCTGCCCCGGGGAAGTAAACGATACTCCTGTTTGATATATAAGGACTAGCAAAAGTTGAACACATCAGGTGAGCTTACCATTCGAAGGATTGGCCGTAATGGCCTCGGACTTGACCGATCAGTTCAATAGCCGCTCGTGCGGCTTCTATTGATTGTTGCACTGATCTCTCTCGGTCATTCGATAGACCCGCGGGACTGAGCCCCCCATTCTGTGGGCTGATCTGCCAGCGCCGAGGAAGTAGACAGAATCGATGGATATTGAGACAGCAGCAATGGTATGCAAAGTGAAGTCTGAGGATGTGCGGAAGGAAGGCATGGTGGCCGGTGGAAAAGTTCCTTCGGGGCCGGAGGATCGGTGGGATACTTTCTTTCCATGCTTCAAGATCGTCAGAGCAACCCTTCATATCTTTCATCAACTGTTCTTTGGTTTTTTTGAATGCATCAGTGCTATACAGCTCATCGTAAACCTTCCGTTGGATCAAAGCAAATCGGGCTAGTGCCGAGAAGAAATTGATTTTGGCCGTTCCAATCTCCACCACACCTAAGCCATCTGTTGGGTTCTCACGAGGCAGTAAAGTATTGTAATCACGGGTATCCAGGGCAGCAGGGCGGCCGGTTCGTTGACAGATGTCGGCGTCCAAAATGAACGCTATCCAGAAGACTCTTCTCCGCTCTTCCACCTGGGACATCGGGAGACCAAATGAGTTGGACTTGTGCAACCCAATAGATTGCGACAGACGTACAGCTGCAGCGGCAAACATGAACAGAGGTTGGGGGTTTGGTGTGCCTTGAAAGAAGATTGCAAGTCCAAGAAGCGCCTGAACAGCGAGGAGATCGCAGGTTCGCATGAACAGCTCTGTGACCACATTCATTGCATTTTTGACATGACCCAGACACATTTGCCAGTTATCGCTGCTGGAACCGGAGGTTTCTGCCCTTTGCATGTATGCAAAGGCAAGGACAATATTGAATGCGGCCCACCATGAGGGACTTTCGTTAGGATTCCATGAGAAGTGTCTGCTGACCATTCCCATAAAACTTTCGGGCCCAAAGAGGGGTACGGCCTTGTTGACAGTGTCGAAATATTCATGGACAAGATCTAGGATGACCGCTTTAGATGGCAAGGGTTGGGAGCATCTGCTTTGGAAATCATCTTGAAGAGCTCGAGGATACCAGTCGGCTAGCCTCCATCGACTGCTGTTTCTTTGGGCGACATGGCGCCATACATTATTACCCGTCTTGCTTTCAAGCCAGCCCACACCCTCAGGGGAAACGATCGAAAAATGAGAGGATGCACCTGGGCGTAGTCGGTAGAATTAGCTCAACTGTTCGTGTGACCATTGAGGAACGATAGACGGCGAGCTAATACTCACCAAAAAAGCGCATTGCGCCTCTCGGAGTTTTAAGGGTATATGACCCTTCATCGCCATCGCCTCGATCGGCCTCGGCTTCGAAAGGTGCTTGAGCGGTGTCATTTCTCGGAGATGGCAACTCTGAACCGGATACTTCTGAGGGTTGAACATGCTCTGGGCCTGTGTCCTCGTCACTCCGTAATCGCCGTCTCTTGGAAGCATGTGCTTCATTCAATTCGTCTTGTAGAGACTGAATGCGCTGTTCCAGCTCATGAAAATGTTCATCGCTGTGAGTGAGTGAGTGAGTATGCGTTAATTTAAAAGACCTAACAAGTCAAGTAGAACATACCGATTGTGCTTTTTCTTGCGTCGCACGGTGTCCTCGTACTTGCAGGGCAAGTCGAATGTTCTGCAGGGGACACAGACTGGTCGAGTCCCATCACACTTGACCTTCTTCCGTCTGCATATACTACATGCCTTTGTAGCGTATGCAGGTCAACATCCAATTACAGCCGTTTCCTCAGTGTATGAGGGGCCAAGGGGGCCATATGGGGGGCTAGTCGATACCTTGGCAAGGCGTACAGCATTGCTGGTGTGCTCATCCATTATACAAAATAATTGTATAGTAACACCAGAACTGTTCTTTCAGAATTGCAATCCATACGCGGCTCCAATCACCATGATTAAGAATTGTAGGCTGAGACAACGTGACGGAGATTCCGGCGTTAAGGCGTTAAGGCATATATGCTGAGTCAATATCATTGCCTCAGGCCAACACTATGAACATGTTAGTTACTTGAATCAGATTTGACACTTCCCGTAGGTAGTCAGCTCTGAGTCACGGCCTGTAATCCTCGTATATTGCGTGATTGATACCTCTCGCTACGTATGCTCATCGTAAGATATCCATCGGGGAGGATCAACAGCCTGCCGAAGAGCTGGCCTAGAGCCGTCATCTTGGCATTCTGGAAGATTTACACTTTCGAACTTTCTCAATCGGTCTGCATGGCGAAATAAGGTCTTTGTTGAGTTGCGAATCTAGACCTTCTTCTCCTGACCACATTTTTATGTGATTCTACTTGTAGATCGGGAATAGCAGTCCTGGATAAACTAGTGCTATATAGTAGGTAAGCCAGAGAACTAGAGCAGAAGCCATTATATCACCGTGTTAGATCAGACCAGAGTGATAGTAGCCCCTTACAACTCATCAGACTAATAATAGCATCATATGAACCATTTGAGTCAGTTGGGTGATCATTGTACTCCCTTGACATGTGCTCCGTGTACTTTAATCTTTGTGTATGAGCAATAGTTCGAGCTCGCGAAATATTTCCATAGTTCGAAGGTCTTGACCAAATCTTCTTATTGAATCAGAGACCCTAAAGGTCTATTTGCTTGAAGCCATAGCGATGCAACAGCGGATATTACTCTGCATAATAACCCAATCTAGTCATAGCAAATAGCCGCCAACCGTAATCAAGCCTAAATGCATCGCTTATAGAATGATTGTGGCTAACTGACCACGACTATTGAAATATTGTCGCACGACTCAGCTATGTCTTGGGTATTTGTTTGCGCTACATTTGCTCTACCTCCGGTGAATGGTTGTGGTCCAGACCATTGTCACACTATTGTCTGCATGATTGACTGGGCCTCCCTGACCAAGGTTACTCGCTGCTTAGCAACTATATCCAACAGCAATGTAACCGTAAAACATGAGAGACGCTTATCGGTCAAGCCGAGACATATATCGACTAATAAGGAGAAATAAAGCCGCGACGAGAACCAACTTATTGAATCTATTGGCTGATTTTGGGCTCGTCACGATGCTGCCGTTCGCATTGTTTCAGACACCTCATTGCCATAGAGCAAATATGGTTGCAATAGCACATCATGAATGCAACCTGTGGCTGCACTATATGCTCTCGTCAGGTTGTTTTGTAGGTACGGTGTTTCCAAAGTCGTATGAACTTGTCTGACAAGGCAAAAGATCACTCCAAACATTCGAACTTCAGCATTGGGGAGTTCAAGAAATTCCACATATAAAATCAACAAATCACCCTTTTCAAGCATGCCTCTTCCCGCTGCCACCACCAACAACAACACTCATTAGCTTCATCGCCAATCTCTAGCCACATAATTAACCAATTCAAGCGTACCTCTAAAGCCAACAATGGTTGCCATCGGTATCCGATCTATCCTCTGCATTCTGGGAATTGCTTCCCTTGTTACATCTGCCGCCGTCGAAACCACATCACCCGCTGTCGACACCGTCCAACGATGGCAGCTGACTCAATATTGTGAGTTGACCTAAAGTAAAACTTCACCATCTCAAGCTAGGCTGATATAGAATTAGGCACCGAGTTCTATACCGTCAGTAACGGAGACACCTGCTGGGACATCATTGTGCGGAACCAGAATAGGTTCACCATGAGCCAGCTTCTGTGCTGGAACAACGATATCAACCCGTGGTGCTCGAATCTCATTCCGGGCCGACAGGTCTGTGTTGGAGTCCAGCGTCCTGGGCCAGTCTGCTAAATAGCCAGGTTGATGGCTGTATTGCTGGCACTATAATTCAAAAATGAAATGCCTGACATCGCCGAGGCCTTCGGTCCTTCAGATTGTTCGATGGAAATAATGGGAGCTTCATTTCTGAGTCCCGAGTTTTCTTTGCGTTGTTATTACAAATGGTCATTCATTAAAGCAAAGTGGTCAAGCTTGCTGGTATTGATAAATTTATGCACTATTTCTGTTCCAGGCATTGTGTAGGAATTGTCTCATCGTAATTGGCTTCACCTCTGGGAACCGAGGATTGAGACGATCATCCGGCAATCGAAAGACATTGTTGACTGTGAGTCTGCTCACTAACGCAGTCACCTCCTTGAGTTCGTCCGATGAGCATTCCATTCCCTCTGGCTGCGGAGGGACGGAGACATCACCAGTCTTGATTTGCTCCAGACTATCGTATGTTACCTTGAATTTCTTGCCTGTTTTGGAAGTTATTATTAGATTGTGAGTGTATCCCAAATAAGGGCGTGCGATATTCTTACCGGTGAATTCTTCCGCCATAGCGAGAAGCTGGTTGTAGGTAACTTCATCTCCAACGATCACACTGAACTCAGGCCATTCCTCGAGGTTCAGTACCTTGACCAGGTAAGTGGCCATGTCATACGTATATGTCATACAGATCACGTTGTTCCCATCTCCTGGGATCGCAGCCGTGCCGCTGGATATATCAATACCAAAGGTGAAGGGCTGCAGGTAAGTTTGGACATGTGGCATTCCCCAATAGTCCATAAAGAAACCAGGGATTACCCTGGTATATTGTAAGCCACTAGCCTTGAGACGGTCTGCCGCATCAAGCCAGTATTGAATGCTAGGGTCAATCGGGAGTAATCTTGGTGCGTTGAAATGTCAGCATGGAATGGCATATAGCTGAAGCTGGCGGACCTACTCTTTGGTTTGGACGAATGAGTATTCACTGGGGATGAACCTTTTTGTCGATGCCGCCATCTCTGCAGCTTCGATCAAGTTCAACTGAGACTGACTTGTCTCATCGGAAACAAGACCAATGGCGGATATGATGGTGTGGATGTTGTGTCGCTCAAGCTCATGGGCCATTGATGGAATATCATCGTAGTTGATCTGCACATTTTGTATATTCTGCGAAGCAAATTCCTGTTACGCCTCATAAGGAGGGAGGTCAGTTTTCCCAAGTGGAAAGTGTCTCTCACTATATACGTACACTGCGAGATAAAACGACAACGTCAAATTTAGAGCTGAGCAATTTCTCAACAATAGTTCTGCCCACTCCACCAGTTCCACCAGCCACAGCAATGACCGTCATGGTTAAGATGCGTTTAATCGTCGAAATAGTTGAACCAGTTGAAGTTGCCACGGAAGCGTTCCCCGCGATAACCCCACCAAGCAGGTTTTCGTAGATTCTCACGTATTTGGCCTCTAGAATTTACGATGTCTAACCCAATGTTTATGTACAAACCCCTTGCATATTGCCAAACTCCAATCAAATCCCTAAAACCCTCATATCGGGGATTCGGGATTCAGACATCGGCGACTTCAGGGCTTCCCCCGGGGCCCCGGGCCCGTGACGGATATGACTAATATCGGAGGGAAAAGAATATAAAATCCAAAATGTTCTGACGTTTCCACTTCAGTGATCCTACTTCTAAATCCAATATACAAATTCAATTTCATCATGTGTATGAAGGCTACCTGCTCGACCTGCAGTGAGTTTTCATCTATTTGTCCACAGAACAGCAGCTAATTATTACAGACAAGGTCACTTGGTGGGGTTGTGGAAACCATATTCCTTCGGTGATGGACTCAGTTCCCGAAGCCGATTGGTGTACCTGCATACCTCAGGTTGAGAAGGATGGGAAGAAGTACCCTCCCAAGGCGGCGAAGGCCGGCTGACTACAAGGCTGTGTGATTTGTTAGAGGAAGTGAGTGCCGCATGTTTTCTCTCGAAAACATTGTGAAGGACTTGTTACCAACAAAGCCTGGGTCTTGACAACATTCAAGGGGAGGGAATTTGATAGAATCTTGGAAAGGCGTGTGAGATTTTATATGTCATTTGGAGCAGATATATAATGAAAGTATAATGAAAATCCAAATAAAGTCCAATCCAAATCCAAAACATGCGTGATGGGAAAGCCAAGAGAGTGAGGACAGCAGAGCTCAACTAACAAGAGAACCAGTAATGAGTAAACAGCCGAGTCGATGTATAGATAACGAAACGATCGAGACTAAAGGGCTGCTGTGTTCTTCCCCTTCTTTTTCCCTTTCCTCGCTTTCACTTTCGTCAGTGGCTGCGGTGGCTGCAATGGGGTTGGCTGCACTGCCATTGTTGTCATGGTGTTTGTCTGGGCTAGTACAGAAGGGGATGGTGGTCCACCGTTTGGTGCAGGAGGAGCAGTATTGATATATGGCGGTCCCCTCGGCACAAAGTTGTGCGGGATGGCTGGCAACTGCTTTAGCTCACTCTTGTGATTGCAAACATAGAGATTTCCCTGTCCATCTGGGCAAGTTGCAGTGTAAAGTGCAAACCGCAAGAAAGGCCCCGAAAGAAGCATTCCAGCGTTCGGCCCCGGCATATTTACTAAGACACAGGCCTGTATCCTCATCCAATAGGACAAAGTCTGGCCGGCACCATCATTCAGACGGACGTCAATCTCCACAATCTTGTTACATGCTGTTCCACTTGCGGTTGCCATGATATTATAGCCATGAACTGGAACACGCATACCTAGCGCCTCCAGCTGGGCTATATAGTACTCAGGTATCGCCATAATATCCGCACCAGTATCATGGCATACCAACAGGGTGAGGCTATAGCAGCTAGGATCTTGACTATTAGGACATACCTCCACTGGGTACTATATAGTAAGCAAGATATCAAAGTCAGAAATAATATATAAGTTGACAGATCAGTATAGTTAGACATACCTCAATCGAGTGAACACCGTTCGCCGGCGGAAACGCGTGAAACCCCCCTAGAGTGGCACCGCCTGGAGCTTGAAGCTATATGACATCTCAAGTCAGAACCCATGATAATATTTGTATGTGGTGGTAATAAACTTACACCTTCCACCCACCACGCTCTAGTGGTATCGTACTCCTCAGCCAGTTTCTTGTGATAATCCGTGTCGAACTTCTGGGGCGTATTGAGCTGCACGCCCTTCGACCAGTAGCTGACCCACCCTCTCGACCACCCCAGCTTGCCTTTCCTGTAAGCTTTGGTAATAGCCTTGACATTAGGAAGCTGATCATCCGGGTCCCCATTCGTATTGAGATGCGTCTCGATACTCTTCAAATGATCTAAGCGTCGGATAATGTCCCAGCTGAGTCCGGCCGGTTCAGAATGGATCATTTCATCGCGAGCAGCTCGTCTTTTCTCATACTGTGACAGTCTGAACTTGAAGAAGCTGGGCAAGATTCCATCACTGATCCTCTCCATACATCTCTCAATTTGACCATCGATATCGTTGAAATCAAGATCTAGTTCGTCGGCGTTCCAGCCTTCTGGAACAAGCGCTGGATCGGTAATAGGCACATCGCCATCGTGTTTCCATCGCTGCTGTCTCGGGGGACGTGGATACGTCTCAGCCTGTCCGGCCTGAGCCAACATGCTGTAGTCCACATAGTTCTCTGGCACGACAGGAATTTCACTTTTGGTTTCGTCTGATGAAAACTCAGAGGAAGAGGAAGGAGAAGGGGAACTCTCCTTGGCAGTCGTTTTACCATTGGTGTTCGCTTTGCGCTTCTTTCCAGATTTCTCGGGGTCCACAGGGGGCTCTGAGTACACCCGCTTTGTGCTACTACGAGGAGGCATCTTGAAAAAGGAGGAGATGAAGTTTGTGGCACTGCAAGAGGGGTTTGGGTGTAGGAGAAGCATTGAGATGGGTATAGGTAAGGACATATGTAGTAAACATCCTGGGGAATTGAATTAGATCGAGACAAAGAGTCAAGATGAATTGAAACGCCCTATGCAGTATGGGAAGGTGATCTGTGAGTGCCTGTGTAGATAGAAACAAGCCGATCGATACATTTCCAAAGATGCTATATTTGGATTTTGAAAAGGCTCGTGTGCTTGACAACAAAGAAGCCGAGAGAGTGACCGTGGGATCTGAGGCGTGCAACTCACCAATGGAGATCACTCGAGGCTAAAATGTGTTCTCTTGGAAGTCCAGTCCCTGGTGTTGCTTCAATGTCCTTTGTTTCATCTCGAAGTACCTGTAAGTCCCATCCGAGATGGAAGGCCCGAATCAAAGAAGATGTCAAAGGACTGGACATGGCTGCCAAAGAATACTAAGGCGAATAAGCAAACGTAGAAGTTGACTAGGAGTGTTCTAGTTTGGTATAGCGTAGCCTTTTGAGCTTCTCGCTCGCCAAGTCTAAAATTGTGCAAGACTTGCGTACTCTCTTCGATATATGGCGCTCTAGCTAGCCATTGGAGAAAATGGATCTTTATAAGAGGGGTATCATCAAAACCCCATACAATGGCCTAAAGTGCAATGCTCCAAACTCGACAGAGGCCGACGCTGGGCCAAGACTATTCGGAATTCTAGAGTGTTCATTACTCGCACGGAGTGCTGAATTGATCACTTCTTTGTCCAGGTCCAAAGGACCATTCGAGATGCTAGTGGTGTGAAAGAGCTGGCGATAAAGAAGCTGGAGCCCAGGTTTCATGTCAATCAGAAGCCCATTTGTACGTTCGAACGTATGTAAAACCAATCCCTGAGGAGGTTGCTTCAGTAGGATAATGCTGACGTAGAAGACAAGAAAATGGGCTCCAATATGTGGTTTCTTTCATGTTGGAGCGACTGAGACAATGTGAATGGACTTGGGGGATCTGCCCATGCCCCCGGGTGGCTCGTTTCCAACCTTGGAAAATTCTCGACATGAGGTAAAGGCATCGTTGCCTAAGAGATGAGGCCATTTTTTCAATGCCTCATGAGTGACGTTGGAATTGGGGGTAGATCGCATAAAGTATGTATTGGATACTTCCTACAGTCTACAAATATCTACAAGCACCTCGTACACCAGAAGAACTAATCCATAAGCCGTCAATTTCTAACCAGTATGCACCTTAATTCTTTCTCGATCATTTCCATACGTGAATA
Organism: Penicillium robsamsonii; assembly: GCF_028829455.1. Classification (NCBI taxonomy): domain Eukaryota; kingdom Fungi; phylum Ascomycota; class Eurotiomycetes; order Eurotiales; family Aspergillaceae; genus Penicillium; species Penicillium robsamsonii. The sequence goes on from NW_026643221.1 coordinate 4,851,846, forward strand.
TCATGTAGATCAATCACAAAAAAAGCGCAGAAACGGGGCAATTTTTCCGACCTAAAAAACAAGGAACGGTCGTACTAACACGAAGGGGATGACAGGAGTAAAAAAGAAACCATGAAGAAGGGGGGGGAAAAATAAAAGAGAAAGAACATGCCATTACATCAGAATCTAAGCCTTGATCGCTGCGCCCAATGCACCACCACCGAACTGCTGGCCACCAGGTCGGCGATCGCCTTGGGGAATGCGGGCACCGCCACGACCACCGCCACGACCGCGACCACCGCGACCGCCACGGGCACCGGGGCCGTGTTCGCGCTGGAAGGCATTGGCCATACCCTGGGTGCGCTGCTCGAGGGTCTTCTCGTTGGACTCGAGGAGGTTGGTGGACTTGTCGGCCAGGGTGACAATCTGGGACTGGAGACGGGAGAGCTCGACGCCCTTGCGGAAGATGATGGCGTCGTTGACCTGGTCGAGAGCAGCGGCGAGCTCTTCGTGAGAGATCATGCGGGAGATAATGGAGACAATCTTCTTGGGCTCGAGTTCGAACATGCTGGCCAGAGAAGAGATGGAGAGGCTGTCGTAGTAGGGGGCGTAGGTGAAGAGGTAGGTGCGCAGACCCTCCTCTTGGGTCTGGCGGGACAGCATGGCCTTGATCAGCTCAGGCTGGGGCATGAGATCCCAGATCTTGATCGCGGCAAATGTAGAGGCGGAAAGCTTCCAGTCACCGGCAGCAAGAGCCTTGGCTCCGGCAATAACACCGTCGCGGGTGTTCTCAGGGGGACCGGTGAAGACCTGGCGCTCATTGTAGTCCAACATGCGGCGGAAGGTCTTGGAGATCATGCGGCGGCGCAGCTCGGGAGTGGAAGAGGTCTGAGCCATCAAAGGCACCTCAAGCAAAGCACTGCTGGTAAGGTAAACACATTCGAGCAACTCGAGGTTGATGTGCATGTGGAAGGGCAGCTGGCGCTGGCGTTCCAGACGCTCCTGCTCGGGGGAGACAGTGGAGTAACGCTGCATGATGATACCCTGGGCAAGAAGCTCCTTTTGGCGACCGCTGCCGCAGATCTCACCGAGGGTGTTCTGGGCCTCATAAATGAGGCCGGCGCGGAAGGCACAGAGACCGATCTGAACAAGGGTGCGGTTGAAGAGGATCTGGGTGCTGACGTCGAAAGTGGAGATGTTTTCAGTCAGATGAGACATGAGCATCAAATCACGAGACTTATAGTATTGGTCGTGCAGAGCAAGGAAGTAAATTTGGCAGAGCATGGCGCGAGCGCGGGGAATGCCATCGCTGTGTTGGAACATGTAATTGCAGATAGAACCCACAAGGCTCTGGATATCCCCAGACTTGTAGGTAGCAGTAACAGCGGACTCAATATTCGTGGGAACGACCTTGTCCTTGGCCTGCTCGACAATGGCAATGACATTAGCGGGCTTGAAGTAAATGTGCTCCAACCGTCTAATAACCAGTCTGTTCATGCTGTCCTGGCCATTCTTATCGGCACCCTTGAGACTTTCAACGTAAAGCTGCGAGCGAACAAGCGAGGAGTAAAGTGCCTGCTCATCCGTCAGGCGCTCAATGTACTCTGAGGTGTGGGGGTCAATCTCGCGGAGACCCTTTGTGAGGCTGTCGTCGAGGTGCTCCACAAGGGATACGACGGAACCGGGAATGAAGAAAACCTCGCCCTCAGCAACAGTAGGTTGCTTCTCGTCGTCCTCCCACTCATCGGCGGCTTCGCTGACAAGGAATTGGCGGTTCTCTTCCAACACGGAAAGGAGAGCTGAGTACTCCTCGTTTGCGGCCTGCCATTGCTCACTTGACATGTAGGTGGCGTTGGATGTGGCGGTGAGATCGAAGCGGGTGGAGATCAGGGTCATGTAGGTGCGGATGCGTTGGTAAGGAGTAGTAGCAACCTCGAGGAGCTTCTGCATGGTGCGGATCTGGTCGGCACGGTCGGTGTTCTTCTTTCCGCGGGACTCAACGATGACACGGAGGTGCTTGAGAATGCTCTCAGGGGTGTACTGGAGGGTCTTGCCGCCAGGTCCCATGGTAATGAATCCATCGTTATCACCACCAGCGGCGGCGGCGGCGGCAGCAAGGTTCTCGATCTTTTCGACCTTGGTGGGCTTGGGGGCAGGAGCAGGGGCAGGCTTCTCCTCGACCTCGTCCGCCATGAAGGCATCCTTATCGGCGCGGTACTTCTCGACCAGGGTGGCGTATTCCTTGTTGTTCTTCTTAATCTTTTGCTTGACCGCGTTGAAGCCCTTGCTGTTGCTGGCGTTCATCTTCTTGTTCGAGGCCTTCAGCTTGGAAGCGGTCTCGTTGGTGAAGTCTTCGAGCTCGGCAACGGCCTGAATGTAGACCTTGGGGGTGGGGCCCGTAACCTTCAACATCTGGCGGTTCAGGTTGTCGAATTCTGTTTGGAAAATATGTCAGTTCATGCCGTTCTTTCGGCCTACAAATTTTGCTGGCTCTGCAGTTTTCCCTGCCAGTATGAGGACTCACCAGTGGCGATGACAGCCCAGTCGTTGATCTTCTGGGCGTTCTCAATCAGGCGGATGGTGCTCTCAACGCCCTCGAGACGCTTGTCCTTAGCGGACTTGACGACCGTAACTTTCTCCTCCTCCTCACTCTCCTCGCTCTCGGAATCATCGTGCAAGAACTTTGAGGCACCGGTGCGGCCCTCATCGCCCTCATCGTCGCTATCGGAGCTAGAGCCGGAGTCGGTGTCATCCTGGTCAGAATCTTCCTCGCTGCCGGAGTCGGAACGGTAGACCTCCTCCTCCTCGTCAGACGAGCTGTCGCTGTCGCTGCCGCTGCCGTAAAAGAAACGCGACGCCATGGTTGCGGATTGCGGTTTCGTTAAAAGGAAATGGCGATCCTAAAGCTGGAAAATCAGGTCGTCGGCGATACAAAGTTGAACTTCCCGCAGTTGAGAGCCACACACGAAATTTAAGCGAGGGGCTGACTAAACCCAATTAGGTATAGCGTACAACAAAGAAACAGTGATGGCCTTTTTTTATACTTCGTTTTTATAGATTCTACTTGCTTTGACTGACTTAATGTGATTGTTTTGACAATTTCTTCACTTCAAAAAAGTACGAATATATCTAAAAAAGAGGTTTAGAAAACTCAAACTACTTTGAAATTGGAAAATTGTCTCTCATCTACTTTACACTGGAACCCAAGGCCTGACCGATCAGGCAGACCATCAGGCAGGAAAACATTGGAAGAAATTTCTAAAGAACGCTGCATTCATCAACCCTTAACTATTGTTTCATGTTCGATTATTAACTCTACTATTTACTGCGTACAGAAATCGAGAAGAGTAGCCTCCTAGAAGGAATGATGATATGCCATGACAATACGACCGAAAACCTTACCTCGCGGAAAAGAAACAACGAAGATAAACCAACATCCCCAAGAAGATCTGAGTTAATTGAAACAGTTACGAGGGAAAACAGAGAATGGATGAGATCGTTCTTTCATGCTCCATCCAGGCTATGCTGAGAGAGAAAAAATTCACAAACAAGGCAGACAGATATGCCGAAGCACTGCCTAAAGAAATTGCAGAACATAATTGGGATCGTAACACAGCAAGAAACGTAATGAAACGAAATGAATAGCGATGATGTGGGGAGGGATATCTCGCGGCGAGGGATTCGGCCACTGATGGGCACAGCTCACGGGGGTAAGCGTGCGGGTCGATCTAGTGCTATGTAGCAATGCAGATCGTGTATCAGTGGTCCGAGACCATTAGAGACCGCGTTGATCCGCCGAATGGGTATTTTTTGACTCATACCTACAAGAGCCGGCCATATAAGAAACAGGTTGGCAGGCAAGGAATGGGTCAGCAGAGCAAGGCTTAGAAACACAGTGCCTGGGGGGTCATTGACACCCGTAGACTGGGTCAGAAGGAAAAGTATATCAGGATGCCAGCTCTCGAGCCATAGAGAACACATGGGCACAGGGAGTGCCCCTTTGCCTTGATTGCCTAGTGCCATTGGTTCTGGCTCATGTATCCTTCGCTGAGCACACCGTCTTCGAGGGTGCGAATGAAATCACGGTTCCGTTGGTTCCCATTAGCCGGGCGGCTCCCACGGCGCCGTTGACTGGCGTTAGCATCGACGTAACCATCGGGAGGAGGTGGATAGTAAGCGGGACTGGGCTGCAATCGAATCGGTGCGTTGGGATCCAAGTGACTAGCGACTCGTTGGATGGTAGTCGGGATTCCTCCATTAGGGTCCATAGTGGATGCTCGTTGACGGCCTGCTCGCGTAGTCGCCTGTGCGTAAAGACTTTGAGGTGGTACCTGGTTGCCTGGCATCATTCCCATTTGGTGACCGTAGCCAGGCGGCTGCTGGGTAGGGTATGGAGGAGGCGGTGCACCTTGTTGATACATTCCATTGTACATGGGCGAGGCTTGAGGCTGAGGCTGAGATGGAGGATGGAATTGGTTCATTTGTACGGCATAGGCATTTTGCGCATGGGCCGCCTGAGCTGCTCTTTGTTTGCTAGCGGCTTCGGCCTGCTGTTGTTGTTGAACTCCCGGGGCCGGTTTATTGGCCGTCGAATACTTGAGGTTCATTGGTGGCATGAAGGGCCCTGTGAACTTCTGCTGGGTGATGAACGGGTGCAGCTTGGCTTGTTGGGGTGACCATCGCTCGAGAGGATTGATCGACAAGAGTCCCCGCACAAAGTCGATGAAAGCAATCCGGTTGTTCAGTTCTGTGATGATTAGTCAAGTCTCAGGGTGGATATAGGGGGAAAAAAAGGCCTACCTCGATCAACCTCTGCTTGCTTCATGTTCTTCCGAGGCATTGGGTAACTTCGGATAATCTCTTCCAGTGTTGAGGCCGAGAAATACTTTTTGCTCGGCTGTTCCTTCGTGTTGTGTTCCCTGGAATACTGCTCCAGGCTTTTAAGGCGGTACGTCTTTCTTCCGAACTCGTCCTGTGTCTTTTCGAAAAACTCCCCCGACTGCTTGCCCATCTCCAGCATCCACGTTGGTGGGATACCCAACATCTCGACGATCCGGCAAACTTGATTGTACTCCGAAGAGCCAGGGAACAGTGGAAGACCCAGGAAAAGCTCCACCACGATACACCCGAGAGACCACATGTCAATGGCAGATGAGTAGCTAGGAAAGGATTAACAAGGAACAAAAGAAAATGGGACTAAAGTACGTACGGCAAGCCCAATAGTACTTCTGGGGACCGGTAAAATCGTGATTGAATGTAGGTGTAGACTGTCTGGCGTTCATCGCATGCAGAACCGAAGTCAATGACCTTGATAATTGGGCTCTCGAGGCTGTGAACTGTTAGAAAATGACCACCGAAAGCTGACAGCTGATACTGACTTTTTCAGGAGAATGTTCTCCGGCTTCAAATCACAGTGGATCAGATGCGCTTTGTTCAGCAAACTCAAGGCATTTAGCAGTTGCTGGGCAAAGACCCGGACAAGGGTAGTGCTCAATCCACGGAATTGGTTCTGTTTGATCAACTCGTAAAGATTAACACTAAGCAATTCGAATGCCAGACACAGATGCTGGCGGTGGATGAATGTGTCCTTGAGACGAAGCAGGTGATGGTCGTCGTTTTTGTCATACTTGCTGTTGAGCTGCCGGGTAATCAGCGGGGGTTCAAATGATAAGGGTTGGGCATATATGACATACCAGATCCAGTACGGAAACTTCCATCATACTCTGGTTGAAATAGGCAGTCTTGTTCTTGATGACTTTGACCGCCACTACTTCTCCCGTTTTCAAGTTTTGGCATTTCACGACTTGGCCGAAGGTACCTTGACCTAGGACATCGAGAATGAGGTATCGATTTCTGGATCGGAAGAAGTAATCGTCAGCCCATGGGTCGGTTATCCGGGGAGAAATGGGGGCATACTTGTGACCGGCTTCCTCGCTTCCAAGGATATCGTTGACGTAAAGGATATAATCACTATCCTCGTTGTCATACCCATCATTCTTGACCCCTTTGCTGGGTTTGGTCAATACTCTTCGCGGATTTCGCGAGGACTCATAGTTGAAGCCAGGGTTGCATATGCGATAGGTGGCCGGGAGGTGGGTTGTCAACGATTGAAGCGGCTGAACGGGTTAGTCAAAGTGACCAGAGGGTGAGGTTTGTTGAGCACTCACGCTGATAAATCCACCCTCTGGATTGGCGCGCCGATACGCGGGCTGTATGTTCATGCGCGGCTGCAGTTCTTGCACAGACTGAATCTTTCGGAACTTAGGAACGGGACCTCGACCAGGGGCTAGAGGTGGCTGAGATGGCAGCGAGCCGGACCGTGGAGATCGCGACCCTGAACCAAAGCCTGGACTCATGTGAGAAGATGCGGATGGTGGATAGTACTGGTCTGGGCTGAGGTCGCCGGATTGAAGGGGAGGGAGTCTAGGGGGCCGGTTGGCTGTCGAGACGTTAGCGAACGGGGTACGGCCGAACAAGCAACTGTAAACGAGATCCAACTCACATGGCGGCGATTGATATCCTTGTGGTGGTGATGCATATTCTGGTCTCGCAGGCGACCGGCGGGAAGCACTCTGGGGCGCGGATGGGAATCCATAGGAGCCTTGGGACTTGCCAGGACTAGTTGGATATGACATCGGCGGCGAAAGAACATTCCCCGGAGAATATCTGCGGGCAGCCGATGATTCCTCTGCTTGATTCAAGAATTGTGACGAGGCGCGATTGTGGTTTGGCCGCGAGGGGTACTTCGCCCGGTTGTACGGGTCAGCGTCCTCCATGGTAGTATCCGCATCGGTGACATAATCCCGGGTACGTGGCGTAGTAGTGGGGGAGGAAGTCATGGAGACAGTTTTGGAGGTTGAGCCGGCTGAAGGAGCTTTAGATGTCGTGCCGGGAGTCTGGAATGTCTCGTAGGTGTATCCGACGGGCGGCTGGGACTGCGGTGGCTGACCGTATTTCGAGGCTTGCTGGGGATGAGACGCCAAACCAGTATTGAACTGCGCAGGGTGGCCCATCAAAGGATCTTGGTAAGGCTGCCACCCAGGATCCATTTTGTTAGAGCCCTCTTTTTAGGCCAACAAATGGATTCGAGGTGTTCGTCTCAAGCACTACGGTCAGGGTCCGTGGGATGCCAGCGGGGACGGCACTCGTAATGCGACCGCAGATCCGAGGCCAGCTTTGACGAAATTCGAGGGATAGAGATTGCAAAGTAGGGAATTGGCGTTAAAATGAGGTCGTGTTATGCTTCATCATCTGAGGAATTGTTGGTGAAGACAAGTTTCGAAGGGGAGAGGGGGGGGGGCGGTCGCAATTTGGTTGCGACGCAGACGTTGGCGGCTGGGGATCAGCCAAGTCAATAGCCCTGGAGATTTGTGTTGGCACCCGAAAAAGAGAATTCAAAGACAAAGCTGGAATCAACAGAAACTATGTAACAACAATTTAGCTCAAAGCAGATAGTATATAGAAAGAAGAGAGGGGAAAGATCTAGTGATCTAGTGGAGGTGAACTTGGGCTCGCCAAAGCTGAATCTACATATGGAGTATGTATTATTTCTTTTCTCTCTCTCCCTCTCTGTCTATATATATATCTATCTATCTATCTATCTATCTATATATTTGGGGGAAATTCTATCTTTGACCATACAACATAGATATATCCAAGACCTTGAAGTCTCGACATGCGTGTACTGCATTGTGGTCCCCTTGGCGACGTGACTATTTCGCGCTCCATTGCATACCCAACTATCAAAGCGTCTTTTTTTTTTGGCTACTAACTAGCTAGATCTGATTGCGCAGGGTTCAACAAATGTACTACTAAATAAAATGAAACAAACAATCTACGGAGTATCTTGCTAATCGCGTTTGATAGAGAGACTGTTTCTACGTCATCGATTCGATAGTTAGGCCGCCATAACTTGGGAGTTGATCATTTCATCCAGAATCATAACATGATATGAATAAATTCTGAAAATGTGTGAATATAAATTGAGTCAAGAAAAGGTAATTCCAATTATTTGAATCATCACACTATTTTAAACGCCTCTTGTCACTTTTTACCCTGTACAACTTAGCAGATCTATATCAAGTTCATGTACTCTGTAGCATTGTTAGACATAGCCAAATTGATCACGCATTGAGGATGACGTGGGATAACGACGCACGAAACCAGCTTGAAATATCAAACAGGTGGAAGCTCTATGTGAAAACGTGGTGGTAGTTTGCTGTCTCTTCCGTATCTCCTTCATAACCTCGTCTATTTAGCTTCAAGGTTTTTTCAGATCTTTGTTTAGGATAACTATTCCACCTTTTTGCGCCTAAGCCTATGCAGAACAACGTTTTCTCTGATCCTATTCTTGGCTCCCAGAGTCAGATCTCTTTTTCGTTACATAAGGACCTTATTCCGGATGTCTCTCAACTTTACTGGGAGACCGATATCTAACAATGTTCTTGCTTTCATGTCACCACGAACCTTTTCGAAGACTAGTGCTCACGCACTGAGCTTTTGTTCAACATCGGTAACTCTCCATTCAACGGCCCAAAATAGGTGGACAAACATGAATTTCTCACATCATCCCACTGGGTTAGATGCCCAATACAGGGGAGCCTCAGCTCATTTAAACCATGCTAATTCTGATACAAGATCGTCAATACCAACATTTGGTACTGACGTCATATTCAGCCAGGGCTTAGAAAGGATATTGCGAGATCTCTGAAGATGATCCAAGAAAGCTATATAGCGGGGTCTAATAATCCTCCGCAACCAGTTCACATCCAATCTTGAAGCGACCCTCAATTATGATATCCGCAGGAGGTAAACACAGTGTATGATACACTGAGAGAGTTAAAACCCATCACCGTCATTGCCCCTATGTACTTAGATCATGCCCTAGTGCAATTCTAGCTAATGAACCAGGAGGGTGTACCTATGGCATAGTTATAATTTTATGGTTCGAGTGAGTTACCTCCCGGCTTCAGGGCCCCGTATAATGAAAATTACCTAAGCCTTCAATGAGTCCACGGGTCATGGATTCATTCACGTGAGCGGTGTCACTGGCGGTGGCCGATTATGCCGTTGCCGATACAGATCTAGATTGGGTGCTATTCATCTCGGCTTATTGCTGCCTGTGCTATTGTGCTGTTGTATTTGCTCTTTGAGCAATCACCATGTTCAAAATTGCCCTAGACAAACTCTTTTAGTCTCTCACTTCTTTCACATAATACAATCTCTATTTGGACAACTTACACAATGTCTACGAGCGAGGAGGCGAGTCGCCTGCGCGACCTCCAAGCAGATGTTCGCGACCAGGATGATCTTGAAAGAGATATTACTCGCCAGGTATGACCGAGTTCTCACTTGATTATCAGTCTGGACTCACCTTTCTCTTTTTTCAGGCCGATAAGGCTCTGGCCGATAAAGCGGAGGAGAATGACATCAAGCGACTTGAGAAAGCCCTTGTGGATCGGGAGTAAGAGCGAATGCCCTAATATATGATGACAGTACTAACTTAATATAAAGACGGGTCGACTCACAGGTCCGCCAAGCGCAGCAGCGCCTGACACAGCCCGTCGGAGCCGCCACTCGCCATCGGGTCGAGAATGAGCTGAAAAGGCTGCAGGCGCGCAAGGCCGATCTTGGGAAAGACCTGAAGGACATACAACAACGCATTGATGCGAGGCGTGAGTCGCTGGGTAACTCGACGGTGGCGCACGGATCGGAGCGACAGCCAAATGAGTCCCGCAGGGATTATCTCTTGCGAACCGGAAAGATCACCCCGTTCGCATTGATGCAAGAAGGCTCCAGAGATGGACCACTTGCTAATCTTCACGACGCGCTTGTCGATACCGAGGAACAACAGCAAGAGGAGAAGGAACGCGAGCAAGCCAAACATGAGCCAGCCGCGTCCCACCGGGACCTTGCACGCCCAGACTTCGATTTTGACGAGGGTAGTGAAATCAAGAGCAAGCGGAGGAAACTGGATCGTCGTGGCTCTCCGGGAGGGGATTCTTCGGCAAGTTATGTTGCATCTGAGGCTGACGCTACATCGGAAGGTGAAGAGTTCATGCCTGATACTCGCCCTGAGACCAAGCCAAGTCGCAAGCGCAAGCAAGGGAAAGCGACCACAGAGCTTGAAGATCTGAGTGGGCTTGATGATGGAAACGAGGCAATATACCAGTCTCGCGTGCAGGAATGGATCAGTCGGCGAAGCTCTGCTCGACGACACGCTGACAGAGATTCCGTCGAAGCCGACCAGAATGAAGAAGAGGAGTGGCTTAAGCCACATCCCACTGAACCAGCCATGGAGCTTGACAATGGACTGCGAGTCCCCGGAGACATCAGTCGCTTCTTATTTCCCTACCAGAAAACTGGAGTCCAGTGGCTTTGGGAGTTGCATCAGCAAACCGTCGGTGGGATTATCGGAGATGAGATGGGGCTGGGGAAAACCATCCAGGCGATTTCTTATCTTGCGGCACTGCATCATAGCAGGAAGCTCACCAAACCTGCTATCATTGTTTGCCCGGCAACTCTTATGAAACAATGGGTTAACGAGTTTCATCGCTGGTGGCCACCCTTCCGTGTTTCCATCTTACACTCATCAGGCAGCGGAATGATGAATCTTGGCAAGGAAAGCAGTCGGGAAAATGCGCTCTCATCAGAAATGATGGGTAGCCACAGCTCTCGTCACCTATCTGCTGGTCAGAAAGCGGCGAAAAAGATCATTAAGCGTGTCACCGAGGAAGGCCATGTCCTCGTGACTACATACTCGGGTCTTCAGACTTATGCAGATGCTCTTGTTGATGTTGAATGGGGCTGTGCTATCCTTGACGAAGGTCATAAAATCCGCAATCCAGATGCCGGTATCACATTCAGCTGTAAGGAACTGCGCACCCCACATCGCATCATTCTTTCGGGGACCCCAATGCAGAATAGCTTGGTGGATCTTTGGTCCCTATTTGACTTTGTATTTCCAATGCGTCTGGGTAACCTCGTTACATTCAAAAATCAGTTTGAGATCCCCATCCGTCAGGGTGGATATGCATCTGCATCAAACCTTCAAGTGCAGACTGCTGCGAAATGTGCAGAAACTCTCAAAGATGCTATCAGCCCATATCTGCTCCAGAGGTTCAAGGCCGATGTCACATCTGATCTGCCGCTGAAAAGTGAACAGGTCATTTTCTGCAAATTGACCCAACTCCAGCGAACCATCTACAAAAGGTTCCTTGGCTCAGATGACATGAAGTCTATTATACGAGGGAAACGGAACTCTTTGTATGGGATTGACATCCTGCGCAAGATAAGCAACCATCCAGACTTGGCAGACCACGCATTGCGCTCTCACGAGGCAGACTATGGCGATGCAGAGCGGTCTGGCAAGATGAAGGTTTTGAAGGGTTTGCTTGAGGTCTGGAGAGATACTGGCCACAAGACCCTGCTTTTTACCCAGGGCCGTCTGATGCTCGACATCATTGAGAAATTCATTGGGGCGCTAGGTGGATTTAATTACCGCCGAATGGACGGGACTACTCCAATCAAGGAGCGCCAGAATCTGGTTGACGAATTCAACAACGACCCCGACATCCACGTTTTCTTACTCACCACCCGTGTGGGCGGGATCGGAGTGAATCTGACAGGTGCTGACCGTGTCATTATCTACGATCCGGACTGGAACCCATCGACTGACTTGCAGGCGCGAGAGCGTGCATGGCGTCTGGGTCAAAAGCGTGATGTCACCATCTTCCGCTTGATGACCAAGGGCACTATCGAAGAGAAGATCTATCATCGCCAGATTTTTAAGCAGTTCTTGACCAACAAAATTACCCGTGATCCTCATCAACGAGAAGGTTTCCAGCTGAGTGATCTCTATGATCTGTTCACTCTAACGGACGAGAATGACGACGAGTTGGAGACGACCAAACTCTTCAAGAACGCCGAAGTCACATACCAGGAAGAGGCTAAAGATGTCCATGGCAGCAAGAGTAAGCCTGCCCCCACTCTCAAAGAGGAAGACGACATCAACGACATCCATGGTATCGCCAAAGTTGAAGATTTCCAAAATACCGACGAAGAGGAGAAGAACGCCAAATCTTCCGAAGACCGCATCATGCATGGCATCTTTGCTCGTTCCGGCGTCCACTCTGCAGTCCAGCATGACCAGATCGTAAACGGCAAACGGGTGGTTCGCGCAGATCCTAAGATGATCGAAGCCGAAGCTCGCCGTGTCGCCAACGAAGCCGCCGAAGAGCTCCGCAAAGCCGAAGAAACCGCCCGGGCACTCCCAATCGGACTTCCCACCTGGACTGGCCGTTTTGGGATGGGGGGCCGTGAAGATCCACGGGCTGGTGGTAGCTCAGCTCGCCCTGCTGGGGCAGGACCCTCATCCTCAGACCTGTTGGCTAGACTCAACCCTGCTGCTGCCGCAGCTGCTGGACAGAGATCCAGTGGTTCTGATAGTCCATCAGCACGTATGCCACGCGGCAAAGATTTCATACCCTTAATCCGTGATTATCTTGCCTCTCAGCGTGGGCCGACTCTGTCGCAGTCGATTGTTCAGCATTTCAACCATTACTGTTCCAATCCGCAGCGTGTTGCTGAGTTCCAGGAGTCATTGAAGAAGGTTGCGACACTCGAACATGGTCGTGATCGTCGGGGTCGCTGGACTCTGAAGCCTGAATTTGCTCGGAATGCGAATAATCGGGAACAGTGAGGGGGCTTGTAAAGAAGCCGGTGAATCTGAAAACATCCCGGAGATAGAAATTGAACAAGCTATCTTTGGGGATGTTCATGTATGATTGTGAGTTTCACGAGATAATGAATGACAAATGCCGATACCCCTTTATGCAATTGCACGGTCGGGAACATGATATAAGCAGTGCATCCATTTGCAGTATCCACTAGACACATGCTTAAAACGCCCCGTGGGACGACAGAGGTAAGGTGCCGCTAAATCAAGCCACATACGTTCATACACTCTGTCAAAGAGGTACGCCAAGTATGGAAGGGCATGCCAATATTTAGGTACAAAGTACTCCGGACCTCTTGCGTAACTTATCAGAGAAAGGGGATATTCTAATAATATTTCCGTTTATTGTTTTTAGTGGACCATGTTCTATTTCTGGGACAAATGAATGGGGAAAAAATATATAGAAGCGAGGTTATAGCGAGCCGAATAGGCAAGAGATTTTCGTTTGTACAAAGTAGAAACGCGATATCACAGGATTCAGGGGAAAGGCTCCACGACATCTTGGCGTTCGTTGTTGAACTTCTTTTACTTTCTAATGTTGATAGAGTTTCGTTATTCTTCTCGATCTTCAATCTTGATGAAGTCATTTGTGAAACAAAATATAGGTTTTATCATTGTGCAACGCAAGCTAAGGGGCAAAAACACATTGATGTCAATATATGACTCAGGTTCTTCCATCAATGGATAGACAAGGCAGTGGGTGTGATCTGCACTTGATCACAATCATGACTGGCTCGGATGGTATAGCTAGTCAGGTACCCACTTGGTGACTTCCAGGATGTCGATTATAATCAGGATCCAGTGGGTTAACCCTTTGCATTTACCCCATACACAGGCTCTGAGACAGCAGCGTGGATCCTGCAAGATCCTGCACCTCAAGGTTGCCAATGTCCAAAGAAAAAGAAAAGACCAAGAGGGACATCGAGTACAGAGTCAAAAGGAAGTCGAACAATCGACAGATCTAGCAATGGTTCGCTGGTGATGACTTTTTGATACCAAGGATGCCTACGGAGTATCACATTGGACACTCGAAACAGTCCGATTGCCCTATACTCCACCGTGGAGCATGCGTTCATCGCTCTCCCATGGATCCAAAAGCATATAAATGCGTCACTTCCCCGTCAAAAATTCTACCCCTCTCCTGAAAACAAAAACATATATAACCGTCAGCTTGAAATTATCCCGAACGTATCTCTTCCACCTGCCCAAAATGAAGTTCTTCGCCACCGCTCTCCTAGCTACCGCTGTGGCCGCCATCCCATCCGAGAAGCTCTTCAACTTGAAGACCTCCGGTGCCAGCAACAGCTCCCACAATGACCTGTACCTCTCCATCGGACACGGTCTGATCAGTGATCCGCTCAACAGCGAAGCCGTCTTTGCCGGTGCCCCAGCCAGCCGTGCTGCCGCCTTCTCCTTCGTTAACGGCACCATCCTCTTGGATACCGAGACCAACTCCCCCTGGACTCTGAACCTGATCAACGTGAAAGGTAAGATAGCTCTGGCCTACCTTTGGATGTCACTATTTTCCGAATGTGGAATGCTAACGACAATGGTACCGCATAGACGTCCGCAAGGAGCGTGCCCAGATCAGCGTCAAGCCTACTCACGGCTCGAGGGGCTTCACTGTCGGCCGCCACGGCGTCGAGGGACCCAGTGAGACCTGGGACGGATGGCTGTGTAAGTTCTTATATACTCCTTTTCTAAAGCTACATGGTCGTGTCGAGTGCCAATGGCTGACTCTTTGTCTTTTTTTTAGGGTGTCCTACCGATACCGAGGCTGGCCAACTCCTCCCCAACTTGCACTTCCTCAGCAAGGCTGTTCAGGAGCCTGCTCTCCCAGCTGGATGTGATAAGATCCAGCTCAACGCAGTCCCGGCTCCCAAGAACTCTGCTTAGAGGGATTCTGGGTTTAGCTCGTAGTGAACATCAGATTGTGATTGGTTTCTAATTTTTGTGTTGCCTTCAAAATTTGGAACTTCTACTGGACTTTTCAGCGTATCTCGGCGTATACCTAGGGCTTAATTGATAATTTATTGGGTATTCTATTAGTTCTTGCTCTTATTAAGATCAATCTGATATCAATCTTTTCTACGATATACAAATCCTCTCTAGCGCACATCTAGTCTATTATTCTGTCTACCAGCGATGATAGATTCACATCTCTCCATCTCCATTCCATCTCTGATTTACCAATAGTTTTCGGGTGTCCATAAGTTGTCGTTGTATCGCCACCCCCACGTTTGGGGAGCTTCTTCGGTGGAACCGAGAGATGCCCGACCTTGGGTATGAGCTGGGTGGCGATTGTAGATCATATACTTCGAAGTTGTTGTGTATGTATATTTTCCCCTCCTAAGACTATAGTATATAGTGCATGTAGTTCTCAGGCTTAGTTGTAAGATATATTATGTGGCAGAGGACAATTAGGAGGTCAGTAAACTATAATAAAGGACTAGCTCTCATATCATTTAGGAATTATTTAGGAATTATAAGAGGTTGCCCAGGTGAAGATATATAAGACAGCTGTGGCTCCTGAGATAGAGCTAAATGAGGATATATTCAGATTACAATCAGAAGAGTCATTTGATGAAAATAGTCCACTATAAATAGCCGATGTCTCACATGCTTAGCCATGGCCTGATTGGGCTTAGCCCCGCAATACAGGTCAAACATCATCTCATTCTCTGTTTTTTTCCCTTTTACAAAGGCTCTCCAATTATCTGTGAAAGACACTCGTTTACTACCTTGAAGCGGTTTACAATCGTTGCCCCGAATCGAAACCCCACATTCCCAAGATCTAAATTAGCCTCCGGCAGATTAACAACACGTCCTTTTGATCGTCCTCTCCGTAGCAACCGAAATTGCTGGGTACCGACATTAAATCGATAAGCCTGTTTCGACACAGGCCTTTTTCTGACAAGTCACACCAGGTTGTGCAAGGGGCGTGATCTTTCAGCCCAGGGAGTAATACCTCGGTCGCTTGGTTTTTGGACCTCCGGATAATCTCCAACATTCGACATGCGGTGTTTCATTTTGAGCGTGCTCTGCACTATCCTGCTGCTAGGAACGATATCATCAGCTTGGCCATGGCGACCTTATGGAGCGCTTCTGGGCGACTCCTTGGATAAGCGAGCAGGTAATTCAGGACTCTGATCATACCATTGTGCTTGATACTGACCTACGATGCAGACACCGCAGAGACAACCGCTGAAACTTCCGAAACTACCGCCGATTCCTCCACTGCCTCTAAGACTTCTACTGGAACCACCACCGGCACAAACACCGACACAACTACCAACACCAAAACTAAAACCGGAACTGCAACCGATTCGGAGACTACCGACACTGCAACTGATTCCGAGACTACCGGCAAAACAACTGGCACGAAGACAGGAAAAAGCAAGACTACCGCCACCACCTCGATCTCAATTGACCCTGCTGCCGCTGCTGGCGGTGTGTCCATGATCACCCCCGCTTCCTCATCCACCACCTACTACAAGATCGGCCAGGATGTGACATTCGTGTGGAACTACACCTCCCTGTCGGTCACACCGTCTGCGGTCAACGTCGTAGCTTCGTGCAGTCTCAACTCGATGACATATACGCTCAGCTCCAACATGACCGTCAAGCAAACTGGAAGCGTCGTGTGGGATACTGGAAAATACCAGAAATCGGCCACTATTCCGTTGCTTACCGCATCGTATACTCTGATTATCTATGATGCTAGCAAGGACATCGGTGATGCTGCGAGCGCTGGACACCTGAGCTCGCAGAACGGTGGTTACGTCTTTGGGATGTACACCCCCCAGTCATACACCCCACTCAATCGTGAGTCTTCGTACCAATCATCCTCGCTCAAACTGACTGCTAACTTCACCAGAATTCAAGTGCGCCACCTGCAGCGGGGCCATGTCCGAAACCAGTCGGCTAGCCGTCAAATTTACCGTCGGCATGGCCGTGATTACCTTCGCTTCGTTCACCTGGTTTGCGGGTAGTGCTGGCGTCTTCGCCACTTGAGAAGCGCACACTCGATGCACTCGCACTGACTTAGCATGAACATAATTTCTTTTTATATTTTGAGGCGTTGCATTGTTGAAGCGATCTTGATTTACGATAATAGCAAGAAAACGGCGTTGCGTGAGAAGTTGACATAGGATGAGTTACTATTTTTTGGACATTTTTTTTGCATCTCATCCTTTCTTTAATCTGTTGATTTTATTAATAATTAGCGGTGGATGGTGAATTTGAGATTTCATTTTGTATTTTCGGATTTGCATACACAATACATCCTCTGTTGCATCACATCTTGGGGTTTCCCTCTGGCCCCATACATGGCTCCGGTCTTGGGAAAAGGCTCGGCAAAGGCTCAGCTGTAGGTACTGGGATTGTGTGCCTAGTACGCCAGCTTTCGCTGGTGGGTTGTAAATTTCGTGCTACGAATTAATGTTGATCCATAACTCGGATTGGAAGACATGACGCATTCGTTGGGATTTTGTTGATTGTAGGGTTGTTGATGGTAGAAGTTCCGTTGCGTGCGAGGATCGCCCTGACGATGGTGTACCTTCTAAGGGGCGTTGCTTTGGTTGGGGTCATGATCTCCTCGTTCGGATCTTGATTGTCCTTAATTGTGCTTTTGCGCGGCTTGACCTTGCGGCTATGCTTTCCTCGTTGGTATCTCCCGTTGTTACCCGTTGGGGACATGACTTCCTCGTTGATACCTACTCACCATCTCATCCATGCCATCATGATTCGACGGACACCCTCGGTGTTGGTTTCTTGAGCGACACGGGAGTGAATTCATGGCTTTCTAGGAGCTTTCGCCTTGCTACTTCGTATCCCCTTGATGGTCACTTGTCACCCCCCTATGAATTGCATATCACAGTGACGTGGTGGTAGACCTTGGCTGCTTCTCCGATTTGCATGGAATTGACTGGCTAGAAGTTGGCGTGGCCTTCATGCTGAAAATAGTCTTGACAAGAATTCTCTTGATCGCGATCAATTTGGCCTAGAGAGCTCGGCCGATAAAATTGATAGAACTAGCCGTGGACTGCATTGAAGGTTTCTTTGATAGACAGCTCGCTTGTTTCAATGGTCTTCAAGTCCCAACATTCAAATCAAAGAAAAAGCCAAGATCGAGACATGTTTGGAACGTCATGTTTATGGGCGTCTCAACTTTTTCCGAGGTTCATTGCCCCGCTTAGTTGCTGCGTTGCTTAGTCGCCATGTTGTTTACCTAGTCGTCTATATTCTACCTATACCTGTGGCCCTGGAGAACTATGCCCAAAGGGTGTCCGGAACGTTCTACCTACCTACGTGAGTATACTGTACCTTCAGGGTTGCGTAGCCCCAGAGACTAACAGCCCGCATTCTATCGTTGGTCCTCTGAAACATTTCTTTGCTTGATGCAAATTTAGTATGCACGAAGCCGTGATATTGCCTTTCGTTGTGAGTTTTGAGGCGTTCAGTTCCACTTCCCACGGGATTGTTATGATGGTTGGCGAAAAGACAAGCAAGTACAAAAAGAAGCTTGGTGTCTTGCATTTTACAATTGGGAAACAAACTTTGTCTCACAGATAAAGAAAGCCTTAGGAACCGGTAAAGCGCTTCATTGACTGACACTATAAAAGAAGCTGATCGATCTCATTCCTCTTCATCCATGAACCCAATTCTAGCCTGTCCTAATTTTTCACATTCAACATCTATCCTCAAGGAAGATATCCCGAGCCAAGAAGAAAAAGACAATGCCCTCCCAACTAGCCTGGATCTGGCCCAAAGATCCTCGCCCCGGCAACCCACAGCACTGGCCACACCGCTGGCGCCTGTTTGACGTCCTGACAAATAAAGGACCAGACATCTACGTGGGTCGAATCAACCAATCCAAAACCAAGGCTAGAAAGCCATCTTCTCAATCCCAGTCCGGTCCCACAAGACAGGAATGGTCCCGATGGGAGAATAGGCCGAGCGACCCTGACTCGGACTACAGCCCGTTCCCCTGGGTGGGGCGACCTTCGGCCGAGCGCTATGATTTCCGCACGAGGAAGTACCACGTCCCTGACCATGGGACGTGGAGTGATGTTGAATATTGCAATGGAGGAAGGGCTCGCAGGGGAAAATGGATCGGAAAGGAGGAAGTGCATTGTGTGCCGATGAGATATTGGGATCGGAATGGGGTTGAGTATCCAGCGGAATTTTGGCATGATAGTATTTATGGAAACCATAGAGACCATGGAGGCCGAGGGAATGAATGTTGAAAGAATAGGAGGTAAAGGAATGTAGGGTGTTCGGAGGGTAGTTTGCATGATATTGTGTGTGTGTTAAATCCAGCTAGATCGCTCGAATGCTTTCAACCATTTTCTTTTCAAAACTAATATGGGATAGATGGAGCCCAATGGGCTGATGTTCTTCCAAACCTCCCCCTAAATTCCAAGAATGAGTTAGGCTGATACAGGGAGACCCGTTCAATCAGACACATCCAAAATGCAACGCGTCAAAGGTGTATATACGTGGTCCATCAACAGACGGTTGATTCGACGAAGGACGGCGGAGAGTTGGCAGTTGGGCGCCGTTATCAGTCAGGCGGCTGCACTTCACACATGGTGTCTGCTTGATATCCGCATAGGAAGAGATCATATCCTGTGCTGGTATTAGCAAGTCTCTCCTTCGGAATCAGGGCTAAAACATACCAGCAAGAAAGCAAGGTCCCATTTCCGCGGGCGCGACCCCACACATCCCAATATAGCATTCTCAAGTTTCGTTGGTGACCGGCCGGCGATATTGCTCGAAACATCCCAGTCAGAGACCGGAGAGCCAGAAATCCCAGACACCCCTCTGATTTGGAAGACAACGCCTGCTCTAACGAGTGCTACCGCTAGAGAAGTCTCGTCCTGGCCTTTGATGACTCGTACACCGGGCATATCCCGCTGAATGAATCGTTCCAAAACTTTCTGCCACTCGCCCTCAGTAGACTGCGCTTTAGTACGTTCGGCCTCTTCGTCTTCTCGCTGACGCTCATCTACTATGGACTTTTCTTTTCGTGCAAGCTTTTCTAGAAGAACGTCGTAATCCCTTTCCCACTTTCCAGTCGGTTGAATTAGCTGACCGTTGGCTTCCTTGATGCGTGATTCAACATGTGCCCAGACGGATGTCATTTCCGGATCCCGCCACAAGGACTGGAATTGCTGGACATCAGCGACGCGTGCGCGTGCCGCCTCATCCAGACTAGCCCGGAGGATCCGTGGAGTTTCAGCGACTGGATTGCCGGGCGTCACTTTATCTGGGTTTGCAATGGGCACCAGAGGCTCTAGTAAGCCCTGGGGCATGAATCCACGCAGTTCATGGATCTGGATATCTCATTAACTTGGTTTTGTGGCAGAGCTGCTTATGTACTTACCTTGCGTTCGAGTTCTTGTAGTTTTGCTAGTGATGAAACAAGTTGGATCTCTGAGTCCAGCCCTGAGGGTTCGCCGTTGCCGGTCGCCGGCACTTGCATAGAGTTCTGATTGGTAGTAGCCATCGCCGAGGCGGTTGAAATGGCTTTTTTGTGAGAGACTTGATCAATTGGTCAAATCTACCCCCCAAACACGCGACTTTGGGGTTCAGTGAATGGATTATATATAGATATTTATTTGAATAGGTACCTGACTCTCGAAATGAACAATCAAGGAAGGTGGAAGACAACGGGATATTGCAGTGATTGTTTTGTGGGCGATGAGATCACCCTGCGTTGTCTGTTATATAGTGGAATATCAAGACGAAAATGTCCGGAGTCGAATAAGAGAATATTTTTGATGGTCGATCACAGATAATGATATTTTGTTGCTTAAAGGTGCTCCAATAATTTGGGGATGAGAGGATGAGAGAGACGAGATGGGCGGCGAACCAATCAGGTAAACTCCAGCCACATCCACCTGTGCCACAAGTGGCTGGGTTAATACTTACGTAATATTATTTCTATAACTCGTTACCTAGACCTCACCTTGGAAGTGTTGTTTCAATTTCAGTTCCTTTGGATTTTGATAAAGATAATATAATTTAAGAGGTCTTTAATTCCTAGTTATTGTTTTGAACTATATCAAGATCATACTACCTGTGCTTTTGACCCTTGGTAAACGGTCTTACTCTGTGTGAGTCCAAGTTGAAACAAGATTTTGTTGATGAACTTGTGTTTTGAAATATTGAGAACTACTGACGTTACAGAATGTTCTAGATGCAAGAAACCTCAGGACCATCTCCTAGGTAGAATCGAACCTCCTTTGTTGGCCAGTGAAGCTATAGAGACTGGATAAAATAAGTCTTCAATTGTCTCACTTCTGCAAGCTTCTTTGTATAATGAGCTCTCTAGCACGATCTCTCGACCTTGTCCGGTCTATAAAAGCTCCTGAATTTCATGTTACAATGCCTCTCTACATAACTCACTAGCCCTCATCCGCCTTCATCATCAATTAGCAGGACAAATTTCAGACTTTGAATTCATCATGGACACCACATGCGAGGGATCTCAATTGTTGGGCATACCTGGTAAGGCGGCTCAATTTCTCAGACGCTCGTCCCGCATTGCGGCGCAAATAGCGGCCAGAAAATCAGAAAATCAAGCCTCGAGCGCGTGCGAGCCCAGCCAGTCCGACTCTCACCAAGACCTGGCTCCAAAGCACGACTGTTTCGCGTGTGACGAAATCATATGCGACAGCTGCAGGGTGGCATTTGATGACTGCATTGAAGTATGATCGACTTGCAAGAATAACCTTAGAATTTCCGGATAATACTAATCAGATTTAGATGATCGACAAGCACAATGCTTGTGTTGCTGCTGCAATGAAGTTGACCGGGAATAAATTCAGGGAGGAAATTCGCATGATTCTCCGAGAGAACAAGGAATGGATTCGTGGGCTGAAAAGCCAGCAAAACCGAGAGGGCTAGTATGCCCAAGGAGGACTATGCCGCGGAGACCTTTGAGGAGATGCCAATGTGTTTTCATCGATCCTTGAGAAAGTGGTTTGTCGGTATCGATATATATTGCTCGTCAATTGATGTGGACTTTTTCGAGAAAACAACCGACATTGATTGAAAGTATGTGCCAGCCAGGCTAAGATTGCACGAGGAGAACTACACCGAAGCTATCAATGTGCGTCTTCAAGACATTAGCTTGATGTTCAGTCGGGGACATGTATCTTGAGTAGAGCAATGAGAAGGCTGTTAGTGCTGAAATGTAGAATGTGTGAACATCCATCCGGTACTAGCCTCCTTATTAACTGTCATGTTCTTGGATTATAATCCTTGGCGGTGGCTACAGGCAGCAGCCCCTGAGCAGAGCCTCAAAAAAGTGGGGTATAAAAGGCTCGGCCCCCAAGGAAGAAAAAAAAAAGACATTTTCAATATTCCCGTCTTTTGAAACCACAACAATGGCAGACCAACATATCCCAGAAGGCTTCCTCCGGGTGCCAGCCACAAACGCAACCCTTCACAAACTCGACTTCGAGCATACATCCCCACCGATCCCTTCATACAAAGGTCGCTTTGCTGCTATAGTGGACAACTTCATGACTGAATCCGAATGCAAAGAGCTTCTCCGCCTAGCAGAAAAATCAACAAGAACTCACCTGCCAGATTCTACCCTATCACCCCCAGTATGGGAACAGGCGATGATTAACGCCGGCGGGGGTAGACAAGTAATGTCCGTCGACTCGCGCAAGAGCGGACGAATTATCTTAGACTCTCCCGATCTCGCAGGCAGAATCCTGGACCGACTCCTGCCTTTTATGCGTGAATGCGAACTCGACCATATCCAGAGCAAACCACTGGTTACGGGTCTTGGGCCAGCGAAACGGGGCGAAGTGCTCCGTCTCAGTCGGCTGAATGAGCGTCTTCGATTCCTGCGTTATGTGGGTGGTGATTATTTCCGGCCTCATTGGGATGGGTGTTTTGTTACTCCCGATGGGCGGGAGAAGTCACTTTATACTATTCATTTGTATTTGAATGGAGATGGGGAACAGGATATGGAGGAGTTGAAGCTTCATATTGAGCGGGCGGAGAAGACGAATTGGTTGTTTGCAAATGATGGGGAGATTGATCTTGCTGAGATTGGGTCTGAGGGAGTCCAAGTGGGTGATGGGAGTTGCACTTCGGCCGCGGAGTCATTGGAGAACAGTGAGGCTCTTCTAGGTGGTGCAACCTCGTTTATGGCTGGGATAAGCTCGAAGGAATCGGTTCGGATCTTTCCAAAGACGGGGTCTATTCTCATATTTCAGCAGAGGGACTTGATCCATTGTGGAGATGATGTGTTTAGAGGTGTGAAGTATACCCTACGGACGGATGTCATGTATACTACTGAGTAGAGAAGAAGTGACTGCCCATTCAAAATCCCATTTTGCCCCCACTTTGGGGATTAATTACCAAGAAAGAGAGGTTTCAGTCCTAAACTGGATTTCCTGTAGACTGTGGGTACATACTGCTGTTCCTACATGTGGTCTATAGTCAGCGGCAAACTGGCGGGCTCGGCTTAGCTCCCAGCCTTTGCGTGGTTTATGTTGGCAAATCAATCTTCCAGGTAGCGAAGCCCAACATGAGGTCATGTCTAAATATATCCATCTCCCATGAAGGAAGTGGGGAATTTACCTCGGAAGTTTCCTCTAGGCTCGTTCATCATGAGACCGATGCCGACAACGCCATATTCATGACGAGCAGTGTCCACGGTAACAAGCGTCTTGTGCACTTCCAAGGTGACCTTTCCGGCAGGACGCTTAACGGACCACCAGTCCTCCCCCGATGTCACCCCCCAAGAACATCCCCCGGATCAATGCGAATGTCGTTCCTCGGATCGAAAGTACCGATACAGGGTTCTGCAAGATCGCTGACCGTGCCCCCCTCAACGCGCATAACTTGGTAAATCATATGTCATCATAGAGAATAAATTTGCCACAGGCCAAGAAGAAACGGCTCCATGTACATGATGTTTTTCTCATGAGATTCCACATCGATCTTTCAAGAAACACGTTAGAGAAGGCTTGCGAACTGATTTTAAAAAAAGCGATTCCTCACAACCTAAAAGTCCATTAATGAGCGATTAATGTAGCCGACCATCAAAGGTATCCGAGCAGAAGAGGGTGCAAAACACGGCAAAGCGGGGAGAAAAGTGGACCCTGCCCCGGATTACTCCAAATCCGTTCATTTTCGAATGTCTGCATTATCCCAATCTTTGCTGGTAAAATAAATAGAAATGGTCACCTGCACTCGATTTGGGCCTCAACCAGAAGATGGGACGCCTTTCAGTAGAAGAGATGCCCCGGATATGGAATGTGGTCCCGGGGAGGCGGTATGTGGGCTATTCATAAATGCCCTAGCAACTACGGAAGTTCCGTATGTAATGAATTTCATTTGGCCTCGGCCGCATCTATCATTCTCCGTATCATTCCCAAGGTTCCCGAGCGTGGCATGGAAATCGTGGCATAATTGTGTCACAGGGTCCAAAATTGTTCTCTCGAAGTCAGGCCATACAATATCATTACTTTGCATGAAAGAATATGACACTGGATCTTCAAGCGATCGGCAGTCTGACCACATTCGCGAGGTGAACCTACAGGTATACTAGCGCTTGATTGGTCGGGTTTTGAAGATGTCTTAAAGGCATCTTGGGAGCCATGTGGAGAAATAAAGTAGAAATAATAGAGAAGAATGCACGAATCATAGCTGGTAGGGGCTGTTTCACTTCCACTTAAGTCCGTACATAAGTTTGAGACATGGGTGTGGAGTACATCTTCCTAGTCTTACCTATTCCGGTTGTTACCTGACTTGACGTTACATCCTTGTAGTTCTATTTCAAGCTTGACGAAATAACTCAATCTGAGCTCAATTGTTATGATATTTATACTATAATGCAAAATACTTAAATAGCTTCCTTCCTCCCGTATTGTCATCTTCATCTTCATCTACATCCTTCAAGCCCAAATAACCAAGTCCTCAACCGCTCAACCACCATCATGCAGCTCACTCAGCTCCTCATCGCTACCGGCCTCTTCGCCTCCTCAGCTTTCGCTGCTCCAGCTGATACCAGCAGCAAGTCAATGATGGCTGCCGGCCCCCAGTGGACCCTCCAGAACACCAAGCGTGTCTGCAACGCCGAAGACACCTCCTGCACCTGGACTTTCGGCATCTACCCTGGCGCCGGTGACGCTACTCCCTGCACCTATGTCGTGAATGGCACCCCTGCTTCCCACGCCAACGGCGGCCCTGTCACCTGCGGCAGATACACCGTCACCTCCGGCTGGAGCGACCAGTTCGGTGCTGAGAATGGCTTCACTACTCTCTCTGTTGTCAACAACGAGTCTCGCCAGATTATCTGGCCTGCCTATACCGATAAGCAGGTTGCTGCCGGTAAGGTCGTCAAGCCTGACCAGAGCTACGCCCCTGTCGCTCTCCCTTGAATCAAGATGAAAAAGATGCATCGGAGTATGAGCTGAACAGCTGAACACTATACATATCAACCACTGTCCTTAATGATAATATATGACGAGCAATTGAAGATATTCTATCTATTATCATATACACTCTATACTTAGGATTGGCTGTAGGAAAGAGTATAACCGCGTTGCACCTAGAACAAGCTTGCTTTTCATACTTTAGCCGTGCTATATAAGAGAGGAGAATTGAGACATGAAGATGATTTGACAAGCACAAAAGTAGCGTCCGATCTGAATAATTGCTGGGTTTCACGCCCCAATTGGGCCAAGGCCTCGATACTCAGATACACCTTCTTCTACCCTCCATCCGTTCTTCCACGAATACATCTAGATTGTTTCCCTGGTAGATAATTCATTGTGTACCATTTCCTAGAGGTTATCAGCTATTTTTCTACTAGCAACGACCACTAGCAACTGTTTTCTTTGATGCTTATCCTAAACTCAATCAATTTACTGTCACCTTGGTATTATGCAAATAGATCCGTTACACATGGATAAGAACAAGATCTGCCATTCTGACTGCTGCTAGCTAGAAAAAAAAAAAAGAAAAGAGATAGATGAGCAATCAGCAGCAAGACAAGGAATGGAGAATGACAAGTCCATCTCTGTTGATGAATAGAGCTAGCCCAATTACGCCAAAGCCACCTGTAGCAAATGCCAGTTGTGATTACCAAGATTAGCCCCATACCATGTTTTCAATCTCGTTGCCCTAGGAGAGAGAGAGAGTCTGCATTGTCCATCTCTTCGTTTCCCTCTCGGTCAGGCACCAACCATAGAAACTCTGGCATCTCCCTGGCCGTTGTGCCCCTTTGCACTTGCCTATTCTTATCTGGCCATTATTATAAATAAAATTGCGAGATAAGTAAGAAAACAAAAAGCAAAAAAAAAGGAATTCCCGACAGGGGGGTCGACCCGAACCTTGTGGTACGAGATGCACTTAAATTACAGCCACGCAGATCACACTTATTTTAATTATAGAATATCATTCATTTGCTGTAAAATCATTCTCATTCATACAATGTGCAATCCGTAGACAAGGCTCTTAGTTCACCTTTCTACTTACAGGAATTCTGCTCTTGATTAGCATAAACCATTCACTTTAAACAACCGCCTCCATTATAAAACGTTGCTTGTACTTACACAGCACAATGTGATACTTCCCGCCCCGTTGCAGGCCGTGGGATGACTAACTTGATTTTAGCATAACTTTATATGTAAATCAGAAGTGAATGGGGTTAGACTCACTCTCCAGGACATTGATCCGGATAAAAGACCGTCTAATTTAAACCATAAACATTAGCGAACTCTTAAACCATTCGACTTTTATCGTAAGCATTGAAGGTCGACAATATACATACAACGCAATCAGCCTGTTGGAGATGTGAGTGTTAAGATTTCTAACATTAGAATACAACTTGGTTATACATACCTGTGCGGCTCGCGGGCTGACCGGGCCTTCGTCAAAAGGCATAGCATATACCACGGCGGCAAGGAGAGGTAGGATATGCAGGAAACGCATTTTTGCGGCTCAAACCGAACTTATGAATGGTATGTTGAGATAGTACCGAAAATATAGTGCATGTATTGGGATGAATAGGGTCTTGCAAAGATATTGATATTATTGAAGTTGTACCAGAAGTTGAATTGTGAATAGGTTGGATCTCTTCATTCAAGGAATCTGAAGCTGTATTTATGGATTTCATTTCCACCCCTGTCGATAACCCCTCAGTTGTTGAATTTGTAATAGAAAAAGAAAGAACGAGGATTGACAGCGATTTACATCGTTTGAAGCCGACTGAATGCAGCCCAAATAGAAATTTCTGATACAACGCACTTTTTATGTAGGAAAAGGCGTAAGTAAGCCATGCCGGACATGTCAGACTACACCGGCAGTGATAATCTTTCCTCTATAGGAGATCAATATTCTTGGCGAGTTGTGATACTGAATTAGGGTTAGCATTGATCTAGTTTCCATGTATTATCGCAAATCAACTGGGATTCTTAACATGGTAAGGTATAATAAAATGAATGATATTTTCCTCCACAAACCTTTAAGCCACCTAGTACGGAGTATATTACTACACAATATTGAATCAACTCAACCTAATTTCCCTCCCGCCTCACCACCAGTTGTCTCCATCAGCCCGCCAAATATGCTCTCCAATGACAGGGACCTTCCCAAACTCATCAAGGGCATGGAATTTGAGATACAAATTTTCATTCAAAAAGAAAGGCATACTGTATCTCGCCTTGGTGCTGGAATTTACAACCCAATGAGGCGCACCGCGGTAGCTGCTTGGTAGATTGAAGAGTGTAGTAGAGTAGCCGTAAGGGCGCAGACAGATTAACCGTCAGCTCATCAAATACGTCAGTTGGGTAGTTCCACCGACAGGACACAGTGAGTACATACAGGTTCTCGGAAAGGTTATAGGTTCTCGCCTCCTTAATATCTGGCAATAATCCATCCTTATGCACTGGCAGAGCAGGCGGCTCGTTGCCATAGAAGGACCATCTCATGGCCCCACCAGTCCAGGTATCCGTCTTGAGTCAAATAGCTATCATCTGTCTTTGGTCCCCTTCTCCACAAATTCTAGTTAGATCACTGTCTGCAGCAGGTCAACTGGAAAACGCGACTTTCTTGTCCAAGTTCCCATCGATACATCCACCCTGGGATCCTGGGATTCAATTCGTAGTTCACATATGGGACCATTGTCGTCAGAGGACCAACACTTGCCGCACATCCCAAGAGTTCCGAGGATATGGTGGAGATACCACCAGCGCCTTGGTGTTTCAACCAAGTACCCAGGAGGTGATTCGGAGAATCATAAAGAAGAATCTATTCGTTGACGCTGGAGATGTGTACCATGCCCCCTGAGCAAACTGGTCAGTTCAGTCGGGAGCGAAAGGTGTCAAAAGGCGATGCTAAGTATCATTTAATTTAAGTCTACTTAGGTGTACCAGCTATAAATAAACCAACTCCTAACTCTATTACCATCTTACTATGCATGGGGGAGGTGGACATACATTTGTCCTCAGCGAAATCTTTATCAGATTTTCGGTTTTACTTGGCTTGCTAGTAGACTTACAACTGGTAACAAGTACAGCTTGCTATTTAATCACATTGCTAGTAGTAACAGCAGTTCAAGTGATCTCTCAGGATCAGGTTCCATAAAACTTGCATATATATGAAAAATAATCTCAAACTCAACCGGAATACCTGAAGTGTTTATTTTGAATATCCGTCTGGTCTCCGAGTCCAGACAATATAGTCAGCCCCTCCGCGCTACTGACATACTCGGGGTTTTCCCGAGCGCGCGATTCTCGGCGATTATTCTCCAATCGCATGGAAACCCATGTGGTCATGGAGAGAGCAATATATATCGAAAGACATCTATTCGAAATGTTAGCTTCATACATGAGTAGCTTCGAAGTAGGAAACCCCACGCTAGCACAAACGCCAACCCAGTATGATATTGAGGGCTTTCCTCGCCCAGGAAGGTTTGAGGTGTCACAATATTGGCGACACAGTAGAGGAAGAAGGCGGCCGATGTGACTGTCTGTTTCCGCGTAAATCCTACAAAATTGGCACCAATGATAGACATGATCACTGTATAATTGACACCGGAAGCTGAGATTATAATGCAACCTGCGAGTCGACGGTTTTGGTACTGGTGCTCGGGGGGAGTCACGTATAGAATAATAATACCGATGACGCCAACGATACTGGCTAAAACTGCAAGTGGCTGCTTCTTGTTGCGGAAAAAGACGAAGAATGTCGGGGGACCAGAAACAAGCAGTTGCACGATGGCCTTGGGTATCTTGTTAGTTTTCAACTTCTAGGTGATAAAGGAAGGGGTTCTCTACCTGAATAGCGTAATTGGGGGCGGTATATAATTGTGCTTTCAGTGCAGTGTACCCAAATCCCTGGCCAATTAGTCAATGGGGAAGTGGGTAGGACATTCGTTTAGGTATTACCTTGATCACAATGCCGAGAAAGTTGGTTGTCACACTCCCTGCAGTCTGGGAGAACAACATCTGTAAGATTAACAACCACGCATGTGGGTCTCTCAATGTTTCCTTCACCTGTTCCCACTTAAAATGTGCTACCAGCAGTAGATCAGTACTTAGTACCAAACGGGCTACCGGGTGGCTTACTGTTTTTAAGCCCAAGTTGGGCCTGGGCAACGCGCTTGACAGCTATAGCCCTTTCTCGCTCACTCAGCCATTTTGCAGATTGGGGCGCATCAGGCATGAAAGTAAACTGGACAAATTAGACCGGAACTGTTTGCTTCAAAAGTTGTAAAATGCACATACCATAAGTACCCCTGTCAAACTGCTCAGTAGCCCAATGGTGAGGAAAATTAGCCGCCAAGATGTCTGGAAAAGTTAGACATAGCAAAGCACAGAGACATTGGTGAACTTACTATGGGCCCTGTTGTAACATGTCCGAGTCCTGAAGTTTAAAGTTAAGTGTATTGCAAAAAGAAAAAGGGATCTGGTGGTATACAGACCATAGTAAATAACTAAGAAGGGCACCGGAAGAGCACCGTTCGTCATTGTCCACAAGCCAAAGCGGAGAGGCTGTTCCTCTTGTGTATACCTTTTCTCATATTAGCACGAATGGGATATTGTGAGATAACCCACTAACCACATGGTTGTGCTGAAGAACAAGGCATTAGCTCATGGCTCATATCAATCCAGAGTATTGACGACATACACAAGCAACAGTCCAGGAACAAGGCATGATTCGAAAAGCCTATAATTGATTAGCCACAGATCTCATTGCGAATGAATGAACAAGCTATACCCAAGAAGAAACCTCAATACCATCAATGAAGCAAAGTTCGTGGCACCAATACACCCTAGCAAAGCACCACCCCAAATAAATAGGGCCACTCCCATAAACCTTCCAGCATGGAAATATTGCAAGCCTCGACCAGAGAAGAAAGACCCAGTAAGGTATCCAAAATAAAATATCTGTCCTCACTCCTATTAGGAGTCTTGTCTTTGAGAGGGATCAAGTTGGGTAGCCATACAGAAACACACCAAGAGTACTCCTGACCAACGAGGTGGAGGTCATCGCGAAGACCATATGTGGCGGCGGCACCGAGACCAGACTATGATATTCGATCAGAATCCATGAGGTAGTAGGAAAGGCTGATAAATACCTTGTCCACAAATTGTAGACCGCAAGCCCAAGCAGCGAGAGGAACGATGCGCCAATCAATCTTTCGCAAGAGCTTTCGATGCTCTAATTTGTTAGGCCGGTTGAGATTTCTAAGGGGCAAATACTCACCCTCTGCCGTGTATTCAATCTCATCTGGGTCCATTATTACCTGGGCAACAGTATCAATACTGTCATCACTTCCATTTTCCTCACCCGTGGGGGTTAGAGAGATATTCTCTTTCACTTCGTCCATATGCTCCCTTGACTGTGCCATCGGAGTAGGCTGTGGGAAAGACATTGTGACTAAAAATTGAAGAGCAGACAAATTTGGATTATCGTCAGGCTATTGGATATATAGGGGAAACTAGATATCATCTTCACAATATACGTGTTTAACTCTTAAGGCTTGCCTACCTTAATGATCACCTGAATTGGAGTCCGGTCATTTACTTTTCCAACCGGTGTCTAAATTTATTAGGCGGAGATCGAGAGGCGTTTAAGCCTTGGCATCTTAGATCGGCCATTTTAGTAGGGCTATGCTATTAATCGACCTCTTAGCATATTTGTAATAAGATTTTGCTGTCAAAAATCTGGGGAGAACTGACCCCAGGAATGCGGGGAACTAACAGCTAAAGGCCACTAATAAAAGCCGGTCATTTTTAAATCGAAAATTGTTCGAGCGTTAGGCAAGACCTCATACTTGAGAATGGTGGATTTAGGAAATAGAGACCAAAGGTATACTACAATAGTAGAAGGAACTACTAGTATCTTCAAGAAGCCTGCTAAGATAATATATATATATATATAGTTGTAAAGCACATGGCACTATTGTTAGCATTAGTCTCAAGGCAACTTTACATCGACTACATATTTAATACCTTCGGCATTGCAGATCTATTGCAGCGATTGAGTGGATCCGGAACATACTATGTATTCGCTTCCCGGCCTACCATAATGAATCAATTCAACCACGTTTTCTGTGTTGCTCAATACCATTCATCTAGACTAAATCGCGCAGAATATAGACCGGATTTTCCACTCGACAGAAAGGCACTTTTAGTTGAAGTTTCCCTTTGACGACTAAGCCGGAGATTCTTGAGGCTATGAATGAGAAGGTTCCAATATGGTACCCATGCAGTCAATGGCTTCAACACGGGTAAATTGCGAACGTTGCGCTATATCTGGCTGGCTGCCGCGCTTCTTTCGTGACTGGAAGTGCACTCTTTGTGGGAGGCGGATATACCCAGCGATAGATGGTGTGTGATGTACTCCCTAGGGAGCTCAGTGAGCAAATCAGAGCGCTCAGATCAGGGTTAGTCCCAAGTGAGAGTCACCTGGGAAACCCAACTTATATAATAAAATTTAAGGCTCCCACGTTCCAAGGTTAATAATATCATTTCCAAGGTTAGAAAAGGATTCTCCGAAGCTCAATCCCGTTTCCCCCACATGGATAGTAAATGTAGGAAACTTTATTCTCAGGTATGAAGATCCTATTTGTTTCTCTCTCTGTTCAACAGCTATAAACAAAAACGCAATGTGATTTCATTATAGGACACCTAGTATCCACCTGCGCACTCGCCAGCTTGATCCCAAAGCAAAGAACAAGGTCATTAATTCGCTTTCCACAAGCTCTTCACATCCTTCTTGACTGGTTTGAGGAGGCCTTTAATCTCCATCTTGAGAGCTTTCTTGTCTTCTTTGGTCCACATCCCACTCCGCTTCGCGGCTCTGAGATCCCGGACGTGGCTTGTGAGTAGGTTCGAAATATTCTCCACCGTGCACTTGGTACACTTCTTCTCATCGGTGATATCATTCAGTGCGGTTGCCAATGTGCGGATAATGTCTTTTGCCTGTAGCTTCTGCAATTCGCGGTCGAGAAGCGGGACTTGGCTGGGTCCATGGGTTACGCAATCCACCTTGGGGCTTGTACTAATGGGGATTGAGTAAGCAGTTGCCCAGTCCCGACAATAAATAGAGTTGTGCGGGTAACTTCTCGAACACTCACAGTTCTTGCTCTTGTTTCTCAGCGTTGTCCACCTCGACAGGGTTAACAGAGGCGTAGGATGGTGCCTGAGTGTATTCGGTTTTGATTTCGGTCATTATGTTAAAGATGATAGTTTTGGTGAAAGATAGTTGAGATAGTTTCTTAAGAAAGGGCTTCTTGGTTTGTTGGCTTTTGATATTCTAGCTGACTGGTATTTATATCTACACCTCTTATGGTATGCAATGTGAGGTTATCGAAATGGGCAAGTCCGATAACTCCGATAATTACCGGATTGGGTCCTCGCGCAATGTCCTCGGGGATTTCTTTTGCTGTTAATGTGGTGGCTTTTGGCGAGATTATGACGATGCCTTGGGCTGCATACCCTTTTTTTTTCAACCTCCCCTGAACAGTTTGTGTTACGCCAAAAGTCCATGTGTAGGTGTACAATATAAGTTTAGCTGTAAAACAAAAATGAATATCGTAGAGATCCAAAATGGCACGCTGGACAAGACATTGGCTGAATCAACACAACAGAGGTCACCCAAGGTCTCCGCTGAGCGTGAGCCTTGTAGTCCTACCTAGGAAGATCTGGGTGGGTACCAAGTGCGACATGGCCTATGAAAATACTGTAACCTAGCTAGGCATCCCTTCCACTGCCCCTCCGGCTGTCGAGATGCTGAAGTCGCAGATCACCCGCAAATTGAAGCAACCACGATCCGTATTCACATGGTTCCACGCACTTGACTCCATACTGAGTTCTAAAATTGATAGCTTCACTAATATTTCATACAGCGGAAAAAGGTCATATATGTATTGCCAATGCTTTTTTCAGCCCCTTAAGGTAGTTTTTGGTTGTGAATCAATTGGCACATTGGCTTTTGTAATAGAAGTTCAAGTCAGCAAATTTGGGGGATATATACAGTCTTTAAATTCGAAGTACCGATTCCAATTTTAGCTCCGCTAATTCGGATCCTTTCTAATGTAAACAGAAAGCCGAGACACTGTCATTGACGTCTAAATCGTCTATTATTGGCCAGCATGCACAGTTCATTCCTCGGGAATAGCCTCGGAGAAAACAGTATATTTACCAATAAGGATATAAATCCGCCCGGAGCTTAACCCGAGCCCCATCACTTGCCCGAGATATCTCATAATATGTTGGAAACTCAGACTATTCATGTCTTGAGGTGTCTCGAGATTGAACCTTTCCGTAAATATGTGGATCTCTCTTCTTTCTCACCACTTTTTCTTCCCTTTTTACCCCGGCTCTTAAGTTTAGCCCTGCTTCGCCTGCCACCTTGCCATATCCCCAGGATAATAACTTCATTCTTGCAACACCTCATTTTATGCCTCTTGGCCCATCGACTCTCCATGCTTTATCAAGAAAGGCTTAACCCCACTTACCATGTTTCGCTCACTACTGGCCATCACTGGCAGACGCCCAAGATACATATTTCCTGAAGTCGACCCGAAAGTCGACGGAGACGACTGCCGCACCGACTGCAACGAATGCACTGTGAAATACCCTAGAAATACGAAGATCGACACGACTCTCCCAATGTACGGATTCATCAAAGAGTTCCACGCGCACGTACTCGTTGCAACGGGGAAAACGGATTGGATCCAGAAGGTCGAACAAGAGGAGGGGAGTCTAATGGAGGCATTCAAATCGGACGCAAAGTCCAAGCATGGTGTTTGTTTATTTGGTCCGGCAGCAAAATCTTGGGAATATGCTAATTGTGTACAAAAAGCGTCTCATGATCTCTGCGTCGAATCTCACTCCACCAGGTGGAGAGGTACCTGGCACTCCCAAGACAACAGTCCTCCTGCTACCGTCATTTATCTTTGTGGATAGCGTTTCTTACTCAGATGCCCAGCACGTGGTCGAGACTTTCATTGACATGCCACCGGGTAATCCAACCCAATCCATTAGCAGTCCACAGTTAAGTTCCCGGCCATGTCCACATGACTACGTGGTCCTGCTGTGCTCGCACAAACGGCGAGATGCGCGCTGTGGAATTACAGCACCGTTGATCAAAAAGGAGATGGAGCGACATCTGCGCGGACGTGATCTTTACCGAGATATGGATGATGAGCGACCTGGAGGCGTGGGAATTTATTTTGTCTCCCATGTTGGGGGACATAAGTTCTCTGCAAATGTGCTGGTTTATCGGAAGAAAGAGCAGCAAATGATCTGGTTGGCTAGGGTCAAGCCGGAACATTGTGAAGGAATTGTGAATTACACAATCCTAGAGGGGAAGGTTGTTCATCCGGATTCCCAGCTTCGAGGGGGATTTGATAGAATGAAAGGATTAACAAGCTGGTGATGGCTAAACGAAGATCCGGCTTAGTGAATTGGGTTACAGTCTTTATCCAATATATACACACTACAACAATTATTGCAAGGGCCCCTAGATAAATTTCTAGCAAAATGATGCATATAATCCGTTGACTATATTATCTCCACATATGTCTACATATTAGAACTGTCCTGGATATGAAAACAAGCCAATAAGATGATAGTGGTCACGGGGATGGGGGTTTCTTTCTGTCAGACAAGATATGGGGCTTCTAGGCATACAAAGGGACCTTGGCTTTGTGTATGGTGCAGTCGTAAGATACGCTGTATTTGTTCTCACACTTTCCAACATTTGAGGTTAGAATTTCCACACTGGGCCTTGAGACATCGTGCCCAGGACAGAACTTAGAAAGGCATTGGATGGGCAATGAAGAGGAAGAGGGGTCAGAAAAGCATACCCCGTCCAAGTCGGGCAATACTCCGAGTGTCTGGGATGACTTGATAAAGTGCACGAGATAGTATTCCACCGGATTCCAGTTTCCGTTTATTTTGATCCAGATATCTAGCCCACGCGCACGAAACTGGTGCGGAACAACCCAAGGTATCGGCGCAGAGTCTCATCGAGTATGTATTCACAGAGAAGCTAGGCTTCGGCGTCCTTCGGCAGGGTGGGTCATTCTCATAGCCCAAGTGTAGTGCACGATATATGTGACGTTCGTGGGTATATTCTGATGATCTTAGAGGCAGGGACCAATATTGGGTTCAGATGAATCTGTCTCCGTAACATCCCTTTTTGAATCCTCTTCATTTAGCCGCCCTCCAGAGAGCAGGGCTTGATATTGTCGAGCGATTGGGTCTGAAATGTACACCCTATTCAGACGAGTTTGTGAACACTCGGTTGCTCAGCAAGGGGGGCCACAATGAAAGACCCCAGGCATCTCGTGGCGAGCACGAAGAGATTTGATCGACCTGGCGCGGCACTGGGGCTGAAAAGCCACTGGTTTGCTTTTGGATCAACGAGTCCATTACTGTTTGGTGAGCCGAAATGTCAGCCGGGACCTTGTGGAAGACAAGCGGGATGATGATATCGAGAAGGTAGTGCGTGAGTATGTGTCCCCGGTTCAACATTGGTAAGCACCAGTATAAAAGAGTCGAGACCGTATTGAAGAGCTAGACTTCTCCTGGCCAGTTGCGTTACAGCCTCAGTGAGACCTGTAAAGTTAAGGAGATTGCAGTGCTATGTCTTTTGTCTAACGTCATTTCTGGATTTATCTCCCCCTTACGAGGCCAGCTTGTTTCTTATTAACCTAGTATCATTTCTACCAATGAAGTCAAGCATCATACCAACCACCATAACTCAAGTGAATTGAATACTATTTGAAACAATAGGCATAGCAGCATTGTAAATAAAACTAAACTTCATCGAAATGGATTCTCTAACAAACCCTCTGGGCGACTTGGAAACAGGCCAACACCAAGATCCAACTACCATCTGATAACCTTCGTGGGGAAGTACTCATCAATGAGCTCCATGTAGTAAGGCTGTTCAGTACCACATAAGTTAGCATATGCCGCAGTATAGTCTAAATGCCTAAGGGCCAAGTTTACCTTCAGCTTCTCGGGATCAGGGAGCTCATCGCTCTTGCTGTACAAGTCGTAAGGGTTGAAGGCCCTCACAGCTTCCAGCATCTTATGATCATGTTCATTCATCAACTCATGATATGCGCCCTCTCGGTGCCACGGGTAGAACGAATGGTACCGAATCATTGCCAGGCCCTCCTCGGGAATGGTAGACTGATCTTTGACGATATGGTAGAGGTATTCATCATGGCCCCAGCAGAGCATAACGTTCTCCAATCCGCAGCCAGGAGAATAAATTCCGAACTTAGTGCTGTAGATCTCGCTGTTGTAGTCCTCGTTGTTCTTGAAGGACTTGTTACCGAAGATAATCCTGTCATCAAAAGCACAGCCAACTGCGAAGGTATCACCAACAACGTCCCACTGGCCCTTGGCCCCAAAGAAAAAGAGGAGTTTTCCAAGATCGTGGATAAGTCCGACTAGCTGCATCCAGCGAGGCTTTCCTTCTTTGCGGATTGCTTCGGCGGACTGCAAGAGATGGGTCATCTGGGACTCGGAGGTGTCGGGGTCACACTCGTCGATGAACGTGTTCAGCTTTTCCATCGCCTCCCAAACAGTCATGTGTGCACGGGTCTTGTTTTTGAAATCGTTGCGAGCTTTCAAGTTGTATGCTACCGTCTGACGGGTATGTTGCTGGGCGTAGAAGTTCTTGACTTGGTCACAAGCATCGTCAAACTGACGGAATCCGGCTTTGTCTTTGGTTTTGTCGAATTCAGATGTTTCGTAAAGATTCTTTTCTCTCTGAAGGTCTGTTTTGTGGATATTCACAGCATCGATGTTGTCGGACATTGTCTCGAGGCTGATTGGGGCGGACTGGACTGCGGTGGCCATATTTGCGGACTAGTGCTCTTCTAGCTTTGTAGTTTTGTTGTGGTAAGATAGATAATCGGATGGAAATTGAATTATTTCCAAGGTTGGCCTTTTTGCTTTATCGAAGGGTCCATGGTGAGAAATTTATAGCCTGGGCTCAGCAATGTATTCGATATTTCCCGGATTTCAGTTTCCGTGGTGAAAAGGTCATTCCCAATTGAATGCTGGTTCTTTTCGTTGGGTTAGCTGGATTGCCTGAGATGACGTTGCCAGAATCCAATTTGAGCATATACCGCACATGGAAGCTAAGTCCCGTTTTGCCGCCGAAAGACCAAACACATCCAGATCACCAGTAAAAAGGTTATCATACACAGTCTATGAAACAAAATATTTTGGAACATCTAAACATTTTGGCCTCCAATGTTTTTGGATTTCTCATTTGGAGACCTACATCTTAGAAATGCAAATAAGCTTACGATCCCATAGGTAGGCGGGGTCCATCCCCGATAATGGTGGTCTCGGAGGTGTCTAAGAGTCTGGTGTTTCTCTGGAGCATTGTGGAATTCAGAGACTTCCGTTATGTTGCTGTTCAATGTGTTTTCAATTCATGGCTGATGATAGGCGAGAGCTATAGAAGCTTGGAAATGCGCTCCACACTAAAACAACCTTATATCTCGGCCTCCATTTTCCGAACCTATATAATGTAGTCAACTCACTGGCACTGACAATTTCGGACTTATCAGCGACTGGTTTGCTTGAGCATTCATTTCTCGTCTCTCGGTGCCCAGATAATGACTCCCCCGCATGGCGCTAGAAGAATTGTTAGAGCAGCTCATGGCGGAACTTGAGTCTCCCCAGCACCGAGCATGGCCAATGTTGGGCGCTTCTAGCTGTTGATGCACACCTTCGATTCTATGACTACTACAAAGACCTTCCTAAGAATGAGAATCTCCTACCCTGGTGTCTGCCCGGTCAAGTTACCAACAGCTTCCACATTCGTCATGACTGTGAAATCGTTGATTAGATGTTTTACTATATGAGACAAAACGACAATCCCGGGGTAGGATGATCGAAATGTCAAATTGCCCAACATCTTGGTACGTCATACAAACACACTGATAGGCGCAAAGACTTTGCTTGTTCCGATTGGGTAAGATGTTGGAGTAATCCGTATGGTGAAATGTATGGGTCCAATCAATGATATTCAACTCTCTGTATTTCAGTACCCACTATTCTGGCAATTTATACTATCTCCATTATATGGGCTTAGTGGGACCAATTATATGACGTGTTGGAGAAGGCTGAGTGGAGTAGTCGATGGTGATTCTTCTGTAGGGCAACAAAAGACTATACTCTATAATACTATCCAGTGTTTTGGTGCTTCGGGTACATACGACCATAGGGTGTGGAAAACAGGGCTTCCCGTCCGCTCAGCCGTACTTAAGCCACACGCCGGTGAGTTAGTAGTTGGGTGGGTGACCACCAGCGAATCCTCACTGTTGTATGTTTTTATTTTTTTTTATATCTAGATAACCTCTTGCCGCACTCTTTATTCAGCCCATTCACCTAAGCAAAAAGAAATATTACTGCATATTTAGGATTAATAAATCCTCCGGTATGCCGGTGTTACTATTCCGACATGTATTAAAACCTGGTTTATAAGGCAGAGAGACTATTTGAAATCCGGGGCTCGGCCCTCCGTAACACCGAGCTTATTCACCTTATCGGCGTATCGGTTTCGTCATTGCTTTCGACCCTAGATTGAATATAAAAGAGCCTCAAATTCGGACAAACCTCTAGAATTCCTCAAAGCATTGACCTAAATTAGCCCATTTTCTTTCACGGTCCTCAAAATGTCCTCAACCAACAACACCGCCTTCACTGCCCCGATCAACCCACCAGGCGCAACACCCGTTATCACCCTCGATCAAATCTGGAATGGCCTCCTCCTCAAGATCCGCTCCGCAGAGACATTCGTTCCAGCAGCGATCCAATCCACCAACGTCGTCAGTGACTCCGTCGACCCATCAACCGGCAACCAGGTCACCGTTCGCGAAATCCTTTTCCGCGAAACCCAACAAACAGTTCAAGAGACCGTTACAGCTTTCAAGCCTACCCGGGTAGACTTTGAGCAGCCCAGTGGCAGCAAAATCAGCAACGTGATTAGTCAAGGAGCTGGTGGGGAGCTCTACATGACGTATATCTTTGAATGGAGACACCCCGGTGTCTCGGAGGTGGAGCTGGCGGCGCTGTTCGAGAAGGAGAAGAAGATGAGCCAGATGGCAGTTGAGGGGACAATCAAGGTGTTGAGGCAATTGGTTGAGGAGAAGAAGCTTTAAAGATAAGTGGCGGAAAATCGCCGTGCTTGACGCCATCATGTATTCCATATTCGGCCCTCGATCATCTTCTCGGTGACGTCGATCCCATAATCGCCACATATTTGATGTAGTGTATTCTCAGAATAATGGGTTAACAGAGTTTTCCTTTTAATGGCCCTGGCACCAGTCATGCTAGAAGTAAGCAAAGCAGTCGTGGGTGAGTCGAATCGGTTCCTTCGAGCATGCGACCTCCATATAAATTTCGTTGGATATCCAGTCCCATATTCACCGTCATCTAGCTCCCCATGACGGAAAAAGACAACCCGTTTCTTGACACGAATTAGTCGGATGGCATGAGCCCATTCCTTGCGCGTCAGAGACAGCACATCAAGCTCCAGCTCTGTCAGTCCCTCGCACAGTCTCAGTAAATTCCAGCAGCTCTTAATATCATCCCATCCATTCCAAATTGGGTCCCGCCACTGCGGAAATGTACTACGGTGTTCCACATTTTGGTAAGCATGAATAGGCATAAACGATATCCGTCTCAGCCACGATCTCACTTGTGGACGCATAGCAGTCAAGAACCCCGTGAGGAGACAGGGATGCTCGAAGGCGAACCAGTTCTCCGTCCAGAATATCGGTGCAGCATCTTTCCAAAGTCGATTGCTGGCGAGCAGAATGGCTAGGTTATCACGCCTTCCACATAGGCATGGTAGAGACCTCATGCATGGAGTCCTCTCCCTGCTTCCGTTCAGGTCCCAGTAGCAATTGTCACAGAGATAGGCGTTTCTCTGCGGCTGCGCCCACTGGCTTCGGGCTG
Organism: Penicillium robsamsonii; assembly: GCF_028829455.1. Lineage (NCBI taxonomy): Eukaryota > Fungi > Ascomycota > Eurotiomycetes > Eurotiales > Aspergillaceae > Penicillium > Penicillium robsamsonii. The sequence continues at coordinate 4,892,046 of NW_026643221.1, forward strand.
GTGATTGGAATATCGGGACTTGCGGCTGCTTCCAGACATAGCTATGGCAGCTTGCACATTGAGGGCCTTCTCTATTCCACGAATGTGGATCTGGACCTGGTCTTATGCGGACCAAAGGCATTTTGCATGGGGTTGAGTGGTATAGATCAAATTTGCATGGCTGCACAAACAGTTTGCGGTAAATGTTATTTCTTATCTCTTGTGGAAGGGAGAAGAATCTAGGGCTCTAATGTTAGATATAGATGGTCTGATAGGGGGTAAGAGTACATACCTTTTGAAAAGGGGGGATGCTTCGTGTTCCCCAGACTGTATGAGAGGTGTCTCTTGCACATGTTTTGCCTTTGATCTTGCCCGTCGGACGCTTTTTGGTGCAGGTAATTCTCGGCGTCGTGTATACCGACGGAGTTTGAGTTCCACGTCGGGCCCTGAAGATTTCGCCATTTATGTGCAAACTTAAGAATACGCAGATAATGAAACCGTTCAAACTTTGCTAGCTATGTATAATTATAAATTGTGTCAAATATAGTCTGTAGCCTAATATGACTCGCCAGAACACGTCACCAGTTAGCTTTCAGCCTCGTGGGGACTCGAAAGAGAAAATGATTACTGTCACACTGTGGGGCAGCCAATGCCTATATTTACAGCTTACATCGTGAAACAAGAACATGTTGCATTATGACTCATTAAAACTCTAGGGTTGTTGTTTTATTCAGGTAGAAGCCAGCGCCTTGCTCACACACACACACACACACACACCTGCGCGATCCGCTCGTCACCACATAAAGTATAAAGATTGTCGAATCAGATCACCAATTCTAATCCCTGTCATGTTCGGCGTTTAATATCATTTTCAAAATTAAGAGCACTCGGCAGCAAGCGAGGGAGCGAAATGCCGATTTACGAGAATGGTATCTGCATTATTTATCGGATTTTCAGTCGTATCAGCTAGTTTACGTAGATGAATCCGGATGTGATAAAAGGGTTGGGTTCAAGCGCATAGGCTGGTTACCACTTGGCGTGTCCCCTATGTAAGTATCACATTTTCACCGCGACCAGCGATATCAGATACTGCCTACGTATGCCTAGGAAGGAATCGTTTTCTCGCGTGTCTTCCGCGGGTCCACAGATGCCACCGTGTTCGGGGACTTCATAGCGCAGCTTCTTCGGCACTGCGGAAGATGGCCCGAACCTAAATCCGTTCTGGTTATGAATAACGCCTCGTTTCATCATGCAGAGCGCATGGCGCAGATGGGTGTGGGTGCAGGGGTAAAATTGGTCTATCTGCCACCCTACTCGCCGGATTTAAATTTGATTAAAGAGTTTTTTGCTTAGCTTAAAGCCTTTATTAAATGTAACTGGAGTTATTACGAGGTAGACCCCGATCAAGGCTTCAATGCCTTTCTTAGATGGTGTATTGATGTAGTCGGTGTAAAGAAGAGAGTGCTAGAGGTCATTTTCGGTACGTAGGCTTAAAAATCGAAGTCTCAGAAAATTACTAGGTACAGTACAGTTAAATGAAGATAACTTGCACACGCGCCTTCATGGTGTAATGACTATCTATCATGGGGTCACTCATTAAACCAAGGGTCATTAAGAACTTGTCTCGCTGACGCTCTTACAGACGGCTCAAAATGCAATAATCTTCTAACGATTTGTCCCAGCCTCACTATGTCCTCTCGTGTGAGATCGGGACTCAGCGGGCCATCAAAGTACACTTCTTCCAGCCATTCCTGCAAATTGGGCCCGGTGCTTTCTGTGGCCATGGTGTCCCCTGTCTTCATCATCGCTTTCCATTTATCTTGCCATCTTTCAGGTAGTTCGTCAGTTACCATCTCTCGCATTTGGCCAACAAGGATTGTGGGCGTTATTAAGAATGTGTCGAAAGGTGGCTGGCCCACGAACAGTTCAAAGAGCTGCTAACCTATTAGCTTGGGTTTTTACGTATTACCCGAGTATGACTTCACCCACCATACAGCCCATGCTCCACAAATCAACACGGTAATCAATGTGATCTTGAAATATAACTTCCGGTGCCCGAAGAGATAAAGGTGTATGTAGTGTTTCGGGGGGAGCAGTGTGTAAGAATGACTCTCCAAAGTCGATTATTTTGACATCCTGAGCCAGATTCCAAGAGTGATTCCCGTATGAGGCAGGTCTCACAACATATTCGGGCACGCCGGATTCCACGCATTTTCCATCGCGTTTTTGGACATAGCCAACTTCTGGTTTTCCTAGCATCTCAATAAACCTTTCTTCTGTTAAATCGTCTATGTAAGGCATAGCGAAGGCTAAATTACGGGTATGCAGATCTATACCAGGTGAGCACTGTCCAAAGTATTTCTAAGAAAGTGATTTACCTCCATGCCCAATCTTTCGTTGGTGTAAACTATCGAGTCCGATCAAACATTGTTTTACAATGGTTTTAGCGAGATTGCCAGGAAGTCTCCCATTTGGAAAGTTTGCATCAATTATGTCTGGAACGTTAGGACCTAGAAGCTCATAAACTAGGCATTTATGAGATCCATTTGGGCCCTCTAGATCGAAGTCATCGAGCATGTGCACCGTATGTTTCGGACGAGGGTGGTGAGATGCAAGTACTTTCAAGGTTTGGAGCTCTCGCGTGTCTCCATTATATTCAGTTTCTGCAACAGAAATTTTGACAGCAACATACGTCTGGTCCCTGTAAATAAGCAGCTTTTCGGTTAGCTAGAACTACCGCGAGTCACACCAGCTTGTATAACCTTTGATCTCTCGCCGCCCAAACTGTCGAGTAGCCTCCCCACCCTAGTTTATGTAACACCTTATACCTTCCAGCTTTCAAGCATTCCCCCAAAGTGACTGGGTGGTAACCGCCTTTCCGATAGCGATGAAGTGGCTCAGCATCAATGGTAGAAATATAGAGGTGCCGGTCCATCTGACTCCTGTTTGGCTGGGTAGACATTGTCCTGGAGGCAATATAAAGCGGTGAGATGCTCCTTAAGGAGATAATACGGCTTAATATTATGCATGGGATAGCCATTAGATAATGTCGCAGTTTTCCGTGTGCATTGTGTTGGGCATTGTAGTTAATCAGTCCAGATTATGTGAAGTCCTACGCGGGAAAATGATGACGTGGTAACGACTGGTATATAACAGCCAATAACATGATCTAAAAAAAGCCAGTAACTTCCCGGCGGCAAATGATTGGTTAATGATACATGACTAAAATAAATAATCGGGCGCTTATGCACCCTTATAAGATCACACTAGTTACTCATTGGAGTATAATGTTAGATCTATAGAAAAAAACCTCATGTAAGATGGCTGTCTAAAAGTAGAGTTACACAACCCTAAGAAGAACATATAAACGAACACACTACTCCTCTCCTAAGCTATATCTACGTCTATAAAAATTACTCATGCAATTCTGCTTGCTTTTCTGAACCCGCAGTTCTATACAATGACTCCTTATGGCTACCAGGGAATACAATATAGCCCATATATTAACAGGGGAAGAGCTAGATTTAGATTAGCGTGTCTCCATTTAGGGTCCGGGAATTAAATCGGAGTTTAGAGTTAAAACTGATTTCGAATTCGCTTTTCCCATCTATGATAGCGTCAAGCTTATCAAACGAATGATCTCCATTATGGTAGCCTGTCCTAGAACCCCATTTGGAAAACCATTATTGTCTGAAATTCGCTAACAAATAGCCTGGGTCTTTACCTTCAGTCTTTGTTAGGCGTGAGCCCCGTCTCAATCTTGGTGGTCCTCTTCTAGGCGCTCGCCTGGGAGAACAATAGCACGATCGAGCTTGTAAGGCAACCCACGGTGACGGCCTCGAATCATCATCACGCATACGACAATCTTGCTCAAAACAGTGAACTCTCCACAAAGAGAGGTCGAAACGGTGGGATATCCAAGACTGAGCCCAACATTGCCACTTCATCGGAATTAGTCAACGAAGAGGTAAAGATATGCATGGATAACTCACTATGCTGAAACCACTTCGAATAACACCGAGAATACAGAAAAGGCCTAGATTTGTTAGATCTGCGGTTGCAAGACTGGAGATCGGTCACATACTGGAATCGACGTATCTGCGATCTTACCGGCCTCAGCGATGCAGATGCAAAAGCAGCCGAGGAAGATGTACCACAAGTCAAAGCTCAGTTGGTTCTGAATATGGTTGATGATATAAGACCGGCCATCACTCTCGTCGACGTCAGTGTTTTTACCGTATATACCCAACGTCCTTTCTTCGTAAACGTTGGAAGCTCTTATACTAATGGCGATTGGGAAGACTGCAATATACATCATAACGACCAAGCTGAATTGCACGGCTGGGTTCACGTCTGCCAAGTTAAAAGTCGATGCACCCGTATGACGCGCTGATGCTGCTTGGAAAATAGCAGCAAGAACTCGAGGACCAGGAGCGAGATTATTAACAGCAGGATTGTTCAAGTCCAGCACAAGGATGAGAATTACATCGATTGAATTCATGAGGAACAAGATTCCGAAGAGAATCCACGTTGGCCGGCTTGGGAAAAGCAGCGTGTAGCACCGTCGCGGATGATCGAGCAGGAATCTAAGTGGGTCTTTGAGCGAAGAGGTCGGATGGCAGACTTTGGACATGGTCCAGATAATAAGTCGAAGAAGGCATGGATAACACGTATTCCCGACAAATGCAAGGAAACTCATGAGAATCATTGGGAAAGTTGCATCTTGAAATGAGATCATTGAATCTGGTGTCAGAGTGAAGCCAAGATTGTCAATCATCGTCTGAGCGGAGTAAAATCCCCTATCAAGGAACGAAATAAGTTACCATATCGTTGGTTTCAAATGGTGGAGCTCACTTACCACCAAACACTACCTTGCCCACATTCGGCAAGATAATCACGATATTTTGGATCTGCATGCAGAATCCATCCAACAAGACAGATTGCACCGAAGAGATGCAGACCAAAGAAATATCCTACCACAATCTTTAACAAGAGCTTCAGGCTTCGATATTCAATACCGCCGAGTCTTTCTCGATCCTCGGGAGACAGATTGTGAAACTGGGAGTTCCGGCCTACTGTAGCGTGTAAAGAGATATTCGGCAAATCGAGCTGCTTCGTGTCATTCTGCGTTGCTTTTTGGCTCTTTTTCTGAGTAGGGGGGTTTCCCAGAACAAACACAGACGTTGCGATGCGTTCAATGGTGCGAGGTGAATGCATGCTTCTGGTAGTTTGTCGACGAGAAACCTTTTCGGTTTGTTCTTTCATAATCTAAATTAGTGACCTTGAATTTACTCTTATTCACTTTATCAGGACTTACCATCATCATCATCAAGCCTCCCATCGATCTCAGAAAAAGAGGTGCCTGCGAAGTATATGTGAGAATATTGATGGGAAGTTTGGATTTGCTTTTCGTGCACCTCTATCACGTTTCCACGGAGGTGGGATATACAGAGCTTTGTCCTTGTCGGAAAAGGACTCGTCAGCGAAATGAATGACTTGCTTTCCCGAAATGATATTTGAGTCGGCTATAATATCGGCAGTCGCCTCCAATTCCTGGAAAACTCTGGTGCATAAGTCAGTACTATATCATAGAGCTTTTTTTCGATCTATGACGCTGGAACCAACCTTGGAGCTTTTTCGGGGGCCTCACCACGACCCTTAGCCTCTTCCAAGCTATCTGTTCTGTGATCTCTAAATGGATCGCTTGGGGCTTCATCAACAGTGCTGCGCGAATTGCTTTCATGCTTGAATTGCGCCTCTGCATCTTGTCCAGGAAGCGTCTCGGGCCTCACAAGATGGGGGGCTATAATTGGGGAGACATATTAGTATTTGATAGTACTTAAGAAGGGAGCTGCCCACCAGTTGCTTTGAGATGATTTTCGAACCATCGAACCCGAAAAACAACCACAATTATATTGATGAATCCCAAATTTCCAAGAATCGGAATGAGATATATATACACTTGTTGGTAGGTCTTCAAATCTTTGACATCGACACTACCCATGAGGTCCATGTTTAGCTTGATATCGAAGAGGAAAGTGGAAAAATGGTAACTTACGTATTCAGACCTGACTCGGTCGATGCGCTGGCACCGAAGAAATAGGCATCGATGGCTTTCAGGTTACCGTAAGGGTAGATTATGATCAAGCTCAGAATGCTGAGGGTGATAATCCACGCATCTAATAAAAATTAGAGATATATTTAAATTTGATGCAACTGTGGACGTACAATGCAGGGTGAGAAAGTTAATCGACTTCCACATGGTACCGAACTTGCATATTGAAGGATTTGGGGGCAAAATACATGATACATATAGTAGGCTATCGTGATTTCAATAATTGTCGCAACATTAAATTGTATAAGAATTTGCTTGAGGGATTTTGCCTGGCAAATCGTGTGGATGCTGCTTGCGGCGTGTCAGATTTCCCCATAGCCAATCCGAACGAGCACATTCACCGAGGTGCCCGCAGCCACGCTAAGACCATCCATCTTCAGTTAGGCTTGATCGATTAATCTCTCTTTGATCTTTGGGTATGGCGCAGAAAAATCCCGCATATTAGAGTAAGACTAAACGCTAGAAAGGCGGGAAGAGAGATGTTGGAAGAAATAAGAAAAAGTAGAAACGTAACAAGTTTACAGTCAGACTATAAGGAAATATTGCACGAACCATTAATCTAAGCTTATTTTATTCAGGCAGGAACCAGCACCTTTCCCTCAGACACACTAACAGCAGTGCCTGTCAGCACAACCTGTTCGATCCTCTTGTCGCCATCCAAAGTCACTCCAACACCAATATCGCTCCGGCGTCCCATTTCCACCCCCTGCACAACATGGTACTGATAATTCTGACCAGACTTGCCCTCCGTAAGCGTCAAGTATGCTGCCAGCCCACTAGCCGAACTGCCAGTAGCCGAATCTTCCAGAGTGCCCAGCATCATCCTGGACCGAATAACCTTCTTCGTGGTGACACTATCCTCAACATCCCGAACAATGAAGTACACACAGATCAACCCAGTCCTCCACCCTTCATCAAGATAATCAGCAGAAACCAGCTCACCACCGGTCGCAGGTGTAACGGCAGCTAGCGCCTCAAGCGAAGGAAGCTCAACAAACAATTGACTCATCCCATTGACAATCGAAAAGAGCGGGAAAGTAATATCCGGCCGCGTAAAGAACGGTGCCAGCGTCGGGTGCAGCCTCACTACCTCCTTCAAGTCTACCTGTGCAGCATGGATGCGTGTGTTGTGTGCAATCTGCGCAGCGACGTAGTTGGTCTCGCGATTCTGGACGGAGATGGGGATATCGCCGGACTTGGTTACGAGGGTGGTTACGCCATTGCCATCTGTGGGGTCGGTTGAATGGCTCAGGAACCAGGAGGCTGCGCCAATGGTGGGATGGCCTGCGAAGGGGATTTCGCAGTCTGTGGTGAAGATATCGATGGTGCGCTTGCCTCTCTCGCGCACTGGATGGACGAAGATACTCTCCGATAGATTGAATTCCCGTGCGATGGTTTGCTTCTGGCTCTGGGTTAGAGCGGAGTCGTCTGGGAGGAACACTACTGCTAGCGGATTCCCAGAGTAAGGTGTCGATGTGAAGACATCAAGGGTGACGAATTTGAGGTGAGTCATGTTGTAATATTGGATGTTACGGATGTCAATGGGAATGTCGGGTGGTTTTTATACTTGTCCTCCCACTTTTCCCTTTGACTCACTAAAATTCACACTTTGTACACTTGAGATGTCCCTAGAATAATTATATCATTCAGAGTCATTTCATAGACTATACTCGCGGGAGAACAAAATCCTCTGGCATACCCTTCCTACTCACCCATTCCTTCAGTCCCTCAATCAACGCTCTACTAAAGCCCGGGTCATACTTCAATCCATCATCCCCAGAACTAATTCTTCCCCTCCATAATGCCCAGTTCTCGATCATAACCCCCTCCGGCGCACGCAAAATACCAACCGCCACATCAACTATTCCCGGCCGGTCGGTACAGCTGTAAAAAACTGTCGCGCCACATGTCCCACAGAATGTCCGTAGTACCTCTTCACTAGACTTGTAACTTTTCGACGTCCCGATAATCAGATCTCCCGGGGGAGAGGGGGATAAATGATCAACCGGAACAAACAACCAAGCTATAACATTTGATCCATCAACCAGGCGACAGTCATCACAGAGATCAAAAAGCGCAAGCCACTTGCTCGTGTCTCTTGACAAAACCCATCCCTTGCTTGCAGCACTAGCGAGGAATTCCTTTCTAGGGCGGGCGATAGAGAACGAAACGCCACCGCAGTGACATTCAGCGCACAATTCCTCGTTTTTGACTGTATCCATCCGGATACTATCTCCTGCCTTGCCAACATCCAGTGACGTCTCCGTGTTAAAGACATCAAGCTGGTGGCCATCAATATGCGAGAACATCGCCGAAACCCCTCCATCAAGCGAGGAGTTTGTAAAAGCATGTGAGCGCATCTCCCATATACCATGGTTTGGCTCGGTGAAGATAGCCGTAGATATCACCCAGCTCCCGTCATCGTGTGATCTATCCCCAATATGGCAGCCACAGGTACTGCAGAAATGCCGCGTTCCTTGGGACTCGGCGTGGTTGTAGGGTGTCAATTTGTCTATGCTGGATGGAGCAATAAAACTCGGCGCTACACCTGCAGGTAGCGGGGCATGGAAAATACATGGTGTTCCATGGGTGTAGCGACAGATGCTGCAATGGCATATGTGGACTTTGAGGGGGAGGGCGTCTGCGGGAATTGTTATGGTGAAGTGAGTGCTTTGACAGTGGCACGCTGCTGTGAGAGTCTTGATATCAACCATGTCAGGAGTGGGTAAGAAAAGATTCTATGAATGGGTTTCTTGGAGCAGATGTCAAGTGTGGGGAAGCTCGTATTTTTGTGTTGAATGCTTTGATGGTCATTCAAGCACGGGCCTTGGCTTTGGTGACTGGGCAAGGAAATATTAAATTTGTTCTCATTGAACTTAGGTATCCCTTTACAATTCCTTTTTCATCTCAATGCCAAACGCCTCATCAGGTCATAAAATATATCACAAACATTGAAGTGAACCCGCTATTCAGAGTCACTCTCAATCACAAATCCACCGCGCATACGTCTCCGGGCTGGAGCCACAGGCACATCTTCCTCGTCGTCATCTATAACCTCAGGCTCTGTAGCTTGGAGCTTACTCGGACGATCTCGAGTGAAGGCAAAATCATCATCAAAAGCAAGGTCATCCTCATCGGATATGAGAGGGCTGTCTTCATCCTCTCCGGCGCCATGGCTGGTGGGGATCTCCTGCTGGGAGTGTGACGATTGAGCGTCAAGTTCCGCCATGAGAATATCACTATCAGCATCACTCTCGGCGCCACTAGCAGCAGAACCAGAATCACGACGCTGTCGCTTCGATTTTGCGGCCGCAGATGTGCCAGTGTCGCTAGTTCGCTTGCGGGCGGCAGACTTCTTCCCTTTGCCCTTGCCTGATGGTTCAACGGCTCCAGTGAGCAGGGCCTTCTTGACTTCTTTTGCCTGTCTATTTCGCCGCTCTTCTTCGAGTCGGAAGAACTCTTTGTCGGCTTCTTCGTCTGTTTCTTCGTCGCTGGCATGGATGAACAAATCACTCTTAATCTTCGCTTGGCGAGCAAGTGCGTTTGATAGGCGCGCATCGCGCCGCGCTTCTATGGTTTCGTCGTCTAGCGGCTCGCTCTCGGCGTTGGCCTTCTTCTGCTTCTTCTTACGTTTCTTTTTGAGGTCATCTAGCGCACTAGACTTTGACCGCAGATTCGCCGGGAACAAAGGACCATCTGGAATGTCCTCGCCTTCGGACTCCGATCCGAAGTTGACATCAAGCGTTTGAATGTTGTCACGACCGCTTCCTTTGTTCTTTGGTTGGATCTTTCTGCGGGGATCATCATTGTCATCTCCGGAGAACGGGGTTTGAAGGGCTTTCAAAATTTCAGAGACTGTTTCACGCAAGTCGTCGGACTTGAGAGAGGCCGGAACGACCCAAGAAGCACCAAGCACATCTTCAACCCCGAGTCGCTCGAATCCGACGACGGTCATGAGCAGACGTAGTTTTGCGTTAGAGAACATGGCATTCTGAACGAACTCGTTCTTGCCTTTGACCGCTGTTTTGTTGTTAGTATCAATTGAGAATCGGGTGTTGGGAGAACATACTAATCATCGGATTGGGAACGTTGATGGTCTCGGGATTCTCGGCGCGACGGACTTCTTCTTGGGTTTCCCAGTCCTCTCTTTCGGAGGCTGCGGAGCTCAGGACATCCTTGATCCATTGTACCAAATCTGCTCTACCATCGAGAACAAGAGCGCCAACCACGATGTGGAGCTTCGCTTCCTTTGTCGTCGCCTCCATCGATGTAACAACAAGCTCCGGCGGGGGACGTTTATAACTGGAGATCGTTTGCTTTTCGTGTCCATATTCAAGATAGTAGACAGTGGAGTTGATCTTGCTGAACAGTAGTTCAGTTATCAAGGCTGGGCGCTGGTCAAGCTTCTTAACCAGTCGTCGAATGATTTGCCGGACCAATTCCTCCCATTCCTTGAATACAGACTTGCTCGAGTCCATGGGGCTGGGGCCTTTGATCATTCGATAGAAAAGACTGATAATATCCACACGAAACAGCAAGACAGTCATCTCCTGCTTGAATGCAATCCGGTAGAAATAGCGGTGGGCGCGTTTGAGCTGCTCAGAATTAAGCTCTCGATAGAAAGCCGTGAATGCAATAAAGGTATCCACGCAGTTTTGATTGCAGAACTTGGCTGAGAATCGCTTAAAGTCAAAGCTGCGTTCCTTGGTGACCTGGGCGGCTTCTTCCATGTCTTCATCTTCAGAGTCACGCTCCTCGTCGTCCCCTCCCTCTTGCTCGGCGGCTTGGGCAGCCTTCTTTTGCCTTTTGGCCTTTCGCCGCGAGCGGATTTGCATGTCGGCGTTGTCTTTGGAATACCGTTCCAACATACGCAGGAACACATGTGCTAACTCTGTGCAGGCATCCAAATAGCCAAACCCTTGGTCTTTGTATCCGCGCACAATAGTAAGGATCCGGTCATGGGTTGTTTCTTCGTAGAAGATTCGGTTTTGGATATTCTCTGCAATTTCCTGATCTTCTTCGAGCGGGGACACTGCCATTTCTTGGACAGTCAACAAAATCTGGGTGAAGCAGCGCATCTGGGCATTGAGGTCTTCCCATTCCTTGTTATCCAGGCTACTCTGCATAGCGCGGTTCAGAGAAATGAAGGTCTCTTGGTTCAGGACACCGGCAACCAGACCATAGCTATCGGGTTCGATATCTTTAGTTCTTCCTCCATTCTGAGCCGTGCGATGGCGGAGCTGTCGACTCCGTCGTACACGCTCTGCTTCCAGAAACCAACCGACTGTGTAGAAGAACTGGCGGTTATTGATTCCTACCACACGTTCGGCTTCACGCTCGATTGCTTTTCGCACATGGGTGAATAGAGGATTGAACCCGGAATCCAGAAACTCCTCCACGAAAGTCCTCAGGTTCCGGGTTGCCTCGGAATTAAGGTGAGCTGGCATGTTGAAGTTACTGTTTTGGATCTCATCTTCTTGTCTGCGACGAGGCCGAGGCTTATTCCACTTTTTGCTCTCGTCCATCTTTTGTAGTGTGGTCTGGTCGTCGCGCAACACACCTTGTCCAGAGACAGTAGACACCTTCGCATCGTCTCGCTTGACCCAGATCATTGTACCGAATCTTCCATGGCGTGTAGGCGCATTCTTTGCGTATTCCCTCCGCACTAATGATTCCTTTTTCAGTAGATCGCTGAGTTCGTCGGTTCGCTTGGCCGTTCTCTGCTCGTCGTCCATGAACAACTTCTCGACGTTGATGCCCTTGACGATATGAAAAAGTGTCTCCATCAGAGGAATATCTTGTAGGTTGAAGTCTTCGCCGACATTAGAGCACATAGTCAGGAGAAGTGCAAATGCATCTTGCTCATGGAAAGCGTTGATTGTCGCCGATCTGGATGTCTCTTCCTCGTCACCTTCTGCCGCAAGCCGGGTATTAGGGGATATGATCGCAATGTTTCGCAGCAAATACAACATCAACTTGAGGATTCCTTCGTCTCGGGCCCCGCGTTCGGATCGAGGGATCGCCATGCTTGGAAGACCAATTCGAATGACAGCGCGAAGTAGATTCAATCCGCCAGATCTGAGGATACCTCGCTTGTATTGTACCTGTGTCTGTTGGATGTAGGGGGTATGACGATGGTGGTTGACTGTCATCTGGCTGTGAAACTCCACGGGCCATGTCAAGGGAACGAGAAGCTCCAAGCACGCCAGTGCAATCCTGGTCATATGCTTGTTGTTCTGTCCAGTAGCCCACCAGACAGAGATGATCGGAAGCAGATCACCATTGATCACGTTGGCCTCTCCAAGGCACCGCGCAACGTCCATCCGGTTATTCTTTTCGTCGTACAGTTTCAACCAGCGTTTGATATCGCGTAAACATGCCAGTGCATCATCTCCGAGCACATATTGGTCGGCATTTTCGCCATTGAACCCACCGAGCTAAATAACCAAGCGTATCAGTGAATTGACCCAGAGCCAGGCAAAGGAGAAAGTGGAAATGAAACCTACAGCAGTAACCAGGCCGTAAACATAGTTACGCACGTCTGGGTCCACAACTTGCACGTCGTGTCCTAGAGGGACAACCTCTTCATCCATGGTGGGCTGATTTGATACCCCATTAATTTGCTTCCCGAATCGAGTTGAATGGGGAACGCGTCGACGCGTGCTCGGCTTCGGCGATTCGGAGAAACTGGATGCCGCCAAAGTGCCGAAGATAACCGATAATCTTACGCCGCGCACTAACGGCCACTACGGCAATATCTGGCAGAATGTCGGATCTATAGATCTGGTAGAGGTAATCCTTTTGAAGTTCAAATGTTCTTTACAGATGCCCATTACGCTAAATAAACCTTAGGAATAATGCATAATATTCCAATGGTTTAATCAAGTGCTCTATCGCTTGATCGACAAGCAATCATGATCATTTTCGATCTATCACCTGGAATCCCTTTGGACTTGAATGCCAGCCCAGAAGATCTCAAATGTATCCGATGTTCTCAAGAAAATGACCTAGATATTGTAAGATATAAGGTCTCTCATTAGACTTTCTCAAAATCTCTTCCAAGATTATCGGTTTCTGGAGTACTTGAGCTTCGGGCTTCAACATTCCCCTTTCGACCCTTCTTCTGGATGTTATACAGCAGCAGTCCCATAACTTCTACTCAAACATTACCATCACCGGCTCCACTGCATAGCTGTTGGTCTATGATATTACGCCTGAGGTCAAAGTAATCCGATAGACAACACATGGTGGTCAATGTATAAGGCGGTGAGATATATGTTTGGATGGCCACCGTCGAATGCCATCCAATGACGTCCGAAAGCACGTGAAGTCTAGCAGTATACTGAGTTGATTCCTCGCACTTACTTTCTTCACTCCTTTTGTTCAATTTTCCCATAGCTCCAGAAATCACTACAGTCATGCTTACCTCTACTCTTCGCATGGTTTCCCTTCGCAGGTGCCCTGCAGTGGGCCGGAACTTCTGCTCAACATCTGGAGTCCGCGCAGCCGAGGTCAAGTCATTGGGCGTTATCGGTGCGGGCCAAATGGTGTGTAACACGAAATATACCACCACGCTGCAAATCTAACTCTTTCCAGGGCTTGGGGATTGCGCTCGTCGCTGCCCAGAAGGCAAAGGTCCCGGTGACTCTTGTTGACACGTCGCAAGCCTCTTTGGATAAGGGCCTCAAGTTTGCCGGTACGCCGAGCTCCAGTTTAGTTTACTGCGCGCACCTGGAATTCATCTGACATGGCATTAAATAATAGACAAGCTTCTAGAAAAGGATGTAGCAAAGCAGCGCCTCACTCGAGAGGCAGCTGATGAAGCTCGTGGGCTTATTTCTACAAGCTTAACGCTAGACGGTCTCTCCGGAGTCGACTTTGTCATTGAGGCTGTGCCTGAGATCCCGGATCTGAAGGCAAAGATCTTTGCCAGCTTGGCCCAGATCGCACCAAAGCATGCCATCCTTGCAACAAACACCTCCTCCATCTCCATCACCAAGATTGCCGCTGCCACCAGCGCGGACCCCACCGACCTTCAGGTTTCCTCCCGGGTTATCTCAACCCACTTCATGAACCCTGTTCCTATCCAGAAGGGTGTGGAGATTATTCGCGGACTTCAAACATCCCAGGAGACCATGGACACTGCCATTGCCTTTGTCCAGCGAATGGGTAAGGTGGCCTCTGTGTCCGCCGATTCACCTGGTTTCCTAGCCAACCGTATCTTGATGCCTTATATCAACGAGGCAGTGATTTGTCTGGAAACTGGTGTTGGTCGCCGTGAGGACATTGACAACATCATGAAGAATGGCACCAACGTGCCCATGGGCCCCCTTGTTTTGGCTGATTTCATTGGCCTCGACACGTGCCTTGCAATCATGAACGTTCTGCACCAGGAGACTGGTGACAGCAAATACAGACCCGCCGGTCTCCTGCGTCGCATGGTGGATGCTGGCTGGCTTGGCAAGAAGAGTGGCAAGGGTTTCTACGACTACTAGTTGCTGTGCATGCCCGGGATGGAGAAAAGGCATTTCGATCAAGATACCCTTCCTGCATCTTATTAATCTAGATCGCTTTTGCTGAAAATAAATATTGATTACCCGCCCTCATCCATTCTTTAAGTCTCATCCTCCCACCAACAAGGTTCACCCGCCGATTCCGCTTGCTCCATTGCAGCGACCAGCGTGTCAACATCAAGATCCCCATCTGTATCCAGGTTTTCATCTTCGACGCCACGTAGAGGACATTTGCATCGGCCGCTTTGACCACAAATGTAACTTATTTTCCGATTAGCGTTAACTTTTTGCCTAGTGCGTGCACGCATGAACCTACCAAAATTGATGCCCACACCTACAAACCATGTGGTTACATCCGTCCACCTTTTCAACCAAATACAGGCAATTGGAACATCTCTGCCAATTATTCTCCTTTGCCAGTCGCAACATCGCCTTCGCCTCAGAGTCGTGGCTACACGACCAGCCGACATGGAAAAAATCCCCACACTTAGAGCAAACCTTTGCCCGGCAATGAGGACATATACTATATCCTAAATGTGCCCTAGGGCTCCTCGGGGGGATCCATCCGCCACATGTCGCCCGAGGACAGTACAAGCGCTCCAGAGGAGGGACATTATTCTCCTCCCATCGAACGATATAGCGCTTTTTGTTTTGAGAGCTCATCACCGTCACAACTGATTTTGCGGGAATCTCTTGTGAGCAACATCTTGCCGGGAACATCTCCGGGCTGCTCAAGGCTGTTAAGGACATTCGACGGAGACATGAAGGACAATATTGGTGTTCACAGGGGGCAGTTAATAGTTTGCTCGTTGGGAACTTTTGGAAGCACCCTGTGCATCTGTGAAGAGTTAATATGTTGCTTTTTATTGGCGTTCGGTTGGCTTTGGGCTTTACTGACAGGCCAACCTCCCCGTGAACTTTCTTGAATACTCGCTCCAAGTAGTCTAGGAGAATTTGGATGGACGAGGGCCTCTTAGGCATTTTGCCATGGATTTGATATCAACTTTGGAGGGGGTAAAGCCGGGCCCTTCAAAAGAGAGACAATGTGCATGGCCAGAAATAAGAATCCAGGGCTGAAGGATCCTCTTATGTAGAAGTGCATATTGCGCCTCATCTTTCAGGCTATATAGCAATCGTACATTTAGTTAGCCATGGATGGATAAACACTATTTGAATTCTTGTTCCTGAAGGTCCCATGGTTACTTATTGGATGACGCCTACATCCTAGGGGTTGATGTCTTGTAGTCTGTGTACCAGGAGAAAGACCAACTCCCCTAGTTCTCTCTTATTCTGTTGCCTCGCAAAGCAACCGACATATCTTCGAGGTATTCAAGCTAATAGCCCTAACACTAGAGGTGAAGAGAGACCCGACATGAATCCATGGATCTGGGATATTCCTGAAGAGGTAAGAACACAGCTTATTTCAACTTTAGAGCGAATAATCACATCGTAATGTCAAGTCTACGGTGTTCTAGCCTTGAACTAAACTTCTATATTTTTCCAAAAGGTTGTGTACACATATTGACCACTAACACTAAAAACTAGGGTATCACTAAATGCTATAGATGCTGTCGGTTTCGGCCGTTAAAAACTCCCATGATACTTAACCCCACAAAGACTTCCAAGATGATTGGAATCTTATACAAGTCCAGCAAATCGTCGAACAGCCCATCCTGATCCGTATTCTTGATATTCTTGGCGAGTGATGGATACTTTGCTGAGTTCCTCTCTGTTTGCAGCAAGGCGAGTACCTCCTAGCCATGTTGAGTGAACGGGGCTATTGTAATTGTCAGTATTTTCAAAGTCAAAATAACCGAATGAATGGTCACTCACTCCTTAGCCCGGCGTACTCTTACGACACATTCAGCAGAGGCAACCTGTCGCAATTCAGTTTCCCTGTAAAAATGATAGGTTGTTAGTAAAAATAGTAACCTTCAGACTTTCCAGAACCTACAATCTTTCCATAAATCCCGGGATCAAAGCATTTCCTCCCACAACGAGAACGTTGGCCAAGAAGGCAGAGTGTAGGCCAGTAGGAAGAACCGACAAACTTTGGAGAATCATATCGTGTATACCGGCTGACTTCATACCAATATCTCCGGGTGTGAATAGAAGCTCCGGGACAGTAAAGCGCTCATTACCCAGCACCAGTACATCCTCCGACAACACCTCCGTGCTGAGCCCGGAATTTGCTCCTTTCTTTTTTTTTGCATGCAGAAGAGGATCATGCGGTCGAATGAAACCCTTCTTATTTGCATTCGGGTCTGGAAGCACATAGTCCAACACGATTCCCTCGTCGGGGCCACTCTGGCGCTTTCGGCCAGTTTTCCACGTTTGTTCCAAATCACCAGCAAAGTCATTGCTGACATAGCAGACGGCTTCTTTAACTTGGTTCATAATATATGTTTCGTCCACCATGTTGTATTGTCTCATTGACACAATCTCCTTCAGATAATTTGTAAGGTGCTTGCCTCCGAGATCGAGTCTTCTGATCCCCCGTTGAAGAGCTTGGCCTTTGTAAACCGGAGTCACTGTGGTGTGCGAATAGCCAGAATCGACAACCAACAAACAATCCGCGGGCAAGATAGATGTATTGGATGTGTTGGAGAGAGGATCGCCGAAGAGAGAATGGATTTCGTTCCATGCATTGAGAGTTGGACCTATAGACTTCAAGTCAGTACGGGATCATATGCTGCACCAAATGATCGGGCTACTGTACCCAAGCATCTAGCATATCCACCAAATCCCCATTCCTCCATAACCATCTCATCGGTGTTTCGTTGTAAAATAGGCAAGGCATTTGGCGCCTCGGTAAGTACGAGGGTAGTGTCTTCGGGGTCCGCGATGTGATGATTCCGATTCCGAGCCGTCGCCTTCCCATCAAAGAAAGACTGGTCCCATATCTCTCTCTCGGCTTCCCAGTTCACAACATATCCCTTCTCCACTGGGCGCCGGAACATCGCCTCATTCCAGTCGTTGACTGTCGCTAGCTGCGCGCCAATAACAATCTTATTATCGCGTGTTTTAACGAGAGCATTGGGTATTGAGGAGCAGGCGGAAACGGTTTCGTCGGAGGCCGGGGCTTGAGAAGCGTAGCCAGCTTTGATCATGTAGGCGCCATTGTCGATGATAAAGGTCTTGTCAGGAAGGTACCGCGACGTCTCCACGAGCTGTGTGGGTGTCGCGGGCGTCCTTGGAGGAGCGCGAACCTTTGCTGTTCCCATTATGGCTGGCAATGATGAACAAAAAGCTTTGAGCTTCCGTCAAGCTGGGATGCAATGATGAAGGTGTTTGTCTTGTTTGATATCAAAAATCCCCGCTTAGGTAATATGGGATTCCCTGCGTTAGTCACGTGCAACTCCGCCAACGTCTATGGAGCAAGAAACATTTCCATTTCCCACGCTCAACGACTAAGGGGAAGCGGAAATTCTGTCAAATAAACTCATGGCTATAGTAGATCTCGAAGGCATGAGGTGAGATATATCTGTTGGCGACCATCACAGCACTGAGACGTATCGGGCAAACTTATTTTCGATACGTTAGCCACTGGTTGCACGGCATTTTCACTCATAACTTCCATAATTTTCGTATCTGAAATGCTGCATGATTTTCTGGAAGGTGAATATACCAATAAAATATCTCAGAAAGCATCCCGGTCCCACCACCCGGCCGGTACGGAGCTGTCGTTAATTATACAGAAGTGAAGCCAATCCCGACAATCGGTCTGTCGAAATGACCCCACCAGACGGTCAGTCGGAGCAATCGCTAATTTAGGACGAATTACGAGGGCGATGGACGAACTCTCGGGATTTACATACTCCATCGGTCTGCATTTTACGGGAAAATATGAGGGGCTAACTCGGCTAACTCCCCTAGGTGGGATATTGCATATTTACTTCCTTCCCCCCAAAGTATAGTGTAAATACAACCTTCATCTCCAGAACTGATTATTACGAAATGGCTGCCCTTCAAACTATCAAGGTTCCACACCTAGGTGGCATCAAAGCTGGATACGCCTTCTCTAAGGACCACTATGATCCTTCCAAGCCGACATGTGTGCTCATTAATTCGATGTGCATGACCGCGTCTCTCTACCATGATCAATTCAACAATGAAGTTCTGACAGATGCCATGAATCTTCTGGCCATTGAGCCATTAGGCCATGGCTCTACCAGTTCTCCCTCGGAACACTTTACGTACTGGGATTCTGCTCACATGGCCTTACAGGTCATGGACCACTTTGGGATTCAGAAAGCCTTCGCCCTAGGGACAAGTCAGGGGGGATGGATCGTGACTAGGATGGCCCTCCTAGCCCCAGAAAGGGTGAGTCCAAGCCCTCCAATAAACTGCTGATTTATCCCAAGCCAAACCCGACCATAGTATTAACTTCGCATGTTGCTAGATTCTCGGTCTCATGCCCCTTGGGACCTCCATGGATTATGAATCCTTGGATTCTCGGTCCAAAGGGTGTTGGGATCCTGCTGCCAATCTCACGGTGTTTTATGAGAAGTGGACCAGTCCCTCGGCTACGCCTGACTTTGTTGTGGATGATGTCTGGTGTGGACTAGTGGGGGGAATCGGCTTCGGTGCCACTGCCAACGAAACGAGATCTGCATTCTGGACTCAGACCTTGAAGGAAGTGTATAAGGGTGATGAGGGTCGGAAAAAGGTCCGAATGGCGCTCAATTGCCTACTGGAGAGGGATGGGCTCCTGCTTCGGATCGGGGATATCAAATGTCCCGTTTATTGGTTACATGTGAGTGCTATATTTACTGATGTAGATGATTTATGCATTAACAAATCGATAAGGGAACTGAAGACACCCCTTTTGGGACGATCGTTCCTGCAGAACAGATCAAACGTTTTAACTCGTCTGTGGAGGCTAAGCTGGTGATGATTGAAGGGGGTGCGCATTATCTGAATGCCACCAACCCAAAGGAGGTGGATGAGGCCCTTCTGGAGATGGTAACAAAGTATTCCGTATAGAATTGATATGATAGGTGGATTCTCTATATCCAAGCCACTAACACCACTAAAGAGAATTATCAAAGTATTCACCTACCTATTTCAGCCTTTTTCCTCTAATTTTCAATTTTTGTAACTCCAAGCTAGTAACTAGTTATTTATCTTTTCATGTTTAATAAGTGGGACTTTCTTATTTTCTGTTTGGCAAACCCTTCCTACCAATCTGCAACCCCTGTACCCATGTGAATAATTTACGTTGGATTTGCAAGCCATTCGTATACATCCCAGCAGTTCCTAATGTGTACTCAGTATGCATAAACAAGATCAGAGCAAATTCCTAACCCGGGATGGGTTGCCAAATTAAGTTCAGACTCGAGACACGCCAAGCTTGTCAGTCAACGTTCGAAAGTGGAGAAAGGGATATCCAATAATGAAATCAACAAAGATGGATCTTTCTTATACAAATTGACCGCATATTCCGTGGGATTTTATTGCTATTTGCGGAGTTGTTCTATGTTCACCTCCCTGAAACGTCATGGAAAGCAACCAGGACAGTCTGCAACCATGGTCCATAGCTACCACGGCCTCAGTCACGGTGCTGGCCTTCGTGACGGTCTGTCTTCGACTACTCGCCCGTTATGAGCGGATGCAAAAGCTGTGGTGGGATGACTATATGATCATCTTTTCTATGGTTAGTTTGATCTTTTCACTCCATTGAAGCCCAACCGCATAGTTTCTGATCGAAACACAAGCTATGGAACCTGATCGTTGTCGGATTCATCTACGCCATGATTCAACATGGAATGGGGCTCCATGCAAACACGATTCCACCGGAAGATGTGGTTTTGGTTGCAAAGTATCTTGTTGTGGCCGAGGTTCTCTACGTGTTCAACCTGGTTTGGACCAAACTGGGCATTCTGCTCATGTACTACCGGATCTTCCGCTTTCCTTACTTCAAGACATGGGCATACATCATTGGAATATTTGTTATCCTTTGGGTGATCTGTATAACCTTTCTCTTCATCTTCATTTGCGTCCCCGTCCGGAAACTATGGTATCCCCAAATCCCAGGGCGGTGCATCAACCAGGTTGCTACATGGGTCGCCAACGCTGTCTCAACGATCGCAACCGACATTGCCATTCTACTCCTTCCAATTCCACAAGTATGGAAGCTCCAGCTTCGAATGTCGGAAAAGATAGCCGTTTTAATTGCCTTCAGCTTGGGATTTTTGTAAGCCACTAACTTTCCAAAAAGGAAAAAAGAAAAAGAAAAGAAAACTCCCCAATCTAACCTCAACAGCGTCGTCTTCGCCTCCGCCTACCGTTTCTCAGTCCTCTTCAGCTACAGCCCAGCTGATTCGTCCTACACTCTTGCCCCAACAGTTAGCTGGACCGCGATCGAAATGGCCGCCGGCATCATTTCGGCCAACCTCCCAACCCTCCGCCCTGCTTTCCGTTTCGGAGCACGCAAGCTGGGTATCGACGGTAGAGTTCTGGCTCTCTTCAGAAGTACAAATAGAACGACATCCAAGACCTCGGATGCTGTCACTCATCCTTCGGGAGGAGCAGAGTCCACTGCCACCATCATTCAGCACACCAAGCATCCAAAACGGCATTCTTTCTATCACTTACCAGATGATCCTGGCTCGGTAGGAGCACAGTCACGAATGGATATCTCGTTCAGGCCCGACCATGACAATGCAAAGATGTACACCAATGTGTTGGGTCCGGGGGTAGGTGATCATTCTGATGGGGATCGGATTCCCCTGACTGAGATTAGAGTCGACAAGAAGTTTACCCAAACTACGAGCTGAGGAGGTTTGTCCTTTGTATTATACTTATAGTACAGTTTCAATTAGTGTCATAAGATGTGCCATGCTTTAGTTGCCTTCTGGCAAGCCACTGGGATATTGAGCTTAAAATATGCATCGATGTACATCGCAGGGGATCGTAGGGTACAAGGTACAGTGGGGCCCTCTATAATCCATAGTAGAATCAGGCCGCTACGTACATTTTATCGATTACTTAGGAGCATTTCACTCCATACTACTACGTACATCGTCAAAAAATCACCATTGAACTGTCGTTGCAGCGCTATATACAATCAGAGGCACGTGATGGTACGTACTAATGGAAGTCGCTTACTCAGGTTGCTCAGCGCCCCAGTGGTTTCACGGAGCAACAATGAGCAAGGCAGCTTTACTGCATTGATATATTTGGGGTTTCCATCAAATACAAGCCACACATGGCTATTAGATAAGAATTGTTATTTCGAGAGCTCTTTGCGACGTAATTAAGGTAAATGAGTGGCCGGATCTACTAGTTGACAGATGCTAGCAACAAATGATCACCATCTTTAAATTGAGAAAAAAATACAGAAAGCAAGATCAACACGATCATCTGCGAACAGCAGACCAATTAAACCAGTCTCAAGCTAACAGCTTTGACATAGAAATCCCAGGTGACCCCGCAGAGCCCTAATCAGCCCCGCGATAATTATTAGACCCAACCGCCCAAATTTTTTCCCTACATACTACTCCCCTCCAACCCACCCCTAGCCAGCCCACGACCCTCACAATGTCCAAACAACTCTCTGTCATCCTCGGCACAACCTTAACCCTCATCGGCCAATTCCAGACAGCCCTCACCACACCCCCAACTACCGCAAGCGATACCGCAAAAGATGTCGAGGCCTTGCCCCTCCTAACGATCTCGTCGAGCGCGCTCAAAGCACAAACCACGAAACTCTCCCTGTTGGCCATTACCTCTCCCTTCACGCATTCTGCTGTCGCCACTGTGCTCCGCGAGCTTAATGAGTCTGTGCTACCGTCGATTGTGACCGCTTCCCTTCTCGTTACACCGGCGCAATACACCAAGGCATTTCATTCCGAGATCTTGGCTCTTGTCAAGACAACTTTGACAGAGCTTTCGGCGCTGATTCGGGAGGTTAAGTGTGTCGGGGAAAAGAAAGATCAGGAGAAGAAGGATACAGGGAAGGAGAGCGATGTGACAAAATCCGAGAAGGATGCCGTGATGCTTGCTACGGGCCGTGTCTGGGATGCGTGTGATGCTATGACCGATGTTTCGAGTAAGGGGGTCGTTGGATTTGTCATGCGCCGCGTTGAGCAGTGGAGGGATCTTGTTCGCGACGCGGTTGAGGAAATCGAGGATTGGGATCCAGAAGAAGAGGACGATGGGTTCTTCGATGATGTTCTCGGTGATGAGGAGAAGGGTGGAAGTGACGATGAGGACGATGACGAGGATGATGAGGAAGAGACGGCTGCCCTCCATGAACACAAGAAATCTACTCTTCGTTTGCTCAAGCCTATTGCTCAGGTCTACCCAGCTATCATCAACAACCGGTTGAAGAATGCCGGAAATACGCCGTTGGCTTCTTCGTCTGGTGTCAAGAAGCTGGAGTCATTGATGCTGAATCTGCAAGCGATTCCGGACGATGTCGATGAGGCAGCCGGCGCGTTGTACGAGGCTAATTTTGAAACCTGTGCTGGGTATCTACGGAAGACGAGGAAGTGTGCCACACAAGCGGTGGAATTGGTCGCGTCGCCCTGGGATGCTACGGAATCTAAGGACGATGCACCTACAGACAAGTTCGCTACATGGTCGAAGACGTGGCTCAAGGTGATTGGCGAGGTCAGCAAGTCAATTGAGAACTGAATGTAATTATCTGTCACGAAGCTGCGAAGAAGCTGATGATGAGATGATACAAGCCCGAGAAACCCATAGACAGCAATTATTATGTATATATACATAGAACAAACATGGTAATATTATTCATGCCTTCCTAAATCATGACCTCCATCTAGATCTCATGTCTCAAAACTCTTCCTCGGGAGCTTCGTGTTCCCGCTCCCATTCGGGAAGATCACCAATGGGAATCCGCTCTCGCAGGAATTCCAAGATCGCATCGGTTCCTTTGGCAACTACTTGCCAGCGAGGTACTCGGAATCGATTACCAGCCACCTCAAAACGTCTTAAGGCTGATCCATTGCCCCAGTTCTGAGGAGAGCGTCCAGCAGCCAGCAGGCCAATCTTTGGAGGAAGTGAATCAAGGTCATTGTTGCTTAGCTCCAAGACTTGCAATCCTTGTACGGCTTCGAAGTCCAGACTAGCGATCTGGTTGTCAGATGCTACAAGGGTCTTGAGCTCCGGATAGGTCTGTCTCAGATGAGGGAGTGGTCCCTTCAAACGATTGTGCGATACATCCAAGAGGGTCAAAGATGGGGCGATCAAGTTGGACAAAAGTGGCTCCCACGACGTCAAGCTAGCCGCGTTCAAGGTCAGGGTTTGAAGCTTTGGCAACTCAAGCCGGGAAGTCAAAAAGTCAGCGCCACTCAAGGGATTGTGTGAGAGATCAAGCTCAACCAGACATTGTGCGAGCATTCCAATCGCGGGGGCCGGGATACAGCTCAGCTCATTGTGTTGCAGATAGAGACATCGAATGTCTAGCAATGGAATCATTTCCAGCTGTTCCACCTTAAGGTCGGTCATTTCGGCATAAGACTTGTCAAGAGTCCCACCGGATTTAATCTGCCAGCTGCCATCGAGCACGGGATTCTCGGGCGCTAAAGTGAATTGCGTGGCCACGGAGCCCTCGTCATCTGTGTCCTGGGGGTCAGGCTCACAGCGGCTCCGCAAGTCTCGTTTGATATCATCGGTGTCCATCGTCAGCAGCCTGCGCTCACGAAGTGGGTTGTTGGAAATCCGGAGAGACGCAAGGTTTTCCATTAATCCAATCTTCTCACCCAAGTGTGTGAGGGCATTTCCTGTGAAATCAGCCTTTTTGAGGCTCTTAAGCTCCACAAACCCTTGTGGAAGCTCTGCAATTTTGTTTTCCTCGGCAGACAGCGTTAATAGTGACTGCCAAGAAGTCATGCATGGGAGATGCGTGATGCGATTCACACCGATCAGGAGAGTATGTAAATTAGGAAGTTCAAGCGCGTCATCGGCTGAGAAGACCACCACGGCGTTATTGGCAATATTCAGGGACTGCAATTTCTCCAACTTGTTCACAGTTGTCGGTATTAAAGTCCCTTCCAATCTGTTTTTCTGCGCATTGAGCGTTTTCAAGGGAAGTTTGCTGAGGACCTCGAACGGCAAAGAAGTGAACTTGTTCTCACTGACATCCAATGTTCTCAGAGAACTCAATCCAACGAGCTCATCTGGGAGCTTGGTGAGAGCATTGCCACGCAGGTCCAAAAATTCCAAGTTAGGAAGACGACCAATGACGGCAGTCAGTTCCCCTTGCAGTTGATTATTCGCAAGTTTCAGATCTGTCAGAGACTTTATCTCCGTGATTATTTCGATATTGCCCATCTCCAAAGAATTATTCGACAGGTTGAGAGTGCGTAAGTTTTGAAGACGTCGAAGACCCATCGGAAGTGATTTGAGTATATTCCCGTGGAGATCCAACGTTTCGAGGCCCCCAAATTGAAGTTCTCGGTCATCGCTATCAGGATCGAACTCCTCGGGGTTGATATCGGGGAAAGTGGCATCTGAGATCTGTTCCAGCTCATTGTCCGCAGCATTAAACTTGACAAGATCAACATTTTCGAACCAGTTCGCGGAGTTCTCTGGGTCATAGTCATACATCGTCAGCACTTCTTTTGGGATCTCCTTTAAAGAAAACGCCGCGATGTTCAACTGGCCGGTGGCACGTGCTGTCTGTACGCGCTTCCGCATGACCAAAGAGTTGGATCCATTGGGTACTTGGCTGAAAGGATCGTCGTCATCGGCGCCTACCCACGAATCGAGAGGCGCATCGATGGGCGGGGCCTGGTAAACTTGCTTTTGAGGGCTTTCCTTTTTCTCTCCAGCCGCCATCGCTTTCCGGGCAGCCTTTGCCTTTGCAATGGTTTCACGTAGCGTACTGGACGACTTGGAGACTTTTCTAGCTTCAAGTTCTGCCTGTTGCTCCGGAGACAGGTCATCAGGCATGTTGGAAGAAGCAGACACATATCTTGAACCCGTCGCGGGAGAAAGTGAAGTAGACACCTGCGCTGTTTGGGGTTTTCTTGTTTTCTTCACTTGGAGTGGTCTTTCTGGGGGACCCATGTTTGACTTAGCAGGCTTTGTGGGGGCCTTGCTAAGTGATGGGCGGATAAGGGAGGGTTTTGATGTATCCTTGTTCCCAATCGGTCTTTCGGGTATATTTTTCTTGAGCGGCGAACTGATGTCCGTGTGAACACCGTCTCCTGGTGCAACACCGTGTCTAGGTGACGGCCGCTTCAATCTTGATGGGCTCACACTATCCTCCGAGCCGCGGACTGGAGAAAGAGATCCAGCAGTCGACATACGAGCCTTCGAGGGAAGACGCAGCTTCGAGACAGGTTGTACACATAGCTCGTTGCTAAGCGGTGCACAAGATGACGTCCCCGATGGTGATCTCGAAACACTGGACACATTGGACGGGGCGCGAGACGGAGATCGTACTGGGCTACCGCCATTGAAAAAGCTGGACTGCCTTCTCACCGAAGCCGGTGATGGTGGAATTTGCGCTAGTGTCTCAAGTGTACGCTCGGACAAAGATGGGCGTACTCCACGGCGACCGCGTGCTTCTTGGGCCGATGCGATTGATGCAGTATCATCATCTCCAGCAGTCGAGCTCGCCTCCTCTGGACTATGTGTGTTGTTTTCCCTGCTCTGGATATCGTCTTGCTTGAGGGCCGAGATAGGATCATCCTGCGGCTTAGGTGGCGATAAATGCTGCGAGGACGGTTTTTTCACAAGCGTGTTGTAAGATGGTCTTCGCAACCTCTTTTCGTCCAGGCCAGGATCCGTTCGCAGTCTGTCTCGGGAAGGTGATGGTTTGATCGATTTTGGTGCGGTGGCTGTGGGTAAAGGCAATCTTGAAGTAAGTCGTGGGATGCCACTTGTAGGACGTGGTATACCACTCGCAGGGCGTGTCGATGTCTTGGGCTGTCCTTCCATATTGGCCCTCCAGTTATCGATGTTGGTCTTCGGTCAGGGAGAAAGTCGCACGTCACGAAATTCGGACGATCATGTCCGATGGTAAGGAGCGGCACAAAGAATGTGGAGGGCGGGGAAA
Organism: Penicillium robsamsonii; assembly: GCF_028829455.1. NCBI lineage: Eukaryota > Fungi > Ascomycota > Eurotiomycetes > Eurotiales > Aspergillaceae > Penicillium > Penicillium robsamsonii. The sequence goes on from NW_026643221.1 coordinate 4,918,684, forward strand.
ATTCGCAGTGGCAGTTTTAGCCCTGTCAAAATCGTGATCTTTGGCTCAAAAGAATAAAGAACCAGAGGTCTAGAAATGTCTCGGAATCGGATTGTTTACATTTCTAAGGTCTCACAATCCCGCGATCGTTGCCTCAGGCATCGATCGATTTAGTCCGATCCATGAAATATCTTGGATCAAGCAAATATAAAACAAATCTTGCATCATCCTATGTTGTCTATTGCTATAAGTATATTTAAATCTGTATTTGGCTAATATTCAATATGGAATCCATCAATTCATTATGATTTGATATTTGATGGTTGTTCTGGTTTACAGTTAGCCTCTTCCGTCGGATATATACATCAAAGAGAACCGGCACATCACAAACAGATATTCAGCACAACTCATAGCAGTGATCTCAAAGCTCTCCTTTGGGTACGGAGCAGCACGGAACCCAATCACTACCGACATGTGTAGACAGGAGTCAGAAAAGACATGTTTCATCACGTCCACTGTTCAGCTTATAGGATAGGAGCAGATGCCAGTATACTGACCTGGGAGTCTACAGAAAACAATACTAGGAGGAGATAGTTTCATTTTGGGCCTAATTTTTTTGTGATACTCAGTATCCGTTTGATACGTTTGATACATTTGCTATGTTGAAGCCGAAAGATATCAATAGAAATTTCGAAGACTTGGTTTATACTGTTGGCGCCAAAGAGGGCTGGTCGTTTGAACTGCTTCGGGTAGTAAATAAGAAACACCCTGGCTGTTCTGAAGTACTAGATACGTAGTGTTTCTCTCTAGTATTGAACATGAGTAATTCCATTGTTCTGTACGGGGCGATTTTAGTCGAGTTCCATAGATTCAAAGACAATATCTTTCTTTATTTCAATGTTTCTTCCAATGTTATGGAAGAACAGATCCCAAGCATCAGGATCAAGACATCTCCATAATATCATACATCATATAAAGATCTTGAGGCTTATCGGTTGCCTGCCCAACCCCCCAGCGCTTGCCCGGTCGCGGGTGTTTACCTGCCCTGAGCGTCCCGTGATCGGCAGACTAACTCAAATAGGCGTAGTTGGGCCATATAATCACCTCTTATTGGTTCATATTCTTAGATAATTGACCGGGGCTGGGACATGGACTAACCCAAAGCGGGTACCTCAGGACTTCCCCGTTCCCAGCCTCCCAGCCCCTCCCAATAACGCAAGCTGGAGTAACTCTCTTCTTAAGGTCTCGTGGAACTCCATTATTCTCCCTTTTTTCATCCTTCTCCAATCTCTCCAAGCCATTGTCTTCTTATCTTGAAATTCCTAACCCTTGCTCCTGATTCTCTATCTTGGTTTCTGAGGCAACGTACGTGGAGCATCTGTGCGATCGACTGAGCCCAAGACCTGACTGATATCAGTCTCCGGTATGTACATAATTCTTTTGATCCTTAATCCTATGTTCTACGATAAAGATGCTGATAAGAAAATTAGTGCGAGGACTCGTTTCCCCACGGCTAAACCCTCGTGGTCTTATCAAGTGATAAGTTATATCAACACCACTACATAACTACATATCCATCATGTCTCAAAACGCCTCCCAAAGCTCCCTGGGAGCAGCTGCAGAGATTATGCCTTCAACCCCACTCCGCCGGGCTACTTTGTCCCCGTCGCCAGAGCTCAGTGATATGGCAAAGCGCCCATCGTCGCAGAAGTTCCTCTCGCCCCCGCCGTTGTCGTCATCAGATATGACACCTCCACCCTCATCTCAGATCCCAGGGGCCCCCCTTCGTTCTCGCTCACACTCGCGCTCCTTGAGCCCTGCGTTAGTGAAACCAACCGATATGGATAAGTCGTTGTGCGATGCCTACGGCGCCTCTGAGAATCTGCCCACCTTGGAGGAAATCGACAACGCCAGCGAAACCCAACTGCGCACTATTGCCAAGGAGCTTTTAGCCGTAGCGCGAGAGTCACGTATGTCTGCGCTACACTTCAAACTGCAGAACAGCTTGGTCTCTTTCGCTAGTAATGAAGCCGTCAAGCGTGCAGAGGTGGAGCATCAGCTCGCCAAGCGCGAAGTTGAGATTATCCAGAGCGCCGAGTACCGCAGTCGCTCGCGCCCCGCGGAACCCAACACACCCAAGCAACCCCAGTCTGCCCTGAACTCCGATTATCTCTCGGCTGTTCAGCGCTCGCAGGAACTAGAAGAACTCAATACCGTTCTAGACCGAAGACTTCGAAAGGCGAAGCGCGCCATCGATGAAGCTACCAGTCGGTCTATGGACCTTGAGGAGCAGAACCTCATGCTGAAGCGCCGCATTGGCGACAACCGCAAGCACTTTTCCCAGATTTTCAATTACGGCAGCATGTCTCCGGGCACCCAGAATGATATGCACAATATCTGCCATGGTGAACATACAGATGGTCTCGCCGCTCTTCTCTACGCCGATAAACTCACCAACCAGACGCACGCATACGGTACCCACTCTACAACCTCCATCCCCGTCACCCCGAACCATTCGAAGAGCCAGTACCTCACACCAATTGGGCATCCAAGAGAGGAGCACTATGATAGCGACAGCACCGTATCCCTCTCAGCCTCTGACGCTGTGGAAGAGGCTCTGGGCTCCCCGCACCACATGCGCTCCACTGTCCCCAAGAGCAGCACATTGCTTCAGACAAAGTTGTTCGGCCAGGTGCAGAAGCCCGGTGTGGAGCGATCTCGTGCTGGCAAGCGCAAGGCAGCCAGTGACGCGAACGTTGCCGCCGCGAAGAAGTCCAGAACTACGAATGGTATTGGCCTGGGCATCAATGCTTGAGTCCATATCCCCGTGGCTACACGAAGAACGCGTGCTACCAACTTTGATATGATTCATGACCTAGCGTTGCTTTGCTTGTTACGATTATGGGAACCTTACGAATGATGAAGACATGCCAAATGTGGTGTTTTCATTCTAGCGACTGATTTTTTTTGGGAGGGACTTTTTGTGGAACTTTTGTATGAAGAGGCCATGTGACAAGTGATCCATGGCCCTTCACATGTGGCGTTATTAAATTGGGGTTTCAGTATGGGAATTATGGCTATCTGTTGTGCGCCAATTAGTCCTCGCGGATTTTTGACGGAAAGCCAACAGGCTATGCAGCTATAGATGGGATTTTGGGATATGAAATTGGGATAGTACAAGCATGTACAATAGGAATAGAGTATTCAGCAACGAATTACAAGAAAGCAATATATGAAAATGTATAGGACCAATAGAATCCATGTATTTCAAGCATTAGAACATCAATTCCAAGGGTTGATATCATAGAAGAGCATAAAATACAAGAATAAAAAAATAAAAAATAACTCTGGCAGATTACCGAATCCGGCTTGGTTAGGGCTCGCTAAGCGAGGCGGTGTGCCAGTCAGCGGGCGGCCACACGAAAAATGGGAACTTCATTTTCTGCCGTGAAGGAGGATTTGACCAGCAACCCTCGACGACCACCACCCGGCTCGATCCCCATCCGTCACCATGGTGCGTTCCCTATCCCTGCTTGGAAGATACATTGAAGGATTCGACTTGTGCGATTCAGAGAAATCAACGGATTGAAATACGCCTCGAAAAAGAACGAAATGACTGACCGATTGTGTGTGGGATATATAGGCGATCAAGCACAACAACCAGATTCAGAAGAACCGTGAGTGACCCGTCGCTTTTCACCTCTTATGTGGTCGCTTCAAACCGACAGAAAGACATTGGGGAAATCAGACGTGAAGGAACAGTGATTAACGAATTCTTGATTAGACTTCCACAAGGACTGGCAGCGTCGTGTCCGTGTGCACTTCGACCAGGTACGACTCTCAACCTCCCTCCCCCCCGACTGGAGAAATTTTCTATTCCGAACGATATCGCAAGCAACTTGGAATCGATGGAAAATTTTCTTTGCAGGAAATGAATTTGGCCGACTAACATGAATCGCACAGCCCGGCCGGAAGCACCGTCGTCGTGAGGCCCGCATCGCTAAGGCGGCTGCTGTTGCTCCCCGTCCGGTCGACAAGCTGCGTCCCGTTGTCCGATGCCCTACCATCAAGTACAACCGCCGTGTCCGTGCCGGTCGTGGTTTCACCCTCGCTGAGCTGAAGGTAAATTGAGCCGCATCGAAAAGTGGAGGCACTATGGAGAAGCAACTTACTGACTCGAACTCTTTTTTTGCGCTTTATAGGAAGCTGGTATCCCCAAGAAGCTTGCTCCCACTGTCGGTATCTCCGTTGACCACCGCCGCACCAACTACTCCAAGGAGTCCCTGGTTGCCAATGTCGCCCGTCTCCAGGACTACAAGGCTCGCCTGATCCTCTTCCCCCGCAAGAGCGGTCAGTTCAAGAAGCTCGACTCCTCCGCTGAGGAAGTCAAGGCCGTCAAGGCCACCGTCGCTGAGGGCAAGCGTGACGGCATCGCCACCCGTGTCGAGGCCACCTTCCCCATCACCAACCCCACCGCTGCTGAGGCCGTCACCGAGGTCAAGCGCGACTCGCTCCCCAAGGGTGAGGAGGCTGCTTACCGTCGTCTCCGTGACGCCCGCGCTGAGGCCCGCTACAAGGGTATGCGCGAGAAGCGTGCCAGAACCAAGGCTGAAGATGAGGCCAATGCCAAGAAATAAATGTGTTAATTCCCTCCTCGTGCTGATGATGATGATCGGGTCGGTTTTCGAATCGGGGATTAGTGTACTGTGGCATGGCGTTGCGCCTCTTCCTTGATTCCCTCTCTCCCTCCCCAACTTTTACTCCTTTTTGTCTCTAAAAGAAAGAACTCGGAAGATCTCTCGAAATTCAAAACCGCCCAATTTTCTCAATCTCGTCATACTCTTTGTGGCTGTTCAGCTGGTAGTCCAGGTCTTGTATCTTGGGCATCCAGCGAGGACAACCATTGAAAGATTATTGTAGATCATTTAGTTGTATACTTTGTAGCTTTGCTATGGATATAGGTTGTCTTAGTTACATGGGAATGGTAACATTTTCATGTATCTTATGTATATGAACACAGCAATATAATGACTACGATTACACAGCTACCAACCAGCTCATTTATGAAGACACAAAAATGTTATCTTTAGGCAACACTCCTTTAATAGAAATAAATTAAAACTTGTCTGAGCTCTGCTCGGGTATCTTCAGAGAACTACGCTAAATCACCGCTCCAATGTCTACTGACAATTGCACCGGAATACCAAAAAAAGAATCAAAGACCACCGAACAAAGCACCAAGAGCACCTTCAGTCGCCCTTAACACCGCATCGACATGGATATTATCCTCCACACCTCGAATGCCCAAAGCGCCATCCTCACGTAGCAATGCATAGAAAAGCTTCTTTGTCTCCTGGTCGATTTTCTTATCCACCCCAGGGATCGACACGCTGATCTCGGGCCGTAGCTGAGGCTCTCCGGTCCATTCATCCAACACCAAAGTATTTGACAAAAGCACTCGGGGACTGGAGTTTGAAGATTTAGGTTTGATGACCATGGAATTCCGATCCAAATGCGGGACCAATCGTCGCAGTTCAGAAAGTGTGATAACGCCATGCTTGCTTTCCAAGACAGTATCCTTTCTGCCCTGTGAGGCCCGCGCACCGTATTTATGGTCGATGTGTGCCCATAAACGAGCGCGAGTGATTGCAGATTCCCAATACCGGTTGATTCCCCAGCATAGACTTGCCACGTCGAGTTTCAAGAGACGGTTCTCTAAGCGGGAATCAATCCATCGGCGGAGAGCTTCGGGGATTTTTCTTTTCTTGCTGTCGCTGCCAGTAGGCACTGACAGGGAGGTCAAGGCCTGGGTCTCGGGGTTTGTCTCGTAGACAACAGTCACATTGTATAGACTGGCTGGGAATGGAGATGGGGGAGAAAATATCAGTGTGTGTGTTTCTGACAGCTCCTCCCCACGCGACGACCAAGTTGTGCGGGTTTTGAGGGTCAAGGGTGCAAAGGCTGTTAGGTATGGCAGTGACTGAGAGGCTTCTTGCAGGGCAAATGGATTTGTTGGCAGCGATGATAATTCACGTTTTGGGCGAGGAATATTGGCAGAGAACGGGAGTAAAGTGGCGAGGAGGGATGATATTGATTTGGGAGCTGTCTGGGGTATTGGGAGACTTGTACGGTTCGCCTCTTCCGATGTGAGTAAAGACCTAGAGATTGTCAGCAGTGTTCACACCAAAGTGACTTGTAAAACCCACAGAAATTTGTCGAGTCCTCTGTTATCACTTTTTATGTCAGGATTAGACTCGATTTTCTTTGCCCACGTTTCCAGTTCTTCGACTTCGTTTCTCAGCCGTCGCAGATCCGCCGCCCTCTTCTCGCGTGAAATGCGTTTCTCGCGAATAGCCGCTGACACTGCACCCAGGTCTGAAACTGTCTCAAAATATTCCGGTGGAGGGGATTGGAAGTTCACTGCCCTCAATGGGCTTTCGTGTAATGCATTGGTAGTTCGTTTCACTCGTTTCTCCTGTCGCCTACTAGGGCTGCTACTCAACATCCCCCTAGGTCGTTCCGGGGCCTTCTCCAAACCTAGTTGTGTTGGCGTGGGGGGAAGGTCGGGTTCGAGGTTATCTTCATCCATGAAACTAGAGTCCGGACCCATATCCATATCTACTTCTCTTGTGGCGCTGCCCAATTCTATTGCCAACTGACGCTCGGGGGTATTCGATTCCGGGTTTTTTGGCTGTGGCATTGGGGACCCAAACACCAAATCCCCTGGAAGAATCCTCCTTGAAATCCTGCGCGGGGGCTTTGAGAACGCTTGGACGCCACTTGAGCGCCTGTTGGGGGAACTTTCGGGCGCTTCAGAGCCTCGAGGTCGAGTGAGGGGACTTTCGGGGACATTAAGCGAGGGTCGGAGCGCTTTGCGATCGCGCAATCCAAACTTTCGAGGATCTTGTTGCCCACTGTCTTTGTTTACTGGTCGTCGGGCAGGAGATCGGCTGATTGCGCGCTCTAATATATCGGGATGTGATCGTGCGAGACTGGCCCTCGTTGGAGACTGAAAGGAGGGTCGTCTCGACCGATGGAGGCCATTTTGAGAAAGCTTTGGTGCCACAGTAATTCCTGCAGTCTCACTAGTTTTCCGTTTTTTCGCTGGGGAATCCATTGTCGCGTGGGGTGCTTGTCTTGTCCCGGGGCGCATATGCATATGACGGGAAGATAAACAAGTCCACTGTTTGCAGTGTTTGTACTATGACTTAATCTCCCCTCGTTCACAAATGTCCTTGTCTTTCTTCTACTCACGCCATGGAGTGTCTCTCGGCGGGTACAAGATACTCGCTGCGGAGGTCTATACCTCAACTTCGCTCTTTGTCTGGCAGAGCATCTCCATCACTTGCTTCATATCGACAATATGTGCTAGTTCCGACTCCCCGGCGCATGAACGGACACGGCCAATCCAGTCAACCCGGTGCCTATAATACTCCAGCTTCCCTGGAGGAAATTGCGGACTCTACTCAAGCCCACCCTTTGTCGGGATACTATTCATTGATATTGAAATCGAGCTCACCATACGGTGGTGGTGCATCGACATCGCGCCCGACACCCGTTCGGCCCGAAGCCAAACCGACGCCGGCATCTCCCGTCGCACCGCAATCGCCCCAAGAAAAAATGGCGATCGTATTTGGCACCCCTCTCGCTGGCCCAGGCCGAACCTCTCGCTATAATCCTGGAGAAGCTCCTCCGCAGTCAATGTGGAAGACTATCAATGGAGTCCCCATCCCTCCCCAACCCGAGGAACCGGACAATTGCTGCATGAGTGGATGTGTGCACTGTGTCTGGGATGACTTCCGGGATGAAATGGAAGACTGGGCATCCAGGGTTGCAACTGCCAAAGCTAAAGGTGGGCCCGAGAAGGGAACGAAGGACATGCGCACGGCGCCTCGAGCGGAAGTCCGCTCAGCCAGCGGAAGCATGGATGATGATGGCGGTGGCAGCGAGGCTAACTGGACTCTGCCGAGTCAGGATGATGACCTATTTGCGAATGTCCCGGTTGGTATCCGGGAGTTCATGAAAACGGAGAAAAGGTTGCGAGCGAAACAGCAAAAGGATGCGACAGTGTGAGCTCATCGGACCGTTTTTTTCTTGCTTGTTGAATTTTATACCCCGTGTTATACTACATTAGAAGAAATTGGGGAATCTGTGTCTAGAGCGCATCAGACATAGTGCATAGTATAGAGATAGACTGTACATAAGACCTTCAAATGATGCCACAACGTTTTTTTATCCTGTTCAAGAAGATACCAGTAGGAATTGTTGTAATTTGTAAGTCGATGTACTTGGTGTAATTCTTATACGATCCTTATGGATTATTATTTTGATATCTGCTGTATCTCGGTTTGTGCTGAGGCCAGAGCCGAGTGTTCTCTACTTTATTTAATCCATCACCTTCACTCGAGTCTGCACCTGGAAGTCACCGGGATGCAATTGATAAAAATCTCATGCGTCGAACCGTCATTTCCACAACCCGACTGACTTGGTCATATTTGCTTCTATCTTTGTCATTTTCTGGGCCCCAAGGCTACTCCACTACTCTGTGCCATGCACACGCCTACGGACTTCCTTCGCTAGGGTCGTCAACCATCAATTTCACGACTAGAATATGAGGACCTGTGGGATTGACGCCGAAAATGACCGCTTTTGAGGCCAGAAACGGCTGCCTTTCCACCCATAACTTTAGATGTCCAGCCGCCTCTCGTTCCGATATATCCTGACTTCTATCCAGCTCCACTGCATTGAATGTACCCTTGTTCTGGCCTAATAACAGAAGTCCTATACCAGACCTCCTCCTCCTGGTACGATTGCCGTTATCGTCGATATATCCGTATCTGGTGGAGCCATAAAAGTCGGAGGAAAATCGGATAATGACCTCGGTGTTGCCGCTGTAGGTAAAGTCGGAACAGAGGACGCGGATATACCCTATTGATAGTACCGTGGAATGTTAACTGGCGGTTCTATTCGATCGGGGTGCTGGGATACAGTATATGGCGAGGATGTCGTGATCATTCATATGATCTAGCGTCGCCGGGTACTGAAATAAAATGATATTTTATCTGTAAACGGCGGACCTGCGAATTGCCTTTTGGGGTTTACTGCCCTAATACGCTGTTTTGTAACCTCTCCCAAGGTCCGGCGTCACAGAATGGCTCTCGGTTGCGAATACCATGGCGCACAGTCGTCATCGTTGGTCTCTCCGGTTCCCTCTACACCCAGTCGATAAATATTCGAAAGCATAGCCTGGTGATATAGGCCAATAGCGAAAATACCGCACACGCCCCTAACCTCGGTCGGTGCATCTTGCGGCCAATGCTAGACAGCGACTGCGAAACCATATCATGATCATACCATCACTTCTGTAATGGAGAAATGGTCTAGAATAGGCTAACGACTAGTGTGGGCATGCATCGCAAGGGCCATCGAGTGCAGCGGGAATCCTTACCGGTGAACTATAGCCCGTGGTTGTTAGCTGTGAAAACTGGCATGGTCTGGCTTCCTTGGGTGCAATGGCCTGGATTTTAGGATCTGGTCGAGATATTCTGCGCCTAATAGAAGGAGGATTCCAATAATGGGCTTGTATCGTACCTTCCGATCGTTCGGAGCACAACCTCAAGAAGCGATTTGAGAAAACCCAATACCGGCTGTGATGGCAATAACGACGAGAATCCAATGAACTGGAAATCTGGTGGCACCTACGCCAACGGTCCATTCACGTATAACATCGCCCCCGTTCGGACTAACCGGCCATTCCCCGTGCCCAAAACGCCCTCGGCTAAATGCACGGGTGTTAACCACTACCTTTGGCATCGTTACAACATTCAGGGTGCCGGGTGGGCCACTTGGGACAAGGGTCAGAAGACACTCCGGGGTAATAGCACACGCTGCTTCGGCCTAGGACTGACAGGTTGGTGGTTTGAATACTTTGATGAACCTGACTCCAATGGTTATGAGTGGCTGGCCAAGTTCAACTCGCCGATTGCGACTGAGGCACGATGTTATTCAAACAACAAAGTCCAAAAGTGGTCCGGGGGTCCATCAGATGACGGGTGCCACTGATGTACGATAGACAATATATTTAGGACCAGCCCTGAAGGAGCTTGCATAGTTTTCTTGATGTTATATATATAACTCTATATTGAGACAACCTTGGAAGTGTCTACATCTACCAAACATAAAGATGTGTGTTTACTCGAAATGAAGCCTCCTCTACTCTGCGCCGGGGACTAGTCCAGTCGAGCTTACCGCAGTTCTCAAGAAACATACACACAATCTGCTCTACTACCATGCCACTTCGGTCTACCCGCAAACTATGACTACCAGGTCTTATCATTGCTGGCAGTCAGTCTGGACTCAAACGACACCGACTAACAACGAGTGCTCATTATTCCACAAAATGATTATCTCTGTTTGACTCAGTTGTCAACAAACCGCACAGCAAACCCGGCAATTGAACAAATTATCAGGCGCTTGGAACAGCCCAAATCGTCCCTACAGACAGTTCATTGTATTACCAGATGGACGCATAGGACACACATATTTATATTTATGACAATAAATTTAAACACAGTTTGAGAAGATATGAGCCATTAGCGGACTTTATATGGTAGGGCGATTGTTTAATATGGACAACGTAGGCTGTGGCTCTTAACACAACATTTTGTGCTGTTATATAAAATCTGATATCGGTGTATTTCATGTGCAGAATTCATATTTTAATTCATATTTTAATGTCTGCATAAAAGAGCTAGCTATGCATATAGTCAGCCTATGTACAGCGTACGTACTACATGCAGTAGCTTGGAACTAGCTCGTCCAATAACGTATAAATTATGACATTTCAACGGTTGATTCTTGTTGAAAATGTCTGAACTATATATCTCTTGTAAGTATCTAGGTGAATATTGAGTCGCAATTTCTTTAAATGGGAAAAAAATGCTTCTTGGATCAATGTCAAGACTCTCTCAATAGTTATCGATTTTGGTTAAAGTTAGGCTGCGAGGCCATGCACAGATGTCCGGGGCCCCTTGTTAAACGGGAATAATTGCCGTGCAGAGCACGGGGTCTCAATTCATAAATCATAATGAACAGATTTTGAGGTATTATTTTTCTTGTCACACAAGTGAGAGTGACCCCGGGGGGGGGAGGAGGAGTATAAGTATCCTCGGATCTTGTGTATGATAGCCCCAATCATGGCGGTTATTCCTAGCCTTTCGGCGCTTTCGAGCATGCAAGACTTCTCAGATATAGTTCTCACTTTACTGAAGCTGAGCTTGGCATTGGTAAGTGTAAACTGGTCTGTCGGGCTGTCTGAATAGAATTTGACTAACCAAGAACTTACTTCTAAATAGATCCCACTTTATGTCACCGGTCTCTTAGTCTATAATGTCTACTTTCACCCTCTGGCCAAGTATCCAGGACCAAAATCTATGGCAGCCACACGTCTACCTTATATTCGAATGATTCTGAGTGGCCAGTTCCCACAAAAGACAAAAGGACTACATCAACAGTACGGCGATGTAGTTCGCATTGCCCCCGATGAGCTTTCTTTCACAGATGGCGCGGCCTGGAAGGCAATATATGGTACACGGGTCGGCCATGGCCAGAAGTCCAAAGATTATCGATTCTACGCACCAAGCGCTGGAGAAGCTCCCGGCATCATCGTCTCCAATGACGCCGACCATTCTCGCTTTCGACGTTTGCTGTCACACGCATTCTCCGACAGCTCACTGCGCGGTCAGGAACCTATAATCAAGGGCTATATTGATCTTTTGATGCAACGTCTACATGAGAATATCGAGGGTGGAACAAAGGCTGTTGACATGGTGGCCTGGTACAACTTCACGACCTTTGATATTATTGGAGACCTGGCTTTCGGGGAGCCATTTGACTGTCTCAAAAATTCAAACTACCACCAGTGGGTATCCATCATCTTCAGCTCGCTCAAGTATGCCGCCTATACAAATGTGTCTCGGCGCCTTCCAGGATCAAAATACATCCTCCCATACATCGTTCCCAAGCATGTTGCCTCGCAGAGGAGTACACATCTAGCCTTGACCAGGGAAAAGGTCCAGGGTCGGATAAGCAAGTCAAATGAAAGACCCGATTTCTTCGCCAACATCTTGAAGCATCAAAACACCGAGAAAGGATTCAGCGTCCCAGAAATGATCAGCAACGGCAGTACCTTGATCATCGCCGGCTCAGAGACTACTGCGACATTACTTTCTGGAGTGACGTATCTGCTGCTGAGAAACCCACGCGTGCTGGCAAAGCTCCAAGACGAGATCAGATTAGCATTTACTACAGAGAAAGAGATCAGCTTTGATTCATGTAATAAACTGGAGTATTGTCTGGCCGTCCTCACTGAGACTCTTCGAGTGTATCCTCCCGTCGCAGTTGGATTACCTCGCGTTGTTGATGCCCAAGGTGATATGATTGCTGGAAACTGGGTTCCAGGGGGAGTAAGTACAAAACTACTTGTAAAGTCACTCACCATTGCTTACAAGTTTATAGACAGTTGTTTCTGTCTCCCATCTAGCTACCAGTCACTCCCCTACTAACTTTGCCGATCCTGATCAGTTCATCCCAGAGCGTCATTTGGATGACCCTCGCTTTGCAAATGACAGTAAGACTGCAATGCAGCCATTTAGCTTTGGGCCCAGGAACTGCATTGGGCGCAAGTAAGTTCTTAACTTATAATTTTTACTCGATATCTACTCATATATGTTTATCTAGTCTAGCATACGTTGAAATGCGTATAATCCTTGCTCGCATGATCTTCAATTTCGATATGGAATTGGACCAGCCCGAACAAAACTGGATGGATCAAGAATGCTTTGTGCTATGGGACAAGCCAAAGTTGATGATTAAATTAAAGCCGAGAGTTCATTCCCAACGATAGTTGGGAATACCACTGAAATACTGAGGCTACGATTCTCTAAGGGTGATGGGTATTGATATCAGATTGGAGCTCATAGCAATTTGGATTTATGATGGAGCCACACGGAAAGAGGAGATGCTTCGGATATGCTTCAACTTCTTGTTATAGCACTGGAATTAAACAAGCAATCAAATTATCATGGCAAGGTATATATTAGCGGAAGAGTGCTCAAAGCATGTCGATTGAATAGACAAATATGGTTTTAATTGCACAAGTAGATTCCATGCTCGTCGAGGATTTGTCGCCAGTATAAGCGAGTTATCGTCATATATTCATATGCTCTCATCTTTCTTTCATTGATATCTTGTTCATTTAGCACTCATATTGACATTATTCCGTCCTGCCCTTATCTCAATCGGTCTCATCTATGTACAACATAGTTCATCTGAACTTCGAACATTCAAGAAAATCGACATATATATAGCATAAGTTGCTTTGTATACAAAGGTCTATATCTTAGTATGTATTAATTAACATCAAAACATCTCTCGATGAGTCCAACTTACTCAACATTGGTCACACTGCATCAATTTATCAGTCGCCTCTCACCGCCTCGGCCATATGGGCAGAAAAAAAAGGCACCGCAGATCCCAACCGCAAAGACCGACTCGAATCTGCCAATAACTCGACATTGAGCACAAAGAAACCAACATGTCGCTCTCTAAAAGCGAGTCCGACGTAATTCTCAACCGGGCCAATGTTGCCCTATCCCGCAGCCAACGGCTCGTAGCCTCATGGCTACCGCAGCAAACAGCAGAAGAGCTAGCAAACCCCAAAACCGACGAAGAGCTCCAACGAGAAGAAGATGAAATCTTCACCGCAGTGCCAGAGACGTAAGTCTTGTTCCAGCCTTTCACCTACACCCTAAGAATGCATGAACTAACGAATTCATAGCCTTGGCGTCGGAGCCCCTCTCCCCCAGAAAGCAGCAGACGGAAGCTGGAACCGCACAGAGCTGGACTCAAATGATAAACTGCGCAAACAACTCCTTGGCAAGAACTACGATCGCGTTATGAAGGCCGCTGCCGAGCAAAAGGCCGCGGCTGCTGCTTCTATGGCCGCGGCTGCATCTGCTTCAGCTAGTGTGGCGAAAGCTGAGGTCGAGGAAGAATATGATGAAGAGGATGGTCGGTCGGCTATGCTTGCTAGACAGAAGAATAAGAGGAATGGTGGGGCCGGGGCGGGTCGTGGTGTGCATCCTGCGGCTGCGGCTGCTGAGGCCGGAGATAAAGGTGGTGAGGGTGAGGGTGCGCCGGCTCAGCAGGCTCCTGCTCGCTCCAAGGGCAGGAAGAAGGCGACGAGTTATCTTGATGAGCTTTTGGCTGAGCGTGCGAAGAAGAGAAAGAAGAAGTGAGGATTTGCGGTTGATAAGTTCGATCCATGTTTGCACGCACACGAGCGTTGCACAGACTTTCATTGGCTCTGGGTTCTCTTGGATAGATTATGCTTTGATCTTGGTCGCTCTGGATGCGCCGGACACGGCGATCGAGCCGTAGATCCAGGTGCTTTGGGGTTGGACCCATGCCGGCCAGAGCAGGCTTGCCTGCCTACTAGGGCCTCACTCTGCCAACGGCATAGACTACAGCGCAATGTCTGCCCCTCGACTCGACACGACCAGGGAAGACTGCATGCATACTCTAATGGCAACTCGGCTGAGTTGCCCTGTGCCATGTGCCACTCCAACAAAATACCAAGACCAAACGGTCTGCAGAGAAAAAACATCTTTCCAATTGATATAATCAAACTGCAAATATAAAATACAATCCAATTTCAGTCTCTTGCTCTAGGTGCCACAAGATTCAATGTTTTTGTTGCTCCGCCTAACCCAAGGGTATATGATATGATGTGTGTGAACGAAGTATTGGTACCCGGAGAGCCGTGGGCCAGTCGCCAAGATTGGCGTGCCTTCGCCAAAATTAAATATCCAAAAATAGAAAATGGAAAAGATGAAAGGTGAAGGAGAAGAAATGGGGGAAGGGACATCTACAGGCGCAATTAAAAAAAAAAAAAAAAAAAAGAGATCAGAGCTGCGGACATTCTTCGGATGTCTGGAGATGAGTGTCCTTTGCTCTGGCCAATGGTACATATGCAGGTCAAAAGAGCCGGAGAAGAAGAGGGGGGTGTCAGGGTTTATCGGAGGTATAGGGACTTGATGGGAGACAGAGAATGTAGTGCCAACATCAGTGGAAGGTGGATGCCGGGAATGTTCCAAAATTTAGGAGTTATTCCAATCGTTTCCGCTTACGGTCTTCTGCCATCGCCTGCTGGTCCTCGTCGGGCCTTTCGGCAGTATCGGCAGGATTGAGCAATGAATGCACGTTGCTTGCCATGCTCGAGCGACGGGTTGCGGGTAATGAAGAGCCGTGAGGGAACCTTGAGCCGCCAAGTGTCCAGCCGTTGTCGACACCGAGCATGGACGGTGAGGGTTCGGCGGTCGGTGGAGTGGCATGGCGGGATTGTTCTTGAAGGCGACGGGGGGCACCCATTTCGTATTGGGCGAGGACATCACGAACCTGCTGGTCACTGGAGACTGGGGTTTGGTGCCCTGGTGATGAAGGCCAAGGGCCGTTTGGAGGATTGCCAGGGGGGTAGGGGGAGCCAGCCGATGGGGACCAGCCGTGCTGTCGGATGTCTGCAGATGTATGACGACGGGCCAAGTTAGGCCCTGGGGATGTTGAGACGGAGAGAGGATGAGGCACCGGTTGCTGTGGGGGCGGCGCAACGGGAGGCTGGGGGCGAGCGTATGTCGAGGCAGAATTGGCGCCGCCAATCGAGCCGTAGCGGCGAGGGGATACTGAGAGATGGGGGGGGAACGGGCGGCCGAATCATGTTGGTTGGTCGAGGGGTATGGTCCATCATGGACTGCCGACGGGCATCGTCTTGGGGCATTTGGCGCGGGGACAAAGGTGGGCCAGCTTCAGCCATGCTGGCTAAGTACTGTTGCCGTGGAGGCATGAGAGTCTCGTGAGGGGTTTCGATGGCGCGCATAATTTCAATATGCTTCTCAACTTCCCTTTGCATGCTCGAGACTAGGGAGTATCAGTGCATGACACCATGAGTGAAGCGGCAATATTGACATACCATCGCGATGCAGAGGGCTTTCCCTATCGGGCACAACAGCTTGAAGAAACCGTGAAATAGAATGCGTCCACTGAGATCAGATTAGCACCAATAGACCCGCACTGGCAAAGACGGCGGACATACTTGGTAGCACTTTGTCAGGCTTTCAGTCATAGCATGGCATCTCGAGTTCAGTACGATATTGCCCTCTTCCGCCCGAACCAGACGACCATGCATCTCGTAGAGGCTGCTCTCAATGTTCAGGAATCTAGCATCGGTCGCGTCAGGTGCGGGTTCAGCAGGTGTTCCAGGCTGCGAAGCAGGAGCCTTGTGGCCAGGGAATGAATCGCGGTGGATCAAAGCATGTCTCGAAGCACGGCGCTTGATCTCTCGTAGACCAGCTAAATCGCCTCTTTTGAAGTTCCCATTGCCATGTTTAAATTCCCAGAGCGCAGAGTCTGGGGATCCGGTGTGAAAGACGTCGCTCACTAGCAGAATCAAGAATAGTCAGAAACCACCCAATTAAAGCTAGCATGCGAGACACCCACCTTTGTGAAATCCATACATATTCAGCTGCCGAACGAAGGAGGAGATATTGGTATGTTTGAAGTACGATCTGCGAGGGTCAGAGACGAGTTTATTGGCAGAGAGGATAGCACCCACGCTAGGACTTTGGAGAATTCCGACGTTGGCGACATGACGAAGCTATCGTTTGTACCGGACCACGAGATGAGATGCTGGATGCTGGGGTCTTCTAGCATACTGCCAAAGAAATGTAAGCTCATGGAGACAAAAACGCGAAGACCCAAAACATACTTGTAAAGTTTGTGAATGAAAGCAGTCTGGACGACTTTTGGCTGCTGGGCTGCGGCCGCAGCGCCAATAGCGGGATTTGGAGCATTCAAAGCATTGCTTCCAGCTTCGCCATTGGTGATCCCGACCATTCGGTCTTCGCCTTGCGCGCCCGTGGGCGGAGGGGTGATATCCATCGAATGCTGACCAGACGACGAAAGTACAGGAATGTTTCGCGTCCTACCGGGGGCGTCTGGTAGCCCGGCAAATGAAATCCTAGTCGAAGGAGGGTCGGCAAGACGACTCATGTCGGAGGGGGGTGGGTATTTATGTAGACACAAAATGGTGGATGCGACGGGATCGTGAGGGGTGGAATTCGGACGCGATGGACCGTTTATGCTCGTGCCGAAAGAACGTGGGAGATCAACCAATAATCAACACTTCTGTCATCGCGCAAAAATCGGGTTATTTCGAAGAGAATAAAAATGGTGATAGAAGGAAAAGAAGAAAAAAAGAAAGTCTCGAAGTGTCTGGAAGGTTTAGAGGGCTCTGCGGGGAAGGGGGCTAGAAATGCGTTGACAGTCGGATCTGCAGAAATATAAGGAAGTTATACAGGGATGAAAGAAAAGACCAATTGGATGTATTTGGGTGTCTAAATATTATATGGTTATTTGGTAAAAAGGGGTGAAATGGCTACTTTAATTGCCTAACCTCTATATATGGACCCTCTTATAGCCCTATTGGATTCTGCCAATTTCAATTTAAGCAATATATCACTATATATCAAAATATAAAGAAGCTTGAGGCATTTAACTCTTTCGGCAATATGTCTCGTAGTTAAAAGGGCTAGACATAGTTCTACCTCCACGCTCCGTAACACTATGTACTCCGTACTATTATTATATCTTGGATTACCCCTAAATATGATAACACATTAACCTAATAACCACTAGCTCTGAATCGGACAAAAGAATTAGCGAAATTTGTATTGATCATTCTTTTCTTTGATGTTTTTTTAACTTCACATAGCCTTCTAATCCTTGTCGGGGTATCTACATATACGATAATACTTGACAAAGAGCTTGTACTGACTGCAATCGTCCGCTAGTGTCCAGGTTTGACAGGGATGGCATAGAGTAGTTGATATGGTCATTTCTTCAATTCCCATTTTTTACTTTGTTTTTATTTTATCAGGTATATGAAGAAAGTATGGGTGCCTAATAAATACAATTGGACACTCAGTAAACACCGGGCTCGACCTTGATTCACAAATTCTTCACCTTGACTAATTAGCTACTGTCGAATCACCAAGTTGCAATCCTCATATCAGTGGCACCAGAGGGTAGCCATGTCTCATCAAAACACCAGATCCAGATTTTGTCATCCGAAGGGAATATAACGAAGTCTCCATCGCCCAAAACCGAGGTGCAGGGCCGATTTTTCGGGAAATCTATTGTGTGTCTGGATTCGAATTGACGCCCCTTAGCGTCAACGACATGCCCGGACACTGGGGACTCATAGCCAATGCACAATTTCATTTTCATTGAGATTTCGTCTTCCTCAAAACAATAAGTCAGACCCGGGCCTCGAGCTGAGTAGTCAAGATTGGCGTGTTGATTCTTGAAATTCAACTCTGCAGAGTGGAAATGCACAGTAATCTGATCATCTGCCTCGAGTGAGAGAGAAATCGTATTAATAGAAGGTTCACCTATGCAATTTACCAGCAAAGCAGAGCTTTGGCCGGGGCGCAGGCTTTCCCTGTATGTTGTCATGTCTTCTGGTTCGCATTGAAGCTCCCATAAATCTTCCATCTGGAAAGGAAGCTCTCGACATTGCTCCCAGGTGCGGATAAACTTATTCTCATGGACAGAGAACTTCTCCATCTTCAAATGATGCTCTTCCACAAACAATGCGCCATCTTTCCAGGGTTGAATATTATCGCTATGTTTTCTGCGGACGGAAACGACAGTGAGGGCATCTTCCTCTGCATGTACTGATAACAAAACAATGAAGGGTCGAAGTTTGATCGAACGGGAGACTCCGGAGTCAAAGCAGAAGTGGACTACGGAGTCCACATAACCCAGCACGACCTTGGACCCGATAGATATGTAATGAGTAAAGTGCAGTGAAGGGATGCGAAAAGACTTGTGCTGTTCTGTGGACATGTTCCAGACATGACAATGCCTGGCGTGTCCAGTCAGAATTGCATTCAACAAAGTGAGATCCCTTTTCTGGCTACATACCCCCGAACAGAAGTCGCTGAGACCAAAGTGTCCGAGACCTCGACATGGGTAAATTCTTCTCGATTTTCTGTGGTGACAGTGCTGTTCTTGCCGCTTGGTAGGTGCACCACAAAGATAGTAGTTCGATCTGTGGATTCTTCAATCCACGCGCATACTCCGTTAAAACAGCTTATGCCGTCTCTGTTCACATCGTCCTTTAAATCGCGAGACAAGTTGTTGGGGATTGTAACCACAACAGCAGGCAGACCCCTTTCCGCTCGAATTCGCTTTTTGATCAATGCATCGAGATCGGCAGGGGAATCGGACTTGATAAAGTTTTTCCCCGTGTGGTATATCATCGCAGTGGTGACGACGATGGTTGAAGAGAGCAATTCATGCCATCGTTTGGAGACCTTTGTAATATAGATGTCAACAGAGGTCACAAATATTCAGATAGATGCTGACATACTCTTCGAAGAAGAATAAGATCTGCTAAATCCAAATACTCTGTTAACATAGCCACCAGTTCCAGAGGCAGTTTATCAAGCAAATCACATTGGAAAGTCATCGATTCCAATCGACTTTTCACTTCACGTATCTCATGAGAACTTAGGCTATCAACAATCTTGTTGATGCTATTTATATTAGCACTCGGAGCTGACTGTGAACAGTGGGCTTGGGACATACACTGCTCGCCGGCTTGAGTTGTCACGGAGAGCCATGAAGCCCTCGAGAATTGGCTTAGTGGGTGAAGCCATGCTAGAGCAGGGAGCAGCTCAAATGGAAGACTGAGGTGCAGGAACTTTTCAAAAAAAAACACTGAATGTGGAATGTGAGAATGTGAATATTTGGTTGAAAAGACAAAGGAAGGTTGTGGTGAGGTCTAAGCAAGGTTGTAGGTGACCCGTACTCAGTAAGCGAGGCTCAACGCCGGAGTCTTCCAACTTTATACAAACCTCCCAACCGTCTTCAAATTCAACATCCAACTTTATTGTCTCCATCGTGAAAGGACTACAGGGATTCACCGTTACCGAACTAACTCCATGTGAAACTTTTAAAGAAGCTGAGAGATCGCGAAGAGACCTCCATATTCCATAATCCTAGGACGCCGTCGATGCTCGGTCAAGCCAATAGTCCTAGCAGTGATGACCGGTGTTTGACTAGCCTCCCCCGGTCTTATGTCGATGAGTCGCTTCCTAGACATTCAGGAAAGCTCAAAGAATAACAGCTGAATCCAAGTCAACGCCACTTGGAGCAAGCAGCCATCTACCCTATATACATGAACTTTACAGGAAGGACTACTTCGTCCTAAAACAATGAGTGATCGATATATCAACTCTTACACATCCCGATTATGAACTGATCTAGGTCATACAAACACCCAAGAATACAGTGATAAAAAGAAAATAAATGACACAGGAACAGGCGCAAAAGCATTACAAATATCTCTCTAAGATGTCACTGCGGCGGTTCGGTTCGGTTCACTGGCCCCAGGAATAAGGCAAATGAAAATGCTCCCTCTCTATCATTATAACCAAAAGAGTAAACACCCTTTAGATGCCGAGGGTGAACTCAACACCGACGTCGATCTCGCGGGCCATCTTGACAACCTTGGAGAACTGGACGGACTTCTCAGCGGCGTTCTGAAGGTCCTCGATGGAGAAGATCTTAAGGCCGGACTCGTTGATCTGGAAAGTAAAGGATGTGGTTAGTTTACATCATAGCGAAAAATGGGGAAATGGGGACTATAATCATACCAGCTTGTGGGCCTGCTCCATGTTGGTACCCTGCAGACGGGCGATGATAGGAGTGCGCAAGTTCATCTCCTGCACAACGTTGATCAAACCCTGGGCAATGGCGTCACAGCGGACGATACCACCGAAGATGTTAACAAAGACGGCAGAGACCTTGGGGTCGCTAGTGATCAGCTCGAAGGCGCTCTTAATGGCAGCGGGGGTGGCACCACCGCCGACATCGAGGAAGTTGGCGGGGCTACCGCCGTTAAGCTTGATGATATCCATGGTGGCCATGGCAAGACCGGCACCGTTGACTAAAATCGAGAATTAGCATTGCAGTATTTTGAAGTATCAAAAGGATCCTTACCAAGGCAGCCGATGTCACCATCGAGCTTGATGAAGTTAAGACCGTGCCTAGAAAAAGATACAAAGTCAGTCAATGTTGTTTTATCTCTTCTTTTCCAGCGAGGCAACCTACTCAGCGGCCTTGACCTCATCGGCATCCTCCTGGGAAACATCGCGCCACGAGAAAGCCTCCTTCTGACGGAACTCGGCGTTGTCATCGAATCCAAGCTTAGCGTCCATAGCCAAAACCTGGTGGTCGGAGGTCTCGGAGAGGGGGTTGATCTCGAGCTGGGTAACATCACGCTCCATGAAGCACTTGTAGAGGTTCTGGATGGTGGTCTTGGCCTCCTCGATGCACTGCTCGGAGAAACCAAGGTCGGTGGCGATGGTGCGGGCAATCTCGTCAGTCACACCGACGTGGATATCAATGGGGGTAGTGGTGATGGCATCGGGGCTATCCTTAGCAACAGCCTCGATATCCATACCGCCCTGGGAGGATGAGACGATGACAGGGCCACGGGTGGTACGGTCAAGGAGGACAGCGAGGTAGAATTCACGGCGGGCGAACTTGCGCTCGCAAATGTAGACTGAGTTGCAGATACGGCCGCCAGCGCCAGTCTGCTTGGTAACGAGCTTGTGACCGATCATCTGGCCAGCAAACATCTTAGCCTCGGTGGGACTGCAACGATATCTATCAGCTTCATCGTTCCCGATATCTTTTCCCAATTTAACTCACGAGTAGATCACACGGACACCACCCTTGAGGCCATTATCGAATTGACCCTTACCACGACCACCGGCGAGAACCTGGGCCTTGATAACAAGATCACCACCACCTGGAATGTACTGTTCAGCAAGCGCGTTCAAAAGGGGAAAATTAGTAGGTTGTTATTACCGATGGACTTGGCAATAGCCTCGGCCTCTTCAGCAGTGTTGGCGACCTCACCCTTGGGGACACCGACACCGTACTAGATTGTTGATCAGCGATCCCAAGTCCCTTTTTTTTTCGAGCGACCGAAGGGGAAATGGGGTGTACGTACTGTCTTGAGGAGTCTTGCGGAGAGGTACTCGTGAATGGAAAGGTTGCGCTTCTGCAAAGCGAGTCTGCTCTGGATGGAAGGTTGCTGTTGTTTATCAAAATCAGCTCAATCACATAAAATTGGAACGAGCGCGGTCCGAATCCAGATATAACTCACTGTCGCAGCCTTGAAAGCCGCCGCAACGGGTCTACCGCGAGCAAGCTTGAACATGATGAATTCGGAGAGGGGAGAGGGGAAATTTGTAGAAGGGCGGAGGTATAAAGCCCGGATAGTTGGTAATTGACCAGGAGAACAGCTTGCCTTTTTCACTTGCTTTCGGGATGACCTTGCGTTGCGGTAAAATCGGGTACCGCAGCCAACCAGCGATCGTTCCCGCTCTGACTCAGCATTGGTTCGGGGACAACGCGAATATAACGGAACATGGCTATTAAAATCGGTACTTCTACTGTTTGGATCTAGATTTTGATTTCTTTTATATTTACATATTGGATTTTACAATTTTCGACCTATATTACCATAAATTATGTTGACTAAACTCGCACCTCAAAACTAACATAATCCCCCCTATTTGCCCGCATTTTTTATCTTCCATAGTTTAAACATTTTAGTCATGAGCCGACCAAACAGACCCGACCAAGCCCAGCCACCCGACAATGTCCAGATCAACCAGCTAGCATGACCCTCCCAAATCCAAGCCTTGCGGCCACGGGCCCACGGCCACAACCAGCGCCATGGAGCTGAGCCATACAATATTTGCGAAACGACACTGCGAGCATACGCGTCATTCGACATAGCGTTGTGCTGGCTATGCTTCACACGCCTAAGATACTCGGCCTCGATAGGGGAATACAAGGAACCCGGCTTCAAAGTACGATCGGTTCGCGCAATACGAGATTGAACACCGCCGGTAACGATAGTTGTGACATGGACGCTATTGATCCTAGTTAGAAAACACAACATAACGATCTTGAATTTTGGGGGCCATATCTAACGAACCCGAATGGAGCCAGCTCCACGCGAAGCGTGTCACTGAATGAATGCAATGCTGCTTTGGAGGCGTTGTAAACAGAGCCGAATACGTATGGGATGATCTAGTCAATGTCAGTAAGATAGGATCTACCATGGAGATATCTCAAAGCTTACCCCAGCGATGGATCCAATCTGCACAATAGTACCTTTCGCCTTGATAAGCAAGGGTAGGAAAGTCTGGCACATAGTAATGACCGCGAAAAAGTTGGTCTCGAATGTTTGGCGAACCTCGCTGAGCTCTACTTCCATCGCGGGGACGGTGTAATCTGCAGCAATCAGTACGTACTTCAAATTATTGACGCCGGAAGCCGTGGGAGTAAAGTTACATACTCCGACCACTGTTGGATATTAGCCAGATGTACCGTCTACGGATAAAACGTCAAAAGATACTCACGCGTTGTTAATGAGATAATCGAGACCCTTGTCTCCGAGCCTCTTTTCGACATCCGCAAAACACGCTTTCACATTATCCAGATCATCGACCGTAAGGCTCAAGGTTTCAATACCGAGGTCTGCCAGATCAGAGATGGTCGCCGCATCGCGAGCGGTAGCCAGTACGCGCAGCCCACTTCGGTTGAACTCGCGCGCAAGGGAGTTTCCGATTCCACCTGGGGAGCATCTACGGTACATGTCAGAAGCTGTTGTTGGTGTCTGTCGCAAGTCGCGTGTAAGCTTACCCCGTGATGAGCACCGATCTGCGAGTATCTATCGCTTCCGACATGTTTGAGGTGGAATGTGATAAACTGCAACAAATTTCTAGATCTGAATGATAGTTATACAATGTAGTAAGACAGCTGGCTACGGCATGTACATCCAGTAAGCAAGTGGAGATCGAGGGGGTACCTCGGTTCTCCCCAGTTCACAGGCTCCAGCACTGAGCCCTAAGCCCTATTGCCTGTTTTGTCTTTATAGTATAAATAGTGGCTTGGGGATATAGAAGGAGGCTGGATTGCATAGTACATATACACCGGATTTTAGGCCGGGCAAGTTGGATTTCCCTTTCCGTTTTAGTGCTCACCCCTTGCCGCTTTTTGCTCACTGAGTAAAGCCGAGCACGCCCCTGTGTATTACGTAATCGTCAAACCCGCTCACTGAGCATCGCATGATTATTACATAAGCTAGATGACTCGCTCACTGAGCGTCACCTGAGCAGCCTGATCCCACTCACTGAGCGTGACCTGAGCATTCTGATTTGCTCATTAAGCAGCCTAATCCCACTCACTGAGCGTGACCTGGTTATTACATAAGCTCAAGGACTTGCTCACTGGGCGTCACCTGAGCAGCCTGAGCAAAGTGGGAGAGCAGCTAAGCCAGCAGGTCACCTCAATAAAATGCACCACGCTAGCCCCATCTAAATGCAGTCGTTCACCCAGCACTCTTAACCGTTATCCCCTCAACGAAAGGCTGGTGTCATTAATTTAGCGGTCGATCCTAGTTATTATGCCTCTACCTAGAAGGCAAATGCACAGCGGGGCCACATTATTAGCTTTACTATTCTGCGCCTATACCACTATTCAACCTCGCCGAGCTCTATATAGTTACGGAAAATATCTAACCCTCTATTTTTGGTTCTACAATATCTAGGAATATCTCAGAAAACCCCAGTTAAATGGTTTATAAATCCAGTTTAGTATTTTATTCTGATTTTTTTTTAGTTGATTTTTTAACGGACTATCACTTATACTACCTACCGCTTACTCCTAGGAATATGACTTTAGCTCTAGCGATAGATATCCGTAAAAATATTCTAAACCTATCGATCATACCTACTAGACTACGCTAAAACCCAAGAATAGGTAAGAGAAGTCGACCCGTAACCCGAACCCGTAAACCTAATGGGTAGACTCGACCAACCCGTAACCCGCCCCATAACCCGTGTGGGTAACCTATGTTATTACGGGACGAAGCCCGATATAAGATGCTTGCTTATGCGGCGCGGATTCTGCTAAACGTTACCGCCTTTAACGGAACATGTATTTATTTATTAGCTCAGGAGAACTTCTCTCCTTAACGAAACCTTCTTATCCTTCAAACCCGCCTAAGTTATTTAACTAGGCCAGTTCCCTAACATAAAACCGCTATAGGTTACTATATTTTATGTATAAATTAGTATTTTTATATACTTCGCTATAGCTTAATTAGGAAAATTATATAGCTATGGGTTTTTATGGGAACCTGTGTGGGTTACCCGCGCGGGTTACGGGGCGGGTTACGGGTTAGTCGAGTCTACCTATCGGGTTTGCGGGTTCGGGTTACGGGTCGACTTCTCTTACCTATTCTCGGGTTTTAGCGTAGTCTACCTAAATCTAGTCTATCCTTTAAAAGTAAGACAGCTACATTTTATTTATGAATCGTTCTAGACGCTAGAAGTTAAACTATAAAATCGATAAGTTAATATTGTAATACCGTCGACGAGGCCTATCGACCTACTTAGGGTTAACCAATTTAGGAGCTCCCGGAATCAATATACCCTAACCAAGACAGGGACAATAAAGACCCATCGCAAAAGCCTCGGTGATACGGAGGATAGGACGTGGATTAGGGTAAGGTACTCGTCTCTCGCGGGAATTCGCTTCTTTACAGCGCTCGATCCACACAGCTTCTATATGCCCACAGCCACTAATGCCGCAGTGGCCGCGGTACCATTTATAACGAATTTTGCATATAATGGGTGATTTTGTTGAAAATGGTAGAGCTCCGGGGTAAATACTTACGATACTAGCCTTAGGTGGAGAAGGCTATTATAAAACACGGGTTTAGAAGAAAACCTATATACTTGTAGAATTTTCAAAAAGCTGTGGAGCTCAATGAAATGAATAACATCCAAATTAGATTTAGATTTCTTTCATCCTGGATTTTACCTTGTCTAAGATAAAGAGGTCTATGCATGGTGTAATTAAGATTAAGAGCAATGCATTTGTTGATATCTTTGTTCTAAATATAAACTATCCTAGATCCTCAGTTTCCACTTAGTTTCCATTCATTCTGTGCCACACATGTGGATTGACTATATGTATACAATATTATCGGCATCTCATCCTTATTACGTGCTACGAAGAAGGTCAGAGCTAGCACGAAGTAATAATGGTTTATTAAATTCTTTCGGAACCTACTCTCCGTAATTATAAAGTGAGAGCCCGCATATTATATATACAAAAAAACTTGATCCAATCTATAGCATGATTTGTTAGCACTTCCAGACAATCCAATACGTCAATAAAAGAGAAAAGGAATCCACAAACATAAGGAATCTCGTCGTAATAATATATAAGTATATATATTTTCAATCAATAGTATGATATCTATATTTTAGTACACGCAGAATGGACAATGGACTTACCTCCTAATCTCCGCCTTGAGCGGCAGCTGGGGCCGGGTTTGGGAGGGGGTAGTGGCTGTAACTTTTATTAGTATCCAACATCATAGGGTTTGATGTAAGTAGTGCATTGCAAGTTTAGATCAGGGGATTCGAAGCCAAAAGAAAGAGTTGAATTACACAATAAAACCTCAAACTAGCAAGCAGGCACCTAGTGGCCTGACACTGACACTTAAGGTACCACAACTTCTTCCTCGTCCTCTTCGTCAATAAGCATGAATGGCTCATCGAATTGGTCCGCCTTGCCTCTTCTCGTCTGCTCTTTTAAAACATCGCTCTCGTATCCTAGGGGCATTACAATCAGATCAAAAGGGCTGTCATGACTATCAAGAGATAACCCCCATATCGAAGCTCGATTGACCCTTTAGCGGTAAAAGCTATTATCATCCACGATATAGAAATCCCTAAGGAATTCCTCCTTTTCTTTTTTAGTAAGCTCAAACCCCCGAGCCTAGTGACAACATCCACATTCCACCATACAATGTCCAGCTCCAAGCTGTCGTGTTTTATCAATCTTGCGATTAGCGCAACATCCACAGCCACGGCTACAGCATCCCCCCTTCCTCACGTAATCCTCGAACAAAACTCGGTGCATATACCAGAGAGGATGTGATCGCCACAGATCAAATGCTCTTATCAGTGGCCCCTCCACGAATGAGTTTCGGACTTTCCACCACTGGAGTTCCAGCAACCAATATCTCTTCTTCAAAGCCTGAAGCACGGCCTATACATCATCCCTATAGAGTAGCCAGCTGCCTATGGCCTCAGGCTTCTTGGCGAGGCATTACTCTTCCTAGACAGTATTTCGGAGGTCTTATTCTATCCGGAGAAGCTCAATCGCTCTACCAACATAGGATGGCGCTTTTCTAACCATGTTCCACCGATACCGTTAAAGAGCATCAATATCTCCACTCTTTTCGATCTTGATTTCATCTTGAGTTTTCTCTCCAGGCAAGGCCAAGTCAATTTCTGATCGAGTCGGCTTATCCGCAGATTGCATGTTGAGCTTTTGTTAACCGCAGAAGCCGTATGCTAGTTAAGACTAGGTCATCGTCTCGGGTATAGAGAATAGAGAGATGGGGGAAGATTATCCTTAAAGTTAAGGTCTACCTGATGAACGACTCATCCTGATGTCAGATACTCTTCCGTAATCTCTATTGGACCCGCATATTTCTAACAGTAAAAGAAACAAAATGTGAAAAGCCAGAAAACTTTATTGGTTCAAGAATAGCTCAGTCTCCCTTCTTTGATCGTCCGCTCCGAGCTTGGTAGGCGGACCGATGGAAGAACTATTAGAATTACAAGCCTGGAGTGAGCAAACCTGAGTGTTCACTGAACAGACCTAAGCACTCACTGAGCATAGCCTGAGCGTTCACTGAGCATACCCTGAGCGCTCACTGAGCAATATTTTTTACATTACTAAGTATACCCTAAGTGCTCACAGTGATCACCCGTGCTGTGAAATACTCAGTGAGCAGGAGCCTGAGCGCCCTCATAAAAGCGGCGGCACCCCGATCGGGAAATTCGCGACCGTGGCCTAAAATCCGGTACATACAGTTACATATGTGGATAAATGTAGAGTCAACGAATCGGAAAATAAGTCAAAGTAAACCGCTCCACCTCTTTATACCCGCATCTCGAACATATCTCTGCAAATTTACATACCTGGTGGTCCACACTATTCATCTCTCAAAGCAACCCCCATAATTTGGCTGGACTCGCTCCACTTTGTCTGTGACTCGTTGCATGATCTTCCACTTGGGCATCCTTGTTTTGGAACATTTCACGGTGTTCAAGTTCACCAGAGCGAGGAAGCGAAATTGCGCATTTGGAAGGACCCCCACACCATATTGAGATGCTCGACACAAACCAGATGAATTATATTGATGTTGACCAGTTTTTACTTGATCTCCGGTGCGTCAATCATTGTGTCAGGCTTGGTACAACATTGTTCAAAATTGGGTAGTCCCCATAGATTGGCAATTTAATTTAAACCGTCCGGTAGCACCGGATGCGTGCCGATTCCCGAGGGCGGACTCATCGAATGACACCGTCCATGCCGGAGAACTAGCATATGATATTCCGGGGAGCGACGATGAGATTTAACGGCGTTGGTGCCATTTATGCGCCAAACCCCTCATATATTTACAACGTTGTATGTAATGGAAGATCAATAGTTCGTTCGCCATTGCCACTGGTAGATTCTTGCCAACGGTCCCCACATTGATTCACGTCGATCTTCAAATCCGAACGACCCGTCTATTCTCCTCTACAGAGATCTTCAGTCGCTATTAATTGAAAGGCTTCGACAGAAACCCTTGTTAGCATATTAGCGCTTTTGTGATATTGTCTTTACTGCCGCCCATGCTATCATCCGCAAGGCAGGCTACACACGATAGAAACCCCGAACGAAAGGAGGGGAAGTTTAAGCTACGCATGCTTGTATTCAGCCTTGTGTACACTCGTTGAGTCAAACCGCAGTAAGCTGCGATGGCCACCGAGCCCGATCTACCCCGGCACATGCGAATTCCCGGCGAAGACGGGTACCGAACGCCAACGATAGAAGATGCCGAGCGGGCGCTTTCAGTCCTGGGGGCCGTTGAAGAAACCCCCGGAGTTCGCGAGGCTCATTCGTCTGCCTTGGAGGCTGCACTACAGCGAGCCTCATCGCGGGCCACTGCGAAAACAAATCCGGAAAAGGAAGCCAGTGTGTACCAAGAGCATAACGGGCTGGGCCTGTTTGGGCTCAAGCGCACGGTTTCTGGTGAGCTGAGCTGGAAGAAGCGCATTCGCCATGTTACCTGGGCGTATTTTACGTTGACTATGGCTACGGGCGGGCTGGCTAACGTCTTGTATCAAGGTGTGCATGGTCGATTTCATTCTGTTCAGTTGAACCTTTCTAACAATGACCAGTTCCATTCCGGTTCAAGGGCTTGGATACGATTGGTACCGTTGTCTTCCTGGTCAATGTCGCTTTATATCTCATCATCTGGGCTCTTCTGCTTGTTCGGTTCTATCATTATCCGTATACATTCAAGGCGTCGTTCATGCATCCCACAGAGTCGCTTTTCGTGCCCGCATCTATAGTATCCTTCGGCACGATCCTGATCAATATCTCGCAGTACGGTCCTGAGAACACGGGTCCATGGCTGATGCGCGCAGTCTGTGTTCTATTCTGGATCGATGCCACTCTCGCCGTGATGTTCTCGGCGGGCATCTACCTCCTCCTTTGGTCGACACAGACATTCACCATCGCGCAGATGACTCCTATCTGGATTTTCCCCGCGTATCCGATGCTCATTATTGGCCCGCATGCTGGGATTCTCAGTGCGAAGCTGGAACCGTCGCAGTCTCTGCCAGTCATTATTGGCGGCATGACTATCCAGGGAGTTGGCTTCTTGGTTTCGTTGATGGTGTACTCGGCCTTCATCTACCGTTTAATGACACAGAAGCTGCCGAGGGAAAATCTCCGTCCTGGTATGTTTGTTTCCGTGGGACCGAGCGGGTTCACGGTTGCCGGGTTGGTGAATATGGCGGCGGGGGCGAAGAGGTCGTTTCCGGCCGATTTTATGGGTAATGGGCCGCTGGCTGCCGATGTGTTGAAGATTGTTGCTAATTTTTCATGCCTTTGGCTTTGGGGGTATGTTCGGCTCCCTGGCTGTTTCTGGCGATTTGTCTAACTCTTCTCTAGGTTGGCCATATTTTTCTTCATTATTGCAAGCGCAGCCCATTGGTCGGCGATTGGGCATGGACGTATGGTCTTCTCAATGACCTGGTACTCATTTATTTTCCCTAATACTGCCTTGATCACTGCCACTTTTGCTATTGGCAAGGCATTCTCCTCTACGCCTATTGAGATTGTTGGGTGCGCGGCGATACTCCCGTTGTTGTTGATGTACTTTTTTGTTTGCTACATGATGGTTCGAGCTATTTTGGCACGACAAATCCTGTGGCCCCAGAAAGGCGAGGATAGAGACGAGGGTGGGTTCGAGATTCTTCGGGTTAAACCAGTGGCTGCAGCAGGGGGTTTAGGAGACACCTAGGTGTAATATATATATATATTGGATGTTTTGTGGAAATTTTAACACCAAAGAACAACACAAAGATCTTGGTATATTTTACTATAATGTACAAATAAGGTCAAATCTCAACTAAATCTAACATTTTTGTCCCCCCCAAAAATACCCTACGCACATTGCAAAGACAAAAAGAAGACGAGAGAGATACAACAAGCCCATCAAAAAAAAAACATAAAGCAAAAAAGAATGGACCCGCCGGGAATTGAACCCGGGACCCCCCGCAAGTCACTATTGTAGTGCGAAGCGGGTATTATACCCCTAAACCACAGGCCCATTTGATGAAAGATTGGGTATCTCTATATTATTTGACGGAACTGGGTATAGTAAACATTTGTACGAGGCGATGTAAGAAACTAAGAGAACTCAGGAATATGTTAATCTTTTCAATCCATACAAACATTGCATATTGTTGTACATCGGGTAATTTGTTTCAACGCCCAATACAGCACGCTAAGGCACCCGAAGGAATCCAGACGTTTGCTTGCCTGTGTCAACTTTGGAACGATAGCCTAGTTTGGCGATTGGAATCATCTTGAGGAAGGCGCGACCCCACCTGTGAGTATAAATTCCCCTTTCCTCGTCCCCCTTCTCCCCTCCTTCGAATTCGTATACTCCCAAGTTTGACACAAGACTGCCCCCTGATAAATCAAGTATGCCGTGTCTCTAGGATCTAAGACAGCCCTAGACCAAGCCTATGATATACCGTAGTGATATAGAATAGGACGTTGATGTATAGATGGAGATACCGTCTTTCTTGTGATCAGATTCCACTTGGCCTCAACCGATGCAGTCAACATGCAAAACGACACCCGAAGCACCAGCCCTTCCATGCAAAACAAGACGCATAGCTTACGGTCTATTCCATGTAATACTATATAGATTCTGGGGCTGGTACTGTTCATGCTTCAACATATTTTTTTGACGCGCTACGATTGCTGTTTGTTTTGGTATTGGAGTGGACAGATTGACGTTTAGAAGAGGCGATGTAAATGGCACGAGCCGCCTTGTTCCTAAAGTTATCTCTTGCGGTGACTTCAAGACCCATAAGATTCTTGTCCGAGATGATGGTCATTTATCGGATTTCCTTGGTTGGGAGCCTGCTGACTGGTGCCCTGTACACTGGAATCTTACGACTGCAACGAGATAGCTGGTCCCAGATGGCTTTGTGGATTGGTGAAGACCACTACGATGGGGAGTTAGCTTGCGATATTCCAAGACTGCGCCTAACTCAATTGTTGACTCATATATAGCGCTCTGGTCTATGATACGGGTTTTTTCTTTGCCCTTCTCTTCTTCCCCGAGGAAGTGAGGGTATACAATAAAACTAAACCATAGAAGGACACAAGGAATGGACTTGTGCACGCAACTTGTAGCATTCATGCTTTGGCAGCAAGATATGAAGATTGCGTATAATGGACTACACAGCCAATCGATTTGCTTGTCTTCTACAAATAGATCGAGCTAGGCTTGTTTATCCCAATATCATCCCAATGTCATCCCTACAGAGTCCACAGAGTGACAAGTAACCACAGAAGATGAGAGAAATCAAACAATAAATTATACAAAAATCATACAGGGTATCGAATTAATATGTTAAAAAATGCGGTGCCTGCCGCCTTAAGCATCCTCCATCACGGCATCCTTGGCCACGATTAGGGGAGAACTGTCGGCGGAGGTAGCCGAGCTTCCGCCGGAGTTGCTCCCACGCTTCGTCTTCCCCTTCTTGGGGGATCTTGAGCCTCGACCACGGCGGTGGTGGTCAACCGCACCGCCAGATAACTTGCGGCCACGACCGGGCTCCCGCGCCGGCATGTTGAGAATTATCCGAGTGCAGCCCCTGCCTCCCCCCACAGAAGTTGGAATCTGGGGAACTGGGGGGAGGTTCAAGGGGCTGACACCCCGGCGTGGAGTTCCCGCCCGCGTCAGACTGGTGCTCTTCCGACGGGAGGCACCCACAGACGGGGAGGCCTCGTGGGAGGCAGCAGGGAGGGTCGTGGCGGCAATGGTGGTCTTGGGAGTATTCACGCCCTTGCGGGCCTGGCGCCGTGGTGTGGCAGGGCGGGGTGTGGTGGGCATGGGGGTCGACTCCTTAGGCTTGCGCGAGCGCAGTTGGCGCCGTTTCTCGGGGATGGGGATGTCGAGACCCCCATCCTGGGCGCTCTGCTCCCGTCGCTGGCGGTTTAACTCCGCCGGGCGGCAGCTCAGGGTCTGGCGGCCATCGGGGATTATGAGCTTTGACAGCTCCCCGGTGGCCACCGCCCAGCTCACTTCTGGCAAAGGGGCGGCGATGTTGGTATCGAGTTCCCCGGTGGACTTTCGGTCTCTCCCGGGGGCGATGGCCTTTGCCGCAAAGGATTTGGTGGCTGTCAGGTAGGTGGCAGCACCCTTCTTGCGCCCTTTGCTGGGCGCTGGAGCCATGATGGCATCCAATTCTTTCAGCTGATTGGGAGACCACCACTCAGTCTTGTACTCTGAGTTCTCACTGAGACCTGAGAGATGACTGAGAACACCGGAGGATAACGCGCGGTCACTGTAGCCGCCCTCGAGGATGCTGATGACACGCCCCTCGACACCGAGGCCTTCCTCTTGCGACATGCGGATAACATCCGCGGTGAACTTGGCGTAGAATTCAGTCGGCACCTTCACGCTGTGGCGTTGCATGCCGTTGCCTTCCCACTCACTGGCATCAAACCCGGCAGAGATAAAGATTGCCGCCTTGGGCACTGGAGAATTCGGATTCTCTTGTCGTTCTTGGTTGAGTTCAATTGTCCATTCGCGAAGAAAGGAGCGGGCTTTGGTGAGCAATGCGTTGTATTTCGTCTGGTATAATTTCCAGAACTCATCAAGATCGGCCCACTTTTCGAGATGAACGTTCCAAATGGATTGATTGTGTGCTTCGACACAGAGGCTGGCACCCATGACTTTGTCGCGCTCGCCGTTCTCGCAAGGGAAAGAGTTCACGTCGTGCAAACTGTAGTAGCCAATCGCTGCTTTGGTATATGGAGAAGCGTCTTCATATTCCTTGAATTTCGTAGCATCGGTTTTGGCCAAGTTGGCCCTTTGTGTTTTGTTGAGCAATCTGGAGTTGTGATCGTATGCAATGTCCTGAGACCCATCGCCGTGGTGAAGATCGAAGTCAAGGATAGCAGCGTGGGTCAGACCGTGGTCTGTCGCTGCGTGGGAAATTCCGACATGAACGTTGTTGATCCAGCAAAAGCCAGAAGGGAAGTTAGCCGAACAGTGGTGACCAGGAGGTCGAATGCAGACAAATGCGCGCTGAATCGTACCAGAGTCGAAAACAAGATCCACGCCCTCGCAGATGCCCCCCAGGGCTCCTTGGAAGGCGTTCACAGACTCTGAGCATAAGTAGAGGTCGTTGGTATTTAGAGCAGGACCACTTGTCCCAAGCCCGTCGTGTTCTTCCGTTTGTTGCCTGGCAAGTTCATTACCATCCATGATGAGACGTGACTCTGCAATGTCCCCCATCCATTTCAATTCTGACATCCATTGGATTCCATGGACATCCGTAACAGCAGTATCAGACAAATGCACTTTGCGATCAGTCTTGAGAATCTGAAAAGGAACGTCGATGTTCCTCAAGCTCAAACTTGGGTTTGGCGCGAGACCTTCCGCATACCGAGAGCCGAGGAGGACATAAGCTGCAGAGATGCCTACAGCGCAGGCACGGATGCGCTCCGGTCTTTCGACAATTCTCTCAAGAGTCCGTTTTGGTGCTTCAAGCTGGGAGTAACGATGACCATAGCAGTCGTCATGAACAATAACAGCAGTTTGAGTATTGATACCACCAGATCGGTGCAATTCAAGCTCCTTTGAGAAGTGCTCCGCGGCGACAGACGAAGCAGTCGGAATTGGAGCCTCTGGAGCTGGGCTGAATACAAGGCGTGCGGGGTGCATCGCGGGTGAAGTTGCAGTGGTTGGCAGCCCCGCAGAGGTGAGTGATATGCGGCGTGAAGGATCAGGAGTTGGAGATGAAGATTTGAGCGGTTGTGAGACCGACCGAAGAGATGCAGTGGACTTGCGCTTTTGTAGTGGTGTAATTGACTTGCGTCGTTCGTCCTGAAAAGAAACAGAACCGGCTGTCTGTGGTGAGACAAGTTGAACAGGTTGATTTGACTGTAAAGTGACAGATTGAACAGGCTGGTTGGCATGTAGAGGAATAACAGGCACAGGCCGAGTGGCTTGAACAGATCTAGGGGGAAGATTCGATGGAATAGAAGAAAGACGAGGTGATGGAGGCAATGGGGTCGCTGTCGCCAGAGTCAGGCGATCCAGAGAGTCGATCAATTTACAATGCGCTTCATCGATATTGTTGTTATTGACCCCATTGTCCCCGAATAGTGGTGGGTCCTCCTGAGTGGAGGGGAGCTTGTATGGATCCATCTTGCAGATATCAACTCTGCCACAAAGGGTTTGCAATACACGATGTTTCTTCTCATTCAATACGGAGTGAAAGCCGAGAGATGATAGGTCGAGGTTGGATGAATAGGGAAGGGGAAACAAAGAGACAAGGAAATGTGGGGATTCACATGTTTGGGTTAAGCCACATGGGGCAAGGGTTCGGCCGATCTCTATAGCATAGAACAACGACATCCAACGACATCTATATCTTTTTAATATTATATTTCTATTGTTTATATTTCTATTGTTATTGATCTCACCTCCTTTGACTTGATCCTTATTGTTTAACTGTGACACATTCGTTGATATTGTATTCTCTTCATTGATAGCGTAACAATCCACAACTATGCTTCCTGCACTCTCTAGTAGGACTCATCTCTAGTATAAAATAGACAGAAAAAAAAGGTTTCAAATAAAGACAAGAATCGAATCACATGCAGATCATCTAGATCATTGCATCCATGTGATGGAACGCCGTAAACCCACAGAGTTCCGTTTCCCAAACCGAGAGCTCAAATCCCCCAACACCGAAAGTCGTAGTAAGATAGACAAAGAGAGAAGAAAAAAAAATCTAATGTAGGTGTAGTCACTTAACGCGACCGCAGACCTCGCCATTGATACCACTGATACCAACGGCGGCCGAAAGAATCCTTCTCGTCAAGGGAATCTTGAGATCGGCGGCGCACCTTATTCTCCTTCTTGCGGGTCTCCTTCTCGGACTCGAAACCGCGCGTGGCGTGTGAGTTGCAGAAGCAGTGCATGTGAACGGTCTCGACGCTGATGCCCGGGCAGCCATTCCGACGGTGCGCGGCGCAGACGCTGGTGCCGGCATCTTCTTCGCACTGGCACCATTCGTAGTGTGTGAAATATTGGCGGCACATGACTGATTTTGTTGAATGATTTTCTTAAAACTTGTTGACAGTTGACTTTGCAGGGGGCCCTGCAGGTGCCCAAGATGCGTTTTTGATACTTGATAGTTGATGGATGAAGAACAATATGGATTTGTGGGTTTGGAAGTGGGTTGAGCAAGTGACCGTGAGATGAATGATGTATTGGCAAGGAAATGAGGATGTCAAATGCTCAATATGTAAATGGTTTCTGGCGTTGGAGTAGCTACTAAGCCTGATCGGAAAGCCACGGAAAGTATGCTTTGTAGCCGGTGATGTCGAGATGTTTGGAGCTTTTTAAAAAACTTTGTTCAGACCAGCTGAAATGGGATGTGAGATGGAGATTTGAAGGGATCAGCAAGAAGTAAAAAAAGGATCGGAGGTACAGGGGGGCAGATAATAAGCTCTTTAAGTTGCAGGCTAATGTAATGATGAGTGAATAGTCATTGACCGGTCCATGAATGGGACCACGGCTATTGATTGGAGCTGACGTCAAAGAAACCCTTTCCTTTGATTATTGTGGTATGTAATTATATTATAAGTGGGCTTCATGATTAATACTATTATTATTGGTGGGTTTATACTTTGCCTAGATCTTTCTACTGAGAGCTACAGGTTACATCTGAGGTCGTACTCTCGACGGCGCTTGGTATTTTTGCTAGGTCTAATACATACTCCGTACTCCCGTCTTAAGTCAGAATCTAGGCAACAAACTTGGCAAGAGCCCGGATGGAGACAGGAGGTTACGAAGTGAGGTAATGAAAATGGGATTGATCTTGGCAGACAGACCAGAAAAGAAAGGCGGCTATCGTTGTGTTTCAACAGGTTCAACGAAAGCAATGCCAGAAATAAAATCATGCAGAAAGATTAAAAATAGGGATCGAGATCCTGCATCAAAGGAGTTTGAAACTCAACGGCGACAAATCTGATCGACAAGCCCAGCCGAAAGCCAGTCAGCCCTGACAGGTTGAGGATCCGCTCATACCCGGCGCTCCGTGGGGGTCTCTTTTCCGAGTATGCAGATCCATGATTGGAGCAGAGTCTGTTTGGCTTGCCGCCAGGATCCCGGGATTACCTGCCTGGTGTCTGTATCATTTAGCGCCGAAGAAAAATGATAAATAGAGTTTGGATCTTGGTTGACATTCTTGGGTAGATCGAGATAAATGATCTCACCATCTTTAGAGACGCAAACGGAAGAAATGAAATAAACTATGAGGCGGAGAACAGGTGGCGGTGCATGCAGGTCACGTGCACCGAGGTATTCCCCGAAATTGATGCCTAAGGCTCTAATAGAAAGTCCACCTTCGATCCATAGCTCGGATTTGATTTGCCTCGATTCAATTGAACACATCATTGCAATTCGTAACGGAGCTTTTATCAAACCACCAAACGCCCAATAACAAATCCTCAAAAAGGAGTACACCCCAAACCAGCCGAGCAACACCAACAATCACAATCAACACAACACCAACAAATAACCCCACCCAAACTGCAATGACAACCAACACACCACCCGAACCCCCAACAATGACCCCGGCAACACCAGCGCGTGCCGCTGCACTTCTTTCAAACCTAACGGCCGTGCGCGCGCGAGTGAGCACAGCCGCCCTCCAAGCCCCAATCCCCAGCAAACCAATTCGACTCGTAGCTGTCTCCAAGCTCAAGCCCGCGGCCGACGCCCTAGCATTGCACCAAGCCCCAGGATCGCAACTCCACTTTGGCGAGAACTACCTGCAAGAACTACTCGAGAAATCGCGACTGCTGCCGGCAAGCATCAAATGGCACTTCATTGGCGGGCTGCAGAGCAACAAGTGCGTGACGCTTGCGCGGGATGTGCGCGGGCTGTGGGCCGTCGAGAGTGTCGACTCGGAGAAAAAGGCGAAGCTGCTGGATAAAGGGTGGGGCGAGAGGGGACC
The DNA here is from genome assembly GCF_028829455.1 of Penicillium robsamsonii. Taxonomy (NCBI): domain Eukaryota; kingdom Fungi; phylum Ascomycota; class Eurotiomycetes; order Eurotiales; family Aspergillaceae; genus Penicillium; species Penicillium robsamsonii. Next base: position 4,956,507 of record NW_026643221.1, read on the forward strand.
TGATATGGCTGCTACGAACCACGACGAGGATGGGAGACTGCGCATCTATGTCCAGGTTAATACATCTGGCGAGGAGAATAAGGCTGGCGTTGAACCCTCTGCGGCGACAGCGCTTTGTCGATATGTTCGCGAGCAGTGTCCCCGGCTCAAGTTGCAGGGTTTTATGACCATTGGTGCTATTGCGAGATCGCGGGCGACGACGGTGGAGAATGAAAATGAGGACTTTGTTTGTTTGAGGGAGACGAGGGATCGAGTGGTCAAGGAGCTTGGCTTGGTTGGGGATGAGGCTGAATTGGAGCTTAGTATGGGTATGAGCTCAGATTTCGAGGGGGCGATTGCTCTTGGTAGCGATCAGGTAAGGGTTGGAACCACGATCTTCGGGGATCGGCCGCCTAAGGCGGAGGCAAGCATTGTTTGAGCTTGAGGGCTGAGGTGGTTATGAGTCACGATATTTCTTTTTGCGTTGATGTGAAGATTAGATCCTAAAAAGTTGTTGGGCTTCTGGTGGGGATGTATCACCACTGAGAATGCTGATTATTAGATGTACCGTATATATAACTAGCACCTCTATTTATTACTTTACTGGCAAGGATTTATACACAAAGAGATGCGATGTTCCACTAGGAACACTTGCTAATATTTGACTTGGTAATCTAATTAGAGATATACATGAATGCTTCCATATCACCTGCAGACGCCCTAATCAAATGCTTCGTCTGCTTTCATGCCCTGCGCCAGCTTCAACTCCATCTGTCTGACCAGTGACTGCGGTACCTCTTCTTGGGTGGCACGAACAGTTACGCGATACATCTGAATGAAATAGTTAGCATGAAGATACCAAACGAATAGGAAGAGCTCTAATACATACCTTCTTCCCGTAGTTGGGCTCCAGCCGCAGCAGACAGCCCGTCTTACCTCCCTCGAATTGGTACACCGCGCAGCCAACAATATTTTCAGAGTTTGGATCGACACCATCCAGAATCTTGAATGCGAATCCCTCGACAATTCTCCGAGTGAATCGTTCGTTGATGACCTTATTCTTACCCAGCAAGCCAAAGGTCTTCTGGGACTCTAGCGGGCCACCCCCAATCTGACGCCAGCGCTTAAAGAATTCCTCGGCTGACAGAGACGACGATTCCATGTAGCGATGCATCAGGACAGGCAGCTGGAGTGTGTAGGCCTGGAGAGCACCGGCCAAGTATGAGATACGGATGGTAGGCGCATCCGTGAAGGGACCGTGGGCGGTGCAGAACAGAGTCTGTTGTGTCTGCCCAGCAGCCGGGATTGTTGGTTCAGGTAGGTTCTTCGTGTCGATTTTCAGTTGAGGAGAGGCTGGATTGTCGACGGTGGTGGTAAGAGACCCGATGGGGTATGTGGACTTGTTCGAGATGTAGAGCTTCACGACACCCATAGGACCGCGGTACTCCGAGCGCAGTCCGACCTGGATCTGTGCATCTTCGAAAAGCACACCTTCACGCGAGAAGAACAGTCGGTTGTAACCAACGTCCCATTCTGGGGTCAGATGAGCGGCACTGGCCATATTGGGAGCCGGAGCTGATGGACCGCTGAGGTCTAGGCCTGCCAAATCGCCCGATGCACTGGCCGTATTGGACGCGCTTGCCGGGCTAACCGGGGTGCTGCCAGACCCAGTGCGCGTGCCATGAACGATTGTCGTGAAGGTGCGCTTGAGACCGGTGTTCTGTGCCAAGAGCATTTCCTGCTTGTCCGCATTTGCGTCCTTGCCACCGATGACCCAGGTCTTCTTCTCACTCGCACCGGCTGTCTTTTGGTGTAGCCGTGAAAGTAGAATGGAGGTTCGCTCCGAGAATGGCGGCATCTCATCGCAGACCGTTCGCAGCAGATCGTCGGTCGGGAGAGTCGCCAGCGACAGGTACTCAAATGCTCGCTGCTGCAGTTCGGAATCGGGGGAATGGCTGTACAGGCGGAAGATTTGCAAAAGCTGAGGTTTGATTTCAGGGAACAAGTTCACGAACTTGACAAACGAGGAGAGGATCATGGCCCGTGCGTTGTCGGAACTAGAGAACATCTTGGCCTGCAGGGCCAGGAATTGTTCGATGGGGCTTGAGCCGGCGTTGTCGGCGATGAGGTGGCCGTACTCGCCCAAGACGTAGCAGCCGATTTTCACCAAACTTTCGTGGCAATCGGACTTCATGTAGCCCAACAGGGTGTGTGCTGCATAGGCTTGTAGTTCTTCGTTATTGGTCACGATCTGAATCACTCGTTGCCATACTTCGTCGTTAACATGTTCGCCTGCCAGTGAGAGCAGTTTCAATGTCATGTCAATGTACCACTGTGCATCAGCGGCGTATTTCTCGGTAAGGATGGCAACTTTAAGCACCATTTCCTCTCGAATGGCATAATCGGCAGTCTGCAGGTATCGCAGAAGCTCGTTTACAATGGGGCCGGCATTACTGGTATCGCACATGCTGTACAACAGGTCCAATCCTTTGCGACGAACACTGATGTCGCGGTCTCGAAGCGAGCCCAGGATGATGTTCTGGTGCTTCTTAATCGGGTCAAGGGTTTCGGCTCGAGCGGCAAAATGGGTCAGCGCATCCAGACCAAGGTATCGGACGTTGGTCTCCCGAGACTGAATGTATTTGCCTAGGCGAGTGGAGATTTGCAGCATGAGATTGTGTTCAGAGTCGAGGTGAATAAGGAGGTTGATGGCTTCGAAGAGGATGGCGTTTTGGGCATTGTTCTGCTGGACATTCTTGGGTGTTTCCATTGCAGTTTGCATCATCTGGGAGAGGGACTCTCGAATAATCTCGCGAACATGGCTGTCCTCTGTAATTGTTTATGAGAAACTGAGTTACAAGTATCCACAGCAATAAACATACCTGATGGAGGATAGTATTGCAACAGGCGCAAGAACTTGACCTGGATCCATGGACATGGTACACGGTAGTAGAGGTAGTCCGGAGCGATATCGTTGTCAACCACAATCCGCTTCAATCGCTGCGCAGCCTTGACATAACAGCCTTTATATTCCTCTGGCAAGTCCTGAGCTAGCGCCATGACCAAAGAGGTGACGGAGAGCGCTACTCCCATGTCAGGATCATCCATGATCGATATGATCCTTTCGGCCCATTCGTTTCGCACGATGCCGGGGTATTTGCGGTACAGCCGAAGCAGTGTTAAAGCAGCCTTCTTTTTGACGAAAGATTTGGAGGTACTGGAAAATGTCAGAATAACCATTAAAAAAAGAGTAACGTCCCAAACTCACGGTGAGATAAGAAGCCTGTGAACCTCCGAACCCAGCGCTTCTCCGAGCTCTTTACCACCGACATTAGCCACAGCATGCAGGGCCAAGCAGTTATTCAATTCATGATGATCGAGCAAATCTTTCCGAATACTGTTGACGACCAAATGAAGCAGCTCATGCTCTTCATGCAAAAACAACGTGACAGCCAAGTATCCGATCTGCTTCTCAGAGTACTTAGTCGAAGATATCAAGTTAACAGCCTCGAGATGGCCGAAGTCCACATCATAACCCTGAATGTAGACATAGAGCAATTTGCAAACGTATTTCTTCTTCTGGTAACCATTAAGATTGCCAGACTTAAACTTCTGCCGAATATTGGCCAGCTCCTTATTCACGCGCTTCTCCTCGAGTTCTCTAGCGCGGGCATTCCGCAGATCAGCAATGAACTGCACAAGCCCTCGCATCGACGACATCGCGACGGCAGCAGTGTAGCGTGTTTATCTCGCGGACTGAAGAGAGAAAAAAAAATCGACAACTATGGTATGGTGGGGTTCTCGCTCGAGGTGCGTCCTCGCATGCCACGCGGGATTATCACCTCAGGGGGTTCGCGATCGGACGCACAACGTCACACAACCATGTCCCGGTTATGCTGGCGTGTCGATTATGGGGCATTGACCATGCAGCGTGTCGGATGATAAATTTCCGAGTTCGTGGAAGCTCCTTGGAAAACAGGGGGTTGGGTGTGGTGTGAGGGAGTTGGATCCTGGGGGAGCTTGTCAGCAGTGGTTGGTGTGGGCCGGAGGTACCGATTGAGTGGCGGGGGCTGCAACGTACAGAATAGCGCTCAGTTTAGAGATCCCTGGAAAAACAAGCCGAGCAATACGCGAAGTCGAGATGAGTCCATCCCCGTAACTTGTCTGCTTTGTATTTCATTGGGTCACTTCCGCTGTCGATCAGCCCGGGTTCCGCTGTGGCTGCATGTGGCGGCGGAAGAATACTGATCCGATGTGGCGGTGCAAGGAGTAAGTATAAGTGAGGGTTGTGTTAATTTGGATGAACTATGAGCAGACCGATTCCATGTGAAATAAGATAGTAAGGACACTTGGAAAAGAGGCTGATTTATAATTCTTCTCGATGCATTACCCTCGATATACATATTACATTCTAAACAAGCTTTGGGAGGCTCGACACGTGGTACCAGGTCTATTTTGAGTAGTAGATTTCCATTTCAAAGCCATCCAAGTCCATTTCGATAGGTGTTAGTGCGCACTAAACAAATATAGCCTACATTCTCACAATTCTTCCTTTGCGTTTTGTATTATATATATTGTAGTGAAAATCGGACAACATTAATATCTCATTTCATATCTCGTGCAGTAGTTAATGATAAAGCAAACCCCAAAGCAAATATCAACCAATAAAAAAAAAGCCCAAGCCCAAGCCCAAGACGCCGCCATCCCACCAAGGCGGGGATGAGAGGAAATGCAATTATCAATGATAGAGAAATCCCATCAAAGGAAAGATATAAGCGGACTGAGTCACTTAAGCACTGGTAGTGAAGTCAACCTCAAGGGCGGACTCAATAGCAGCCTCCTTCTCACAGGTGCAAGAAGCTAAAGCCATAAGTTAGCAGGGAATTCAATGCGACATATCACATTAAAAGGGAACCAAAACTCACCTTGGGGACGGCTGCCACAGGCACAGGTCTCACCAGCGACAGGCTGGTTCTCGGTCACTGCGCGCTCACAGGTGCACTGGCCAGCTGGGCGAGAGCCTATTTCAAGCAGGTCAGTATCTATGTTTTGTTTCCCAAATTATCAGAATGGGATTACATACGGCATGAGCAGCGGGGACCAGACACGGTGTTCTCAGAGGAAGCTTTGTTGCAGCTGCAGTGGAGGGCGCTCTGCTCGCCGCAGGAGCACTTGGCCTGAGCGGCACAGACGCAGGAGCCGTCATTGGCGGTCTTGCAGCAGGTCATAGCAGGGTGGACCATTTTGGCGGGATATGACGTGGTTTTTGAAGATTGAGAGGTGATGTTGATGAAGGGGAGGGATTCGTGAGTTTGTGAGTTTGCAAGATGGAAGATACAGAAATGATATTGTTTTTTGAATCAAGATGAGTGTGTCTGAGAGAAAGAAAATAATACACTGCGTCTACGAGTTCCTTTATACTTGTTCTGCATGCGTCAGAGGGTAATGATTATCAATTGCTGTGCTTTGATTGGTTGAGAGTGATAGTGTCACGTGGTACGGTGTTCTGTTTCGGTGGATGCTGATTGGCCCATCGGGGAGACAAGCAAATACATGCCTCTTGAGTGGCTGGACAATCTGGACTGACTGTGGATGTGTTGAGAAAAGGGGGATTTGATTACTTTCATCTCGATTCTAATTCGATGGGTATGATTTGGATGACCAGGGCCATGTCGTTGGTTGTGTTGGGTTTATAGTATGCACGCAAGCGACCCATTGTTTAGTTGCATCGGGAGCTTTGACCTCAATGAGTCAAGTCTGTTGCTAGTACGGAGTACGGAGTAAATAATCAGATATTGTATGCTTACCTATGAAAGTAGATGAAAGTAGAGAAATGTCAAGGACAACTTGGTTTATTTGGTTCAAGTAAATTATAGACTTGATGGTCTGTCTGCTTCTATACACAGTAGCATCTATATACCATTTCAACCTTTCACCCCGAGGCTATGCAGCGAGATCAGAAACAATTAATATTAGACAAAGTGTCTCCCAGACAATGATCGCTAGATTTCAGACCCGACCAGACCCGACCAGACCAAAGGAAACGTGACAAAAATGGGAACAACATGGTGAAATCAAACAAAGAATGCAAATGCAAGCAAGAAAAAGGGATTTAAAAGGATGATTGATAACACAGGACACAGAAAAAGAAAGAAAAACACCCAAAAGAAAACCCAGAAACAACGCTATGAGAATGATTAATGATTAATACTCGCTGATATAGATCGCGGATCTTTGGTTAACCCAGCTAACCAGTTAACCAGAAGGTGGGTATGAGAGATGAGATGGAGATGAGGGAGAAGATGTGGAAAGCAGAACGAGGGTGTCGTATAGCAGACAAGTGGCGGCCGGTTTTTTTTAAAGCCCACTGTTTTGAGCCTCCCCTCACTGCTGAATATAGTTGGGGTAGTTGTAAGATGGCTCTGAAGTTGGGAGACTCAGAGTTGAGGTGTTTGATTGTGTGTAAGGAATTGGTGTGCCCATTGGGCCTGAGGTAGCATCGTAGGAATAGGGCCGATAATCTTGTGCTGCCGAGACTGGTAGGCTCTGCATGGTGGCCATGGGCCGGCCTTGGGTTGACAATTGAGAGCCCATTCCAAGATTATAGTTTTGTTGTTGGGCGCCTGTATGGAAGTGATCCTGTTAGAAAATCGTTTGGAGGATGTCGTGAGAAGGAAATATAAAAGACTAACCAAGATTGTTCATATCGTAGGTGATATGAGGACCTTGAGTGTCTGTCGGTGACACCGAGCCCTCGAACGATTGATGTTGATCATAGGGCCCCATACCTGGATGACGGGGTATAGCGTATTCCATGGGTCGTCTCATATACGGTAGACCTGGCTGATTTGGCTGCGGCCCCGCGAAGCGATTGTGCATATGATACCCCGCATATGCCGAGGGATTGGCCGATGCATCGGACAAGCTGCTCGATCTGGTGACAGGGTAATCGTTGCGGATGGTTCTATGTAAATCGGACATGGAGGCGGACGCAGCAGGACGGAACATCATGTTTGACTGAGACAGGCTGTCATTTCGTCCAGTCGAGGACATGTAGGTTCCTGCTGTCGATGCAGAACTGAGAGGCGAGACAAGATACTCGTCTTCATTTGGCCGAGCATAGCAATCGGTACGCAGTGTTCTCAAAGACCCGAAATCTGGATTTGGAGCGGCATAGCCTTGTGGGGATGCCACTGGCGTGACACCTGATTGTTTGCCCTCGAAGGGCGTGCGGAGAACTTTTGTGGTATCGAAGTCGTCGGGAAGGGCTCGAGATTTGAGCATCCTCTCCCGATCATTCGTAGTGAGACGCTTGAGCTTTGCTCGCCTGACCGTACATCTCACGTTAGCCAAGGACAGACAATTCAAACTGGCGGAGCACCCTACCTATTTTGGAACCAGACTTGCACTTGACGCGGGGTCAACCCAGGAATTTCCCTCGACAGGCGTTCTCGATGAGCCGCATCGGGATGTGCCTGGCGAGTGAACTCACTCATCAGAAAGCGGGTTTGGTTATGTGTTAAACTAAACTTCTGTCAGCAACAATGCGCTATACCCCGAATTCAGACATTGGTACCGGAATCGCTTCATCTTTTTCTTCTCCATGGAAGGTGATCTGTTGTCATCACTGCCCATCATATCCTTATCGTCATCAGGGCTGATTGTCGATTCTCTCTCGTGGTCGTCTCTCAAGTCATGGCCCGAGAAGGATGAAACACCCATCTCTTCAGGATGACCGTGCCCGACCAGGGGCTGAACAGACGAAAAACCCCGCTGATTCAGACTCGGGATCTCCAACTTCACACGAGGAAGCATATCCTGTTTCGCCGCCTCCAAGCGGTGGTTCACCGTCTCTCGTGAGACATCTCTCCCCAAGTACGGTGCTGAACCCATGCTGACAGGTTGTGCCACCGGGTTATTCGAGGCTTTCTCAGCCTTATAACCAGCCGATTGCATCTCCACAGGACGGGCGGGTACGTGCACAGCAACAGGAACGCCACGCTCCCCTTTCTTCTGCACAGATAGCCGTGGTGAGATAGTTCTGGGCCCTAAAGAGATTCTCTCGCTGTTTCGGGCTGACAGATGAGATGAAACTGCAGATAGGGGCGAAGGAACTGGTGAAGATAACGAAGGCAACCAAAGGCAAGGGCCGCCCACTGACATGGTAAGGGTCTAAGTTTGGATATGGGGTGCGTTTGTGTGTGTATATTGCCCTTACCCGCGATAGTTCAAAACCAACAAGGTCTTTGAAAAGGACAAAGAAATAGAGTCAAAAGACTTTCGTCAACAGACACAATAGGAGAAATTCTAGCCCAAAAAGGAAACAGTAGATTCCCCCGATATGAGACGTTGGTGGGTCTTGGGAAGTGCCGGCGTAAAAAGGGTAAAAAAGTATCAGGGTTTCTGCAATTAAAGGGTGAAGCTTCCAGAGGAAAATAAGAAAGGGGAGTAAAGCGCCAAAAAGTGTGTCAGGTGAAAGGGAACAGGTGTGTTTTCCCAGAAGAGGAGAAAGCAGAAAACAAGGCCCAAACGAGGATACGTCAAGCGGGACAACTGTCTCCAGCCTTTTATTCTTTTTTTTTTTTTTTTTCTTTGGATCTGAGATCGGTTCCGATTGATGATCTTTACGCAGCTAGGTAGTAGCTATAAGATGTTAAGAGAGAAGCATCCACCAAAGTGAAAATGTGGTACCTGGGACACATAATGCCGCTAGACTAGGATCGACCGGAGATATGTGAGGCAAATAGGACTTAATAGCCAAGCGAGGTAACAGTGGAAAATACGATATTAAACGGAATGGCCCCCAGGGTCCACAACTTTGGCCCGATAAATTCCATACTTCTATTGTATACTTTGTGTAGATATATGCTTAGGTTAACGGCTTGGATAGATCAGAATCTTCAATGCCCAAAAATAATAATAATCATAGAGAGATAGACCATGCAAATACAGGGAGTCTAGCTAAAATCAATTCTCCGTGGGCGGGCCTGAGGGGCGTGAGACTAACGTTGTACATGTATGTAGAAAGTCCAACAGATCATAGACTGAGCGAGTCCACAGATCAGCACCCGATCTATTTACCTGGATGAAGATCCTATACCAAATGGTCCATAGCGGCAGCCGTTGACCTCGATGGTAAAACATCAGGTTACATATGGTATAGATGGTATACAATACAGATAGGTAGTATCAGTATCAGAAACTAAAAGGATCGGCTCGGAGAATAAATCATAGCCCCCGATCCAATACCTATATCCGGTCTAAAGCCCTTTTAGCCATAAGGCGTCCCTGGATACGAAGTGATAGGTAAAGAATTCAACGGAATACGGGGTAAGAGAACTTGTAGAATCGATACGGAGTACACACTCCATGGCCGAGTCTTCACATATGATCTGTGGCGAATTTATGGTCTAAGCTGAATGGCTGGGGGCGTCAACTTCAGCTCTAGGATAAATGGTATGGGTCCTGCGGGACCTGAGACCCGGAAGAGGAAAGGGGAAAAAAAAAAACAGAGATAAAGGAGAGGCAATGCTTTGCTTGTATATCTCGGAATACTCCGTATATTGAAGAAGGTGGGATCTTAGCTCGGGATCTGTATAGAGTAAAAGAAAAAACAAAAAAAAAAACAGTCCTTAGGACGCCGTTACAGACCGGAACGCGCATACCAGGCCATATGGAAGGGACCAGTCGGCTGTGTTAGTGGCGTGGGATCCATAAGCGGTACCCTAAGCTATCAAAAAGAGAACCACTCAGCGGGCTGCCCGCCACTCCAATGCCTCGGAAAGAAGCGAGTTGAGAGGTGGAGAATGAATGGAATTAAGGGATAAAAATTCAAATGCCGAATCAATATAGAGAGTATTAAGACCTGAAACTTCTCCAGTTTATCGGGGCGATATAACCTTTGTAGAGCCTCGTCCGAGAGAAATTTCGATAGTTCTTTTTTCTTCACTAAGCGGGCCTGTGAACGGAATTAAGGGGGTTTGAAGAATTCCATGGCTCGGTAGTTGTCAGAGACAGCCCTGGAAATCTCCACAATATGAAACAACTCGAGTCGCAGGTGAAATGAGTATATAGAGGTTGTGGGTCAGGAGTAAGGAACTGAAGGGCATCGGGTCGGATATCAGATAGGATTCTGGTCAAAATCAACATATACCTGAGGTGTCTATACAAAATCCAAGTAAAAACAAAAAACAAAAGAGGTGGAGCCATCGGAGGAGAAAACTCGGAGCCGTTTTTTTCTTCGATCCCGGAGAGGCTCGCGAAGATGACGAATAGAGGCCTTTTCGAAAGACCCTGGAAAAAAAAAAAAAAAAAAAAGGTCCCACGCACCGTATGATGTGTCCTTGTAATCTCCCAACATTCTGGAACGTGCTGTGCGGGGAAAACCGAGATCGCACGATCGAAAACATTTAGCTTTTACTGTGCAAAATATTAGATTGTATAAAAAGCTCCATACCTTAGTGTTTATTATTCTCCAGGAATTATTAAGTAGGTGACGCAAGCCGATCTCTTGGCAGCATAGAGGAGTCTCTTTTTTACCCTGAAAATTATGGAAAAAAAAATCCAGGCACATGGAGTACTGTATATACCTAGAGAACAGCATATTAAACAGCTTCTGGTATATACCTATGATCTGTGTATATTCTGGGTATACATATACACCCCGATCTAGAAAGGAACTACTTTTGCCTAAAAGGGACTAGACGGAACTCGCTTCCAGGGTATCTGACCTCTCAAAGAATTCTATATCCACTCAAAACCCACTCGGGACAATGTATACTCCGTAGTCCGTACATAGTAGAATATCAATAAGTCCCACACATGGCCAGTGCATTAGATCGGACCACATGGCCGTTATAACCAGTGGAGATCAACCTCGACGCTTGCACCGATAGTGGTTCAGGCGGTTGAACTTTCCATGTGGTCTTTTTTCCTTTAGTGTGGTGGAGAGGCATTGTGCACCGAGCCCCAGACGATCAATGCGCGATTTCTTTTTGGGGGATGATTTGCTTCGCTTGCTCTTCTCGAACCATATTTCTATATTGTACTTATATTGCACTATATCGTCACGAACTACCCCGTCGAAAGGATTCATCTTTACGAAAAAGGGGGTATCAAGTGGACAAGGAAAAAAAAAAAGTGCCCACTTCTGCAACTAATGGTTCGGGGGGTGTTTTATGTGATTCTCCTGTACTCCGTCGTATAGGGTATGTCGGGCTGACGGAGTACTCCATATTCTCTCTCCTTTTTTTTTGTTTTTGGGTTTGTTTCTGATGAAGCCACTTAATTTTACTGTTAGTTTCTTACTGATACAAAAAATAAAGATAAAATAAAAAAATGGAAAAAAAGTGAAACATGGCTGCGACGCCAACGCCACTGAGAAATTAGCGATTTCCGAAGCACATGGACAGAACGTGTTTCCTTTACTTCATGCAGGAACCCTTTCAAGTCATTTGTATTAGAGTTGCCGATCAGAAGAATCTTGGTCTCCACGTTAGCTAAATGTCTCTTTCTCCATTGCCCGGGTATGAACTTTCATCGCTTCTACTAGTGGCCCGCTTCCCGTAGAATGCGAGATCCGGTTCAGTGCCGGCCATTTGGGACTTTGTTTTGTTTCGGTTTAAGCGACGTCCCTCTCCGATTCTCTTCCGATGTAGCCGGACTCTGAAGAAGGGGGGCTTTGTTGAAAAAGAAAAATAGAAAAAAAAAAAAAAAAAAAAAAGGCTCGTGAAATGACCCCCAATTAGGCCAGATAAAGGGTTGACTGTGCCTGCAGGAATGACCTAGGACGCACTCTGGTATTCGAAAAGAAACCAAGTGCTGTATCATCCTATGTCGCGGATAATGCAGGTGCACGGATGTGGTAATGTCGCTCTCCGATCAACGCACCAACGGTGCCGTGATATCGACGCATGAAATCCTGCAAGTTTCCTAGATAATCTGGATGTGGTCGCGGCGTAACTGCGCCAGGCGATGCCCATTGGTCGATTTTCTCCGGACAAAAGGGGATCAAAGCCAGTAAGTATCCAACAAAATATCTTCAAGCCACAATGGCTTTAGGTGGCAGAGTTCTCTTTCGAGGCGCTAGCGGCGGCAAGGGCCTCTTCAGTGTCATCGGTGCCTATGGCTTGTTCTTCGCTGATGACGTCTTTGTTTTCAACTTGCATTTCCTGGTCATCTGTGCTCTGGGGTCGATCCTGAGCACTCCCGGATTCGTCAGCTGTCTTGACTTCGTCCTGAACAGGTTCTTCGGATTCGGGAGCCTCGCCCGCTTCAGCGGGCTCTTTGTCCCCGACGGGCTCTTTGGCAGACATGTCCTGACTTCCATCGAGGGACTGGGGGAGATCCTTGGTATCGCCAGAGGAACTGAGCTCATTGTTATCCTCAGTCGCTGTAGCACTTTCGAACAAGACCTGTAGATTGTTGCCCTCTCCGATTTTGTCAAATGCAGCAAGCTTTCCTTTCGCAGCAAGACGTAAGATACGCCAGGACTTGCTGGCTTTCGCACCCTCAGCAATCGCTTTGTCCTCGTCGGTCATCGCCATATCGATGTCCATTTCATCATCCATGATGCCCTTCAAGAACGAGTCTGCGGAAGGAACGCTATATCGACCAGATTCCTTGAGACGCTCGATAGTGGCCAGCGCCTCGGTGTCGGCAAGGAACTTCAAATCGAGAGAGCCCATGGGGGACGGACGAAGGCGCTTGTTGGCATACGCTTTGGTGGCATGCTCGCGGGAAGCTGTATACTCCGCCGCCGAGATGGCCGGTCGTTCAATCAATGGACAGCCCTCGGCTTTCCACCGCACCCAGTTCTTGTCTCGAGACAAGACCGTATCCACCATGCGATAGTAGAACTTGCCTCCAGGCCCTTGTTGCAGATATCCCTCGATACCTTTTCGCATGCTGATAGCCCATTTGGTATCCTCCTCATTCAAAGTGAAACCATAGAGAACGGACTTGTTCGTCGTATCGGCCAGACGTGATTTGGATTTTGATGTGAGAGAAAGCAGAAAGTCGAGGAGGATAAGAGCCTGGACAAGAACATGGCGTCGGAAGGCAGTATCGCTAATTTCGAGGTCAAACAGATCCCGGCTGGTCAAGTACTTCGGGTTGAAGCTGGTGGCAACTTCAGTACCATCCGCGATGCGTTTGCGCTTGTTCGACTTGCGGGCATCTTCTGAGGCTCGAGCAGAACTCTCGTTTTCCATCTCAGTGTTGATGTTCTTGAATGCAGCCAGCGTGGCTTCCATTCCAGTCTTGAATGATGTAAACCGTTCAGCATCGAACATCTTGCTCGGTGCGGAGAAATAGGCCTGGAGGCTCCAGAAGAGCGGATAGAGAGCATTCAAGTCGACATCATCTGATTTCTTACCATCACCAGTAGAAACAACAACCTTGGGCACCTTCGACGTTTGTTGAGAAGGGATCTCAGCCTGACCCGCCTCTGCCCCTCCAGGTGCCGCGGGTTCAGCACCTTCAGTCATTGTTGTATCCTGCTCCTGCTTCTCGGTAGACTCATTCGCAATTTCGTCAAAAGTTGTAACATTCTCAGAGTGGAACTCGCCACGAAGGTTAACCGAACTCTTGTCTCCCAGTGGGAAACTTTGGAAGAGATAGATAAACACCCGGCCACAAAACACTGTATCTTCTGCGCGCGAGAGCCGGCGAAGGAGCTCGTTACATGATCGTAGAATAACTAAGCTTTTTTGTTTGAAATGTTTCTTCTGCGGGGTCAGCTTTGCAACAGATATAGTAGTTGAGGGGTCGTGCTGACCTTGGTGTTCCTTTCCCTTCGGGACTCTAAGTAGTCAAACACCTTGCGGCAGCCATTTATGGTTTGGCTATCCAAGAGCTCTTCAATGAGCCAGAAAATCAGACCGGGTTCGCATTGCTCTGGTGGTTATTAGAGACGTATAGATTGCGGGTGGAGTGCGGAGACTGACCATTATCAGAGAATATCGAGACAATGTCAAGGAGGTTCCAGATTTGAATGAAAGCAGGGTCATCGATGGAAGTCGAGGCCTATGGCGAACTGTTAATAATGCTCTGGGGACTAGAGCTGCGTATGGGTCGTACCAAGATGCGATAGAACTTCTCGCGAAACGCGATTTCCACGGCTGCAACCTTAGTCTGTGGGCTCAAGTGCTTTATAGCGTTGTCATCCTCAGACGGGACTTGCCATATCGATTCACCCAGGTGTGTTTCAGTCAAAGGGGGTTCGATCTGCTTGTCGGGCTTGACCTGCGCGGCGCGATCCAGGAGACTGTCCACTAGTCTTTTGTAGACCTGGACACCAGCAACGTCCTCCTCGTTCGCCATTTTATGAAGCGTCTAATACAGTGCTTTTGTAAGGGACTCTTGAGGGGTTGTCTGAGAGTGTTGTCTCGGAGTGTTGTTTCGAGCGTGTTTGTAGGCGCCTTCTCGAGCGTCTTTTTAGGGGGCCTTTATGTTTCGTTGATCGCAGTCTTCGGCTTCTTCTCAAGTGTCTCCTCAATCGTCCTTCGAAGACGGGTTAAAAGAGAAAGAAGAAAGCCTAGATGGGTGTAGAAAGGAGGGAAACAAAGTGATCGAAGTGATTGAGAACTGCGGCTCGGCGGAACTCAAAGCCAAGACTTTTGGAAAAAGCTCCCCCAGCTTCACCAATTCAGATGTTCCCGACTGCGCCAATCCATCCCTCCTTGACCAACCCCAATTTATTAGGCTAAGGAAACTATTGACTCCTGCGATGGCGCAGAGTCTCGAATCCAGGCCTACAGTGGTGGACTTTCGTGAAGAAAGCCCGTGGGTGCAGCTAGCCAAGGCCCACTGGCTGAACACGAAGGTCCGTAAGGCCAAACCAGATGTCATCAAAAAGCAATTGTGGGATCCTTTGGAGGCAGAGGCTTTCAACAGCCGGTCACTATTGATTCTAGAGAACTTGAACATTCTTGAGAAGTACGTTCTCTAGTTATGCCTGCAGGGCTAACGCTAACTGTTTTACAGGTTCCTTTGGCCGACTTACACAGAGGATGCTTCTAATCATCATGTACTGTTGATTGCATTGATCGTCAGCGTGAAGCATCGCGAGCACTTGCCGATATGGGGTGAGTCAATGCGACAAGATCTATAATGCGGCGAAGCTGACAATTGCAGATATCTTCTCCGACCGTGCCGATGACTTCTCCAATCTCTTCCACCGTATTCTCTCGATGAGCATTGATCATTCACTTCCGACTCGCTCCCGACTCGCTATAATATCGTTTATTATCAGCGCCTTCCAGTCGCTCGAGAACGTCCTGATCCGCAAAGAATGCGCGCCCCTCGTTTCTATCTCGGTCTGGCACAACCTGACCAGTGAGGAGACTAGAGATCGTATTATTGCAAAGGCCCCGACACTGAAGAAGGCATGGAGAGCCTCTGCGAAGCGATTCGAGGCTGGAGATGAAGCGGCGAAAGCAAAGATGCGATTCGAGCGTTCATGGCTATACACAATGCTCTTGGATTTCCTTCAAAGGTTGAACGGACCCGAAAAGGACCAGGCTGAGAACTTGCTATACTGTGAACGATTCCTTGAGCTCTTGGTTGATCTCGAAAGTCAGCTTCCCACTAGGCGCTACGTGAACACATTGTTGAAGGACCTCAATCTTCTGTCGGTTATTCGCCTTTCACAGCTCTACCGTGTGCCTGATAATGCCCTTCTCCGCGACTTCCACAGCCTTCTCAAGCATTTTGTCGAATTTGCAATTGATGATTACTCGGGCGAGGCTCTTTCTCCGCAAGGAGTCTACGACCTGCATTGCCAGGAATTGGCCCAGCTGCAAAGAACCTCGATGAAGTTCTTCAAAGACAAGCTCATGATTCTTGCGCTGTCCAATATGGGGTCAATTGAGAAGCGAGCGGATCTAGAGAGTCAGCTATCTTCTCTAGACGAGTCAGAACTTCAGAGCCTTTGCTCTCATCTAGGATTCCGCACAAGCTACCCAAAATCGTCACACGTCACCCCAGACCGTCAGTTCTATCTGGAAGTTTTGGCATCTTCCTATGAACGTAAGGTCCCCTTCCAAGAAGCTGTCGAGAAGTTGAGCCCGCTTCCGACGGAAGAAACTCTCTACGACCCGGCCTTGTTGAGGAATGAGACATACGACGGATCCAGGCCTCTGGCAATCCCAAAGTTGAATCTCCAGTATTTGAGCCTTGGAGATTTCCTTTGGCGCTCCTTCCTTCTCTACCGATCAGAAGCATTCTTCCAAATCCGCAAGGACATGGAGTCTCTCGTTAAACGCATGCAACCAAAACCAGCACGCGATGGAAGCCTCAATTTTGAGGGATTCTCTCGGATGGCCATTCCAATTTCAAAGCCTGCTATCATCGATGTCGCACCACCAAAGGTCGGGGCAACAAATCCGGCTTTTGTTCGAGCCGAGATTGCGATAGAGGTGGGAAGGCTTGCAGATAATGTTAGGAGAGAATGGGACTCACTCCGTCCCGACGACGTCGTCTATCTTTTGGTGGTCCAGCCCAGTTCGCCGCAGTCGGAACAAGGTGCATCTGAAACCCCTCGGATGACCCATCTTCGAACAGCTGAGATCGTACAGGTCCTTGACGAGCAAGGCCGCGCATTACGACAATACCCTGGCCAGGCCAATGGCTCTCAGTCCAGGGCACGATCGAGGAGGTTGATCGTCAACTTGGATGCGGCTGCATTCAAATCTGACAAGGACCAACAGGCCCACGGCAAACCGGACATTTATCCCCTCATCAACGTAGTTGCACGGAGAAAGGGCAGGGAAAATAACTTCAAGTCAATTCTCCAAACGATGCAAAAGCTTATTGTCTCTGATATGACGCTTCCTTCATGGCTCCAGGACATCTTCCTAGGCTATGGAGATCCCGCTAGTGCTCGATACACACAGCTGCCAAACCGACTTAGGACTGTCGACTTCCGAGACACATTTTTGGATTGGTCTCATTTGGTGGAAAGCTTGCCGGGCATTGAGCCTTCGGGGGCTGAGAATGCCAGCTTTGGCCCCCCTACGTTATTGAATATGTTGATCAAGACCCTGCAGCAGAGCCTCATGCGCCGAAGAAGCGACGCCGGGAACAAGCTGCAGAAATAGAGTTGGCGCCTAGCAGTATGCGTGTTTCCACATACAAGCCCCCAAACCCTGGCCCTTACCCCGTCGACGCTCCCAAATTGAACAAAATACGATTCACCCCCGCTCAAGTGGAAGCCATCGCATCTGGAACACAGCCGGGACTCACCGTCATTGTGGGACCGCCTGGTACTGGAAAGACTGATGTCACCACCCAAATCATCAACAACATTTACCACAACTTCCCCAATGAACGGACGCTACTCATTGCACACAGCAACCAAGCCCTCAATCAATTATTCCAGAAAATCATTGCCCTGGATATTGATGAACGGCACTTGTTGCGACTGGGTCACGGCGAGGAAGAATTGGACACCGATTCCAACTACAGCAAATATGGACGAGTTGAATCTTTCCTTGACAATCGCAATCAATACTTGTCAGAAGTGATGCGCTTGGCAGCATCGATTGGGGTCGAGGGTGCACATGGGAATTCATGCGAGACTGCAGGTTACTTCAATACAGTTTACGTGCAGCCAGCATGGACCCAATTCTGGGATCGAGCCAATTCCGAAGGAATATCAAATGAAGAGATTGTCGCATCCTTCCCGTTCCACTCATACTTTGCAAACGCTCCCCAGCCCCTATTCGAAGCCGAAGCCGCGAAGGAGGCGATCATCGACACTGCTGCAGGTTGCCAACGTCACATTGCTCGAATCTTCACTGAGTTGGAAGACATCCGGCCATTCGAGATCTTGAGACAACCTCGCGATAAAGCGAACTATCTCCTCGTGAAGGAAGCCCGAATTATCGCGATGACCTCGACCCACGCAGCTATGCGCCGGCAAGAAATTGCCGATCTAGGTTTCCACTACGACAATGTGGTCATGGAAGAAGCCGCGCAGATTACTGAAGTTGAGAGTTTCATCCCCAATGCTCTGCAAAACGTGAAGAACGGCGAACTTCCTCTCAAGCGTGTTGTTCTCTGTGGTGATCACCACCAGAACTCACCCATTATTCAGAACATGGCTTTCCGTCAATATGCCCACTTCGAGCAAAGTCTCTTCTTGCGACTGGCACGACTGGGTGTCCCAGTGATCAACTTGGACAAGCAGGGACGCGCACGACCTAGCATCGCAGAGCTCTTCCGCTGGCGGTACAAGGAACTCGGAGACCTTCCAGTGGTTGAAACTGCCCCCGAGTACCAGCAGGCCAATGCCGGTTTCCAGTTCGACTACCAGTTCATCAACGTCCCCGACTATCAGGGCTCTGGAGAGCGAGAGCCAACACCTCACTTTATCCAGAATTTGGGTGAAGCGGAGTACGCAGTGGCCATGTATCAATACATGCGACTCCTGGGCTACCCTGCATCTAAAATCTCGATCTTAGCCACATATGCTGGGCAGACAGCTTTGATCCGGGATGTTTTGAGTCACCGCTGTGGCAAGAACCCGATGTTTGGAATGCCCAAGATTGTGACGACGGTGGATCGCTACCAGGGAGAGCAGAATGATTGTGAGTTTGATTTTCTCTCAAAGCGTATTTACGTAACTCAAAATATTGGAATTGCTAACAAATTTCTAGACATAATCCTTTCTCTCACCCGAACCCGTAGCGTCGGGTACCTGCGCGACGTCCGCCGTCTGACTGTAGCCCTCTCCCGCGCACGACTGGGCCTGTATATTCTCGGCCGGCGAGAAGTCTTCGAGTCGTGCTACGAACTCAAGCCCGCATTCGATCTTCTTCTGCAACGACCGGATAAGCTCATGCTCGCCCCTGGCGAGATGTTCCCATCGTCGCGGCAGGCTAGCGTCGCTATTGAGGGCACGCCAATGGAGAGTCTCGAGCACCTTGGACAGTATGTGTTTGAGATGACGCAGGCCAAGGTTAAGGCTATGGGTGATGGAGATATCACCATCGAAGATGCGGCGCCGGCTGGCGAAGATGACTATTTGGACGAGGATGAGACCATGGAGGCTGATGACGGGGATGAAGATATTGTATGAATTGTCTGCAAGTTAAAATGGTACAGCAATACTCAATAAAGGAGTTCGTTGGGACTCCACATTTTCTACTACTTATTCTGAGAGGGCGTTGAATGAGCAGTTCATTTTACAGCTCCCAGGGTTATTTACTACACAGTAGCATTCAGTAAATTATATGAACATGAAATTTCTGCTCTCAGACAGAATGGTATAGTATAATTTGGGGATATGAACAGACTTGTTGTCTTCTATAATCAGTCTTCGCTGATAGCTCGGATTTGTTGAATGTCGACTGATCTTACTTTTCTCTGGCCGTCTTTCTCAATGACTTGTATAGTAGGAGACTTGTTCGACCAAAAGGCTCCAGTTTTATCGATCTTAACCCCCAATTTCGCCCTCATTCACCCTTAAGCTTGTTCATTTCTTCCACAATGTTATTGGGGTCTTTCCAAGCCTGGGCTACATACCTAAGCGACATTAGCAGTTTGATTTCGGTAATAGGATAGGATACGCACTTCGTGTGGCTCCCACGGGCAACGACATGACCGTTGGGGTTTGTGAACTTGATGTTCGTGAAAGCAAGCGTCTTGCCAACTAATCGCGGCTAATTAGTTGATGGACAAAATATTAAGCAAAAGAGACGTGTGTAAGTCAGGTAGCGCACATTTATCACAGGTCACCTCCTAAGGTCGACAGTTAGTACCCGTTTGGGAATAGAGAAGAAAAGCAAGAGGGAGAAAGACATACGGCCAAGATTCGGTCACCAACTTTGCCACCTGAATTCAAGTACGTGACTTGAGAAAATTTGATTAGAAACAGAGAATTTAGATCTGATACCCATCGTATAGACTTACCATTTAGGTCCGTTGATACACCCGTTGCAAACAAGCCACGAGATGCCACAGCCAACGAGCCTCCGAGGTCCACTAGCGCAATTTTTAGCAATTTTTAGCCAATTCACACAGTTTTTATTCATGTACAAGGATCTCTTACCCATGCTCGCAATGGTGCCTCCGTGGAGGATATTCAAGCGGTTCTAAATGAAATAGATGTTAGAGACAAACGATCCATGTAAGAAGCTGGGTCTATAAGAAGATTCTAAAGATATTTGCTGGAGATAATGTAAGAAAAAAGAGACATACTGTATGCTCCTTCTGAATATCCAGCTCAAAGTTGACCACACCGGGCCTGGCTGCTGTAACGCGGAGCTATAGTAGATGTTAGTGATACCTTCAATGTAACTATATATTAGGAGAAAGACTTAGACTTACATTATTCAACAGTCTGTAACCAAATTGAAGTGAGATGTTAGTTTTTCTCTAATATTTCAGAGGTAGAAGCAAGTTGGGACGCATTCCATACCGCGGCTCCAGACCCGAGGTAGCTCGGAAAGACTCCCACACCTATAGATAGCGAGATATATTAGTAAAACAGTGGATGGTAGGTAACGAAGGCACTGAAAATTACCGAGCGGACAAATTTAAGAGAAGCCATATCTCAAAAGTGACAAATGTCTTGGAAGTAGAATGATATAGGGAGGGTTAACAAGTACAACGTGCTTGACCCGGCGGTTCGAGAGCATCCCGGAGCTGCACTTTATGGCCGCTTCGGTCACCGTACCAGCGTCATTTCACTCAACCACTTCACCTAGGCACCTTATTCTCCTCAGTTGCTTGAGAACTTGGTTTCTCACAGCTCACTATGGCGAGTGCAACATCCCGTCCTCTGGAGTACCTGGAGGGGCTTCCTGGGACGACTTTTTATAAATTATACCAACAGCCATCCACAGCCCTCGCGATCTTCCGGCGCATGCTGCCTGATCTAGGTACATTGAGCTTCCTCACACAAAAGAACGTTGTGCTAACACTGAATGTAGCAAAATGCTTTGTGATGGCTCTACTCTATCTAAAGGACCCTCTTCCGACAGCTGATCTGGAAGTTTGGGTCAACTCAGAGAGCAAGAAGTGAGTGGCTTATCTGATGGGCCTGGCTCCAGCCATTCATTTACTGACCGTATTCGCAAAAGGGAACGGGATAATGCGCTTTCAATACTGGGCCGACTTCACATTCTATCTACGACCCTCACAAGTGAAAATGTCCGCGCGTACATGGTCACCAACCCATTCGCTGCTTCGCTTCGACAAGCTTTGATGGGCGCCGAGGACTCTCACTCTTTCGGTGTATTCTCCCAAACCCCAGAACACAACCTGACCTCGATCGCCGATTTGGACGAATATGCTAGACGACAGTGGGAAGGTGTTATGGGGTACATGGTTGGAACGAGTGCCCTGAGTGGACAGCGCGATGCGGTCAATTTGAGCAAGGGTGTCAAACAGCTTCTCCAAGCGGGACACCTAGTTGAAATCCGAGGCAACCGTGTCGATATCACCAAAGACGGATTCGGATTTGTGCTCCAGGACGTGAACACGCAGGTCTGGCATATCTTGATTCTTTATGTCGAGAGCGCCGAGGCCATCGGAATGGATAGCGTCGAGGTTCTCTCATTCCTGTTTCTCCTGAGCAGCCTGGAACTTGGATCGTCTTATGATAAGAGCCACATGACGCCCAACCAACTTCGCACTCTCACGGACCTTGCCGATTTTGGTATTGTCTACCAGGAAGACGCCGATGCGACGCGCTTTTATCCTACGCGTCTTGCAACTACACTTACATCCGACTCGAGCGCCCTGAGCAACCCTGTCACAGGTTCCCTCACTGGCCCAGCGGGGCCGTCTGGTGGTGCTGGCTCCGGGTTCATCATCATCGAAACCAACTACCGACTCTATGCCTACACCTCGTCACCCCTACAAATATCCCTCATCTCGCTCTTCACAAACCTCAAATACCGCTTCCCCAATCTAGTCACCGGCAAAATCACCAGACAGTCTGTCCGCCGAGCCATTGAGATGGGAATCACTGCTGATCAAATCATCTCATACCTATTATCGCACGCGCACCCACAGCTGCGGAAACACAGTGCCGCACAATCTAGCGGCAAGGGTGTCCCAGCATCTGTGCTCCCGCCTACCGTGACAGATCAGATCAGACTGTGGCAGCTAGAGCGGGACCGTCTCCGGGCCACGGCAGGCTTTTTGTTCAAGGATTTCACCAGCTTGACCGAATACCAGGCTCCTTGCCAGTATGCCGCGGAGATTGGTGTGTTGGTTTGGAAGTCAGATCGGAAGCGCATGTTCTTTGTCACGAGGCATGAGCAGGTGGCTGCATTTTTGCGGAGTCAAAAGGTAGGCGGAAAGTAACATAGTAATGCAAGGCACAGGACTTCGGTCATTATGAATCTGGAAGAGCAGGAAACAAGATCTATGGGGTGTTATGAATACTGGAAAGCATGTTACGAAATCATGACCCATGGCTGTTTACACGGCTGTGATATAAAATTGTACAATAAACCACGAAAGAAGATTATGATCAAAAGAGAATGCAGTTGACTTTCAATGAAAAGAAAGCCAGGACCTGCTACCTATACCTCTAAACCTTCCATTCGAATTATAAACAGCAACCCTAGGTGGGCTACATCCACACATTATCATTGCAATGACGACCCCACCAACTATACACCAATCTTCCGCATGAAAGTCACCCACTCATCACTTACGACCTTCCGATAACTAACATAGATATCCCCAGAAATATCGTCCGGCAGAAGAACCCTAACATCCGAGACTCTCGCCTCAGCTGGCACCTTTGGCACAAGCAAATCCTCATCCGTAGGCAGAATATTCCCAACAGGCGAATTAACACACGCACTACCAGCATAAAAATCCCCCTCTTCGATCCTAATAATCTCCTCCAAAACATCCGCCAAAAGCAAACCATTCCATACCCCCTCCCGATGCGGCGCAGCCCTCAGCGCCCTCACAGCCTGCCGCCGGAACTGTGGGACACGACATTTAAGAGCCGTATAGTACACAGGCGGGATGTACCCCATCTCAACGGTGAACCCGTTAGAGCCACAGTCTGGCGTCTTCAGGTAGTGGCTGAATATGGAGGAATTTTCGAGGAGTTCAAGTAGAGAAGTTTCGATGATCGCGTCCATGTCTGACATTGCCTTGAAGCTCTGGAATATGGCTTTCAGGTCTTCGGGTGCGTTAGCTAGCTCCAAGATCTCTTCTTCGCGGAAGGTTGTTGTTGTCCAGATTCTCCATATATCGAGGAAGCTGGTCATTATTCTGATGAAGTTCTCGGTGTAAGAGTCAAATATCATCTCGGACTCGGTTTCTTCTGGTGAGAGGCAGACTGAGGCCATTATTACTGCCATTTCGTAGTGCACCCGTAGGAGGAGGTAGCCGATGTGGTGCTTCCCTGATATCTTGTTGGTTTCAAGGCGTGCGACTGAGATTTTGTATGTTTTGCCCCAGAGAGATAGGTCTGCGAGGATTCTACTTTGTGTGTTGAGCATTTGTTGCTTGCTGGTTGGTGTCTGGGATGCGTGGTGGTCATGGTAATGCTTTTTTAGACAGTGAACTCTGTTCAGGAGGTCGTCTAGGGCGCGTCTTGCTTCTAGGAGCGAGCTGAATATATAAGGAAGACTGGTAGGCAGCGGGTCTTTTGTTACAATATACACGTGTGAAGGCACGTGGCCGAACATGGCCGATTGAATGCCTAGTCGGACATAGGCGTCAACTAGGGCATTATAGGCGAAGTCTTCTTCAGGAGGCAGAGTAGTCGGCACCATGGATGACGGAGGGCGTGGTGTGGATATATCGGAGAGAAGTTTCATGCCATATTGGAGATGTGCACCCGCCATCTGATACTGCCCGCGCATGTATTCTAGGGTGATAAAGAGCATGCATGTAATCAGCGCTACTCGGAGAGAGTGGCTATCGTTGGTTGCGTTGGTGCGGAGGTGTTGAATTGCTTTGTTATATTGTCGAAGAGTGAAACACTCTTCGTCGTATTTATTCGGCAAGGCGGCATATTCCTGCTGGGACCGATGTGTAGACGACAAGGCAATGACAGCGTGGCGCACAGCGGGTTCCTGCGCGCTAGCTTGAAATATCAAGGACTCCCAGAAGTCAGATGGAAATAAACCAGCGAACTTCTTTGCGGTTCGCTTGATCAGCCAGTCGAAGCACAGCTGTTCCTCGTGGCTGAGGTTGCCAACTGCAACCGGTGTACAGTAGATTGATAGAGCACGGCTGGTATGTGGCTGTCCGTAGGGAGTTCCACCTCCTCCCCAGATGCCATAGCCATCGCAGACTCGGCTGGTTGATACACAACGTCGGCAAGCTGGCCGGCCTTCGTCACATTTGACCCGGCGAATTCTTGATCTAGTTAGATAGTGCTAGAATGAGGATGGGCAAATACTTACTTGCATGTCTTGCAGCCTGTTTTGGCCTTTTTGCGGGATAATGGGACGTGCCCGTGCATGCCAGCAGTTGAGGAATAAGAGAACATAATCTCACCCCAGGAATACACAAGTGGATTCCGAAGTTCTTGGCAGATGATCGGAGTTAATATTTAACTGCGCTATGACCTGATTGGTGAGCTCGCTTTTGAAGAGTTTTAATTGGCTGGCTATTGAAGGCCCATGTACATCTCCATTTAGATACTGCAAATGACGCCCTTTGTAAAGGACTCCGGTGGATGGATTCGATGATATTCGGCGTTAGAATCGAAGAAACTAGCCGTGTACAAATATAAATAGTTCTGTTGATGCCCATGTTCTTCTTTCACCACAATCCTCAAGATTCTACTTCTACTGTTCACATCTGCTTCCTCGGATTCTCTTTGATATCACTCTAGCCATGTCTCTTCCAACCCGGTCCCTTGGCCGTAACGGTCCCCAAATTCCTGCAGTTGGTCTTGGGCTCATGAGCATCGGAGGTACGTATGGATCTGCCGGTTCTCTCGAAGACAAGGTAGCCTTCCTCGAGCATGCTCATGCGATCGGTGCACGATTCTGGGATACAGCCGACCTGTACTTCGACAGTGAAGATGCAGTGGGAGAGTGGGTGAAGAAGTCAGGAAACCGCAAGGATATATTCCTGGCCACCAAGTTTGCGATCCAATTCGACATCGCCAAGGGTGTTCAGACCCTCCGCTCTGACCCGGAGTATATCAAGGCTGCTTGTGAGAAAAGTCTGAAGAAACTCGGGGTTGAGACAATTGATCTTTACTACTGCCATCGGGTTGATGGTGTAACGCCCATTGAAAAGACCATCGAGGCTATGGTTGAGCTGAAGAAGTAAGCCACATCCCTTCAGATCAAGCGACTCTGTCGCTAATACACCATTAGGCAAGGCAAGATCACCCATCTTGGATTATCTGAATGTTCTGCTGCAACTCTGCGCCGTGCCCATGCTGTCCACCCTATTGCCGCATACCAAGTGGAATACAGTCCATTCGCAGTGGACATTGAATCGTCCACCACCGAGATTTTGACTACCTGTCGTGAACTTGGTATCGCTGTTATTGCCTATAGTCCTGTTGGCCGAGGCATTTTGACTGGCCAGATTCAATCGTTCTCCGATATTCCCGAAACTGATTTCCGCCGCATCTTACCCAAGTATGCACAGGAACACTTTCCAAAAATCCTTGAACTAGTTCAGGGGTTGAAAGATGTTGCCAATAACCACGGCAGCACTCCTGCCCAAGTTGCCATCGCATGGCTTCTTGCTCAAGGCTCTGACGTCATTCCTATCCCCGGAACAAAGTCGATCAAGAATCTTGATGAGAATACCAATTCTGTCTCTCTTACTTTGACGGATACGGAGCTGAAAGATATCCGGGCGTTGATCGAGCGAACTGAGATTCCTGGATCGCGGTATCCTGCTGTGTGGGTTTATATCTTTGTAATTCGTGATGATGTGCTAATATTATTTCAGGATGATGGACTGCGTGTTTGGTGATACTCCGCCACTCGAGGTCTGACGGGGCCTCTCTAATCTACTTGTGATCTACAAGTATTTGCGTTTGTTGTCGTGGATTCTAGGCTGATGTCATACCCCTCAGGCATCATTATAGGCCAATAGTATGGGGTACACAACTAGATTGGGACCAGTATTCTACCAGGGGTAAATCCCCTGGATACTAATTCCTTTCAAAAAAGGTGTATGGAGGGTTAGTGTCATGCGAACATATATAATTGATTCTACCTCACCAAGGTTGTGAATGTTTTAGGAGGTACTCAAAATCTTCTCATTTTGGCTGGGCATTTCCAGTACATCCATGTATTATTGGAGGAATGGCTGATTGAGACCCTGTTTGTCAGGACTTTTCTCCAAGTCAGATGAATCTTTCCTTCCATAGTCATACATACTTTTTGGTACTTCTAAGTTGTTAGTTGTTTTACATTGTGAGTTATGATGGCCAAGCCATAATACTAAGTGATATCCAATAATATATTCCGCAAGTAACGAGATAGAGATGCATATCTTCACACCTCGGGTCATAAAGGGAAGGGATAGCCGCGTTGAAGATTTACAGAATTTCAAGGATTCGGCTTATATTACATCATGTTCATATTTGGCCCCCTATTTAACATTAGCACTTGAAAGTAACATATTCATAATACTAGAATTGCCCAGTAACTCATAGGGTTGTGAACTTGTATTGGCCAATCAAGGCCAATGCCTGTATAAAATATTAGCGCATTAGCAAATCTTACATGCATATGAAATCAAATTTAGACATCGTTTCGGATATTGCGCCAATCACTAAAACTAGTAGACAGTGGCAATACCCTGACCTTATAGTGACTAATTGGAGTCAAGCATAAGATTATGTACTCCAAATAGCCGATAAACAGCAAGTCTTCAGCTCTATCTAGATCGGGTAGATCAGTCCTGCAGGCGTGGGATGTACTAAAAGTGGCCAATCGACAAGTCCTTTGTTATTTACCCATCAACGGCTTGCTTACAACCCTGTAGAAAGTTTCTTCATGGGAGGTCAATGCAACAAGGCACCGTGGCTGCGTTATTGGCTTGCAGAATATGCAGAACGGAGTTTATTGCCACACTGTATTATGATGCCCTTGAAGAACCCAGGTCTAGGGCTGATCAATCCTGTCATTGCCGAATGAACTAAAAGTGGCCAATGGACAATAGTTCCTTTGTTGCTTCTTCACTAACGACTTGTTTACAACCCTGTAAAACATTTACTTATGGGAGGTCAATGCAGCAGGTCACCATGGGCAGCCGTATTGACTTGCAGAATATGCAGAACGGGATCTATTGCCACACTTGTAACTAGGCTTTTGAAGAATCCGAATCTAGGCAACGGGTGCAATCAACACAAACACAATGCCTGTCAGTATTGATATATAAAGCCTCGAGAAATGCCCGGATTGTCACAAAGCATCAAGATTTTACTTTCAAAACATCCACCACCAACAACACACAAAGATATATCTTATTACAATACTTCACCATGGCCGTCCCAACCCTCAACTACAACCATTTCATCTCAGGCACCAAGGAGCAGCGCGAGACATTCTCTCATAATCTGCTAGATAGCTTTGAAAGAACTGGATTTGCCAAGCTCAAAGCTCATGCATTCAACACACGAGAGCTTACCGAATTGTTCAACTGGGTGACGCGCCTTTCATTGTATCTCGTGATTGTTACGGCAACTAACTATTTCCAGGGCCACAAGTTTTTTGATCGGCCATTGGATGTAAAGAACAGCACCCCAAACGAAACAGGCCCTAGGCCTATGCGTGGTTACACACCGTGGAGGGTTGAGGAGGTTGGAAAGCTTCACCATGATGCACAGGTTAGAATCATGAAGGATTCAAAGGTTCGCAATAGAAGACATCAGTTTCAAAGTGCTCAAGATCGTGACTGACCATGATAATGCAGGAACATTTCGACCAAGGCCCCGAATACGACACAGAGTACCCAAACAAATGGCCCCAGGAGCCTGAGCTAGCAGGCTTCCAAGACTTCATGGAAGAGTTTTATCGCAAGTGCGATAGCGTTTGCCTAACGCTCATGGGGGCTCTCGAGGTTGCTTGGGGCATTGATGATGGGTCTTTGGTTGCACGCTGCATTCCTAGCGCCACAGATCTCCGACTCACTCACTATCCCACAATTCCAGTCGACGAGATGAAGTCCGGCGGTACAAGCCGAATTGCACCACATACCGATTTTGGTCCTATCACGTTGCTGTTCCAAGACAGCACCGGTGGTCTGGAGATCGAAGACCGGACCACTAAAACTTTTGTTCCCCTCCCACCGACTGATACGATGGAAATGATCGTTAATGTTGGCGACACGTTGACACGTTGGACTAACGGAAAGATCACCGGTGGTATCCATCAGGTTATGACTCCCGAATCGATGAAGGGGGAGTGCGGCTTGGTGATTCCACCCCGAATGTCAATGGCCTATCTCTTCAAGGCTGAGCGCAATACCTCGGTTGGCCCACTGCCCAAATTTGTCACCAAGGAGTCGGCAAAGTATCCCGAAATCACGGCCTTTGAGTTTCAAAGATGGAAAAATAGCATTGTGTACAATGTGGAAGAGGAAGAACATGCCCGCAATTTTGATCGCTTCATTGAGACGTCTAAGGCTATCAGGCTACAGGCGTAATTGACTTGCATTTTGGACATGCGAGCCAGCCAGGGCAGCCAGTAGCATGAGGGAAGCCCAACTGGCATGGACAACACGCACGAATTGGAAATGCGTGAGAATGTTATCTTTCTACGACAAGTCAGTCTCAGCGTTTGCGAGAAAATGTAATTTTCAGAATGAATTTCAGACCAGATTACAGATTGTGTTTAAAGCTATGCTTTTGTTAATGAATAAAAATTTACTCATAAATCCTTCGTGTCAACGGTCTATAGTATGTTCGAGATAAACCTTGGAATGTATATGCTATATGTACCCACTCTATCTTGCTGGTACTACCGGTGATTGGTTAATTTGAGTACCTTATATAACCACTAATTAGCTCTGATTGGCCACTATGAGTTCATAGCTTGGGTTACTCACTGCTGATTGGTCAATTTGAGAACACATTGATTTAGAAGATCTAATGAGCCAATTCATGGGTAATCACTTGTTCAAGGAAGCACAAAGACTGATCCAAGAACTTAAGAATCGAAGAGCACTAGAGACTTTATCCTGCTGTGTATTTTCCACAAAGCGGCGTGGATTTCGCATGAAAATCGCCTTTAGAATTAACTTGATCTCGCCGTTTTCAGAGAGATTGAGTACCTGTTCCTGTACTTTACTCGAGACAGACTGATAATTGGCTATTTTGAGTACACCTCCCAGCATTTCTCTCTTATTGGCCACTATGGATACAATTTTATTCCTTACTGCTGATTGGATATATTCAGGACATACTGGCAAGGTATAATATCATGCTTTCTTTGTTTCTTAACGTCCTCTTCAATCAAATTCTTGTTCATGGTCTCTGTCGTCATACCCCGTGGCAATCTTAAAAGAAGCCCATCTATAAAACTTCCAAGCATCTCGAATCCACTGGAATATCAAACAATCGCCTTCTCCCCTTCGTCTCTACAGATGATTCAAAGACGGGAAAAATGAAACACCCCGAGACGATATCGCCAAGGTCCAAATGCAGTTCATCCACGATGGATGCTTTGGACGCGTCGCATAAAAAGGAGACGCTCACTAGCAACGAGTACTCTTCTCATTCCGATGTCGAAAAATCCTCGCCGTATCTCCCCACAACACCCGACCTAGCACCTCTCAAAATCGAGGTCACTTACCCCGAGGGTGGCCGCGATGCCTGGATGGTGGTATTGGGAGCGTGGTGCGGCCTAACCTCATCGCTGGGTATCTACAACACATCCGGTGTGTTCGAAGTCGTGATATCCAAAGTGATATTACCGGAAGCTTCATCATCTACCCTTGGTTGGATATTCTCAGTCTACGCCTTCGTAAACTGGGTCTGTGGAGTACAAATTGGACCGACCTTTGATGCAATGGGCCCGCGTGCGCTGATGATTGCGGGGACTATTTGCACGCTGATTGGCATTTTCACCCTCAGTGTCTCTACAGGTAAGATCGGTTCTCTTAATATACCGCATGCAATCGTTCATGTT
This sequence comes from Penicillium robsamsonii, assembly GCF_028829455.1. NCBI lineage: Eukaryota > Fungi > Ascomycota > Eurotiomycetes > Eurotiales > Aspergillaceae > Penicillium > Penicillium robsamsonii. The sequence goes on from NW_026643221.1 coordinate 4,986,581, forward strand.
TATACACTCTGCCGATACTGACGTTCCCTTGCTAACACCAATTTAGAATACTACCAGATCTTCTTGTCATTCTCCATCATGACCGGTATCGGCTCATCCCTCCTCCTGACCCCATCTATGGGTTGTGTCGCTCATTGGTTCATGGAGCGTCGCGGCCTTGCTAGTGGTATAGCATTCATAGGAGGTGGCTTTGGTGGGGTTCTTTTCCCCCTGATGATACAATCACTCCTCCCTCAAGTTGGCTGGGGATGGTCAATCCGGATCCTCGGATTTGTGCTGCTTGTACTTTGCGCTATCAGCGTGGCATTTTGTCGAAGCAGAATCCCTCCCCGCAAAGGAGCGGAAACAACTTGGCGAGATACATTGCCGGATTATAATATCTTCTTGGATGGAACAGGAGCCATGGCACTCACAACCGCTGGAGTCCTTTTGACAGATTTGGCGTACTTCATCCCGATTACATACATACCGCGTTACTATATCGATCGACAGCAACTACCCGACGAGGATGCACTGGCGGGATCGTCGGCATTTGCATATCAGCTTCTTGCGATTCTCAATGCCGCTTCGTGCGTTGGCCGATACGTGGCGGGCGACATGGCGGATCGATTTGGCAGATATAATACCATGATTGTCTCGTTGTTCTTCTGCACAGTATCGGTTCTAGGGTTCTGGTTACCAGATATTCTCGCACCAAACCTGGATTCCTACGCACTCTTGGTAGTCTTTATACTACTATTCGGTTTCTGCAGCGGTTCAAATGTTAGCTTGACACCAATATGCCTAGGTCAGCTCTGCGAAACCCAGGAATATGGACGTTATTACGCAAGCTGCTTCACGGTGGTATCTTTCGGGGTACTGGCAAGTATCCCAATCGCTGGGGGTCTTCTCGATGCGGTGGAAGCTACAGGAAAGGAGAAGTATTGGGGAGTGGCTCTTTTTGCTGGGCTCAGCTATGTGGGTGCGTTTTTAGCTTTCCTATGGGTCAGGATCAAAGTGAAAGGGACGGACTGGAGGGTAAGGTGGTAGAATACTAGGTTTTTGACGTTTCAAAGACCACAAAAGACTTGCAGCAATGTACTATAGACTAAGCTATACACTCATATACTAGGCCATGGAGTATTTTGATGCAGCACACGGGCCTGCTTTAATTGAGCATACCGATGTACTAGTATGCCCTGTCTTTTCAGTATTCATCCATAAACATCTTTAAATAGAAATATAAGTGAAGTCAGTATAGCAGCTTCTCCTAGACACAAGATAGAAAACCACGCCAAAGAATGTTTCGGAGGCATACGGGCACAGCGAACCACCCGCTATCCATTTGATATTTTTGACCCTAGAACATACATGGATTATCATCCGGTCTAGCCCACACCAACCTTAGGCTAAGATCTTTTATCCCTACCACAGGCAACTATACCCCCGTCACGCTAAGCCTTCTTAGGGAGTACCATAGCTATATTGGGCAGTACCTGCGTAGGATGTGCTGTTAATCATTATGTAAGGTACCCGTGGGTAATAGCACCACAGCCAGATTAGGTATAGCGTTTTGGTCCAGAGCTTCCTACAGTTGGATACCTTAAATTTTGTTGTTGATCTTTGTAGATACAAACCGCAGGTCAATCTCGAAATCGAGCAGATTGACTTCTCCTTGGTATGTTCCTATAATTCAGAGTATGAAAACAAAAAAAACCGAAAATAAACCAATATGACAACTTCCCATTTTCTGCCACTGATATGGACGACTGCTCGAGGTTTAAGAAACTTAAGCCGCAACAAGACCGTCTCTTGCATGTATAGGAATCAGTTTGCACTGTATCTACACAGTTTAATTGCGAGAGATTGATGATATTTAATTATGTCTATCCATATTGCAATTGCGAATTTTTATCCATATCTGTACAACGTACATGGGGTCGATCAACATCCTTCCCTCAATACTAGTCCATACTCCCATATACGCATATATGCATATACCTGGGTCCAGTTCAATAGTTAGAATCAAATCACTAATAATGATAAGTGTCAGCTACATTACAGGGCTACATATTCGATGACTTCAGGGAATATACAGGTCTATTTGCGGGCGGTGAATCTCCATGCCAAATGTGGTACGCCACCTCCGCATTTCTCGATGAACCAGAGAATTTGAGTATTTCTAGGGGTACACCCCTGTCCAATAACATCAATAACCCTCAACATGCAAACACAATCCTCGAGGCCGATCAGCTCCGATCAATTCCAAAGTTCCCACGCTCGTTGGCGCGCCCTCACACACCGCACCCCTGCCTCACACTCCTCATTTCTCTACGGTGTCATATCTACCAAGATCTACTGCCGCCCTACCTGCCCTGCACGCCTTGCTCGAAGAGCCAATGTTGTGTTTTACGACACAGAAGACCAAGCGCGACGCGATGGCCTTCGGCCGTGCAAGAGATGTCAGCCAGATAATGCGAGCTTCGTTGGAGATGGGGAGGAGGTTGTCACAAGGGTTCTAGCTCTTTTACGGACCAAGCAGGATGACCAGGATCTGATAGTGAAGCGAGGCTTGAAGGAGTTAGCGCAAGAGGTCGGTGTAACGCCGAGTTATCTCTGCCGTGTGTTTAAGAGGACGATGGGGCTTACGCTAGGGGCCTACATGATAGAATTTGAGAGAGAGGTAAACGAGGGCAAGACAGAAAGCTCAGTTCAATCTTCCAGCACAGTTGGATCTGGTAGGGGTGACGCGACGGGACTCTTGACGCCAGCAACAACAGCAGGGAGCCCCATACCACCTGTCGAGAGTCCAAAGGACGAGTTGGCAGAGCAGCAAGTTGGAGATATCGCAGAGGCTCTAGACTTGAACTTTGATTTCGACGAGTGGTTCTGGACTGGGGGCTTCACTCAAGAAGGCTTTAATGAAGGCACCTTAAATGATGGCTTGAACTCAGACCCTTTGAATAATGGCGTATACAGGTGGGATACATAACATGGTTGATGTTTGGGTACATGATCTTTACTATTTGCTTTCCGGGATACGAGAACCATTCTCTTTCTTCAAGATGTTCTTGATAGTCAGTTCACGGTACTTTTTATGATAACGAGTGACATGACTATTGAATTTATGGGAAGATCCAAGCATCCAACAAGCATCTAATAAGCACCAAGCCACTCTGCACGTGACCATACCCCTTGAAGATACAAATCTCCGTACGGAGTACATTCTAAGGCTATAAAAGTAGACAAATTTCATCTATCTCATCTATCTCATCTATCTCATGTATTTCATCTATTTCGTAACCCCTAGCATCGAGGAAAAGTGGATATCCTACATAGACGATTGTTGATCTTTAAATAAATCCGAAAACTATTTACTACTTGGCCCACTTGGCACCCCTTGGGGCCAAGAAAACCAGCTAAATAAATTAGGGAACCCCGCGCCCATAAAAAAAAACGCACGTCCGTGTGTTCTCTTCTTCCTATATCAGATCCTCCCAATGAGGATATGACCTCACTCAGCGACTCCAGCCCAGGGAACTGGATCACCGGTAGCTACACTGGCAACAGCATTGGGGTCCGTATCACGATCGCAACATTTATCGGTGTCGCATGGTACAACGTCATTGAGCTAGTCGTGCTCATCTTTCTAACCTTCAAACGCTATGAAGGTCCCTATTTCTGGAGCATGCTGATAGCCAGCGTTGGAATCTTACCATATTCGATCGGCTACCTACTCAAATTCTTCGATCTCACGTCCGCAACTTGGGTGCCCGTCACGCTGTTAACGATCGGCTGGTGGACGATGGTAACCGGCCAATCATTTGTGCTGTATTCGCGCCTCCATCTGGTGATCCAGAATATGCGCGTTCTGCGCATGGTGAAAACCATGATCATCACAAATATTTTCCTCCTGCACGTGCCCACAACCGTGCTCACCTACGCGGCAAACTTTTCCAGTACAAAAGCCTCGATTTCGGGGTACGATGTCATGGAGAAGCTACAGTTGACAGGATTCTGTGTGCAGGAAGTTATCATCTCTGGGTTGTACATGTGGGAGACGAATCGCATGCTGCGCTTAAATCAGGACCATGTTAGTCGCAAGACGATCTTGCAGCTGCTCGCCGTCAACGTGTCTTGTATCCTGATGGATATCGCCTTGATGATTATCGAGTTTAGGAACTACTATATCTACCAGACGACCCTCAAGGCCACGCTGTACAGCATCAAGCTGAAACTCGAGATTGCAGTCCTCGGCAAGCTGGTCAACATCGCCCACCAGCACATGTGGAGATCGTCATCTTTCAATACTGCCGGCGGGCAGTACCCGTCTTTCGTTGACCCGAGCCATGCCCTGCATGATTTCAGCCATGCAGACTCTTTGGCTACCAACTCGGGATCCAAAGGCCGCGTCTCTGGAACTGAGGCCATGGACGCCGACATGCGATGAGCCTGGCTGCGTTGCTACTTCTACATCAGACTTCTACATCAAGCCAGATGGCCAACTTGATCCATCCAGTATTGCGATATCATCTGCTGTGCGTGAGCTGATCACCCACCTGAAGTGATCCCACTCATCCATCTCCGACAGCCACGCACCGGCCAGCATTCGCTTCGCGCCTGTTACTCAAGATTTGACTCCGCCGCTCAGGCTGATTCAGATCGGCAATCAACCATGGGATAACCACCCACAATGCCCCCAACATTGAGTCATCCGTCCGAATGGCCGAAAGCGAACAAATTGGCCGCATGGAAAGCAAATGTGCTTTCGAACATGTTGGAACCGAGCAAACTTGGGGCAAAATAGTATTTATGTTCATCCGATAGAGATAGACATATCGGAGCGGCATACTTTCATCGCTCTGAGGCTACTTTTGAAACATGACGAGCCTTCTGATACCAATTTCTCCGACTCGGAAACCCCACTACTGAGTGTAGATGTGCGGGGGATTACATTCTGGCATATACAAAACCAATTCGTCCTTCTGTATGGGTGTAGGTAGTTTGTGCACCGTATAGATTCATAATAAGTTGACCTAGAAATTTGCCGCCTCGGGACATAGCGTAAGACAGGAAAGCACGGCAAATGAGCTAATGGCCATGGAAGAGATCTTATTTTGCGGGCAATCAAGTACCTCTCTTGGACATTGCTTGGGTGAGTATAGACAAATATAGCCAATGGCGATGTTAGCTAAATAAAGGCGTATGATGAATTTAGGCTTTTGACACTTTCCAGTTTGTTACACGAAGTGATGGCTTTCGTGTTTATAGAGATGTCTTACTAGGTTTTGCGCGTGTAACGTGCCATCTGCAGTGAAAAGCTCTACAAAACATAATGAATTTTAGGAGCCTGATATCTACTAGATCGCCGATAGGACGAATCAAGTTCCGGAGTCTAATTGTCAAGGTGCATTTGTTGAACGATTGGAGGCCCATATCTAGTATTTTGGTCCTCGTCTCTGGCTCATTTCAAACATAGAAACTATGATTATGTTTTTACTTCCGAGTACGTACATACGTCTCATTTTAAGAAGTTGACATGTCATATTCCAAGATTAAGCTTTTGTTTGTTATGTACAAAATTACATATCTCTTGTCTATTGCTGGGCTTAAATATAATATCTGACATAGTCTCTGCTGAGAGGTAGATCAGGCAGTCTCTTCCGTTTGCTCTCAGGCATACATAGTCTCTACCGCCTCTATAGACCGCTTCTTAATGCAACTACAGACTTTCCAAAAAACCTATTGCTTTCACAGCAGATCTCTAGGTTATGTTTCTCTCAAACCCACCGCGAGGTTTCTGACCAACGTGGGATACATAGATGCCCTAGACAAGGCTTTTGGGGTTGCAACAGAGCATCTTTCCAATGAGGTCGCTGTGTTTCAGGGTGAGAACCATGCTAGCAAGGATCATCGCTATACTCAATTGGCAGCGAAGCGTTGGTCTGCTTGTAGGTTTCGCACCTTCACATTCTACAAGAGTTATCACCGGTACCAACTGAATTATATGGTTACAGGGTGGGGGAAGATAAGAGTCCTTGTTTCTACAATCATGCAACAAGTAGTTCATGAATGCTAGAGATCCAACTGTCGTGTAATGAGCTCAAGGAATTAGATTTATGCATTTGCTCATGTGCCTTTCTATGCTGCCTTAAATGATATGTATGGTATTTCGGTCTAGATAAATATCTGCTATATCAACTTGAATTTCACGCCCCTTTTCAGAACGCGTCATGTTAGGCTAGTCAAACCAGCGGTATACTTTCAACCGACATCGGCACCACCATCCGACTCCAAAGCGGTAATATCCCTATAGAATAGTCCGATATTAACATCCCAGTTTCCATAGCGTCATCGCCAAACCCCAAGCGAGAAAATCCCGAAGCAAAAAAAACGTAATCAAAAAGGTCCAAAATTCACGTTGTGCCCTCTGTCGATCCCGAGGTGAACCGCCTACACCCGGCCCGGTTATATCGGGAGTGGGGAGACCGATTATAAGGCACACACAAGACCGTTGAACATTTGGAAAAAGTGAAAGAAAAAAAAAAAAAAAAAGAAAGGGTATATTTGTCTTCTATGAATCCGTATTCGTATATATTTATATTTATAATTTAAGCCTAGAGAAACCTCAAGACCCTTTCCGTCGATCATCAAGCTGATCATGCAAGTAAAGCCGGCCCTCTGTATTGACGAACCCGCCAATTCCGAAAGCGGGGATAATGCGGCACATGCGCAGCAGTGACGCGCCGATCCAGTCGCGACTGACACGGCTGATTCGGTCTTTGGTCGGCATAACCTGTGGCCGGTTGTATAGATCCAGACCGAGCAGGTGGATGGGCGTACTGACGAGTTGGATGGAAGCTGGGATCGCGAGCTGCGCAATCAGAATCTTGAGGTATTCTTGTGAGGCGATGGAGTCTGGGATCGATGTTGAGACCATGGCCGGAAGGCTGAAGGAGCCAAAGATTGTGAGCGCGTCCCGGACGAGAAAGGCTGAGTATGTTGCTACTGGAATGCGGGTGCGGCCGATCGAGCGGGCCGTTTTAGGGGATGCAGTTGTGTTGGAGGTGGAGGCGGTAGTTGGAGTTGAGCCTGGTGTGGCTGTATTGTTTGTGGGTGCCATGGAGGTGTTGCCATGGCCGAATAGTTGGGCGAATTTCACGTCCTTCCAGATGCCCACGGAGGAGTTAACTATGAATGTTGAAGCGAATGTGGTCATGCCTGCAATGGCATGGTCGATCTTCGGGTACCACTTGCTCAGGATAGTCTCTGAGGCATTGGCTGTGGCGAAGGTTGCAGTGTAAAGGGACCAGACGAGCAGACTGGGTCGTGACGTTAAGAAAGTTGCAGGTTGTGTAAGGGAGAACCAGAGGTGTCTGCGGAATGCTGGGAAGAGAGGTTGGTTGTAGAAGGATTTCTCAACGACGAGTCTGGGTGATATTGGTCAATATATGTTGATAAGATAGAGTTCAACTCGACTTACCTGTCAAAGATCATCACCGCTGGCGTTATCAATGTTGCTGAACCTGCAGCAATGAGTACATCGGCCGCCAACAGTTCCGCCATCCGGGTTTTGGTGTGCTGGATACCGAATGGCATAGCCTGCTCTTGGACTTTCTGCGTCATGGCTTATCGTGTACTTTGTATGGTTCAAGCAGACAATGCTACCATCATCTGTTGACTGTTCGACAATCTGTTGGGTTCGTGTAGAGACAGGACCGGGCAAAGTTCGGTAAGCTGTAATCTAATCGTGTTAGATCAAACAAATCTAACGCGGGGCATTTGAATTATGAGACAACTTACTGTGGAACAATACTGAGTTAGGGTTGGGGAGATGAAAGAAGAGAGAAGAGAGTGGAAGAGAGTGAGAAGAACCCCCGTAGATATATCAGGTATTCTATAATGTAATGCCAACCTTGGAACATCTTATCGAGAAATTAAGCAACATCGACATTTATAGATCGCTGGCCCAAAAAAGATACTTCGGCCAAGCGAGCCAATCACAGGGCCAACCGGGCCGGCGGCCGGTGCTGCATACGGGCCGGTGATTGGTGCAGTTGCCCCGACCTTAACTCAGGGATATTCTAGAAGTCTAACATTTTGGTATAGAGGACTCTGTAAGCATCGGATGGACAACGCGTACGATTACCCAAAATGGACTGATGTATGGCTCATCCCCGCATTCCTCCGATCTCATTTCTCTGATATCTGAAGAGGTTTTTCTTTTCTCTTTCGCTTCTGCGGGGGTTATTATTCGCCTTAAAAATCAGGCACAAGAGACAGGATTTCGATCTGCATCCCGGCCTGTCCCTCACTAGTACAGGTCCACTACGAGTACCTGATTACAGAGGGGGAGAGGGGAGGGGGGGGGGGGGGGGGGGGTAGAAGATGAAAGCAAGCGGGAATGACTCGATTTCTATGTGCTGTACTGAAAAGAAATACCTAATTACAACACAAAAATGTAGACAAAGCAGGAGACAACTGCATGAAGGCTTAACAATACCCCGACAAAAGCTTCATCCATGTTTTTCCAATAGGCGGACATGATAGCCATAGATAAGAATCCCGGGTGCTATGCATGACCGTACATTTCCACTTATGCGTTGGGCTCTTTCACTATATGGTGTTATGATTGACTATAAGCGTCACATTCCATGTTGCTCATATCATACCCACGAGTAGTATGATATACCAGAGATTATCGATCTACAAGGCGAGATTTGGGCATTAAAGATCAATTTCCAGTGTCATTTCTGTGTGGTTATCACTGGGCACCAATACACCAGTAGGTGGACCCAATAATGATTCTGCAACAGTTCCACTTTAAGAGTACCGACACCGCGGGGTTTGGTATGATGTGTCACTGCAAGTGCATTTCTGACTCATACTCAGCCAATTTCCGCTACAATATACGCTGTATACCTAACATAGGAGCTGGGAAACAACCCCTTGCTGTTGGACTTTTTGTTCTACCATCGGTCGTGTTCCTGCGTGAAGATGTTTGAGCTATACGCTGGTATATCATACCAACCACGCCGTGAAGCGCGTGTGGAGTCAGCCTACTGAGCACTTTCGAAGTGGTATCAAAATTGAAGACATTACATAGGATCAACTCGACACAGATCTAAACTAGACTATCAGGCGACCTCGGTTTAAAACTCAAGTCAAAGCAGGAAACCCCCCTTTGCTGTGATGTTCTGACAGATTCTCAAGTGACGCTGATTCCATTTACTATACTTTGATTCTCGCCTTGATATAGCATATGCAATTGAATTATCCTTGCTTTTTGCGGCATCATGACCAGTTCAAGAAACTGTCTGCAACAGCAGATTTCGAAAGCCCGCCCCCTTATTTGTATGTGTAGTACTTGTGATAAAGCACAAAGATCCTTGACGCCTGGAAATATGGCACAGAAGACTGCAACGCCGTATTGCAATCTTCGTCACGACAGCTTTATATTCGCCCAGCGATGAGTCGGTATCTATTAAACATATAGGTCACTAAATTGGCGCTTACCTATTTTCTTGTGATCGTTTAGGCAACGGGAGGGAATTCCACTCAGTATATCATAAATTGGCGATGTTCTCGGCGCAAGCTCGGTTTAATCAATGACCACCGATTGAACAGTGAATTATCCTAAGTCAAAAATGGCATAAATCCTTTTCATAATTGAATTAAACCATATTTCTCACGATCACCGTGATTGTATGTAGTCAATGAAAATTAGCCTTGAGGGTATAGTTAGTAACATTTCATGGCGTCTATAGGAATTTAGCAACTGTTGGGAGCGGAGATTTCAAATGATATGTCCACATGGCAACTTTGATATACACACAGACCGATTATAAACTAGGAAATTCATCTAAGGTTTTCTTCCGATGGTACTAGTCTACGATTGTTGTGATGAATTTGTATTCAGGGGAAAGATGGAGTTTATCAGTTGAGTTCTCAGTATGTTAGTGTCGTTGAAGTGTCATATCCATAATATCTCTTCCGAGGTTGTCACGTTCTTATTCATACTAGTGGTTTTCCCAAATCTGCAGTAGAACCATGAATGTGACCATGAAGCATTTCCATAGATGGCCTAACTCCGAACGCTAACTCCGCATTTAGATAAGCCCAGAACCTTCTCCACATTAGTCACATGGCGATTGTGCCAGCGCGTTCTATCAAGATCACATACTCAGATCTCTAGCTTATCTCGCGTGCATTCCCTTCGGTTCCTACGTACCTCCAAGTCCAAAGACCGAATACAATCATGCCCCCTATAACCGTATCCAAAGGGCGCGGCCCCTCCAGCGACCCAAACGAAACCTTCACGCAAATGGCCGACACAGACCTGGAATCCCTAGGCCGGCACTGCCAATACGAGTACTGCGGCCAACTAGATTTCCTCCCCTTCCGCTGCGAATCCTGCCACAGCACATACTGTCTAGACCACCGGACCGAAACCGCGCATGAGTGTCCTCGCGAAGGCGAATGGGCCCGCCGCCGCAACGGAACAAACACCAATCGTGAAAACCGCACCGCCCCCGAAAAACCATCTATCTACAACACCGACCAATGCGCCCACACCCAGTGCAAAACCCTCATCAACACTCTCAAAGACCCCGCCGTGCGTTGCCCCCAGTGCAACCACCAGTACTGCCTGAAACACCGTCTCCGCGAGGAGCACGAATGCGCCAAGATTACCCCGCTGGGCGCGCGCCAGCAAAATGCCGCTTCATCAAATGATACAATCAAGTCCATGTTTGCGCGCGTGCGCACCTGGGGCCGCGATAAACAGCAAGCCGCTGCCAAGGGGACCCTGCTGCCAACTCTCCCGAAGATGAAGCCTAAACCGAATAGTCCGGCTGCCCGTGCGGTTGCCGTTAATGGCCTCAAGCGATCGGCGAAGGGAGATGCTTCTGTTCCTGTGGATAAGAGGCTGTATTTGCATGCTGTTGGTACGGCGGAGACACAGGCTGCGAAGCCGCCGGCTGGTGATTTCTTTTTCGATTCGAGGTGGAAGGTTGGCCGTGTGCTTGATGATGCAGCGAAGAAGTTGCGGGTTCAGAACTTGAACAATCGGGTTGATGGGGAGGATTCGAGGTTGCGGATCTTCCATGTTGAGTCTGGGGATTTCCTTGAGTTCTCGGAGACTATTGGGGCTGGGAAGGTAAAGCAAGGTGATACGATTGTGTTGTTACGCGGCGCTGGGGCTGTTCTTGAGAGCGCATGATGCATTTATTTGCATACTCTTTCCGATCTTATATTGTTGATTTTTGCTTTTTGCTTTTCGAAGCATATACACAGCCTGATACACCTGGAAGCATGTTTTGCTTCAACATGCGCGAGTTGATTTTCTATACATGTAGACTCGGAGTTTGAATGCATTGCTATTTTTAATTTTAAAATATGTATAGGCCTGTGGTATACACCATAGAATAATTGGTATCATACAAACATAGTAACTCGGACAGTGCACGCAAACCATAAACCAGGAATCTATATAAATCAAACACTCATCTTCATTTTGATGATCTTGTGAGGCTTATATCCAATGACCTCAAACTCATCCTCCTTCCAGCCATCAATGACCGCGCTGCCCCGGTCATCACGCTTAATGCGCAGCTCAGGGAACTCCGTTGGTTCCCGAACAAGCTGCTCATTAAGCGCATCGATGTGATCAAGATAGACGTGGGCATCACCCATGGTGTGAATGAGAGTTCCGGGATGAAGGTCCGCAGCGTGTGCGAGGATATGAGTGAGGAGGGCATATGACGCGATATTGAAGGGTACACCAAGACCCATATCACAAGAGCGCTGGTAAAGCACGCAGGACAGGGTACCCTTCTCCGATGGACGGCCAGTCTTTTCATCGAGCTTCATGCCAGGTGGGAATGAGACGTAAAACTGGGCGAACATATGGCACGGCGGTAGGGCCATCTTTTTCAGATCGGCGGGGTTCCACGCGCTCATGATGATGCGGCGATCGAAGGGGTTGTGAATGAGCTTGTGCACAACATCTTTGAGCTGGTCGACACCCTGGCCGGTGTAATCCGCCTTGGCATCGACGTACTCGGCGCCAAAGTGTCGCCACTGGAATCCGTACACGGGCCCTAGATCGCCTTCTTCGCGGTGGCCGAGTCCGGACTTGTCCAGGAACTCGCGGCTTCCATTTCCGTCCCAGATCTTAATGCCAGCCTCGGAGAGTGGGAGTGAGGAGGTGCATCCAGAAATGAACCAGAGTAGTTCGGCGAGCACGGCGCGTAGGAAGACTCGCTTCGTGGTGAGGAGGGGCAAGACGGGGATTGGCGCGCCGCCTTCTGGGTTCGGCTTCGAGAGAGAGAAGCGTAATTGGGGTGGTGCAAAAACTGATTGCGTGCCAGTGCCAGTGCGGTCGGGTCTGTGCTCGCCTTCGGAGAGGATTGTGCGTATCAAGTTGAGGTATTGGTGCTCTTCATGCGAGGGGTCGTGTGGCGGCGAGGATGCCGCGGGGGCTGCAGCAACTTGATCTTGAGTCATGGTGCAGCTTGAATTAGTGAGAGATAGAGTATCAGGCTTTCTGCTGAGATTTGACAGTAGAGAGACACTTAAAGTGCCAAGTGGATAATGGAGAGAATCTTGGGGATCGGTGGATCGCGTCGACGCGACACGTGATCACGTGATCATTTCGTATTTTATAGTGCTCTAATCAACTTATCCAAGAAATTATCCAATCAACTTTTAGTTCGCTATTATAGGTATCAACATTGGTACTGACATACATAACTCTTTAGAAGCCCATATATAAAATTTTAACAAACTATTATAGATAATTCGGACCTTCTAGCATACATATTGCTACAAGAACAATAATAGTTCAGGAATAGGGAACTCATATCTTATTTTCGGTAAATATCTGATAGTATGCGCTCTATATTCAGTCAACCTAACACCGCTGGAATGGATGCACACGCTTTCTATGGCGTGAAATGAATTTCTCGTTATGTCTTTTTTCAAGACACTTGCTGTCTGGTTAAAATCAGTGATCAAGCCGTCATGAATCTGCAAGCAAGTCCACTCCAACTCCCCGCAGAGCACCTACCGCCCACTCGGGGTACTTCGATTTATCGCCTCCATAGATGTCGGAGAAGAACTTGCGGAGGAAAGCCGGGTATTTGTCATCAATAATGGCCTGTCGGATTTTGCCCATCATGGTCAACATATAATGAACATTATGGATGGTCAAACTGTGGAAATATTAGAACCGAAACAAGATATTGTGGTCAATCCACACTTACAGATGAGCCCCGACGGTCTCCTTGGCTGTGATGTGGTGCATGTATGCTCGCGTAAGCCCGAGACCACCTTGGTCAGTTGGACGACAGCAAGTGCAGGTACAGCCCTCCTCAACTGGACGGAAGTCATCGGCGAACGATTTATGGCTTAGTTTCAACGTCCCAGAGGAGACGATGGCATCGCCAAAGCGCTAGTTGGTGTTAGTGCCAGAACCAAACCGGAGGGCTTGGTGAGTCTTACCGCTGTCCGCGTTGGCCAAACACAGTCAAACATATCTGCACCGAGAGCCACTGCTACAACAATATCCTCGGGGTATCCCTATTTTTTGTGATTAGCCAAGGCCGAAGAACCAATTCAGTCAGACATACCACGCCCATAACGTATCTGGGTTTATGTTCCGGGAGAATATCAGTGCATGTATCAACTCTTTGTCTGGTCAGTTCATCCGATCTCCTTTTTGGTGAAAGTAGAGCCACATACACTTTGCAGAACTCCTCCTTCGCCTCTCCACCAGATAGACCTCCGATGGCAATTCCCGGGGTATCTCGCGCTACCATCTCTTCACAGCATTGTTTTCGCAATTCGAGATCCAGACCACCCTGGATGATACAGAAGAGATTTTGTCGCTCGGGATATTTATGCTCCTCAATGCACCGGTCTAACCACCGTACAGAGCGGTCCATAGCTTCCTTGATGCGAGCATGATCTGGCGAAGTGGTTGCAATTACATCGTCTAATTGCATGATAATATCAGATCCGATAGAATTTTGGAGAGAAATGGAGTGTTCAGGAGTCAGTAACCTGGTAAAAAGTTAGTTTTTCGGCTGCTCAGCTACACAGTACACAGCGAAGCCACCTACATTGGCGAGCCATCGTGCGGGCTAAGGAATCGCACTCCTTCCTCTGTGACAGTCGCCAACTGAAGAAGCGACACCATCTGGAAACTAAGTGACAACATATCCGGTTAGTAACATACTATCAATTCTGCAAAGGTGGTGTCTCACCCCCCACTATCGGTCAAGAGATTGCGATCCCAGCCTTGTAACTTATGCGCTCCACCAACTGCATCTAGTACTGCCTGACCGGGCTTCAGGCCTAAGTGATATGTATTATTCAAGCACAGCATACATCCCGTCTCTCGCAGCTGATCGTATGTTAGGCCCTTAAGAGACGCCTGTGTCGCGACAGGCATGAAGATCGGCAGAGGCACTGAGCCATGGGGCAAGTGGAGGGTACTCGCACGCGCCTTGGTTGTCTATATGTACCATAGCACGCATCAGATATATGTCAAAGTGGGGTTTAAGTGGCTATCATGCCACAAGGACATACCGAGCATTTGGCGTGACGATCAAAGGTTAATGCGGAGGGCATAGATTTGCGTGCAGGAGCGGCGGTTGACATATTTGCGATTGATATGAATAGAGTCGAATACGATGTTCTAGCAGGATGCCTGGCTAGCAGACGATGGCATAGCATGGGGAGGGGGTGATTTAAGTGTTTGCGATGCGATCAGGAACACTTTTATCTGATAAGCTGTTTGTCTGGTTTGCATCATGGTTTTACTTTTTCTCTACGCAAAATATATAATTTGGATGTCTTTTGGACTTGTTTGTATACATAAAGTCCTTCAATGCTCTACATAGGATTTCAAGGTTGGACATATATTCCGCTTGAGGCTCAATATTTCCACTAATGAACCTCGTTGCTACCGGACAACCATACATAACCTAACCCATAACCTACAAACTACTTACGGAAAATATTATCCAAGAATTGAATTACTCATAATAGCCTTGCTTCTAACTACGGATACTCCTTGTCACGACTCCTTTTGGAATCGGCCCCAGTTGTCCCTGAGATCTCGATCCTGGGAAACCGCAATTCAGGGGAAACAAGAGAAATACCACCTAAATATGTACGAAGCGTCCGTTTAGACCAAAAAAACTAACATTTCAAACTCTAGTTCAAGTCCTGAAAATATGTGCCCCCAATACTCCAGCGTCGGTAAAGCGTCGGAAGAATGCCGAGTCGCCCTAGTGCGGGGGACAAAAGCCCGGGGAAGCTAAATCACACAGGGGGAAAAAAAAAAGAAAGCGAAAAAAAAAAAAGAATATTGCGGTCTTCTCCGATTTTATTTTCCTGGCACACCTCTTCTGTGTGTTTGGGAAAGATCTTGGCAATATGGCAACTGAAAAATACATGCACGATGTTGAACAAGGCTCAGAGGTATCTTTTCCCTTTTCCCTTTGCTATAGAACCTGACGTTGGTGTTGGTGTTATGGTGTTCGAGCTTAAGATGACTGACAGTAGCGCAGCTTACCAGCCCAGATGTGGTCGACGATGCTCTCAACGCACGCGAAAAGGCCTTAGTCTGGAAACAAGACCTACGCATCATTCCCTTGTGCGCTGCAATTTACTTGCTTTGTTATCTCGATCGCTCTAATATCGGTATGTCTTCGGCCCCCAAAGTCGGACAGAATTGAAGCTAAAATATCTAGGCAATGCCAAAATTTTGAATGCAGATACTCACAATGATCTCCTTTCTGAGACTAATATGACTTCATATCAGTTCACGTGAGTCGCAAATATTAATTAAACATGAGAATCCAAAGCGCTGACATACGAAAGGATTGCACTCATGGTATTCTTGATCGCATATGCACTGTTCGAAGTCCCGTCAAACTACTTCCTGAAGAAGCTCCGCCCAAGTGTACGTCTAAATCAATCCAAACCCATCATCCATTCCTAATCATTACAAATCCATTAACAAACACTAGCGCTGGATTGCCTTCCTCATGATCTCCTGGGGCGCAACAACAATGGGTCTTGGTGGAGTTCACAACTACGCGCAAGTAACAGGACTCCGTTTCCTTCTCGGCGTAATGGAAGCTGGCCTCTTCCCCGGCTTCGTATACTACCTTACGTTCTGGTACCGCAACTCCGAACGATCGATCCGCGTAGCTCTGATTCTTGCCTCGGCAACACTTGCTGGAGCATTTGGTGGTGCCATTGCCTTTGGTGTGGGCCATATGAATGGCACTCATGGCCTTTCTGCTTGGAGATGGCTGTTTATCATTGAGGGGGCCCCATCGTGCGCGTCTGCTGTTCTGGTCTGGTTCTTGCTGCCAGATTACCCAGAGACTGCCAGTTGGCTTACTGCTGAGGAGAAGGAGCTTGCTGCGCAGAGGCTGAGTTTGGAAGGATCTAAGGGTTCTGACCATGCTATGTCTTGGGAGGATGCTAAGGCTACCCTGACGGATTGGAGATTGTATGCTCATTATGCGGTATGGTTTTGCTGCCCTTTTTTCCCTTCTCGATTTCTGAAAGCTCATCGGTCAAAAGGTCTACTTCGGCATCTCGACGCCATTTTCTAGCCTTTCTCTTTTCACACCTGCCATTACTGCTGGTCTGGGATACTCTGATCTCCACGCTCAACTGATGACCGTGCCTCCGTACGCGGTAGCCTATGTTGTGACTATAGCTGTGGCCTGGTCTGCGGACTACTTCAACAGGTAAATTGTCTTCTATTCTGAAGCATACCCAATCACTAACCCGAAGTCATGAATTTTTAGCCGTGGTCTTCATTCCGCCATATTCTCTTTCATCGGGGCAATTGGCTTCCTCGCGTCCGCAGTTCTTCCCGCTAGTGCATATCTAGTAAGTCAGCCAATCATCCCACCTGGCCAGGTGCGCACCAAGCCAATGAGCTAACCCAAACACCAGAGCCGCTACGGATGCCTCATCGTAGCAGCCAGCGGCGCCTTTGCCTGTATCCCACCTCTACTAGGCTGGCTATCCTCCAATATCAGCTCAACGGCCGGTGCAGGACTCGCAATCGCGCTCAACATATCGTTTGGCGCTCCAGGCCAGATCGTCGGCGTCTGGATCTACAAAAGTGACGAAGCAAAGATTGGCTACCCAACCGGCCATTGGACAAATGCAGCATTGCTTTTCTTTGTGGCAGCCGGCTGCATTCTATTGAGGCTCTACTACGGGTGGCGCAATCGCCACGGAGACGGGGCAAGAGATGGAAAGTCTTTCGCATATTAGATTGATAGGGTTGGGGAATTGTGGAGAAAGTTGATGGCACTCGGTTTACGATCTGCAGGGTGTGCACAGTCGTATACGAAGTTGGGACTACATGTATCTGAGTCATATTAGATCGCCGAACTAATTAATTTTTAATGGAGATATATGAATTTTTCATAATTTTTGCAGAGTACAGAGTACATACAGCAACATTATAGCTCAGCTCTGCTATCTAACGCAGAAGATAAAGTGCAAGGTTGAAACTGTATTGTACATATCGGCTGAGTCTCTACTGTCCCCTTGTCTAAATTTACAATTCAAATCATATTCCAGATCATCTTCATCTCCACTCGCTCCTGTGGCTATAATTGCAGCAGTGACAGTGCTTTGGTGTGCGCGACGCTTAATTTTCCTTTTATGCTTCGTGGTCCCCGTTGTATGTGTACTGGCCGTAGGTGTCATGGCCATAGCATGCGCGCCGCGGGAGTGGGGAGTCATATCCCTCTCTGCGCGATGAGCCAAAGCATATGGTGATATTCGGGTGGACGCGATCTATTTGGAATGAGGCAGGGGGGCATTTTATGCTGTTTTGGATTGCCTGGATACTTTAGAGGTGGAAATGTCTGGCTTGAGGTAGATCGTGGCTGGGTTGGCTACGGCGATGGAATGATTGATTATATAAATATATGTAGTATTCCAACACCAAGTCTTTGGATTCTGCCTGGTAAGAGATGCTGCGTCTTAGGCAGTTTAATTTTCCCTTGTTGTCGAATAACGTCGATAAATATAGCCACTTCCTGAGCATGGCTGAATATCATGAGAGCGGCCTGTATTGTACGATATACTTTGTATAACGGATCGATATTTGATTTGCGTCGGAAAAGCACCATATTAAGCAAGAGTCTTGGCGATCACTCTTCAGGGCGAGGGTTTGTATACTGTGCAATTCTAGGCGGCTAAATACCGAGCATATTGCTAGCCATAGTTACTGAGAAGGCCTATCCTTAGATACTATAGTCGAGTCCATACAAAGTTCAGCAATGAGTTGGTCAAAATAGACAATTAAAGTTGCTAGTTAATAAAGTTCAGCGTTCCATGGTTCACTAAAAAGTAACCTTGGAACCGACCAAATATCCAACGTCGAGTCTACAACGTACTTTTGTAGAAATAGAAATGCTTCGTTATACCAGATATTAATAAATTTTTTTAAATACGTATATGATTTATCTCACCAAGATACAACGTTGGTCATTTGGAATGCTGCCCAACTCGGCCGCTATGCATCGGAAATTAATGTTTGGCTAGACACATGGCCAACGCTGTGCTACCCGCGGATGTGTAATTTCGGACGGGAGGGCCAATGCGGCAAGAACCCGCCAAGATCAACAGTACCTCAAACGAGGGTAACATGTACGACGCCCTTTTATAAGGTCTGAGTCTGCTCCAGCCGGTGGTCATGGACCATCTCCATTAGTATACCCGTCATTAGTAAAAAAAAAAAAAAAATCAAGAAAAAGGCAGGATCCAATCGTAAAATCCCTGTCAATAGATATTCTGTAATCGTATAATAAGAAACAAAAGAGAACAATTTGATAGAAACCAAACCCCGACCATTACAATCCCAAGTCCAGTACCATCCATATATGATACCAACGTAATAGATACCCCCAGTCCAGTTCCGTGTCCGAACTTCAAAAATCCAGCACAGCCCAACAAGAGACGATACAAAGAAACTCCCTCTGTCAAGCACATACACCCGATATGAACCAAGGAAAGATAAAACAAAGCAAAACATATCAAATAAGCAGACAGAACGTAAATCAAAATCAAAACCAAATTCTAGACAAGTAGATGCCCGGAAGATGACAAGTATTTGTCCCTTTTTTTATCCTGTAACTCCCCCTCGTGACCTTTTGTCCCAAGTTGCTTCCATCGCCACATTTGCCGTGTCGCATCGTGCTTGAGGTAAGAACGAGTCGCTTTGCATCTGCAGTAGCACAGACACAAACACACACACACACACTAATCCATAGCTCCAGGAGGTATCATCTATTCAAAATTCCACCTTAGACTTTTTGACAATGCCACAAAGTAGAGTTGTTCTCCAAACTATGCAGCAAGGAGTAGCGATTGGAAATCGTCCCGGGTATGACATCGAACCCACTCGAGCATGACAAGTCATATGTTCTCGAAAGGACAAACAGCAGTCACTTGACACAATGCATGAGACCGAGCCCCTCGCCTCTCATCAAGTGGCAGTAAGCACCCGGCCCAATTCCAGGTTTTTTGTCTCAAGGCAGACAGCACAGCAAGAGAGGAGACAAATCAAAAGCCGAAGACAACCTGTATGAACCCCAATCGGGGAGAAACAAAGACAACGATTGGTCGCAGAAAAGCATATGTGGAATGCTTCTCTCAAGAGATACATATGTGCACTCCCAGAAAACACGTATGTGGGGGACACCGAAAGAAGCTAAGGATAGCCTGATTCTCGGTGCATCACACGAGAGCTGACGACATCAAGACACCGTATCATGTACTTGAACTGTCGGGATCTAGGGTGTGTGTCACAACTGATATTGAGGTTTCACAGATGCGAAACAAGATAGTGACCTGCATTTGGAAGCGGTCATCCAAGACAGAGATCGTGGATGGTGCATCTTTCTTTTTTAATTATTTGTCCATCTTTCTGGTGCCAGAAACCATCCCACTAGAGCCCATGACATAGCCTCGGTAATGTAGCGAGCCATCGTGCGTAGTACTTGCAGAAATTGGGAAGATGTAGTTGTCGACGAGGGATAGTGCATGCATCAGCGGGACTCGGGGAGAAAAGGGTGTCGAGACGAGAAAGAGGCGGGAGAAGAGGAGTGCGGTGAAGGGGCTATATTTTTTTTCCCTGCAGTCAGAAACGCAAGTGAGAGAGCAAAGCGACAACAAAGATATGGGGTTTTGCATCGGATAGGACTTGTGGATCCCCGAGGGCCTTTCACAGGTGGAAAACAAACCAGAACAAGCACCCACTCACACAAGGAAATGAGGAGCCACAGAGTTCAGGATCAACATCAGAATCAAGAACCAAGAAATTTGATAAAATCACAAGAAGGGAAGAGAATGCCACCCAAGACTAGTAGGAAATATTTGAAATAAAGGATACGATCAGAAGCCGCCAGCTCCGCGACCATAGCCGGACGACGTTGCCTGCGGGAACAGCTGACCCTGATAGACTGTAGCAGCCCGAGGCTGCTGGTTTAGGGCCTTGAGGGCCACCTCGGCGGCGTCCTCTTTGGCATTGTTGATAAACTGCCCGTCGTACCAGTAACGAGCGGCGATATTCTGGCCCTGGACGGTGACGGTGCTGGACCAAGCCGTACGACCTCCTGCAATTCCAAGATAAATGTAATTAGCTTGCTGCTGTCAAAGGCTCGGGAACTAAAAGTCGGTGTACAAGGGAAGGGGGGCCATTTTTCTCTGTCTTTTTTTTCTGCAAGACTCCACTCCTTCCTGCAATGCCCACACACGAGACACACAGCGGTGGACTGAGGCACGCTGTGTATGTATGTATTGGATCGGGTAATAAGAGGGAAAATAAAATAATCTGGTGCAGCATGGGAAGACGATAGATGGAGACTGAAAGGGGAGGAGAATTGGAAATCGGATAAGTACCTCGCCGATCGGAGACAATATTGAAGACAGGAGGAGACAGCTTGGTGCGTGTGCAATGATCTAGAGATGGTTAGTCGAGTTTTCTTGTCATTTGGGATGAATTTGGGACTGCTGAGGTTTGACCACGCATGCCAATGGCTTACCCTGAAGCTGATCCTGCCAGCTGGGCCGGCTACCAACATTATTTCCTTGGAGACTGGTAGTATACGACATTGTTGCTTTGTAGAGCGAGATGGGATAATGTGGGAGGAGTGCTAAGCTTTGCAATTGAAGTGGTATGAAGTGAGATTGAAGGTGGGGAGGATATGAGTCCACGATAGTGTTTAATAACCCAATTGAAGAAGATCAGAGAGAAAAGAAGTCGAGCTTCAAGGGGAAGTCACAAGATATAAAAGAATTGGATCAGAGCTCAATTGGACCCGTTTGGAATCTCTAGTGATCTTCCTTGAATGTATTTTTTCAACCTTTCAAACAACGATATGGGGAGCGGGGAGTCATATAAACAGTGGGCCATATCTTCAAGGCCAGGGAAATAACACCCCGTCTCAGCTTCTTTTTTTTGTATTCTTTTTAATATTTTAGTATTTCTTTTTTTTTATCTTTTTTTTTTTAATTTCCCCCACCCCTGTGAACAAACAGGAGCCTAACCGTCAAACCTAACGGAGGGGCTTATGCATGTCGATGTGGACATGGCACAGCGTCAGCCAAATCCCCCCCTCCCTTATCCACCAGTCAAGGAACGTAGGTGTAGGAAAGAGTATGCGGATCATCTTGAGGCTGCAACCTGGAACGGCCCGGCGCACGCCGACTAAGCAAAAAACAGCCCTTGAAGAAACGCTAGACAGCACGTAAGGGTTATAGACGGAAGAGGGGCAAATCCGGATGCTCCCAAGTTGGTTCCCGCTCTATGATAGACTAGGAAATATTGGCTACTTCTCCTAGCCAGCATATATGATACCTTTTTCGGGAGAATCTTGGACGCGGATTGGATGGGAGAAGTGAACAACTCAGAGAAAACCCCACGTAGGGTTTTTTTTCTTTTTGGATGTGCATGAGGTATTCGGTTTGGATTTTTCTTTCTTTTTTTTTTTCTTTTCCTTTTTTGCTCCCTCGCCTCACTTGAGCACAAGTACTTTAGAGTAATAAAAAAGAAAACGAAAACTATCATCTCCCGGGATTAGTTTGCGCATGGACTTGAACCGTATCGGCGGAACGGCGGGCTTCTGGAACAACTATGAGAGACTGCATGAGGGGTAGAGAGCTGTGGGTGATGCCCAAAAAGCGGAGCCTATGGCCACAGCGTCAGTGTCATAGCTTTTATTGTTTAATTGTTTTTCGGGAGGATGTGGAGGATGCCTGAAATGTAGATTCAACTCCCAAGTTGGGCCGCACTGGAAAGGATTGCCAGCTCATCATGATGGATGAGATCATGATTATTTTGGAGAAGTCGATTTTCACATATCGACTGGAAACGACTTGCTGGGCACCTCTAAAGCCACAAACCGGGCCGCCCTGCATGAACAGTTGTTGTCGGGCCCAGGATCAACTTAAGAGGGAAAGGGAAAAAATAAAAAGGACAAAGCGATGGAATGAGGCGAGATGGATGGCATTTCCGCCGTAGAAACTTCAACAATCTGTCAGGAGGGCATGTGTTGCAGAGATCTCGAACAAAGATACGGCCAAGAATCAACCCCCTGGTTAGTTTTCCTGTCGGCTAGTCCCGTCGGGTTAACCGCCTAATGTGCAGAGAACCAAGGAAATTCGAGACTTCATTATTGTCCAGAGACAATACAAATCCCCCAGTCGGAATGCGTGTTTTGGCAGAGACGTGTTGGGCATTCATGCAGAGTCGACAGTATCCTCAACCATGGTTCTCGGTAATGCGGCTACATTGATGCACGAAACACGTAGAGAAACAGCCGATGGTGGACTAGGCCAGCACATTGTAGGGCGTCTAAAAATGTTGGAAAATAATTGAGGGGCCTGCCCCGCACCCAATCTTGATCTGCTAAACATCTTATGCTGCGCAGTAGACTACATAAGTACCACGTACAATGTTGGTACCTACAGTAGTAGACATAGTAGACATAGTAGACATAGTAGACATAGTAGACTATACTGGACTTAGAATACATGGGCTTGTTCTATAAGGCAGCAAGGCCAAGGATGTTCTTTGGGCTGTCGCGCTAAAAAAAGATTCATTCATAACCAATCGATCATGAGCCCTAAACAATAGTGACAGTTCTTCATATAATACACTAGTTCATACATTTCTTTTTTTTTCGCCTCTGAATGAGGAATATGTTAGGCGCGTAGGAGATGCATTGGAATCAAGACAACAGGTCAATAAAGCACGAGACATCTAGCTCAAGAATCGAACCATGGTTCACAGGATAAACTAGCCCTAGCTCCAAACCAGAAACCATGGTTCAGCTTTTGAAGCGGTCAGACCTGTGGACTCCAACGTACGCAAGTTGGGATGTGACTGTAAGCTATCATGCTTCTAATCCAATATGGAAAATGCCCATATCTGCAAGCCTGCTTGGTTCCCTGTCAAACCCAAATAAGAGGATCGCCCGGAATCAGCTTCGAGTCCCCGGGGTCCCATTAAACCAACATGATTCGTGTCAATGAAGATGAGGCGGAAAGGATGACGGATGAAAAAGTAATATAAAAATAAAAGGATGGCAAGAATTATTCACAAGAAGCTATACCTGAGCAAAAACAAAATATCCATATACTGCGTCATTCACATCATTAAGTCATTAAAGGCAGTATCAAGTCCCATTCACCATAAATATCCCGACTAATGGAGGACCAACTCATCCACTTAGCAAGGTCTTGGACCTGGAAACCCCTGCGTCGCTTAGGCGGATCCCCTCCGCTGTAGTGCCTGGCCGATCAGGCGCCGGGGGCCCATGCGCTCCAGGCTCTTTGCTAGCGAGTACTGGGCGGGAAGGATCCAAGACGGACGTCGCTCGTGATGCCAGCGACGACGAATGCAGTCGTCAACTAGCGCAATTATCCCTGTTGCGACAATTACACTGAAAAAAAAAAAGACCCCATTTATCAGCCTCATGCCTCATCATCACTTTGTGCAGGGGGGGGGGTATCATGGTGCATTCATTGTATACGAACCACATACCCCCTCGTAGGAGCGACAGAAAAAGAGGAGACAGAAGAAAAGAGGGGAAAGATACAAAGCAAAAAGCAAACAGGAAGAAGGCCAGATGTAGAGCCAGAGCTAGCACTAGAGACCAAAACTAGCCAGATGGTTGAGGGGTAGGGCAGGGATTCAGAATCACTTACTCGGCAACGTCAGGCATCGTCTTGTAAACTTCAGGATCACTGATCCACAATGAAGAAGGCGGCACCCAGCCCCCCTTACTCTCCTCTTCAACAACCTCTAGCGGCGCCAGCGTATCCGGTACCAAATGAGCAATAGTCTTGGAAGTGCGCGTGTCAACCAAGTAATAAGACACTTCATGCAGATCACCCTCTTTGCGGACCTCCCTCCGCCACTGGTACTTCGTGGACCAATACTCGAAGTCGTATTTTTTAGTCGAGCCGGGCCCTTTGCGGCGCAGCTCGACGTGCGCGTAATTCGAGAATTCGAGCAACATCGTCTCACCCAATATCGGCAAGGTGCACTGCCCTTCTTTCTCTTTCTCTTTCTCCAACTCATCCTCCTCAACCTTCCCCTTGTCTACCTCTTCCCGCGCAGCCTGGCCATGTCCATGTGCACAGCCAACCCCAAGCCCCGAATCCCGTCTCTTGAGTTTTCCATTTGGCGGACAATGACCACCCGCCGAGCCAGGCCTAAGCCCAGCAAAAACACTACTCCATGAGCTGCGCAGCGCAGGCCGTCGCTCATGGGCAGGCACAACCTCCCGCCTTGCAGAATGGCACACCTCTCGCCCCGAGTCCCGGCAGTACCGCCTGAACGAGAACTTTCGCGAGAAGAGATCGTACATGCGCAGGTGGAAGAGGATGACATCGCGCTGGGAGCCGTCGCGGAGGTGGACGGGCGTGTCTACACGCAGGTTCATATTGCCGTCGATGGTTGCATCATCGTGGCGGATGAGCAGTCGCCGTGAGGAGGGGAAGAGAGATGCAAATGATGAGGGTGTTGAGGGGATTGCGTCTAGTGGGTAGAATTCTTGCCGTTCGTTTACGCAGTAGTAACCTTCGTGCGGGCTTGCGGGCTCGATTGATTGGGGCCCGGGTTCGAGCTCGGCTGTGGAGTTTGTTGTTGAGGCATAAGTTGAGGTTGAGGAGTTGGGCTGTATCTCGCAGCACTCGTACTGGATTTCGGCTTCAGCTTCGTGTCTGTATATGTGTTTTTGAGCTAGGTTGGTGGCCCAGTCGCCTTTGTGCGGCTGGGCTATTCTGTCGCTGTGAACTGTTGCTGCCGTGCTTTTTGAGGATGAACTGTCTGTTGAGCTGTAGCTGCCGGCTTGGCAGGATTTATAGGAGCCCATGGTAATATAGGCTGTGATGTTGGTTTGTGTTATAGGTGTGTATAGGTATTTGTTCCACTGATCTACAGTGGAGTCGAAGAAGAGTAGAAGCGGATATAAGGGAGTAAGATCAAAGTCAGCCGTAAGTAAGCCGCAGGTGGTGTGGTTGACCAAATAAGGTATATCAGAGCAAAAGCGATCACCGGGTGTTTGGACCTGTAGATAGTCCGGGGGATTCCGCAAGTCAAGGAGGGGTCAAGTTCTCATAACATCGGGCACAGGGGGGGGGGTAATAACAGTGGCAAGGAACACTAAAGTGGTATCTCCAGGATTATTATCAGGGATGAGGATAATACAAGAAAGATAATCATATGATCAAGAGCAAAAAGAGACAGGGGTGGGGGGTTTCCTGTTTGAGAATATATAGAATAAAATATAGGGGGAATGGGGGAGAATGCAACAGATGGAAAACCAAATAGTGAAAGGGATTCGACTGGAGAGAGAATGTGGGAAACTGGGCTGTCACAATGTGGGAAGTATTTGGAACATTGGGGGAGGGGGGGGAAATGAGAAATATTCAACTCGTCATATTTGGGTACCCGACTCTTTGTTCTACACCAAAGATTTGTTTACGAGATTGTTGCACCTAATTATCTAAGAGCGTGGCACAAAGAGAAAGAGAGAGAAACGAGAGCCAGCCTCACGTCCTATGCTATGAATGAATCTACCTATAAGGGGTGGTAGAATTCCTTTGGCGCACCATGTGCTGTACGATGGCTCCCAGAATCAGGGCGAGGATTAGCTGGGCTACTGTGGCTCGTCTTCATTCGTGGCTTCATTCCTGTTGCTTTTTCTTTCCCGACACGAGAACCAGTGAGATTGCGGGGGCCTGCATCGAATTGGTCTGGACACGAGATTCCCTGTACTCCGTACTCCGTAAAAAGATACTTGAACTTCTTAGGGCTCAGACCCCCTAGGGTCCAAACACTTGGGAATCTAATGTTCTCATGTATATGCTATAGTACATCCCTTTATACACATGTAACATTAGACGTCATGAGAATCTTGGAAACCGTGGGCCCCGCGGTCCGTTCCGATCCATTGTTGTGTGGTGGGGACAGCAATAGCCGAGATTATATATATGTAACAAGTACTCCGTATGTACGGAGTAGAACATCATGCCATCAGAACCAGAGGTCCTAGACAGTTCGCCCTGGACAATTAAAAGAGTTTATATCATTCCGATC
Source organism: Penicillium robsamsonii (assembly GCF_028829455.1). Classification (NCBI taxonomy): domain Eukaryota; kingdom Fungi; phylum Ascomycota; class Eurotiomycetes; order Eurotiales; family Aspergillaceae; genus Penicillium; species Penicillium robsamsonii. Next base: position 5,013,222 of record NW_026643221.1, read on the forward strand.
GTACAAACTAATCTTCTTAACGGTCATGCCTACCTTGATATGACGACATGATCGGCTAGTTTTTAGCGCACAGACTGAGACTTATGTACATCGCGAGAACGAAGGGGGTTCTACGATCTCAAATTCTTCACTCCGGTCTGATTGAGCAAACATAATCATGATGAACTCATAGTCTCCACTAACCTTAGTGGCGTCGACAATTGATCAACATTGCATTAATACTACGAGAAAACATCCCTTGGCGTGAACTGCGACTGAGAACATATGTCCAATAAAATCTATATACCCGTGGCCGAGAGTGCACGTCCAGTTCATACCGAGATGATTACAATATCCGTGAAGCGCAGGTGAATGGAAGCCAAAGCCAACGTCCAACCTGGAAGACAGAAGAGAATGCAGCAGTCTACACCTGCGCATACAGTGGCCGAGGAAGCTCCTCACCGGGCTTGATCAAGGTCTCTGAATGGCAAGCTGAGTGGGAAACGAGACCGGCACGGCTTCCCGGGACCGGGGATCGGAAGCCCACATAGGCTTCTCGTCGGTCTTCTACTGTGACGGACCAAGTATGCAACCCATAATAGGATGCAATGGAGTGGACCAACCAGCGACTGAGAAGTGTTAGCGCACTGGTCAATTTCGATATCACGATGTGGGGGAGGCTTACCCAAATCCAGCGGCACGGTCATCAGCTAGAGTCTCAAGCACCATCTTCTCACCTTCCCGCTCGCTGTGAGAACTGATCTCCTCTCGGAGTAGGCGGAGTCTCTCCTTTCGCTCGGGAGAGTCGTGCATCTGCCCATTACGACCGACAAATACAATCTCATCTTCCGAGTCGTCACTAGCCAAGTTCTCGGGAGCATCCCGCAACCCCTCTTTCTCAAGCAGAAGCTCTCTCTCATTCCACTTCTGAATAAACGTACGGACCTCATCTTCCAGATCTCGGAGCATGCCATGCGCAGCACGCGCATGCTTCAGCTTTGACCTCAGTTCCTTCGGGATGTGATGCTTCTCATTAGCTCTCTCCGCAGCCTTCAAAGCCAACTGTTGATTCGCCACATGGGAATAGTGAACGTCCCACAGGGGCGCAAGATAATAAGGCATCGGGTCATGCCGAGGATAGGTAGGTTGGATATCCCAGTCCTTTGAAGACGGCGGTTCCGCCCAGGGGTTGTGCAGCAGACGATCTTAATGTCTGGTCAGCATTTGCCTGATAAACCTGCGCCAAAGCCAAAAAGGTACAGATTCGGCATCCATCGCGATTTATCTAGTCCACATACGTACCGTTCTCCCAGCGCTGTCTTCGACGGCTGCCGTCTTTACCCTTGAGCAAAGCCTCCCGGGTCTTGAGTCCATCCCGGCGTAGAGGCTCCCGACGTCGAAAGTTGACTGTCGGAGGGCGGGACTCGACCTTGACTCGTTGGGATGGGATCGCTTCGTCGTCGAGAGGGATCGACAGTGAAACGGTGGCTCCGGGCAGACCCGAGCGCATTGGGGTCGGTGTGGACGGCGTCCTGGCTGCAGGGGCCGAGTCCGATAGAGTCATGTCCTGCAGGGCCGCTGCTGCATGTTGCTCTGTCCATGCAGAGATGGCTAGGGCTTGTTGCGGTGATAGGTGCCCTTGCGAACCCTCTGGGCGCAGACGTGGATGAATAGCCATAATGTACGGTCTAATGAAGGTAATAATAGGTCTAGGGAGAAAGAGGGATAAGGATGATAGGAATGGGCAAGATAACGACCCCGGGGAGATACGCTTGTCTGCACGGGACAACTCGCTGGACGTTGATTGGTGGACCGTGGGTACCTGGTAGCCCTAGCCCTGATTTCCTATTTCGGAACTGAGAATTGGCAGAGAAGTTAGGTGGAGCAGAGAACTAGGTGGAGCAGAATATTGAGGCTGTACGGAGTCCGGAGTATATAGCTCAAGGCTGACTAGGTATATTAAAGTAGTATGAGCCCTATCTCCGCAGGGCTGTGTGTCGCGTAGTGGAGTTTTGTTCACATTCTCCATTCTCCACCTTCAATCCCCAGATTCACCAATTCATACAGCTTTTAGTGGTTTTGTGTGTTATATTGAACATGATAGAATATATTTGTTAATTTATAGAGAGAGTTCAATAGTCCTCTGTAAAGGATTCGGATGGACCGGAAGTCCTAGGCCCCCGTTTCTAATAATATGACACAGAGCCTCGGTGTTTTAGCGCGCGGGGTCCAAAAATGGCTTGGCACAGGGCGCGACCTTGAGCTTTTAAAAGAAACCTGAGACCCTCTCTAGTTCCTTATTCTGCTTATACTTTTTTTATCATTATTCCATCATGAAATTCCTCACTCTTGCGCTGAGCGCAACGGCAGCTGCCATGGCCATGGTCAACCCAGAGCAACAACCTTTGGCGCCTTCAATTGTTCAAAACCCGCAGTCCAAGTCGCTGATCGAACTGGCCCCATACCGGACTAGATGGGTAACCGAAGAAGAAAAATGGTCACTCAAGCTGGTAAGAGTTCCGACTCGAATTTAATGGCATAGTACTAATGCTCCACCAGGATGGAGTGAACTTCATCGATGTCACCGAGGAATACCAATCGGGCTCCTACGGAACCCTCCACACCACACGGGTCGTCCAATACCCAGGGGCGATGGAGCACTCGCACGAGATTCTGCCTTTGTCCGAGACCCTCGACAAGAGTAACATGCGAAGCAACTTGGAACACTTCACATCCTTCCACACGCGCTACTACAAGTCGCAAACGGGAATCGAGTCAGCAACCTGGCTATTCGATCAAGTGACCGCCGCAGTGCATGAGTCCGGGGCCAGCGACCACGGTGCAACCGTCGAGCGCTTCGCCCATCCCTGGGGTCAGTTTAGCATTATCGCCCGCATTCCCGGCCAGACGGATAATACCGTCGTCCTCGGTTCCCACCAGGACAGCATCAACTTATTCCTGCCTTCGATCCTGGCTGCTCCAGGTGCGGATGATGATGGCAGTGGAACAGTTACTATCCTCGAAGCTCTTCGCGCCCTGCTGCGGTCGGAGACTATCGCCCACGGAAAGGCCCGCAACACCATCGAGTTCCACTGGTACTCTGCCGAGGAGGGCGGTTTGCTCGGATCACAGGCTGTCTATGCTAAGTATAAGAAGAACCAGCGGAATGTCAAGGCCATGCTCCAACAGGACATGACTGGATATGTTCAGGGTACTCTGGATGCCGGCGAGAAGGAGTCTGTGGGCGTTATTGTCGACTTCGTCGACCCGGGCCTTACTACATTCATTAAGGAGGTTATCACCACCTACTGCGATGTGCCTTATGTCGAGACCAAGTGTGGCTATGCATGCTCTGATCATGCTTCGGCTAGTCGGTATGGATATCCCTCGGCATTTGTGATCGAATCTCAGTTTGAGAACTCCGATAAGAGAATTCATACTACCGAGGACAAGATCGAGTATCTGAGCTTCGATCATATGCTGCAGCATGCGAAGATGAGCTTGGCTTTTGCTTACGAGTTGGCTTTTGCTCCCTTCTGATTTCTTACTGGTTTACATGATGGTTCGGCGTTTTATGTGATATACCTCTGAGCTGGGTTCTCTCGTTAAGAGTACATTGAGGTTCAACCCGATGCTGTTTTTATTTTTTTTGGTCTTGGAGGCTTATACCCTACATACCCTCAATTGAATGATTATGAATTGTTAAACTTTCTATCCTGGTAATCCACATTCTTTTTACCCCAGTATTTCAACACAAGAACAACCCATACTATGCCCAAGCCTGAGCGTTCAGGCTATGCGACCAGGGGGCATGTGAATCGTAATCAAAATACAGGGTACCCATCAGGATTAGTACAGCCGCGAAGCTTAGCTTCTTCTTTCCCTGGCCTAGAGCCCCGACAAAGTGGCAAATAGCACACGATTCCCCATCGAGTTCCAGAATGTCCTAGTGGATAACGGCTCTCGATCCGGCATTTCTCCACCCCCGGGACCCCCGGGCGATGCACCCGAGTGTTCCCCTCACGGGGGGGAGCACCGCGGGGACTTTTCCCCTCATCAAGATAAAGCACGCAGGACTGTTGCCATATCCCGGGAATGCGTCCGATTTAGGACGATGGGAGTGTATATTAGTTGGCGAATACATCGTTCTTGAACATGTCCCAGTTCTGTCCATATCTATAAAGTATAGCAACAGTGAGTTACTCCTTATAAAATCCTGATCAAATTATTCAAAGTGATACTTACACCATGGAAAGTGTCTAGCAACATTGTTCCACTTACCGTCATCAAAGGCGCCGGTCACGAGTTCATCCCCCTCCCTCAAGGCGAGAACGCAACCACTGCCGACTTCCATTCTATCCGCACCAAGACCGAATCTCCTGCACACTTCACTTCGGGATTCTATAAGATCGAGGCCGGGCCTGAGAGACCCGCGAGCTACAATTTTGAGGAGACAAAATATGTCCTCAATGGTCAAATCGATGTTTTGGTTTGTCTCCTATCTATGTTGAAGTTGGCCCTCAATTGTTTATATTAACCATTGCGGTTTCAAATAGGACGAGGCTACCGGGATCACCCATCATCTAGTCCAGGGAGACTTTGCCTTTTTCCATGTTGGATCTAAGGTTAAGGTATGCCGCCCTCTTGTATCTCCTATGCGATACATTAGCTGTGAAATAGCTCTAATTTCTCCTCGGCTTAGTTCTCGACTAAGTCTCAAGGGCTTGCCTTCTATGCTGTTACTCGACCTGTTCGATCTCCCCACCCTAACCTTAAAGGTCGAGAGGAAGACAAAGCGAAGTTGTAAGGAGTCGACCTAGACAAAAGATCTTACGGATTCATGAAGTTTGGGCTATAGATGGTGATACTTATGATCTCAACTTTGATTATATTTTCTTGTCATGCATAGTGTAGAGAGCTAGTAGAAATACTGGCCTAACTGATCCTTATCCATTTTTCCTATCGAATAATCTTGAAACAAAATTCCATGATTCCATGATTCCTTTGCTCATAGCCTATGCCAGGATAGATATGTTAACCTAATACACTCATATACATAATCTCCCAAACAAATCCCCATGCAGTAGATTTAAGGCCTACATGGTGTGATGAGATTATTAGAAAAGTAAAGTGAGAAGCAAGGTCTATCAATCTGATTTTGTGCTTGTAGATCTAGTATAGGGCTAGATCCAGATATGACGTAGCGATACTCACCGGTGTTTCGCACGTGATGCCCCTCTATCGTGTCCACTAAACTCACCGTTTTCGTATTTGTCGCTTTCAATTGTTATTTCTACATCCGGTCAAGTCAATCTCTCTCCTCGGGATCTATCATCTCAATCCCTCTACACAGACCACCCTTCAAGTCGCCCACCATGACCTCCGCAGCCCCCTACGCCAAAGAGCTCCATATCGCCAGCCTAGCCGTGCAACGAGCAGCAATCTTAACTAAAGAGCTTCTTTCCGCCGTCGACAAAGGCGCTCTTGACAAAAGCGACTCATCACCCGTGACAATTGCCGATTTCGCCGCCCAAGCTTCAATAATCGCCGCCATCCACAATGCCTTTCCCGACGACGATATCGTCGGCGAAGAAGACGCCACAGCCCTCCGCTCAAACCCAGACCTCCTCGCAAGAACCTGGGACCTGGCAACTAGTGTCCATCTCAATGACCCAGAAAGCGAAGCCCTCCTCCACACCCCGCGCACCCCCTCTGAACTTCTCGACCTAATCGACCTCGGCGCGAAAGGCGCCTGCACCCCCACCAGCAGAACCTGGACTCTAGACCCCGTAGACGGAACAGCAACCTTTATCCGCGGCGAGCAGTACGCAGTCTGCCTCTCGCTAGTCGAAAACGGGATCCAGAAAATTGGCGTCCTCGGCTGCCCAAACCTCCTGGAGTCAGGACCCGTCGCCGAACACCGTGTCGACCGCAACGGTCTCGGCCAGATGATCTCAGCCGTTGCCGGGCAGGGCGCGACCATCAGACCTATCGGTCTGGGTGCTTTGTTGCCAGCACGCCCGCTTGAACGTGTCCCGCAGATTGGAGATTCCGACGTGCGGTTCATTGATACGCGTGCGGCAAAGACGCAGGATCTCGAGGCTCATTCCCGCGTGGCGGCGAACCTTGGCTGCCCGTGGCCGAACCCGGTGGATTTGTGGTCGGCTCAGATGCGTTACGTTGCTATTGCAGTGCAGGGAGGGTGTAATTCTTTCGTCAAGGTGCCGCTGAGTCCGGATTATCGCTCGAAGATCTGGGATCATGCGGGTGGCATGCTTATTGTGCAGGAATTGGGTTGTCTCGTTACGGATCTCGAGGGGAAACCAGTTGATTGTTCGCTCGGTCGTACATTGGCTGGGTGCTATGGTATGGTTGTTGGGCCGGCTTCGGTTCATGGGAGGATTTTGGAGGCTGTGAAGGAGGCGCGAGGATTGTAAGTTTTTTTTTCTCTTTCTTTTATATATGGTGTGGATTCCTTTACATGTGTTTTGCATGGTTTTGATACCCTAGATAATCATATCATTGGCATGGTTACTATCCTTAGCATGTATATGTGTATAATCCATGGATGTACTCTTCTACCGGCATGAGGCTTGAGCACTGGCCCCTTTCCCCGCGTTATATTAGTATTACTACATTTATTACTCTGTCGAAAAGCTGTACTTTGTGCGTTCCGTACTATCTAATATTTCCAAGGTTATTTTTATGCTCAATTGCGGGTCTCATGTTCCTTGATTTCCCTGATCTCCCTTTTTCAAGATCCTATGCCCAATGGACTGTTTCTGAGTTAGGTTTCCCATAAATTTTCGATTTCCAAAAACATTTCTCCCAAGGTTGATCATTGTATTGAATAGGACTGTGCACGGTGATCTACGCTTGGCGGAAGTTACGCCAGGTTATAGTTCGTTCTCACTCTGGGATGGCGCTCAGTCCTTGTGTCACAAGACAAGTAATTCTAGTTTGAACATGAATAACATTTGATTATGATTATATCAAGATTTCTTCGAGAGTCAAGTATTTATATAGGTACCCTACAAGTTGGAAGCAGCCCTAAGGCGATAAGATAAAAGCGTTGATGTCATCACAGACCTCACCTGCATCATTTCCTGTTCTTCCTTGTAAGGTTCTTCTCATGGTCTGATTCTATTGGACAGTGGTCTGATGACCTTACGCGGGGAGTCTCCTAGTTATAAGATCCCCCCTCTCCTGCTTTATAGACTTCCGGTTCCTTTCTTATACTCAGCTTCAGCTTGAGTAATAAGTTTACCATGGCATCATTCAACCCATTCGCAAGACGCGAAACCCACAGCGCCAACTCGCTGAATACCTACCGAGTCCTAGTACCTCTAACCTGGGCCTTAGTCGTGGTGGTCGGCATCTACTACTCCATTCACTCGCCAGACGATACCAAGAAGAGCAAGAAGATCTGGAAACAGGCTAATAAGCATAATACTCCATTCAGCCAGAACACTACCGTGACTGGCGTTTTCTGGTAAGCTCAGCCTAGCACATCTATGCGTATATTGGCCATGATTATACTTTGGGACATCTATCTAACCTTCCATTTAGGATCTTCCTCCTCCTCTCTCAGCTCAGCTATGTCTGGCACCTCTTTTCTAAGAACAATGTCCTCGTCACGGCAGCTGCCAACGTCGCCACCCATTTCATCCTGAACAACCTCTTCCTCACCGCTTGGATCCTCCTCTGGACCCGCAACCATTTCTGGGGCGCAGAGATCATCCTCATCGCCCACTTAATCAACCAGACAGTCACATACTGGCGCCACCGCGGTCTGCCGGCATTCGTGCACCTACCCGCCGTAGCTGGTCCTTATGCCTGGACACTGACTGCGCTATTCTGGAATGGCGCGGTCGCTGTCCACAGCCATAACTTGCCTGGCCGTATTGTCGCTAATATCTTCATCTGGGTTATTCTCGCGATTGGACTGTTCGATATCGTCCTCCGGGAGGATTATATCCTTGGATATTGTTTGAGTTGGTTGACACTGTGTAAGTTCTTCCTTTCATTATCACTTCTCTGAGTTCTTTGCTGATAGGTATATACTTCCAGCACTTGCCCTCAGACAAGTTGCCATCAAGATCATTGCCCTGCAGTGGATCTTTGCCTTTACTGTCTTTGCCGTGTTCTTGGCTGTGTCTCTTTACATCTCCACGACCAAGTACACTGGTCGTGACAGCCTCTTCCGTCGCGTTGCCCACCCCGAGTCGGCTGATCGGGAGAGAGAGCCATTGCTCAACGAGGGGGTGTGAGCCTGTCGTCATGCCGGCAATGGGGACCCACCACGATAAGCCTAACCCAACCGGTCGTTGGGTAATACTTTGATCGGACTGGACGAAGGAAAACGAGAAACGAGAATGAAAGTATGGAAGTTAAAATGCAAGTCAATTCTTGTTTTGGAAGGATTATGCACTTTATGCACTGTTTTGTGATGGAATAATGTAGTCTTCAACACACTAATGTGAAAATGCATCGACCCACTCAGGACTTGGGATATTGAAGACATGTTGAATATTATTGGAGATCTTGACAATTCGATATTGGCGAAAGGAATAAAATGAAAGATCAACAGAAAATCACATGCTATTTTTAATAATTGATTATTGTTTCCAAGACTTTTACCCCGTGCTGATGACATCCAAGTCCCGCGTTGCCCTGACAACCGACTGCACCTCCACCTTGTTGATGCCAAAGCGACGGATATGAACGGGCTGGACTTGTTTGCCTAGTCGATTCCTCTTACCTCTTATCCTTTTCATTGTTTCGTCTTTCTCAACTTGTGTATCGAGCTTTGATATTGCTATTGTACTCACATTCCTCCATTCCTCATCTGTCGAACCTGACGGGTCCACCCCGATTCTGTCATATCTGCGAGAGGCGAGGAGATTCTCATCGTCTCATTGATACCCACCTTAGGTTCCATACTATGAGGCAGTGAATTCACGAAAAACATATCACATTCCACGTTCTATCATGAACCGCCATCCGCCATCCAATTATGGCGACGCGCCGCCCGCATACCTCAACCACGACTCGGCTTCCTATCTGTCTGATCCCGAGTCTCCAACCAATGCCTCGCATCTCAATGGAGGAACGATGCGCTTGTTGCCCAGTGGTGATGGCGCCGATGACTTAACTAGTCATAGGGCTCCTTCGCCTTCCCATTATGACCCGGATTATCATCACACTCCGTATGTATTTCCCAACTACCTCCAATATCACCTTATCCACTTTTAAATTCCAGTGGTTTCCCTCGCGACGAAACCATGTGCACCAACGACTCTAACTCCATCATTGACGTGATGGGAAAGCCTGGGAGAACGCCTGTGCCTTGGACAATTGCCAGTAGGCATTGTTACTCGGCTCGAGCCAACTCCTTCCTGTTGCTTGGTCGATCGCCCCCTTCCCCTGTAAACATTGAACATTTTGTACTCCAGTACATTTGTTTACCGTTTCATCCCTCACTCCACTCCACATTGGCCCTCTTCCTGCCAGCTTCGACTCACAATGGAACGTCTTCCAAGACCAAGGTCTAACATTAGGTCGCGTCATTCTAGGACCGGACAAGATCGAAGCTATGATAATTATTACGAGGTGCCTAGTATCTCTTCGCCTTCGCGTCCACCATCGAGCTTGGCAAGTGGACCCAGTATCCCGCCTCCCACGGGCAGTCTCGCAGACACTTCTGTCTACCCATCTATTCCCGCACGCACAGGATCGCCAATTCGCCCTTGGAGCCCATCACACATCCGACCACCGTCCGTGTCAAGTGTTGGGTATGAACGGGCCGATCTGAACGGTAGCCCGCGGCCCGGTACACCCAGCTCCAGATATGGGGGTAGTCCCCGTCGACCATTGCCTCCTGCGCCTTTGTTCTCCGGACCAAAATCCACAGTGGATACCAGCATCGATATTGGTGATGCCCATGGCGAAGATCCGTTCGGCGGCGACGGTCGCACAATTCACCACGCATCGCGCGGTAGCGTCCGATCGTTCATGAGTGAGTCGACAATGTTGGGAGACGAGAAAGATGGCATGTCAAAAGTCGACCTCGATGATGAAGATGACGATGAATCGCACATGATGGATCCCAACCTCCACTATGGCCCAGCACCCGACAAGCAGGGCCGTCGTGGTGTCCGTTCCAAGCAGGTCGCCAAAAAGGAAGTTCAGCTAGTCAACGGCGAGCTTATTTTGGAGTGCAAGATTCCCACCATCCTCCACAGCTTCCTGCCTCGCCGTGACGAGCGCGAGTTCACACACATGCGATATACCGCTGTCACATCCGACCCAGACGATTACGGCGAACGGGGATATAAGCTTCGCCAGCAGATTGGTACCACGACTCGCGAGACAGAGCTGTTTATCTGTATTACCATGTACAACGAAGACGAGATTGGCTTCACTCGTACCATGCACGGTGTTATGCGCAATATCAGCCACTTCTGCTCGCGCACTAAGTCGCGTACATGGGGCCGTGATGGATGGAAGAAGATTGTTGTTTGCATTGTTGCTGATGGACGTAAGAAGGTCCATCCGCGTACACTCAACGCATTGGCTGCCCTGGGTGTGTACCAAGAGGGTATTGCGAAGAATATTGTCAACCAAAAGGAAGTCCAGGCACACGTGTACGAGTACACCACGCAGGTCTCGCTTGACGATGATCTCAAGTTCAAGGGTGCTGAGAAGGGAATTGTGCCGTGTCAGGTTATCTTCTGTTTAAAGGAACACAACAAGAAGAAGCTGAACTCCCACCGATGGTTCTTCAATGCTTTCGGTCGTGCCCTTCAACCCAACATCTGTATTTTACTCGATGTTGGAACTCGACCAGAGCCAATGGCTCTCTACCACCTCTGGAAGGCATTCGATCAGGACTCCAATGTTGCGGGCGCTGCTGGTGAGATCAAGGCTGCCAAGGGTAAGAATATGCTCGGTTTGCTCAACCCTCTTGTGGCAAGTCAAAACTTCGAATACAAGATGTCCAACATTCTGGACAAGCCACTAGAATCTGTCTTTGGTTACATCACTGTGTTGCCCGGTGCGCTCAGTGCTTATCGATTCTTTGCCCTACAAAATGACGCAGATGGCCATGGTCCCCTCAATCAATATTTCAAGGGTGAAACACTACACGGTCAAGATGCAGACGTTTTCACTGCCAACATGTACCTGGCTGAAGATCGTATTCTCTGCTGGGAGTTGGTTGCCAAGCGGGAAGAGAGATGGGTGTTGAAGTTCGTCAAGAACGCCGTTGGAGAAACTGATGTGCCGGACACAGTTCCTGAGTTCATCTCCCAGCGCCGAAGATGGCTGAATGGTGCTTTCTTCGCTGCTGTCTATTCGATTTTCAATGCCAAGCAGATCTGGAAGACGGATCATACTCTTCCCCGGAAGATCTTGCTTCACATCGAGTTCTTTTATCAATTCCTTAATCTACTATTTACCTACTTTGGTCTTGTGGGTCTTACTATCTCTTTTTCTCTGGATGCGTTCACTGACTTTCCACAGGCCAATTTCTACCTCGCTTTCTACTTCATTGCTGGGTCTCTGACTGATCCGAAGCTTGATCCGTTTGGTCACCACATGGGCAAATACATCTTCGTTGTTTTACGCTATGCTTGTATTCTGGTCATGTGTTTGCAGTTCATTATCTCATTGGGTAATCGACCGCAAGGGTGAGTCCACAATACTTCATCATACATTGCGACTTGACTGACGTTACTTCTTAGTGCCAAAAATCTCTATCTCTCTGGTATCATCGTTTACGCCATTATCATGTTCTACACCGTCTTCTGCGCCCTTTACTTGGTGGTCAAAGAGTTACTCGCACGTGCTGGCGTCGGAGAGGATGATATGGAAGTAGGGGACGGCCTGATGATGAACATTGTCCTTTCCATGTTGTCAACCGTCGGCCTCTACTTCTACACTTCATTCCTCTACCTGGACCCGTGGCACATGTTCACCTCTTCGATTCAATACTTCCTGCTCATGCCCAGCTACATCTGCATTCTCCAGGTCTACGCGTTCTGCAACACCCACGACGTAACCTGGGGAACCAAAGGAGACAATGTGATCAATACCGATCTTGGCGCAGCAAAGACCATCAACGGCTCAACTGTCGTCATCGAAATGCCGTCCGAGCAACTCGACATTGACTCCGGCTACGACGCGGCCCTCCGCAATCTCCGCGATCGTCTCGAAGTCCCAGAGCCCCCACCATCAGACTCCCAGCTACAGGAGGACTACTACCGCGCCGTCCGTACTTACATGGTCTCCATCTGGATGGTCGCAAATGTAGTCCTCGGCATGGCTATCTCCGAAATTTACGGTATTGATGCCGGTGGTACTAACATTTACCTCGCTATCATCTTGTGGTCTGTCGCTGTCCTCGCTGCTATTCGTGCTATCGGCTCTACTACCTATGCGATCTTGAACGTCGTTCAGAAAATTGTCGAAGGAAAGACGAAGTTCGATGCGGGTAACATGACAAACTTTGCCCCTAGTTCTTTCGGTGGTTCCAGTGCCGCTGCTACCTCTGAGTCTGGGGCGACCGCCCCCCGTCCTGTGCGCTATGGGGGCGGTGCTTCCTTTAAGGATAAAATTGCCGAAGCTCGCTGGACTGCTGGTAGGGCGGTTGGAAAAGCTATGTTCTGGCGGAAGTAGACGATTGAGATGATCTATTTTGGTTGTTTTTTTCTTTCTGATTTCTTTGTGGTTCTTTTTTCTTTGAGATCGCCTTGTAACTTTCCTGGATCTCGTGGAGTTCTTCTGATTTGGGTTTTCTTTTGAGATATCAGGTGTTTATTCTTTGCTTTTTCTCTTATGATGGAAATATTGTCATGATAATGCTCTTTTTTGCTTTTTATTCTCGTTATTCTATCTTTCTGGATACTTGGACATGTGTATTGATTGATGTACTTACGCGGCCACTTTTGGGGGTTGGAATCAATGCATTGGATGGTGATTAACAAAAAATGACTCAACTCCAGATAATATCCCATGATCTTTTCAGGGTGTTTATCTCTAGCCTATTCTACTTTGATACTCGCACGCAACTTCCAGTTCCTACACTAGACACCGCTAAAATTGAACATCTATGCACGAAGTTCGTATCACACGTCAATATCCTAACAAAGAAAATGCCACCCTGATCCCGTATAATCCCACCTCCCAACATATACTATCTCATTTCTCACTAAGCCCATCCCCCTCAACCTCATGAATACGCGTGTCCCGTGGCCCCAGTTCCGCCGGAAACATCATCTTCTCCCTTCCCCGCATACACAGGATAACCCAAATGTTGGGCCGAGCTTGCCGCAGCAATCTCATCAATCATCGCCTCCTTCTGTCGCAAATTCTTCTTATAGATCCGCCGCTGCACGAGCATCGTTATAATAGCGATCAGAAGACACCCACCCAGTCCAGCACCGAGTCCAGCGTTAATCACTGTTGTTTTTGAAGGACATGTGGCGCTGGCATCTGATCCAGGAGTGTATTACTACAGAGAAATCCTGAGAGGCTCATACAAGTTTCGCATATGAGGAACCCAGTGCACTTTGAACTCAGCTTGACGCTCTACTATTTGTATCGGCGAGCTACCATGGAAACAAGCTTTTGATTATTAGTAGTGAACAAAGACGAAAGTGAAAGGTTATTCGTCTGGCCCATTATAAGACACGCCTAGATCACCGTAGCTTAGGCCGCCAGACAGGAACGTGCTACACCGTACTTGGTCCAAATTAAACAATGTGGATCGCTGAATCGATCTCCCAAACAAAATTGTTTCTCGTTTCTTCTAGTCCATCTGAAATTAGGGTTTTCCATAGGTTCCATAGGTCACAACAATGAAATTTGACATGATAGGCAATACCCTCATAAGTCCGCTTGGTCGATGTCTCGAAACAATTCAATTGCTAGGTCTGGTTGGAACTGGTTCCGTTGTCTACGGTGCTATTCCCAGCAATTACTGCTTGTCTCTGGATATAATCAAGTATTCAAGCTTTACGCCACTCAATATGTTTCTCAAATAGAATTATAGCGAACCTATGTGATTTTACGTTTACTCATCATATTACCAAGCATCGATAGATTCTAGCCGAGGTAAACTACGCTACTGTATAGTCCAATTTCACTATGGCGCAACACAATCCTGATAAACGTGATACTTCTATAGTAAGAACGCTGAATGAACTAAAACTTTCAGACTTGATATATAATCGACTCCGAATTGTGATACCTCAAAATGCGTGATAAGTTGTTACCTCAAAGACACTCACCCCGCTTCATCGGTAAACACGGCAGTGTCGCATACGATACAGGGCTAATATGGTGCCTGACTAATACCTTTGAGGGGTCTCGACGTTTTGTTAATTCCTTAAATACTGGCTTTATGTCTTGATAACATTTATCGAACTTACTCGAGGCTGTTAAATGTTAAACATGTTCTCAGAAAAAGGTACAGCAACGGCACCCGTTGGGCCTGAGATCACAGATCTAGCACACATCACTGAAGATGAAGAGTCATCCGAAATACCCTCTGCCTTTGCGGTAAAAAGTAAAGTGCATGGCTGTCTCCAAGTTCTCGGTGCTTTCTTCATATTCTTTAATGTCTGGTCTGTCAACTACCTCCCGAATTAAGATTGAATATCAAAACTAATATATCTCTAGGGGCCTAAACCTTGCATTTGGAACATTCCAAAACTTCTATGCACTCACCTACATCCCGTCATCAACATCCTCTGATATCGCCTGGATTGGAACAGTCCAATCCTGGCTCCTAATCGTCGGTGGTCTACTATCCGGCCCACTCTTCGATCTCGGCTACAACCAGTCCATGATTATTGTTGGAAGTATCCTAGGTGTAGTTGGGATGATGATGCTCAGTCTTGCACATGAGTACTACGCCATGTTCCTAAGCCAAGGAGTCTGCGTGGGCCTCGGATTCGGACTGCTTTATGTCCCCGCTATGGCATTGGTCAGCCGTTCTTTTACTACAAGAAGGGCTATTGCGCTAGGTGTTTCGAGTAGCGGTGCCCCTGTTGGGGGTATCATCTACACTATCATGTTCAACCAACTTATATCGAAAGTGGGGTTCCCCTGGACTGTTCGTCTTATCGCATTTCTGATGCTAGCGCTCTTCATCGCGGCTGCTATTATGCTTTTGGGACCGGATAGACATTCGGTGAAGGTTAAACCCACCCAGCGCAGAAGCTTGATTGATTTGCGTGCGTTCAAAGATTTGCCATTTTGGAGCTTTGCTATTGGGAACTTTTTCCTTTATCTTGGCTATATCACGCCTTTCTATTATATTCCAACTTATGCAGAGACAAAGCTTGGCACCTCGCGCTCAATGGCATCGAATGTCTTGATGATTTCCCAGGCTTCTTCGGTTATTGGCCGTGTTGTCTTGACTGTGTTCGCTCATTACTTTGGGTCGATGATTGCTTGGATCGTTTGCGGTGTGCTCTCGGGCGTTCTGTGTATTTGTTGGATTAGTGCAGACACTCTTGTACGGTTTATTCTTTTTGCGGCCTTTTATGGTAAGTGGAATTCCTTTTCTTGGGTCATTGGTGCTCTGTTTTGACCCAAATCACAGGCGGTATCTCCGGGGCTTTGATTCCTCTCCCACCGAGCGTGTTCACACACGTCTGTCCCGACCCTAAGAGTCTTGGGACTTGGCTTGGAATGGCGCAAAGCTTGAGTAGTTTTGCATCTCTTCTAGGGCCACCAATAGCAGGTGCGCTCGCTTCAATTGGCTCCGATGGTAGTGAGGATTTGAACTACCTCGGTATTCAGTTGTTTAGCGGGATAGTCATGTGTTTCGGTGCATTCCAACTGATTATATTATGGTACTTGCTATACAAAAAGAGGGGCAAAACAGGTTTGTTCTAAAAGTAGGGAAATAAAGCTTGTTTATACCTCACATGGAACTATTTTTTTTATGATCTTCGGGGCTTTCTTTACGACATTGACCCGTCTATTAAGCCAATATTTACATTCTTTTACATTCTCAAATAACTCATGTTGTCTTTCGAGGAATTGAATTTTATAGTTCGGACAACCGGCCTATCAGGTCCTCGCGAACGCCTGTCACGGGATCTCGGGATTTGCAACAAATCACACTTGGGCGTGTGTTATGAGCTGATAGCAATCAGAGAAACAACAAAACAATAGGAATACCACATCTCCCTTACTCTCAATTGTCAGTAACTCAAACAAATAAATCCCAAAATATGACATTGCTACGCCCAAAAGGCCCGCTAGTCCCGTTCACTTCATCTCTACTACCAACGGGCCAACCAATCCAAGGGCGAACAATTCTCCTCGAGAAACTCTCCCCAAAGCATGCCGATGACCTCTTCGCCCTCACTGGTGGACTTGATCCATATAGGGAAGCTCTCTGGGACTACATGTTTGACGGGCCATACTCAGACACCGGAACCTTCAAAACCAGCATCGCATCGAAATCTACTTCAACAGATCCTTTCTTCTATGCAATCATCGACAAGCGTAGCTCTCTCCCCACTTTTGGAAAGGCAATTGGCTATCTCTCTCTGATGCGTATGACTCCCGACCACCTGGGCATCGAAATCGGAAATGTGATGTACTCGTCGGCGCTCCAGCGTACGACTGCCTCGACAGAGGCGATCTATCTCCTCGCTCAGCACTCTTTCCATGATCTTGGGTATAGGAGATTGGAGTGGAAATGCAATTCGCTGAACGAGCCCTCAAGACGCGCGGCTTTGCGCTTGGGATTCTCGTTTGAGGGCGTCTTTCGACAGCATATGATTGTTAAAGGGAGGAATAGGGATACGGCTTGGTATTCTATTTTGAGAGATGAGTGGGATGCCTCGCTGAAGACTGCTATGGAGAAATGGCTGGATGCTGGGAATTTTGGGGAGGATGGTGTTCAGATTAAGTCACTGCAGGATTTGCGAGCTGAGTTGGCCTGAGATGTGGGGACTGTCCTTGCATATATAAAGGATATAAGAAAATAGAAAGAACAATGTCTATTGATCTAGTGTTGATCATCGCAAAAGCCTTAGTAAGTCACGGCACTATTGAAGATCATCGACAGGGATAAACTGCACGACTCCACTAGCCCCACCGTTTAGTAGAGCTCGAGGGAGTTCAAAGTCATTAGAACTCATGTCATTCTAGGCAAGAAATTAGTCCTGTGGATATCAAGCAGCAAAGTTCTATAGGGTATGTCAAATAATTATGTGACGGATCTAGAGATGTGATAAGGCATACATGAAAAGAAATCCGGCATCGACTTGACCGATGTTCTCCGAGATCTCATCGGAGTTCTCCATCGGGACCTCTATGATTGGAGAAAGATGCTCGTTGCCCAAAGTTTAACGAACAAATGCAGTCCAGTTCAGCAGTTCCGATCCTTCGGCGGGTCTTACGAACTTCTCTCCTGTGTGTATTTCTGTCCAGTCCTGAAAATGACAAATGAAGAGATGATATTTGCTCGCAAAGACAAATAACCTATAAATATTCCCCACTGTCCTCGGGATATCAATCATCACCTCCAGATGTCCACAACAATGCCCTCCAACGAAGCCACACTCGCCAGAGAATACGGATTCAACGCCAACCAAGGCGTCAACTGGTCCGACTATCTCACATTCCGACCAGTTTACCCACCCTCCTTCTTCGAAAGGGTCTTTACCTACCACTCACAAAAACCTCATTCCACCTGGTCCCTCGCCCAAGATATCGGCGCCGGCTGTGGAATCGTCGCATCAAGCCTAGCCCCTCGCTTTGACAAAGTAATTGTCTCAGACCCAAACGATGGGTACACTGCGCTCGCTCGCAGACTCCTCGTCGAGGAATCCCGTTTTCCCGAGCCCAGTTTCCGGTTTCTGAAGGAAAGTGCCGAAAGGAGCTCTGTGGATTCTGGCTCGGTCGACTTGATCATGGCGTGCGAGTGTATTCACTGGACGCGGCCGGAGTTTGCGATTCGGGAGTTTGCGAGGGAGTTGTGTCCGCGTGGGACGCTTGTTATTACGCATTATAATTATCCGCGCATTGTTGGAAATGAGAGGGCTCAGCAGGCTTGGGGGGCTGTTTGTTCGTTTTATGCGGGAGAGGTCGATGATCCGATGCTTGATCATGCGTTGAGGATTTTGAATTCTGGGACTGAGGCTCTAGGGTTCCCCGTGGAGGATTGGGAGAGGGTGAAGAGGCTGTATGTTAATGCTCGGGGGAGTATTGATGCTTTTAGAATTAATGATCGAGTTGGTGAGAGCCAGGTCAAGGATGGCGAAGAGATTGTTTGGGAAGAGGAGGATACGGACTGGATGGATGAGCAGGACTGTGACTGGTTTAAGGGTTATGCATCTACCTGGACAACACCCCGTGTATCAGAGTCGGACATTAATCCATTGTGGGATGAGATGGAAAGGGCTTTTGAGGGGAAGAAAGTGAAGACAGCTACACCGCTTGCTATGGTCTTTGCTACGAAGAGACATAACTGAGGCGTGAATATGCGTTAGAAATAAACGTAATCGAAGTAATTTATCTCCATTCCTAATCCCTTCAACTGTCTCCAACAATCTCCTCAACAACTTTGGCAGCCGCTAGGGTCTCCTCATCCTTGAACCGCCTCCCAGCAATCTGCAATCCCACGGACGCGCCCTCATATCTTTCAGGATCATGGTACTTACGCCACTCCCTCTCATCAACCTCATCCCTGGGAACATATTGCCTGTCCTGCTCCGTCAACACATCTACCTTCGAGTCCACAGTGATTCCAGATGGGAACACTACGGAAGGCAGGTCAACCAAGTTCCAGATCGCAGTATAATTCCAATACTGCGACTCGCCCATCACTGCCGCGGCAGCGGGATAAGTCGGAGAGAGAATAAAATCTACGCCGCGCTGATTGAGGAGAGCGTGATATTCGTCCCTATAGATATCGCGCTGATCGTGCAGGGCCCATGCCTCAGGATGAGAAAGAGGCGTACTTCGGCTATAGGAAAAAGCCCATTCGGTGAGTGGGCGTGCTGGCTCGCCTGATTCGGCAAGAAGCTCGCGTTGCTTGCTGGCAGCGTCAGGGTAGTACAGAGCGGACTGGGTCATGTTAGCGTTATAGCGTGTGTGCGTAGAGCAGACTCAGCACCCACAATAACTTCCCAGCCATGCTGGTGCTTGTGAGGCTCCCAATCAACGACCCTCACGCCTGCTGCAAGGAGCTTCTCCTTGGCATGTCTCAAAGCGCGAGTGATAGGTGGATGGGGGCGGACGCAGCTAGGAAAGGAATTAGCACACTGACAGCGAAAAAATTATATGGATCACGGCGCACCCATCATCCCACATAATAGCCACAGTCATATCCCGCGTCGGAGTAACCATCTTCCATGGTACAGGCATCAGCGACGTCTCAATATTCCAAGGCTCCTGCTCCAAAATAGCTCTCTGAAATAGCTCTAGATCCTCAATCGAGCGACTAGCCATCGGACCCACCACACCGCGGATTGTCTCCTGGCCAGAAGCAGCGACTTTAATCCCTGTTCCAGGGTTCCGCAGCGAAGACGGACGAAAGCCGTACACACCGCAAAACGCCGCGGGGCAGCGAATCGACCCGCCGATATCACTTCCAATCCCTAGTGGCGCACACCGGAAACCCATTGAGGCACCTTCACCTCCGGAGGACCCGCCTGGACTTAGAGTCCGGTTGAGTGGGTTCAAGGTTATGCCAGTGATGTTATTGCTGCAGCACAGATGCTAGCTGGGTGTTAGATATTGGATATACCGCGAATGTAAAATTTGTGGACACACCATTAACGACTGAGGCTGGTTAGTCCGAACATGGAAAATGGCGCCGGCTTTGGATAGGATTTGGAGGAGAAGGGAGTCTTCTGTGGTGACTTTGTCGATCCTGTTCTGCTTGTCAGTAGTGTGGCTTTTCCTGGTGGATCTCTACTTACCAAGCTACGTATCCCGTGTTGCATGTTCGGTTCTTCATAGCTATATGCTCTTTCACGCTGATTGGTATGCCATGCTGTGCTCATTCTATTAGGAAATTGTCATTCTAAATTCGAATATGTATTTGAGCTTACCAAAGGCCCGACCAGTTTTCCTGTGCGTCTGTAGTACTCATCATGCTCTTTGGCACGAGCGATTGCCTCGTCGGCCATGAACTCCGTTGCGAAATTGAGCTAAAAAGCATGTCAACACTGGAATTGTAAAAGTGGAGTCTCTCAAGCTCACCAGTTGATGGCCCAGCACAGCCCTTTTCAAGAACGCAACCACAACTTCTTCTGCGCTCAGTTTTCCATTCCCCATTTCCTTCACCAGCGCCGTGGCCGACATATCAGTGATAACGAGCTCGCGTTCATTCAACAATCCACTTTGCTGGGGGAAGTCAGCCACACTCTTCTGCGAGACTGGCGGTAGCCTGTCGACAGGGAGAAGCCATTGCTTCGGAATAGAGTTGTTTAAGATGTCTTTGCCTTTTTGGGCTTGGATCTGCCAGTTGAGAGTCATGTCGAGTGATCAGATGGAATATGGCGGGGTATGTTCGGAGAGTAAACTCAGAGGTATAAAGGAAAAGAGACAGGTCTTTGTCCTACTCATTTTCCCCCCGCAGATCTACACTATCTCGGAATCGGAACTTGCTTTCCATTTGGACAATAAACCAGAGTGGAGTTCTTATCTGAACGGAGTAATTCCGTCCAGACTACTTGAATGCCGGTAGCTTATATCGTGTTCATATATCTCTTAAGAGGAAAATAAATATAACCTCACGCTCTACCATTGCTACAATTCAACTATAAACTGAATCTTTGTATTGTTCAGTCTATGCATCATAATCACGCTATCCAAGGAATATGCCGCTTGGAAACAGAGGTCAGTGTTTCCATATGTCATTCAGGAAAACCTCGGTGCCTTCACATCATGGGTTTGCACTCGGATTATAGACTCGCTTGACTTTGATTGCACACTTCTTCGCTCGCAAACACGTCAAATCTAGCAAGGCCGGCTTGGTGCAGAGTCACCGCGCAAAGACCGGTAACACCGACCGCTACGACGACTAACTTCGGGCAGCATTACTTGGGGGGTATGATACTTGCCAGTTGGCTGGCCACATTGCCGGATGTGGATTAATATGGCATC
Source organism: Penicillium robsamsonii (assembly GCF_028829455.1). Taxonomy (NCBI): domain Eukaryota; kingdom Fungi; phylum Ascomycota; class Eurotiomycetes; order Eurotiales; family Aspergillaceae; genus Penicillium; species Penicillium robsamsonii. Next base: position 5,034,342 of record NW_026643221.1, read on the forward strand.
TATCCTTCCAGCCTATTTTAGGTACCACGGCATCGTTTCTCAGTAGACTAAATCATAAATGTAGCTCTCGGTGAAAACAGCAAATCCTCATGTATATTATATACCAACAGGTCTACACATGTCCAGCTTTTCCCGCCTTTTTCTGCCGTCCGGTTATAAAACCAAGAAAATATGTAGAAAAGGAATACCTGACTGCAAGCAATTCTACCAAAAGACATCACAAAATAGCCATTGTGTTTGTATGGAGTAATTCAATTGAAAAATTGAAAAAAAAAAAGAAATCTCTCCCTCGGGGAATCGAACCCCGGTCTCCCGCGCTTATCGGTATTAATGACAAGCGGAAATCATCACCACTAGACCAAGGAAGATGTAGTCGAGTTAACTCGACCATTGGCTGGTTGATGGAAATATTGGCCCATTTTGACATGATCATCCACAACATGTCAATTGCTCGCACACCGTCCCGCAGATAACCTGGCACCGAGATTCATGGGAAACATCGACATCCGACAACTCGGGTTGCATTGTAATCGAGTGGATTCCATAGGCGTGGAAACACTCATTAATCACCCGGGCAGTCTTCATAAACTCCTTGACCGAGTTATCGGATACAACAACATGCACTGAGGCGAGGGTTTTTTGTTGGTTGAGACGCCAGATGTGGAGTTCGTGAATCGAGTTGACACCCTTGATCTAGTGATTGTTAGGAAATCAAATAGAATAAAGTTAGGGGGATCTACCTTTTCTAGGTCATGTTTGACATCGCGAATGTCAACCCCCGTAGGCACGCTCTCTAGTAGGATCATCCCGGCTCGGCGCACTATATATATATTGTCAGCTTTCTACTTACTTTTGGCTTTCTTCTGTCGGAAATCGGAAATACTCTTACTCAGAGGGAAAGACGACAGAATAATGAGGATGGCAATGAACATGCTCACGCCAGGATCGGCGTAGTATCGGCCGGCATGGGGTGCTGCGAGCCAGATAACCAGACCGGCGGCCATGACGCCCAGGTTATTAATTGCATCGCCGATAACGTGGATCATCACTCCCATCATTCCAAGATCACTGTGATCATGCCCACCATGACCATGACTGTGGCCACCTGAGTCTGCGCAGTGATGTTTTTCGAAATGAAGATGTTTGTGATCGTGATGCTATCATGTGTCAGTCAGTTCTCCATGAATTGGATTTCTCGAGCTATTGAAGCATACCTTGGTGCTGGAATCATGATATTCCTCGCCGAGGTGAAGAACCGGTGTTTCAATTGTGGGTGAGACGCTATGGTCATGACTGTGTCCATGTCCATGTCCATGTTCTGGGTACTGTTAGCGTGATAATAATAACGACCCCACGAACCCTACCGTGAAGAAAGATTGCGCTGATGATATTTAAGCCCAATCCGACACATCCAATGATGAACATCAACTTGGGATTGTGAACATCTAGATACACCGTCGGTCATTATCAAAGATCAACATCCAGTCCAGACGATGGTACCCACGTTGTAGAGCAATAAATCGCTCGATGGACTGTAAAAATATACTAATACCCAACCCAAACAGAAGAACACCATTGAAAAAGGCACCGAGCAGCTGAGCCCGCTGCCAACCAAAAGTAAGCTCTTTAGGCGAGTCACTGCGCTCGGATTTCTATGCTTCACATCAGCACAATCACCACCGCACAATCAGAACACCAAGCACCTTCAAGGCAACAAGAGCAATGACAAACCCAACTAAATCATTCAGCTGCGATGTATATTAGCCATTATATCTCTAACTCCACATCAGATAACGCCTACATAGTGGAAAGCATCCGCAATTAGAGCAATAGAGTGGGTATAAAAGCCCACTAACCCGGTATCAGCACATCGACGTCCATACCAAAACCACTCCCACCAAATCAAGAAAAAAGGGCAACCGACGCGAAATCTCAGCCAGAAAGAAGCATGTCGATATGCCAATCACAACGCTCAGCCGTGTCGAGCGTGATAGATGAAGGACCATGACTGCGATGATCCAATAGCAAGAAAAGAAGAAGTGAAAGGGAACAAAAATCCAGGAATCTAGCTTGACGTTTACAAAAGGATCATTTTTTGGCTGCGAATCGTGAATACTTCTGCCTTCCAGACTTGGTTTAGAAAGCAATGGCTGGTCTGATATTCCTGCCGTGTAACTCTTCGCCTTGAAATGTGACCGATAGCTCCGGCCGCTATGAGGTATGTGGGTGATGTGGTATGGGGGAGGTTGAGGATTATGGAGAGTTTTGCTGAATGAATGGCTCGGACTCTCTGTAATGGTGGCACATCATGTCATTGTTAATGGCGGTTGGGGTATGTTATTTGGAAAGGGTTAGGGTTAGGCGCAAGTACGAAGCGCCGGGGCTACATGGGCCCAAAGGGATCCGCCAGAGGACCTTGACAGCGTGGAATCTTCCAGGGAAAACATTTCCCTCCCAGCCCTACAGAAGCTTGTGGATTGAGTTTGTGTGTCTTGAAGATCAGCCGATGAAGAATGCAGGCCCGCCACTGACAGTGAATGTGAGATCCAACTACAACCTTCAATACGCAATGGTACTTTTACACCTGGGCAGAAAGGGATTGAATCTCAAAAATATGGAATGATCAAGATCTCAACAAAAAAACAAGTACAATCCTCATACAATTTTCATGGTCACATATCCAATTCGTTTCACACAAACACCAACTCAAGCAGCAATTTGATCGGAGAGTCCATCCAGCTCACGCGCCCAGTTACGGTGTTGAGAAATATGCCAAATAAACTGCTCAGCCAGACCCTTTGCATCAGGCCCGACCGTGCCAACCTTCAACAACGAAACCGCATCTCCATGGCCCGTCACAACACCATACGACTCCTTTAGCGGAGAACCACTCTTCGCGACCTCAACCTCAGGAAGCCCGATCTGCCGCTCAATAAACGGCACAGCCTCATTGGCACCAGCAATAGCCTTGAGATGAGCGAAAGACTCGGAGATCCAGTGCTTAGCAACGCCATTACTTAATAGCGCCTGGATATGTTTTCCGCCAGGCACATAGACCGCATCGAACAGTGTCGACCGCATGCCATTAAAGAAGTGGTCCGGAATAACCTTCTGCCCAGACTCGGCAGTCACCCCCTGGCGCTGCGCACCGATCGTGAAAACAAATGCCCCGCGCTCGCTAAGCACCTCTTTCATCGTGGTATACTGGTTGAAGTCGAAACCGTCGGCAAGCAGGATGGCGACACGACGTGTCGAGATGACGGGTGTCTTCGGCATGAATTCAAGCTGGCTCAGACCCTTGGCTTTGATACCCTTGTTCTCCTTTGCGGACTTGTCAGGTGTATCGCCGCCGACGTTCGTCGCGACCTTCTTGGCTAGGTCTAGATCGATCGCTGCTAGACGCTCTGTCATGCGCTTGTAGACGATGGGGTCGTCGCAGTGATCCAGCTCGAAGGAGAATGCCTTTGCCACGTGCATCTTCTCAATCGGCGAGAGCGAGTTGTAGAATACCTGGGCTTGATTGAAGTGCTCTTTGAACTTATCTGACAGCGCACGCTTCTTTGCACCCTGCTGCTTCTGCGGGTAGCTGACGAAGCCGCCCTGCTCTTGTGTCGCGGGTGGGTTAGCGTCGAACCGGTTCGGCCAGTAGTTCACCTTGCCCTTTGTGATGCGGTGTCTGCCCTGGCCATCACGGTTGACCAGGCCCATGTATGGACATACTGGCCGGTTGATGGGCAGTTCCTCCCAGTTCGGTCCGAGCCGCGAGATCTGCGTGTCGAAGTATGAGAAGTTGCGACCTTGAAGCAGGGGGTCGTCGGAGAAGTCGATGCCGGGCACGATGTGGCTCGTGCAGAATGCGACCTGCTCAGTCTGAGGGAAGAACTCGTCGATGTTGCGGTTGAGCTCCATCTCACCGATATACCGGATGGGCACTAGCTCCTCAGGCCAGACCTTGGTGGCGTCGAGGGGGTCGAACTCGAAGCTGTCGGCTTTCTCTTCGGGGATGAGCTGCAGGCCGAACTTCCAGCGTGGGAAGTGTCCTGCCTCGATCGCTTCCATCAGGTCTTTCCGATGAAAGTCGGGATCCTGACCGGCGATCTTCAGTGCCTCGTCCCAGACGAGCGAGTGCACGCCCAGCTCGGGGGTGAAGTGGAACTTGACGAAATGACGCTTGCCGGCCTTGTTAATTAAGGAATAGGTATTCACGCCAAAACCCTGCATCATCCGGAACGACCGTGGAATAGCTCTATCGGACATGATCTGCCACGACCCGCGTCAGCAACTAGATATCACACAACCCAAACAGAAAATAGAAATACTAACCCACTGATTCATATGTGTAACTTCGGAATGCAGATACTGGAAATCCCAAAAGTTATTATGCGCAGACTGACCCTGCGGCACCTCATTATGCGGCTCAGGCTTAACAGCATGGATAACATCGGGGAACTTGATCGAGTCCTGAATAAAGAAGACAGGAATATTGTTCCCGACAATATCCCAATTGCCTTCCGCGGTATACATCTTGATGGCGAACCCGCGCACATCGCGCACCGTATCCGCGCTGCCCTTGCTACCTTGCACAGTCGAGAACCGCACGAACAGCGGCGTCTCCCGGCTGGTATCGGTCAGGATCCCGGCGGTTGTTACGTCCTCGGCGCTCTCGTATAGCTTGAATTTGCCGAAGGCGCCTGTTCCGCGCGCGTGCACTACTCGCTCTGGAATGCGTTCATGGTCGAAGCGCATGATCTGTTATTTGTTAATTTATTTGCATATATATTACTGTGTGCGCATAGTATGTCGGTACCTTCTCACGGGCAATTTGGTCTTCCAGAAGTGAGGGCCCAATCTTCTGTTCGTCTACGACGCGGAGCCATTGGTCTGGATTGGAGATTTTAACGCCATGATCGGTTGTCATGTGCTGCTTGTCGTGGACGTCGACGATGTCCTTTTGTAGATCGGCCTTTTTGCCGTCTGCGGTCTTGGGGTTTGGATTTGCTGCCATGTTATGTGCAGTATCAAATGATAGCAGAGTATGTATGCTGATAACAACGATACAAAGAAGGAACAGGAGAGCTGAAATATGTGTTCGAATCTCCCACCATATATAAAAATCAAGCTGACCACCCCCCCATTGGGATGTCAATGATGTAATCCTCCAAGTTGCGAGGTCGCATCTACCAAATGGAATCGTGTAATTATAAAGTGGATTACTCCTGGAATCTGGCCAGGACCGCTTTGCAAAGATGACCGTAGTATGACCTACCCACATACCCAAATCCGGGCAGTTTACCAGCCAATCCTGACAGGACAACCAGTAACGGAGCAAAACAGACAAGTATTGGGAATTCCTCCCTTTCCATTCGGCCAGTTTCCTGTGATCCACAAGGGGATCGGCTTGGTAACCTTTGCCTATGTCTGGTGGAGTGTTCCACTAGTAATACAAGGCATTGACAGTGGATCATTCCGATGGTGACGTGAAGTTATGCCTGGATGCTTCTTTATTTGAAGGATCATGGAGACGGGACCTGCGTGACGTCACCTGACAGGGAAATCATGTCCGAGTGTTATATACTTTTGTAGTAGTAAATATACGTGTCAAATATCTTAAATTCGGGATATAATCAAGGTAGGGATAAATTCATAATTTCAAGAAAAGCTATGCTATGTACACAAAATCTACACCAAACCTCGATCTATGTGCACAGGTATCTCTCTATAGCACAATGTAGCGTCTGTAAAAAAAAAGAAAAAGAAAAGGACAAAACAGAATCTACATGTTATCCTCACTCCAATGACTCCTCGTCTTCTGCCAAGCGTCATGTTCCTCCTTATTCTGCGCAGGACTGTTTCCAAGCCCCGACCCACGCTCCACCCACTCCTTACTTCCCATCTCAGAAAGACGGGACAGCGCACGCGCAAACGCAAACCGCTCCTCATCACCACTGAAAATAGACGTGTTCTTCAGCGCCTGTACGGACATGCCGAGGTCGTCCATTAGAATCCGCATTGCATCAGAGAGATCTGAATGGTCTCCGCCGTCGCCTTGGAGGGTTTTCTTTACGTCGGTCTCGGAGATGAAGAGGTTTGTAAGTGGAACTTCGGTTGTGAGGACTAATTTGGCCTGTTGATGTGGGTTGTTAGTTGACCACATGATGAAAAGTGACTAGGAACGTTGCTTGTTACTCACCCTGCTCTCATATACCGCATCGATAAAGGTAATAAAGCGCCTCGCCAGATCACGCTGGGTATGGTTCATACTCGGCACGTCCGTGACAATGAACGCATCGTAATGCCGGACGAGCTCGAGATAGTCGGCTGCACCTGTGGCCGTGCCGATGAGCTGCTGGAAGGTGAATTGTGCTGCCTTGCCACTAGCACGGGGAACCTTGATTTCGCGGCCCCAGACAACCTGTGAGGCTGTATGCGGGGGGTCATTGACAGGGTCGCCCAGGAACTCGAACCACTTCTGCGCATGGTGCTGTGCATCCTCGCCTAGCGGGTGGTGGTAAACGGCAGCCGGGGGCCGGGGGATTTTGCGGTAATCTGTTGGGGAGTTGAGGTTGATGACGCTCAGATCAGTCTTGAGGAGATTTATGCAGGGAATGAAGGATTCGCGCTGGATGCCGTTTTTGTACAGGTCGTCTGGATGGCGGTTAGATGTGGTGACGAGGACAACGCCGTGGGACATGAGGATCTCGAGAAGCCTGTTTGGGTGAATTGTCAGCGGGAGAGGGGGGGGTTTGAATATGTCTCGTCCGCGAAGAGAACACGTACCGTCGCAGAATCATTGCATCGGCCACATCGGTACACTGGAATTCGTCAAAGCAAAGCACGCCCGCGAGCTCGGCTATATCGGCCGCAACCATCGGCAGCGCATCAAAATCATTTCCATATTTCATCTTCACCACGTGCATGCGCTTATGTACATCCTGCATGAAGTTGTGGAAGTGAATGCGTGTCTTGTGCTTGATATTCGGCGGCAGCGTATCGAAGAACAGATCCATCAACATCGTCTTGCCGCACCCGACATCGCCATACATGTACAGTCCCTTCGGAAGGTTATCGGGAATATCAGGTTTTGCTTTTTTCTTCGAGCCCCCGCCAAACAAGGAACCGAAGAAGGACGACTTTTGCTGAGGATCCAGAGATTCGGGCTCGGGGTGAACAACTTTGGGCGGGTTGTAATCTTTCAGCGCTTCAAAGAGGTCCTGTAGATTTTGGATAATCCCTGTGGAATCGGCCGCATGTCAGCTTGGAACTGTGCTCCGCCGGAGTTGGTCACAACTTACCTCTCTGATACTCGTCATCCCTCAGCCTCCCCTCCTGGACACGCGCATCATATTCCATCATGGGCCCATCCTGCGGCGGAGCGGTGGTGGTCTTCTCGCCGCCCGAGACTGTGGCGAGACTCCGCCCCTTCTGCGGCACTCGAACAGCTCGCTGGGGGCAGATCCTCTCCAGAGACACACATGCTAACGTAGATCGACTCGGCCGCCGTAGTGTATCGAGCGCCCTCTGCTCTGTGGTATACGATCTACGAGCGGCGCCCCGCAACCTCGTAGGGCGGAGGCCCCGAGTCGCCCGCAGCGCGCTCGGCAAGCACTCTGCGCATAGCTTTGCCGATGGGCGGCTCATTGATGTCCTTTTTTGGATGTTATGTTTGGGAGTGTATTGCGACGGACTCGAGGCGGGGTTTAGATAGGGAAGAGCGGCTGCAATGCGAAGAAGGCGTTAACCGAGGTATTGTAGGCAAGAATTTGTTTTCTTCCGGAGAGCGGCGGGTCCTCGCAAGCTACTAGGGCTTCCAAGACAAGGCTGTAGATGGCGAATTACAACAAGCACACAAAATATATAAACAGCTCTTGCAGATCTTGGTCAATGAGCAAAACTTCTGGCTGACAACCTTGAGTTCCTGGGAAAAAGGACGGAGGAGTCACGTGATTCGATATCGCCGCATTTCTACCTCCCTAAATCGATGTGTTTTTTTCTAAAAAAAGACTTAACAAATTTATATTTGGTATAAAAGAGCTGTGGAATACCGCGGCTGAGCCACTCTCATGCGAAAATACTCCCCCAGTATATGCACGAGAAGTAAAAAAGAAGATATGTACACGACACAGAAGCAGACAGACCGGGGTATGATCCTGAACAGGATGAGATGTAGATCTGATGCGAATTGACACAGAAAACAAAAACGAGAAAGCCCATAATGCGACACCGCAGAAACAAGGGGGAAAAAAGAAAAGAAGAAAACAGGCAGATAGAAAGGAAACCATGCCGTACATCTCGCATCAGATTCGTTAAATCGCGATCTCGTCCTCATGGGACCATGTGAAATCGCTCAAGGAACTGATGACCAGTTTGAAAAAAAGAAAAAAAAGAAGAGAAAAAAGAGAAGTCAAATCAGACAAGAACCACACAACATTCGAAAACTCCAATGCACCAACCTTACTCATGGCAAACATTAATCTGAGGTTGACAATAACCTCATGAAATCAAGGACAAGTCTATCGTTGACCGCAACACGAGGAAAGAAACAAGTGTTTTTTTTTTATGCGATGCTGACGAAGAGGGTCAGCTTGGTGTTCCGTTGCATGGCGTTCTCCAGATCCTGATCGGTATGGAGATCGATATAGGATCCGGAGGATTCGTCACGGTACTGCACAACGATGTCGTCCTGGATCTTCAACCGATCGCATAGCTTGTCCTGGAGGTGCTGCATGCTGACACCGGATGGAATGCGGATCGCAATCAGGTCATCCTGGAAGAACACCTTGACCTTCATCGCACTGTTGGCCGATGCGCTGGAGGCTTGGGTAATGGAGCTGGGTTGGCGGGTTGTGGGTGGCGGGCCACCGTTAGCGTAGGGGGTGGGTGCTGGGGCACGCTGCTGGGATACCCGATCGGCGGACACATTGATTTGCTGTTGCGAAGACTGGCGTGACACGCTTTGTTGGGGATCCACGCCGACGGAGTGCTGAGATCCACCGGAGAACCGGGCGTCCTCACCGAACGCACTGGGGTCGATTTCGAAGTCTCCCTCTCGGGGCGAGAAGAGTTCCCGCACGAGTTGACAACGCGAGATATGCGGGGGCATAGACAGGAGCTTTTTGATGTATTCGTCCAGGTTCTGCCGTCGGCCGTTGGAAATCGCGTCCGTGACATGGGTGACAGGACCGGGCATGAAAGGAAGGGTTCGCCCACGGCCACGGTTTCCAGCTTCGTCTTCGAATTGAGTTAGAAGGGCGATCTGAAAGTCGTAGAAATCGTGGTAGTAACGCGACAGTTCCCAGCAGCGACCGTCTTCCATCTTCGCCTCGATGATGTACCAATACTTGTCGTTATCGAAACAGTAGCGCGGAATATAGGCGGAAACGGGGACGAGAAGTTGGTAGTTTTGTTGCGACATGGGCACTTGTGACAAAGCTCCCTTGCTGGCAGTACGTTGGTGCTCCTGCTCAAGCACATGGTTAGTAAAACTGAAATCGCAAATAAAAGGTCAAAAATTGCGCCTACATAAACATTGCCATTTTGACTCATTTGACTCTGATGACCCATGGACATCTTTTCCATGCCCGAGGTGACCGCCATCATATTGCCATTGCCGCCGTGACCAGCCTCGATTTTGCCCAGTGTGATACTGCTGTTCTTGTATTCCGCCGTCATTTTCTTCCACTCCTCAACCTTGGGAACACCGGCGCGTCGCACCGCGTCAAGCGGGTCGGTTACAGCCTGTCCACTCTGCATATCACGCAATTCAATGAAAGAAACGGGAATCAGGCCTGGGCCACCAAGACGACCGATTGGTTTGGCGACAAACCACTCCGGGTTAGATTGGGCGATGACAATAATGGCCTCGCCAGCCTTTGCGTCCAATTCATCGGGTCGCTCCGCCTGAAAATCGTACTGGACAATTCCATAAACCATGGCGCCTTGACCCTTGAGTGCAGACATTCTGAATGCGCCGTTCTTGGGGATGGAAGAATCTGTGTGGGAAATACGGGGGAATCCTGAGTCGTGGTCCTTGGACAGGTCGCCGGAACCCCCACTATCCCTCTCGTTTTTGCCGATAACCTCAAAAAAGGAGACAGGCACAAGCCCCCTCGCACTAGGGATCAGCGGATTGCACGCTTCGTACCAATCCGAATCGTCCTCCCTGCTGATAACGTGAAAGAAATCTCCCTTGCTGAAAGCCAATTCTTGCGAGGTTCCGGGCTCCGGTTGGTAGTCGTAGAGAGCTTTGATCACCTAGGAAATGCGGTAAGCCACTGCCAAGAACAAAGTCGGGAGTGGGACAAGGAGGGGGTTTTGAAGGCGAATTCACTGCAAGGAAGAGTCAACTCACCTTTTTCGGGGGTAAAATCGCAATAGCGGATTTGGGTGTAATAGAGATATGATGTTTGGGGTCCTTTTCCCCTTTCATGGATCGTCTAAAGACCTTATTTTTTTGGAAACCGGATTAATTAAATATACCAAGTAAGACATGGGGACACTCACCTTCATGGTAAAAGAGGTAAGAAAATAAGGGTAAGGAGATGCAAAGAGGAAAGGAGGAGCTGCGCTCTTTTTTAGCCCATGTATACCTTGACCAGCGTAATCCGTGTTGCGGTTCCAACCACGCGGCTTGGATGATTGTCAGGCCCGCTTTTTACTTTTTTACTTTTTTTGCTTTCTGATTTTGAGATGTCTATTGATTTAACTATCAAGCATATATCTAGAACAATGAGCCTTTAATAGGTGTTGATACAGGATAACCTTCATGTATTTCTGAACCTCGAAACCTTCCGAGAGCGGGATATACACTTCAAATCAGTATTGTGAACCAATAAAGGCCCTAGAATAATCTCAGAGGGAATTTCTCCAAACTCGCCCTTGGCCTATGTTTTTGCCATCTGACGTAAGGTCCACATTGTCGAGATTACCGTACTATTGCCGTTGGGCAGACAAATGACCCTGCAACGGGATCACACCCTAGACCGAATGCAAGTCCGAGTCTTTCCATTTGGCATTTCCCATATTTGATAGACATGTACCTATGTACCTTAGGCAAAGAAAAGGTACAAAGAACAAAAAAAGAAGAAAAAGAAGAATATTTGCCCCTCCATTTCTCCAATACCCATGGTTCAATATCTTAAACCAAGGATACTAACGTCGCTTCAAAGCCGTTCCGGTCTTACTCTTTTAGTAATTTCCTTCTAGGAAATTCCGTTAAATTCCGTTAAATTTGGGGAAATGTATGCTATATATAGTAAAAATGTATCACAAATGGCCTAGAATGGGAACAATCCTTTAGATTTAATTTACTCTGAAAAATTCTGGGGTCTGTAGGAAATTTTATCTGAAATTAAAATAATTAACAGACCTTGTATGTAGTCGGCTATCCCTAAAGTCTGGATTGCTTGTATATCTTGCTTCCACCAAGCCCTTACCACGTGGCGACTTATGTATTCGATCTTCTCTACTCAAGGCAAAAAACTCTGTGGGATAAATACTGGATAGATTGGATGTAGGTAATTACTATGCCAATGTGCAATCGCCTCCGTCAGACCGAGTCAAAGAGCACATCATTGGGTCCTTTGCTCCAAAAAAAATAATTTGATCAACTCCAAATCAGACGCCGGGGGGGTATTAGTATCGTAACTCCGGCAATCCTGTGAAAAGAAATCCGGGGAATGATGCCGAGGAGAACGAGAACGAGAACGAAAAAATGGCAAGAACTCTCGAAAGCCTATGCTGTATCCATGTGTGTGTACGTATGTGGCGAAATGCCTGCCGCTTTTGAAAATACGCCAAAAAAAAGACAAATGGCCTTGACTGAGATGAAACGGTTTATGATCCTTGGCGCAGAGAAAGGAAAGAACTTGGTTAGATCTGGCCTTTGATATCGACGACGCGGTGGGCGGATGCTTTGGCTTGATCGAACAGCGAGCCTGCTTTGCCTGTCAACAGCCGTACAGCCCCGTTCTTCTCCTCCAGTAGTTCTTCGGAGGAGTGATCTAAAACGAAACGTGCGGTCTGCTCATCGGACTCGAATCCAAGCTCTTCTGTAATAAATCGGATGTTGACATCTGGTTTGTATCTACAAAAGGTCAACTGAGATGCTCCAACGGGGGGAAATCAAGAGACGTACGCTCTACACATGGTTGCGAGAGCACTCAATCGCTCCCGATCGACAAACATGTCCATGAGATAGGCTCCCATATTCGGGGTATCAAGGTACAGCTGGAAGAAACGATGGTAGTTCCCGAGTGCAAGGGCAGATCGAACATCCAGGGCATGCTTCACGGCCAAGTCTTTCTTATCTTCTGCAGTAACGTCGGCTAGTGCGTCGTTCATCGCTGTCCAGTTTCGGGTGTAAATGAAATAGAGAATACGATAGGCCTTGAATTCCGTCGGGTGTCCTCCCAGCTGCTGCGCATACAGCACTCGTAGCTGGGTCTGGCACTGGTTGTACTCACCAAGATCCCCTTTTTCCAAGGCGATGCGCGCGTGGATTTCGTAGACAACGACAGTGAATTCATTTCGGATGCGTTGAACCGTTAGGTCTTGACGCAAAGACTTGAACTGGTCACAGATGTAACCGTAGTTGCCATCGTGCTTCCATTTCCTCTTCAATAGATCCAGGGCCTTTTGCAAAACCGGCAGAGGACGAACACTGTCCGGGTTGGGGGCAGAGGTCAATCGGAAGTAGTTCTTCTCTAATGTTTGGCATCGCCCGACAACGGGGCCTTGATCCGCGTCGGCGGCACGCATCGGCGATCCTGCAGGAGAAGAGGAAGAGTTCCCGCTGCCCCCCACTCCTTCAAAACGCTTCCTCCTCATTTCCAAATTAGCTTTGGACTTACTAGACTGGTCCAGTGTTATGCGTGGTTTTTTCTCTGTGGTAGGGTGAGTAACTCGATCTTCAAAACGGTTGCGGTTAGCTTTTCTCCATGGCGGCGATCCAGTCTCCGAATGATGGCCATCGGTTGACTTTCGCTTCCGTGTGGCATCCCCCGGAGAAGCTGGGTGACTGGACGCCCAGTTAGAAGAGCTGGGGTTGGCCAGGATTTTGTTGCGTTCATTTTGCACCATAGTTTGGGGCAAAGGTAGCCTTTCCCAGTCAATCAATCCCAGCTTGTCATTCTGGGCTGCGTCCGTGATGACGTGCCTCAACTTCTCCTGCATTTCAGGAATGCTCACGCTTGCAACCTGATTTTCGGGAGCAAAGCAGCGTTGCACATACGAGCGTACTGGTGGTGGGAACTCCACCCGTGTCCGGGATTCGGCATCACCGGATGCCGACTGGGTGGGCTGGGGAGGAACGGTCCCATTCATTGGCTTGGCATGATGGGCGAGGCTACGACGCGCTTGGACTTGAGTGTATGCTGGAGCCGCTGTCAGGTTGTTAGCCTCCTGACACAAGGCTAACTGGACTCGTGTCGAATTGTTTGTTCTTACCAGCTGGAGGAAACGCACTAGATATTGTGCCTGTGGCAGTAGAGCGCCAAGGTGGTACGCTGGAACTCATCGTAGATGCAAGATTTGAAGAAAGAAAAAAAAAAACAAAGAAACAAGATGAAAGGAAGTAAAGAGCTACGAAGGGGCAAGACTCGAGGAACGGCTGGAAGAATCAAGTTTTGATCTTACTCCTCGGCTGGTACTGGGTTTGAGATGAGAAAAAAGGATGATGAACGTTTATTTCCAAGATGAGATGGTCACGAGCCGGGGAAGGGTAAGAATGTAGTCCACACAGACTCGACCCGTGACGGTGAGTGATACTCGCTTACTCACCGGACTTTCATTTGGCCGATAATCCCGCCTTATCGCCTTATCGCAATCGCCTTGGCTTAGGTGACATCCATGGATGCCTCTCTCTCTTTATGGATCTCCTTGATGTTGGGAGCTGGTTGAACCTACTAGATGTTCTTCAAGTCGCTGGATCTGACTACTGCGCTCAGACCATTACTGTTACCAGATGAGATTCTTCTCTTTGTCCAGGACGCGGTGGGGTTGTATGAAGGGTAAGTACCTCATGATGATGCTCCTGATGCGGGGTGCTGATTAGCGGCAAAGGAAATACAAAATCCAGAATTATCAAAATGGCCATGCCTATCTCACATCGCACAGAGTGTGCTATGTTGCGGCCGAGGATCCGCGGAATTACTCAGTGGCTATTGATTTGAAAGAAATCGATCGAGTGGAGTCTCAGGTGCGACATGCATACATCTTGCTTTCGAGGCTTCTCCTCCCAGCTGATCACTAACAAACTCATTGGTTCAAGGCTGGCTTCCTGAAGTCATCTCCGAAGGTCACCATATACTCCAAACCACAGAAGAAGAAAACCGATAAGTCGAGGAGCGTAACAGCCAGCCCGGCTGTAGCGCAACAATCGGCTCTTCATCCCACGCACTCACTTTCTCATCTTCCACAAACGAACCTCCAACAGAGTTCACCATCTCCAAAGCCTATTAATGCCACTTGGATTTGTCCCATATGCTCATTCTCCAACCCGGTTCCGTCCAATTTCGACCCCGCAATCGCTAATGCGGCTACAAATTTACCTCCTTGCCTAGCATGTGGCATCAAACCACCATTTACGACTGTTCTCAAAGCAGCGATCAATGCCGTAACAAGCCGGGAGTTCCCGTTGCCGAATCCGGCTGCATCACCAGCCATTGCCCAGGATACAGGCCAACCAAATGCCAATGCGTCTATATTGCCTCTTGGTTCAGGGGGAACTGTCTCTTGCCCGCGATGTACCTTTATGAACCATCCATCTCTCGTGGAATGCGAGATTTGTGGAGCGCCTCTATCTGCTAGCCCTTCGGTGGACGCCAATCGCGTGGACTCCCCTGCACCGTTATTTGAGCAATCGCACATCGCGAACACGGAGGTTAGTGAGTGTATTAAACTTTCATTTCGTGCAGGCGGCGATAAGACTTTCTATGAAAGACTGAAGGGGGCCTTGGTGCAAAGAAAATGGCTCCTGCAAAATGCGCCCCCAGTGCCTTCACCGTTGCAAGGCGCCTCGTCGCCGGGCTTACCCTCCCCTACCCCTAGCGTTGAAAGCCCTCTACCCTCAGCACTACGAACTTCCGGGGCTGGGATTGCGGGACTAGAACGCAGAGGGCTGGAAGCCCGGAGGAAAAACGAACTGGTCATAGGGAACGCCTTTGAAGATCTAGAGGCTTTAATGGCCTCTGCTAAGCAGATCGTTGCGTTGGCCGAAACTCTGGCGCGTGAGTCTGGCATGACTACTAACGAAGGCTCCCCAGAAACCAGCGCGGTGCTATCCGAGTCCGCTGCTGCTCTGGGGATGGTAACAACGAAAGACATGCTTAGTTCCGGATCTGAAAGTCTATATTTATCAGAACTTGCGCGTGACCTTGCCGAGTATCTCACCGATGACCGAAAAGGCATTTTGCAGCGGGAAGGTGGGATTATGAGTCTAATTGATCTCTGGGCTGTCTTCAACCGCTCCCGTAATGGAGTAGAATTGGCCAGTCCTTCAGATTTTCAGAAAGCAGCGGAGCTGTGGGAAAAGCTCAAGTTGCCAGTTCGCCTACGACGATTCAAAAGTGGTCTCCTTGTGGTGCAGCGATATGACTGGAGCGATGAGAAGACCATTGAAAAACTTCAGGCCTGGACGGAGGAGCTCCGACGAATTCCCCCTGACGATCCTGTTCCGTGGGATTGGTCCCTCTTTGGTCGGGCCGTTACTGCCCAAGAAGCTGCGCATCGATTCAAGTGGAGCGTTGGGGTGGCTGCCGAAGAACTGGAGATGGCTGAAGATCGGGGGGTTCTCTGTCGAGAAGAAGGAATTGAGGGTCTGCGCTTCTGGCGCAATCATATCTCGTCCCCTGAGTATGATGATCTCTCCCGCCTTGTTATTTGAGGCGGTATGAAACCACAAGAATGTATATACAGAGTTGCATACATCGTTGATCCGAGGGGGCTGTTGTCATGCCCACGAAGAGCATAAAATGATACATGGAACTTTATCTGGGGTCAGAGCACAAGGCTGAGAACCTTTTGCAACCCCCACTATGATGGTGATCCTAGCTAAGTGCTACGTAACTAGTATGTATACATCTAGGCTTTCGATGCGCCAAGAGCAAAGTATATTGCCAAGAGCGCTAGATGCCCATGTGAATGCTATCACCGCATACCAGACCTACAATCATTAATGCTTCTACCTACGCATGGGTCCAGTGAGACACCATAGCGGCGGATGGCGCATTGCATGCCGTTTAAGGGAAATAGAAACACCGGAGAAACAAGTCCACCCAATAGTTATCCAAGGCACAGATCCTTCCATAGTTCGGCAGGTGGTTAGCCCTGGAGGGCGAGGCCGCTGACGTAATCATATAAAATTGGCCTCGACCCCACTGATCTTCCCGTACCGATAGATCCACAAGAACAAAAGCCCACTTGCTTCTTTAATCCCACACCAAGAGCTGATTTCTCTTGTATGCTTGGCCTCAAGTCAAAGCTTGCTCAGAGTTGTACAACTTGAGTTTCCGCTCCCACACTTATGGAGGCTGCGTGGGAGTTGTTCCTTGATGATGCCCTCTTAAAGACTACACTAAATGGTCTGCCCATCCGCTTTAACCCACCCATGGTTTTTGCTTCTCACCAAGGTCAAATTTGACAATGCTTCGGCGATACACCGAAGAATCTGATTCCAGCTCTCCTTCCATGGAGTTTGCGCGAGAACGTCGGAAGCCCCAATCCCGCGTTATGACCAAGAAAGAGAACTCCCACCCCCCTGGGCGATTGGCCTGTGATATTTGTCGGGAGCGTAAGTGCTTTATGAATCCGACTCCAACCCTAGAAAAGCAGATAGCTGAAGTAAAAGCACCAGGCAAGGTTGGGTGTGATCGGGCAGACCTAAAGTGTGGTCGTTGCACGCGCCTTGGCTACGACTGTAGCTACCAAGGGCGGAAACTATCCGGGGAGTGATCAATGCCGTTATGGTACTGCGGACAAGCTATTCCTCCGCTGTATAACTTGTGCTGATGATATAACTGACGTGTCGGTTTACAGGATGGATCATCTCACAATATGTCGTATGAGAACTGGACAACATCTGTACACCCAAAGGCCACGGGCACGAAGAACCTGCATGAAGCCCTTTCCCATCTCCCGCTATATTTCTTCGTGACAACGAGCTCTGTATCTGGAGTATCGGGAACACCAGGGTAAAGCAACTACGCCACTGGAAACAGCTACCTAAATGTCCTCGCCCGACACCATCGTTCTCACCGGCATAATTCAGTCTCGATCGTGGTTCCAATGGTCTTCGGAGTTGGGGTGACCGCGGAGAACAACGAGCTCGAAGAGTCACTCGGATGCAAGGGGATGTATGGCATTGACGAAGAAGCTCTCCGCGTCTTTGAGATTGTGATAATTGAGCAGGTTCGGGAAGGAATTTCAGACCACATTGTTGTTAGGCTACATCCAATGAAGCTCGCTAAAGCGGCACAGAAAGCAGGTGACGTCGACAGTTTTTGGGCCTCGGATGTACGATTCAATCACACTGTTTTGGCTACGAAGTCCTAGAGTGAGAATGTGTCTGCTAAAGGTGGGAATCAGAGTAATTTATCTTCTCTGCAAGGGTTAAAATCTATCGATGCGGTTCAGGCTGTGCGTGAGCACTTTATTGCAAAGCTTGCTCGCATGTGGATGCTCGGCATGAACGAGTTTGAAGAAGAGAGCCGGTCTATGTATGATTGGCGCTGAGTTGCGGAATTGGATCTTCAAGGAATTAGGTCTAGATATTCCTTTACAGCAGCTATTGTGTCTGAGTTTGACGATAATGTTGTAATAATGGGCTTACAAAGATATAGGGACAGTACCCCAGCATGCTTATGAGCACAAAGGACAAAGGAACGAGATAAGATTAAGTGTAGTTTAGTATCTATTAATTAACAGCAGGTGACCTAGTGGTAGCATGACAATCAAAGAATCGTAATCAATATTGGAGATTCATTCCATATCTGGATCTAGCGTACGGGACTTCAACATCTCGCAAGATGAAAATGACAGGTGATACATGAGTTCGCATGAAGAAGAAATAAGACCCATCAAATCTGCATGACAATTTCCTAGTGTAGAACTCAAATTCCAATGACTAACTTTCAATAATCGTATACTCACGAGATATAACCCGAAAACTGCCATTGGTAAAACCTACTCTCGATGACGTCGATCTGACTCAAATACAGTGAACCCATCAATTCTACGCCCATCCTTTACGCCGGTGCGGAAGAACTCGGTCATAACTCCGATAGCATAGCATGTTGCTGCCGTAGCTGTGCCTGCAACGAGCATTGTGCGGCCTGCTTTGCGAAACGAAGACTCAGATGTTGTGGTTGGTTTCGGCTCGGAGCTAGAGGATCCGGTTTCTGGCGGAAGCTAAATCAACATGTTAGGAAGCCACCTGAATAGACAGTTCTACTGTCTACTCACCTCAGTGGTGGATTTCCAGGGGGCTCCGGGGTATGTGACGGCAGAGTCCATCGAGTCATGCCGAAGATGTTTGGCAATCTCGGTGTGAATTACTGGTTCTTGTTCTGTTGGGGTTTTCGAGAGGGTGTGGTGAGGAGTACTTTGAGACTTTCGAAACACAAGGATGTTGCCTCCGCCAGTTGCAATTTCGTAACCACTGTATTGCATTTTCTCGAAATAGGGCAGGAACTTGGCAGGATTGTGCAGTCGAGACAGGATTTCACTTGGCATACTATCTTCGTCGACACCGAAGAATGAGTCTGCTTGCGCGGCTGTGATTTGCGAGGTCGACGTATCCAAAGCAAGAATATGGAATTTAGGGGAAGGAGAGGCATCTGGTTGCTCTCTATTTTCAGTAGCTAGGTTCTGGCTTTGGAGAATGAAGTCCCCAACGCGGTCTTCGGAAGCATTGAAATCTAGCGAACTAGCTTGCACCTTTGATTCCAAAGGAGCATAATGAGACCGAGTGTCAGTAGCATCCAAAGCACCCAGGTCCTCATTCTCATTGGGACCCTCGGCCCTCGCCATCTCCGTAACGAATTTTGCCTCTAATTCATTCCCGGGTGTACAGTCGACACTATCCTTGGCTATCTTGAATGTACCAAGGCTAGAAGCTAGTTCTGGCTGTGGTTGTATTCCCTTCATTGAAGCCGGGTTGCAGGCGAATTTGGCGTCTAGTTCACTTCCAGGAGGATAATCAATAGAGGTATGGGCTCCCGATTGGGTACTCTCTTGACTGGCCGACTCTGATAAAATATGTGCTTCAATCTCACTACCTGGAGAGCATTCAAAACTTTCTTGGGATTTTGTCATGGGGGCTGCGTTAGTCGTTTGATGGACAAGACCGGCGGACTCGAGACTGAGACTAGCAAGCCCAGAAGAAAACTTTGCGTCCAGCTCGTTGCCTGGTGGACAATCAATGGAAATACAAATTTGCTTGTCCAGGGGTTGTGTCGCCAACGCAGACGGAGAGTTCTGGACAGAGCGGCTGGTGGGATCAGAGATGTACTTTGCATCCAGCTCATTTCCCGGGGGGCATTCCACGTTAGTGCCCGCAGTCATACCAGCGTCCAAATTCGGTTTATTGGTGTTTGCGTTGACGTTGGATGTGCCCGGCTGAGGCTGCGTAGAAGGAATAGATTCAGAAACGAACAATGTTTCCAATTCACTTCCTGGGGGGCAATCGATGTTTACATGGGGTTTTCGTTCGGTCTCCTGAGAAACTTGAACCCTGCCCTGCGCATCGGTGAGTGTTGAGGTAAAAAGTGCACCTAGCTCGCTGCCCGGAGGGCAGTCAACTGTTGACCGTGAGCTCGACGGGGCTTCGGGGCTCTGTCCCATATTTCCCGGCTGGAATTGTCCATCCTCAGCCAAATTGGGGTTGCGAGCGAAATTTGCCTCGACCTCAGTGCCTGGGGGGCAGTCAACCGCTTTGTGAATATTGATTCTTGGTTCCGTGTTACTTGATTTAGGCGCAGTAGACGATGGTATCGGCACCATACGTCCACTGATAGGGTCGTACTGGAGTCCAGCATGATTGGTGTCACTTCTCTTTTGCCGCTTGTCCACTCTCGGTCTATCACTAGATGACTTTTCCTTACTGGAAAGCAACTGAAGAAAACCGTTCAAAGGAGTGTCATTCTTTCCGAAATTTCGAAGGGGGTCCACTCGGCGCCCAAAGACGGCTCTGTAAGGGTCTGCCTCTATGTACTTTTTCAACAACTCCATGCGCTTGTACATCTGCCCTGAATCTGAACCCCAGAGCCTTCTCTCTGGGCCAGCCGGGAGTTCGGAGAAATTTGGCTGGTAACGCCAGACTGCCCAGCTCCAGCTTGAGTGTGTATCATTGGGAGTAGCATTGCTGTCATGGCGAGTTTTGGGCTTTCGCTGTCTGTATAGAGGGTATCGCTGATATTTGTTGAAACTTCTTGAGATACGTTCTGCCTTGTCTCCCTGACCGTGCCGTGCACATCGCCATATACTCCGATCTGAAGTATGTGTGACCACCAATTGGGAAGATGCCGGACGAATGATTCGAGGCCCTGACTTTCTGATTGACATTGCGACTGAGGAACTCATGATGGATACCCGAACTTGTATGTCAAAGCTCAAGGTGCTGCTTATCCCAGGCTATTGAAAGTCTGATGATTCTCGCAGTAGTCAATGGCTCCCGTTGTTGATCGGATCCACTTGTGGAGTACAGCGATATGAGGGGGTGCTGATCCTGGCCGAGTCTGTCCTGCAGAGGCCTTATAAAAGATGATTAGAATAAATTGGACAAGAAGATTGATGTCAGATCTCAGATCTCACAACCGAAAGAAGTGAAAAGGAAGGGAGAAGGATAAAATAAAGGAAGAAGGACCAGAGGACTCCGGATCAGCATGGGGCTTCAGCCAATCGGCTCCTTTTCCCCACAAAGTTATGTCAGCATTGACGTCACACTTCATTATATGCCCAGGTGTTTTCATGTACACAAATTTACTGGTGGAATAAAATAGACAATGGTTTAAAACAAAGACTAGGAAAGTGATATGTTTTGACATGCAACAATATCGAGCCCGGGCAACGCATAGCTCACACCCCTAGCCAAAATCTATAAAAGCGTCGAATTAAGGCACAAGAACCTAGCAAGCAAAGGCCATAACGACTGCACCTCTTCATTCCAACCCCAGCGTAAAGACCCCTTCAGTCATAATATATTCGCTTTCTTTGCCTCGCATTTTTTCTTAGCCTCCGCAGGAATGGTGTCCTGACCCTAGTAGCCCTCTCTGTTCGGGAAAGTCGACCGAATTTAACTTCGGTCCCATATTGCACAACACAGTAATGCCGATTGCCATCTTGTCAGGTCCGATCCATGGAGTGAACCACATTTGCGCTTCATGTAGAAGTACCACCCATCGTAGGCCTGGAGCCGCGTCAGGTCCTCACCTACCTTCACAATGGCCCTGACTCTCTCCCCCCCTCTCTTTCTTCAATCGGGAATTCTGGTAGGATTGCATTACAGCACTGATTTCAACGCTTGTGGGCTTCTTGTTCGGATGCCCAGTGAGCAGCTCGTGGAGTTTGTTGGTAATAATGACGACGTCTTCCATAGGCGTGCAGTCGTACAGGGCTGAGTTGGGCGTTACCTGAAATGATCAGACATGAAGGTTCTCGCTTATACAGAGCAGCGAGCGAGTGTCTGATGCTTTGGGTTTCATACCTTATGGATCGCGTCGCCTGCCATTGCAGTCCGTTCAAAGCACCAGTGGTCCAAAACTTCTTCGAGGGAGATATCATCTGCGCTTTAGTGCGAGTCCGCCACATTTCACCAAATACCGCTGATCCACAAATGGGATGCTTGGCCAGCTTCTGTACCAGAATCTCCATGTTTTCCTCTGTGAACCAAACCTAGTTGGGCCATACATACTGCTAGTCCTTGGGGTGGGTGGGGGGGGGGGGGGGGGGGGGCTTGCAATGCACAATGAATGAGATAAAGGTCGGCTGTATCACATCTAACCCATCGTCGAAATGATTTGTCGCATACCATACCACCTCCTTATCCTAAGAGCATTTGGTGTTCACTCAATCTGGGGGCTCATCGGGTATCGGGGGAAGATGTTCGACAATTTCGATACCATTGTCGCCTCGGGTCATCTTCCAGATGGACGCACTATGCGAATGACCTACACGGGGATCAAGGTGCTGGATTACCAAACGACGCCAGTGACTGCATTTGACGAAACCCGCGGCAACAATAATCTGTTGGGCCTCGAATATTGTTCTTTGATATCAACTTTGTTGTCGCTTATAGCAATATTTAGGTTTTGATCGAGAGCCAGAGGTGACATCCTACGTTTTGAAATAGTATGTGTATACCAATGGCATCGCATCCACTGTATGTCACAAACTAATTAATAGATAAGTCAGTTACTCTTCGTCATACTCTGGCAATTCATCAGTGCCGCTCTTGTAAAGCCTCAATATCTCTTTTTGGCGATCCAGCATAGTAAACAACTACGGGACCCAACCCTCCCCAAAAGCGAAGCCATGGAAATATTTGCTACGATCATCGCAACACTACTCTGTCCTTTCCTATCGTTTATCCCACCACGGCTGCAAGCCAGCACGTGGTCACACTATGGGTATATTGCACTTGTCCTTGCAACCCCCCTTCTAATTCCTTTCCTTTTCGTTATCTGTTCCCATTTTCTAGGATTGGCAGCCGGTCATTTCCCTTTTTGGGAAACGGATCTAGCCAAGCATACAGAGCAGTCGTGGCTTGTGGCTCTAAATGTCTAGCAGGGTTGGGTTGGAGCTCGCATTATCTCGCATCAAGGGAGGAATGTCTGCAATAGTTTTCAAAAAACTGATTTGACACTTCTCTTCGGCATTATAGTACTAGGGCCTGGAGCGGCGGGGTCGTTTGGATTAGCGGTGCGCGAGTCGAGGTTGAGACAACATTTCAACAGGGCCAGGAAATTGCACTGATGGAGAGCGCTGCTTAGTGGTTTGTTTTTGGCCAAATTAGTTTCAACCACCAGGATTTTTGCTATCATCAATTTCTCCAGAGACATTCGAGATAAAAAAAATAATCAAAGATATTTATAGCAAAAACTGGAGGGGACAAAAGAGAATATCTCCCGAGGCCTGTTACTCGAGATATATAAACCCAACATGTATAAATTGCTTCTCCATATTTGATAGAAAACAATTATCTATTCTAAATTACGTTGAAAATGAAAATCTTTCATAATCATTCCCATCGGAGTGCTCCGAGGTCGGTCGGTAGTCACTGTGGGGGAAAAGGACGTTATCGGGAATCCCCACAGAATCCCCGGGGGGCCAAATAATTTGAACACTCAAAACAAATTCTGCTTTTTAACTCAATTCATTTCCGACTCAAAATCCCACAAGATGTCCAAGCCAACACGTACCGCCGTCAGCACTAAGGGCGCACCTCTCCCGCCCCCAATCCTATCCCAAGGTCTGGTCGTCGGCAACGTCGTCTACTGCTCTGGCCAGTTGGGAGTAGACCCGACCACGGGTGAAATGGTGGAGGGAACCATCCAGGACCGAACAGTATGAGAGGCGCGATATCTGATGTATATAATTTCTGACATGCAAACAGCGACAAATCCTACGCAACCTCAATGCCGTCCTCGAGGCTGGAGGATCGAGTCTCCACGACGCAATCAAAGTCAACATCTTCCTCACCGATATGGCTGATTTCTCGGCTGTGAACGAAGTCTACGCTACTTTCTTCTCGGATCCTAAGCCGGTACGTAATCTCCGATCAAAAACCAAGAGAAAAGATATTCAAATTCCATGGACGTTTGGAATTTGACACTCATTATTTTCTGAACCGTTTCTCACTATGCCCTTCTAGGTGCGTACTTGCATTGCCGTCAAGTCCCTTCCCAAGGGATCAGATGTCGAAATCGAGTGTTCTGGCCTGGTTACAAAGCCTAGCAATGGACGCAGTTCTAGACTTTGAGAAATTGGACGTGGAGAAGGCAGACAACTACACCTGGCAAAATGAAATGTGCGAGTCACATGATCTATGTATAATTTACAGCATGTATGGAAAGATTACGATATGGTCGGCATTGACTGCTTGTAACCTTTGTTTGGAAAATTTCAAGAAATACTGGCCAAAACCAAGGATGAAGGGTGGAGACTGGAGCTGGAGCACTCAGGAACAGGGATAGCGTTTACACTCGTCCGTGGTACAGTTGATGAGCCTCTGGAAGTATATTGTATAAAACTCTTAAATACGGAGTACTGAGAAGATCCCATGGACGTTTTAATATTGTTGTCATTGTTGTCTTCAAGCCAAAAACCCTGACCTGGGATCTGTTAAATAAAGAGAATGTGGCTGAGTCAACCAGAATTAAACCCACGGATTGTGGCCCGCGCATAAGATTGTATGCTCGGTTCCTGCATTTCTAAAGGCTTTTCGATGAGGTTTCATGCAGCATGCAGCTACAAGCCCTTGCACAAAGCTAAAGAGGCAAGACTTTGTAGTAACAGAAGAAGAGGGAAAACAAAAACAAAAAAAAAAAAAAGAAAACAAAATTTGGTGAAGATAACGAGGGGGTTTCCCGACTTAATTGGTTTCACACCATTTGGCATTGGTTGGCACAATCTCAAACACACTAGGGATGTTGAGCATCTGAAAATGACGACAAGAATGAGGGGAAATCACAGCTGCCAACTCCTCCATTCCGATCGGGGGGGCACGTGGTGTATGTCATTTTTTTTTAAAAAATTGAAAGTTCAATCAGCTTCGGATTCAGGTTTTGTAGAATATCTAAACTATGAGCAGGTGTTCGTGTCGGTCGTTTTTATTAATCTATTATTCTGGAGACAAAACCTAAAGCTTCGATAGAGTGAAACATTCTTAATATCTGCCGGTTTTTAATCCAATTTGAGGGCTCATCCCCTACTTCCCATAGTGGATTGAACTAATGATGTGTATGACTCCGCTAAGTAAGATACTCACATCTATCTCACGAGTCAAAAAGAGCCAACTTATGGCTCGTCGACAGAATGTCAACCCTCTTACCGAGCTCTCAACAGCGGCTAGTCAGCACTTTGCTGATCTAGGCCAGAAGAAGCCAAGTGCGCAAGATGGGCTCAATCTACTAACGATTATAGTAATGTAAGCCGGGTGCCTGGCGAAAAACTGTGTAGGGGGGAAGTAAAGACAAGGATTGTAATTGTAACCACGCACTTTGGATTCCCGACACGCTCAGGAACGCGTGAGGGAAGGACCCACTTAGCTGGACGCCTCCGGGCTAGACCTTGCGGACTAAACTTGAATAGGAATCGTCTGACTTGCGCGTTTTTCTTTTACACTATGTATTTTCTTCTTTTAATATTGTGATGCGCGGCTTAAGTGGGTTTAGCTCAGACTCCCTCTTGAATAGTCTCTGAGCTAATGGATTGATCGTCTTAAATGAAAAACGCTTTCCAGGCCCTCGTACTTATAACTATGTTTTTATTTTGCAGAGGTAAATTAAGTGCCATTGTGTTACAATGGTTCAAAGAACTTAATTTTGATACTTGCATCGGATTTTATAGTAATCTGGATCTGACATTAGATACAATATATATGTGCAACATACTCTGTAGTTCAACTTAGATCTGAATATTGATTTACAATCTCATCGTTGATCGTCAATCGTCACTCGTGATATTCGTAATGGCCAGAATATATTCCAGGTATCATTGTCGCACGGCGCGGGAAAAAAAAACCCAAATATGGCTCAAGTACCTATACAGCAGTCTCTATACTGTAGTATGGAGTACAGGCCGAGGAGGGCTCTAGTCGGATGTACCGGTACCAAACGATTGTCGACCTAGAAGGAACAGGCTCATTCTTTTCCCGATAGACAATTATCATGGCATGACCCATCATTGCCTCTATGTGCACAGTACCAGCTAGACTGTCTAACTATTTTGTCTTGGTGATAGTTATTGTGTAGGTTAGTATTTAGGGTAGCTTAGCTATATGGCTTCAGATGAGGGCTTTAGGATGAACCTTGCATTAGCAGGTATTAGCTAGTTATAGGTATTATGGTACAACAATAGAAGTTTGTAATTAGATCAGATCGAGATGTACATGTATTATTTGGACATTCCACATTGTAGGAATAAGGAATAGGATCAAGTCAAGCTTGCACATGCGCAACGGTAAACGTTCAGGGGGCAAGTGCGTGGCCACATCCCACGCACCTGCCAAACGCCCGGACCAGCTCATTAAATACACTAAACTACGTAATTTACTGTAAATTACCCTTGTTGACGCTGTCACAACGTGTCCCGCCCCCCCATTCCTTCCCCCCCCTGATGATGAAGTGATCCTCTTCTTCTCTGATCCTTCGACCTCATTCACTCATTTTGCTTTCTTTCTCTCCCTTGTCTGTTTTTACTGTGTTCACCTGTTGACTTTCAACAGCGTTTTTTTGACCTGGGCCAACTTCCCCTTGCATCGGTCGCCCGCATTGCCCGTTTTCCCTTTCTTTGATCCCGTTGCCCGGACGGTTCTACAGAAAGTCATCGTTCGCTCCTTACAGCTTTTCTAAGCCCACACTCGTTTTTCACCTTTTGGGGTCGTTTCAGATTTATCTAAATCCCCTTTCCATTCGTTTTTATCGTCAAATTATTGTTTGCGCCCATTCGGTCTGTCTCATCGGTTGCCATCGAGACGTTGGATACAATAATCTTGCAGTTGTGAATTTATTACAACTGTCCGAAGTCTGGTTGTGTTGGAAACTCAAATATTCCAGGCGATTTACCTCTTGTCCCACCCCCTGATCGTTCATGAGGTGTTGACAGACGGTGGTTATCGCATTTTTGTACACTGACCTTGGACTTGCTCTGGAGCTATCACGTACAGAGCTGTTCAACATGCGTCCCGACGCCGTTTCCGTTCTCGCAGCCTTCCTCGCTGTAGGAGGTCTCCAGCTCGTTGTGGCTCAAGATACGCCTGAAGCGCACGTTCAGCGGCCGCGCTGGTACTTCCCGCAGGAAGTCAAGCGAACAATCCGCAGGAACGCCGAGCCCGACCCTGGCTCGATCCTCGACGGTCTATTCGACAACTCGAAAAACACCCAGGTTTCTTCCACGGCTACTACCACCCCCGAAAACTCTATCGCCGCTCAGCCCCAGAAGGGACAGGAAGTCGTCGTCGTAACCATCTCGGTCGACCCCAAGAACCCTGAGATCACCCACCGTATCACTGGTACTACGATCATTGGCGGTGAACCGACTGGTACCACTACTACGACTACACAGAAGACAGAGGGCTCGAGCACAGAGGTCACCAGTAAAAAGAGCTCCGAGGCCCCATCTGCCGATGCGGAAACCACACGAAAGCAGGGATCGGTGGTCGACTCAGCAGTCAAGGCTTCGACTACGCCTGCTCCGACTAAAGCCTCTAGCGACAGTGCCATTGGTGATCTGACCTCAGGTTTGGACAACCTCTTTGGGAGTGATTCCACATCTTCGACTGCGACCACCACCTCCGACTCATCGACTAAGACAACCTCGCCCGCTTCTACTCCTGTTGTATCCTCTAGCTCAGGTCTCTTTGATGACTTGAGCTCAGGATTGAACGGTCTTGCCGGGGAATCCACAACTAGCAGCTCCGCCTCTGCGACATCCACGGGCCCGTCTAGCGCCAACAAGATCAGCAGCGCATCCTCGAGTGCAGCGTCGAGCATGACAAGCTCAGGGTCGGATCTCCTTGACCTTTTGGGCCTAGGTGACAAGTCTTCCACCGGCAATAGCACAAGTGCTACCGTATCCTCGAGCGCTTCTAGTTCGCCTACCATTCCAGTCAGCGTGCCTGCTTCCGCTACTAGCTCGCTGTCGACCGCCCCCACTAGAACTGCGACATCAACTTCTGGTGATTTCGTCGGCAGTTTCATTTCAAGCGTGGATTCCCTGATCGGTGCCACCTCTACTAGCACTGGCAGCACTGCTTTGATTTCGAGTGCGTCCATGTCGGGTGGTAGTCTTGTGCCGCCTAAGTCGACCGGTCTCATTCCTGGCCCGACAGGTACCAACACTGGTGTCATCCCCACCCCAACCAGCACACTTGGATCAATTCCCGTCCCGCACTCGCACAGCTCGGAGTCTACCTCTACATCTGGATCTGAAACTGTCTCTGGTTCTACCACTGCCTCGGCTCCTTTGTTCGGCACTACCACTACCTCTGCTTCCGGTAGTGGTTATTACGAGAGCTCCAAGGTTCCCATGTCCACCTCTCACCCAGCCTCAGCCCCTCATCCATTGTCGACTTCGACGATTTCGACGACCTCGACGAGCGAAGAAGTGAGCACGGCCAAGCCCACTGTGGAGCCTGAGACCCTGACCTCGACCCTGACGCCCCACACCTCCAATGACAACGACTGGATGCCATCGACGATCCTTATCATGCCTACCGTGACCGCCACCCAGAGCTCGACCTCCGGCGAGTCTGCGAAGCCCACGGCACCGTCGCTCCCTGGCTCTATTACCCCATCGAACGAGGTGTCCGAGCCTCCTCCCGACTCTATTTTGCTCCAGCTTGGTTTCAACAGGCAGCTGCCGTGGTCATTTGTTGCACAGACTCCCTTGTCCTCGACGCAAATCTTCAACTACACCCCCCAGGCTATTGAGAACGCTTTGCCAGCGCTCTCTGCTAAGGACGGCCCAGTTATGTTTGCTATTGAGCCTTACTACAACTGGAAGACCACTGGCTATAACGACACGGCATATAACGCCACTATTGCTATCTTCTATTTCCCTCGTGATAAGGTCGACGCTCTGCAAGCACTCAAGGTTAACCCCAACTCTGCTCTCTACAATCAGCCTAGCGAATCCATCGCGTCATTGATGGCAATGGTTGACCCCACAATTCCTCTCGAGTTCTCTGGAAACTACCCTAGTGGTAACAGCGACTCGACTGACGGTAACAACCACGACGGCAATGATGATGGCCCAGATAGTGGCAACAACGAGAACACTGATGGCTCTGCCGGCAGCTCCAAGGCTAAAGCTAGCTCTGTCGGAATCGGAGTCGGTGTTGTGGCCGGTGCTGCCGCTTACGGTGCGGGTATGTTCTGGGTTGCCCGCCGCTACCGCAAGAGAAAACAGCTGCACCAGCGCTCTAGTTCGACTGTTGAGCAGATGAGCCAGGGAGGTTCCGCTGCTGGTTCGATGTTCGCTGCTGGTGGCCGTGTCCCTAGCCATGGTAGCCGTGGAACTGCTCGTTCGCAGATGATCAGTGCTCCCGTTATGGCGGAGAACTCTTTGGGATGGAACTAGATATGCTTTTGACAACACGACGTATAAACCACTCCTTCCGCCACCCTCCCCTCCCTTTGGACCCTACGACGACAATCAGAGGGCATTGGACCTTCGAAGACCCTTGTTTCTTCTGAGATCACTGCTTCTTTCGATGCGTTCATGCTCTCCCCACTCTCCGACAGAGGTAGGGGCAGAGAGACTGCACAAAACTTCATTTTCATTGTCCATCATCCATCAAGGATTTACATGTCACATATCACGTATCTCTTCTTTTTTTGTGCAATTTTTGACCGGCCACTTCTCTTCTCAACATGATACTCCGAGCGACGGTTCGTCGTCACTGCGTGTGTCGCGTTATCTTTTTTTTTTCTTTCTTGACATATTCCCCCTTTTGTTCACCAAATACTTTTTTTATCCCTTTACTTCTTTCAATGGCACTGGGACAACCAAATTTGGGACGAAATCTCTTTAATTTTGGCTCCCACTTGAAAGCCCTCTCTTATGAACCATTGGTCATTCAGTCTTTGGACTTGCACATTAATATTGGGTTTGGGTGGCTTCCGTTTGACAGAGCCGATGGCTCTTTCCCCTGCCCTTCGTCTCTCTACGTCTCTCCCCCTCTGTGTTGTATTTTGATTGTGCTTTTTCTTGTTTCGCGTCTCTGTGTTTCTGTACAGATGTATGAAATGTGTCCAAGTACCACGTGGCCTTGTAGATGTGGACGTGAGCCTGTGAATGAGACGAGTAGATCTCCTTTCTTTCCAAACCTGTCTTTAGGGCTTTGTAAATTGTAATATAGGGCTTGTTACGTTGGAGCTGGAGCGTTCTAGGCCTTTTAGCTATAACATACATTGGATCAGGTGACATTTTCATAGATCAATTTGGAGTGAACATTCGGCTAATACATGAAGTTGGACGACAGCGGATTAAAGCGCCCTGAGGTTCCCGGAAATTCAACCTTCCATCCCGTTCAGGTTTGTGTCCCTTTGCTCCCTTCTCGAAGAGAAGCTTAAGCGCCTCAAAATGACGATCTGCTCTCGAGACAAAACCTGCTCCTTTGTTAAGGCATTGATACCAGCCCCCTCGTCGAGAAGGAAGTTGACAGCATGTCAATATTGCTATGCTTTGCTGCGAAATGAAGAGGCGTCATCAAAAGCTGACTGCCTGTGGTATTGGTATTAACCTTGTTCTGGTGAAGACAGTCGCTTTGGGCTGCTTGGATCAGATTTGTGCTCCTCCTGACCTCGAATCCGTATTCTTCGGGAAATTCAAACATGTTGAGTGCACTGTTGAATGATGCATAGTGAAGTCTATTATCCACCACAGAAGCGAAATGTGCTTCAGGAATTTCTCCGTCCAGGATATGCCTAACCATATCGCAATAACCATTACCTATTGCATCCCCTAAAGCAAACTTCTTGCTCTTGCTGCTAAGCCCGGACCCATAACTTTCGAGGATTTCAAATATCTTGAGATCACCCCTCCTTGCTACAACCCGCAGGCTGTTGTGCTAGGAGATGCTTGACCACAATATGACAACCTTCGTATATCGCATGATCCAAAGCATTAAAGCATTTATCCCCAAGCTCGGATCCGTATTCTTTGAGAAGTTGAAACATCTTGAGGTCATCCCTGCCCGCTGCAGACTCCAGGCCAGACTTCATATCATCAAAAGTATCTGCTTTTGTAGGAATTCCGTCTAAGAGAAGCTTAACCATATCGTAATGCCGTTGCCCATCACAAACTCCAATGAACAGAAGCGTTTGCCCTGTGGATTAATCCGGGTTCTACGATGAGCACTCTGCTCTAACAGGAATCGAACAATATGAATGTGGTCATAGCTAGATGCGCGTTGGAAAGCTGAGCAGAAATGCCAATGCTTGGGTATCAAAAGTGGAGAGAAAACCGGGAGTCCTTTCCTTTGAACTCGATACAAGGACTTTTTCAAAATCACCTTTAATAGTTATTCCGTTGCAGCAGGAGTTCCACGGCCGATCTTCTGTTCAATCGGTGACAATGAGTATTCGAGTCCTTCTATGTAATATATGACATACGACTATGAGGAAATGTGACATAGGAATTGAAATACATAGCAAGAGAAGTAAATGTACCCCGAGAATCCAGGTAAAGCACTATCTATGGATTCAGTCAGCTATATCAGTCTACCGTGGCTGTTCCATCTTTCGTATTACATTCTGTAGGTTAGATGGAAGTTCATAGATTCATTCATATAACTAGATACATCCAACCCTAAGATGGAAGCCAACATAACATTTCTGTCGGAATATCGGATTTATACAAAGATAAAAGACACACTTTTCTGTTGAATTGCCAAAAGTGCCAACTTGTCCAAATCTGAGTCGGAGAGCCCTTGGTCATTCTGTTTCTGTGCCCTAATGACCAGGTTTTGCTCATAATGGTGCTCAAAGTCAACTTTGGTATCCCAATTAAAGAGTGGTGAGCTCTCACGGAAGAAATATGGTTGACCGTTCTTCGTAATGAGGTCGAACTTCTGTCGATGTGCGGATTGGTGAGCTGTTATGAATTCCCCTGAGGTTGTCACTGCGACACTACAGTGCCAAGGACTCATGGAAAACGAGTTCTTCTGTGGAATAAGGGGAAAGGACAGCTTCGTCTGCCCTGATGAGGGATGGATGGAGAGACGCAGTGAATCGGGATAAATTTGGCGTACTAGCTCCGCGTACTCCTATAATCCATGAAATCAGACCTGCCATGTTATATAGCTCTCGAGATGACCTACCACCCCGCGTACAATCATTGTCTTTGCAATAATCTTGATCCTCTTCTTATATTGTTTGGGGCTAGCACAATCCTTGGTCACTGGGCTGAATTTTAGATCAATTTTCATGAACTTGTCGTACCCTGCATTGGATTAGCCAGGTGACATTGGATAGACTCGAAAGCCACGCACTGACCATTATAGGTTCTCAGATAATCCTCATCGCTTTTCAAAAACTTATCGACATCAAATCCCGGCCGTCCATACCGTCGATGTACTTCAGCCCTCGATAAAGCACAGAGCTTCACATAATCTGATTTGGAAATGTGCGCGCCAGTGTAAAGACCCAGCATATTCATAATGCGATGGAACCGAATACAAGCATATCCCTTCTCGACAGTGATCTTCCGCAGTCGATTCCCATACTCCCATACCTCCTCATCAGAAATCCCCGTAAGATCTTAAATCCAGAAATCAAATTAGCGTCAAATCCTGTATGTGTATCCGAATGAACAGAATGGTTTAATCTCACCATTGTAGCAGATCCCATCTGTAACAATAACAACAACCGCACCAGGCGGGTAAACAGCCTTAATATCCCGGCATAGATTCACCAACCGTGCCAACCCAAGCTCATCCCCCAAATCCGGAAGCGCACCAAGTACCTTGTCCATACGGTTGTTACTCTTCATTGGAAAGGCAGGTAGAACCATGGGAATCGCCCTGTTGGCTACGATGTGTGTCTGCACGCGTGGCGTGAACGATAACCGACCGAGCCATTCACCGGCTGCAGTTGTGCGCTCATGGGAGCCGTAGCGTTCCACAATGTTCATTATTTCCTCTGCCTTTAGGCGGGTTAATGTGGGACATGTCGCAGGTGCGTCAGGATGGGTGTCAGTAGTGAATTCGGGTTTTGGGGGGACTGGGTGTGGGTTTGAGAGGAAGGATACTTGGGTCTTTGGGGTGGAGGTGATGCAATCTAAAGAGATTATGCCTAGATGGGCGGAGACTTCGACTACCGTCGGTGCTAGCATTTTGATATAGTTCATGATAGACTGGAGTGGGGAGGTTGGAGTTGCAGCTAGGGATTGGGAAGGGGTAAAATTCACTATTCGAATGCACTCGTGATTTATAAGGGGTAGTACCCTCAGAGCTTGTATTGGAATTTGGTGGCTGTTTATCGCCACCTTCCTGGTTTCTTATGCTCTTCGTGGGTTAGGATGTATTCGCCGTCCAACCTTCTGTGTGCTGCCCTATTCCCCGTTATTTTTGTACTTCTGATAACTTCTGTTCGGTGAATTCTTGAATGGATACTATGCTGTTGCACAAGAAAGACAAAACGCTATTATTCACAATCTGACTATACGTGTGCTGAAATCAGTGATGACTCAGAGTATGATTGTTTTCATATGTCCCGATTAGGCATTTGATTAAAGAGCCCCGGAGAGCAATACAAATTATATGAGTAGATATAACATATCGCAGATAAAGTCGTTATTACCTGATCAGTCAAGAATGCCCTCACACTGAAAGGATTTTATGGCTGCTAAACCGACTATTAATACATGATTTGGGCACATTCCATTTCCCGATTAGGCTCGATGTAGGAATACCTTACACGAGAGGTCGCGACAGAGGGTAAACAATAAATGTCTTTGGCGAAAGCTTTTAGGGATAAAGGTAACATGTCGACGTGCTATCTCAATATTTCGACGGCTGAAGGCTGATACATCACAGGAAGTCAAAAAGGTCAAATTTAAATCGCTCCAGCTTCATGACCTAATTATATTCATACCAAGGCCGGGGCATATTCCATTTCCAAACATCCATAAGATTAGTGGCTTCTTTAGGGCAACCCC
Source organism: Penicillium robsamsonii (assembly GCF_028829455.1). Lineage (NCBI taxonomy): Eukaryota > Fungi > Ascomycota > Eurotiomycetes > Eurotiales > Aspergillaceae > Penicillium > Penicillium robsamsonii. The sequence goes on from NW_026643221.1 coordinate 5,068,215, forward strand.
ATTCACAAGAAGTAAGAAGCCTCTTTTTCTCGCTCCCAGCGATACTCCATTCGCTTCGCAGTCTCCACTCCGACTTCGATACCTCCATAATGCGCCGAAACAAACTCTAGCATCACATCAATCCCAGCAGTGATTCCAGCAGATGACCAGATTTCAATTCCAGGTAGTAATGACAGGCCGCCAGATACCACATCCTTGGGAACACTGTCACGCAGCCACCGTTTGTTGTGCTGCCACTTCACCTCGCTCATTTGTTTAGTGATATCGTCGTAGCGAGCTGAATTAGTTGTTACCTGGCGTCCATCCAGAAGCCCAGTCTGCGAGAGGACATGGCTGCCCGTGCAAACCGTAATGATGCTGTGGCGGACATAGGGCGCAACCGCAGTCAGAAAGTCCTGGACCTCCTGCGTGTTGGAGACTTTGACTTCATTGCATGTAGTATTGATGTCGTAAATACGGTTCAGACGTGTCCCCGGGCCACCTGGGATGATCAATACATCGATAGGTTTGATTTCACCACTTCCATCGTCGGCAACATCCCCCGCTTTCAGAGCAGAGATCACGTCAGCGAAGGTACGTTGTGGCAACATTTGCTGGTTGCAAGCTGTATTGATGTTCGAGGCGGGTAGATCAAATCTCCATTTTGCCTTGGCAGGCGGGATTGGTTTCACTGAGACTGGATCGAGAGTTGCGGCTGATACAGTTAGGGTGATGCTCGATGTGTCCGGGTACTGCGTGCGGATGTTGAGAATGTCCAGTGGGGCCGCCACGTCCAGTAATTGGAACCCTGGGAACAATGGAAGGTGGTAATGGAGAGGTCTGAGTGTCATTTTGTGTAATACTCTGTTGGAAAAGCCCCGTGAGATGAGTTGGAGAGAACGTGGTAGTAGGGAGGCCATTCTGAAACAGAGAGGGTCGCGCTTTTTGTTGATTCAGGTGGGCTATTCCAAGGTCAGTTGATGCAATGAACAAGGGAGAATGTATTCATAGATTGATGTGAGGATGACAGCAAAGATAATGTAACACGCAAAACAAGTATATTATGTATGTTATGTGGCTAAAGGATGGTATAATTTAATAATTTAGGCTTAAGATTCGCCATCCTCGAAGACAAGTAGATACACAACATAAGTATCTATTAAAAATATAATGATATACAATAATTTCAGGCCCCCGAAAAGTGAGACCCGACTACAAACAACGCTCCAGTCAAAATGCAAATACCCCCAAACAATTGCGCGTATAGGTAGTCGCCTCCCCGTAACGCGATCAGCTGTCCTGCTATGTAAGGTCCAGTCAGAAGTGGAATGCTATTGATCGTGGTGATCATCCCAACACGCGTGCCGGATTTTTCTGGGTCTTTGGATCCAAAGTACGCATTGGCAGCGGGCAATTGACTTTGCGCACAATTAACCAGTAATCCATATATCGTGGCCCAAATGAACATGCCAACGTGGGTGTGTACACCAATCCACCCTAGAATGGCGATGCCGCAAGGGATCGAGACTGCAATGCAAGTCCTTACTGCGCCCAGCCACCGATCCGCCACGAATGCAGATGCGATGCGGGACGGAACACCAACACCGTTCATCAGGACGAGAAGGAGAAGTGAATCGGATGCAGTAAATCCAGTGTGAGTTTGAGCATATTGTCTAATCTGTAGATATTGTTAATTGTGCCGCCAACGCAATATGAAAGGAATCAAAACTTACATATATGTACGCAAAGTAAATACCCTCGAAGATCAGGAATGAGCCGATCGAAAACAGGAGGTAAGGGCGTTCACGAAACGCGCTGAAATCAACCCAGGGAGGAGGACCCCGAGGTATAATCCGAGACCTGGTAAACATGACAATTATAACGCCGTTGAACAGGATAATGGCCGCCATGATCCGGACAGTCCATGCGAAGCCAATGTTGTTGAAACACTTGTAAGCGACCACTGGGAAAACCATCCCCCCAGTTGCTGCCCCACAAGAAGCCAGAGAAACTGCCATGACTCGTTTGGAGTTGAAGTATGTCGCATATAGCGAGATCATAGGGCTGAAGACAAGTCCGTGGCCAATTCCACTGACGATGCCTTGTGCTAGCCAGAAATGCCATAACTTTGTGCCAAATGAAGTCGCCAATGCTCCAGCAACTTGGAAGAGACATCCCATGGCGATACATGGTCTCAGATAACCCGCGTCCATTGCCCGGCCCGAGAAAGTGGCCAGGAAATGGACGAGGAACATCTGCACCGCTCCGATCCAAGACGCATTTGCCGGGCTGGCATTCAGAGTTTTAACGTAGTATTCCTGGAAGAATCCATACCTATATTGCGTCAATGGGTAAAATTCACATTAGATGTGATAAGGCCCCCTTACGATGTGATATAGCCCCATACATTGAACACAACCAGATGTCCAGTCAGAACTTGGGTCCAGGCCACGAGACCTCCATCGGGGATTTCATTATTCTCAACTTTGCGGTCTTCGTCTAGTTGTTGAGCATCCCGGGGAACAAATAGGGGGGATACTTCAGTGAGAGTAGTGTAGGTAGTGGCCGATGTTGGGTAGGACGAACCGACGGCCGTCGAGCATGCTCCGGCCGCATTGCTCTGGGATATGTCTAAGTGGCCCATGTTGTATGGGGAGGCTCCAAAGAGCAAAAAGAAAATATCTCCCAAGACTCGGAAAATAAAGTGGAAGGTGGGCAGTATATGAGAGTTGAATTCTAAAATATGACTCCTCTGGTGCTACGTTGTGGATTCGATGTACCCGCTCCCCTGCAGAAAGCTTGCAGATACGTTCTGGTTTTTTACAGAGTTCAAGTATGTAGTACTACTGTAGGGAAGAATGCCTTCAAAGTGTGCAGGTGACTTAATAAAATACCGTAAATTATATATCGCTGCAATCGCATGTTCAATATTGATCTTGACGCGGAGGAATAATAATAACATCCGAACACACAGCCCTATTCTGCTGCACATGTCCACGAATTCCTTTGCATTGTATTGACAATGAAATTTGAATACGCCCCAGATGATGTGCCTCAAAAGATTATCGAGGTGTTCAAGCGGTTTTGCTTGCATTCAAGCAAAGATAGCCATCGGAAAGACGTCGGAAGGGTGTTTGAGTCCGTGTCTGAGAAGTTGAAGACCAATATCACGGCAAACCAGCCGATAACCATGGTCTTACCTGCATTTCCATGGAAGAGCCCGAACCAGGACAAAGTCCTGGGAGCCGGGGCTGACCTGGGGGAAGAAATGGGTCTGGCCAAGTTGAATCACCTATGCGAGGAGATCTCAAAGGTCTACCCTTACGGTTCGCGACTAATCCTTATTTGTGATGGACCAGTGTATAATGGTATGGCATTCCTGATCCCCATCTAAGAAGGGTATTACCAAGAGTGAAATAAATAGACTGACGGTGTAGATCTGGTCGGCGTTCCTGACGACGAATATTACGACTATGGCATTGAGCTACGCAAAATCGCCCAAAAGAAACATTTTTCTTCTATCGAGTTCATCCGGCTGATGGACTTGCTGGGGTTAGGAGATGGTGAAAAAATCCCCAAGGCCAATTACCTGCGTCTCGTCCCCGCCTGCAGGGAGAAACTGATGTCACCCACATACTTCGACCCGAGATTTGACATTGAACATGAGTTGAAGACAAATCCAGATACCAAGACAACATATGAGAGCTATTTTAGTCGCATCTCAGAGGATCTAAAATGGGCTAAAGGGGTTGACCCTGTTGTCGTGGCCGACCCGGCGCTCTACGCGGCTGAGGTGTCCAATGTGGCGAAAACGATGATCATGAGGCTCATTGTAAGTTTCAGAGTCATGATATACTTGACGATTTAGGGTTTCTAGAAATCATGCTCCCTGGCTCACTGTTTGCTCAGGCGTATGAAGCCGTCATTAACACCACACTTGGAAAATACATCCGTCTCTCGATTCACCCTTCATTGGGGCGAAATAAGATCTCTATTCCCCTCCTGCAGCAAGGTAACCTATTTGGGGATATGCCGTGGCATGCAAGTGTGGTCGTACTGTCAAATGGGGAGATTAAGACCGGAAAATCACGAGAATTTCGCAAACTATACGAGATCGTTGTGAGGCATGGCCGGCCTTATTACTTCAGAGAGCGGAGCCCGATGTATGAATGGGAGGCAGAGGCGGAGTTTCAGCATGACTATTATGGCTTGATCGTGAAGAACCTTTGCCAGAGAGCTCAGAGGCTTGGTAGAGATGATCGCTTGAAGTTGGCTCGCTTGATTGTGCAGTATCAGACCAAGTCAGTCCGGGTGGAGGGATTTGCAGTGTCGAATGATGTGTAACTGGTTAGATTTCACTTGTTCACTTGTGTTGATAGCATATGTTGGTGGAAAATAGAATACAAAATTCATTGACAGGTGCTGCTTTACAATAACAACAACGTAAAATTAAAGAGCAAAAGGAAGCTTGGAAGGTTCCAAGGTTTATCTTCCAAATTAAGGTGATGGTACCCCACGTTCCTCCATTCGGAACCATGGGTTCTAGGAAGGATATTTAGACCTCATTTTTGTTGTTTTGAGCAGGGAGAGTTGAGTTATTCAGTAAGGCAATCTTTTATTGACGTCCGAGCAGGGGATCTAGTCGGCTCTCTGATCCCGGTCTACACCCGAGGAGACATTTTCCTCTGATTATCTGGTGCTTGGGCCTATTATTTCTAGCTAGTGGGAGGGCAAACATGGTTCTATCGGTGAAGTCTACCAAGATATTGTAACGCTCACTGTTTCTCGCGAGAGTCGTTGGCTATGTCACTGATCTTATAGAGCAGCAGGGAAATACGACACCAAGACAGTCTTCACTAGCTGCATCTATAGCGATACAAATCGGAAAGAGGTCCTCACTATCCCTAAAGAGATGAGCAAGAAGATCACAGCAAAGTAGAAAAATGATGATAGTGTGTATTTTGTTCAAAATGGGTGGGAAGATGTGCCTATACACAAGAGACAGAAGCAGCCAAAGCACTTCAGTCGGAACGATAAATAGAAGTTGGTGTATTCATCTCATTCTTTCTTCTTCTTATCCGACTCCGATTCAGACTTTCCAAACCAGCTCGTCAGCGATACAATCCCACCACTGGCGGCCCGCTCAGTTGAATGGCGACGGAGATCACGCGCTCGCTCCCGCTCAGCCTTATACTCATCCCAGGAGAGATTTGCCGCTGCAGCAGCACGGACTTCCTCCTCTTCCCGGGGAGGGAGGCTCTTGCCTGGCAGTGGGCGGACGGCTGCTTCGCCGCCGTAGGCACGAAGGCCAGTGCGGAAGACCCATTCAACGGCCTCGTCGACGGGGTGATCGAAGATGTAGGGGAGGAAGGGGACAACAGCGAGACCAAGCTATCACAGACAGTCTTTAACATCATATTCACCAATTTACGTTTTCGCCCGAAAGGGAACGGTACATACCCCGACCGGCGTCCAGGTACGAATAAACGCAACCTTGACGTCCTTAACCATCTTCCCAGAATAGCGGACTACACTGTGGATTGTGAATGCGGGCAATCCCATACTTGCGATACTCTGGAATACCGCACGCTTGGCCATGACCATGCGGTAGTCCTCCGCAAGCGGGATCTCGGGGGTCGGCCAGTTTGGTTGCTCATCCTTGGAATCGGCTGAGTTGCCAATCGTCATGTTCCCCGTCATCATGCCCTTGATAATCTGGTTCTGCGAAGGCTGTGTAGCATCCTTGTATGTCTCGCCTGTGGGAGCTAGTGCGTTCCAGTTCCGGAGATAAGCCTTGTAGCCTTCGTGGCCAACATCGCCAAGCAGGTATGACCAGGAGATAGCGTAGGCAGACCGTACAAGCCATGGGTGTGCGATCGGACGGAAGGACTCGCCGATGTCTGAGGTGTAGGCGACATAGCGATGGGCGGACAGAAGGATCGTGCGGATGCGATTGGCGTATGCGGCATAACGGAACGGTGTGTCTGTAGAGTTGACCGAGCTGCCGTCAATCGAGGTGCCCATAGTTAGTTCCTGTTTCGTCTTTTCTTGGCGTTGCGTTGATTTGATCAAGGTGAGTCGGAGTGGGACATATATAGTATGTCATCGACTCAAGCCGGGAAGTAACTAGTTAGTTACCCGTGGACCGCTGTACGGCCTTCTATTTCAGGCTCTCTCCCTTACTCTCCGAGTACGCGACAACAATTTTCTGACCCAAAAAGACAATAGTATAGCAGAGTTAAAATTTCACATACTATTGGGAATAGAGGTCATCGTATAATTCGTCCTCGCTGTCAACCAGTTGTTGCAATTTTGCGGGGAGCTTCTCTCGGACCACAGGCTTATCCAACAGCTCCTGCGGGGGAGACTGAGGTTCATCCTGTTGACGACCGCCCCAAACCATTGCGAAAGTAGTATGATATGGCCAGTTATGAGTTATGTAGTCGTTTTGAACAAAGCAACGCTTATTTGCGTGCCAAATGACGGGAAACCAAGGCGAAAGGGGTATATAAAACAAAAAATGTGAAGGAGAACGAAGACAAGCTATGCAGGGGAGGAAACAAGTTATTATTAAAAGATTCCCATATTAACCGCACACTAAAGCCGGAAGACACAGCCATAGCCGGGATATACAGCATTAGCTGTGGGATAGGTCTCCCCGAGGTTCCCCTCCGAGGTACTGTTGGTATCTTCCGGGTCGGGATCTGGGGTAGAAGTAATCTACGGGATATCTCAAGGTTGAACTCAACATTTATTGTCCATAATCAAAGCTTTCAATCGAAGGGTTATCCCTCGTCGGGTTTCAACCAAAATTGTCGGTGTTTTCGTGTTATAATTGATCTTCATATGCCAATGCACCCGTGACGCTCGTTCTGGGGAGGTCACATGATATCGGATACAGCCGGGTGGCCGAGCGTCCTTACCTAATCCACAGTCCCGAAGTCATGTGAACTGACTAACCAAATAAGGAAAGGCGGTATCCGTGCCGACCTCGTCGTCTGGTCCAAGCCTGAGGATTCCGTCCACATCGCTGCCAATTAAACCTCTCGCTGTACCGCAATTCCAACCCTACAAAATGGTTGTCTACTACCAGATCGCCGGCAAGAAGGTCGGCTCCCACGTCGTAAGTTTTCCTCTCTCCAAAAATGCCGCTGCGCGCTCGCCATCCCTTTCTCTTCGCGCTTCGTGCGGGTACTTGTGAAACATGAAAGTTGACCGGGACCTCTCCACCCTCTCATTAGCTCGCCATGGCCACCCTCGGCAGCATGTTCGCCGGTTCCTGGCTCGCCATGTCCGGTGGTGAGAAGCCCAAGACCGCTCAGGGTCCTCCCATCAATGCCTCCTCCAAGGATGAGGAGAACTTCGTCCAGTATGTTCAACACCATCGCGGAGAACAGAGAACCGCCGACCACAAATTGGATCTCAATATCAGCCCCCGAGCGGCTTACTGACTTTTTATCCTACAGGAACTTCATGAAGGAGGTTGATGGCGGCGAGAAGAAGCCCGCCGCTGGCCACTAAACCACCCCTCGATACGGTTTATATTGATGGAGCGGTTGAACATGAGCAGCTAGGATTCTAAATTCAAACAAACTGCCTCCGCTCTGTGCCATTTCTAGCGCGCAACGATGTGTATCCGCCCTTCCGCGTCGTTTTTTGTGACCACGTTTTTTTCCCAGGAGCTACACGGACCGATTTTGGGATGTCGGCGGATGAGGTTGATTGATCTGTACATAGGAGGCGTGTACGCTGCATAGAAAATTATCCTCTTGACACTGGTTTTTTGGGTCTGTTCTTGTTGAGCAAGATCAATCGCAGAAGAAAGACGAGTGGTGCGATTGCTTTACCGCAATCCCCCACCGGGTCGCTCGGAGTCTGTTCTTGACAAGAGCCATCTGTTGACTTTCACTCTAGCATGAGCATGACTCTCTATAGCTCCGACCGGCTTGCTTGTTCAGTCGGTGGGAGCGCTGTAGCAATGAGGGAGCGTAGAGCAAAACGAGAAGATGTAGATGGAAAATAGCATTGAACAAGCATTCTCTAAAATAAAATAAAAACCACGCGATCTTCATACCCGACCTCCATACACGATCAATGACCTTCTAAGTTAAACAATCCAGGTGCTACCTACTTAACTCAACCTTAGAACCCGCTCAACGGCTATCCCGAAGTCTCCAACACCTCCGCCGCAACCCTTCTACCTACTACTTCACTCTCACAACAACCAAAAATTCAAAAATGAAACCTCTCCCATTCCCATTCACCTTGAACATCGGCACAGACATCGTTCACGTCCCCCGAATAACCCGCCTCCTCACCCGACCCAACTACCTCCCCCGATTCACGCGCCGCATCCTCTGCGACCAAGAACAACATGACTTCCACACGCGCTTCAGCGAAGTCCTCAAATCGCGTGCCGTACACCACCAACATCCTCCACCCGTGCCAGCAGACATAACACGCTGGCTAGCGGGACGTTTCGCGGCGAAAGAGGCAGCGCGGAAAGCGGCGCCATCTGGTGCGGCTTCGATTGGCTGGAAGGATGTCATGGTCCGGGTTCAGGAGGATGGGGGAAGATTTGGCGAGGGTGTGAGTCGGAGACCTGAGATTGTTTATCTTGGAAAGGCACTGGATAAGGATGCGGGTGAGGGAAGGGTTGCGAAGTTATCGATCTCGCATGATGGGGAGTATGTTGTCGCTACTGTATTGGCTGCTGGATGAATTGTTGGGTCTATCGGGCTCTGATTTGTTGGATGAACCTCATGGCATTTCTGCAGTTGGCTCAGCGCCAGACGGCGAGCAGCTACTTGCCTGGTACACATGCTGTGATGGTTTCAGTGGGGAACTAGGCAACTACTGATGAGCTACCTGAGGGGGCGCATCCTCTTTCTATGGAGAGTTTAGAGAAGGTTAAGGCTTTGACATGATCTGCCACCTAGTTCAGGATCTGGCTCAATGCTTGCAACTAGGTGATGCCCGTCAAGGCACGTCTACAGCTCGAATGGCAACGCGCTGCACTTAGGGACATCATCGTGTTTGATATCCGTACTTCGCACGCTTATTCAGCGAAACCTGAGTAGATGGGATAGCCTCGAAAATTGGAAGAAACATACAAGCGTATATTGAACGAATCAATCATGAAAACAAAGGTCCAAAGTCCAAGAAATTGTGTATTGAAATATCGTTATTTATAGAGTAGTTGTTACCTTGTGCTATAAAGCGGCATCGAAATCCTTATCGTCTATCGACTTTCGACCTTTTGACTCCCCGACGTAACTGGCATATTCCATATTCTTCAGTAGGACATCCTAAACAAACGTGAGTGTGAAATCTTGTCACTGGTAATAGTAATAAAACATCTACACCTATCCCTGTTCCTCTCACAGCTTGGTCTTCACTTCGGATATTGTGTTAACCAGTCGCAGTGACATATCCATAGAACATGCCATTCTCGCATCACAGCCATTCGGGCCAATTCTGCCCTGGCCATGCTCAAAACTCCCTGGAAGATATTATTAAAACTGCTATCGACAAGAAGATGCAAGTTTTCTGTCTGACCGAACACATGCCCCGCCATAAAGAAGATTTCTACCCCGAGGAAGTGAGTAAGGACAAATGCACTGCAAGAATTCTGAATTAACCAATCATTCAGTTCGAATCTGGCACTACAGAAGAAACCCATGCAGAAAACGAAGCTGCTTACTGGAAGGAAGCAGTCTCTCTCCGCAAGAAATATGCCTCCCAGATCAAGATCATCATTGGCTTCGAGATTGACTGGATCCGACCCGCCTCCAAAGATTTGATCGAGCGCTCACTTTCACGGTTTCCCTTTGAATTCTTTATTGGCTCGGTTCACCACATGCACACCATGCCAATCGACTATGACCGATCTATGTACGAGCAGGCTCGAGAGCAAGCCGGCGGAACAGATGAGCGACTATTCGAGGACTACTTCGATGCACAGCTGGATATGTTGGAACAACTCAAACCGCTCGTTGTGGGCCATTTTGATTTGATTCGTCTAAAGAGCGATGATATGGAGCGCAGTTTTACTACCTGGCCTGGTGTCTGGAGTAAAGTTTTACGGAATTTGGACTTTATTGCCTCGTACGGTGGTATGCTGGAGCTCAATTCGGCTGCGTTGCGCAAGGGAATGACTGAACCATATCCCAAGGCGGAGATTTGCAAGGTAATAATGCAGTCTTTCGTTATGTATCTTGCGACTAATTTGATGATTTTAGGAATTTGTGGCGCTCAAGGGTCGCTTCTGTTTGTCTGATGACAGTCATGGTGTCGACCAGGTTGCTTTGAACTTCCGCCCTGTGCTTGACTTTTTGGATCGGGCTGGTATTTCAACGCTGCATTATCTACAATTGGGAGCGTCGGGGTCATCTCCTGTGCCCGATGCTCGGTTCCCCAAGACGCAAATTGCGGAGGTTACAGTGGAGGACGTGAGAAAGATGGCATTTTGGTCATGATTTAATGATCTATGCTGTATATTGATGGGATTTTGCTTTTTATTCTCTGATGTATCTACTATCCCGAGGTCAGAAAACAGCGGGTTATCATCTCGCTTTCTCCCCCATTGCCCGCGGGGCATTCAGGGAACAAATAGGAGAATATTTTAGTCTGATCTCTACATAATATTGTACGAGATTCAACCCATTTCGACCATGTGGTACTCACAAACGAGTTCCCCCTTATGCAGATCATATCCTATGTTGTACGGCCTGGGGCTTTTTTTAGTTATTACCAGGTATTCTTGGCTGTTTCCAGCTGTTTCCAAAGCCAACATACATTGTCTAGAATTCCTTAAGAGTTTTCGGGGTATTATACTCTTGAAAAAATTGATATTTAGTACATGAGTAGACTATAATAGTAATATAAAGCGATGGATGTAAAGGGCAAAAAAACACATTCGTCCTGTCCCGCCCAGGGAAAAAGTGGATAATCTGCCCCTCCCCGAGGTCCCGTTCCTTTTCTCTTCAACTCTCATATTCATCCATATTACATTCAAAATGGGCGTCGAAAAGAAGACTTTGGTTGAGGGTAACGGTGTTGACTACCCTAAGAAGGGTGAGCACGTTGCCATTCACTACACTGGCTGCTTGTATGATGCCGAGAAGGCCGACAACCACTTCATGGGCAACCTGTAAGCCTCTCCCACCTCGATCTTATATCAGACGCTAATATACCCTCAAACAGCTTCGACACCTCTCACAAGCCTGGCCGTGGTCCCCTTGCCACCCCCATCGGTGTCGGTCGTCTCATCCGCGGTTCGTTTTCATTTATCTGAAGTCTTGAGACAAGTAGCTTCACCCAGCTTGCTAACTTGATTAGGTTGGGACGAGGGTGTTCCCCAGATGTCCCTCGGCGAGAAGGCCATCCTGACTATTAGCTCGTGAGTTACCGTTTTGAACTTTCCTTTGCGCTTTTGCGCTGATCGAACACTGCTAATATTCGATTCTCGACAGTGACTACGGCTATGGCGACCGGTACGTACCAACCAACCAAGCTCGATGCTGAATCAACATATTGTGTTTTCCGCGATAAGTTGGATGCCTCACACCTCCAACTTGCTCTTTTGGATTTGATTCTCCCTGTGAGCTTTGTGCTGACGTCAAATCGTTATAGTGGCTTCCCCGGCCTGATCCCCGCCAACTCTAAGCTTGTCTTGTGAGTGACCCATCTCATTTCTTACTCCATTCATACGAAGCTATAAAGAACAACTAAACTAACTGTTCGCAGCGAGGTCGAGCTCCTCAAGATCGGCACCAAGAGCGTTTAAATCAATCGCCATTCCCGACTTTCCGGCCAGATATAAGATATGCAAATACCAAACGAGAAAAGAAAAACCACTTGGATCGTTCCTGCTCGTCTCATATGGTCGACAGGCTACTTGGATAGCAAAATCAAAGCAAGGTCTCTTTGCTGTCCATTGGTTTGACTCGTTACCCAACGAACAAAGTCATATGGACTAGCACATGTCTGCCATCTGTTCCCCTTATATATGCACGTACCGTAGATGCTAGCCTAACTTACCTCCTCCACGTCACCGCGCGATGCTATTGATATAATCAGTCCCATCGACCCGGTATGTGTCAGCCTCGATATAACTGTCATTCCAGGGTAAGCGGAACACAAAGTTCGTCGCACGGGACGAATACTTGGGCCATTTGGCAACACCAGAAACTAGAAGGCAGTCAGCTTCCAGGCAGTAGAATCAAGCCGCACGTGTATTCTACTAACCACCATTTCCGTTGGGGTCCAGGTCCGCCACAAATGACATCCACATTCGCGCTGCCATCTGTCCCAGTTCCAAGCGCGCAGGATCGATTCCGAGCGGTGTGATGGTCTGCACTGGGTTTGCAAAGATGAACGGGATCTGTATAGCCCGATCCAAGTGTCAGTTCATCTTGCAGGCTAGAGACCTACGTAGTATCCAAGACCAGGCGGATTACCACGTACCTCTGCAAAATGCTGCACCCCAATCATTGTCGAGCCATTCAACGCCGCCACATCCCATCTGTACGAATATACCTTGTCGTGCAAGGTGGCCATACGTTGTGCCAGCATGCGCCGTGGGCCTACCATGGTCAGATCCCCGGCTATGGATTCGTAACGCTTGTACATGAGTCCCAGCGAGGGCCAGGTAATATTACCCCAGCCATAGGGGCAGCCAAAGGCGGGAATGTTGGGGTAATAAGATAGCAGCTGGGTAGCTTGTGAACGGTCGAGGACCCAGCGCTTGGATGCTGTGATGCTCGCTTAGCACGATGCATAATATCGGATGGTAAGCATGTGATGTAACAGCACTTACTAGTCAATTTATTGATACAGTCCTCATCGGTGTTTGTGCCTGTTGTCCCGAAACTGGTGCCCTCATCGGTATTCGTCCCTATCAAGATGGGTACCCGAGCCAATTTGCCTTGTCTATAGCTGATCTGAGGATACTGGGCTATGAATGAGCCGTCGATGGTAGCAAACCATTCTAGGCCCTCGTTTGCAATGTTATAGAAGGCTTCGTAGGGAAGTTCACGGAGACATCTTAGGGTGTTCGTTGAATTGGTGCATCTGGTCATAGTATATCAGGTTAAGTTTACAGAAACTTGTTCGCCATAGACTTACCTGGATCTCTCGACGATTCGGTTGTACATTGGCTGGTGCCATTCTGTTCCGTTGTATGGGGGCCCGACAGCGTTTCCAGAATCCATGATTGCTAGTCGAGCTTAGTCCGGTGGTTATAAAAAAATGGTAGGGTTGGACTATACCAGCTCTGAAAAGACCCTCATTATCGCCATTGTTAGTCACCAGATGGGCTCCGACACTGTATGCACCACTGTATATTCGAGAATAAACATATGATATACGCAAAATGTATTTCCAATGACTCACGCAGATTCGCCCCAGATAGTGATTTTGTTAGGATCACCACCAAGCATTTTGATATTCTTCTTCACCCAGCGCATAGCTGTACGCTGGTCACGCAGTGCTAGGTTCGTGTTTCCTTCAGCCTAGAATCGATGTCAGTCTCGAGAATCTGCCGCATCCGAATCTGTATATAGTGCCTCTGCCTTACCCTCACTTCTTCCGAGTCAAGGAATCCGAATGCTGCCAGACGATAGTTGATAGAAACACCCATGACTGGTTTGCCGTTCAATGCGCTCTGTTCAACAATATAGCTCATGTTATATCTGTAGACAGTGTGGCGCAAGGTTAACCACTACCATCGAATATTCTTTCCAGGTATGAGTATTCATACCCAGCCCTATATTCCTCGACCAACATACCTCGGATCCGCAGTGGCGCCCTGTGTCCACCCACCACCGAAAATCCAAATCATAACTGGAAGCAACCCGTAGTTCTCGTCGACATTAGGTCGGATTATATTCAAGTTAAGGCAGTCTTCATTCAAAGTGATTAGGCCCTTATTCACCAAGACGGTGGTATCGGATCCATACGCAGGACAATCGTTGCCATACTCCGTAGCATTGTAGTATACTGACTTGGAAGTAGTGCTGAGTTCTGCTGTAGGTAGTTCATAGGTACCAGAATCACTATCCTTAGATGCATAGGCGCTCTTGAGCTCGGCTGGTGTGAAGCGGATTGGCTTGTTGGCATATTTGATGCCTAGGAAGAGATCCTGATTGAACTCTGGAAGAGAGCGGCCTACAAAGATGGTCTTTGGGCCTCTGTTGCTTGTTGACAGGGTTGCTGTTGGGGGATTCGATGTGGTCCCTGTTGGTTTGGAGAGAGGGTTGGCTATTGCCCCCGGAATTATAGAAAGGAATAAGACCGAAAGTAGCATCGAAGTAATTGTCATTGACCGCATCTTTCAAAGTTCGAAGTTCGAGAGCCCAACCGGGCAGAGAGTCAGAAAATCATCACCTTTATATAGTTCGTTCTCGGTCTGCCCCTTTGACGGGAAATTGTATCACAATTAAAGCTACCCCACTATCAACAGTCTGTCTATCATTGGGGATGAGCTGTGATCTTTGGTGCCCCGGGTGCTCATAGGTGGGAAAATGAAGGGGAAACTCCGGGCCAAGGGTGGAGTGTGACTGATCTTTCCGTCAAGATTTGGCTATACTTGCACAGAAGTAGTCAACGGTAGTCAGAAATATTCAAGTTCCTTTACAGAATGATACAGCTGAATAAAGAGGAAAAAAAGACGCTTATCGACTACAAGGCGAGTAGTCTATTTGGAAAATATTGTTCTAAATAGTGGAGCATCAGGCTAAAAGCCCATGGTATAGAAAACAGTAGCAACAAGAGCGTTGAAGATATTATACATCCAACATGCCAAAGAGACGAGATGACAAGAGGAATGCTTCCGTTCAGTTCAAAGCAAGACAATTCCATCACGCAATAGCCTGGCTATTTGATACATTGGCCGAATATCCAATCGGGTCAATGAGCTGTATGCAAATGGCAAGATAGCGTCTAAGATGCATCCTGTTCTATATCAACTTCTCATGCATGTGTACTCGCCAAATATTGTGACTTGGGATTAGAAAATGGTAACGCCAAAGTGGGAACAAAAGAACCTCGCTCAGGGGAAAGAAAATGGGCGAAGAGAAGAAATGCAAGATATCTTGAACTCCGAAGAATACACACACGCGGAGACTCTTATTATGTACGCTTGGAAATTCAAACACATTACTCATCCTTGACCCGATCACCATAGGCAGATGAACTGGAGCCCGCACCAAATCCAGTCGCACGAGACCTGCTCGCTGCCACCGCCGAAGGGTTGTTGTATTGGTTAGATGAGGATGAGGATGAGGTGCCCTGCAGCTCAGACCTCCGCGATGCACCCTTGAGCGGGCTAGGGGAGTTCCGTCCATCTACCATCCCATCGTCTAGCTCAATCAAGTCGTCCATCCGCCACATATTGCGACCCCTGCTGCTGCCCTGCTGGGTGGGTGGGCCTTGCTGCAGCTCATTGATTCCGGCTTTGGCGCGCGTTGCTACCTTGCGAACCCATCCCTCAAAAGCCCCGCCAATGTTCTCGAGGCCAGTCGATGCATTGGATGTGACAGTGGATAAGGAGTCAAAAGAAGCCTCCAGGGCATTACCTGGGGTTTGTGCCGGTGCGAGATTCGGCATGTGCTGTGCGAAGAACCGGGTGAAACCATCTAACGCAGGCCCCGGGCCAGTTGAGGTGGGGTCAAGCGTTCCCACCCCAGTGCCAGACAGTTGGATACTACTGCGCTGGCGGCGATGCCGAGGACGAGCGGGGTATGTCGTTTTGGGTTTGGGCTGATCGCCGTTCGGTCGAGTCCGTGGCAGTATTTCAGAGGATGAAGGTGGAGGTGGTGATCCGGTAGGAGACGGAGGAGTGAATGTTTCTCGGTAAAGATCGGGAGGTTCTGCGTCTGAATAAGATATCGATTTTCGACGTGTACGGGGAAAGAATCCCAATGCTCTTCGAGGAACACGGCCAATTTGCACTGGTCCGGAAAACCCATCCATATGCACCCATGATTCATGTTTCCAAGCATGATTTCCATCGACCCCAGACACGGTTGCAGGCGTATCCTGCTCAATTGAGGTATTATCGGTAGAGGCAGCCATGGGGGCGATCGAGCTGTCACTGGGGTCTTCGTCATTGTTGCTCAAAAGATCCACAGGCTCCTTGAGAATAGGTCGGCCTTTCACGGAGCATGCATCGACTGGTAGGAGAACAGTGTTTCTGCTCTGAATGTTGTCGTTGGGCCAGAAACCGTTCGCCTTCCGAAACACTGCAGCCTGGCAGCCATATTTGATCGTCACACCGGTGATAGTGTCTGTGGGTTGCACTTTGTGGATATAGGCTAAAGCGTCTTCTTCATGCTCCGGCTCAAACGCTTGGTATGAAATGTCGCCAGAATCGCGTCTTTTGTGAGGGAACGTACGGGTTGCGATCGGATCACTATCAGCGAGAAGCAGCGCTTCTCTCTTTTTGGCCTGCACCAAAGCCTGTCGCTCCTCCTTTGTCCCAGTCCCGAACTGCGGAGCGGTCGGTGCTGATGGACCCCACGTCGGCCTGGGGGTACTTTTGATATATACGTCAGACCGAGACGGTTTCCTTCGCGTGTGTGATTTTGCCACACTATTCGGAGCGACTCGTCCAGCATCACTTCCCAATACTGAAGATGCCAAGCTTTGGAGAGAGGACCACGAGGAGTCCAGAAAGTCCGCGGCACCTCCCGACGACGAGGCCTTTGATGATCCACTCCAAGGGAACGATGTTGGCCCACTCCGAGAACTACGGTTGATCGGTTCGGTCGCGCGTGACGGGTGCTTCATTGGAAGTGGTGACGCTCCACGGGATGACAATGGCGAAGGAGTCGCTCCGCGGGACCGGGTCGTTCCTCTCTCGGAAGGGGCGAGAGTCGTTGACAATCCCGAAGAAAAGGGTTGGGGGTCGTCCTGGGAGGAGTTCGTAACATTATTGTCGTCTTCGTCGTCCATGAATGAAACTAAGCGGCGAGGGCGCGATCGAACCGTGGAGGTTGAAGTTGTGCTTGCGCTGAGTGCGTTGGAGCTTGGGGAAGCATTGTCATAGCTATTTTGAGAACTCATTCCTGTAAAATGTAGCAAATGGGTCTAAGGATGCAAAATAAAAGCCCCCTTAGAAGTGTGTACCGCCAAGGCACCAGTTGCCATCAGAGTTGATCTAAGAGAGACCCATTCGTCATCCACCCCCGGACTGGCATTCGTGGCCTTTTGATTGGGAAGACGGGCAGGAAACGTCTGATCATATAGCCAGGGATTCCAAAATATAAGGTAAAGAGTTCCAACGCAAACCCTTTGGAAGGTATGGAAAACAAGAGAGTTGAGGGAGGATAGGCGATAGGAGGCCAAGGAGGCGTGACGATAACGACCCGCAGACCTTTGAACGCGGAGTACAAAGTAGTTAAAAAAGGCAAGATTGCCCACAAGTATTACAAGAATTATAAGGATTAAGAGATAGGATTATTTTAATTTGTCTGTACAGAGTAATGAAATACAAGAAAGCAGGATGCTCAAGCCACAATATCAACAAGTTTGTTCTCAGGTGACTTTGCCGCTCGGCAAAGTAGCGGTACATGACGTTGCCCGGTGAAGGCCACCTATTCTGTGTACCCGGTACTTTGTCGGGCCCGGGATGACTTCTCCACAGTGGACGTATATAAAATTGCCATCAAATAGAATAGGAATGCAAGACTAATTCGAGAGCAAGATTTCTATTAGATTGTATTCGAACCCATTGTACATATGACATCAGAAATTCTATCAAAAAGCCGGCCATACTAGAACAAAAGATCCATAAAACCAAAGACCAAATAGCCATTCACTAATCCAGAGTCCGGCATTTCTAGTTTAGTAGATTACGCCCAAGCCTTCGCGCTGCGGGACAAGGGGAGAATAAATATCAAGAAGGCAAAATGTCTCACATTCACTCTGGCGGCTCAGCCATCACAGAGTGTCGAGTCTCAGCTTCCGATGTGGCTTCAGACGCAGTACTCCAGTCTCCATCCTCCTTCTCGGAGACTTTGCTGGCTGGGGTGGAGAACGGAGCAGGCTGAGGAATGACCTTGATACCACCGGCGCGAGAGAAGAAATCTTCCGTCCGAAGACCACGAACTTCTTGGGGATCCATTGCATCCATTTGCATCCCGCTGGCCTTTTTGGCGCGAATAAGCTCCCGCACAGGAACCATTGCTGCGTCTCGACATGCTTCCTTGATATCGCTACCAGACATACCGGCCATAGTCTTGACCAGATAGTGCAGATCAAAATTATCACGATCAACTTTCGTGTCTTTGAGAATCAGGCTGAGAATGCGAAGGCGCTGGGTAATTGGAGGAAGGGTCACGGGGAACTTCTTGGGCATTCTTCGGAGAATCGCCTCATCAATATCTTGAATGCGGTTGGTCGCTCCTAGGACAACAATCCGCTGGGGCTCTCCCGTCGAATTCGCCGATGTAAGACCATCCCAATGAGTCATGAACTCTGCCTTCACCATACCACTTGCTTCATGCTCGCCACTTCGCCGGGTTCCAAGAACAGCATCAATCTCATCAATGAAGACGATGGCAGGTTGCAACTTGCGCGCAAGCGAGAACACTGCGTTGACCAATTTATTGGAGTCACCGTACCACTTCTCTGTCAGCGTTGAGATGTGCAAGTTGATGAAGCATGCTCCACTCTCTGATGCTAGAGCTTTGGCAAGCATGGTCTTTCCGCAGCCAGGCGGACCGTATAGGAGGACACCAGAAGGTGCGGTCAACAAAGACGACGTGGAAGCGTAGAGGTGAGGCATCGTCAGCGGATAAATGATCGATTCCTTCAATTCCTCAATGATTTCATCAAGTCCCCCGATATCTTCAAATGACACTGGGATATCCTCTGGCGCAACAACATCCATCGCAATCGCTTGTTCATATTGGTTCAATGTGAGCTCTTTCTTTCGTTGCCCTTTCCTCCCTTTTCCCACCCTTCCGTGGCGCTTCATCGTCTGATTCATTTACGCCTTCCAACCGACGTATGATGGCGGCGGACTTCTGTCGTTGTTCCTCCTTCTTCTGGCTCTCTGGGTCGAAATCAAGGCGTGATAGAAGGTAGCGAATGAGGAAATATGCAGATGCAGACTATAGTAGTGTTAGAAATATTCAGTCCTATTTGCAACAAGAAGTTTCTTACAGTGCCTGCAACCATCACCATTTCTTGGAAGAACTGCTGCCATCTTCGGCCACCGGCTGAAGCCATGGCGATAAGGGGATGATTAGATAGACTGCGTTGGCGGCGCAAATAAGGACCTTTAAGTGAAAGCGACGATAAGGACAAACAAAAGTAAAATAGAAGTCTACCAGGATTAAAACAAGACGAGTCGAATATCGGGCCTGTGGCGCGGGACTCGGGGATGCCAGTCACATGTCATAAGGCGGAGAAGGCGGTGTTAGGGGTGTTGTCGGTGCGCGTCCCGCGAGTATGCAATTGTCATCAAACAATTATACCTAGGCACACCTACACAATGCCCAAACGGAAAGCTCCTCCCAAACTTTCTGGTCTATTGGGCTCAGACGATGAGGACATCATGCAAGTCGAAGCGACAGAAGAACAAGAAACTCACGAGCCTCCCGCCAAAAGACGGAGAGGCAGACCGCGTACCTCGAACGAGAATGTGATCGAAACCAAACCTACCAGACCTGCAACCCGAACAAGAAAGCAGCAGGCAGCTATGGCTGTGGCTGAGCCAGAACCCCCTGCAGACAAAAAGCCCGCCCGTCGAGGACGACCCAGAGCAAGCAGCCGTGCAGCGCAAGACGCGGAAACGTCTGTCCAGGCAACCGAGGCGGAGGCTATGGTACCCGAACAAAACGATGCAGACCAAGACGATGCATACAACCAGGAGAATGAAGACCCACGTGTCTCAAGAAATACAAAGAAGCAGCCGCCCAAGAAGGCTGCCCCAGCACGCGGTCGGGGACGACCTCGGGCGGTCAGTACACAGCCCCAAACGGATGATGAATTTCACTTTACCCCAGGTGGCTCTCGACACGTTAGTTTCCAGGAAACTCACTTAGAGCAAGCCGATCCGAGCCCTCTTGTTCGTGCAGCGAGCCAGGGAAGAAACGAACTTGAGGTCGAAGATACTCAGCAGACTGAGCAACCCGCAGCAGAGCTCGTATATGAGACTATCATTCACGAGGAACCGGCTTATAATCGCAAATCGATGTCCCCCGTGAAGAACGCTCGCTCTCGATTATCCATGCTACGCCACTCACAGGATTATTCTCCTCGTAAACGCAAGCTCGGAGGCACCGAATCCGAGCAGGGAGACCCGGAGCTTAGGCGCAGGCTGGGGGAACTGACCAAGAAGCATGATTCTTTGGAGAGTAAATACCGCAATTTACGGGAGATTGGGATTGTCGAAGCCAACACCAACATGGAGAAACTGCGAAAGCAGAGTGAGACTGTCACTAAAGGTATGCTCTTTTATTGTCTTATAGCCACTACAGCAGATGAATTGATACATCCTCAGCATCGAATGAATTGATTGCCTCGCTCAAGGCTGAAATCGATGCTCAGCGAAAGCTAGGACTACAGAGCCGTGGACTCCAAAAGCAGCTCAAAGACCGTGATGATGAATTATCTCGACTCAAATCTAGCGCCGATGAGGCACAAGCACAGCTTGCATCTGCCCAGTCTGAGGTCAAAGCTTTACATACCAAGCTCGCTGCGGCACGGAACACGGCTGCTAGTCTCGAGGGGGCTGCGAAGGTTCCCGGCAGTGCCATCAAGGGCGGCGCTGCTAACCGTGCTAATGCAGTTGCCACCGCTGAAGCGGCGCAGGCTTCGCAACTGGCCCAATTAAAAGAAGACTTATATAGCGATTTAACAG
Source organism: Penicillium robsamsonii (assembly GCF_028829455.1). NCBI lineage: Eukaryota > Fungi > Ascomycota > Eurotiomycetes > Eurotiales > Aspergillaceae > Penicillium > Penicillium robsamsonii. The sequence continues at coordinate 5,089,066 of NW_026643221.1, forward strand.
GATTGATCGTTCGTGATGTCAAGAACAGAGAGTCAGATTACCTATATGATTGTATCCAGACTGGAATCAACGGAAGTAAGTTGCTCGATTTCCTAGTAATTGGGGGGCATTTTTCTAACCTCTTTGCAGCTCTTCACTTCCATCTTGTCGTGCCAAAGATCTCCGCTGATTACGACAAAACTGAGTTCCAATACCTGCCTCACTTGGACCCTAACCGCGATCGCGACCTGGTCAACTTGCTACCAGACTTCTTGACCGTGGACATCACCTTCGTCCGCGGACAAGCAGCCAAATTTTATACGCGCGTCATTGATGCCCTCACAAAGCGCCGGTCTCTTCCAGCGCAATAGCAGTACTGATACTGAATGTTAGTCCTGGGTGTGTGTGTTTTTTTTTTCCGAAATCTGTTCATTCCCATGGAGTTTGTTCGGGGGCTGGGAATGTGAAGTTTTTTGTTTCGATTATCAATAACACCAATTCCAGCAAATACACCTTCCAAGGTTCAAATGTTGTTACAGACCTGCATACTTGTATACTTATGTTGTACTTGGTGGTAAACGCGTGGATCTTTGCTTGGTGAAACACGCTTCGTAGCGTGCTTCTTCTAACATTTGCAAGGTAACTTAAGTTCTCGTCGATCTCGTCGCCACATCCTATAACAATAGTCTATGGGTACTGGGTTTTAAATTGAGGTGATCCCGGTGATCCCTGGCAAGATATTATCTTCCTATGATATCCACTCAAAGGTATAAACCCCCACACCCACTATATAAGCGTATGTCTTTCTACATCTATATTCGATAGCTTCATCTCAATATTTAATATATACATATTTTCCGGTTTTGTTAAGATAGAGCAGAGCTTCAATCAGGAAAGAAATACTAAAATACAACTAGTTACATGTAAAGTAAATAAAACTAGGCCTGTGATTGGCTCTCACCGCCAAGTTCCCCAATGCGTCTCCAAAGTTGACGGGTTGACGTGTTGTGACCTTCATATCTCCTTTTTTTTTTTTTGTGAATTTCCCTACCTTTGTGGCAGTGGACCACTTCCACTCTTTTAATATTTGAGTATTCAGACATAGATCATGGCGCGTCTAGGCCGCGTCGGGTTTCTCGCCCTCGCAGTGGTCTTCCACTTGATCTATACATACTCAATCTTTGACATCTACTTCGTCAGTCCAATTGTTAGTGGCATGCGATCATATGGCGTCGAACGATCATCCGGAGCCCCCGCACCTGCCAAACGTCTCGTCCTCTTTGTCGCCGACGGCCTACGGGCCGACAAGGCCTTCCAAGCTTTCCCTGACCCGTCTCCCGACGCCGATCCAGAAAACAACGAATTGATTCGCCTGTCTCCCTTTATTCGCTCGCAAGTCCTCTCCCATGGAACATTCGGTGTCTCACACACCCGCGTCCCCACCGAATCACGGCCAGGCCATGTTGCGCTTATCGCAGGTCTCTATGAGGATGTGTCCTCCGTCACCACAGGATGGAAGATGAACCCGGTGAATTTTGACAGTGTTTTCAACCAGAGCCGACACACTTGGAGCTGGGGCAGTCCTGATATCCTACCAATGTTCAAGGAGGGCGCCGTACCGGGAAAAGTCGATGCGGAGATGTACAGTGAAGAAGCAGAGGACTTCACTGTCGATGCAACGCATCTGGATACTTGGGTCTTCTCCAAAGTCCATGACCTCTTCGAATCGGCAAAGACCGACCCGGACTTGGACCGAAAACTGCGGGACGACAAATTGGTGTTCTTCCTCCACCTGCTTGGACTGGATACCACTGGTCACTCTTTCCGGCCCTACTCGAACGAATACCTACACAACATCAAGGTAGTGGATCAAGGAGTCCAGGCCGTCACAAAATTGGTGGAGGATTTCTACGGAGATGACAAAACGGCGTTCGTGTTCACCGCAGACCATGGCATGAGTGACACGGGCAGCCATGGTGATGGCCATCCAGATAACACTCGAACACCGTTGGTTGTCTGGGGATCTGGCGTCGCGCGGCCCCAGCTCTCTGCTAGAGGTATTGCCGCGGGTCACGAAGATGGTTTCTCCGCGGATTGGGGATTCGACCAGGTCCGCCGACACGATGTGGCACAGGCCGATGTTGCCGCGCTCATGGCCTATCTAGTCGGTCTTGATTTCCCAGTCAACTCCGTTGGTCAATTGCCGCTGGACTACATCAATGCTAGCCCCAAGGAAAAGGCGCTGGCTGCTCTAGCCAACACGCAGGGGGTTCTGGAGATGTACCGCGTCAAAGAAGAGCAAAAGAGAGACGCGGTGATCCGGTATGTGCCCTACGAGCCTCTATCGGGCTACCACGAGAATTCAGTCGAAGGCCGACTGGCAAAAATCGAGGCACTCATCTCCAGTGGTGACCACGAGGAGGCTATTGTGGTGTCTGCCGAGCTTCTTCGCGTTGCTCTTGAGGGTCTGCGCTATCTACAAACCTATGACTGGCTATTCTTGCGGACCATTGTCTCTGTTGGATACCTGGGTTGGATCGCGTATGCACTGACCACGGTTATTGATCTGCACGTCTTGCATGGAACAGCAGACTCGCATCGGACAACGGCGAGTATCTCATTCTTCTCGTCTATTCTGGTCGCCTTGTTCTCGGTATTCCTTTACCAGGGATCGTCCTGGCGCTACTATTTCTATGCATTCTTCCCGGTTTATTTCTGGGAAGAGGTTTTTGCACGCCGTAAAGCTCTGATTGCCGGTCGTCAGATTGTCTTGGGCCATGTGTGCTCTTTCGGTGGATACCTCAAGTTTGGACTCCAGCTACTGGCATTCCTCGGTGTGATGGAGGCGATGGTTCAGTCATATTTCCATCGCGAAATTTTTACCGTCTGCTTCGCCTTGGGTGCGTTGTGGCCTGTTATCCATGGCGTTAGCTTCATTCGCAGTCATGTATTATTGTCTGCGACTTGGGCTCTAGGTTGCGGTTTGATGAGTTCGTTTACTCTTCTGCCAGTAATCAAGGTTGAAAACCTTGATACGATGTAAGCACGTTTTCTACGGCAATGGCTTTCACGTGGCTAATCTCTTTTTTTTTTCCCTTTGCAGCACATATGGCGGCTTGCTCATGTTCCTCACTGGCATATTGTATTTGCTGTTTGAGGACGCTATAATCGGACATCGTGAGCCGGGAGCCAACGAACCGAATTCTATCGGCCGTGTGGGCTCACGAATCATCATGGGAATTCAGCTTGGCATGGTTCTGCTTGCTGTCATAGTCACTAGGTCATCTGTGCTCTCTCTCCAGGCCCGCCAAGGCCTGCCGTTTGGAAATATCGTGGTTGGATGGGTTGTCCTAGGTAAGTTTACACGGCAGTCTGTCCTAGGATGGAACTGCGTCTTCACTGAGAAATGCTAATCGATTTTCAGTGGCTTCCCTGACACTTCCATTCTTCCACCGTCTGTATCCGAATAGCCACTATCTGCACCGGCTCATGATTATCTTCTTGACCTTCTCACCAACCTTTATCATTCTCACAATCTCATGGGAAGGGCTGTTCTATTTCGTATTCTGCATGACCATTGTGACATGGGTTCGCCTGGAACATGCCATTTACGTGCACACAGCAGGCACTTTGGAGAAGCCTAAGAACCCCGGCGTGACGACCGTTGACGGTGAAACTTTCTACTACCGTGCCCTTACTCTCTCCGATGTCCGCGTGGCACTCTTCTTCTTTTTCCTCCTGCAATCGGCTTTCTTCAGCACCGGCAATGTGGCCTCGATCTCGACCTTCTCCCTCGACAGCGTTCGCCGCCTTATCCCCGTCTTCGATCCCTTCGCCCAAGGCGCACTCTTGATTCTCCAAATCCTCATCCCCTTTGCCATTATCAGTGCCAATCTGGGCATCCTTAACCGCCGCCTGGAGGTACCCCCTAGTGCGCTCTTCATGGTTGTCATGGCCATCTCGGACATCATGACCCTCAACTTCTTCTTCATGGTGCGCGACGAGGGCTCGTGGCTTGACATTGGAATGACCATCAGTCATTTCTGTATTGCAAGCGCCCTCTGCACCTTCGTGGCGGGTCTAGAGTTCCTCAGCGAGCAATTTGTCAGCGGCGTGGACTTCGCCCCCACGGTGACAGCTGTTGGGGCTGCCGTGGTCCAGACTATCGAAGAAGCCACCGAGTGTGGCCACGAGGACCGCAAGGAGCCGAAGAAAGCCCAGTCCAATGTGGCCAAGTCCAAATCCAAGTCCAAGGGTAAAGGTAAGGGTAAATCAGGAAAGAATGGGTGGTCATAGTTGGAATATGCTATAATGTACACATGACCCCACACATGTTATGTTCGTTGATTCCATGTATTTTATTTGACTATAAAACTAATTTGGAGACCCTTAAAACAAAACTGTCTCACTTCCTTCTACATCCCGGGGATGCCCGGTGACCGATGACCGCTAAAAAAAAACATGTGTGTTCTCAATAAACACCAAAACGGGCACTCTCATTGGTCGAAGCTCAAAGTTGCCGAGGCATCACAAGCTCACAGCCCTGGAGGGTTTTGTCCATTCCCCTGAAGAATCTATACTTGTACGGAGTATGAACGATCAGAGGTGGAATTTCCTCCCCGCAACTTCATTTTCATCCCCATTCCTTTTCTCCCCCGCAATCTTGACTTTGGGTTCGAAGGGGATCGGAATGATCTACACTCCGTAACTTTTTAGATGTCTGAAACAAGAACACATGCAACTCTATACAAGCCTATACATTAAGCTGCCATCAGGGCCAGTAGGTCACACTGCATATACATCCGCACATCCCGCCAATATGGCCCGAATATTGTCTCCGAGTTTTGTATGTACCCCAGGCAGACTCCCCCATCTAACCCTCCATACCTCCACACCTCCGCATCCTCCCGCGTAGGCTCTAGTTATTTTGTCCATGGAAGCTAATGTAGGATCTACCTGGCACGTCATGGCTCCAAATCCTTTTAGTCAGGAACCCGAGAATGGAGGCTGAAGATTATTTCCACGCAGTGGACCTAGTTAGGGTTTATGATTGTCAATGGGGATTAGGGAATTGGCACTTCAGTTATATTATTTATATCCATAATAGGTGTTAGTTACCGGTCTTTTCCCTGTCGATCTCTCCATATTTTTGTAATATTTTTAGTGGCTTTTACACTCTTAGCGTTTCGGTCTGAACCCCCGCGCCATCTAGGCTGTTTAGGTAGACCTTTACCCCTTTTTCATTTAAGAGGGACTAAAAGGAATACATGCTAAAGGGAGATATTCCATATAATATATAATAGAATATAATATACCAAAATGCCTAAATGCTACGGGGTAGGTAAATGCTGACCAAATAGTAACTCCACCAGGAATATGATATTGCCACAGCCTAACTTCACATTCGATATTCCTCTCTCACTCTCTCTCTCTCTCCCCCCTCCCCGGTACTTTTTTTCTCTTAATTTTCTCTTGATCGCGTGGCGTAATTGCTGTGAGAGATCCCCTTTCTTACCCTTTATACTCCGTACTCTGTACCCTATACCCCGTGGGCCTTAACACCTTTTTTATATCATATTGCTCCCCCCCCCCCCTCCCCCCCTCCCCTTCTCCCCCTCCGAGCGCATCCCCCATTCTCCAAAGTCTACCATTCCTGGATGGAGAGACTGCGTGGCCATGAGTACTACTGAATTCCACACCGACCAGCTATCGGACAACCATCCCAGTCCGGCTCCGAGCAACGCGGGCTCGACGGGGACTTCGGGCATTACGGTGCGCAATGGTCCACAAGGCCAACCGCTGAGTTTCAGAAGGTAAGCCAGTTCTGCTTTAGTTCTTTAATATTGGCAAAATGGTGTTTGGGTCTGGCGGATTGTGGGGGAGTGTGCGGGCGCAAAGATGAGCGACAGGGGAGTTTCGGCTTTTCGCATCCCCTGTACCTGAAGGAAAACTCTTCGAGTTAAGCATTCTTATGCGCTTGCTAATTCGTTTTTATATAATCTTAGACAACGTGCATCACGCGCGTGCGAGGTACGTCTGGATTTTTAGGGAGACGCGACTCTGGGGCCGAGGTTCTTACGCACCTCGGCTCAGTTCCTTATCGCGATACATTTCTCTTCCCCTTTAGTCTTGGATTTGAAAATATGGCTAACATTTCTTCTTTGACTCAATTAGACATGTCATGCTCGCAAGGTGAGTTTGCCCTTACTCATGCCTTGCTTTTTGTTTTACCTTCTAACCTGTTCCCGTCGCCTAGGTTCGATGTGATGCAGCCAGTCTCGGGGTGCCTTGCACCAATTGTGTCGCTTTCTCTATCGAGTGCAAGATCCCATCTCCAAAACGAAAGAAGAACAATCAGAACAAGAGCAAGGAAGATACTCAGTATGATGACAGTCCACCGCATACTGCCTCCTCAATCGTCGATGCTGCAGTTGCTCACTTCCGACCCACGAGCACTGAGGAGCCAGCCGGTTCGGTATCTGGCTCTATCTCTGCGTCTAGGGAAAAGGAGAAGAGTTCAGACTCGGATGAAAAGAACGATGCCTTTGGATATCCGAACAACCGCATGGGCGTCGACGGCATGCCCAATACCTCCCTCTCCGAGGCCGAGGCCGCCCAACAAGCTTCGGCCGATAACGCCTATGCCCAATTCATGAAGCCCAAGTTTGCCCGTGCTCCGATAAAAGAGGCTGGCCGGGTGGCATACTTGGGCGAGTCGTCGAATCTGTCTCTTCTGGTTCAAGACCGCCATGGAACCACAGATGTCGTGCACTATCCGCTCCCACCAAATATCAGAGGATCTCGCGCCCGATTGACGGACTTAGACAACTTGGAAATTGATATACTACATCAGCGAGGCGCATTCCTGCTCCCGCCCAAACCGCTGTGTGATGAATTGGTTGACGCCTACTTCAAATGGGTGGCGCCCGTCGTGCCGATTATCAACAAGAGTCGCTTCATGCGTCACTACCGTGATCCTAAGAACCCGCCCTCGTTATTGTTGCTGCAGGCGATCCTGCTGGCAGGATCGCGGGTCTGCACTAACCAGCAGCTTATGGATGCCAATGGCTCGACAACCCCTGCGGCCATGACTTTCTATAAGCGTGCTAAGGCGCTGTACGATGCTAACTACGAGGATGACCGCGTCACTATCGTGCAGGCATTGGTGCTTTTGGGTTGGTACTGGGAAGGACCGGAAGGTGAGTTCCCCATCCATACTAGTCTATCCTAATGGCTTTTCTGACTAGTTACAGACGTCACCAAGAACGTCTTCTACTGGACACGGGTCGCTATGGTGGTAGCTCAGGGCTCTGGAATGCACCGCAGCGTCGAAATGTCCCAGCTTAATAAACCAGACAAACGACTCTGGAAGAGAATCTGGTGGACCCTATTTACCCGGGATCGCTCTGTCGCTGTCGCACTGGGACGACCGATTGGAATCAATACAGATGACTCGGATGTTGAGATGGTGACGGAGGACGATTTCATTGAGGATGAGCTCGACATCGTCGCCGAATACCCATCAGATCCTGTCCATGTCCAATTCTTCCTGCAGTATGTCAAGCTGTGCGAGATCATGGGCTTGGTTCTGTCGCAGCAGTACTCTGTGGCTTCGAAGTCACGGCGTATGAATGCAATGGATCTCACCCACTCAGATATGGCGCTCGCCGATTGGCTGCAAAACTGTCCTAAAGAAGTATGCTGGCAACGCTCTAGCCATCATTTCTGGGCAGCTCTCTTGCACTCTAATTACTACACTACGCTCTGTCTTCTTCACAGGGCTCATATGCCGCCTGCCTCGTCCGCGCCCAATAACTACAGGGTCGAAGAAATGGCTTATCCGTCGCGAACAATTGCCTTCCAAGCTGCAGGCATGATCACCTCTATTGTCGAAAACTTACAGGCGCATGGGGAGATCCGGTACACGCCTGCCTTCATTGTCTATAGTCTATTCTCAGCCTTGATTATGCACGTGTACCAAATGCGTTCTTCGGTTCCTTCGATCGTGGCCACCTGCCAGGAAAGAATCAACGTCTGCATGCTAGCCCTCAAGGATGTATCAAAGGTATGGCTAGTGGCAAAGATGGTGAACACCTTGTTCGAGTCTATCCTCGGAAACAAGGTGTTGGAAGAACGACTCCAGAAGGCTGCCGGCCGGAGACATCAGCGCACACGGCACGGAGAATCATCTTCCTCCAAGAGGCACGACCCGCCAAAACGCAAATTCGACGATATGGACATCGGCATGCCAAATGGCGGGCCTACACCCCCTGTGTCATATGAGCGCTCCCGGCCCCAGACACCCGCTGTCACCCCCTCTCGGGAATTGAACCAACCCCCTCTCGGCGGCCAACAATCACCAAACAACCACCGCGCTCCTCACGATCCAATGACCGGCACGGGTAACTCCCGAGCCAACACCAGGCCTACAACCCCATTCAATGGCCAATTCTCTCTACCCGCCACACCGCCCGATTTCTTCCTAGTAACCCGCACCTCGCCCAACCTCTCCCCCTCCCTCTGGGAGAACTTCCAGCCCGATCAACTCTTCCCAGATGGCACCGCCTTCTTTCCGGAGTTGACATCGCCACCCCAGCCCACTGCAGTGGACCCATCCCTCCAGATCCCATCCCAAATGCCCCCGGGTATGACCCCGCGCCCTAATCCCATGATGAACAACCAGCCACAGCCCGTCTCGGGCCGTAGCGTGTCTGTCTCCCATGGTAGTCCACCGGTGATGTCAACACTGCCGGGCGCGATGGGAATGCACCCCAACCCGCCGCAACAAATGTTCGGCATGGAGGGCCAGCACCAGCAAGCTTGGCCGCCCATGCACGGTCTCGACGGCACAATGAGTGGAGCCGCAATGGACGCCGCTAGCCAAGACAATGATAACTGGAGTAGTAGTTCCCGTAGCGGGCCGACTGCTCCAACAACGCTGAATGTCGAGGACTGGTATGTCTCCCAAGGCCTTGTGGTTTTATGGTTTTACTTAATATTATTTTGTTAACACGCGCAACAGGTTCCAATTCTTTGGCATCAATGGCGGTTTCGGCGATCTAGCTGCATGAACAATCACGATCTAGACTAGTTACGCTTCATGTTTATGGTGTTACGCTTTACCTGTCGATATCGAGGGTGGACTTGGGGGGCTTGGAGTACAAAGTACGACTACAAAGTACGACTACAAAGTACGACTACAAAGTACACCCGGAGTTCCCTTTGCAGACTCTAATCTACTTGTTATTCTGGTATATACTTTCATCTTTTGGGGCTTTTCTTTTTCCGGTTTCAAAACGGGTTGCTTTCGGGGCGAGGTGGGTGCAGCGGCGTTTGGTGTGGGATTGTTTGTTTTTGTCTTATTGGACGATCTGGTTTATGAATATCCTTGGAAGAGGTTGATAATCTTTTGATTAATCTCTTGTGTCTTCTGTTATCTCTGATTGGAGTTGTGTTGGGAAAACTTCATGGACTGGCATCCCGAGGGAGTCAAGTCGCGTCTTATCACAGTGAATAATCCACCTGTTAACTTCTGTCAAGCCATTTAAACTCACTTGTTCTTTTTTTCATCTATTCCCTCACAATACCTCCCAAGAGAAAACCAACCGACTCCACCACCACCAGCGCAAAGAAGTCCAAAGGCCCAACAAACAGCCCTGAAGTAGACATGGAAACCGAGCTCGTACTAGAAAAGTGACGGACCCCGTCTCTGTATCCCGTAACGCAGACTCGGGGTTCGGATTTCGAACCCGCGCCCCTGTCAAGGCTTTTGGTTATATATGCCTAGGATGCGCGTCTTGGAAGACCCAGATCACCAGAACCGAGTCTGAGAATAAGGAAAATGAGGAGTTTATAGAGCAGAGAAAAAAAGGCGATCTAGTAAATGAATCAATATTGAGGGGATATTGAACAGTCTCTAGTGCGAGCGATGGCTGATTCTGATATCAGGAGGCGGACGATACCACTACCCTCAAACCCTCAAACCTGCTTCTAGGCATCCAGGAGAAAAATGGATATTCATAAACGCCGGTCTAGCCAAATGTATCGCGATGAAGTAGGGTACTATTGTGCGATAACTTTGAGATGCATGTCCACAATGACTTCTTTGGATATGTCATTATGGAGCTGGTGGAGAACCTGCTCCTTGGTTTTGAGGAGGCCGATGATGACTGGAAGATGCAGTGAGCTATCTGTGAAGCGACGGGGTTGTATTTCCAAATGGATTCTATCATGTCGATGGTTGGGTTCGTCTCTCTGGCTCCGACCAGAATGTTTAGAGTTGACGGAATGCTAACCAGTGCAATATATAGCCGCGAAGGCAGTGATACTGCTAATACGATGCGTGTCGCCTTCGCCACCATATTCCTTAACATGCTTGCTACTCTGAAGCGAAACGATTCGGACTCGGAGGTAAAGACCGTCGGAACCATCGTCGGTCTGTTCGTCCGCTTCATTGTTAGTGTCGAAGAGTACGGTATTGACTGGGATGACCATGGTGCGAAGATAGAGGCTTATGCCGCTAAGCACGACATCACAATTCACGGCTCGAACCATACGCGCTATAAGAGGTCGTCTGGTGAGAGTATGGAGATGGGTGGCTGAACAGCTATATTTGTGTATATCAGGATCATTAGGATCGGTTGTTGCCTACGTATGTATGGGTGTGGTTTTGGAACTTGATATAACACAGTCATTGCTCACTGTATCCGAGGTAACTAAATGCCCCAAACCCCCAAAGGATCAGCCCCCATATCTCCCCTTGACTTTTGCAGCTTCTTTACACGTCTGACCAGAGCCCCAACCAAGATCGGGCCGATCAATGTGCAGAGTGAGATTGCCCAGATGACTACTAGATAGATCTCAGATGGTTCTTCGGATGATTCATCCGAGAACATTCCCTTGCTTTCGGCAATTGAAGCAATGAGGTATCCCACTTCGCCTCGGGCAACCATTGCGAATCCCAGTATAGCAGGCGGATACAAGGACTTAGGTTTGGGGGGAGGGAAATGCGGGAACTAGGACGAGAAGTGGGTGTAGGAGATCTGTTTGTTGGCCAAGGCTCGTTTTTAGCATTATCTTGGGTTGAAACATCTACACCGTCATCTTGAGTTGCTGGTCTCTGCAGGACCTTCTTGCTTCGGTTCGACTTTCTGTTGATGGTCTGAGGACTCGCACAGTAGGAATGAACGTATGTAAACGGTTTCTTGATGGTAGAGACTAGCCCCGACACAGGGCTCGGAGAGATTCGAATGAGCCATAGGCCGGTGATCATTTTTCCAATTGCCATAAGCATAGCGTAGACAACCCCACGCCATACAACCTGGCCTGAGAACATTTTGGTGATGGGAATTGCGAATCCGATGGATGCCTGCTGATGTTAATATATCCCTTCTGGAATCGAATGGAGAGACTCACGAAGAAAAAAGGAAGAAGAATGTGGTTAACCGTCGCTTTATAATATTTGCTGTAGATGAGCTCGCCCATAGGTATATCATTACGAGTTGTTTCTGTTTCTCGAGTGGGTGTCTCTTCCGTACGCCGGTTCTTGCTATTCCGTACGCTATGATCGAAGGTCTGCTCGTGAGAGTCACTAGATTGCAGGCCAGCAATTGGTTTTTTCGCTTCAGCTACTAGCCTATCGAACCAGGAGACAATCACTCCAGCAAGGTAGGCAGCAAAGAGACTCGAAGTTCCAGCATACGTTGCACCAGCCACGATTCCAACCAACACACACGTCTGTGCAAGGAAAGCAAATTGTGCAGTCCCCACAAAAGCTGGGAATTTGTCTTTGCAACCAAGCAATTTTTTTAATCCTGGCTGTAAACCGAATGCACACAGCAATAGAAGACCAACAACGAAACCAATGGAAGCAAAAACAGGTCGAATTACAGTCACAGCACTGAATGAGTCGGCACTTCCAATGTTGGAAATAATCTGAATCATGACCAGACCGACCACATCGTCTAGCATTGCAGCACTAGTGGTGACAACGCCGAGCCTTGTGCTTGTTAGCTGGGTGGTTGAGAGTATGGTGAACGTAGTGCCGAGACTAGTTGCGCTCAAGGCGGCACCGGCTGCAAAGGACTGAAGATGAGTAGCCGATACAAGTTCCTTGAGAATGAATGACAACCCCATTGGGACACAGATTCCAGTGGTAGCGACGGCTGTCGAAAGAAGGATGTTTGCCTTCAAGGACTTGATTGAGGTTGACAAACCGCCTGTTTATTGTAAGATAATATTTTCAACAAGGAGATGGAAATATGCACACTTACCTTCATAGATCAAAAGTATCAGGCCTAAATACCCAATCTGCTGGATCACTCGTTCTGTCTCTTGATCGAACCATTGTTCCCCGGGGGTGCCCCACAAGATACCGATGAAGAGTTGGCCGATTAGCCCACAGTAGAGGAGCTTGTCCAGGCAGGTGTTGGCTATGTTCAGAGTCAAAAGAAATCCGGTGTAGTTGAGGACTGTTTTGGTTGAGGGTTCATGATAGGCAAATGCCGATTCGAATTTGGATGCCATTTTTGTTGCTCCTCTCTAGCTAAGGTATTGTAGAGCCTTGGGTATTTTTTCCAGATTCCAACCTCCATGTAGGTTTCTAATTAAAGGGCAACGGTCAAATGCAATTAGATATGTAGACTAAGATGAGTGGAAGTCCCCCGGGGACGGGGAACCAAATCGATGACTAACGAGAATTTGCGACTTTCTCGAAAGTAAACATCGATAGATATATATATATATCTATCTATACAATTCATACAACATAATATTAAACATTCCATAATCTATATATTCTAAATCTATTTACCACCTTCGACAAATTGTACTCTAATATTCTAATCCATATAAATCCATAAACAAAAGTAAATTGTTGACTCATAAAACTCCACATACTTGCATGCCTAATCGGGACTAGCGGATGACGAAATCGCAATGACCGTGGCTCGACGAATCAGCGTCGACTCGGACGAGTCAGCTTGTCCGGGGGGAGAAGAGAAGATGTGTGAGTGATGGTTCGGTTTCTTCATTTGATTTTTATTCCTATTCCCCATTTTTTGGCTTCTGACATCGCTTCGCCTTTTCTTTCAATTCCTTCAATTACATCAATCTACACACCTTCTTTCTCCCCTCTGCCCCGCAGCGATGTCGGCCTCATCTGGAATTCCCAATGCCTCGGGGTCATCCAGTGGTGTAAAGAAGGGGTTCCCTCAGGTTGACCTGTCAGGCAATGACCTTCCACCTTCCCCTGCCCCGTCCAGTCCTCACACAGGTCGCCGGTACAATATTGCCACCGAGCTGGTCTTCACCGAGGGCAGTGACCAATACAATGCCAGCAGCGTTCCTATCTATCAGGTACAGATCCATCTCGGTGACACAATGGTCCTTGCAATTGGATTGAAATACTGATCATCCTTAATCCTATAGAGTGCTACCTTTAAACAAACCTCCAACGCCGGCGGTGGAGAGTATGACTATACACGGTCCGGGAACCCCACTCGCACACACCTCGAGCGTCACTTGGCCAAGATCATGTCGGCACAGCGCGCCCTGGTGGTATCCTCCGGCATGGCAGCCTTGGATGTGATTACAAGGCTTCTCCGCCCCGGTGATGAGGTGGTCACCGGTGACGACCTCTACGGCGGCACCAACCGTCTGCTTAAGTACCTCTCCACCAATGGTGGGATCGTTGTGCACCACGTCGATACCACACAGCCCGAGAAGGTCGAGGAGGTGTTGAGCTCGAAGACAACTATGGTGCTACTCGAGACCCCCACAAACCCCCTAATCAAGATCGTCGATATCGGAAAAATTGCTACCGCCGCTCACGAAGCCAACCCCGCCTGCATTGTCGCTGTGGACAACACCATGATGTCTCCCCTGCTCCTGAACCCACTAGACTTTGGCGCCGATATCGTTTACGAGAGTGGCACCAAGTACCTCTCCGGTCACCACGACCTGATGGCCGGTGTCATTGCCGTGAATGATCTGCAGCTCGGAGAACGCCTGTACTTCCCCATCAACGCATCAGGATGCGGCCTGTCACCGTTCGACTCTTGGCTACTACTGCGCGGCGTGAAGACGTTGAAGGTCCGCATGGACCAGCAGCAGAGCAATACCCAGCGCATTGCCGAATTCCTTGAGTCGCATGGCTTCAAGGTGCGCTACCCCGGTTTGCGGTCCCACCCGCAATACGAACTCCACAATTCCATGGCGCGGGGTGCCGGTGCCGTACTCTCGTTCGAGACCGGTGACACGGCCATTAGCGAGCGCATTGTGGAGAGCGCCAAGATTTGGGCTATCAGTGTCAGCTTTGGCTGTGTCAACAGTCTGATCAGTATGCCGTGTCGTATGAGTCATGCTAGCATTGACGCGAAGACGCGAGCGGAACGTGCTATGCCTGAAGACTTGATCCGGTTGTGTGTTGGTATTGAGGATGTGGATGACTTGATTGACGACTTGCAACGGGCGGTATGTATTATGTGTCTCCCTTGCATAATTTGGATTTCTGCTAACTTCTTCTTTTTTCAGTTGGTGCAAGCTGGTGCGGTCAATGTCACTCTGGATGGCATTGAAGCTCGATAGATAGTTAAAATCTTGGTATTTGGCGTTTGGGGGATTTAAAATAAGAGTATAATGAAGCAAACCTATACTTGTATCTTTCTTGATATGACATTGTAGACTAAATAAAGCAGCCCCTGGAGCGTTTTATCTGGTAGATAAGCTATGGGGCCGGCATCGGAGTGCCGGCGCCGGGTCGCGCCCGGGTCATTCTCGTCCGAAGCTGGGGTCGATACTTCGTAGATATAATTCAGATCTCGCATTTGTAATTCATTTTCTCTCATTTGACCTGTGTATACTCTTTTACTTAATGCATAACCTCTCTCTTGTTCAAACTATATGAGCATGAATCGGGATGCTGTTGCACAAGATACAATATTTACAATGGCGACAATAAAGCAGGAACAGCCCCAGGAACGACAGGCTAGCACACGCCCGACAACTTCAGCATGGAATACCAAGGATATGGGCAAACGACTCGGTGTCGATGTCGCTAGCGCAGCAACAGCCGGTGCGCTGACCTGTCCGTTAATCACCATCATTGATCGGTGAGTGACTATCACAGCTCTCCAATGTTTATTCACAAGTACAAGACTAATCCCTCCAGCGCAATCATGGAAAAAGCCTCAAAAGGTTTCCCAATCGGCCAAACAATCAAAAACTGTCTTCGATCGATGGTCGCTCGACCCAGCGGCTTCTTCTTCAGCACTCCATTCCTCCTCATCTATACCCTATACACATCGACCTACCTCACCGCAAACGCAATCGACACCCTCAGATCAACGACACATAACCAGCCCTACAATGCCATCGACACAGGCCTTCCCAAGTTCTTCGCAACAACAATAGTCAACATGGCAATCTGCGTCTACAAAGACGCGCGCTTCGCCAAAATGTTTGGCGCCTCTCCTCCCTCTGAATCGCTAGCTAGAAGGAGCACTATGAACACAAACCCAGCCGCGTGGAAGTACGGCTCCGCTCTCCGCGCACCATGCCCTCCATCCGCACCCACATCACCAACCCTCCAAATACCAAAAGTCTCCTACGGCCTCTTCTGTCTCCGCGACAGCATCACCATCTGGGCTTCTTTCAATATCCCTGCCCTTATTGCGCCCTCGGTCCCAGACTTCCTCGCCTCAAGCCCAACGATGAAATCCAGCATCGCGCAATTCGCCTGTCCCGCTGCTATGCAGTTCGCTAGTACGCCGATGCACCTCCTCGGTTTGGATCTTTATAACCGCCAGCCTGCCGGTGGTATGCATTGGACTGAACGTGCGGCACGGATTCGTCGCGATTATGTGCCTAGTTGCTTTGCGCGCATGGGGAAGATCGTTCCTGCGTACGGTATTGGTGGTGTGGTCAATGTGCGCATGAGGGATTCCTTGATGAAGAGAGTTGAGAGGGGAGAGTAATTTCTATTTGATTTGACATCAAAGGAAAGACAATGATCCCTGTGGAGGTGAAAGGTAGGATTTTGGTGGGTTAATGACCTGATGATCTCATTTTGTTTTCATTTAATGTTTAGATTTGTATTTCGTGATTGATCTTTTGATCTCACGTTTCTTCCTCATCTCTCCACTCAGCCTTATGGGATTAATGCTCGGCGTTTTTGCTTTTCGGGGTTTTGCCTCGGTGTTTCATATCCCCAGACTTACAGACTTGGGCATTAGACTGGTTTAGAGGGTCTTTGCCGTTAATAACTTGGATTTTCTTTGGATATCACTATTCATTATGGATATGTGGTAGATTGATATATACTCGGGAGCAATAAATAGGTACTTTAGTAGAAGAAAAGAGAAAGAGAGTAAGATCAACCCAGTAGATGATACTCAATATCAAAAAGCATTCACCACCTATAGAAACCAGTTAGCCAATCGTCATAACATAGCAAGGAAACCAAAGACTTACACAAAAGGCTCAGAATGCAAATACAGCTCCTCGACCTCGCCCCTAAGCACCCTGACCTGCGCCAAAGCCGCCGCATTCCGAATGTCATGCAGCATAGAAGCAGGACCACAAACCAAAACCCCAACCCGCTGCTTCTTTTCAAGATGCGTCCCTTGAACATGTGCCATCGCAACAGTGTGTGCAACGAGACCAGGAAGATCAGGCCGGGCATAGCGGTGAACATTCAAACTGAAGTTTCCCGTGGTAGTAGTCTCAGCCGGTGGCACCTTGCCAGCCGTGCCCTTAACATCGTCCGACTCCGAAGTCAAGGAAATCTCCGATCTCCTTTGGTCAGTGACGTGCACAGACACCGCAGTCTCGAATGCATTGGCCGATTCTGTGGATAACATGGTCGATTTTGAGAGCCGTGATTCGATCTCCTCAGTATACCAATCTGCCATGGCTTGGTCACGAGTCGAGAAGACGACTTGGAGGTTCCGCCGGGAGGGTAATCGTTTCTCGTTTGCCGGTGTGTTCATCCCCGTCAACCGGAGTGCTTCGTCTACCATGGCTAATGAGAACCCACCCCCCGAGCCGCCTGCTATCACTAAGATCGTGTCGAATTGCGTCATGTGGGGTTTGCTGACGCCGCCATACGGTCCCTCTATCAGGATCTTCTTAGTGCAGCCTGGATTCTTGGCAGCCATTGCTTTAAGACGTCCGGTGACACCACCGCGTGGTTTGATGTAGAATATTAGTTCTGAGGCTTTGCCTATTTCGTCTGGATTGCGACATGCGGAGGAGATGGTGAAGGGATGAGCGGTGAGTAGGTGTAGGTCTGATGTGAGGAATCGCACGAATACGTGCTGGCCGGGGGTCCATTTGATGATTGATGGGACTGTTACGCGGACAATACCGCTGGGGAGGAGTTCGAAGGCTGCGTTGTGGATTCCGTGCACTAGATAGGTACGGGTGTGGCTGGCTATCAGGCTTAGGAAGTAGATCACGCCCGAGGCTATAAAGTAGTCCCTGCTATATGTGAACACAAGGTCATCATGGGGCTTGTTGGCATCGAACATACCAGGAAGAGAGCCGAAAATCACAGTGAAGAAAGAAGAACACGACAAATACTAGCGCCACAAAGATGTGCGTGGCTTTGAAGAATTCATAGAATCGATTGCTGTGAAAGTGTTAAGAACCCTTTGTCTCCTAGACAGGTGAGGTGTGATCTTACCGAATGAATGGTAAAGACATAAAGGTTAGATATGTCTGTGAGATGAGAGAAGCAACTCCCGTCCAGTAGACCACGCTTGTCTTCCACTGATGCATCATGTCCCCTTTTCTGATATGATATATGATATACGGGAACGTATGAATCAAGGCCAACACAAACATCGCATAGCTAGTCCAGTGGTGGAATACTTGAAGTTTCTCATGCGGAATACCAGTCACCCCAGAGATCATGTTGGCTTTTGTGCTCAGTGCCCTAAGACGAGGTCAGCAGCCGACTTGCATGCTCCAAATCCAATACCCACAGTACAAACGGAAGCAGCGCGAGAGCCATCCAGCCCGATCGAGTCGCAATCGGAGGGCTACTTCCATATGAAGCATCCGTCGGCCAGTAGTAAGGTTGCGGGCCGAGTGTCATCGCTATATAAAGGTAAGCCACCATTTGTGTCACATCTTCGCAAGTCCAAGCCACCCACCGAAGAAGAATACAGCCCCAAGAGCCCCTAGAATCACCACACCCAGCGCCGGAGACCAATATTGCAGCGCAGGCAATCGATATCCACGATAAGACAAGTACCGTGAAACGGAAGTGAAAATGCGCCATGGTATAGTCCGTTTCACCCTGTCTGGAGTGAGTCGTACAAGCAAGTTTGAGATTGTGAACACTCCAATCACCGCACACATGAAGTAGACGGTGTTTAATGCATAAACATGGTCGGCTTGATACCTGGAACAGATCTCCGATAAGCACATATACATGTAGGTAACTCGGAAGAAGGCGCATACCAGTATCTCCAGGAATAGTTGCGATAGAGACATTGAGCTTCGGTCAATTTACATTTGTCGGCGCGAGACGAATGAAGCATTACCGGCTGGTCGAGCCAGGGTGTGCCTTGGGTCATCTCCATGTCCATCATCTTGTGCGACCGAAAAGAAGTGATACCAACACTTCGATATACGGTCAATAGAATACAGATATCATGAGATACCTAAGGTATGATCGGCAGGTCTGGAGCAAGGTTGCTTTTGGATAGTTGCGGAACTAAAATCGGGATACCTCCTTTATTCTCCTTGTACCTGTCGAGGTTGAATGGTCTAGTCATTCTATAGTTGATCTCGCCGATCACCCGAAGGGATCTGCTCACAATTGAGCACATTTTATGGGTAGATGGGGCTGGAAGTATTTAGAGACTCGTGGTTGGTTGGCATGTCACAGGCTAAATGGACTAGAGCACATTTGCGCTTGATACAAGTGGGATCTGACATCTAACATCCTATTGGGGCTACTACCCCTCGGAAAATAACATACATCGTGCATATGTCTTGAACCTCCGAGTATTCCGGGATTACCTCAAATGCGAGCTATTCAACGCATGCGGAGCACTCGAGGCTCGAGCCACGGTGGATAATTGGTCTCTTACGTGTGGGAAGATATGACAAGAAGTCGAAACAGTCATAGGGTAGTATGCGCCAAACAACAAACTAAACCAATGAAGTAATCGAAAATAATAAGAAAAAAGAAGAAGAGAAAAGGGAAAGAAAAGGAATCAAGGTACAATGTGTCTGCATCGGGACTAGCGCCTCACATGGCAGATCCAACCCTACATTTCGCATTTTCCCAGTCCATTGCGCTATGATCCGAAGTCTCAGGTCCTCTATTCAAGGGGCACCACCGCAATGGAAACATTACCCCTGATAGGTCCCTTGGCAGTGGAGATCGGGCTCTCACTCCCGATTTCATACATCCTCAGCGCACGGTGGCCTCCACGCACGCTGTCTGCTTCGATACCCTTCGCCCGAAGCACGCTGGTAGCCACGCGTGCCGAATCCCCATCGTAACATACCACAAGGACGTGATACCGTCCCAAATCTGAGACCAAGACGTCATCGTTGAAGATCTTCTCCAGTTCCACCCATTGCGCTTCCAACAACCCCGGATCGGAAAACGGTGACGCGCTATGAGGTCCAACACTGCACAATGGCAGGTTCATCGAACCAGGGAGGTGCCACGTGTAGAAATCGTCCGTCTGGCGCAGGTCTACAACGCGGTTCTGCGGTTTGAGGGCAATCTCGCTCAATAAGCTTTGCGCAAGGGATCGCGGTGATCCATAAAATTGCGGTAGGACCTCTAATGCATCCCGCTCCCAGCT
Source organism: Penicillium robsamsonii (assembly GCF_028829455.1). Taxonomy (NCBI): domain Eukaryota; kingdom Fungi; phylum Ascomycota; class Eurotiomycetes; order Eurotiales; family Aspergillaceae; genus Penicillium; species Penicillium robsamsonii. The sequence continues at coordinate 5,108,874 of NW_026643221.1, forward strand.
CTCGTCATATCGGTGCAGGTCAACTTTGGTCAGGCACTGGTGAAGAGTGGATACATTAGTTTTTTTTTCATTCTTTCCTCTTTCTTTTTTGGCCAAGGTGGACTCGATAGGTGGTATTTACCTCGTTTCGGATTGGATGGAATTGCTGCTCGCCCAACTTTTGGAAGTACTCGTCGATGTACTGGTACGGTAGGTCGCAACAGAGGAAGACGCAGTGGGTTGTGCCATTTGGCCCTGCCAGCTCAGATAGAGTTCCCGCAGCCTTGCGCTTTGCCAGCATCTGGAAGAGTCCTTGGAGGTTGAACCCAGATGATGGGCCGCAGACCAGTCCTTCTCGGCATAGGTTTAGGGAGAGAGTGTATGATTCAGCCGATCCAACTTCCTCGATGGTATCCACGGCTGCTCTCCAGGGAAACTCAACAGGACGCATTAGAGCATATGACCTGGGACCAGGTACCCGGTCACCAGGGGCTGTGCAAACACCTAGTCGGTAAACAGATGGCTTCACATCTTTGAAATAGGTCCCGAGACCGGTCAGGGTACCAGACGTGCCCATACCAGCGCAGATGACATTTATTTCAGGCAGCTGCTTGAATATCTGTGGTCCTGTCCATCGGATATGGGACTTCCAGTTGTTGTTGTTTTCGTATTGGTTGGGATTGACAGTCGTATCTGACTCCAGGGCCATTCTTCGGGCATTTTGAATACCGCCTCGTTCGTCCAATGGCTCTGGTTGAGACGGTCCACCGAACAAGGTAATGTCGAGGCCGAAGAATTGCATCAGCTTCAACTTTGCATCACTAGTCTTGTTACTCAGGAAGGCCCGGGTGTCATTTACCCCGTGCATGACTCGGGCGACCATTGACATTGAAATCACTGTTGATCCGGAGCTGTATTCGATGATCTGGTCTGTCTTGCCGGGCACAACACTAGACTCGAGCATGTTCAGTGCTGGTCTCGTATTAGCTTGCAATCCATGTTTAGTATCCTCCCAGGACTTCTCATACCTGGCATTGCCTTGACATTGTTTGCCGGATGCATAGTCATCATTTTGGCATATATCCGCACCCCATCTTCATGGTAAGGGTTCAAATGAGGTGGGAGCTCTACAAGGGGTAGAGGAGGCTGGCAGTCCGGGTCGAAGTATTTTTTCAGCGAGTCAGTGCCAAAGTACACATTGCGCTCATTCATATTGGTCATTTTCTCGGAAGAATTGATCATCTTGCCCGAGAAACCCTTGGTGCAAGATATAGATGTTGCTAGTCAAGTAGTAGACAGCCTCTATTGCGCGAGATTCAAGAGCAATCTTTTCGAGGGATGTAAGCAGATATGAGAGAAGAAAAACCCGGGTCCATCTGGGCACTTATACAGAACAAATTTCTATAGCGGTCCATCACTTGCTCCTCCATCCAGTTGCGTCTTTCTTGGCGTCCAATAAGTAAGAAAGTAAGATCTACTTGTACTCCACTAGTGAATATCCCGCACACGACTCAGAGATGAGAAGTTTGAAAACAAAGGTTGACGCTGGAAGCCCTAGAAATTTGCTACTACGATGAACAAGGAAATCGCGTGGAGCGATCTCGAGGACATTGACACGGTTCAAGTGTAGATCAGACCCTAGAAGGCAAACCTGTTTGTCACAGTAATTGGATATAGAAAGGTTGAAAACGGAATGGTCTGCACCGGAGCTGCGTCATGCTCTCGTAATTTTGATGTCTCCTGCACATAATTTGGCAAGGTCCTCAGGGATGGATTCATATCTCACAGGTCCTCGCATTTAATTTCCTATTAGTTGAAAATATTCCGATACCCCGATATACTATTGTACTAAGGGGCGGGGACCTTGAGCGCGTTTGAGAAGTTTTGTCAACTTTGACGTGCAGATCTTCTATCAAGGTGCTCAGACTATGTGCCGATCTACGAATGGTCGAAATGTGAATAGATTGGATTAATCATTCCATTTTGGCCGCTTGAGCGGTCTCTTTTTCGTTCTTTTCCCCTCCTTCTTTACTCCGTTTTTGGATGGGTGTATGTTTACTTTCTATCCCTTCATATCAGCACGCCATGACAGGGGTACTCGAAATTTCAAAACCAAGAGAGGATGTTGCAGTTGAGAAAAACATAACTAATGTCACTTTCAACGAACAAACCAATTATGTGCCTAAGCGCACTATTATCACAGTCAGTGGATGCAGTAACAAGCAATATATGGCCCAGCTAATGACAGCTGCTAGATCTTCCTGGCATGTTCAAGTGTTGACCTCCTGGCATTGATGGACCAGACGACCCTCGCGGCCAGTTTGTCTATCATAGGAAATGCATTAGGGGCCAGTGATCAGACCTCCTGGATTTCGGGCGGTTACTTTGTGTGAATACTCCTCTCTCTCGTATAATGATACTACTCAGTCAAACTAACAGTCATGGCACAGAACATCAACATGTTTCCAATTACTATATGGAAAACTATCCGACATCTGGTCTCGCAAGTTTGTGCTCTTTGTTGGCCTAGCCATCTTCTTCTTCGGGTCATTGGCAGCTTCCCTTGCGCAGACAGCCACGCAATTGATTGTCTTTCGTGCTTTCACCGGAATTGGCGGCGGTGGTCTCATGACAGTTGCGCAGATGATTGTCAGCGACGTTGTCCCTCTCCGTGAACGAGGCAAATATCAAGGCATTCTAGGTGCCGTCGTTGCTATTGCTAATGGCATTGGTCCTGTCATTGGAGGCGCACTAGCCTCCATTTCACAAGACTCGTGGCGATGGATTTTCCGCTTGAATCTGCCACTCACTGCGTTAACTACGTTGGCTGTTTTGTTCTTTATGCCCCTTCGGAAAGTCACTGGCGACTGGAAAGTCAAGCTGAAGGCAATTGATTTCTTTGGTGCGCTTCTGGCTCTCGGTGGAACTTCAGTCTTGCTGCTTGGTTTGACTTGGGGGGGCGGCGAGTATGAATGGAACTCGGCGCATGTCATTGCAACTCTGGTCGCTGGGTTCACCATCTCTGTTGCTTTTGTTGTGTGGCAGTGGAAGGGTGCGTCGACACCGCTGGTTCCGATGCATATCTTCCAGGGTCGGATTGTGAACGGCGCTTGTTTGACCATGTTCATTAACGGGTGGAACTTTTTGGTGCAAGTTTACTATATTCCCACTTTCTATCAGCTGGTATTTGGATATTCAACGGTAAAAGCAGCCGCGATGCTGCTCCCTATTACCCTCATGCAAAGTATGAATTGTTTCCCTTTGGTCATGTTCCTGTGTTAACTTCCTAACTTCTGTCTCAGCTATCAGCAGCACAGGCTCTGGTCTTGTTGTACACTGGGTAGGCCGCTACCGTGAATGCATCCTGTTTGGATGGATTGTCTGGGCTGTGGGCCTTGGTCTTTTTTCGACACTTGATCAGCATTCGGGAATGGGAAAGCAGATTGGGTATGGCATTCTGACTGGTGTCGGCGTTGGAAACACTCTGCAGCCGTACGTGGCCACCTATCCTGGTTCAATAAATTACGCTAACACCCTGTAGTTCTCTCATTGCAGTTCAAGCCGGGGTTGAAAGACGGGATATGGCTGTGATAACTTCATTCAGGAAGTAAGTGACGCCCACGGTGATGCTATCCATTTTACGAAGCTAACAATGAGCAGCTTCGTACGAAACCTCGGCGGTACCCTAGGGCTCGCTGTTGCCGGAACTATCATGTAAGACTTCTTTCAAATCCGTTGGCTCATTCTCATATTAATCAATACAGAAATAACATCGTCTCGTCATCCATTTCAGTCCTCAATATCGACGAATCCCAGTCCCGCTCTCTTCTCTCGAGCCCACAGAGCTATCTATCAAAGTTATCTGCAGGGGATGCTAAGCATGTCCGTGATGTGCTAACACCGGCATATCAAAAAGGATTTCGTATCATTTTCATTGTCGGTGCATCCCTTGCAACATTTGCTTTCTTTTTGGCTGTTTGGTTGATGCCACAGGTTGGTTTGAACCGAGCGGACGATCAAGCCTTGAAGGAAGAAGGGAAGAAACGAGTCAATGGAGAGTTGGATGAAGAAAAAAGAGATAACTAGATCTAATTGAATTTGATCACAAAAGGCCGGAGCACTTTATGGGCGAATTTAGCTCCTAAAAGAATATAGATCATTTTTCAATCCTTGCACTACAATAGACGCAGAAAATTGAAAGATCAGTCTCAAATTTCCCGGCGTGCTGATCTCCGGTGCTAAAAAAAAAGAATGGCGAAAGCCCATTGATCAGTTGCATATTTATTAGGGCTGAGTTCGGACATCCCCGGATTCTACCCCTTAGTAAATTTAATGTCTGATTCCTGAAACATGCTAGATATGTAAGCACGCCTGTGCTATGACAATGATGCCTGGGATTCCTAAATGCAGACTGTGGGAGTCTCTAACATTATGAAGGCCAAGCTGGAAGCCCTCTCCTATCATCTAGCTAGTATGAACAAAATGTTCTAATGTCGCGAAATTTGGCCTTGTGAGCTACGTCCCAATGGCTTTACTATACAGATTGTCGGAACAGATGAAGCTGCAGTCAACAAATTTGATAGAAAAGGACCACCCAATCAAAGAAATTGTAGAGACCTAGAGAATGATGAACTGAATCAAGACGAACACATGGCAGTGTACGAGCTCTGTGGAATTCGATAAAGGATGTGGGATGTGGACTTTGAGCATCGTTAGTTAAATGGATTCATTAGCATGGTAAAGTGCCATAACTCGATCTATCATAAAGCAAGAAAGAACGAGGGAACCTGTGATACTATCGCCCAGCAAAATGTCTCTATCAAATTTATTGTAATTTGCGATGATTCCCCTAATTAGTCTAAGTAATCGCTCGCGGTGTGCTAATCCACTAGAGTTATACCATTTATCGGAAAAATGGCCTACTAACCCTAGCTATAAGAGCTGCTAGTCCATTGAATCAGTCGCTAGTAAATTCACCTCGAAGAATAAATCACGTTTAGATTGGAATCGACTTCTCTAAAAGGCATCTGGTAAATTTAATGTAAACACTAATAATATGTTACGCATATTCTGCATAAGTGTAGATAATACGGTAAATGATGTCCGTCACCAGAAGGGAGATTTCGAGTGGAAGTCTATTAAGATAGGAGCTTTTACGTTTTCTCTCCATATTTTAGGTAAGTTAGATTATATTTTAAAGCCTCGGGTATAATCTGCAATATGGTGGTAAGTGATTTGATGTTAACTTGTAGGAATCCCCCCTAAGTCAGCTCAGACCTGGGCCGAAGGAATGTAATATCTGTCAGATCATCTATTTGCTACTTGCCACTTGACATAAATCCATCGACCCCATATCCCCAATTGGCGAGGGATCTTCAATCCCCTTAGGACTGTGACAGAAAAACCATGAAGATAATCATGTTTTTCTTCATTCTATCGTTAAGAATCCAAGCAAATTGATCTAATGTCATGTTGCCTTCTCTGGTCTTAACGGCATTCGCTCTCCTGCCAGAAGTGCAAGCAGGTGTCCTGCACAAGCGCTGCGGGCCAATATCCAATTACTACAACCAACATATGGAGGATTGGGAGACCTACAATACCGGCGATTGGCTCAACAACTGGTGGAATAACAATGGCGAACTGATTGCCAACAATAGTGGCGGGTTTGCTGGCGCCTTCGGTCAATGGGCAATGGGAGACCCAGACTGGACGTGTCATGATGGCGGCTCGGACTCAAACTGCGACCTACAGTTATGTGATAATCAAGTCCTCAATGGCCGCGGTGACGACATCCGCCCTACATATTATGTCCTCGAATCCGTCAATCGCCTGCACAGTTACTTCAGCGGTATTGGCGAGTCGTTCACCACTACTGCTTTGGGTGCGGCGTTGTCCAAGGATTCGTGGGCTCTCACTTTCTACAAAGATGAAGATGTTAAGAGTGTCACTGCACTCAGGCAGGTACTCAGCTTGCTGACTACAATTATTGGTATTGGTGCTTCATTTGCTGGACTGGGCCCTGCTGTTGTTGGTGTTCTTGCTGGTGCTGGTAGCGCAATCGCCGGTGGTGCAAGTGGTGCTGGTGGCGCTGCTCTGCCTGCTCAGTATGTGATACTTCTGTCTGGGAACTTTTATCATCCCTGTACTAACACATCAATAGTGCGGATGATACTTTCGAGAAATCTGCCGACATGGGTGCAGTTCTGGGCAGAATCGTTGTGGACTCGATGAAGTCGTTCACGACCGCTAATAACCAGTTGATGAGTGGTCAAATGTATGGCGACGCAGATATTCGCGACTACATCTCTGGTGGAGCGTTCCTCGCTTTCAATGGGGTTGACAAGAACGCGGTCACTGATCTAATGACCAATATGCTGATCGGCACTGCCATCAATCAATTGTACCGTACCCAAAAGATCTTTATCATGGGTGGCGGTGCTTGTGGTGATGAACAGGGAATTGGTTCTGGCCCCGAGGCTTCTGTCGTTTGCCGTGACGGCAGGGCTTGGTATTTATACTACTGGCAAGAGAATGATGTGATCTCCCTTACCTCCCACCGCTGGGGATGGGTTGCTACACCCCCTGGGCTTGAGAAGCTAGGTCAGGGTGATTACGGAGGCATCAGTATTGCCGTAAGTGTTGATATGTAAAATCACCTGTGGAACTGCTTGGTACTAACTTTTTGTCCCAGGATGTCATCAACTCTTCTCTTGATGCCTGGAATGTCGCTGGTTATAACTACAACACTGAAACAGCTTCCGATCGTGCCTCCGATGCTATCAAAAACTCTTGGGCAAGCCCCGGGTCCAAAGGTGCATCCTGGGAGGGTATCTTCACAATTCCAGTGTGCGATGTTAGTAATGCTATTGACTCGGATTACCCCATGAAGGAGTATATCTTGCAGCCATACGGCCACGACAGTCGCCCTGTCTGGTGCGGACCGATCTGCAATGGCGATGTTCAGACGACACAAGACTTTATTAAAGCGGCTAATATGGACGGTTTCAAAAGCCCCAAGCATCTCTGTGAAGATCAACCGGACTATTAGGTTGTATGTCTTTCTGTCAGGCTTGTGGATTCAGGTGGATGGACCGCGGTCTTTGTGGCGCCTTTTTGACCTTCTGTGCTTTTTAAAGGACTGTTCTGGTTCTTTCACACCTATTTCCTATCCATTTATCTCAATTGATTTGTCCTCACTGTCTTTCATAGTCCCTCTGTCCTGGCTCTAAGATGGGATAGTATCAAAGGTAACGGTAATTCCAAACAGATATGGCTTGTAGAGCCCAGTCTAGATATTTTACAAAGACATAGGTGGAACCATCTTCCAATCAGCCATCTTCCAATGAGCCTGACAATCAACTTGACAATCATCCTCAATAACCATATTCCACCGTGGAGGCCTTCCATCCACATGCCTCAGCCTCATCCAATCATTAAGTCCACACAAAGCTTCGCATCAACAAACCTTGCAGCAAATCTTCCTCGGAAAGGTTTACAATCAACAATCCACATGTGTACTATTGGTTGGTGCTTCCACAATCTGGAACATTTGGTCAACGCAACTACTGTTGGGTGGATACAACATCCAGCAAATCCGTCCTCGGGTCTTCGGAGGTTTTCATTGGGGTTTCAGCATATATTTCCACTATGGTTTTGATGTTCTACCTCTCTTTCGTGTGTTCATCCATAGATTGTATTTTGCTAAGCATCATGTGAAATTCAAGACATACCCTCCACTTTATTATGTCTTTAAATCTCTTCAATAAAGGTATTCAATTTAGGAGTAGAAGGTTGGTTTCAAAAAAGAAGCCATGCATTAGAAAGAGAGTAATGCTTCTTGCTACATCTTGACAGTAGTAGGAAGCCACATAATTATCAAACAGAAGTAGGCAGTGTCATCAATCATCATGTCGTCTGAAACCCTCCAAGCAAAAAGAAAACAAGCGCCATTTTTGCAAAACGCAACCCAAAAGAAAAAGGAGAAAAGAAGAGAGGTGAAAAAGGTGTAGCCAAAGGGACACGCGGGATCACACGTCCCCAACTTCCACGACCCGTTCCACAATCCAATCCGCAAAAGCCTGACCCTCGAGTTTCCACCGCCCATCGGTCCACACATCACTGAGCCAGTAAGTCCACGGCTTATTCGAAGATGTAAGTTGCAAATCCCAAAGTGAAGCCGTCGCACGGCGATTCGCGGAGTGACCATCCGCCCCTGCCGAGAGATCTTGATTTACGTTGCGGAATTCAACACCCGAAGTTGGGTTGCTAGTACCGGAATCGCCTTGCCTGATCCGCCATTCACGCTCGGCTTTTTCGCCTGCGCGGCGGGCGACCGCTTCCTCGTCTTCTGCCTGGTATAGATTGCATTTCGTGCATTCTGTGCAACGAGCCCCAGGGTTGATGCGGAAGTGCTCGCAGAAGTGTTTATAGCCTTCTGGTTCTTCGAATTCGTCATCGGACATGTTGCCTGCGATCTGCTCCTCGTTAAAGGGATCGTCGGGTATATCGCCCGGACCATCGAAGGCATCTAACCTACGGAGGGCACGGGCAGGCGCGATTGTTCGTGGAGGTGGGCCGAGTGCCTTGCGGCATAGGTAGCACATGGAGTATCCACAGACGCAAGTCAGTTTGTTGCAGCCTGAGGACTTGACGAATGAGAGACAGCAGCGGGGACAGGTGCGTTTCACGGCGGCAGTGCGGGCAGCCTCGACGGTAGCGCGCAAATCCAGAAGTAACGGCTCATGACACACATGTGGATCTCGCCACGGTTTCTGGCATGTCATGCAGCTGATGCGTAAGCAGGAGTGGTTGGCGCAGGTGAATCGTTTGGGCCGGATCTTGAGACAGAGGTTGCGGATAGCATTCCCAAAGGCCGCTGTTACGGTGGCTGGGTCCAAGAGTAATAGAATAAACAGAGGAATTACGAGTAAGGGAATGAGGTCAAGGAGGAGGAGGATCATCAAAATAGTAGGAATAATGCCACCGTCACGACGGAACCGCCAGTGGACACCACGGGATGAAGGGTGGTAGACTGGGTCGATTTCAGCATAGGAGCAGAACGGACATCTAACGAGCTTCAATTGAGACTTCATAAGTGCCTCAGAGGAGAGCCGATCCTCAAATTTGCGGTATGTCTCGAAGCCAGCCGTGTCGAGAAGAATTGCCTGCTTGACAATCTCCGGGTGAAGACATCCATCACACGACCCGACGGACAGCGGCGCAAGACACTTCAAGGTCGAGCGCTCCAGATCGACAGATTTGCCCCAGCCCTGCCCAAACAGCGCTTCGTAGACGGTTCTTTGGATGCAGTGGTAGCAAATGATATGAGTGTTGGTTGAGCATGTCGCGATCTGCTCGAATGTTACATCGGCGAAACAACACTCGCATTCGTAAAGGGCATTGAGTTCTTGGGCTTCCTTCTCGTTCAACTCCGAAGCAAATCGGAAATCTTTATCCTGCTGCTCTTCACGCTTCTGTCGCAACAGCGGAGCCAACAACATCTCGTGGAGCTCTGCATCCAGCTCACTACACCCTGTTTCCTTCAGAACAGGAACAAGTTCCCCGTCTGGTCGACGATGCCAGGCCAGAAGCGGATGTTCCTCGCGGTCCTTCTTTCGCCTGAAGGACGGGAACATGCTATTGAATGTCGCGCGCCATGTCCGACGCGACAGATCTCGGAGCGTCGGTCGAGCCCGAGCGTAGCTGAAATTTACTTCAGCTAGAACAGCCTCCACGGTACTCTTGTTCAGACCGTTATATTCCCTTGTCATGGCCATCCGCACGGCGGCCTTGTATTCATCGGACCGAAACCGCTCCTCTGGAGGCACCAGGCCACCATCGCCAAGGTCATGTCGAGCAAAGTCATCGCCCCCAGGGGCTGCGCGAGCATTTCCCTCTGCCTCGGCTTCAGTTCCTTCCGGGAGATTCCACCGTCCCGAAACCCATTTCTTCTTATGCCTCAGCAGCTCCTCCACACACACTTGTAACCGACTCTGTCCGTCAAAGCGTAGCAGCAGCTCGCGGAATACTTCTATCTGTACATCGGGAAAGATGCGAGCGAGATTTTCGAGTGCAGTATTGAGTTCCTCCTGTTCCAGCTTGTGTTCCTCTGTTTCGTGGGCTGAGAGCTGGACGGGGCCGTGGGATCGGGAGGTACTGCCGAAAGGGTTATTCCGTAGCGCTTCGAGGGTAATGGAATAGCTGTTGGGAGAGGAAACAGTCTGCCCTAGGGATGGCTTCCGGACGTTGCGACTGGATGAGCTTGAAGAACCGGAGGCTGACTTTCGGTGAGGTTGTGTGCCGTCGGGGCGGGAGGATCTGGAGAAGCCGGGGACCGGCAGCGAGAGCACCATGATTGTAGGTTTACATGGTCTGGAAATATAAAAGTGTCTGATGTCAGAGAGATAGGGGAATTTAAGAATGTCGTTGAAGCCTGTAAATGATTTGTTACATAAGACGTTCCGCGGGCCCTTCCCGGGGTTGGCCCTCTTTTGAATAGAGTCTGGAGATATCAATATATATATCTCGTACGATACTGAAACATCTGAACCCGCCACTGAATCTCATTGCATGCTTTTTATTATTGAAAAGAATCATGCCATGTTCAATAGTTAAATGATACACCCCCTTTGCAATCCTCTCTTATCTCATATTGCGGCACATGGAAATTCTATCAAAGATTACATGCAGTTACTAAAATGACAAAAGTATTTACATTGGGCAAACTATATGTACTCAAAAAGTTTAGAATGTACAAGTTGGATTACCAAATTCAGATAGATCCCATTGACCTCATGAGGAAAACAAACACGCAAAAGCACAGGTAGTATATACAAAGAAGCAACAGTCTGATCCAAGTGGTTCAGCTCGCTTTGCCTATTGGAATATCGCTTCAACCAAATATTTCATAATTTACAGCTTGGCCTTAGCACCCTCCAGGAGCTCAGCACCGGCGCCGGTGATAGCAGGCTTTCCAGTCTCAACAACAGTGGCTTGGAACAGGACAGTGTTACCCTCCTTCCACATCTCAGTCTTGAGAGTCTGGCCAGGCAGGACGACACCTGCAAAGCGAACCTTGAGGTTCTTGTAGGGACCGAACTTGGAGAAGACAGCCTTGGCTGACACACCAAGCGAGCACAGACCGTGCAGGATGGGGGTCTTGAAGCCGCCGACCTTGCTGAACTCAGGATCGATGTGGAGCGGGTTGCGGTCACCGTTCAGACGGTACAGTGCTGCCTGGTCCTCGGATGTTTTCTCCTCAACCACGGCATCGGGCTGGCGCTGCGGCGCCTTGTACGCAGCAGTGGCAGCCTTGGCGCGCACGGTAGTGGGCTTGGGAGAGCCTCCGAAGCCGCCGCTGCCGCGGATGAAGACGGTAGACTCATTGTAGAACAAATCCTCGCCGGTCTTAGCGTCCTTGGTTGTGTATCCGGCCACAACAATGGCCGCGTTGCCCTTGTCGATAACGTCAATGAGCTTGGGATAGGTCAGGGTATTAGCGGTGGTGGGGATGGGGAACTTGCGCACCTCCATGTACTGCTCACCGTGGAGCAGCATCATGGGGGAGAAGTCCTTCACCAAGTCGTCCATGTTCCAAGGATTAGCGGTGTTGAACCAGGGGACAACACCGTACGAGGGAAGGGCCTGGAATTGGTCATTGTTCTCGTAGACAAGGGGCAAATCGGTGCGCTTAGCGCCCACACTGAGGTTGTATAGGATTACATCGCGGTCCTCGTAGTTGAAGGGAGTGCCCTCGCTCGAGAGGGTCTTGGCCTTCTCGATGTTCTTTAGGGTCTCATTCTCGCTGGAGGGATTGCCGTGCACGCGGTTACCCATGTTAGCCATGATCTTCTCGGCGCCGGCCTGGCCGTCCTCGGGGTGGTCGGCGCGACCATCATCGAAGTTGGTGATCTGCTTCCAGTTACGAACCACCTCCTCTGGAGTCAGCTGGACGTCCACGGGGAATCCGTGGCCGCCAGTGCGCTGCCAGCGAGTACGGCCGAACCAACCGCTACCACACTCAAACAGACCCTTGGTGGAGGGCTCGGGGGCCATGTCAGAGCACAGCAAGACCACAAGGGGGGCAACATAGTCGGGCTTGAAAGCCTGGACCATCTCCTCGGGCATAATGGTACGGGTCATATTGGTACCGGCGTTAGGAGCAATGGTGTTAACCTTAATGTTGTACTTGGCACCCTCCAAAGCTAAAGTGCGGGAGAAACCTAGGATACCAAGCTTGGCAGCAGCGTAGTTGGCCTGGCCGAAGTTGCCGTAGATACCGCTGGTACTGGCAGTATTGACAACACGACCGTACTTCTGCTTGAGGAAGTAGGGCCAAGCAGCCTTGGTCACCTTGTAGGTACCACGCAGGTGGACATTAACAACGGAGTTCCACAGGTTGTCATCCATGTTGGTGAAAGCCTTGTCGCGCAGGATGCCGGCATTGTTCACCAGGATATCAATGCGTCCAAATGCATCAATGGCGCTCTTGACGACGGCATCACCATCCTCGCAGTTGGCCTTGTTGCCCACAGCCTTGCCCCCAAGCTTGATGATTTCCTGAACCACGGGTTCGGGGTCAACAAGGTCGTTGACCACAACGGAGGCACCGAGCTTAGCAAACTGCAAGCAGTATGCGCGGCCGAGACCGGCACCGCCTCCAGTGACCAAGGCAACACGGCCCTTGAAATCAGGCTCCTCTCCAGGCTGAGCGCTAGGCATCTTCAAGCCGTCTTCCAAGAAGCTCATGAAGTCGGCAGGGCCAGTGGGGTATTCGGGCTCAGAGAAATCGTTGACATCGTTCCACTTCCGGGCGATAGCACCAGGGGTCAAGGAGTCATCGGTCTTCAGGAGACCACCCTTCGCTCGCTCCCAGCGAAGCTTGGCAACATGGCCACCACCGACCTCGTAGATACCACCGGTCTCTGTGGTGTTTGATGAGTGCACGAGAGCAGCGACCAAAGGAACAACCCAGTCGGGCTTAAGGTTCTCCAGAACATCAGGGGGCATGACAGTTGCAGTCATGCGGCTGGCAGCTAATTTGGGGGGTTAGCTTTCCCAATTCATGCTGGAGTTTTGTAACTTGCTTACCGATGGGAGCAATAACGTTGGCAATAATGTTGTATTTGGCGCCCTCCTTAGCCAGGGTCTCGGTGAAACCGACCTGGCCAAGCTTGGCAGCTGAGTAGTTGGCCTGACCGAAGCTGCCGAATAGACCAGCAGCCGAGGCAGTGTTGATCACACGGCCGAACTTTTGTTTGCGGAAGTGAGGCCACGCAGCTCTTGCACACTGTCCAGAAAATGGGCCATCAGTCCCTGCTTCGACGGCCTACTTTTATGTATCCGAAGATTCTCACCTTGTATGCACCGTAGGTGTGAACTGTATTGATCAAATCCCAGTCGGCATCCTTCATGTTCTTAAAGCTAACATCCCGCAGAATACCAGCATTGTTGAGCAGGATATCGATGCGGCCAAAGGCCTTAATAGCGGTTTCGATGATAGCATCACCGTTCTCGACGCTGTCGTAGTTGGCGACGGCCTTACCGCCAGCGGCGCGGATCTCGTCGACGACAACATCTGCGGCCTGGAAGAACTGTTAGTGTCTGTGTATCTGGTTCCGGGGGGGGGGTTTGTTGGACATACCTTTCCTGACTTGCCTTCGCCCTTGTGAGAGACACCGAGGTCGTTCACGACGACATTTGCACCCCTTGAGGCGAAGAAGAGAGCATATGCTTTCCCCAGACCACCACCGGCACCGGTGACGACCACCGTTTGGTTATCGAATCGCAACTCGGACATTGTGTGTATATGTGTCCGAAAATAAAGTGGAGAGAAATAAGAGAAGAAAGCTGGAGAAGAGGGGAGTTTAAAGCCAACTCGGCAAGCTGAGGACCTCGGCACGTTTGGGTTCTGTAATTAATGAAATATGGGGGGTATCGTTACAATGGCAGATCAACCCGTATCACATGCCGAGTACTTATAATTTAATAGAAAGGACTACGGAGTATACGAGTACATATACTACATATGTATTACTAGACTTAGGCATATGTCATAACTAGGAGTAGTCTCCAAGTATCGGCTGACTCAGGCATGTGACCGGTAACGTCATTGTCATGTGCTCTTGTATATTTGACTGTTTTGACTAATTTGATTATTTTGAGACTGTGACTGTTTTAAATATTTGACTATTTACTCAATGCACTTCTATATTAACATATCGGGCCAAAAGTAGCGGCTGAACATACCCCGTGGGGGAACCCAGATTCACTCGGCCGATTGGAAGAACATTGAAACTTCCCGTAGATACAAAAGAAAGTAGAAACCTACAATTCGCTTAAAATCAATTCAAAATGCCTGAAATTGTGGACGACAAGTCGCAGTACTGCATCCCCTTCCTTCTCGATCGCCTGCGCGTTCATACCGAGCGACACCGCGGTAACCCCAGTACCCCGCCGTTTTTCATCGGCCTCAATGGCGTGCAGGGTGCGGGCAAGACAGTCCTGGTAAGTCGATCCAGAGCTAGTCAATTTCCCATGCCTCGGGATCTCATTCAATCTCCTCGGGACGGTATTTCCAACTTCCATAGGTATCCGCTCTCAATGACACCCTCCGCTCGGAACCGTACTCGCTTTCGGTTGTGACATTGTCGCTCGACGATATCTACCTTACCCACGCCGATCAGGTGGCTCTGGCACAAGCGCATCCTTCAAATCCCCTCCTACAGCATCGGGGTCAGCCTTCGACCCACGACCTCACATTGGGTGAGGCGGTGTTTGCTTCGCTCGCCGCTGAACGTCCGACGGCCATTCCACAGTATGATAAGTCTGCGTTCGAGGGCCAGGGCGATCGTGTTCCAAAGGCACAATGGAAGGTCGTCAATCAAGAGGGCAAGGATAAAGTCAAGGTCGTGATTTTCGAAGGGTGGTGTGTCGGGTTCCGTGCGTGGGATGACCAAACCCTGCGTGCGAAATGGGAGGCCGCTGTGCGTCAAAAGGAGAACGGCGAATATGATGGACGGCTAGGTCATGTCAATTTTGAGGATGTGAAAGCTGTAAACGATGCTCTGAAGCGATATGATGTCTTGACTGAGTGGGTTCCCTCGGCCATTGAAGATTTCACAATAAAAAGCTTTGCTGACATGGGTTTCCTTCGCAGCAAGCTTGATGCATTGATCCATATGTATGTGCTCTGCCAATCGACATACATTTATCTTACTGACTAATTTCAGCGATGCCGAAAACCCTCGTTTCGTCTACGAATGGCGGCAGGAACAGGAACGCACGCTCCGTGCTACTAAAGGAACCGGAATGACCGAAGAACAGGTCAACCACTTCGTGGACGGCTGTATGCATACACTCGGGAGAGCAATTACACCATTAAGAACAAAATATACTGACTCAACTGATCGATATAGATTACCCATCCTACGAGCTCTTTACTGAAACCCTCCGCGAAGGCGCTTTCAAGCCTGCGCCACATAACCCATCAGCATCAAGTTCAGACTGGAAAGGACGGCAGCTCCGCCTTGTGGTGAACCGTAACAGGAGAGTTCAAGAAGTCATTAAAATCTAATCCACCTAAGCTAACGTAGAAATGTTGGAAGAAATGGAATGTTGAACATGTATATATTGCCACAATTGTCAAGTTCTATTCCTGCTCTAGGCTCTGTGTAGGATTCGATTCATAGAGTGACATGAGAATAACTGTTTTGTAGATTATTGCTCAGAGATTATTCCTCAGAATCCCAAACTGTTGGTAAATCTGATAGGGTATGACTTTGGCGCATGCGATGAATCAGCCGAGCCTCAGTTTGAGATTTGAGGCACTAGGGTTCATAATTTTATGAACCCTCTTTAAAGACATGGTCTCAAAAAATAACCAATAGAATAGCTCAATGCCATGAGATTTGGACCTCGGGACGGTCTTCGGCTTTGTAAAATGCCGATGACTGCCAAGGGACTGCAATACCACGTACATCAAAGGCGACAGGACTGGGAATACTACGGGGTGGTTTGAACACAGAGAGAAGTACGAAAGGAACAGGTCCATGACCATGCAATTGGGTTGTTTGAAGCATTAAATTGATCGGAAATCCCAGACCATCGTATCGCTAAAAATTGACTAGTGGATATAAACAGCCCGTGCAAAAAACAACCCAAGACAGTAAAGTCGTAACATTTTGTGACATTTTTGAAGGTGCGCTCAAAGAACGCTCCAACCTTAATTCCTCATAAGAAGAAATCTAGTTCATCTGGCGGATGAGACCGTTGATGTTCTCCTCACGGTTACCGGTGTCACCACCCTCGATGTAGTGCTTGAACTTGCGAGTGCGGAAACCACCGTTGGGGTTGGACAGCTTGAAGGGCCAGAGGAAGTTGTTGGCCTGCTTGAAGTTGGGGCCAACAGTGTAGATCTCGTGGATCAGATCCTCCATGCAGACAATGCCGAACTTGCCGAGGTGCTCCTCGATAATCTGGTTGTCGGTGAGGGGAGTGCGCTGCTTGTCGACCTTTCCGTAACCACGCTTGTAGAGAAGCTCGCGGACGGACTTCAGGTTGGGGTAACCGTAGGCAATGTAGGGGTTGACGATGGTCAACATCTCCTGGGTAGCCTTGGTAAGACGAATGAAAGTACCAGAGTTAATCTGGAGCAGACGCAGGAGCTGGAGGATCTTGCGGGGCTTGGGAGCAATCTTGTTGATACCCTTGATACGGACAACGAAGACGAGCTTGGGCTCACCCTCAACGAAGAAGCTGCCCTCCTGGCGAGCAACGCGGTTGAGGCGGATCTTCTCGCGCTCAGCGGTGCGGTACTCCTGAACGTAGGACTCGGCACGCTTGAAGATAACACCACGCTTCTCCTTGTTGGCCTGTATGAATCTCAGTTAGCATGAGAGTTCTCCAAAGTCTTGTGAAGAAAATGGCAAGTAGTTTGTGCAACTAATGTCAGACCCGAAAGATGGTTGACAGACGACAGCATTGACCGTGGTAGCGGTCTAGTCATCGTGAATGGTGTTATGCATCATGTAGTTGGAAGGGAAACGGCAACGGGGGAGTAAATGTGGAAACTGACCTTCTTGGTCTTCTCGGCCTCGGCACGGCGCTCAGCGCGGGCAGCCTCCTGAGACTTGCGCTTCTTCAGAAGGGTCTCGGGAACGAGGACCTGGTTCTGGGTGGGAACGGAGCTGTGGAATGTTAGAACAGTCTGTTCAAAATAGAACAAGACTGAGACAATTCGCCGAGTGAAAGAATTGCGGCATATAGCGCCACATTCTCAACTGAAGGCATAACAAAACTCGACGAAATGTCTTTAATCAGTGAGGGCCAAGGCATTAGTTTCAAGATCGATTACAGCTTGGTACTAGCTATGCATATTCCAGCACAGTCTTCGCAAACCCGATCACCCACAACATGCCATTGATGCCTTCATCCGACAAAACCCCAAACGATGTTCAGGAAATATTTGTTGACACCTTTCGCTTCAGAACCATGATGCTGTTACCACATCATTAGCGCCCCGAGAACGATAGTTCACAACAATATTTTTGGAGGAGAAGGCGCCAGGCGCTTTCAACCTCAAGACTCCATCACCCAATTTCACGTATCCGAATTTACTCCGTGATATACGATACGTGTATCCGAGATGATTGGGACCGTGAAAGAGGACAGGAAGGATCGAGCTGGTACCTAGCCGTCATCGGTGTGGACAAACGGCTGGTATCCCCAGCGAGAAGGACGACTATACCCGCAACCTTACAAACTCAAGCAGAGATTGCATCAGTCTTAGGAAGAAGTCATTGGGAATCATACGTAGTAGCGGCCATTTTGAAAGTCCGGACGAGGTCGAGAGTCGGCTGGTTGTCGAAGGATGTCAAAGGAAGAAGAAAAAGTTCGAAGAAAAGGAATGTAAGAAGAGACTTCGCTTGTGTGGGTGCGGGTCCCTCTAGCCTTATGCGGCTAGCCCCATCCTTTTAATGACACTAACCGGATTCGGATACAGCCCTTATCACTGTCACGATAAGGGTTTCCGTCTTATCAGATGACTTCATGGATGTCTGACCCGCCTGGGGTAACTCCACGTAACTAGTTAGGACTACCAAGTGAACTTGACCCCCCCTTACACTCCATACACCATGTCCCGTCGTGGAGTGGGCCTCGGCGCCTTTGCAAACCGAACTCAGACAACGCAATCTTACGCTACTCATGGCGCCACTCTCCGCTCTACCCATACTGCCTCCCTGCAGACTCAGTTGTCGGTTTTCCAGTCGTTGCTCCACACCTTTGCGTTAGAACATAGCTCTACGATAAAATCCAACCCAACATTCCGAGCAGAGTTTGCTCGGATGTGCAACACCATCGGGGTTGATCCCCTTGCCGCAAGCAACGTCAAGGGCAAGAATGGCCGTCGCGGACTAGGAGAAGGGGGAAGTTTCTGGACTCAGATTCTGGGCGGGGATATGAATGATTTCTACTTTGAAGTCGCAGTAAGAGTTGTGGAGCTTTGTAGAGAGACTAGGAGCGAAAATGGTGGACTTCTTGGTGTCGAGGAATGTCGGAAGCGAGTGGGGAAGGGCAAGGCGATCGGGAGTGGGCTCGAGGTTTCAGAGTATGGGGTTATCCCTTCAGAAATAAAGATATATCCACTGGCTAACTGCACTATGTGCTTGACAGTGACGACATCCTACGAGCAGTTCGGTCTCTCCAGCCTCTTGGCTCCGGGTTCTCCATTGTCAAGGTCGGCAGCAAGCAATACATTCGGTCCATCCCCAAAGAACTCAACAGCGATCAGGCAACAGTATTGGAAGTCATTCAGCTGCTGGGTTTTGTGAGTGTTTCAATGCTACGATTGAACCTCAAATGGGAAAAAGCTCGAGCACAAACTGTAATCGATGACCTACTTGCTGATGGTCTAGTCTGGTTGGATGCCCAGGGCCCTGAGAAAGAGTACTGGTCGCCTCAGAATCTTTTAGAGGATAGTGGATGAAGTAGGAAACTCATGTGATTCGCATACAAATCACGATAATGTCTCTTGCGAGCATCCATCGAGTCACACCTTTCTGGGAGGATCCGAGTCATGATATACGGCTCTTGCGTCTTTTCCTGTCTAAGCATTACGGATGTATTGAACGGTCCGTGATTAGAGAGCGGCAACACTCCCCCTTCCTTTCTGGGCCCATTGGTTAGCTCACGACGAGCTACAGTTTGTTCGATACCATTCTTTGTGTCACTTGTCGACGGCCATTGAAACTACAGAAAGAGACCATCCAATTTACAAAGATATCCGAATTCGAACGATGGGGAAGTATGTGGCAAGGATCACTGTAAATTTCGGTCCTAGCTAGAAATAACGACATATTCTACTGGTCTGACGAATGTAAAGTTCCAACTCAATTTTGAGCGTTGGAGTTGCGGTGACACGACATTGCGTGATACGGAGTGATGAGCATGCAAGATACCCCCTCTCCCCAGAGAGAACTGTTTATAAACTGTCTCATACCCTATCTATTGAGAAGTAATAGTCCACTGGTTTCAATATAATTTGGACTGACCAAGCATACTATACACTGCCAACATGTCCCAATCTAGTGTTCTAGCGACAGACCCCGTTGTCTATGCTGAATACAAAAATACATGGTCCAATCTCCCGGACACCGAACAAGCATGGATTGTTAGAGCTCATGAAGTCGCCGAGGTGCTAGCCAAGGACGCAGCCCAAAGAGACCAGGAGAACAAATCACCGCGCGCTGAAGTGGCCCTGCTCAAGTATTCGAGCTTGACAAAGCTTCTGGGGCCTAAGAAGTACGGCGGTGGCGAGCAACCCTGGAGCGTTGGTTATAAGGTAATAAGAGAGGTTGCAAAGGCCGATGGGTAAGACCCAAGCATCCCTCATGGCTCCCCAGAATCGTCCCTAACAAGAAGACAGATCTATCGGCATGCTGCTTGGCTATCACCTTCTCTGGTCTACCATTGCAAATGTGGTGGGTACTCCTGAACAAGCCGACCGAACCCATCAGTTGATCATTTCAAACAACTACTTTGTCGGTGGCGCCGTAAACCCCCGCGACAATGATCTGAAGATTACCCCAGATGGAGACCATATCGTATTCACCGGAAACAAGTACTTCAACACTGGAGGCGTTGTATCCGACCTCACAGTCCTTGAAGGTATATTGGATGGTACTCAGGATCATATCTTTGCCTTGGTCGAGACCCAACAGCCCGGTATTCAGTTTGCTCACAACTGGCACAACATTGGGTTGCGGTTGACCGAGTCTGGAGGCGTGAAGATAGAGAATGTCCGCGCTTCTTGGTCAGATGCACTGGGCTGGGATGCAGCTACCAAGAAGCCTCGCGATGATACTTTGAAGATCACGTTCCCTACCCTATTACTGCCAACGTAAGTGCAGTCTATGCCATTCAATATGCCATGCTCTCCCGGTAGTTGCGTGGAATAATGCTTACTTGCTCTCTCCCACAGCATCCAACTGGTCTTTAGCAATTTCTACCTAGGTATTGCTCTCGGGGCTTTGGATTTCGCCTCCAGATACACTACGACCGCAACACGTGCTTGGCCTTTCGGCGGTGACAACAAGGAATCAGCAACGGATGAGTTCTATATTCTCGAACGCTATGGCAACTTTTTTGCGCATCTGCGTGCCACTGAAGCCCTTGCCGATCGAGCAGGCGATCAACTCTCGGGGCTTTATATTCGATATCAAGCGCAGAAATCCGGTCTCACGGCCCAGGAACGTGGAGATGTTGCGGAGTGGGTGGCTAGCATCAAGGTAGTGGCCACCGATGTCGGACTCAGGGTTACTTCTGGTGTATTTGAAGTGACTGGAGCCCGGGCCACCGCCTCCAAGGTCGGATTGGATCGATTCTGGCGGGATATTCGAGTGCATACTCTTCATGATCCGGTAGCATACAAGAATCGAGAACTGGGAAGATATGCACTGCTGCATGAAGTGCCTGAGCCTAGTTGGTATACTTGAGATATATTAGAATGAGATCCAAATCCATAGTCAATAGTCCATGTCCATGGTCCATATGAATATGAAAATAAATACGATATATGCAAGATATGAATATCAATACGATATATGCAAGGTCAAGCGTACAACATAAAATGGTACATACAGATAAGATCCCCCACCGGGCCGATAACCATTCGGTCCGACTTTTTTCTTTTTTTTCCCCTCCATTTTTTTTTTTCTTTTCCTCTGTGGGAAAAACATTCGACAGAACACTCGACAACTTTGTGAACAATTCACCTCTTGATTTATCCTTATCGGGTCATTTTATCATCTTCATATTTTTATCCAATTCTGGAATCCTCCTGACCGCCAATATGTCGGACCAAAAGCAATATGCTACTTACAACGATGTAAGAATCCCTATGGACTAGATATTATCTCGTGCTAGTCAAAAAGAATGGTTGGAGGCATTGATATTGAAGACAGATGAGCTTCAACATCAAGATCTCCTTCAACCCCGCAAAATTTACAGATTGTCTTATCGCAGTCCACAATTATAATCCTGAACTTTAAAAAGACCAAGACTAACGCAAAGATCTTCGACAGGTCCACAATCTCTGCAAGGAGGCGGCGAAAGGGCCCCTCGAGAAGTTCCAAATCAACCTTATAATCGCCATCGGCGGTGGTGGTTACATCCCGGCCCGCATCCTCCGGTGTGTTCAATACGTGCCCCCTTCACCTGGACTATACTGATCCCTACTTGCTAAACAGGTCATTCCTCAAGAAGACTCCCGATGCACCTAACATCCCAATTCAGGCCATCGGTCTGTCCCTCTACGAGCGTTTGGGCACAGACAGCGTTGAGGAGGCCCCTGGTACCGAGGTCAAACGTTTGCAATGGCTCGACATGAACTCGTCGATGGCCAATCTGATTGGCAAGAACGTTCTTATCGTTGACGAGGTTGATGATACCCGCACAACCCTAAAATACGCTGTGGAGGAGCTCGAGAAGGATGTTGAGGAGGCTCGGAAGCAGCTCCCTGCCGAGGACGAAAAGAAGAACAAGGAGACTAAGTTCCACGTCTTCGTTCTGCACGTATGCTTTTTTTGTCCCTTTAGAGGCTGGTGAGCTTGGCTGACAACTAAAATAGAACAAGAATAAGGCCAAGAAGGGTGATCTGCCCGAAGATATGACGGCTAACCGTTACCACGCCGCGGTCACCACTGGGGATGTCTGGATCTGTTATCCTTGGGAGGCTGAGTATGTTATACCTTGAGAAATTTTTGTCTTACAAATTGTGGCTGACCTTTTTTTCTTCTCCCTACAGAAACATTGAACAGCACGATCGTGAAGCCAAGTTGCATCCTATCGTCGCTACGCAGGAGACTACGGTCGAAGAATCCTCTACCTAGGCCGTCCAAGAAAAGATTGTTTAAGCGAATGATTGCATTATCATAAGCATTCCAATTTGCGCGGTGCTCTGACGGTTTATATTGATGACTCTTTGGTCCTCGATTTTACTATCCATGCTCAGATCAGGTGTATAAAACCGAGCATGTAATTTTTACGATATCCTTGATGATTTTCATATAAAAAGTTCTTTCTTTTTGGCAGATTGGCAGACCGGCAGGCTGTCCGCCGAAGACCTTTTGACTTGAAACTGCTCTTGCACTCCGTCATTTCTTTCTCCTGAAAGAAACTGCTCCTGTAATTAACGGGGACCTCGTTGTAACCATCAATCGGAAACCTAGGCCTGGTATCCTCCAACGTTGTTTTGTAGACATCGAATTGTAGACGGGTCTCAAGTGAATATAGCATTGGTAGCGGTAAACAAAAAGTCACTGGAGCATAGTGTATTATATTGATCCGGCGCAGCCTTTTCGACCCTGCAAAGACAAACGCCTCCGCGTCCAAGCACCAATCCACAGCTTGAACTTCTCAGACTCAGACCCAGACCCTGTCTGCCTGGGTTATGGATCCGAGTATCTGGTTATCAGCCTAATTCATGGGCATAGCGATCTCACATTTAATCAACCTCGACCTTGCCCTGGCGCAACTCCGCCTTGGCAAGCTCGATCTCCTTTTGTAGCTCGGCGTGTGCCTCGGGGACATCGTTGAAAGTGAAGATCGCCACACCTAGACGGGCGAGGAGGTAGCAAGCGAAGACAATAAGCGCGTAGAATGGGAGCTGGGTGATTATAGGTTAGTTTTCCTCCCATTAACACACTCGAAGACCAGAGTTGAAGTCGGGGGGTTGGAGTGGGTAACGCACAACTGGAATGACTTCAGTCTGGACAGTCTCATTCAGGGGAACGAGTCCAAGGAAAAGGGAAAGATAAAGCTGGTCAATTGTCAGTAAGACCCATGCGGGATTGTGCTCCTCGCTGAGATGGAGCCACTTCGTAGCATACCGAGGAGACAAGGAGAAGAACGGAAAGGGTCTGGACAGCACGCGTCATGGTGAGATTGGTAGATAAGATAGGAGATTCACAAATGAGAGGAGAGTGGTCAATTGTGAAGATAGCACCGGTTTATCTTAGTAAAAATGAGGGACTCGGGGGTGTTGCAGTGCTGTATGCGGCAGAGGCCAGCTTGGGCGATGCGCTTCTTGGCGCCCGGACTGGGTCACTGGTCTTGTGTACCTGCCAAGTCTATGGCGATATTTAAGGAATTTGGATTCTAGACCGTTCCCATATGTATGGGATTTGTTTTAAAAAAATATGTCTATTTGTCTAGATCTATTTCTTTCATATGTTGAGAAGAAATATAGAAAGATCAAAAAAAGAGAGAAGAATATACTGTTGTACGCAGTACCTAATATCTACCCTTCCACTTTGAGCACGAAGCATTTTACATAAGCAATAATCGCCTCCTGAGGTCCAGCGCTCCGCCTTTATAAAATGCACATACTACAGCATACATACTCTTTCATATTTGACCATTGTCATAGGGGCTAGAGTCACTAATATGGTAGTAGATTCTAACATATCTTGTATTGCAAGAGAACTTCATGAACCTTGGTCTAGATTCAATGCGTCTCGATCTATCCATGATCTATGAAACTATGATCACCATTGCTGAACCTCACCTGAGTAGAGCACGAGCTTGCCACCATACTGTTCCTTAGTTCCCTTGCATAGAACCTCAACCATCCCAGTAATGGACTTCTCGAGGGTGTCAGGCGCCTCCTCCAACCCCCAACCCCGCGCAGCTTCATTGCCCATGTCGGTCTGCACCCAGCCGGGATCCAAAACAAACGCATTAAGCCACTCATCCTCGGCGTTGATCCGAACACCATACCAGTTGATGATAGATTTGGATGCATCATACGCCGCACTTGGGACAGGAGGTTGGCGTCTAGAGATAATTAGCTGACATTTACTGTGTCCCGGATTCGAGCAGACATACGCGAGAACACCGGCTCCAGATCCCATAATGGCATAGATCGGCTTTCCAGTTGACTTCTGCAGCAGATCGCGTGTAGCTTGGTACAACGACACGGCACTTAAGACGTTGACATCAATATGCTCGACTATATCGGCCCGCTTGACATCCTTGACGAGTGGATACAATTTGGCAATGCCAGCATTAGCGACAACGATGTCGAGGTGGCTGATTTCCTGATTGATTGCTTCTTTGACCGCATCAAAGGCAGACTGCTCAGTCCCCGCTTCATACTTGGCTACTATAACACGACTACCCTGGCCTCCGGGGAGCCCAACAAGTATCTGGGCGGTCGAGTGCGCTGGGTCACGGACGGCAGCTATAATGATCTATCGGGGGGGTGGTTCGGTGTCAGGGACTGCCCCAAAATGGAAGGGACGAAATGAGAAAATTGCATGGTTCGGTTTAGCAATGAAACTATTGACAAGCCCTAGGCCCAAGCCGCGATTGGCACCGGTGATGAAGACAATAGTCGGGGCCATGGCGGATTACAACAATCCTTTTGATTCGCAATGATGAGATATGGGAAAAGACACTGAGAATCTGCAGTGACTGATTTGACTCGGAGTGAGTTCGGTCAAATGTAGTGAAACTGAAGTATAATATCCTACAGATATCCGACTCAGTGTACCCTTATATATACTTTTAGATGAGAATCAAACAGGCATTGTCGATTATCAATCCATACGTATCTCATATTTAGTCTCTTACCTCCGGAGATTGGAAGCTGGAGGCCATAGCTCGATCATCCGATTACAAATTCAGGTGATCCCTGCCACCTACATCTCCAAGCCCGGAAAGCTGAACTATCACTATTTCAATAGATAATTGCGTGAGCACTAATTGATCTATGTATTTATATTATCTTGAAAGGGGAAAGCGGCTATCAGCGCGTATATCCATTTGTATAGTTACAAGAATAGTTGGCCGTTTATGCGGCGTTGTAATGTCTCTTTGGTGGTCAACTCAGCTGTCTTCTCAGTGGTCTTCTCAGATATTCCGTTGAGATGTCTTTTTTGAGAAATTTACTCCCGTTCTCGGCTTTATAGGTAGGTTGATGGCCGAGAGAGAGAGAGAGAGAGAGAGCGGTAAGAGGCTTAATTTGTGAAGACAACTTTTCTATGTATAACCTAAAACTGATAACTATATTACCGAGATAAGCCCGATATTCCCGGGTTAAAAAGAATATGTTGTAGTTTGCTGCTGTCGGATTCATATTGTGAAAGTAAATTTGACGATAGGCATATAGTTTATAGCCAGAATGTGAGAAATGTGAGACCAATAACCAACAATGACTATTTTTGAAGCCAGAAACAGCCGTAATTGCTAGCAATAGTAAGATATATAACATTGAGACAACGGGAACCCGAGATCACGTTCCCGAACGTGCCCTAGACCCTACGCCAAGGAATGACCTTATGGATTTGTTACCTTGAAAATTTCAATGGGCAAAAAATAAAGGAGCTAAACTATGAGATAACGCTGGCTGAGCATTGAATTGAGCCGTTTTGGAATACTCAATATCTTTATTTGTGAACATGTACAGTATGCAATTTTCCCACATACTAAGATTGAAGGATTTCGAAACACGAACATTGTTAACGGAGCTCTTTCCCAAAATTAGAAGCTATAGGCTACTGGTTAAGGAACTGTAGGATAATGGTTAGTCCATCAAGCTTATGTAATTCTCCCTAACCGGGAAATTATCATGATTCATTCCTTGAATATCGTGGTTCGATTCCGCGCAGCTCCATCTTTTTTTGCTTATAAAATTTTTCCCCCTCCGATCTCTGTATTTTTGCCTAACTATCAATAGAGTCAAAAATCTGTGAGAGAAAGAAAACCCCTGGAAACACATTTTATTAAATATCACCTAGATATATATATATATACATATATGTATATATATTTACAATTTATCCTCCTTTTCCCTCTGCTGTTACGCACATAGCATGCTCCGTACAATAACTACCAGGCCTAACCTAAACGGGATTGGTGCCTGAGTCGACCTCAGGCAGCACACTCCCTCTCTCCTTCACGAAGAGTCTAAACTTACTTTGTACCTGCGATATTTCTGGTGAGAAAGTCATCTTCCACTCGGATCAATCAACCATTCTGGACTCTTGTTGCCTAATTAAAAGCCACCAATACTCTCTCACATCGGAGTAAACGCTGTTTGCTCACAGTGTTTGAATTGTTGCGACGGGGTCAACAGGCTGCCATCTAGGCTCCTCCATCTAGCTAAGAGGGCTTTTCCTGTTCAGGGAAGGAATCCATATCTTCATACCTTCAAGTCCACACGGACCCTTTAAAATCACCCCACACTCCGGAGGCAACTATCTGACCTCGATTCGGCACGATGGCTTCCCCGGGTATATCTACCGCCCAGCTGGCCGCTCATGGAGATGTCGGCCGCTCAGTATCGAAAAAAGCTGATTTGGAATTGCCTTCTGCCAAACGTATTCTCTCGGATCTACCGGGGGTTTCTTCCTCATTACCGCCCCGCACGGAAACCATTGAGTCGGAAGAGCAACAGGAGATGTTCCGTGAATTACGAAAGGTCATTGAAAAGGCCCAGGAGGCTGACGAAGCTGGAAATAGCTTCGACCTCAAGGAGCTTCATGCATCCCTTGAAGAGGCCGATGCAAACGAAAAATGCGGGCGACGGGACGCCGAGATCCTGCAAAGCGTGAGGGCTACTCTACAAAAGCTCTGGGCTTGTAACTCCGAGTACTTGGTTCAAGCTACCGAGGTTATTGCGGATGGTAGCAGAGATCGTGGGTCAACCCTAGCCACAATTTTATGACTTGCTAATTATGATTTAGCCTCATGGCGTGCTCCATTTGGTCAATCTGGTGTTCTGAATTTCTTCCTGGATGTGGTTTCTTTCAAAGGCGAAATTGATACCAGCTTGTTGCTTCACTCTTTGCGAGTTATTGGAAACTCCTGTGCCGATACAGGTATGCAGCAATTGGTTATATCAATTCCCAGATAACTAATTTTGATGCAGATGAGAATAGGGAGATTGTTGTCAAGGGAAACTATACTCTTGCTATCATTCGATACTTCCTTGATCCAGATTTGATTTTTGTTGCCATTCCGGTCATCTACAACATTTGCATGGATTACAGTATGTTCAAACAGAACCGGATGGTGATACATGTCTTGCTAATATAATATCAGAACCAGCACATGCGCAAATGGCTGCTAATCGGACAGCTTACATCTTATTAAAGCTGATCAAAGATGGTGAGATCGAAGACAATGAGGCCCTACTTCATTTCTCATATGACTTGATCGAGTTAGCCTCAGAACAAGGTATGCTTCATCTCAACCTCGGTCTTGTTTTCTGATCTAACGTACAATTTACAGCCGAAGGCATTGAGAACTCTCCCGACGGAACAATTCTACTGCTGATGGACCTTGCCATTGATGAGACTCTTGATTTTGCGCATTTCTCGTCATTGGCAACTTCTCTTGCTGCTTACCTAGAAAAAGAAAAGTTCCAGAATATCTGTGTGTCAAACGGAATGGTAGAAGGCGTGGTGGATGTCCTGCGCCACTCATTTTCGATTGTGATAGATTCTTCTTTGAGCGAAGACGTTAAGGCTCTCGCGCAGCTCCGCCTCAAAATTAACCAGGCTTTGGCTGAGGTATCAGCATCACCATTGTTCGCCCAATACTACCCCCTTGATTCTCCTCTTTCACAGACCTTGAAGTCATGGGTGGTTGCAACCGAAGATCAACTTCAGATCTGCGCCTGTGTCATGCTTGGAAATCTCGCCCGGTCCGACGAAGTCTGCCAGATGATGGTCAGGGACCTCAAAATCCACGAAGAATTGATATCCGTTCTCAAGGGCGATGCCCGTGGTGCGGTCCTACACTCTTCGCTTGGTTTCCTGAAGAATCTTGCAATTGCCGGCGACAACAGAGCCATTCTTGGAGAGGCTGGTATCATCCCTGCCATTTCACGATTATGGGCGTATGAATCTGTTCCGCAGGTTCAATTCTCGGCTGCAAGTATCGCGCGACAAGTGATTATCTCCTCGATGGATAACATCTCCTATCTCCTAGCTCCTCTCTCACAAGATACTGATTCTCCGGCTCACCAACGGACCTATCTCTCTCTGCTCCTGTCTCTTTTCGAGAAAACAGACTCCACACCAATCAAGACTGAAATCGGACGGACAGTTGCTTCGATCTGTCGGACTGTTAGCCCTAAGGCTCGCGATGGAGATGAAGAAGCAACGTCCTTGCTTGACCGGCTGTACACCCTGCACAAGGGTGTTTCGCTACCAGTAGGTGCGATGATCACGCAGACTCAATGGCCTGTCGTTCGCAGTGAAGGCTGGTTTGCTCTGGCTCTAATGGCGACAAACAGACTCGGCTGTGCTGCCGTTGTGGACTGCTTGCACAAGACAGAGGTTACCGAGTTGCTTAAGACGACCTTGGGCGAGGGCATTCCCAATCAAGATAATGCCGAGGAGACAGACAAGTCGCAAGAGACCAAAGACCGTGACAATGCTTTTGTGCTCGTGCAAAAACTGCTAACGAACGAGGTAAGTTTCCTGTCCTAGAACAATGTTAGACATTTTCTAACCGGAAAATAGTCTGGTGCACTTCCTGTCGGTTATAGAGATATGCTGGAAGACTTGGTGAAGGTCAATGCATCGCAGTTGAAGGCTGTAACAGATGCTTAGTTGAAGAGCTCCTACATGATATGTTGCATTTGGAACACAAGTGTCATCATGGTTGCATATGAGGTTATGCCTCGATCAAATATGTGCTCTGGTTTAGACTGTGAAACTAACATAGTCTAAAAACGGACCGAAAAGAAGCCCATAAAATACCTCTTCACAGGGACGGAAAAAGCAAGGACATTTCTCGCTGTATGTATCCCTGGAAACAAAATACTTCAAGTGAAATATTGCTGTAGATATAGAGATAGCTCGAGCACCCGAGCACAAAGAATCTAATCCGTTATAAGCACCCAGTTGTAGACGTGCAAAAGTTGAACAAAACCATTGGGTATATACGTATATGTATGTACATGTAATTTCTATTAACGGACACAATCCGATGCCCAGGGGCTTGGAGATCACTCAGTCTGCAAACACACTTTCTCCTGTGCATATGCCCGGTAACGAGCTATGAGGTCCGTAGCGTCCAGGCCAGCCGCACCTTGGCGAGCAGAATAATGTGAAACAATGCCCTTGCCATCTATAATGACATGTGGACGAGAGCCATCTGACATATTCCAATTGTGGGAGGATCTGTTTTGGTTGCCGTTGCGGAAAATACGGTGCAAATCCACTGCATCATTACCCCAGAAGCACCCAAAGTTATCGCTGATGGGCTCGGTCGGGTCGACCCATATCGGAAACTTGTAACGGCCTAAATCATTGTCTTCTAGGTGGTGCAAGAAGGAGTAATGCTGCTGTGCACCAACAGTCCAATCATGCAGGGTCGGACCAGTTTCGGTATATACGGATCTCGCGATAGGATCTTGACCGGAGCCTGCATCTCTAGGAAGTAGCCAGCGATGCCCTTCAAAGGGCGGCTCAAAGTCTTTGCGTACTTTGAAGCTCAGCGGGCCCTGCCAGCGTGGAAGACTGGAAGCGCGCCAGTCATGTTTCAGTTGCGACTTTGATCGGGATGGTTGTTTCACGTGGTATAATTCAGGCAGGTATGGGAGTGCAGTTCCCGGATGACTGTGAAGAGATGCGAGAGCTGCCTCATTTATCACATTGGCCGATACCATCAGCGTGCTTGGATTGTCGAGTTTCGTCTTGACGATGGTTGGAATAGCGTTATCCTCCAGAAATATGATATCCCCATCGATTCGGATGTACATCACATTATCATTTGCAACTTTCCACTCCATTTCATTGCCGCGAGAAGAGATAGAATACTCGGGTGTTTGGTTCACAATAGAGTACAGCCATTCCATGCTGACGGCGTCATCGGTCTGCGGCACAAAGACGACCTGATCCAGAAATCCATTATTATGGACTAAATTTTTCTGGAATAGAGTTAGAGTTAATCCATATGGTAATGGCAACATTGTGCATACCTGCAAATAGCAGTCCAAGATTGCTGTACGCTCATGGTAATGGAACGGAACTAAAGCGACTATCTTGAAGCCCTGCGGCTTAGAGTAATGACCCGTTCCGTGCGAGAATGCAAAGAATGGAGAAATCTCCTTGCGAAACAGTAATGAAGAGACATCAAAGAGTATAAGCCCCGGGTTGAGGTAGGCCAACACCGTCAAAATAATGCACGCATAGCCAATAACGCCCCATAGAAGGAGAAGGGTCCAATCACGCCAGTTTGAGGATTTGTTCTCATTGTTGGACTCGACATCGCGAAGGTTCTGGGTACGACCCATAATTAACAGCTCTCGTACCATCTGGCAATTGTTTGGGGAACCGAAGGTGATGGAAAATCCATTGTGAAATTATGGGCATCATGTCCCGGTTTAATGTCGAGTGAGACCATCTTTCCGGTTGTTTGAATAAAGCTTGATGGTCCGTTTTCGGGACTTGAATCGTAGCAGCCAGCCACTAACACAAACCGCTATAAAACAAGATCGACCCCCTCAACTCTTCGCCCTTGACAAAGAGCTAGGGACTGCCGTGTACATTGCCGGATTTAGTTATGGTTGACGGCAAGCGGACAAAGGACGAGGAATGTGGCTGTGGAATGTAGGCGTTGACGACTTCGAATTAATTAGGGCCTAAAGCCATTGATGTACGTATAATGCATAGATTTGCCTTCATAAATAACTTTGTGCATATTGTACAAGTTATATACATATGCGTTGATATTAGTATGGGGGTTGTCTCGTTTGCATGTGTCTCGACATGACGTCGCAGCACGTGTTTCCAAGCTTATCGTCCATCTTGACCAAGAACCGAGACTAGTCTTTATTTCTACTTTTCTACCAACTTTATCATTCTATGTTAATATTATACGTCTGCATGATAACATGAGGGTGGCCGGTCTCTTTGGCCGTTTTTGTCTCAAACGCGGACTTCCGCGTCTCCCCCAACAACATTTCAGTCGCCCGCCATGGCCTCGGCAACTACTAAAAGGCACCCCGCCAAGGGCTCCCATCATAGCTGGAGTACTCATGGCTACTCTGGCACCAGCGGCCTTTTTGAAACTGGCGGAAGAGAATGATGGCCACGACAAGACCGCGGAAATGCAGATGCTGGAGGCTTCGCGCGAAGAGGTCCGAAAGACGGTTTCACCCAACGCGCAAGGCCTCTCGAAGCTCTGCCAGACAATATGGGTCTATTTTTACTGTTATGTCTATGACCCTATTGCCACAGGGATACGCTTCGTTCACCTTGCCGTCATATTCATTCCGGTTGTCGCCACGGTGCCCGCCATCTGGCTTGGTCACAAAGTGCAGGACCGGGATGGCGCGCGGTCTGGCACATTGTGGTGGTATCGGTTCTTGGTGAAGGCAATGGAGCGGGCTGGTCCTGCGTTCATCAAGGTAAGCTGATATCTTGGTTGGCGAAGAACTGTCCATTGAACAGACAAGCTGACTTCTTAAATAGCTCGGCCAATGGGCTGCTTCACGAACAGATATCTTCCCACCGGAAATGTGCAGCATAATGTCGTCACTTCACTCTAATGCCCCCGCTCACTCACTTCACCAAACGAAGCGCATCATCCGCAAAGCATTCAATGGACTACCATTCGAGGACATATTCGAAGAGTTCCAGGAGGAACCGCTGGGAGTTGGAGCGATTGCACAGGTCTACAAGGCGAAGTTGAAACCGAGCCTTGCTGTAACCAATGAAGAAGAATTGGGCATCGAACCACCAACGCTGGGGGAGAAGGTCCGGAAAAATGTCGACGTGCTAGTCAAGAGTTCCCCGCAGCGGGTGCCATCATCATATGTCGCGATTAAGGTGCAGCACCCCCGGGTTGAACAAATGATACATAGAGACTTACGTATCATGTCATTTTTCGCTCACTTGATCAATGTCATCCCCACGATGCACTGGCTGTCTTTCCCCGATGAAGTACAACAGTTTGGTGAAATGATGAAGCTACAACTGGACCTTCGGATTGAAGCCGCCAACCTCGTCATATTCCGCCAGAAATTCAATTCTCGCACTACTGCTTGGTTCCCATACCCATACTTAGAATACACCACTCGTGAGGTGTTGGTTGAGGAGTTTGCCCAAGGCATCCCGTTAGCCACCTTCTTGGATATTGGAGGGGGTTTATATCAGCACGATATTGCCAATGAAGGCCTTGATGCATTTTTGCATATGCTACTCATAGATAACTTTGTCCATGCCGATCTCCATCCAGGGAACATCATGGTTCGTTTCTACCGGCCCAGCGAGCTAGACCTCTCCCTTGGAAAGCATTCGCGTGCATTCGATGCCCCGACGCGGGCCGAACTTGATGTGACAGAAGCAGTCCTTAAGCGGTTACGCCCGACTCTCAATGACCCTGAGGATTGGAAGGCTGCTCTTTCCCAGCTCAATGACGAAGGGTATCGACCGCAGTTGATATTTATCGACACCGGTCTTGTCACCCAACTAAATGAGACCAACCGGCGGAACTTCCTCGACCTCTTTCGAGCTATTGCTGAATTTGACGGATACAGGGCCGGTCAGCTTATGGTCGAGCGATGTCGAACACCGGAAGAGGTCATTGATCCGGAGATATTTGCGCTAAAAATGCAGCATTTGGTCCTAGGTATCAAATCTCGAACCTTTGCTCTGGGGAGTGTCAAGATTGGCGATATCCTCAGTGAGGTATTGACTATGGTCCGCGGGCATCACGTTCGGTTTGAAGGAGATTTTGTCAACGTCGTTATTTCATGTCTCCTGCTTGAAGGAATAGGACGTAGTTTGAACCCCAACCTAGATCTGTTCAAAAGGTGAGTTTTCTCCTCCGTGGGGCTTTTGACTTGTTTAACTAAAGCTGACTTGTCTAGTGCTCTTCCTATACTACGACAATTGGGATCAGGAAGTTCATTCTTGCAAACTGTGCGCTCGGGCGACTACTCAATGCTCTGGGTTTGGCTCGGCCTGGAAGCTCGTGGAATGCTGCAGGCCAGCATCGAGAGTGTTGAGCATTGCGTCAAGTACGACCAACTGTCCCCTAATATATAAGACCATTTGCCATTCTTCTTTTGTACCATACACGCCCAATTCTTCACGGTTGATATGAGCTTAGATGGCATGTCTGTTGAATGATATTTTAGAAAGATACACTTCATTTTAAAGAAATCTGCAAGCAAACGTGAAACCTCTGATGTTTGGGGGGAAAGTAAAATTAATGCAAAGAGATCATTATCATATGTCCATTTTCATAGGATAACGGAGACCGAGGCTGTGATATAGGACAAGAGGGAAGAAGATAAACATCGTACAAGCACAGGAGAAGATAAGCAATGGAACGCCAGCGCCATGCCTTCGAATAATTACAGAGTGGAGTGGAGAAGTAGACGGTCTGGTTGTTGCAGCTGTCAAGCACTCTTAGCGCGAAGCCTGTTCACGAACAGTTGCACCGCTAGCCCTCCACCAGACATCACCTCCCCATCTCATTAAGCGCTCAACAGCAGCCGTCGGTGTATCCAACGCAGGGCGGATATCAAGGTGGAAGACTGGCAGCCCGTGGGGATCTGGATCCCCAGAGTAGTAATCGATGACATATCGAATTTCCTTCGGACCCGAAGGTGTCTGGCGGATGATATACCAATCGTGGCGGTCGAACGGAGGGCTGGTCCTATTGGGCCTAGAGTCAGCATTTTTCTTAGTATATATACCGCGAAGGCAGTCCTTACTCAAACTTGCTTGGGTAGGCCCAGCTCAGTGCCTGGTATATCTGTGCCTTAGGTGACCACTCTTGCGGCCGACCCTGGAATCGGAGTAGGCGAGGTTCGGAGGTCAAATCGAATTTACCATTCTCGTCTGCATAAGTTAAGTCCATGCTCAGATTCTCCTCGCCGCGCCGGCAGTGTTGCCATCCAGACTTGAGACCCTTGGCAAATACGCGCTCCCATCCCACGATTTCATCCCAGGCACCTTCATTCAGGAAGTTGTGCACTGCAACCATCGACTCCACCGCATCCTGGGGTGTGTCTGTGTGTCCTTTGCGCAACATGGCGTTGTACATCTGTTGTGGAGACGGATACTCCCAGTTGCCTTCGCCGTCCCCTCTTGGGATTGAAGAACCTTCGCGTTCAACGGGAAGATCAACGGTTTGATTGGCGGCGCGCTCTTGGGAAATAGACGAGAACATATAGTTCAAAGGATTAAGCTTTGACAGGGTCGAAGGCTGCGCGGCGTTGGCAGGTGGCTGCGGTGTTTGCACCGGTGTTGATTTTGGGGCTGAGTAGAATGGAGAATCTTTCGATTTCATGGGGCAACTGCTGGGGAGTTCAGCAGCAGGTGCTGGCAAGGGCGAGGGTTTTGAGCCTGATTCATGCATCGGACATCCCGGCTTTAGATAAGAGTCAGTCTAAATGATCCAAGCTGTGCAAGATGCGCAAAACAAACCGGAGGTGATGCATTTGAAGACGCATGTGGGATCGAGACGGAAGTCTGTGGAGAGTCTGCCCAAAACCAACCCATTTTGAAGTATGAAGCAAAGAAATTTTGATAAAATCCAAGGCGAAATCGAACGCGACAAAAGACCGGAGCGGACTTTTTTTTGGATGACATAAAGCTGCCACATGATAGGTCAAGCTTAAAGCGGTGAGATGTAAACAAATCCACCTGGATAGCCCTGGCTTTATACTTCTGGCCTTTTTTTATATCCTTCGTATATTGAAAGACATATAAAAAGAACATTGGAGTGCTATCTTACATATAACATCTTAAATCTCATTTTGAGCTAGATAAATTAGGTTATCAAGTTTTATGCTTAAGAACAGCGGCCGTGCTCTCTCATTTATATACTTCGTGTACTTTCTTTTGACCCTTTTTTTTTTTTGGCTTATTATTGCTATTACTGCTGGTTTTGCCGTAGAGGATATACAAGTGCCCACAATTGAGAACTAAGCAAGGGAGAGTGTCCCCGTTCCAAGAAGAGAAGAGAATTCCAGTTCCTCCGACTCGGATATCACAAACCCAGTCATCGCTTCGTCCCAGACTGAACGCCAATTCAAGCTGTCCAAAGCCGCAACAAAGAAAAACTCAGCCATGAGTTTCGAAATTTGCTCCCACGACTGCCACCCACATATCATTGCAACACGGGCCAGCCGCTCCACAAACCACTGCCGCTCAGGTTGACCAAGGGCACCTTGGGCTCCGACGAATAATGCCCAAACATAAAGTCCAAAGGTTTGATTTGGTAATCCCACAAGAAGAGACAATTTGCAGCTATCCAATGCTGTCTTGAGGTGTTTCGTAAGGGCTCGACCCAATCCAGATGATGAAGGCGAGACAATCAGGAAATGATTGAGATAGCAAATAGAAGCCACTCGAGTGACTGCTTCAATCGGATGAAGATTGGGCTCCGGGTTGGGGGAACCTTCTGCATAGATATAGCTGAGAAGTTGATGCTCTGCTTCGCAATTCAGGATGCGGAAAAAGTCTTGGTCGCCTGGTTTAATGACATTAGGATTTGTCTGATAAGTGACGCTAAAGAATACCATGTCCCGAAGCACACTTATAATTCTCAATAAGGGTGGACTAAGGAATGTATTGGCAAAAAACCCAGTGCCTAGTCTGTTGAGAGGAGACGAAGCCAGTGGTCTGATTCGCTGTTGAATCTCCGAAGGGATTGGCTGTGCATCCCAAGTTAATGGGAAAACGGGTTTGGTCATTAGGCCCGAGGCGGCCTTGATGTCGGTTCTATTTCATCAACCGTGAGCGGAACTCAGTAGAGAGGCGAACCGGACACACACGTACGTGATGATGGCAGACAACATAGAGGAAGAACGAATACTTTCATCTGTTATTCCACCCCGCAGATCAACCATACTTTTAAGTCCTGTGAGGTGAGTATGGACCTCGCTGAACTCTCCGATTATCAGCTGTGGAATGTCAACACCGCAGCACTGCAACCCAATATTCACGAACAGAATTCATACCGAACCAGTGAGGAGGTTGATTATGGTATCAAACGCCTCGTTGCTTAGTCTGCGACTCGGATCCCGTACTTTGGCGCTCATCTCTTGAATGGACTTTGCTCTCATCATACAATAGTCAGGGTCGTCGGTAAGCACCGAGTCCCAATTACCCGATCGCTGGCTTGCGAGAACGGCTCGATGTGCAGCGCACATGCTCATCAACCCAAAGAAACTACCGGGATCGGAGAACGAGGACCGAACCATTAGTTCCATTTCTTGGTTTGAATCTTTGCTCGTGTTCGGGAAAGTCATCGGTACGAATATGGTTTTCCCTTCACCCTGTAGTCAGCTCTAGTTCTGGGGAGGCTCATGCAGCAAGAACACCTAAAAACGACCAGAACAATGGACAACGCTGAATGAGTAATACGTACAGTAGTACACCAAGTGTGCAACCATCGAAGGAAGCTCATTGGTACCGGGCAACGTAAAGAAAGGATCCAGAAACCATGATGTAGGTGGATTAGGATTTGAATGGAGAGGCAAAGGATAACCAGCACACCACCTGACAGGACGTCCTCGATAAATTGAGGTAAACCTGTCTCCTGAGTCTGTGTCCAGTATGGAAGACGAAGCAGAGGACTGAGATGAAGCCCTCAAAACCAGCCTTTGTTCATCAGATTCATCGACGGTAGGCTTGGAAGAACCGGATTGCCCACGATTTTGTCTGGATGTCCGTTTCAACCCAGCGAGTCTCTCGCGCCGGCGTACATCACGCATAACATGAGAGCGAATAGCCTTGCGTGCATTGACATCTTTAATCCTCTTGGAGGTCAAGTCATCGTCGTGATCGATGAATGTAAAGGAAGGCCGATCTAGCGGCGCGGGTTTGGCCTTGGGTTCTAGTCGGGTACTTCAGTCCAAGCTCTTCAAGATGGAGTTCTTTTTGCAACTCTATGCTGGGGGGGAAAGTTCATAGACAAATAGGAAAGAGCACAGTGAACTTGACCTTTGACCGCAATAGAGTCAAAAGAGGCCGAGGCAAAGTCCAAAAGAGTCAGGGATTCAGAGTTTAAACCCCAATATATCAAAGTAAGCACTGACCTGAATGAGTAGAACCAAAGGTGAAAGGCTGCAGATGATCCATCCGAGGACCAGAGAGGCAAAAGACCAATAAGTGTGGATAGAGAAGGCGGATTTAGAAGAGAAAAGGAGCGTAGTTACGATGTCAATGCGGGGTGAGCATAAGCCCGATTCAGTTGGAAGATCCGGTGCTCAAATGGTGTAACAATTATATTTGGCAAAAAAAGTGTTCATTCCATTCTATATTGTAAACGTCTTGAGTATGGCGCCTGTTTAATGCTTGTCAACCCGCTAACCTTGGAGGAACAAAAAAGGAAAAAAAAAAAAAGGCCATAGGATAAAACATCACAAAAAGGGTATTCTAACATTAAAAAAAAAAAAACTAGTCCAATCTCATGCTCGCATATCACTCAATAGTCGTGAGATCAGTGCATAGCCAAAGAAG
The DNA here is from genome assembly GCF_028829455.1 of Penicillium robsamsonii. Lineage (NCBI taxonomy): Eukaryota > Fungi > Ascomycota > Eurotiomycetes > Eurotiales > Aspergillaceae > Penicillium > Penicillium robsamsonii. Next base: position 5,146,850 of record NW_026643221.1, read on the forward strand.
ACGGCAACACAAATCCAGATTCGGTTTCGTCCAGCCCAGCCTTGACCAGCCTCTCTCGCAACGTGTCCACCATCCACGACAGAACCAATTCCAGGAGCACTACCGTTAGGTCGTCGACGTAAAGCACTAGTCTCTGGGGAACACTTGGTGGGCGCATCGGGGTCAGGTAAAATCTGGCCGGTGGTGGAATCGATGCGATGCTCTTTCATCCAAGCCCAATTTTCTTGGTCAAGTTCAGGCCATTCTGTGCGGAACTTCAAGCCTCCATCTCCGGCCTTGACATTGTTGATACCCTTGGAAGTTCGGGTGACACCGGCGGTGGCGCTGATATGAGAACCTCCTCCAGTCGAGTTCCACCACCGAGATCGGGCGGCAAGTACTCTGCGCTCACTTTCCGAACCACTGACACTTCCCGTGGTCATCTCTTCACTGGTCATGAAAGAAAGGAGGCCGATGAGAATAGTTGAGACTTCCCAGGCGGGGTTGAAGGATTTCGGGTGGAAGTCACTGATGCTTAGACACAATCGAGTAGAAGGTTGGAATCGGCCACTGGGGGTGTGCATGCGGATGGCGGGAGGAGCGAATGGGTACTCGGGAGGGAAGATCAATGTACCCCAGTACTGTCCATTTTCATAAGGAGTTCCCGGAGGTCCAGTGAGGATGTAATGCCACCTAGAGTAGGTTAGCTTCGGAGTTCTGCAGCAATGCGGCAATGTGAGAGGGATATTTCATCACTTACTCAAGGATATTGGTCTCAGATGGATGGGTCACGATAAATGGGGTGGGATCTTTTTGGATATTTTGGTATTCACGAGTGAGCTATAGTAAGTATTGTTAGACACTATCCACGGATAACAGATTGGACTTGGAGGTCTGGCCACTTACCCGTTTGAAAGCCGCCTTTGTCGCCATCTTTGGTGATATGAGCAGAAACAAGAAATTTTGCAAAACAAAATGAGACAAATCGGTGTTTTATGACCGAGAAGCAAACCCGAGGAAAGAAATTGAAAGAAATAAAGAAGTTGCGGAGTCAAAGGTTACCGCAATCAGGCGCTCACGTTCGCGGGGTCACGTGTTGGTTCCATATCCTGCGGGTTTCGCGCACCCCGATTTCCCCGGAGGCTGAAAGTTCTGGCCATTGCAGCCGCAAAAATGTCTTCCTCTTTTGCCGAAGGAGACGAGAGTGTTAGTTTATATCTCAGGCAGCTTATGGACTACCTGAAAGTTCAGTTGACCCCCTACTGACTTATCTCCGTTTCTAGGTCTTCGAGCGTTTGCAACAGCGAGCAGACCCCAAGGTGTTGGAAGAGCAACAGCAAGCGGTCAACGAGCGCATGCAAGCTATTTACCAAAAGGCCCAGAATCGACTTGCTGAATTGGTATGGTCTTTTCAACCCCCTAGCAGCGGATGACAACAGGCAATTCATATTTACTTGCGGAGTTCCCCGGCTGATCGCGATATCTATTAGATCGACGAAAACTCGACTTTACCCTGCACCATCTCCTCTGTTCAAGTCACCAGTGCCCCTAATACCCGACGAAGCTTCCTTGAGCGCAACTTGAGCCCGCTTTTGAGCGCAAACAAGGGTCGGCCCTACACACTGTCCGAAGCGTTGCGGGAAGTGTCGGCTACCGCAGATAAACTTGGACGTTTCGGTATGAGATGACGGGATAATAGTAACGATGGGCGGCTACTAATATCATCTCAGATCTATTCCACCAGCCTATTTCGGTCTACCTGGATGAGTCGCAAGGCCAAAATGGCATGCGCAACATTGATGTCCATCTGGCGACGCGAGAGAAGCCTCGCGTACTGATGAAGACTGGAACAGACTTGGGCAATGCCGAGGGCTCAGCCTACGGTAACCTTCTCTGGCGCAATGTCTTTGGTGGTGCCGAGACTTTGAGCTTGAACGCTTCGCTCGGTACCCGGACACGGTCCGCTTACCAGGCTGCATTCGAGACTCCGATCTTGGGTGATCCCGATTTCCGCCTAGAAATTGGCGGTATTGCAAGCTCCACCCAGAAGTCTTGGGCAAGCCACGAGGAGGTTCTCAAGGGTGGCTGGAGCAAGCTCCGATGGATATCCAAATCAGGCCACCGTCACGAATTTGGATACACCGGGTTCTGGAGACAGCTTACTGGTCTTGCGGAGAATGCCTCTCCTACCGTCCGCGCAGACGCAGGTGACAGCGTGAAGAGTAGCATTTTCCATAGCTGGGTTAATGACCAGCGGGACAATGCCCTTCTGCCATCTCGTGGCTACTATGCCAAGGCGTTCAACGAGCTCGCCGGATTTGGCCCACTCAAGGGCGATGTCTCTTTCTGGAAGTCGGAAATCGAGACACAAGGTGCCATCCCTATTCCGATCCCAGGAATCAAGGGTGACAGTGGCGTCAGCCTCACCACTGGATTCCGTGCCGGTCTTCTCTACCCTCTTGGACTGGAGTCCAACCCCCGCCCTCAACTTTCTCGTGTCAATGACCGCTTCCAGCTTGGAGGGCCTACTGATGTCCGAGGATTCCGCCTCTGCGGTCTGGGTCCTCGTGAGGGCGTTGATTCACTGGGCGGTGATGTGTACGCTGCCGGAAGCGCCAATCTGCTGTTCCCGCTTCCCAGACTTGGCGCTGAGAAGCCTGTACGGTTCCAGGCCTTCTTGAACGGTGGCCGCTTGCTGTCTCTGCAGACCTCACAGAAAGCCACTCCTACTACTAATGGTGAGGTGCAGGATGCCTTGGTCTCAACTCTCTCTGAACTACAAAATGGACTGCCCAGTGTGGCAGCTGGCTTTGGTATTGTGTATGCCCACCCTGTGGCTCGCTTCGAGCTTAACTTTTCGTTGCCTTTGGTGTTGCGAAAGGGTGAAGAAGGCCGCAAAGGGCTCCAGCTGGGCATCGGTATCAATTTCCTGTAAACATTGGCAAGTTAGATTTCTTGCGGATACAACCATACCACTTATACATTTCTGTACCAATTCCAATCAAGTCCAAATCAACGTTGAACATTCTAAAAAGAAAGACATCATCTGCCATTTGAGTTTAGTTCGCTGGGCCCGGGCCCCGGGCCGATTAGACGCTTAGTCATCCGACGTTATTGAGGCCATTTAGAGCTTCAAAGCCCTACAACAATCCATACCTTAGCCAGTCGCTACTCCCCAAGAACTCCAAGTACGTCCTCTATCCAAACGCAAACCAGCGACCTTCCGATACTTACGCCGTCAGTCGCGGCAATGGCCCAATACTATCCACAACAGCAGGGCTACACCCCTCAGGGCTCCGCACCACAGAATCTCCAGTTCTTCCCCTCATCCTACTCCTCGGTTTCCGGTCACACAACCCCCTCACAAGCATCCTATGGTGCCGGCTTTGGCGGAGCTCCCAATCCCTCCGCGCAGGCTTACTCTGCCGGTAGTGGGTATGGGGGCTTCGGGTCCCAGGCCGCTGGCGTCAGCGGACGGATGGGCGAACAGGGCGGCCTGAGGACTGGTTGGTTAGCTGCATTTGGGACAGAGGGGTATGATGGTGAACCGCCGCTGCTTGAGGAATTAGGAGTCAACTTCGAACATATCCGGACCAAGGTTAGTGGGATTGATTTTATTGAGCGCGTTCAGGGGACGTGGGGTCTGGGTCTTGCGGGTGGCTTGTCGTTTACCCCGGGTTTAATTTAATTGTTACTGTCTACAATGAATGCCCGATATTGGATGCTAACGGTTTCATTCTCTAGACTCTGACTGTTCTGAACCCCTTTGCCTCTATCGATAACCACCTTATGGACGATAGCGATCTTTATGGAGCTCTGCTCTACATTGTCTTGTACGGCACTTTCCTCCTCCTCTCAGGCAAGGTGTTCTACGGCTATATCTACGGCGTTGCCGTTTTCGGTACTGTCGCTTTGCATCTGATCCTCAGCCTCATGTCCCCCGCTCTCGACACAGTCCCAACCCCCAACGCCGCCGACCCTACCAACTACAACCCCCACCACAAACCCTCCATGTCTGGTGCCTCGGCCGCGGGCCATTTCTCTGCTACTTTGACCTTCCCCCGCTCCGCTAGCGTGTTGGGCTACTGCTTCCTTCCTTTGGTGCTTACCAGTCTCATTGGTATCATGATTCCTATGGACACCATGTTTGGTTATCTCCTGACTATTGCCGCCGTTGGCTGGTGCACATACAGTTCGTCGGGGATGTTCTGCGCTGTGGCGCGCATGAGTGGCATGAGGGGTTTGGTGGCATATCCGTTGGCTCTGTTCTATGTTGTTTTTGGGATTATGGGTATCTTCTCTTCGCGCGGCACCGGCTCGCTGGCTGCGAAGACAGGTGCGGCTTGAAAAGGTTGGGCTCTGATTGAGACACGTTCTCTGTCTATGTGCTGCATGGGTGGTCCTTTAGGCTAGTGGCTGTGATGTCTAGTGTCTTAATTCTAGACCAGGCTTTGCATTTTAATCATGAATATTATGAAATTCCAGCTGTGTTTATACATCATTCATTATGCGTTATTAGATTCGTCTGTCTTCTTGAATGCAAGCTTTGTAGTCCTTCACTTGATGCAAAACAACCCATATTCTCATGTCAAATCATGCCTACATCACCGTCTAGAAGCATCATGTACTCGTTGCACCCTGAGTTGGTGCCCATTTAGACAGCCACTCTCTCGCCCTCTCCAAGTCGCCACCCGCAGCTTCGGCTCCTGCAATACACCATGGTAGATCATATCCTTTGTCATTTCCTTCAGTGCTCTCTGCTGCAATCAACTCCGCCAGATTGCGACGTTGTTGGCTTGTTTCATCAGCACAGAGGTATAAAGGCGCCGTGTTAGGCACATCCGGCTGCGTATTGAGAGCTTCGACAAGTGGACGCGTCAACTTCATGATTTCTACCACACTAATCGCCGTTGGAGGACCGGAATCAGATGCCATTTTCTGCTTTGCCGTTTTGCAATATTCATTCTGGCACCAGGGTTTTCCACATCCGGTCATCATTTGGGAGAGATACCGGCGTTCGATGCGACGACGCAGTGCTTTACCCTCTGGATCGTAAGTGTCCACATATAGCGGTCCGAAACAAAAACTGCACAAGCCAACGGACTCATTTCCGGCTTTGTTCAAGGTCCTGCCGCAATTTTCGTTCATACACATGCGAGGCGCGGGTCGAGAAAGGCGTTCCAGGTCGTGGTGACGAAGATGGGTGTTCATGTCCCGTAATCGGATAATCTTATTACACAGATGACATTCGGTGGTGCGTCCTCCATCCACTAGTTCGTGTGGAGTGAGACCGGAAAGCATCACTTCGGGGTCGCCGAAATCAGGGTCAGAATCGCCTTTCTGTGGCACGAGAAGATGGCAGAATTGACAGAGAATCAACTTCCCAGGACAATCTGTAGTACGATGTTGCGCAAGACTGGGAAGTCCTTCGAAATCTCCAGCACAGTCGGTGCATTGGTATGCCTGGTGGAAGATAGTGTCGTGCTTTTCTTTGCTTGGGGCATCATTGCCATGGCCGGAGTCGTGTGGGCAGTGCCAGTGGCTTTGCCACTCTGAAGACCGCTTTTGGAAGATATTCTGGCACTGCGGACATAATATATTATTGCGGAGACAGAAGTTTTCATGGAGAACTAGTGTCCGTTCAGGAACCCATTGCTGGCAATTTCTGCACTGCACATCACCAGGCTCGTGGGACTCTTCTGCCTCATTACGACTAACCGAGGAATCCATTGGATTCAGTGTGATCCGCAGGTGATATTGCGATGGTGACCGCTGCGGCAGATCAGATGATTCACTGCTTGCAGCATCGACGTGGACCGCTATATAGAGAGCCTCGGCGTCTTCCAGGACCACATTCGTGGGCCGAAGAACGAATTTCTTGGGCGACTGGCTCGAGAAATCTCCCAAGGCATGCATGTCTGATCTCGGGCGACTTCTTTGGCGAGTAGAAAAAGGACTAGCAAAAAGACTCACTTCTGGATTGTCCGTGGTAAGCTCAATCTGAATAGTATCCTGGCGATTCCAATCTCGAAGCTCATAATCCACGTATTCCCCAGGCAAGACTTGGGCAATGACATCTTCTCCAACGCTGAGGATACCACCGATCGAACTGCCACTATTCGTACCCGGCGCGCGTGAAGCCTTTTCCAACCTCTTCTGTAGCGTTTCTCGGGCCTGTTCCTCTGACAATGCGACGATGTCAACTTCAAGATCTGTATCCACCACGCATATTCCTTCGCCTTCGGGAAACACCTTATCCACCAGGAATCTGAATGACTCGCTCCGGGTCCCCGGTACTGTCAGAAGCTCACCCGTCGTGAGGGTCGTAAAATTGTCCCGTAGGTACCTTTCTAGAAGAGCTTTCCAGTCTTCAGGATCGTATCCAGCTTCTAGGGGACGTAGACGAACATAGGTGCCCTTAGGTAGTTGCTTTGCATGTACTGTGACCGTGGGGCCAATCCGTGAGGGTTCCCTTTCTACCTGGGGCACCGCCAGGTCTCGTGGTTCGCCATTTTCGCCCAAAAACTCTTCATCCTTGATATCGAGAGAGTCTCTGAGCAATGTACTCAGTGCGACTTCATTCTCTTCAGCGGAGAACTCCCGAATGCCCGCATAGATGAACCGGCCATTCAGAGGATTGACAATGCGAAAGATTAACGGGTGGGGTAGTTGTTGCTGACGCTGCTCAACCTCTTGGCGAGCGCGCGATTCGGCGGCGAAGGTATGGTGGTTGAAAGGATCGAATGACGCAGTGAGTACACGAGAGTTCCCGGAAACAGCTTGAAGCGGAGCGGCGGCTAGCAGCTGTTCGAGCGCAGATTGTGGTAGAGTGATTTTGTCACCGGTTAATCGAGATGCCCGGTCTGGCGATGCGACGAGCAGCTGGGATGACCAGACTAAAGTATCTTGAGCCATGATGGATATTGATAATGATCAGAGAGAGAATGCATTCTTTAATATAAGGTGGGGACGGACTACAATAGCGGCGAAGGCGACAAAAGTCAATTTCTCATACTTTAGGACCACCGCTTCTCTCTCCGCCTATTGTATACCATAGTGGAGGTGATGGATCTTCCATCTCTCTCTCTCTCTCTCTCTCTCTCTCTCTCTCTTTAGCTATATATCTTATAAATAATAAGTATATTAGCTTTGTACTCCTTATTTTTGCACATCAGAACGTGTGTACACCTACGATCTTTATATATGAATTATAACCTGTGAATATCTACAATTCTGCCTGACAAAACCTAACTTTTGTCAGAATTGCCGCTATTGCGGTCTGCAGAACCGATAAGAGATAAGAGTTTCAATTCTGGAAGCCTCCACGCTACTTCGCTTTAAAATCATAATGTACATGCGAACTGTCGATTACTAATATAATAAAAACTGGGCCTTGATCAAATTTAATACAAGTCGCCACGCATTCTGCCGCGAGCACTAGTATTGCACCAATCACACTGCAGGACAGGTTAGTATAGTGGACCGTAATTTCAACGGGACCGTTGGTTGACACGTACCAGTATCTTCGAGCATCCTTCATTGTGGTGAATACAGTAATCACCCTGGCAGCCTTGGCATGTGTGCTGGCATTCCAGCTTACAGGAAGCACACTACTATGGTTAGAAGGAATATCTTAAAGTCAAAGGAGTTACTCACAGTTGGGCCACATTCCCAGCAGTCTTTGCTTACACCTCGTTCCAATCTCTACATGACAAGGATCAGTGATATGGAAGATAGGTAAGGTAAATTCGACTTCAACATACCTCACGTTCTTGCAGTTCAGCGGCACTGGCGTGGACCGCAGTCTGATGCGGGGACAGGCTTATTCGGACGCGCTGCGGGTTTGGTAGACAGTTTCCACAGAACCATTTATTGCACCGATGGCACCAACGGTTGGTGAGGCAGTCCGCACAGCGGGCAATTAGAACCGGATGCTCGCCTGGAATTAGCCCGGGCCGTTTCGCCGCTGCAACGCTAGATGAGTGCAATGGCAGGGGGTTAAGCATCGGAAATTGGATATCTGGGGACTGGCTCCATATAGCCGGACCTTCGGGAGAACTGTGACATCCATCACATCCACGGGGTCCGAGGGCCACGGTGGCCACGGCAGGTCCGAGCAATGGAATCTCAGCTGGGGTGTCCTCCGTGGTCGAACTGTATAGGTTGGGATCGTGTCTCGGGCCACGACACAGAGCGGCATCAAAAGCAATGATGCCCTCACACTTCTTAAGCACCTGGGCCCAACCTTCCTCGAGAGTGTGCTTGAAAAGCTTCCCTGATGCGATATACCACTCGTTTTGCTGCTCTACCAAGGCAGTTGAGGCGCCATCCTCCTGGTCAGAGTTAGGGGTTTGACTGGGTGTCCGCAGAGTTCCCACACGGGTTCCCCACCAGTCTCGGTATCGGGGTCGTGCCACTGGCCGAGAGTCCGTGCATATAGGAGAGAAATGGTAGATACCCTTCACTCGCGGCGTACCCGCAGGGCGTGTAGGCCGAACGGCATGCTGAATGACCTGCATGAGCTTACGTTCGTTCAGATGGCGACATTCGCGAATAGACAGGATGTTGATGTTAAAGCGGTCAGTCGAAATGATATCGGCCACCAGATCAGCCGGCACCGACACCCCGTCCAAGATGAGAGTACGCACATCTTGCAGTATACCTCTGCCTTCGAGGTTCTTGAAAATATGCTTCAATGGGGCGGAGTAGATCTCATCCTCCGTCTGGGAGTCGTCATTCGCTTTTGTTACTGTAGACATTTCTGCGCCCTGGCAGTGGGACAGATCAAGATGCCGGAATACATATGGCGTCTGGGTGATCACGGTGTGTAGGCGGCGTGAGGTTGAACTCAATGTCATCAACGAGGATACTGATAGGTATGGTGCCATCTGGTCGAGGATCAAGCTGTTGCTTAGGACATCCTCTAGTCCCGTTTGGTGAGGGGGTGTTATAGATTGCACCTTTGATACCCGGGAGAGTTCGCGCACGGCAGGCTCCAGGCCAAGTTCCTTTAGTGTCAAGCGGCGAGACCCATAAAATTCGGGGGCGCGGCCGATAAGGTCCCGTCTGTAGGCAGTCATGGCGCCTACGGCGATTTCATCACCCCGAAATCCAAAGGGTGAGGCATTGGGTTGGATATCCCGGAGGGCAGCACGGGCTTTGACCAGTTCACTTTCTAGAAGATTAATGGTTGATTGTAAGACGGCAGGCATGGCTTCCGTTCTAGGATCAATGGCAAAAGCTATAGAAGACCATAAGTCGGACATGGTATAGTAATAGAGAAAGTTTGGGGGGGGGGGGGGGGGGTTAGGATAAATACTTTAGAAGCTAAGTATAGAGTGAATGGAAGATTCCATTTTTGGATATACATATCTTTTAATATATTTATATTATAATTCAATCAAGTAAAAGGGATAACCCCGTTTTAAGCCACAAATGGATTGTCGGTGTAAGTGTGCATATACATGTGTACTCCGTACATAGTACGTACTCCGTACTTGATTTCCTTTGGCACTTCTTGGCTTTCCCTTTCCGTTTTAGTGCTCATGCCTTGCCGCTTTTTGCTCACTGAGTATAACTGAGCACGCCCCTGGGTATTGCATAATCACTGGGCTCGCTCACTGAGCAGCCTGATCTTACTGAAGATTGATGGATCGACCAGCGAAAATAAAACCGCAAATTCTACAAGGAAAATGAAATCAGGAGGATATATTACATAGTTTCCAGATCTGCCCCGATTCACGCTGAGTAGTTCAAAGAGCCCAAAAACGCTAGTTTCACTTCTTATGGTGAAGAGAGCCATATATTCTGCGTTAACACTGGATTTTGTAGCACTAGACTGCTGCTAATATTCCTAGGGGATTTGATCACCTCCGAACAAGACGATATCGGGTTAAATTGAGCCAATTCATGAAGGTGCCTCTGTAGACATAGGTGTGGTCTCTAATCTTCTTGGTCTAGGTGCAACTGTTATTTTGGATCGGCCTAGGCTCCTGTAGGTTGGAAAGTATTGCTGCAGTGGGGCCTGGCTGGCTAGATTGACAACATATAAAAATGTAGGATCAGCAGTCTTTATATTACAGACCCGGATAATATTAACAGTCTCATTTAATATCGAGTTACCCGCTAATTATCTTATTATATTGCCTATATTTGCTAGGCTGATGCTGTTAGACTACACATAACATGTTTAGCAATTGTTATAATATAAGGCTCGTGCAGATGGACCTAAGCCGTATCATATCATCGAAATTAATTTTGCTCTATCTATAGTTAGGAAGGAACAAGCTCATTATAAGTCAGCTAGACTTCATCTCGTATCCCCTTAGGATGAACCACCCACCTCCTTGAATTACTACAATAAAGCTTGAGTGTGATTCTGGAACCGCTTCCAGCGCGCGATCATATTAGATCCATACACCATAGTGGCAAGGCAATGGAGGACGTGATTTTCGAACTCACTTTTTTGCAGGGGTGTGAGTTGCTTTTGCAGAATGGCGGAGAGTTGATTGCCGAGGGTGACAATCTCAGGAAAAATGGTGTCCGGGTCGAAGTCTTGTGTGCCAATCTTGTAACCGTAGGCGTCGTCCATGCAAATTGTAAACTGAGATTGCATTCTATTTAAACTGCGAGGAGAGACAGTTCCTTTCCCAAAGCGAAAAGTTGATTGCATGTAGTGGCGGATGGACTTGGCAAGGTCGATTTTAGTAGATGGCACTAGCTTGTGAAGGAGAGGCGGGTTTGATCTCAAGCCCTTCAAAGACATTGGAGATACTTCCGCGTTTGCTCTTCGTCTGTTTGGCTTTTAGTAAATCAAAGTGAGGTGGGAGTAAGCAAAGTCTCGATGTGAAAGAAGTGGAGACTCAATTGAGAAAAGGGAAGAAAGTAAGAGTTTGCGGATCGAGTGCTTGAGGAAAGTGGAGAGTTAAAGTTGAAAGAAGAAGAAAAACGTGAAACTTAAACAGAGAAATGAGAAGAGCTTGCGGATCAAGTACTTCGATTAAAGTGGAGAGACAAGGTTGAAGGAAAAAAGAAGTGAGAAGCGAGAAGTGAGGCTGGAAGTATATGTTACAATCAACATGTGCAGGCAGATGGTTCCCCGGATCGATGTTCCAGAATAGGCTTAGTACCTTCTAAGGAATCCCAAACAGGTCTAGTACCTAGGTAAATAACCAATAGCCGAACCCTTTGTTGGAGCATTATATGGGAATTTTGCGGGTTTCAGCTGGGGGGATCGTAAAAAGTTCCGGCAGACTTGTCAAGATCGCTTACATAATTTATTATTTTCGAGTCTCCCTCTGCTCCGAGTCCCCGAGCTGACAGCTCGGAACCCGTCACAGTCACTGAGCCATCAGCAAGCGCTTATTGGACCTCACGGCTCTATCACGTGATATATTTGAGCAGCTCACTGAGTCTGAGCCCGGACTGAAATTTACTCAGTGAGCCTGACTCTGAGCGCTCTCATAAAAGCGGCAGCTAAGATAGGAAAGCCCCTCCCGGCAGAGGAAATATGTTACGTACAGTGACCTATGTAATATACTAATATTATGTACATACGCACACCTGTCTCTTCTACAAAGTAGAAATTTATACTGTGTATTCCGTAGTATGATATTCAACTCTACAACATTGTCTAACCTGAGAGTCATACCTGGGAATACTTGAAATACTTGAAGGTGATTCCCCAAAGTATGGGGTGATTATAAGTGGATCTGGCTACTCCGTACTCCATAGGGGTTCAGGTACACTCCATACCTTGGCAAAGATGATCTACCTTATGGTCACGCGCAAGTCCGCGTCAGTCTAAGTAAGGAGAGAAATGCATCCGATGGTCGAATAGAAAGTCTATATTACCCGACTTCTTTTTCTGCCAAGATAAATAGTTTTGAATTCCACACCAAGGCTCATTGAGACATCTCTGATCTACACGGTCCGCAGCATCATGCCAAGCCTTTATTCGATATTCATGATAAGCTGAGGCTGCCAAGCCCCCTTTTTCTTCGTTGAGAAAAAAAAAGGTAATCACGTTAAGTAGATCTATGGCTGATCTACTTCATGTACGGAGTATGAGGCCAAGCAGGCAGCCCCCCAAACAAGTTGCCAAGGAATAGTTACACCTCTCTACACATCACTCGAAAGAGATCGGGTCCAGACGTCACACAACTATGCATTCACTTGGGAGAATTATCAGGGTAGGATTAGAACTAGTGATACAATGTCGTCGATCGTTCCCCAAGCCCCCCGGGACCTGACCCCCCACTTTCGAGAGGCCTCTACTTCCACAGCTTCGACACGGCCACCTCCTTGTCATCGTGCTTGTTGAGAATCTTGGCGGTAGCCAGATCAAAGTCTTCTTGTGTGACATGAACCCGACGTTCGCGGAGTGCATACATGCCTGCTTCTGTGCAGACACCCTTAAGTTCGGCTCCAGAACACCCGTTCATCTTCTCGGCAATCTTGGTCAAGTTGATCCCACGGGTCAGGTTCATCGATCGAGAGTGGATCCGCAAGATGTCGGCACGAGCTTCGACCCTAAAAGAAAGAAGAAAACAATGAAAGTCAGCATAACCCAAGAAGCACTAGATAACTGGTTGGGGGTAGACTGACGATGGAGGGGGAAACTCGATCTTTCGATCAATTCGCCCAGGCCGAAGTAGGGCCGGGTCCAGAATATCCAGTCGGTTTGTCGCCATGATAATCTTAATGTTCTTCGTTGGCTCAAAGCCGTCCAACTGGTTCAACAACTCCAGCATGGTACGTTGCACCTCCGAGTCACCACCACCTGATGAATCTATCCGGCTTGATCCAATGCTATCAATCTCATCCATGAAGATGATACTTGGTGCGTGCTCTCGCGCCATGACGAAAAGTTCACGCACCATCCGACTACCCTCACCGATGTATTTCTGCACCAGCTCTGAACCACTCACTCGGATGAATCGACAGTCGGTATGGTGGGCAGCTGCTCGAGCAAGCAGGGTCTTACCGGTTCCGGGTGGGCCGTAAAGCAAGACACCCTTTGGCTGTGCGATACCTAGAGATTCGAATAGCTCGGGGTGCTTGAGGCCAAGCTCGATCACTTCCTTGATTTCCTTGATTTGCTGGTCTAGGCCGCCAATCATGTCGTAAGTGCTGTCGGGGACCTTTTCGACCATCATGAGTGCAACTAGAGGATCGACCGAGGACGGCAACATCTTCTCCAACTTGTAGGAGTCAGACAGAAGAGCGACTCGCTTTCCCACAACGAGTTTGCTGATGTCCACACCATCAGAGATATCCACCACTGCGACCCAGGAAACCATAGCATTAGCATAAGCCCGGTCATCAAAATTGGAATAGACGAAGCCTACCGTATTTTCCTTCTGGGTGTACCTTCACCAGAACCTTCTTGGTACTCATCACCTTCACCACCTCACCCACATAGGAGCCGGGTTGTTGCAACAAACCAAGCTCTTCACGCAGTAGACGGACTCTCGAGTTGTAGTCATTGCGCTGCGCTTCTAATCGTCGTAGAACGGCCTGGCCTTGAATAATCTCGAGCTTCATGCCCTCGATTTTATTGCGATAGTAGTTGTCCAGAGCCATGATGGCGAATGGGGGTGATGACGCTATGGAAACTCAAGGGTTGTGTCTTTCACAGAACACAGATGAAGTCAATAAAAAAAAGACCTTTATCTTTCTGCTTAGCAGATGTTATATCGGGGAATTTGTCAGGGAAGGAGATGTAGCTCAGAAGCAGAAACGGAGGATTTGAAGCTGGTGTTTGACGAGTAGAGCAGTCCAGCTGTACGTGAAGCTCCGGTGCTGTCCCAATGCTGACTAAGAGAGAGATAATTATGGCCTGATATATCGGGATACTAAATTAAAGCAAACAAGCCAAACAGCTGATTTCCATGGATGACAGCTCCCCACTCAATGAGTCAGGTGGTGGATCTGATTGGGCAGTCAATCTGGGCTGATCGGGTCATCTGCAATGCGATGAACATAAGGCAACGGTCAAAGAGCCATTTCTCCCCTTTGACTTACTCTTTTCCACGAGTTTCGTCCTACCTGGACCTGAAATGATCCGTATGCATCTCAACTAATGGAACTTTCATTGACATTTTCTATTTATGCGTTTCACCTAGATCTATTTGGTTCAATAATGTCACTTGGACCTTCGGTCTTAACGCTTTGACTTTTTTCCCTCTCTTTCTTTGGGGACAACAAAGACAGCATAAAAGAGAGAGGAGACCCTGTGTCTTTGGGATTCTCTCTCTTCCTCGGTTCTTCTGTTTCCAAGGTTTACTGTGTACTTGTCAAATCACTGGGTCATGGCTGGTGATAAAGGAAACCTTGACTCTCCCAAGTCCATGGAGCCATCTGCAGCGGCGGGGAGAGAAAACCCGACCTCTGGACCAGTGCCTCCAGTTACATCATCTACCTCCACGCGGAGAACATACGGTAAGCTTGGCTTTGGTGTAACCTACAACAATGACGGCTTGTGCTGATCCAAAATTGCAGGTACACTCGATACATCTTCCCTCGAAGCGACTAATCTTGAACTACGTGATGACGGTCAAGAGGAGAGTTCGACTCGCGCATTTACGACCCAATCGTCCCCTGCCCCTGATAGGCCCCGAAAGCCCTCGGTATCGCGTCGCATGTCTTCCAAACGTCACATCCCCCACAAGGGGCAAGGGTTCTCGACAGATGATGATGCCAATGAGGTCAAGCAAGATATGACAAAGAAGCAAGGCGCAAGCACGCAACAATCTCCCAGGATTCGTCCACTACGAACGCAAAGCTCGACCCTGAGACGACGTCCTAGCGTTCGTCCCAGTCCCTTGGCGAGAGCCGATTCGGAGAGCCACAACGCAGACGAAGCTGGCTTGCCTGAACCAGGTCTGGATTTTGAAGAAGATTTCCCTTCTTTGAAACAGGCCGGATATAGCAGCGGAGGGGAGAGTGAGGACGACGACGACGAGGAGGACGACGAGGAGGACGACATAGAAGGCGATGACGACGCCGCCAGTGATGCTGAGAGCTTCACGCTCAAAGACCGTCAGCAGGCTATCAACGAAACACATCCATTTGGTATCAGGATCTGGAAGCCTGCATTGTACAAGAAGAGTCGTTCTGTAGAGAAGACGGCCGAGGGCGATATTCACTCATCTCCGGGAGGCTATGTCAGTCCTCTCCTTTTTTTGACCAACCTACTATGGTCTTTGTTCTTTGGATGGTGGCTTGCCCTGTTCGCGCTCTTGGCCGCAGTTGCATGCTTTTTCTTTTCCTACTCATCGAGTGCTGTGGCATATGGAAGGGTATTTTCAGGTCTTTCGCGATATCTGTTGTACCCATTCGGATCATACGTTCTTTTGGAGACTGATGAGAACTATGCCGAAGAAGATGAAGGCGAGGGACGCAGTATCAGCGAATATGAGCAATGGCAGAATGGTGACCTGGAGCACGGTCGTCTTTTCTTCGGGCCTCGCAGAGATCGGTCCCTGGTCGGTAGACGAAGGAACAGCGTCGATTCAGCCGGTGAGCAAGACAGCCTGCTCGGGCGGCCCCAGCGTGGACAACGCGAAGACTCTTCTCAGCTCGCCCAATCTAAGCGTCGCCTTTTTGGGCGGGGCGAATGGACCCTAGGCCGTGTCGTGTTCTTCGTGTTCTTCTACTTCTTAGTCGGCCCGCTGATGCTGATGGTATCGCTCGTCTGCTGGCTTTTGGTCTTTTGGATTCCCATGGGCCGTATAACTATCACACTGGTGAGCCATTTACGCAGACATCCTCTAGCACTGTCCTTCCATTCCGATTCCACATATGCGAGGTCGAGCACAACCACGTCTTCGTCTTCCATCCTTCTTTGTACCTACAGAGCTGCGGGGACGAGGTACTGGAAATACACGCTCGACGGAACGAATATCTTCCTGATCAATCTTCTGGGGGTGGTTGTATTTGTGATTTTCGACTATCATGTTTTGGGCGAATTCCTGGGCTTGCAGAACTGGGTCACACACCCTGCCTTAATTTTCCCTCTTGCTTTGCTCTCCATTATTCCTCTGGCCTATTTCATTGGGCAAGCCGTTGCCTCGATCTCCGCTCAATCTTCTATGGGCCTGGGTGCTGCCATCAATGCTTTCTTCTCAACTATTGTAGAAGTATATCTCTACTGTGTCGCTTTAACTGAGGGTAAGGCTCAGCTTGTCGAGGGAAGCATCATTGGCAGTATCTTTGTCGGCATTCTCTTTCTCCCTGGTCTGTCCATGTGCTTTGGTGCACTTAAACGCAAGACCCAACGGTTCAATGTGAAATCAGCCGGTGTGACTGCGACGATGTTGTTATTTGCGGTGATTGCTGCTTTTGGTCCAACTCTCTTCTATCAGGTTTATGGCAGTGTAAGTTTCACCTTCCTTCGCAAACGAATCTAAGCTGACTGGTGCATAGCATGAGCTGAACTGCCACTCGTGTATCAGTTCTCTCGATCCGGAGGCTCGAGATTGCCGCCGCTGTTATTTCTCACAAACAGCAGCTGTCGATGACCAGTTCTTTCAGCGGGCGGTACAACCATATGCGTGGATCGCCGCTGTTTTCTTGTTCCTTTCATACTGCATCGGTCTATGGTTCACCCTTAGGACCCATGCTGCTCTCATTTGGTCATCAGAGATAGAAGAAAAGAAAAATACCCATGGCCATGTCACCCAATCTGCCCAAGATTCATTTTACGAACCACGACACTTGCTATTCTCAAATGGCCAACCCGAAGCCTCCGGTGCTGCTTCTGGGCCTAAAGATTCTATCCGCGAATCGCAACTCTATAAGCGAATTCTCGGCCAATCATTGAAGCACTTCGGCTTGGAAGAAAATGCCTCGGGCAATTGGGAAGTGGTTGGAAGTGAAGGTACCGCAGACCTCAAAAGCAATTTCCCACACTTGGTGCCCCCCAATTCTAGCGGCGAGGATGGTTGCCCTGTGCCAAAATCTGTCCATAGCGTGGCCAAAGAAGACAACGAGCGTCTAGTACGCCAGGTCACAGAAGTGGCTGCAGCAGCAGCGGCAGTGGCTGCTCGGGATGTGGCTCGAAGTCGCAAGCCCAATATCCAACACCATCAAGCTTCTGTTCATCAAGCTAGCCGTTCTGCTCCAGAGCGATCACGGAATACTGCTGCAGAAGAGCTTGAAGATCTCGGGTTGCGTGCGGAGCCCAGTCATACCAGCGGAGGACATGATGCACCTAATTGGAGCAAAGTTAAAAGCTCTATCGTTCTTCTTGGGGCAACACTTCTCTATGCGGTGATTGCTGAGATTCTTGTCAACACAGTTGATGTCGTGCTAGAGAGCGTGGATATTGATGAGAAATTCCTCGGCATTACTCTCTTCGCGTTGGTGCCAAACACGACGGAATTCCTGGTACGTTATTAAAGCCTCTATCCAAGGCTGTTTTGCATTTCATATTGTTAACACACCCGACAGAACGCTATCTCATTTGCCATGAACGGCAACATTGCTTTGTCTATGGAAATTGGATCTGCCTACGCGCTGCAGGTCTGTCTATTACAGGTTCCTGCTGTAGTATTCTTCAGCGCTTTCTATGGCCGCTCGCTGGACCCATCTGAGCTTGTCAGCCACTCATTCAAGTAAGACCGCTTCATTAGTTTTTTCTTTTCTTTTCTTTTCTCTGTTTCATTCCATCTCCAATCCAAGTGCCATGGCTAACAAAATATTTCAAACAGTTTGATATTCCCCCAGTGGGATATGATTACCGTTATCCTGTGCGTCTTCCTTCTCTCGCATGTATATGGCGAAGGAAAGAGCAACTACTTCAAGGGATCCATCCTTGTACTCACCTACCTTGTCGTTCTGCTTGGCTTCTATATGTCGGGATATGTGAACATGGATAGTATGGGCGTGGATCGATTTGATACCCTGGCCATAGGCGGCAGTAGTTCTGACAAGTTCTACACTATCGGCCGAACAAGAGGCGGGGTGGCCTATTAGACAAAGTGCACATATTGACTGATAGTTGTTCTTCAGCACAAGGCATTCATTGACCTGTCTGGATTAATGTTGGATAGCTTCTTTTTGTTTTCGGGTTTTTGTTTACATGCTTCACGTTTATATGGACAGTGTGACTTATCTTGGCTTTCCTAGTGACCTGACTATAGCTCAATGCATTAGACATGATTTTGCAATGATTACCATTATGAAATCGTTATCTGGGGTTCGTTCCTTTTGATTATGCGGTAATGACTGAAAAATATAATTTGTAGATCGTAGCCAACATCCCAGTACCTATGTCCTTTTTTTTGTTTGGCGAAGAAAAGAAAAAGCCGTGGAGATCGTCATATCAGATTAGGTGGACGTGGACTTCCAGGCCCCCACGGCGTCATCCACCATCCCACGGTATTTCTGTTGCTTGAAGCACTGTTCCAGAAAGACCTCATACTTAACACCGAGCAAAGCTTTCTCGTTCTTGTCCTCTGTCGGCAACACCTTCTTGCAACGCTTGCTCATCCGATTCATGATATCCCACAGATCAGTGGTTTTGCCTTGGGAATCAGCGCTGGCCGCCTTGGCACCGAGCATAGCAGCACCGTGACATACTGCAGCATGAATGTACTCTGGAATCAGCACAGGCATGCCGCAGGCAGATGCGACAAGGTTGACCAGGATGTCATTCTGGCATTGTGAGCCCGACATGAACACAGAGGTGATGCGATGGCCTGCCTTGTTCATTGTCTCTACAATCTGCTTAGTTTGCAGCGCAATAAACTCCATGGTGGCATAGTAGTAGATGGCAAGACCGTCCACAGATTTGTCACTGGTTAGGCCAAAGATGGATCCAGTCATGTTGGGATCGGCGATGGGAGAGCGGTTGCCCCATAGATCACCATAGAAGAAAAAATGGCGCCCGAGATAGGATACACATGGGGCTCCCTGACCATGTGCCATGTCTTTAAGATGCTCGTTCAGATATTCGTATATGTTGGCATGGGATGACTCGGCAATCGAAATGGCCTGGTTGAATGCCGGGTGAGTCTCAATTATATGCTTGAGCAATTCTCCCGTGGCGGATTGGCCGCCCTCGGCCATCCAGTATCCGGGGAGAATGGTATCCCGATATGGTCCCCAGACACCATCAACAAAAACTGGGTCTGGTGACATGGCAAGGTGACATGTCGAGGTTCCTGCGACAGCTGCGAGGCGAGAGAAGGCCTCTGATCTATCAAGTTTGGGAACAGCTGCGCTAGATTGACCTGGGTCTATATCGACCTTGGATCCGACGGTACCAATCCAGCCAGCATAGGCGTCGATCACACTACTGCCAATGGCAATACCAGCCGGCAGGCCTAATTCGGCTGCAGCCTTGTCGCAGAGAGTGCCAACCAATTCACCGGCACTCAAATAGTCGCCATTCTGTGTGGCACCAAAAGTCAGTAAACTGCGTCGTTGTCAACTAGGGAAAGGCTCACCACCCCGTCGACTCCACCCATGCGCTTGAAATTATCTTCGGTCAAATCACCCAGGCCAATGTCCTGCAAGAAATCCTCCTCCCATCCTTTGACGCTCCCATCGACGCCAACAGGCACGTATCCTTGTTTGCAAACCACGCTGCAGAAGCTTCGCTTCTCGTTGCCCGTAGCAATGTGCGTAAGAGCATCTCCCAGATCAAAGAACTTGCATTTATCAAAGAGCTCCTTGGGCATGTGGTTCTTGAGCCAAAGCACCTTGGGAATCTCCATCTCAACGGACATCTTCCCGCCCACATAGCGGAGCAGGTTGTGGTTGGTAGCATTGATCTTCGCGGCTTCCTCCACTGGGCGGTGGTCTAGCCACAAGATCACGTTGCGGTCCGAGTCAAAATTCGGGCCAGTTACAGAGATTGGCTCGTCGGTATCATTGGAGAAAACCGACAAGGAGCACGTGGCGTCAAACCCGATACCACGAACCATGTCAGGGTTGACATTATGCTGGCTAATAACGCGCTGAACAGCTACACAAATGCAACGCCAGATATCGGAGGTAGATTGTTCCTAGAGGCTAGGTAAGACTGATTTGACACCCAAATTGCTCGCACTTTCACCCACATAGTAACCATGCTCCGGTTGCCAAAGACCAATATTCTCCGAGGCCAGCCCCACAATATCACCTTTGTCGTCGATGATACAGGCACGGGCACTGCCAGTTCCGACATCAATGCCAATATAGTAGTCGAGGCGAACTGCCAAATCCTCTCGAGGGTCACTAATTGCTTTCCGGGAGCTCTGATGGGAGGCACGACTGTAGGGCAGCGAGACCATGTTGCCGTAGCTATATTTACTTTCGAAACAGCTTTGAAGCTATAAATTAGTGCTAAGCATAGATTAGTCACAAAACACAGAATATAAGCTGATTATGCTTACTGTTAATATCTGTATGTATTGGGATTTGAGGGATGTATTGAAGAGAATTGAAAGTGAACTGTGTACCGCCCTGACGGAGCAGTGCTAGCCGGTACCTTTTAGGGGTTCCGGGTACTTTGATGATACTTGTATATCCCACCATTTCATTACGGTAATTAGTGTACTCTTGGTGTACCATACCGTAAGTGATGTACAATGTATATTGGTGATCTATATTTTTACAGCATGTACATATTAAATATGTTCGAATTACTAGTCTTAATTGTGAACAATCCGAGTATAGGTATACTTAATACTTTGTACTGTAAGATATTCATCTCATACGGGTATGTGTAATCGTGGGAGCTCCAACTTTCTTCTCGACACATCTCCGGGTCTCACTATAATTCTCATCGCCATGCGGTTCCTACCAACCATTCTCGGCGCTGTGTCGTTACTAATTTCCGTCACCAACGCCTCCCTCTCAACCGACATCCTGTATTGGCCCTTGGGATCGCCACAACCGTCCGTCCTTGCGCGCATCTCCTACGACCCAGCCTCATTGAAATCCGACGTGGTCTCATATCACCCCCCAAAGAATGACCAGAGCAACAGTCTGGTGCGCGTCGGTCTCTACACTTCAACCCCCACAAACAAAAAGCAATGGGTCGGCAGTCTTGTGTCGTTGTCCTCCTTAGCCAGTGAGCAACCAACATTTCGCCTTCACCTCGGTCCAGCCAACGATGTCTACACTGTCTCCCTGTCTACCTCGTCTATCGCCGCTCAGGGCTCGATATCTGGCCCTCAAATTGACTTCGTCTCGAATGAAGCCGGGACGCAGCCTCACCTGAACAGGCCAGTGGTTGTCGGGCCCGATGGGCAGAACCCAGAGCAACCCGAAGAAAAGTCTCTTTTCCAGAAGTAGGTTACAGATAGGCAGATATCGAGGTTTTTGTTTTCCGTGTGCTAATTGATAATTTAGGTACTGGTGGGTTCTTCTGATCATCACTTTTATCAGCATGTCCGGGGGTGGCGGAGAAGGACAGTGATCGGCTTTTCATATTATCGAAATAATACTAAGGTGGAACTATATGGTCCATTGTACTCTTTTGAGCAGACGGTTTTGGAGACAAAAGAAAGTCCAAAACACGGACATAGTCTACAAAGACTTGGGAATAAACCAAGTCTAAAAATTGGTATATTCTTGTACAATCCGTAGTTGGTTTACCTGCAGGAAACCTATATGTACATCCGTAGAGTATATAGGCGGAGAGCAAACAGATCTCAGAAACCAACTTCATATCTCCTACAATGTGGAAATCGTTGATACCGTTGAGATATTCGACCTTGTGTTGATTTTCCATTAGCCACTTTCTCTCTTGCCTGGTCCACAAAATCAGCGCACCCCCACGAAGCAACAAAAAAGTCTGTGCACCAAGGCTTCAACCAAGTTCTATAAATCTATGCTAAACACCTCCCCATTAGATCTACAGCCGCAGAGATGTTACTTCAACTTCCAACAGAGCTAATACAGCTAATTCTTCGACATTGTGATACACCAGCCTACTTTCAGGTAGCCTTTTCAAGCCGCAGGCTTTACGAGATTGCTTCCAGTAGCCGAGAAGTCATCATTCATCAGTTACATAATACTCCTGGCTGGAATGACGGTATTGAAACTCTTCAAACTAAGCATCTGTTTGGTGAGTTGATGAGACGGTCTTATGAACACTTAGATGGCGCAGAGCATTACGCCAGCCCCACCTATGAGTATCAAAGTCAAGTGATTGACTACCATGCATCAACAATTGAGGCATCAGAAGACAGCATTCGAGCACTGCTTGTCTTCAAAGGTCACAGTACTGTGCATCTGGTTGATATGAGCGATGGGGATCGGACTGAGGTGGAATTGAAATCACCAGGACAAGATATCGGGGAGGTCGAGATCCTGCAGACTGCTTTTGATGGAAATGGCGGAGTCGCCGTGCTACATCGATTCAAACCATTCTTAGACCAAGAATTGGACACAGATCACCCATTTGTTAAACATGCCCTAGAGTCTTGCCCCAACGGGAGTATTCACCTGGCCTGTCATCGCTTGGATTCTCCGAAAAACACCATTCGAATGTGTGACTTTCCCGAATGCCGAGATTATAGGCCACTGGCTTTGTCCGCTGCCAACGGCAAATTCGCAATATCATGGCAAAACATGCTCGACCCCTCTGATCATTACGTCGTTCTTTATACCCAGCTCTACGACGACGATGACGAAGCGGAAGACGAAGATGAAGATGGTTCAAGCGAAGGCGTTCTAGCGGAAGGCAAGGGAGATAATCCCTGTAAAATTATTCGTTCGTTTCGTCATTCTGTCATACTGGGAATGGTTCCTGACATGTCTAGATGCCGCTCTTGAGGCCTACGTTTTGACAAGCTCCAACGATCAAGACCCGCCTATCCGTCCTTCTCGAAAAACAGGCCCCGCGACAAGGCTGGCTTTCAATGATCGAGGCTTCCAGTTGCTATACCACTACCGGACTCAAAATATCTACGGTGCCTTTCAGAGACTTCATCGCCTCCCTGGCCTCCTCCCAGGCGAGCCAAAGCCACATGTTAATGAGAATGCATGCACCGTGCAGTTTTCGCCTTCCCTCTCGCTTCAATTCTCAATTGGAATACCATTCTTCGGTACCCATGAGCTCGGCAATATAAACCAGGGAGAACAGTGTCATTGGCAGTACCTCGCCTTCGGGATTGCCACCCACCGCGTTGAAAAATGGACCGTGGCATGCCTCCTGAAGTCTGAGACATACACTGGCCCACGATGTACCCATGTTCTGAATCTCGACCGCGGTAGGCGTTTTGATAACTGGCAGATCATGGCGCGGCTTGGGGGATTCCGGGAGGTAACAACTTCACATGGATCTCCTGTGGCAACGTCCCGTCGTGGAACTCGTGTTGCTGTCGCTAACTGGAAAACACTCTATGTCTGGGCACTGAATCCCTCGGAATTGATTGGAGACAATGGTACGGGCTTTTATCCATCATCGTGGGAATCCTCTACAGGTGCCATCGAGCTGCGACCAGTTGTTCTCCAGTTAGAGGCGGTTTGCTCTCAACTATGCTTCACTGAAAAGGAAGACGAACTGGTTGCGGTTACTGATCGTGGAATGTTGTTTCTGAATCTCGGTTACAATGAAAAAGGCAAGTAGCTCGTCAAGAGCCAGGGGCAGAATCTAGTATATGACATACATGAAAGGAGCTTTACTAAACTCCTGCCGTTCAAAATGTGAAAGTCTTCAAGTTGGTTGCTGAATACCAAAGACGTATTTATGGTTATGGGTCTCCAAACCATTGTAACTGAATAGAGCAATTCTTGAATCTCATTAAGTAGACTAGGACGCTACCATAGTCTTATGCAAAACTACGCAATAGAAAGTCCCCGAGAAAATTATCTGTGTCCATTTTTCCTTGTCCCCAAAGCAACTCGAAACTCCAGAAAATGCAGAACCACGAGCTGTATGACATTGTACATAGATCAAAAGAAAACCATAGCCCTGAGAATGCAAGGCCAGAAAGGGGTATCCCAGGGTCGTCATCATAGCAAGAGAAAAAAAAAGAAGGGGGAAAAAAGAGTCTAGTCTAATGGCTCGCTCTAGTTCATCTCAGAAGCGAGCCATTCGAGCACGCTCTCATAGCAGAGTGCATATTGACTCAGGTTCTGTACCATACTCGGTCTTTGTCTCCGGAAATCTTCAACCGTCTTTGCAATTAGGTCAAGATTGAAATCCCCCATCCACTGGGTAGAACCGTTGGGGTTCTGGTCCAGGTCTCCACCACCGACAGCCTGCGCACGTTGGCGTTTCAACATGTCCAAGACACTATCGACAGTGCAGAAGGTTCCCGTACGCCCGCAGCCCGCACTGCAATGTACCAGTACTGGCCGCTGACCCTTCGGTTCTGCTTCCTGGCTACTAAAGCTGGAGTTGCTGGTGGCACGGATGACCTTGTTACATTGCTCAATCAAATGGAGAAGATGGGTCGGCTGTGACGTCGTCCCGAAATCGGGCCAGTAAGGATATTGGAGCTGGGTGATATCGCGAAGCGGCTGGAAGGGAAATGATGTATGGCAGATACTGAAGTTTCGCACAGTGATGACTGGGTTTTCGTTTGTGCCATCAGGTCGGTCGGTCGATGCCTTAAGACCGCCAGACATGGGGTCAATAGGTTCGCCCCCGGATTCGATAGAGATATGTTTTTCCGAATAGGCCTTCACCTCGAATGGTCCATATTTTCCAGACTCCCAATATCGATGGCATTTTACCTGTCCTCGCTCAACCTCTGCAGTGAGGGAAACGATAAGTCTAACGTCTTGCTCCCACACCACGCGCCAGAAGTCCTGCACATAGTGAGTAACATGATAACAAGCATTGCAAGGACCTGCCACTCACATCAAATGTATCAGGGACGGGAGCCTGAGTGGCGATATATTTCCGATTGCTAAGTTCAGCGGAAATATGAGTTGCATTCACATAATCACAGGCCCCAGATGGAATTCCCTCGAGTCGGACACGGGAATGATCGAATGGGTAAATATCATTGTAACGATTCTTCGTGCCTTTTTCTATTCCCGCAACGCGATATTTCTTGGGGCCACCATTGGTGTCAGCCGAAGGTCCTTCATATGTTAAAGCCTGTTTCATGCGTTCCAATTCTGTTTTCTCCAAGATCAGGAACTTGTTCGCGACAATATGCCCTTGGTCCTTGGTATCGGAAGCGCCCCGCAACCAGGAAGGGAGTTTCTGTCGCTTTGCTTCGGTCAATTGATCAGGCTGTTTCAGAGGAATTTGTCCGACACCTCCGAGGAGATCCATGTTCTGTCGAATATTTCCAAAGAATGGATTAATGGCAGAGGATGATTCTGGCAGGGCGCAGCCACCCACGACAGGAGCAACAGATTGCAGATTGATTCTCATGGGAGAGGGACGTTTAGAGGATGGTCCAGTCGTCTGCGTTTGTGACTGCTGAATCAAATGTGGAAACCGACCCGAGAAACCTCGAAATCCATTTTGTAAGATCAACCCATCTCCCTTCCAGTCTTCAGCCTGGAATTTATTGAGAAGGCTCAGAAGAGGTGCTGCATCCTTCAAATCCGCTGCGGCAGAGTCGTAGACGATGATCACGTCGCACTTTCTCCAACGAGCGAAATTCTGTTTGTCGGCGTCGTCTGTAAATGTGCCCTCTAATTTCTGGGTATCAAATGATCGGCGCTTGAGTAGGGTAGTGGGGATGCATAAATTGAGTGATCCTTTGATATTGGCCTGTCTGAAATGAGCAAATGGGCGAACATCAAATAACATGGTGTTTGACTGAGATGATTCAAGAAGTTCGGCGCAACGTTCGGCTGATACCCACGGAAATGAAGCCGGGGTGGCTCCTGAAGAGAAAGTGTTAGCATATTATATAATCTATGGAAGATAAACAGAGCATTTAAGAGATCAAAGAGAGAGAGAAAAGAATTTAACAAATCCAAGAGTGGTCAGTCATACCTTGTGGAGTGGGTGTTGAGGTCTTGCCGGCTGAAAGCTTCAATCCGTTGGGTTGCGCAAATGAAATATTTCCCAGCGGATGTGAGGGTGAGGGCGTTGACCATGAAGTCGTCTGGGGAGAGGAAGATCCATGTAATGCTGATTCTCGGCGTATCCGGTTGGTTTCGGGCTCGGTCTTCAATAGATTCTTTAATCCCGCGGATACCGATTCCTGGCAAAACATTGGTAATTTTGGACTCGGCAGAGGTTGTGTATTGGGTAATGTGCCCCAGTTCTTTTGTATGGATAGCCCCGGGTTGGAAATCTGTTGATTGTTGGGGGTTTGCACGGCCATGCCGAAATAATTGGGACTTGATCTTTCTGCAAAAGCCGCGCTCGACATCATGCCCGTGGTTGATGGCGACATGGCAGAGTGGCAGGACTGTGTGACACCATCATGATGACCACCTTGAGCACTTTGTACCCAAGGTGAGGAGGGTGAGTGTCCTGGGCCTGTCATGGCAGGCAAGTTGGCTTCCACAACTCCAGTCTGTTGAGGGACGGTCAGCTCAAAACTTCCCTGTCATTGACATCCGCAGTTGTGTAGCAGATAATTCCAAACGGTTTCTCAAGGATCAGACTGACAAATGCTCCCAAGCTCTCGGATCAAGATATCAGGGTCAGAGACCTAGGACTGCGGCCGAATCGCCGGTTTCAAACATTCACAGGCGAAACCGAATGTCAAATAAGGGTGTAAAGCTTGAGCAAGGATAGAACGAAACGAGATATATCTGACGTAGGCACAAAGAGGGGCAAGAAGCGAATAGACCAGGGTCTAGCCAAAGTGAAAAACCAAAAAATGGCCAGTGAATAGGTCTGTGATATCAGATGTGTTGCATGATTAATAATCTAAGACTAGGTAGCCCTGAGAAGGAAGGTGAAGAAATTTGGGGGGCTTCGAGAAGAAAGTTATGACGTTGGTGTGTGGGGATCACGGGTTCATTTCGGTTCTGACGTAGTTGGATTTTTCTATATGTAGATTTTGTTTTATATATCTATATAGCTATATAACTATATAACTATATAACTATCTATATATATTGAATATCCTAGCTAATAGGTTATATATATGATGTCCATGGATACATAGTATTTGAACAAGAATCCTCCGAAGTGTAGTCCTGTCCAGGGCCCCGGCCAGGGCTATATACGGCTGAGTAAGCATTAGAAGGAGCCCTGAACATCTGCATTATGGATCATTATGGATCAATATATACATCGGCGGTACCTTGGAATTGAATTATGTTGGACTCTTAGGCTGATCAATATTAACAGTGATATCATCCCGGTTCCCGGTTAGTGGCGAGTCTTCAAGGGACCAACCGTGGAGTGGTTCCACTCATGCATTTCACATCGATATGGCAAGCGAAAGGATGAGGTGACAGACTCGAAAGGGACAGAAAGGTCCTTTTCCAAATCCACAGTCAATGGCCCAGCATATAAGATTGGGGGAAGCGGAAGTATACATTGTATGCTGTATACAAGTTTCGAGAGGCCGAAGAGATGAACGAGACCAATTCCAATGGCTCCCGGGGTAGGGGTGTTGATGTATAGCATACGCTGTATGCGAAGGCCAGCCAGATCATTGAGTGACTGCACTCCTGGTCTCCTTCATCTCCACACAGTAGTGTACTGTAATGTACCCTACCAATGAGCTCATACGTTAGGTGAGGTCACGAGGAAAACGTGTTGTCGTCGCGTTGGAGGATACCAGAACACTCAGCTATTAACTCAGTCTGTTACAGCCTTCCGTCCGGTTCACCTTTGAATCGCTCTACCCGCTTCTGCTCCCATTGGTCGAGGTCTTTGGCCATAAGTCTCTGTAGACGTGCACAATAATCAGCATTCAGTTCGAATGTCAGGTGAAAAAATAAAGAGTAAACAAAACATACGTAGTATTCTTCCTTTTCGTCGCCTATAATCCTCCTCCGCGGGTTGCGTTTGATTCCCTCTTCCCCGTCAGGACCCTTGAGTCCAAGGTCAAATGCTTCGTCTTGACTGAGCTGCTTGACTTTGCGGTCATACCGCTCATACCGTAGGGCAGCAGCAGGTGTCAATGCAAATGAACCAGCTACAATGACGGCCATAAACGGGAGTCCGAAGAGAATGAAAGGGTGTCGAGCAAGCCGCGCCCGGTAGAACGCACCGAGCCGTTCACCGAGGGACGATGATTCCGTAGCTGCCCGACGGAAGGTTTTGGATTGGAACACTGGCATATTTGTGAATCAATCTATTAACCGCTATTATTGAGAGGTTCAATGGGTTCAATGGGTTCAATGGGTTCAATGGGTTTGGATCATTGGTGAACAAAGGAACAATAGGATTTCGGTCAATCGGTAAATAGATGATCCGGAATGTCGGGTTGAATTGTTTAGAGCTTCCTAAACAGCCTCTTCATTGCCTATTGACGTCTATTGGCTCTTAATCGCTGGTGTATTTTTCTTTTTCTTTTTTTTTTTTATCGATATAAAAGCAGAGCTCTGCTGAAGCTTTATTTTTTTTGTATCCGAAACCTCGAGAAAATCCACTACTTACCGTGGTCATTCTTTGCCATTACAGTGCTCTTGGTGTGCGCAGTCCAGTTTGCTTGCCCTTTGATAAGCATCTTTTTGCCTAGTCGCCAGCTCAAAGTGAACTAATTCAAAACATAGTTCCACTGCAATTGGGATTTGCACTCCTTTTAACGGCTTTCCAACCTACGAGCCCTCCATGGCTTCCAACACCGGCTCTCTCTTCGGAGGGGGTGGTCTTGGAACCTCGACAACTCCACAGTCGAACAGTCTCTTTGGCGCAAACAATTCTACAGCGAGTCCTTTCGCAAATTTTTCTGCTACAGGTGCACAAGGCGCTCAAGGTGCGCAAACATCATCTCTGTTCGGAGGTCAATCTCAGGCCCAGCAACAGCCTGCTCAAGCCCCAACCTTGGGCCAGACCCAACAAGCTAGCAACCCGCAGGCCCAGGGACAATCTGCAAGTCAGTCAACACAACCTGCGTTTTTCAATAGCCTATTAGAGCGAGGGAAAAAGCGACCATTGTCATCGGTTATTCAAAATAACAACTTCGAAGACGTGCCTAGTCTCCAGTTAGGTCTGGATGACATTCGAAGGAAGGCGCGAGAGCTAGGCTCCGCAGGACAAAAGGATACCCCAAATGGCAAGAACAGCAAAGCGTGAGTTTCATCTCCACCATCCTGTCACACTTTGTTATTGACATTGGCTAACCTTGCGATATCATCAACAGCCATTATCTTCTGGCAGCTTCTGGCATATCCCCGGGACAAGCATTGCGCGATCTCAAGTCCATGGACCCCCAGGCATCTCTAGCTGTCCCAGCGAGGGACCTGGACCACTTTGACCCAGACAACCAAAGATTTTTGCGAAACATCCAGCAACGTGGCCGACAAGTCATGATCGCAGAAGGTCTCACCAGAGCCCAGCGGGACTTCGATGCTTTTCTAGAGGAGAAGGTGGACATGGACTGGGAAGATCAACGTCAAAAAATATTCCACCACTTTGGGCTATCCCAGAAGGACGCCACTGGCGCTGGAGGACTGAAATCTACCACCAGGGGCGCCTTTGGACGGTCAGCAAGACAGTCTAAGCAAACTGGAGCTGCTCCAGCCAACGGACCCTCGACCGCATCCCGCAGAAGCGTTTTCGGGCGTTCCGGTCTTGAGAAGTCTGTGATTGGCACCCCCGGGGCCGGCTTGGCAAGCCGTCAAATATTTGAGGACCCGGCAGAGCGAAATGAAGGAACTGCGTCTCAATCGCCTGATCTCAGGTTCCAACGGGAGAAGATGGGCCACTATGCCGAGAAGGTTCAGCAGTTGAACCTCGCCAGGCTTCAAGGAAAATGCTATCCCGTTCTCGACGAGTTTTCATATGTTGAAGTGCAAGCCGGTGGTGATGTAAGTTTCAAACCCTTCCGCAACATGGATGTTCGTCCAGCTAATCGTTTTTTCCCCAGGTACCTCGGCAGCTCTTCAATGCATATCAAGCCTTGATAAGAATTGTCCACGAAAAGCCAAATATTATGAACCCATCGGAGCCTGGGGCAGTGAAAGAGCGACAGTATGCCGAAGATTACCTTGAAGAATCGTCCAAATCTCTCAAAGCAATCGAACTGAAGAAACAGATTCTTGAAGGCTCCAGGGGTTTCCTTGAGAGCACATTCTTCGATGAAGTGGAAACGGCCATTGCCAAAAACCCCCGGGAAGCACAATTGGGAGGAATTCCAACTGTTATCAACAAGATTCGCGCCTACATCCGTCTTCAAGCTGCGAGGAAGGATCTGGCACCTGACGGTACCGAGCTCCAAATGGTGAACCAAGACTACTGCTGGATTCTCATTTTCTACCTTCTTCGATGTGGATTCGTGGCCGAGGCAGCTGAATACGTGAGTCGGGACAGTGGGTTCCGGTCTTTAGATCATAAATTTGTGACCTACATGACAACCTACGCGCAGAGCAGGAGACTGCCCCGGGACTTGCAGCAAAAGATCAACGGCGAGTTTCAGCAGCGCTCACGGAACGCACCTGAAAATACAGTCGATCCTTACCGAATGGCATGCTACAAAATCATTGGCCGCTGTGATCTCTCGCGTCGTCGCTTGGATGGTGTGAAGCAGACCGTCGAGGATTGGATGTGGCTACAATTCAGTCTTGCAAGAGAGGATGATCGCGCTGAAGAGGTTGCAGGTGACGTCTTTGGCCTAGAGGATATTCAGACCGACATCCAGGAGATTGGCCAGAAAGTCTTCGTCAAAGGCAACGAGGGACCCGGTGGCTATGGAACTTACTTCCTGCTGCAGATATTGGGAGGAATGTTTGAGCAGGCTGTCCATTATCTCGGCACTTATGCCCCAGTCACTGCTGTTCATTTCGCCATTGCCCTGTCATATTACGGCCTTTTGCGCGTGTCCGACTTTTACACCTCTGGTGAAGAAATTCGTAAGCTCACCTTCTGCCACAATATTCTGATTTTGCTAACCTGAAATGTTCTCGCTTTACGCAGTCTCCTTTACAGTCAAGCAATATCCCCAGATCAATTTCGGATATCTCTTGACCCAATACACCCGAGAATTCCGCACTGGATTTGTTGAAGCTGCCATCGATTACTTCACATTGATCTGCCTCAACGCAGATCTTCCAGGTGCTCTGGGCAAGTCCCAAGCATCAGTCTGCCACGAGGCTTTGCGAGAGTTCATTTTAGAAACCAGGGACTTTGCTAAATTGCTTGGCGATATTCGGGCGGATGGTACTCGCCTTAAGGGAGCTATTGAGCAACGTCTCGATTTGATCAAATTGGTTGACCAGCAAGAATTCTTGAAGACTATTACGGTTCAAGCTGCCGCCGTTGCGGACGATAAGGGATTGATCACGGATGCCGTGCTTCTGTACCACTTGGCAGAGAACTATGACCGTGTGATCGACATCATCAACCGTGCATTGTCAGATGCGATTGCGGTTGAGCTAGGCGGTGCTATGCCGAAGCTGCAACCCCTGCGCCCAAGGGTCGACCAAAATCAAGATAGTCAGCCAGAGGCAGTGGAAACTGGAAGCAGCCTCAGTTTGACTGCCGTAGATGACCCAGGCGTGCTTGCCAAGAACATGATCAGTCTTTACGATTCGGACAGAATGTACTATGGACAAATCCGACAGATCAACCGTGATGCTTGTGGGTTGCTGCTGCGTATGATGGAAGCAAAGACCCAGGTTGAAGCCGGCAGATGGGCACCAGCTCTTGATGTAAGTGTCTCCAACCTGTGGTTCATTTTATGATTTACTAATGAACGTAACAGGCTATCAACGCTTTGAATATTCTCCCCCTGCAAGCACAGGGCTCCGTGTCGTATATTCGAAGTACAGCCCAAGCTTTCTCATCTTTGCCACCTATCATTTCACGCAACGTCGGACCTGTCATCATGTGGAGCATCACATGTATTGGCTATGAACGCCAAAAGCGGACCTTTGGGATGTACGACAGTGAAGTGCGCCAGGGATTGGCGGATACTTTGCTTGTCATGGCCAAGGATCTCATGGTCTTTTCGGGAATGGTCAAGTACAAATTGCCACCACGAGTCTATGAGACTCTGGCTCGTGCTGGGGCGGATATCGGGGCATATTAGATGTAATTTGAGATACTAAGATACTGAGATAACTTGCGCTGAATTGTCTCTCTAAAATCGAAAAGAATGCAATTATCGATCTAATAATTTCTTGCTTTCTTAACATTGAAGTGCAAAATCTGTGGACTATGTCCCCGGTAGGTTTGATATTTTGATACACAGTACAAGTACATATGAACCTCGAGAAACGTGGGTAATATTGTTCCGGGCCTTCATGCTTCCGCCCCACTATGTTCTTCCCGAGGCTCCTCCGACATTTTGCTCTGATATGCTCTGTATATATCGACTATCTGGGGATATTCCCCAGTGAAATGGTCATTTCATTGCCGTAGCTGGGAATACGGAGCTATACCTGTATTCTACCACGCTTCCCCAGAATGGACCGTACCTCCAACGCGTCCGTCTCAAGCTTAGAGGCTTCTGGCAGTGAGGCGGAATCCCCGCACAATGGAGTTTCTATGCAGGCGAAAGACATTTTGGGAACAGACCAAGAGATCGAACGGGGCTACGATGCACGAGACACGATAGGCGAAGACCTACCCGAAACCACAATCCCGATCAATCTATCCAGTGCCCTTGATAAACAAGCATTACACAGTGGCGAGAACGAGTCAACACAGCGCAGTGCGACCATCGGAGACCCTCGCAGCAGCAGCGCATCAACGAGTCAAGGCACAAATACTACCCCCAGCCTTTTCAACAATCCACCGAACCTAGCGCGCATACGCAAGGTCCTATTCGAGTGCAAGGACCCGATAGAAATCAGTCTCGAAGAATTCGAAACATATTGGCCCTTTATTGACAACGTGTGGGTCAAACAAAGATCAAATGCGAGCAAAGAGGGCCATTGTACCACTGACTATTACATGTGCCGTTTACGGCGTCCAACACACCGCACATCCGAAACTCGCCCCTTACCAGAGGGCAAGCGCCCTCGCAAAAAACGAGTTCGAGAGGGAGGCATCTGTAACTTTCAAATCAAGGTTGTCCGGTTCGAAGGCGCATACTCGACCGTCACTATCTCGAGAACGCCGGGAAGTTGCAGCATCCACTCGCATGACCTCGACTACATCGACCGAGTGAAGCGGAACTCGGGATTAATGGAGTACGCGCGCAAAGAATCTGTAAAGGGATATCTCCCTTCTTCGATCTATACCAAATTCCAAGAAGAACCAGATAAGCTTGGGGAGGCTGGAGGGCGATTCTTTACTGTGACTGACGTCCGCAACATCTCCGCCAAGTGGCGTATACAAAACCCAGAGGTGAATCTGGTCGCACACGAGGGCTACGAATACCAGAAGGGTCATGGTATTGTTAAAACCCAAAGCACCGATGGTGTCAGCGAGGTCTCCTCCCACACAAAACCAACCTCGATCTCGTCAGTTTTGCCCCCGGACACACTATCATTCCCTCAATTTTCACTAGACTTCTTACACCCTTATCTTCCCAATCATGCGGAGCGCCGAGAGTTCCCTCATGTCACATTGTCATACGCATCGTCAATGGACTCCAAGATCTCTCTTCAACCAGGAATGCAGACGGTATTATCTGGACCGGAGGCCAAATTAATGACCCATTATCTTCGCTCCCGGCATGATGCCATTCTCGTTGGAGTAGGGACTGTTCTTGCGGATAATCCAGGTCTAAATTGCCGTCTGGAAGGGGCCGGCGGATTTGGAGGACTGGGGAGAATGTGGCAACCACGACCAGTGATCATTGATCCTATGGGTCGATGGCCTGTTCATCCTGAATGCCGGATGTTGCGTACTGCTGTTGAAGGCAAAGGCAAAGCTCCATGGGTTGTGTTATCCCCAGGAGCTCAAATCAACCCCCAGACACTAGTGATGCTCAAAGGCTACGGTGGAGATTTTCTCCGCATTGTAGAATACAATCAACACTGGCGATTACGCTGGGAAGCTGTCTTTCGTGCCTTGGCATCTGAGGGTATTAAGAGTGTCATGATTGAAGGTGGTGGTACGGTCCTGAGTGAATTGTTGAATCCAGAGTACACAAGCTTCATTGACTCCATTATTGTGACAGTTGCTCCCACCTACCTTGGCCGTGGTGGAGTGAATGTCAGCCCTGACTCGAAACAAGATCAGGAGGGTACGCCCAATGCTGCATTAAATCCTCGAGATGTTAAATGGATGCCATTGGGACAGAATGTGATTATGTGTGGAAAGATTCGCGATTGATTTATTTCTACTAATGTGTCCATTGTCTCTATTGTCTCTATTGATAATATTCTATAATATTCATTCAGTTCATACAAATAGATTAACACGTATAAAATATAAATGAATCAGCCCATTGAAGGTGGCTGGGGAGAGAATGTGCTATGTTTTGGCTGTTTTGGCTGTTTTGGCTTGGCACCCTTTTTTTTTTTTTTTACCACGCGCCTTTTCCCTTTCCTTCAATCTCAGCTTCAAACATTCCTTCCCTGTTCTTTTTCATTCTTTGCTATTTCTAATAGCCCCAAGACAAAATGCCACCTAAAAAGAACACATCCAAGTCTGTCGAGGCTTCGATAGAGACGGTGAAGAGAAGTACCCGCACCAGCGCGCGGCAGGCCACCGTGACCAAGACTGAAAAGTCCGTGAAAGAATCTACGAAGCCAGCTGCAAAGCCTGCGAAACCCACCGCAAAGTCTGCGAAACCCACTGCAAAGTCTACTGCGAAGCCGATTGCACCTATCAAGTCAACTGTGAAATCTACAAAGTCAACTGCGAAGCCAAGTAAAATGGCAACATCAACCACCAAATCGGCCTCTGCTACAAAGAAGCGCAAAGCTGATGAGGATGAGGAAAAACCTCGTGAAATCAAGAGGTCTCGTGTCGCGCAAGCCCGTCAGCCAAAGGCCAAGGCCAAGGTTGTCATCAATGAAGCTCCAAAGACTAAGCTGAATGTATTTGTCTGTGGTGAGGGCAGCTCTGGTGAGCTGGGCTTGGGCACAGCTAAGAATGCCATTGATGTAAAGCGCCCACGTTTGAACAAGCTTCTGTCTCCCGAAGAGGTCGGAGTTGTACAGGTTGCTGTCGGAGGCATGCACTGTCTGGCTCTAACCCATGACAACAAGATCTTCTCCTGGGGCGTGAACGATCAGGGTGCGCTCGGAAGAGAAACCGAATGGGACGGTGGATACAAGGACATTGAAAACAACAGCGATTCCGATTCCGACGACGAAGACAGCGGATTGAACCCCCGCGAGTCTATTCCCACTGCCATCCCCACTGCCGCTTTCCCCGAAGGCACTGTCTTCGTCGAAGTTGCCGCCGCCGATAGCGCAAGCTTTGCCCTGACCGATGATGGTCTAGTCTATGGCTGGGGCACCTTCAGGGTAAGATAATCTAACTACTTTGCATCATATTTCTTTACTAACCACAATTCTAGAGCAATGATGGGATTCTCGGATTCGACGCGTCCTCTCACGTTCAAACTACCCCAACTTTGATCTCGTCTTTGAAAAAGATTACACACCTGACTTGCGGAGCCAATCACGTTCTTGCCCTGAATGACCAAGGTCGCGTCTACTCGTGGGGCTCTGGTCAGCAGAATCAGCTCGGTCGCAGGATCGTGGAGCGCAACAGATTAAACGGTCTTCAGCCTCGGGAGTTCGGTCTCCCCAAGAACATTGTCCACATCGGGAGTGGCTCGTACCACTCGTTTGCTGTTCACGCCACTGGAAATGTCTATGCCTGGGGATTGAATAGCTTCGGTGCAACGGCCATCCGCGAGGGTGCCGGCGACGACGAAGCCGCTATCGTGCATCCCACCCTGGTCGAATCACTTTCTGGCCGTAATATTTCACAAATATGCGGTGGCGCTCATCACTCTGCTGCCATTGCTGGCGATGGTGAGTGCTTGGTTTGGGGCCGTCTCGACGGTTTCCAAAGTGGATTGAAGATTGATACTCTTGCCAATGATGCCGTTATCAAAGATGAGCGCGATCGCCCCCGTATCCTGATCGCACCTACCCCCATTCCTGGAATCAAGGCCAAGGTTGTGGCAGCTGCCTCGGACCATTCTCTCGTTATCGATGCCGATGGCCGTGCATGGTCATGGGGATTCTCGGCCACGTACCAAACTGGACAAGGTACACAAGATGATATCGAAGTGGCTACCGTTATCGACAACACTGCTACCCGCGGAAAGAAATTGAACTGGGCTGGTGCTGGTGGTCAGTTCTCTGTGTTTACAGAGCCTGCCAGCGAGTGAGGTCAATATGTTCAATTGACCTATTCCCCATTATAACATCTAATGTTTCTTTTTTCTGTCTTCTACGTGTTGGCTCGTTTCCAGGACAGTACATGAAGAGTCTCTTTGCAATCTCCAGTCATTGTCATCCGTTAGCACGTTATTTGAAATTAATTCCATCTCTCCAGTATGATCTAATATGTCGTTCCAAGTAATTCTAGTTTTAGACTCATCTGGGGTTCAATTCCTATCTGGGCCATACAAGGCATAGCCTAGGTGATTTGATTAAACAGGTATCAGCGGGCTTGCCCCGAGGTTGAACATATTCCACCGCTGTCATTAAAATCTATGTATTGTACAAAGTGCCTTCACGGTTACATCCCAAGCTCCTTCATCGCTTCGTATTCAGCATCATAGTCGTCGTTATCGTCATCTGGTGTTCGGGAAGACGAGGCACGGATGTCGGGGGGAAATCAGTCATTGGCTCATCCTGTTCTCTGATAAGATCATCCAAATCGTCGTCCTCGGGTTCGGGCTCGGGGTAGCTGATTGTAGGCCGCGCGCTCTCGTTTAGGTCTGGAATAAACAGGTCTTTCTCGGTAGTCCCTTCCTGATCATGAGTAATACCGGCTGGGTTATGATTGAAATCTGCAGTGTTCTTGTGCACATGCCGATGTTCGAGCTCTTCCCGCGTAGGTCCAGAGCTATCAAAAAGTCTCGGTTTCTCTTCGTCTATCCATTCTCGTCGCTTGGCTTGAATGCGTTTCGAGTGTCCCAGTTTCTCAATCATTGTCAGGCCGTCTGCGAATTTTGCGCGTGGGAATAGATCATCAAGCCATAGCTGGTAAAAGTTGAGCAGGCGTGCGGCATCCTTGAACTATAGCGAACACAAGTCAGTTACACTAATCACGCCTTGAGTATGTTGGATAGACAAGAGAGCGAACCTCGTGTCCTTTGCCCTTGAATTTCAGCTTCTGTCTGGCAGTATGTCGCAGTTTGGGGATGCCTGGCTGTGAGAGTAAACTAGCCTATTTATCAGCATTGTTACAGCTCCAGGTGTTCTTCATAAACAGAAGAAGGATTTCAATCAGGAAGCAGGCATATGAGACTCACCGGCTCTCATCTAGTTTTGCCACAGCTTGTCG
Source organism: Penicillium robsamsonii (assembly GCF_028829455.1). Classification (NCBI taxonomy): domain Eukaryota; kingdom Fungi; phylum Ascomycota; class Eurotiomycetes; order Eurotiales; family Aspergillaceae; genus Penicillium; species Penicillium robsamsonii. The sequence goes on from NW_026643221.1 coordinate 5,184,240, forward strand.
TTTCTTGGCGACTTTGACTTCTTCATCAAGACCCAAACCAAGTGCCGAATCCCCTGCCCCAGAGGCCTTGGTGCTGTTGGTATTGGGAGCATTATTATCCGGAACAATCTCATCTAATCCGATGTCATAATCAAAAAGATCGTTCAAATCACCCGCTGTCGGTGAGCTTCCTCGCTCTGAAACGTTCGCGTTCGCCATAATTTCACTCGCGCGCAGATACTGTTGTAAGTGCAATTATATCAAGGAGCCGGTTTGAGAGTACCACGTTGTCTGAAGGGTTAAAAAAAAGAGTCAGCACCTTGATTGGAGCAATTCAACTGTGTATGAGATACCTATCTTGGAATATCCCCATATCAATCAATCAGATGCCGCCTTGACGCGTGACGCGAGTAGCCAGTTATCTGCGTTCTGATTGGCTGTCGGGCCTCTTGTCCGCCTTAGTTGTACTAGACCGAATAAGGTTAGCTTAGTCTCTCCCTCTAACTCCCAGAACTTCAACCTCGAATGCCTGCACATCTACACCTCAAGCAACATGGCGACCGATACCCAAACAGCCATTGTGCCCTCTAAGCGGGCTAACACTGACTACCCGGTATGATAGATCCAGCATGAACTGGAGCTGCTACTTTTCCGTCCCCAACTGCTCGTTCGCGTACGTTTTTGGCTAACATATCCCACAGTTGATCGATTCCGACCCGTACGCTTTACCCCGGATTTTAAGAATTTGTCACAAGCTCACATCTTTATCAGGCATTTGAAACGGGTGTTCGGATATGCCCGGCCTTCCGACTGGGCCGTGGCTGGCGGTATGGCCTCGGCTGCTCCCATCTCGTTCTGGATCATGGAAAGAGCAAGCCCGTCGCATGTAGGCCGTGGTGGCTTCGCTCCCGTTATGCGACTCGCCACAGCTGTTGGTCTGCTCGGTGGTCTCCATGTCCTCTATCAGCGATCCTGCCGTAAGCCATATCCCTCCACCGGAATCCCTACCCGCTTTTTTTCTAGATGACGTCTCAACTCACACCTTCACAGAGCGCTTTTACGGCTTCACCGAGAATGCTAGAGAGGTTGAAATGGATACTCGTGAGATGGTCGACAAGGTCAAGAAGGGCGAGCCTCTGTACGGTAAATCCCAAATGTCGTCCAATCTACAAGGCATGGCAGCCCGCAACTCGCGGTACTCAGAACTTTTCATCCATGTTGTCCCATGGTTCAACTTTGTCAACCATGATCAAGTAAGTACTACATTCAAGTCAATCTGAGAAGCACAATGTTAATTGTTTTTGTATCAGCATGGCGTGGACACTGCCAAATACTACCAGCAGGCCGAGCAGGAATTGGAGGCAGAGCGTACTGGCTCCTCATGAATATATACCATCAGCTAGAAAGAAGAAAAGAATGATGGGCAGCCTTTCCGTTCAATGTTGCAGATTTGTACACATACCCGATTTTGTGTGTGTTTTTGGGGGCGCAATTGATATTCGCAATACAGATTCCAGTTCTGATCAACCCTAACGCTTTTTATATTTATATGGAGAAGCCCCCTAAATCTAATGATTCCCTGGCTGTATCAGAAGCGGACTCAATCTAGCCCTGAAGGTATTGCGTAGTAAAATGGTTGGAAACATCCCAAATCCGACCGAGCCTTGCAGTTTACCAGGTTGCTAGCACTTCTCCATTGCCATCTTCGAATTTGGTGTTCAACTCTCGATTCTTCTTCGGTCTGGGGTTAGGAGCTGCCATGTAATCAGCAGGTAATCAAGGTTAGGGTTTGTGCGTCCCAACTCCTACCTTTTTCGTTCTCCTGTATATAGAAACGACGGAGCAACATAATTGCTTCTTTCTCAAACAACCCACCGTAGACAGGGTATGATGGGTCAATTGAGTAGCTGTGTCCAATCAGCCTTACACGATCAGTTACCGGTGTTAATATGTACTAACTCGGAATGTAATGAAAGAACACCTCCAGTGCCTCCAAATCGATCATTGGCGCACCCAAAGTACACACTGCGGATGCGATATTGCTTTAGCGCAGAAGCGCACATAACGCAGGGTTCGACCGTGACGTAGAGATCAGTAGACTGCAATGCTGACCTAGGGTAGCTCTGGAGCATCTCTGCAATTGCTATAAACTCGGCATGTCTCGTTCCCTGGAGATTTGTCAGCGGTTTCTACACATTGAGATCTTTAGAAGTCACCCACATTCATAGATCTATTTGTGTCATTCATGCCAAATCCCACAATTTGATCATTGTAGACCAGAACGCAACCAACGGGAGTTTCGCCTGACTGAAGAGCCTTCTCGCCCTGGTATCTGAATGAGCATGTTTCATTCCTCGGCATCAAGAAGTTTCGTACCATCAACAAAGCTTGTCTCATGAATTGTCCATGTCTCGAATCCTCCGCCACCACGGAGTCACCCTGGAACTCCATAGCCAATTCGATAGTTCTCCTCTCTAGAGAAGATTTTATACTTATTTGAGTTGACTCCAGTGACTAGTCAGGTATCTCATTGTGAGGAAGTGAAGGAGTCAGAAGAGGGTAAAAGACCAGTGGCACCCGAAATTTCTAGGTGAGGTTGACAAACTTTTGAGCCACAGTCCAAGGTCCAGCATGATGCAATGAATATTTATATGGGAATTTCTCTTGACTCTCTTGGATTATATAACATGTCTTGATTTTGAATATTCCAGTTTATTCTTATATTTTCTACAAATACGTACGGTGGCCGATTTTAAATTCAAATCACCGCATATGTCGAAGACCTCACCAATACCACTACTCCTTTGAATTGATATAAGGCCAATTTACAGGATTGTAAACCGTGATTCATTATAAGCTCTGATAATATTGCAGAATGTATGCGCGCATATAATGGTGGATACTTGGTGCCTCAGGTGTCAATCGACATATCAAGTCTCCCCGCGTATCTGCGCACTTCAAACATCCACACGAACACAACCCAGGCTCAGAAATTGTTTAAACACGAGGAACTGAAATTTCAAACCTGATATGAACATGCGTGTCCCATATGGCAACCGAGGGAGAGAATGAACGGGCCACCGCGCCTGGGCACGCTTGGAGAGCTGAACCTGCCTCGTCTATCCTTGCTTCGCGTTTCGTACCGCATCTTGCAACCCAGGGAAATGAATCACACATAACCCGGGAAACATTTGCACAGCTTCGCCAGGAACTTCTTAATGAAATACAGACCCAACTACGCGTTGACGAAGATGTCACTGATGTCAACAAACTCATATGCATTGTCTTAAAGGCCGGCCTAGAGATTAGCCCGAACGGGAGCGAATCAGAGCAAGATCTGGAAGGGCAAGTTCTAGATTGCTTAGATATCATTCAAGCGAGCATTGAGAAAGCCCCCCAAGCTCTGTGGGAATCCTCTGACCCTTTGATCCTGGGCGAGGACATACATGCCCCTCTATTCGCATGGTTAACCCTACGATTGATCCGACTCGCCACCACCTGGACATCCGAAACTGTTCGAGAAAAGGTCCAACTTCTTTACGCGAGCCTAGCTTATTCTCAGTTCAAGCAAGCCCGATTATTACCTGCAGGCTATGCCGTTGCTGCATTTCTGCGAGCTTGCACGTCAGGTCCGTTCCTTGGCCTGATGATGTAGAACCTTGGGCAAAACTAACGGTCGCTAGATATTTTGTGCTCACTTGAAACATTTCAACATAACAATTCCTGGGATACACCCGAGTTGTCGATACCTGCCGTAGATGGATCCCTTATTGAGGACATCCAAAACCTAGGCCTCTCCCCTGGATTATTCAAGAGCAACACGGCCCTTGGAGGCTTTGCGCAGACAGTTTCTCTGGCATGTCGATTGCTTGATTCATTTTTTCCGAAGGGCGAAGTGCAATACCGTGCAAAACATCATGATTTCATCCTCCGCCAAAACTTCTCGTGGGTACTAAATGGTTTTCATCGCCTTCGACGGGTTATTATTGAGTGGCTGCAAATAAAAGGAGCACAACTCACCCCGGAAGATGAAACTGTGCCTTTGCAATATTTGACATATTTGTACCAATGCTGCTTACCAGAATCGACTTTGGCTGGGCTACTTTCAAACATGAGCCTGACTTCTACTTGGTCTCAATGCCTGTGTGGCTTTCTGGGCCTTGAGAATATAGGGAAACTGCCTTCTGTCCAAGTTATCCTAAGTCGCTTCGTGTTTGATTTGATAGAGACTGCAAAGTCCTCTCAACCTCTGGCGCAGCAATTGAGGGAAGCCCTGCTTCCAGTGTTGACAGAAGTTAGAGATGGCAATTCCAACTTCCAGTCCCTTGAGTCGTGTCTCTGGGTGAGTTTTCTCTCATATGTAGCACAGGTGGGCTGCCGAACTAATGCCAGATCAGAGTCCTCTTCAGACCTTGTATTCCCAGCTTCTAGATACAGCACTGCCTTTGACAGTGTGCTCGCCCAAAGCGTTACCAGGGGATGTTTTTGAGGAGTCAGATACGGCATTGAGAGGCGGGGTTTTACACCAGGCGAATCCGAATGAATATGCCCGGGCTTCGAAACGGCTCTGTCTTCCAGGTCTACCGATAAGGTCCACCAATCATGGCCTGTTTCATTTGCTTGTGGGGAATATATCAGCGATCCTTGAATCCGACTGTGGCAAAACGATGGCAGATCTGCGCACCTCCATCCAGTAAGTGGACAAAGGGATGCCCCTTGAGGTATAAATTGCTGATTTATTTGTGCAAAAGAATATCCTATGAGGAACTTTCTGAATCCAGAAAAACAGAGCTATTGGACACCCTAGGTAAAATTTGCTGTGCAATGGCAGAGAAGCTTTTGAGAAAGCCCTCGGATGTCATAAAGCGCGACATGCTCTTTTGCCCAACATGTGATACATATCAGTATCAGAATGATCGTGCGAGAAATGAGGAGCATCCTGGATTTGAGGAGATATGGTCACTATTCAATTACATCCTACCCAGGCTTACGCGCACGCCTGGCCCTCGGATATCTGCAATGGTTGCACTCAGGAGAATTCTGATGCACGCCCCAAACTCCAATCAAATGCATATTTCAAACTCTGCCGCCGGAGAGTTTTGTCTTCACTCGCTCCGGAGTTCAATCAGAGAATTGCGTGTTGCAACCGGGTGCGTTTCATAGCCATTAAAGGCATAGTGGATACTGACAATTCTATAGACATTCAGTGGTAGCTTTCGTGCGCTCAAATCTACCAGGAGATATCCGTCGGGCTAATTTCGTTGTTATTCTTGAGTGGCTTAAAAATCTTTCCGGAAAAGATGATATGCCGTTACAGGAAGCTTGTATCATAACACTCTGTGGGCTGGCAACGTGCGTTTCTACTTCCCAAAATTTTGTTACTTTATCTCACGATTTATTATATATAGTGTCTCGGAGGACGAAGAGAAGAACATCATTCTCCTTCGGCTCTTGGAGTACCTTGGTCATCCAAACCCCTACATTTGCGCCGTAGCATACAACGAAGTGAGTATCCCCGGATCATACTTCTAATTACTTTGCTCTTCATTTCAACAGGTATGGTGACAGCTTACCTCTGAATTTAGTTATCCAAACTTGCCCAACGATTTTCCTTGACTCCTGCTGGTCTCTTTCGGCCTTACTGGAGGACTCTTTCGGTGACTGTAGTCAAGAACCTGCAATCTCGCCCGTATATGGCTGAACAGCTATGTGATTTGCTTGGCATGAAGGTTGATGGGTTTCTACGGTTGACAGAAGTCCATGTCTTGCCCTATCTGGTTTTGACAAGAAAACGAGACATTATTTGCAGGATTGGAGCTAGTCGCAACGAAGGCGAATCTGCTTTTGATGTTTGCTCGGAGAAGAATAATCTGGCTGCAATCCTCGCTTTCCTCCTGTCTCAGCAATCAGACAACCCGGAGGGTATGATCATGTCCCTTTTAGCAGAGATAGATCCCGCATTCAAGGGTCGATCTTTGGCGGAGTTGGTGAGGATTGAACCAATTCTCATTGCTTGTGACTTGCTGAAGAGCCTGGGCGATGCAGGTGAGCAAAAAAAAGAAAGGGTATGTTCTCATTTTTTCCCGTCCCTTCTGCATCGCTAATGAGAGTCCCTTTAGTTCAACCAAGCCCTCCATCGATTAGCCACATTTGTTCCGCGAAAGATTGCACATAGAAGTTCGTCAAAGAAAGCGGATCTAAGCCACTTCATTGAGGAGCACGTTCTCGGTATTATCACGCAATTCGCAAATGCGATTAACGACTTCCAAGTTAGACAAACGTTAGCAGAGAAGAGAAGAAACATCAAAGCCATAGAAGAAATGATCAACATCGCCCAGGGTCATGTTAGCAGTGCATTGCCTCAAGTATGTATACGACCCTGCGAATCAGTCAATTTTTCATTACTAAATATCGCAGGTTTGTGCATGTCTTCGATCCGCGCTGGAGATCGAGGAACTGTGCGATTATGCATTCTCCGCGTGGAAGACATTGATCAGTTCTCTCAGTGAAGAGGACCTTGAGCCAATAATTGATCAAACCCTAGCGATTGTGATTAGATATTGGGATAATCTAACTGAAGAGAGCAGGAACCGCGCATGTCAACTCATCGATCATATCTTAACGAATCACTCGGGTCTTGTACGAGATACCTTCGACACCATGCCTTCGCTTGCATCCATCCCGGAGATGGCTGCCTTTGATGCCAAAGTCAATGACCTGAGAGCACAAATGGACGTTCGAAGCCAGTTTCTGGCGTTAATTCGTCGCTGCCAGAGTGAGAATGCCACCGTTGTTGAGCAAGCTCTAATGGAATTGGCCCCTTTTCTGTCAGAAAATGAGGAGTTTCTCCATGACTCTGTTCTGAGTGAACAACCTGACCCTGTGATTGCTCAGCTAACTAGGTCATTGCTGGATTGTTGTGTTAAGTTCAGTAACACCTCAGATAGCATTACTCTACTGTCGGCTCGATGCCTGGGGCTTGTCGGCTGTCTCGATCCAAACCGAGTTGAAACCATCAAAGAGAAGAAGGATATACTTGTTTTGTCCAACTTTGACAGAATGGAAGAAACAGTCGCATTCATTCTTTTCTTCCTCCAGCATGTTTTGGTCGAGGCATTCTTGTCTGCTTCCAATACTAGGGCCCAGGGGTTTCTGGCATGGGCCATGCAAGGCCTGCTCAAATTTTGCAAACTGAATGCGGTGTTAACCCAACGCTCTCGCGATTTGCAAGGCGATGAGAAGTATCAACGCTGGATGGAACTTCCGGAAAGTGTTCGCAACACTCTTACGCCTTTTCTTACATCTACCTATACGGTCACTGTCGTAGCCAATCATACTGAGGTCAACTATCCGCTCTTTTCTCCTAAATTGACTCACAGTGAGTGGCTTCGCACACTGGTGCAAGATCTTCTACAAACTGGGAATGGAGACAACGCAAAAATGGTCTTCTCAATATCGAGTCGTGTTGTGAAGGGTCAAGACATTTCCATCTCTTCGTTCCTTTTACCATTCGCGGTCCTGAATCGCATCGTGGGTGGGACCGAACAAGAACAACAAAATCTTCAACACGAATTGATGAGTGTTCTTTCACATCCTATACCGGAGACAAATAACAATGCTCGGGAGACAATCATCAGCAGTAGCCAGGTGAGAATCCCGGTGGAATCGAACTAAGTTTCCTATTATTGACAATAACCCTTACTTCGACGGCAGAGCGTTTTCGAAGTGCTAGACTACCTGTCTAGATGGCTACAAGGAAAGAAAAAGCATCTCAATGGCCTCAACCACAATTCCAACCAAACGAGTCGTTCCCATAAAGATCCAAGCCGCGACGCGCTCATTGATAAATACTCATCACAGATCAAGTCTGTCGAAAATCTCTTATCCTCAATACCGCCAGAGATCATCTCTAGGCGAGCTGTTGAATGTAAATCATTCTCCAAAGCACTTTTCCACTGGGAACAGTATATTCGAAAATCCAAGATTCAGGGAGAATCACAGGAGCGATCCAGCCTCGAGCCTCTATACCAAAGATTACAAGATATCTATAGCCAGATTGACGAACCTGATGGAATCGAAGGCATTTCAAGCCATTTGTCTGCACTAGACATTGACCAGCAGATCCTTGAGCACCGGAAAGCTGGGAGATGGGCCACGGCGCAGAGTTGGTACGAGCTACAACTCGAGAAGGAGCCTGACAATGTCGATGCGCAATGGAACCTTGTGACCTGTCTCAAAGAATCTGGCCAGCAAGGTAAGATCAAACATGAGACAGTTTCTGCATGCTCTATCGTCTTGCTCACCGTTTTCTAGATGCTATTCTGACTCGTTTCGAGGTTCTCAAAGAAAATGAGTCAGCGGCTTCACGGTTTCTGCCCTTTGCGGTTGAAGCTTCATGGATAATGGGTAGATGGGATAAGCTAGAGGGTTATCTTGACCTTTGTGCCAAACAAGAAACCGAAGATTTCAACGTTGGGATAGGCTCAGCTCTTGATGCTCTTCGTCGAAAGCAGGCTGAGGCATTTACTGATAAAATCAACGAGCTCAGGCTCAACGTTGCCCGATCACTAACCACAAACTCGGTGGCATCACTACAAGCATGTCATGATGACATGCTCCAGTTACATGCTTTGTCGGAGGTCGAATCCATTGCTAAAGCACAATCAGGTCAATCGCACCCGAGCCTGCTAGGTGCCCTAGACCGACGCTTGGATGTTTTGGGTGGCTATCTTACCGATAAACAATACCTATTGGGATTGAGACGAGCCGCAATGGAGCTAACGTGAGTCCATGATCCAGAAAGCATGAAACAGACAGCTAAAACCACAATACAGGGGCGAATTTGCGGATTCTGATATATCCGCTGCATGGCTCACTAGTGCTCGTCTTTCAAGAAAAGGCAATTTCAGCAGTCAAGCGTATCACTCGATGCTCAATGCAGCACGGTTGAAAGACAGATCTGCTTCCATCGAACACGCGCGACTCCTCTGGAAAGACGGGCACCATCGAAAAGCCATTCAGACTCTAGAGGGTGCGATTTCTGCCAACGAAGTTACCCCGAGTACATCTTCTTCGGTCGAAATTGAAGCCATGTCGTTTCTTTCAGGTCGTGGGCAACATCAAAATGAATCTACTGCTCTTGTAAGTTACCCAATACAGTTCATATGGAGAAGAATACTTACTCGTCTAGGCCCATCTTATGCTAGCCAAATGGACAGACAGGGCTGGCCAGACGCACTCTCAGGCGATTGTTCAGAGATACCGGGAGGCCATCAAGCTGTATCCAAAGTAAGTTGGACTATCACCGGTATGATGCGGTCGGTGTTAACGGGAAAACAGGTGGGAAAGGGCACATTATTACCTGGGGAAACATTACAACAAAATTTTGGAGTCTGAGAAGGCCAAGCCCATGGGAAAAGAAGCTCAAATATAGTCAGTTACCAGACCTCCCATTCCCTACCTGATACTGACCAATATCGCAGCCTGAGTGGAGAAGCCACAAAGCTTGTCATTGATAACTATCTTCGCTCGCTGACATATGGGACCAAATATGTCTTCCAGACTTTACCCAAGCTTCTGACCCTCTGGCTCGAACATGCCTCGATTGTTGAACAGCCCATTGATCCGAAAAGAGGCGATAACGAGTAAGAGAGAGTTTACTGGTGTGGCTATTGGTAAACTATTGCTAATAAGCGGTTCACCACACACTAGGGAATTTCAAAAGCATACACAAGCGCAACGCAAGAAAAGCCTCGATGATATGCATGCACAACTGAAGAAATTCATCGACAAGCGCTTACAAGCGGCTTTGGTGGGTTTACGAGATGTGATTTTCCCGGATAACTCGCTGACAGTTTGTAGTTGTTCACAATCCTTCCCCAAGTGGTTGCCAGGATCTGCCACCCTAACATCACAGTCTATGATCTGTTAACGCGGATTGTAGCCAAAGCGGTTCACAACTTCCCACAGCAAGGTCTCTGGACGGTCCTTGCCGTTGTCAAGTCATCCAATAAGGAGCGAGCTAAAAGGGGATATCATTGCCTGCAGAAAATCATAGTAAGTACCGTCCGTCCAAAACAGAGTACAAGAAAATAACTTGTTCAGGACTACGGTAACAAGTCAAAGGGAGAATCCTCAACGGCGTCGGAAATCCGTCGCATGATTACTCAAGGTACAAAGTTCTCGGAGGAATTACTTCAACTCTGCCTTGCTCCGGTGGAGGAAAAGTCATCTCGAGTTCAACTCGGTCGCAATTTAGGGTTTAATCACAAAGTCGCGCCATGCCGATTAGTGGTACCTTTCCAAGCAATGTTGATCCCAAGTCTCCCTGCCAGTCAGAACATCGAATACATCAAAGGCTTCAGGGCCTTCCCTCGGGATCCAACAACTATTGAGGGTACGGTTATCAACTTCTACTTCCCGCAAAGACAAACTAACAGAAATTAGCTGTTTTGGACGAAGCACAGATTTTGAACTCGCTTCAAAAGCCACGCAAAATCAGCCTGCGAGGATCTGATGGGAAAATCTATAACGCGCTTTGCAAACCCAAAGATGATTTACGCAAGGATCAACGTCTCATGGAATTTAACAACATGATCAATCGGTTCCTAAAGAGAGACGTCGAATCAAGCAAGCGGCGCATGTGTAAGTGGTTTGATGAACATTAAGGCCATTCCAAAGGCTGACCCGGAACAGATATCAAAACATACGCTGTGACGCCTCTAAATGAGGAATGCGGTCTTATTGAATGGGTTGATAACCTCCGCACACTGAGAGAGATCGTCATCAAGTTGCTGCGCGAAAGAGGCATTTCACCAAACGTAGGCATACCACATCCCACATCTAATACCGTACCCAGGCTTTGTTATTAACCTGTGCAATAGTACAATGAGATCAGGCATAATTTGAACGAGATCTGCGCCGATCGATCATTCGCAAAGTTACCCTTATTCACCACTAACATTCTGGCCAAGTAAATCTTCCATATCGATATCACCCGTGTATCCATTATACTGACAGTTGCAGGCTCCCACCAGTTCTCCATGAATGGTTCATCGAGATGTTTCCTGAAACAGAGGCATGGTTTACAGCGAGACTAAGGTATACACGGTCTTCTGCTGTGATGTCAATGGTGGGATATGTCCTTGGGTATGTACTCTCTTTGAGGGCTCTCTATCTGCTTTCGCCTATTGCCCCAGTTCCCATCATGCTAACCAATTTTAATTTATATGCATAGTCTGGGTGATCGACATGGCGAAAACCTTTCATTCGAAGAAGGAACAGGCGGCCTCCTACATGTTGATTTCAACTGTCTCTTTGACAAGGGTCAAACTTTTGAAAAGCCCGAGGTGGTACCATTCCGATTGACTCATAACATGATCGATGCCTTTGGTGCTTACGGGTATAATGGTAAGTTTGAAAGATATCCTCAAGTTTTACTCTCACGCTAATCTCCAAGGTATAGGTCCCTTCAGACGGACTTGTGAAATCACGCTCAGCCTGCTGCGACAAAACGAGGATGCCTTGATGACTGTACTCGAGACATTTTTGCATGATCCAACAACCGATTTCATTGGGAAGAGGGTGAGTATATTTCAACTCCGGTTCTCAACAAGTCGGCTCCTGACAAGTTTCTTTACTCCAGCGTCGCACCCATGTGAATGTCCCGGACACACCAGCTGGCGTTTTGGAAGATGTTCGAAACAAACTCCGTGGTTTCATGTCTAAGCAGCCCATTGCGCTTTCGGTGGATGGTCAGGTGGATGAACTGATCATACAAGCAACGGATAAAAAGAAACTGGCGTCAATGTACATCGGATGGTGTTCGTTCTTCTGATGATTTATCTTCTTTTGGGGGTGATAATTCTATTCCGGTAATCTATACAAAAGTGTAGTTCTTCTGTCTTCCGCTGTTATATTTGTTTCTACCACTGTTCCGTATAGTACCTAACTACGTGTCTTTACTAATTCTTAACAACCTAGTACACATATCGGCTACCTGGTGGAAGGGGCACAAAATCTTGTAATTCTTACACTAAAAGTGGTAGTGGATTTGTTGACTGTTGCGTAGACCTAACTATTCTGGATATCTTGCGAGAGAAATTCAGTTGCCCGCACCGAAGATCACGCGCAACCCCCGTGAGGGCTGAACCAGTACACAGCAAGACAAAAGACCGCAAATCGTTCAATGTTTAATTTCGGTTGTGGCCTCGGTTCCGGTTTGGACTGCGACTTCGACTGCTGTAACCGTAGCTGCTGTAACTTGGACTCCGGCGTCGGTGATGCCGTGAGTCTGTGCGAGGGCTACCTCGGCGTGGCGGTGGTGACCGGGATCGAGAGGAGTATGACCGGGAACGAACAGGAGATCGTGATCTTGATGAAGTCTGGGGCCTATATATGTCGTGCCGCTCTGTGGGTCGACCGCCTCCATGCCGTCTGGGCGGGGATGACGGGCCTGCATATGGTCCTCGGCCGTATCTTGGGCGACCGCCATTCCCTCGAATTGACGCAGGGGGTGGCGAGCGTGAGAATTTGCGGCGAGGGAGGACGATTGAGACATTCAAGATGGCCCCGTCAAGCTGAGCCTCATGCATGTGGGCAATGGCTGCTTCTGCGTCAGCGGGGTCGTAGTAAAGAATATACGCAGTCCCCCTATTTGTCATGACTGTACGAATGTTAGGAGGCAGCCAAATTTCGAAGTGTGGGTCAAAAAGCGAGTCTTACAAGCTTTATTGATCGGAAGGTCGAGATACTCTATCTCTCCAAAGCCCCCAAAGATCTCTCGGATGTGATTTTCTGTGACATTTTTTGTCAATTTTTCTACCACGATCTGTTGAGGAGGGAAAGGTCAGCTCTGATTTGATAGATATGGTGGCCGCCAATAGGTGGGACAGTCATATCAGAGAAATAAACCAGCACTTACCTTGGAACTTCTCGGAGGGCTGGGGTTGGGAGTAAGTGAGCGGCTTTCGCTCCGGCTATTGTAACATCGACCACCCCGACTGTGACTACGAGATCGAGTTCTGCCCCGCGACGGGGATCTGGATCGGGTTTTTGAACGATAGCGATCGCGTCGTCCTTGCGATGGACTTCGGGTGAGGCTTCGGGATGGGCTTTCACTTCGGAGTTTTGAAAGACGTAATGAACGCGACCGTGCTCGATCCTGGTCCTGGTCCTGGTCCGGTAAACGTAGAGGTGATTGTCCGCGAGGTGATCTTAAGGACATGTTGGCGATTTAGCGCACGCGCCAAATAATCCCAGGTCTTCAAGCTGTACAAATTGAATAAGTAGAATAAGCAGGGGTAGATAAAATAAGAACTGAAAGAGGAAATTCAAAAAGAGATAGAAAAGAAGAACTTGGAATACTAAGAGAGAGAGAGAGAGAGGGACAGAAAGTGAAGGAGAGGTTGAGGGAAGGGATGTTCATTTTGGAACTAACTTAATTCGGTAATCACCTAGGGACACTTTATACGCACTTCAACTTCAAACTTCAATTTTAATAACCTTTTTCAACTTTTATTATACAGTAAAGTTCACATATGTGAATATGTATTGATCTTACCTCTAGCCCTCTCTCCATTTCTCATACTCTTGGATGACAGTATCGGTGATTTGCCGCCGTACTTGTCCAAGTGCATATTCAAAGTGTTTCCACTGCACATCTTGCTCCTGCTGTGTTTTCTCCTCCTCATCAAGTGCTGCATCTCCAGCGGTTTCACAGATGCTCACAATCTCGGCGCCAGAATAGCCATCGGTCAGGGATGCCATCTTATCCAAGTCGACTTCTGGGTTCACCACAGACTTGTTGGCCCAGATGCGCAAGATTTCCCGACGTGCCTCAAAGTCCGGAGGGCCAATATAAAGAATATTGTCTAATCGCCCGGGTCGCATCAATGCAGGATCTAAGACATCGGGCTTATTGGTTGCAGCAACGACCAACACGTTTCGGAGCTCCTCGATACCGTCCATTTCGTTTAGCAAAGTCGTAAGAAGATTGACTCCTCCCGAACTACTGCTGCGTCGAGCAGCAATGGCATCAATCTCGTCGAAGAATATGATACTTGGTCGTGCTGCCCGGGCTTTTCTGAATATCTCTCTCAATGATCGCTCAGACTCTCCAACGTACATGCTGAGAATCTCTGCGCCCTTGACTGCCAGGAAGTTCAACCCTGCCTCTGTGGCTAGGGCTTTGACCATTAATGTTTTGGAACAACCTGGCGGCCCATACAGTAAGACACCTTTTTTACTTTTCACATTGAGTCTCTTCATCCGTTGGGGATACTAGGGGTTTTTTAAAAAAAAGAGATTAGTTTTCAAACCAAAGGTTCTCTGGGATTCAAATACAGATCTTACCTTCAAGGGTCTCTCAACGGCTTGTTGGAGGCGTTTTTTGGTATCATGCTGTCCACCGATGTCTGACCATCTCACCTTTGGGGTTTCCAAAAACACTTCCCGCATGGCTGTGGGACGAATTTCCTGCAGGGAAAGCAGAATATCTGCTTCTTGTATCTCTAATGAGATGGCCGGATCATCATCGATGGAACCTCCGTGGTGCCAGCTAAATGGGTCGGTCGGGTTGGCCGATATGGCTGTGGGATTCTGCCCAAACAGTTCTCGTCGTCGGGCTTTGCGACAAACCAATTGCAGAAGGGCGAATATGTCAGCTCCAACGTATCCGTGCGTCTTTTCTGCTAGTAGTTCTACAAGCTCGTCGGTCAAACCGGCAGATACTGGCCCACGGATGGCATGGAGTATCTCAGCTCGGTCCTGAGCGGTAGGGACTTGTATCTCAATTTCTGTCCCAAGTCGATGAGGCGTTCTGAGGGCGTCATCGACTTGATTGGGGTTTCTCGTTGCGGCCACCACGAGGATCGATGTATTTCGGATAGCATCTAGATTCTCGCAAAGGACAGACGCAAGGGACTGAGACTCAATTGAGGCTCGCTTGGGGGCAATAAATTCCAACTGGTCGATGATGATCACACTGGGGTTAGAGCGAGCCGCCTCCTGGAAGATATTGCGCAGCTTAAGCTCGCCCTCGTTGATACTTCTGCCCAGCGTTGACATGTCGATTTTGAATGTTTGTTTCCAGCCAGCCTTCTCGATCTGTCCGAGAAGAC
The DNA here is from genome assembly GCF_028829455.1 of Penicillium robsamsonii. Classification (NCBI taxonomy): domain Eukaryota; kingdom Fungi; phylum Ascomycota; class Eurotiomycetes; order Eurotiales; family Aspergillaceae; genus Penicillium; species Penicillium robsamsonii. The sequence continues at coordinate 5,199,338 of NW_026643221.1, forward strand.
TTGTTTTGCCTGTCCCCTTTGGTCCATAGAGTAAAATCCCTCGAGTGTTCTCGTAGAATGAGGGCATCGTCGGCTTCCGCGTATCAATGTTAAAGTCAGACAATATTTCATTGATGTCGTCAATCTGGCGGGAGAGGCCTCCAAGACCAGCAGAATGCACCGCTATACCTGATGATTTTTCTTCTTTTCTTTCTGTGACTGGGCCAAGGGAAACCTTGGAAGCCTCTGTGAATTGAAAAAGGGTATGATTAGAGTGAGGGTTCTGTGAATGTATGTTAACCACTCGAAAACTCCTGAGTTGGCCCTTGAGCTCCAGTTCAAAAGCCAAGCCCGTGGTCAAACACCCGCATCGGAGAAGTTTTTCCTCCAGGGCCCATTCCCAGTGGGATCTGTCGCTTTCTGAAATTGAGCCGTGTTTGGCAATTTTCTCGGGGTCTGAACAATCCGCCAATGTCACTAAGTCGATGTTTTCTAGGGAGCCTTCAGCCCTGGTGATAGAAACTTTCTCTCCGATCTTGATGTCATAGCAATCCTGAAGTGTCCTTGATATTTGCACGACTGTGCTCTGGATGTTCTCTGACGCATACCATGCTATAGCAGTCTGTGGCGGGCCATCACCTTGCTTCAGCGTGCAGATGCTCTCTGTTTGAAGCCTTAGACCAGCTAGCGAAGTGGAGGATAGATAGACACGAAATGCATCTTTCAGGTCCTTCCGCGCCTGCTGCTTTGACAATGGACGAGCAGTGAAAAGGCGGGTTTCGGACATTATAGAAAGAGAAAGTTGATCTTGGAGACGTCTTCTCTCGAATATGTTAAAAAGCTTGGATTGTTTTACTGCCAAAATATCCAGGTTTTTTTTTTTTTTTGTGGGGGAGGGGCAACTCCGAAAAATAGATACTCAAAAGACTTGCTATTGGAAAAAAAATATGAAAAAAATATAAAGATTAGAGAAAAGAGAGTAGTAAATAGAGATTTGAAAGTGGATCAGATAATATCCAGATATATATTTTTATTCTCTTTTGCCTTCTGCCTTCTGGGCTTTTATAAGTGTCGAGGATGATCACAGTAACGTTAGGAGTCAAAAATCAAGTCATATTTATCCTTTTCCCCCCCTTAACATCTGAAGCTATGTACACATGTATAACCTATAGAGATGTATAGATTGAATATAAAATGTATAGACATAAACTACGGTATCCCAAAAAAACAAAAACAGCATATGGACAAATTTGTATGATACTCGGATGTTCATGCCAACTTCTTCAGGCATAACACTTGGACATTCAGATCTTGGCACATAATGTAACACAAAAACGAGAGAAGAAAAGAGGGGAAATAAGAAACATGTAGCTTGAAAAAACAGGAGATCGTGGACAAAAAAAAAAAGACAAAAGGGTGATAAACTAACAACACTTGCCCCCAGAGTTGCCATTCAGACCGGAGCCTTGCTGGTCTATATTAACGCCCTGAGAACCAGATTGTTCAGTCTTGGAAGTGTCCATCCCTTTCTTAATATCCGATGCAAGGCTGTAGAATGCCTTCTCAATGTTGATGTTGTTCTTGGCTGAAACCTCGAGGAAGGGAATACCGAGTTCATCGGCGAGCTGCTGGCCTTGTTCAATAGAAACCGCCCTTTTCTCCTCCCAGTCGCACTTATTTCCAATGAGAATCTTGTGTACACCTTCACTGGCATGTTGCTCGACGTTTGAAAACCAGGTCCGAATGTCTAAATAAAATGGTAAGACACACATTCAGCTGATGGGGGGAAGGGAAGAGAATCCTACTTTGGAATGATCGTTCATCTGTCACGTCATAGACCAGCAGAATACCCATGGCACCTCGGTAATATGCCGTCGTGATAGTGCGGAAGCGCTCCTGGCCTGCAGTGTCCCAAATCTGCAACTTCACCCTCTTGCCGTCCAACTCGATCGTACGGATTTTGAAGTCAATCCCAATTGTAGTGATGAATGATGGGGTAAAGGAGTCTTCGCTGAATCGCAACAGACAACATGATTTACCCACGCCAGAGTCCCCGATCAACAACAGCTTAATCTATAACAAAGTTAACACTGGGCTTTTTTCTGTGGGGGGATTTGTGTTTTGAACGAATACTGACCAGGAAATCATAATTCCGTGTGCCAGCCATTATGGATTATGGCGATATTTGGGTAGAAGTTAAGCGCGCTGAAGCTAGTAGCACCGAAGATGGATAGATAGGAGAGGTGATCCGCAAATTCGGTAAGTCGGGTAGCAAGAGGTATTGGTTTTGATGGAGTGGTTTTGGGGTAAAGCGGAAGAAGTAGACGCTGCTGCAGGATGAATCGGAGCAATCAGGTGGTTTAGGTTGATGGGTTTCTCAAGTTGGCCCTAGGACTTATCAGGAGCTTTCGTCAAATGCTGGAACTAATCCAGGCTGATAAAAGGGAATATGAAAGTGTAGATTTCTTAGGCAGAGATCCACAACCAAGCATGAGCTAAAGATTTTGGACTGTTTTATGGGAAAGGAGGTCAAATGATGCACCTGGAGGTGATGACGGGTAACGCAACTACGGTAAGGAGAATGTTATGTAAGCAGTCGGACGAGTAACTATATTTCAAGGCTCAACCCTAGAAAATACTACAACTGTATACAGATGATTTGCGTAAATACATATGTAACCCATACTCTAATGTTAATCTATAAAAACCGAGTAATTGGGAAATAACCATGTTGTCATTAACACCTATTGAAAATACGCCCACCTCATCCGTTCGATCACGCGAAGTTGCTTGTCCACTCCATTCTGAACATTCAAAAGATCTTGGATGTCTTCTCGGAACTCCTCGTACTGTATGCTCCCAGAAATTATCTTCACATGTTGAAGGAGAGCCTCTGCTTCACAGATCAATTGTCCAGAGTCCTTGTAAGCAACAGTCCCATTGGATAAAACCGCAGAAGAAGTCAAAATGCGGGCCATATTCCTGCATGTTTGAGATTAGCCCTATGAAAAGTTATACACCAGTTCGAGAACAACATACCGCAATCCACGTTTTAGTTCATGTCGCTGCTTGCCCTTTCGTAATCCTCGTCGGCTGCCGAGAAGGCTACCTAGCCACCTCATGGTCGCAAAGGAAACCAAGATTCCAGGAGTCAACCCAACAAACCTAAATGACATTAATGGTTAGTGAATAAAAGGGAGCAAAAAAATCAAACAAAAGGGGACACATACCCAAATACAAGCTCCTGGCTCTTCAGCAAAGAATCGATACCACTGATGGCAATTTCCACGTCGACCTTTGTTTTCTGGATCTGGATCAGGAGGGCACGAATGAGATCGCCTCTAACGGTTCCAAAAAATGGTGACCGCAGGTCCCTTTCATATGCCCTTAGAACGGGAGTCAAATCACCCTCCTTGACAGAATTCACGATGGCGGTGGTATCCGCCACCACACCCTGGTGAAGATCCGGGCGGTCACGGACAAAGTCCACTACCATTCTCTCTAGACTCGCTCGATCAGCCAGCAGGCTATTCTTGCTCATTATCGCAATCTCGCTTTTTTCGTCATGTCTGATTGTCCCGATGAGTTTGCGGATTGGGTGCACAACCCAGTTACCCCAGAAATCGACAGTGGTGGAACCGATATTGACAATCGACTGGAGGATTTCCTCACGCCGGTTGGTCAAAAATTTCATCGATGCACTTCCTGAAAGGAGAGCAGCGGAGACCGGTAACCAATAGCGGACTATGCGTGAAGGGCGCCCGTGGTGACGAATAAATAATGACACTGAAGTGGTATGGTTTGGCAACTTCTCTCGCAGAACATGCACAAGTCGTTCAATCAAATCCAAAGGTTTATGCACTGGATTCTCCCCTTGTGTATGCATTTCAATGTTGTCAATAGCTCCCTCCAGAGTGGCAAATACTCCCTGTTCCAATTCCTGGGTGCTAGGCTCAAGTGCCATCTGCTGAAAAATGGCTTCGATTAAAACCACTGCTCTGTGAACTACATCGCACCATTGGGCATTGATGGTCCCGGGGTATAAACTCGCGGAGTCATTCGCTTCGAAAAGATGCCATCCCTCCATTAGAAGGCCAAGGCTGCTGGTGTGAAGGTCTTTCATTTCCAGGAGTAAGTCTCGTTTCTGTCGCATTTCTGCCCGAGATGACCGAATAGGAGATAGCAAGTTAGCGCGTATGGAGTGTCCTCCGAGTTTCCACGCACTTTGGCGGGCAATCTGGTAAAATCGGGTCCACCTAGCAGTGATGGATGGGGCTCCTTGATAGGTTTGAGCAACGCAGACATCCTTCGTCCACCGGCAAAATTGCGCTGGAGATTTCTGGACGGCATACAGACCGCTATACCAGACAGATCCTAGCATCTCGCCCCAGTAATAGGTCTCATCATGAAGTTGAAGTGTTTGATCCAAGAGGGTGTTCATGACCAGTCCTGATGCCTGAATGGCAGCCTTTGCAGCCACTATCCAGACATAGTCCGAGAGTTGTGCATTATTTCCTTCACCGGAAGTGATCTGTACTTGGAGGCGAGAGAAAGTACCCGAAAGTAAGTCTGCCAACCGATTGGGAGATAGAAGGGATTGGGTCTTGGAAGTCACCGAAATGGTGTTGATGAGATCTTGCAATTGACCAATTGAGTCAAGAGATTCGGTAGATAAATCTGTGGCGTCTAATCTCTGCGATCTTGCAATCTGTTGTTGAAGGCGATCAAGCTGAGTGTTGATGCCACAAACAGTTCTGTGGGGAAAAAAAACAATTTGAGTATGTAGTATTTTTTGTGGTTTTTTGGTTCCTTTTTTTCATCCGGGAATTGTGTCACACTTACTCTCGTATAACAGACATCCCAGGATCTTCCAATGGTATGAGGTATACCCTCAAAAGCTGACCATAGTACCTAGAGAGGTACCTCTGTATGGATGTAAGGAATAACAGAAGGATTAAGGTTGATGTCGTCATGCATAGAACAGTGTAAACGGTGTAAACAGTGCAAATATGTGCAAACTATGCAAAGTGTGCAAACTGTACTCGAGCCTACTCAGTGGAAAACATACTAGGTCACGGGGTCATGTAGATGTGTACAACATATGGAGTATCCGTACATAGTTTTGAAGCCAATCTCCAAAAGAATAAGTCAAATATGAAATCGTAAGATGTATAGAAATAGTTGTTGGATTTCAACCAAACAAAAGCAGCGAATTCCACATTACCTGATTTTATGCAGGTGGGGTGATCTCGGATATCGGCTTACCAGTGGCCTTACCCCTACGTTCAGGGGGAAAAAAAAAGTTGATCTCGCCACGTCGGGATTGGACTATCCTTTATCTCCTCTTAATCTTCTCCCTTTTTCTTTTATAACCTCTGATCAATCTGGCTTTGGTTGGGCGTCTATCTTCCATTTCTTCCCTTTTTCTTTTTTTTTTTTTCTTCCTGCTTCCTGCTTCCTGATTCCTGATTTATCCTTTTCTCTTTACTTTCTGAGAACAACAACCTTGACAATGTACGTTGATCACGTCCTTTACCTGTCATAGTACCTAACATCCCTTGTAGGAATTCAACAGTCTTGTCCTCAGGGACATACTGGGGCCAATTCGAGGAGATTGGCAAATACAATGCCGACCTGAATGTGGCAGAGAGGTTGTGGGCAGCCTGGTACGCTTGGATGCAGAATGATGTCCTGGCCACTGGAATTATGTCATTCGCCATGCATGAAATTGTCTACTTCGGTCGCTCGCTGCCCTGGATTTTCATCGACACATTGGGCCTATTCAATCGCTACAAGATTCAGGGTGTAAGTAGCACCTTTCAATCCATTGGACCACCTCTAATACCATACAGAACAAGATCCCATCGCTCCGGGAACAGTGGGATTGCGCCAAATTCGTCCTCCTGAGTCATTTTACTGTCGAACTGCCCCAGATCTGGTAAGAATTGAATATCTTCCACATTTTGGAATTTTTGAGGATCTAACGTGCATGCTAGGCTCTTCCACCCCCTGGCCCAATACTGTGGACTCTCAACTTCGGTCCCATTCCCTACCCTTTGGACCATGGCATATCAGATTGCAATCTTCTTTGTGATGGAGGATACCTGGCATTACTTTTCCCACCGGGCTCTTCATTGGGGTCCACTGTACAAGGCTATACACAAAATCCACCACCAGTACTCGGCTCCTTTCGGCTTGGCTGCTGAATATGCCTCGCCGATTGAAGTGATGATTTTGGGCTTCGGCACTATCGGGTGTCCGATCGTTTGGTGTGCTATGACAGGTGAACTGCACATTCTTACCATGTACATCTGGATCGTATTGCGCTTGTTCCAGGCCATCGATGCTCACAGTGGTTATGAATTCCCATGGAGTCTTCACCATTTCCTTCCATTCTGGGCTGGTGCCGATCACCACGATCTCCACCACGAGAAGTTCATCGGCAACTATTCAAGCAGCTTCCGGTGGTGGGATTATGTTCTTGACACGGAGTACACCCCAGATGCGCTGAAGCGCCGAAGGGAGAACAAGGCCAAGGTTTCAAAGGCCCAGTAAGCAGTTTGCATGTTTTACCTTTCTTCGTGCACCTTATGTCTGCCTTCTCAAATGCCTATTCGGGTATTTCTCTGCGGTGTTCGATCCTGGATATCGTCCAATGAGTGTATAGTTTCTCACAATACTTATTATCTTCAGGATAGTAATGTGATAATGTATTTAATATTCCAATCCGCCTTGTGATAGGATGAGCCATTCTAGATTTTCAATGGAACCTATACTAATAATATATTCCTACGGCGTAAGAATGATCACTACTATGTTGTCCACAGACAACGGTTCAACTATCTACATGGCAACATGCGCAACTGCAGGTTCGTGTCCTTCGTGCTCGGGTGTGTTGTCGATCTTAATTGTTTTCTTATCACCCAGGTGATGTACTTATATGATAGTAATATAAGACGATGATGATTCTGAATAATAACCGTGCCGAGCGCCTAACATAATTCTTTGTGTTAGTGTGCCTAGACTGCGACATTGTTAGACCCATAAAAAACATTTAAGAGGGCCGGTGTAACGGGTTAGACCCGCTTCCTACTACTATATGGCCCTGCCACATAGCCTTCCCTTCCCGCACGCTTCCGTTCTGCCACCGCCTTACCCGTCATCCTGATTAATATCCCGCTTACTTCATTCCTTCCCTTCTCTAAGCTTTTTATAAACAGCATGTCGACTCAGTCAGTATTGAATCAATTTGACTTCGTTCCTTCACAATTACTGATAATATTAATATATCTATGGATATATTAAATCTGGTAAACTATAATATGACTCACCTCTAAGTCGCCATAAATCATGAGATAATGGAATATCATCGATTATCTTATATTTACCTCCTAAACGATCTATAAAAAGGCGCTGATTTACACTCTAATGTAATCTGAACATGCTTCCTGATATATTATTAATATATACATATCCTCATCTCCTCCTTATCTCCTATTTAGGATAAGTATAAACTCGCTTATTAATATCTTATATAATTTGCTTATATAAGATATAACTTCCCTAACGTGTTCGGTAAGCGAGCGGCGCACGCAAGCGAGTGGCGCACCTAACCCAAACCATTGGATTCAACTATATTTATCTTAACCAAAACATCATTAAATTAATTCAACCAAATTGATTTATCTAGCTAGGCATCTATTAATTTTATGCCCTATTTCTCCATAACCACTACACTTTAGGGAGGCCCGCGAACGTGGTTATAAAGCCGGTGATAGGCTTCTTCGTGGAGGGGAGGGAGGTGCTTTAACTACTTCCACCGGCTCAGTAATTAATTAAGAAGCTTCTTAAACTGAGAGGCCTTCTTCGGCAGGTATCTGCCTTCAGGATCGAGTGCGCTTTTACTTCTGCTTCTCGTTAGCGGCACGTAATTCGCTTACTTCTTTCTTAAGAAGTGCGGCGGATTATATAGTGATCTGGCATGCCTTTAAAACCTGATTTATCGCGTAATTTAGCGGGCTCGGAGGGCTCCTCGATCTAGCACGAAGTAAAGCTTTAATTAACGAAGCTTACTTTTATAATTACACGTAGTTCGAGGGCGTTTTTAGGTCCTAATCGCTTCCTCTACTCGGAGGGGGGTCGGGGTTCGAAGCTGAATATTAAGCTTCGAAAGCACTCTATTAGGTGAAAAAGGCACTAAACCAGCTGCTCCGAAGCTATTTTTAATAGTCTCCGATTTAAAGGCCTTAGTTCGTGCGAGGGGGTATGCTTCCAAGATCGGTAGTAGACAAAGGTCCTTAGGGCTTGTTACTTGAAGGTGATTGCCACGTACTGTATGAGTTGGTATATTTAAAGAATGGATATCCACATCCATCCAGGCATAAGTTCACTTTTTTTTGTCAAATTCCACTGCTCATAGACATTAATTGTGAGAATATGACTTATAGTTTTGTCGAAATCAAGTTTATCGATATGGTTAATTCCGGTCCGCATTTTCGTCTCGACTAGCCGACCATATGATCGTTTTAACACCGTAAAACAGCTAATATCGAGAGGCTATAAAAGGTGAGAGGAGTGAGGTGGCATAACGGCCGTACCGATCGAAGCACTATACGCGTAAATTCTCATAAATTAACAGAGATTAAGGAGGAATCTCTTAAGAAATGGATTCTCTCTATGGATTCTCGTGGATCAGCCCCTCGCCCTGCTACTATATAAGAAATGGCGAATCTTCTCCTCGAAAAGCGCGGAATAACCCCGATTATTTTAGTCGGCGAAAACTGGGTTATAAATTTTATGAAACGACACCCTATCCTCTCCTCCCGATTCTTAAAACGCTATAATCACGACCGTGCGATATACGAAGACCTAAAAATCATTCGAGAGTGGTTCGATCTTATTTAAAAAATAATCCTTTAATTTAGAATCGACCCCGATAACGTTTATAACTTCGATGAGACCGGTTTCGTAATAGGGTTAATCGCTACGGCGAAGGTGATTACGAGGAGTAAACTCCCTAGTTAGCGCTCGCTTTTATAGCCTAGAAATCGTGAATGGGTGACTATTATTAAGTGTACGAATGCTTCGGGGTAGTCCCTCCCTCTGTGTGTGATTTTTAAAAGTAAAGTCTTCCTCGAATCTTAGTTCGACGGCCTTCCGGATAACTAGCGATTTAAAGTTAGTCTAAACGGTTAGACCTCTAATAAAATTAGACTTCGCTGGCTTAAAAAGCTCTTTATTCCGACGACTTCTTCGCGTATAAAGGGAGGGTATCGACTTCTAGTACTCGACGGTCACGGAGGTCATTTAACCCTAAAGTTCGATAAAATTTACGAGTAAAATAAAGTGATACCGATCTATATGCCTCCACACTCCTCTCACCTTTTATAGCCTCTCGATATTAGCTATTTTACGGTGTTAAAACGATCATATAGTCGGCTGGTTAAGACGAAAATGAGAAATAGAGTTAACTATATCGATAAACTTAACTTCCTCGAAGCATACCCCCTCGCACGAACTAAGGCTTTTAAATCGGAGACTATTAAAAATAGCTTTAGAGCCGCTAGTTTAGTGCCTTTTATACCTAATTAAGTGATCTCGAAGCTAAATATCCGTCTTCGAACACCGACCCCCCCTCTAAGCCGGGGGAGCGAATCGAGTCGGAATTTTATACTAAAAACACTAGCTATAGAGAAAGAACTACGTCGATAGGCTTCGTTAATTAAATCTTTACTTCGTATAAGATCTCGAAGTCCACCTAGCCCGTTAGATCGTGCATTAAACTAACTTATGAAAGGCTTCCGTTTTATAATACATAACGCTCTTTTACTAGCGAAAGAAAATAAGGAATTACGCGCTAAAAATGAGAAGAAGAAGTAAAAGCGCACCTAATCTAGAAGGCATATACCTTCCGAAGAAGGTCTCTTAATCGAAGAAGCCTCTGCATTAATTATGCAGTAACAGGAAGCAAGTGAAGCACCTCCCCCCGGTCCCGGCATACCTGGAGAATCGGCTATTCGGCCACCTACGCGGCCCCCCCCCCCCCCCCCGGGGGTGTGGAATATGTAGATTACCGGGGCATAGAAGAGAAACATGTCCAGATAGACCACTTAGTTAAATTAATTAATTTAATGGCGTTATGGTTAGGATAAATGGATTTAAATAATGTAGACTGGGTGGTAGTGGCGGCTCGCTTGTGAAATACGTTAAGTATTAACTAATTATTAGATCTTATAACTTTATTTATGAAAAATAAAGCATATCCATATACACCATCTAAAAAGATAGTTCCTAATCGTGCCACGCGCCTAACACGCACCGAGAGTGGTGTTAGTGCGCCCCACTAAACGTCAGTAACCCACCGAACGTCACATTTTTAATAAATTATCCATTTACCATATATTTTACTACTACTTTACGATGCTAATTCTAACCGAAAATACCGAGAAAAGACTCCAGGAAGCAGTCTAATGCTTCCACTAAGCTACGAAGCCTAATATCGCTAAATTAGCGCGAGAATTCGACGTTCTATGTCATCTGCAGAGAGCTAGGATTCGCGGTCGCCAGACTATTTCCGACCGCGCGAAAGGAAGCAGATCTCTGAATAAAATTTAGAAAAAAGCATTAATTAATTGGGCTAAAATCCTAGATATTTCCTCTATATACCCTCCCCCGGATATAGTGGAAAAGGCTGCTAATACGCTTTTAAAAAAACGCGGGTTCGGCTCAGGTTATCGGTCATAATTAGGCCTATCGCTTCATTGAGCGATTACCCCCTAATCTTAATTATATTAACTAAAAAACGAAGGAGAAATCAAGGATAGATAGCGAGGAATTTAGCCCTTTATTCCTTTAGTATAATAACCTTTCCCGGGTTATAGAGGAGCATTAATTCCTACCCCACGAGATCTATAATTAGGACGAAACCGGGTTTCGAATCGGCGAAGGGAAGTACTAGAGGATCGGGAGCGAATTAGTGGCATAGTGGGTGGTTGAAGTGGTGTGGTAATTCATGGACGTGTTTTCGTGTCGCTGATCCACTCGGTGGTGTGATCCACTCGGTGGTATGATCCACTCGGTGGTGAAATACGTTACTTTATTTAATAAAGTAAGAGCTATACTTATTTAGACTTAAATTATAATTTGATATCTTAAATAACGATGGTCTGTGTGGGCTTTTCCTTGTAGCTGAATGCTTTTTATATGCCACCTCTACACTATAGGGAGTTTAAAGAAATTTAGTAAACTTGTGAGTGAGGTTTATATATACTCTAGAGTTTTTGCCGTGTAATTTTCGATACCGCAATAATGCAAGTTTTTGATTTATTCGAGATTGATATATAATACCAAGAATGCTTATCGGTAGCTATCAGTAAGTAATTAAATAAAGCAAAGACGTTAGTTGTTGAGATATATGTGTAGTAGATATCGCATTTACTATGTGTTTCGGGGTGGACCACTGGGTTATATGGACCACCCGCTTACTGAATACGTTACTACTATATACTGTGCTAGATATATAATTAACCCTAGTAAGGAGCATTTTACTGCCCTTAATAGGATCTGGAGATATCTATTAGTATATCCTTATTTAGGTTTAGTATATAACTGCTTAGGAAAAGATCTATATATTAAGGGACACTCTAATTTAGACTAGGGATATGATTTAGATTAAAGAAAATCTACTTCCGGCTATATATTTAGTTTATCCCTAGATATAGAATTAAATAATCCTATAAGCTGAGATTCTTAGCTATGAAAAACTATTAGCACTTAGTATCCACGAAGCAGAGTATATAGCTTTAAAAGAGGCCACTGAGGAAGCTATACACCTAGCTAATATATTTAATGATTTAAGTATACAGTTAGAATTAGGATACACTACTGGTATAGTTACCAGAAATCTTAGTTAATAATAATTCAGCTAAGAGATTAGCTGGGAATCCAGAATTTCATTCGAGATTAAAGCATATTAAAATTATATACCATAAGTAATAATAGAAGGAAAGGTTAAATAACGTATTTCACCCCCAAGTGGCGCACACCCCCAAGTGGCGCACACCCCCAAGTGGCGCACACCCCCAAGTGACGCACCCCATCTAACCCATTAAATTTAAATGCATTTATCTCAACCATGACGCCATTAAATTAATTCAACTAACTGAATGGCCTATCTGGACATGTCTCTCTTCTGTGTCCTGGCTTCCTACATATTCCACACCCCCGGGGGGGCCGCGTACGTGGCTGAATAGCCGATTCTCCAGGTATGCTAGGGCCGGGGGGAGGTCCTTAAGTTACCTCCTGTTACTGCATAATTAATGCAGAGGCTTCTTGAACTGAGAGGCCTTCTTCGCCGGGTATCTGCCTTCGAGATCGAGTGCGCTTTTACTTCTGCTTCTCGTTAGCGGCGCGTAATTCCTTGTTTTCTTAGGCGAGTAAGATAGCACCTTGCATTATAAGACGGAAGGCTTTTATAAGCTGGTTTAATGCACGATCTGACGGACTACGCGGGCTTCGAGATCTTATACGAGGTAAAGCTTTGATTAATGAAGCCTATCGACGTAGTTCTTTCTCTGTAGCTAGTGTTTTTAGCGTAAAATTTCGACTTAATTCACTCCCCCGACTTAGGGGGGGGGGGGTAGGGGTTCGAAGTCAAATATTAAGCTTCGAAATCACTTAATTAGGTGTAAAAGGTACTAAACCAGCAGCTTTAAAGCTATTAATAATAGTCTCCGATTTAAAAGCTTCAGCTCGTGTAAGGGGGTATGCTTCGAGGAAGTTAAGTTTATTAATATGATTAATCCCGTTCCGCATCTTAGTTTTAACCATCCGACCGTACGATCGTTTTAATACCGTAAAACAGCCCACATTAAGAGGTTATAAAAGATATGATAAATGCGCTGGCATATAGATTAGTATCACTTTATTTCGCTCATAAATTTCGTCGAATTTAGGTGTTAACTGACTTCCGTGGCCGTTAAGTATTAAAAGCCGATACCGTCCCTTCGTACGTAAAGAAGTCGAAGGAATAAAGAGCTTTTTAAGCTAACGAAGTCCGATTTCATCAGAGGTCTAGCCGTTAGGACTAACTTCGAAACGCTAATCCTCCGGGAGGCCGTTAAACCATGATTTAATAAAGACTTTACCTTTAAAAATCATACACGGAGGAAGGGCCTAGCTAGAAGCATTCGTACATTTAACCACTGTCACCTATTCACGATTTCTAGGTTATAAAACCGGCCTCCGACTATAGTATTCACTCCTCGTAATAACCTTCGCAGTTATAGTTAATCCTATCGCGAAACTAGTCTCGTCGAAGTTATAGATATCATCGGGATCGATTCTATATTAAAGGATTATCTTTTAAACTAAATTAAACCACTCCCTAATGATTTTAGGGTCTTCACATTTCGCACGCTCGTAGTTATACCGTTTCGAGAATCAGGAGAGGATAGGATGCCGTTTCATAAATTTTATAACCTAATTTTCGCCGACCGAAAGAACCGGGGTAGTTCCACGTTATTTAAGGAGAAGATCCGCCATTTCTCGTACCATAGAGGGCCGGGGGGCTGCTCCACGAGAATCTATAGAGAGAATCCATTTTTTAAGAGATTCCTCTTCAGTTTATGTTAATTTACGTAAATTAACACGAGAAATCGCGAGGTTTAGTATACCATGAAGGCGGCGACGGAAGGTGGATTCGGATATATTAAAACGGCGTGCCACTTCACGGATTAAAGAGATTTCTTGATTCTTAAAAGCCTGGATAGCTAGTAAGATCCTACCCTCTTGCTCTATTGAATTTTTAGAGTTTTAGGGGCGAATTGGTGGCATGGTGGGTGGTTGAAGAAGAAAGGGTTAAATTAATTGACGCGTTTTGGATGGGGTGCGTCACTTGGGGGTGTGCGCCACTTGGGGGTGAAATACGTTAACCTAAATACCTTCTAAGTATATGCTGACTGAGTTCTTGATAAAGAATGTTAATAATACTCTGCATAAGTCTTTAATAGATCTAGCGAGACTAAATACTTTATAAAGACTAAAAAATGTTATAAAGCACTCTTTCTGAATATAATATTTTATCCTATAAGGTTTTAATCATATATTAGTTTTAATGAGACTATATAGTAATATAGTATATACCTATAATCTCTATATATATATATAAGGATTAAGGGGCATCCTGGTATAATAGTATATCATAGCAGAGTATAATGGTGTGAAGGAAGTCATATATAAATTACTGATAATATTAATACATCTATGGATATATTAAATCTAGTAAACTATAATATGACTCACCTCTAAATCGCCATAAATCATGAGATAATGGAATATCATCGATTATCTTATATTTGCCTCCTAAATTATCTATAAAAAGACGCTGATTCACACTTTAATGTAATCTGAACATGCTTCCTAATATATTCTTAATATATACAGTCAGTGATCATTAGTATTATACCCTAGTACATAAGACCCACTTCTTTTCCGCCAGTATAAACCCCCTGAATTCCTATCTACTTAGTAGCTAGTATACCAGCCTTCATATTTAATAACCTCTTCCACATGGTGCGGCATAGTCTCAGCTAGATTGATAAAGTGACGAATTGTTAACTTCTCCTATGTTTCCTGTGCAGCATCTACTAGCTCTCCCCACGTATTCTCATTATTAGGCATATCACGGAGCCAGGGTCGTAGCTTTAATATATCGGTTTTTAATAACGCCCAGAGGTTCTTAATTAGGTTTAAATTAGGTGGATATGGAGGCCACTCTATCACGGTTATATTTATCTCACGAAGGAGGCCCTTATCGATATACGCTGTATGTGTAGGCGCGTTATTATGCTGGAAAATAGCATCTGGATTTATAGGTAAAGTAGGCAGGATTCTCTGATATAAATCATAGATAACCTCTTGTATAATACCCTTCCGTGTCGCATTAGGGTCTCTAAATAGAGGTATAAGGCCAATCTTTCGTGGAGCACCTAAGAAATAGGTCTAAAACATTTGTTTTATCTGTTTTCCTTTTAAAAGAGTCATTTAAACGCCCTGATCTCGTTCCTCGAGCTGTCCTTTAGGAGGGATAAATGTCCACTCTTTCCTAGCACCTTAGCCGCGTTTAATTATTATTTCATCTGACCAGAAAACCCTCTTCTAATCTTCCGGTGTAAAATGGCGGTAGGTAAGAGCCTAATTTAAACGCTTCATAGCATGAATCGGTATAAGATAAGGCCGTTCCATCTTCCGCTATTTATAGAGCCCCATTTCGTGCGTTAAGCTCTAGATTAAGAAGGCCTTAACCTTATAATTAACCTCAGTAAGTAGATCTTCACGGGTAATACTAGGGTTATTCTGGATTATATCGTACACACGGTCTCGGTCTTCCTCCGTCAGCTTACGAGGTGCCCTAGAGCGAGTAATAGATACACCGTGACAGCGTTTCGCGCCCTGCCGTAAGGTATAGTGGATAGTCGAGAGAGGAATATTGGGAAAAGCGTATTTTTGGATACGTTTAGCACCCCATTTTGCTGATCGCTTTAGCTCACATATCCGCTCGCGGATATAGGGAGTAGACTTCGGCATAACCCACTCTAACCCGGACCTAACCTAACCCAACCTAACCTAAAATGGGGTTTAGGTCCATTGCTTCGGCCTAACGATAGGTTTTGGGTTATGAGCTATAACCTAAAACCCATTAGGTAACCCATTAGGGCCCTAATATAGTGTAAACCAAATAAACAGACTTCTAGCGTATAACTGCATAATTAATGCATTTTTTTGCTTATAATATTAAGTATTTTGCTTACAGCGCTCTTCTAGAAAAAACTGAGAATAAATTAAATGATTAAATCAGGATATATTTTTCTAATATTACTTAAAATCCTTATCTGCTCTGCTCTTACGCTTCCTCCCTGGGGCCCGTCTCTGAGTTATAGTCTCTGGTAACTCTGGCTCTGTCACCTCTATATCTATATCTATTAAATAAGGAGATGTCTCTCGCGGTCTATTATCTACTCCCTCTTCCTCTTCATTATCACTAATTAGGTTAAGCTTAGTATCCTCTATATATTCATCGTTCTGCTCCTTCGCCGACTCGATCTTAGCTAGTGTAAAGAACTACTCGAGCTACTTTACCTTACTTAGTATCCTTAATATTAAATCTTATTATATATAGAAATAACATAAGCTCCTCGATTATTTCGGACTTTAGACGACCACGGCGGTAGTGATAAACATCCCGAGCAGTATTAAAGAGCCGTTCGACACTAGCACTAGTTACTAGGATAGAGAGAATATTACGAGTAAGTAACGCGATCGTAGGGAAACGAGATTAGTTCTCCCGCTAGAATTAAAGAGGTTTAATATTAATTAGATCTAGTAGTATAAATATATTAGTATTATCCTATATAGGGAAGAAATAGATTATGAACATACCACTATCGAGGTATTAAGTCATCTTATTACTAGCTAGCTTTACGGATATCTTATTACTCTTTAGCATCTTATTTAGCCTAAAACTAGATAATACTATTATTAGAGTATTAGTCGATCCTTAATTTATTATAAGACGCTCTTAATACGGAATTAATAATTCCTAGAACGATTTCCGGTAGGTATCACGCTAGTGAGGCTCCTAATTATTAGATAGAAAGAACTAAAATCTGCTATTAGGTGCTAGCATTATCCTAACTATATAGATATGTCCTTTAAGATTATCGGCTTAAGAGTAGTACTCATTAAGTTTTAAGCGACTAGCTATAAGTGCTTTAAGCATATCTGATTTCCATAGAACACGCTTACGTTTAAGCAGCGCCTCTGCTTTCAAAAAGTGATTAAAGAGGGCATTATAAATCTTAAAGATAAGATGTGTTATGACCTCCTTTATCTTCGAGAGCTCTGTTATGTAGTTAAAGAATGGCCGAGTGATTTATAGAAGATAGTTAATTTAACGCTATTCTTAATTATTAAGTAATATCTCCTTATAGTTAGTCATACTCCTCACAGAAGGGTTAGAAGAAACTCTATAGTCTCTTTATACGACGAAGCATTAAGGTAGAATTCCACCGAGTCCTTACGTCCTAGATTAGAATAAGCTGGGATCCCTTTTCTTAAAGTCAGAGAAAGACCTAGCGTTACGGACTTATATAGATATACATAATAAGATAACGGACCTTATTTAAGGTGTATAAGATCCTCCGTGTCTAGTGCTGAGCATTTACCTTTACTACAGATGACTTCTGGTTAGTCCACTTTATTTCTGCATTCTCATTTAGAGGGATGGCCTTTAAACGATTAAGGAGCTAGTTTAAATAAAGCTAGATAACATAGGTAAGATAGGGTATTCGGATTACTATCACATCGCTAGAGAGCGCCTACTAAATAGCTTTAACCATTATCTTATTATTCGTTATATTATTAGTTATGACTAAATACCCGATCCTAGATCTTATGCTTAACTAGAGTTTTAAGGAGTATACCACTTAGATTTAAACCGGTATAGGAGCCATAAAGTGGTTTAAATCTAAGTAGAACCTCTTAGTATACCTAGTTATTATTAATAAAATAGCCAGTAATAGCTATAAACGCCTAGTTATATAGAGAAGTCTAGTAATCTAATGCGATCGAGATTTTTACGTCGTTAGGTAGTGTTTAGAGGATAGATTTCTGTCGTTCTATAATATTATTATATAAACGACGACGTATTATAGTAGTAGAGGGTATCGGAGGGAGAGATAGTGCAGAGCGGGCTAATCGGAATAGCTTATGAAATGTTAGATGTTCGATAAGGTAGAATAGGAGTCGATTAAGGGTGAGAAATTAGAGAAGATAGTCTTCCTATACTAACTATGAAAAAGGAGCCTCCCGTAAGCCGTGATCCTATATATCTAGGTGTGTTAGGGAAATCGGATAACTAAATAAAGAGGTAAGGAGATCCTACTTTTAAAGGAACTAGGTAATTTCTCCTTTCCCTCCCTATTTAGCTTTACGATAGCCTACTATCTTTAAATGCTTTAATATTATTAATATACTATAATAGCCCTTTCCGCTAGGTGATAGAGAATAGGGATACTCTAGGATCTTTAAGCAGCGCTTATACATTACCTTTAGCGCACTATCTTTAGTATAGGTAACTTAGTCGAAGTTACTCTATATATTTAAATTACGATTTAAATCCTAGGAAATCTTACTTTTCTGCCTATAGTCGGTTTATAGCCACCACTTAACCCATTCTTTATATGCCATATTATCATAAAACATATATGCCTTTCTCCGATCGGGGCTAACGCGAGTAAGAGAGTGTGGAATCGGTAGAAGGTTAGAGGGCCGAAGGAAGTCAGTGTTAATAGCATTAAAAGGCTTAATTATAAGGTGGCTACTAGATGGGGTTAGAACTCGAGAAGAGGTATAAGATAGCTAAGGTTATCTGTATCCGTATCGTAAAGAGTAGGTAAAAAGTTAGAATGCTGGCTTTAGGACATTACGACCGAAAAGGGGAATACTATAGAGGTAAGGGGGAGAGGCAGAGAGAGTATATACTTATAAGAGAAGGGTATATGAACGGTAAACACCTTAGTCCTATAGTAAAGTAGATAGATTAAAAGGTATAAGCTATGATATTATATGATTGGCTATATAAGCTCTATTTAAATGGGTCTAACCTAAGAGAACCTAATAGGACCTAACGGGACCCATCGAAACCCGAGAGGACCCATTCATAACCCACTCCCCCGGAAGATCCCTTAAAAATGTTTCACTTACCAAGGTCTAACCACCCCCCCCCCCCCCTCCCAGAAGTGATTTTACGACCGCGGTCAGAAAATATAATTCGGAGCACATATAAAAAGTTGAATATAAAAGAAGAGAAATATAGCTTTAGTGTAATATTAATTATATATGAAATTAAATAAGAATAAGATATTTCTATTTATATTTATAGTTATCCTATAATATATATATACTCCCCTCTGCCATAAATATATATTTTTAACAGTCTACAGTTAATAAATGCTTGAATTAATAGAACACCACTATACCATGATTAATGTCAATTTTTATCGGTAATTAATATAATATAAAACCTATTAGCTTTAAATTCAGAGTAATTACATAAATTTTCTAACTTAATATCGTGATAATATAGTAATATTTAATGAATAAACCAGAACAGTTATAAAAAATAGTCATTTATTTGAATGACTCAGCATCGTTATGAACGCTAAGACATATATTTTATGTAAAAATGGGTTTAAATGGGTTGTTATTAGGTTATTGGGTTGGGTTAGGTTTTAGGTCGGAGGTTCCGACCTAAAATGGGTTCTGCCGAAGTCTAAAGCGAAGCATGGATGCTAATATGCTTTTAACCTAATAACTTACTCTTATAAAAATGGAATTAAAGAGGGCTCGTACTTCCATTGATTAATAGACTGCGCTAAAACCCGAGAATGGGCAAGAGAAGTCGACCCGTAACCCGAACCCGTAAACCCGATGGGTAGACTCGACTAACCCGCAACCCGCCCCGTAAAAACCCGCGGCTGCATAATTTTCCTAATTAAGCCATGGGGAAGTGTATAAAAATGCTGATTTATACTAATAAAATACAGTAATCTACGGCGGTTTTGTTTATACGTCTAAGGCACCCTTCGACTACTGCTATTTCTGACCGCGGTCAGAAATTATCTATGCATTGAAAACTCCCTTGAGACTACTGCTATCTCTGACCGCGGTCAGAAACTATCTATGCATTAAAAGATCCCTTAAGAATACTACTATTTTTAACCGCGGTTAGAAATTACGTCTTTATTAGGGTTATCGTACTATAAGCTAGAAACTATATATAGGTGGAGTTAGAAATATATATTTTATAGATATATATTTTAATAGGTTGTTATAGTTTTCGTGATTTTCTTAGTTCTTACGGGTTTTTATGCGGGTTATTTCGCGGGTTATTCGGGTTTCTGCGGGTTATTTCGCGGGTTATCCGGGTTATACTGCGGGGTTTACTGGTTATTATAGGCATTAACGCGGGTTTCTGCGGTTTTATATGGGTTTCTGCGGGCTCTACCCACTAAAGCTAAATCAGATAAGCTAATTATTATTATGTAGAGGTTTAGTACTACGATGTATTAACCCGCATTTAAACGCGATATAGTACCCTAGGATATATTACTAGGGTCTTTAAGATTCTTCCTATACGTGAGGCCCTTCTACTAAAATCTTTAACTCTACCCTTCCCCGATACTATATCTTAAAGCTAATATTCTGACGCGTTTTTATTATCTCTATATAATAGTGATATTAACCTTACCTACCTTACGCCTAAGAACGAGTAGCTCGCTACCATTTCTAAACCCTCTACTAGCCAGCTTATAATCGATTCATTTAACCCTAAGTTTCTACGCCCACTAATTCTACCCCTAGTCCCTAAAGGTCTTATACGTGTAGGACTAGACCGCAGAAAGGCATTTATTCTTTATAACGAAATGGTTAATAAAGAATTTATAGATTAGTGGATTAGAACATAATATAGGGGTCCTAGTAATACTAAGATTAAATAGGACTCGAAGCATTAGTTAAAATCATAGGATAAATTCGATTAGGTCGCATATAGCTCCGATAGCGCACCTAAGGTAATGTATAAGCGATATAAAGTAATCTTAGAGCATCCCTAATCCCTATTATTAGGGATAATAGCACGCTAAGGCACCTCTACGATAGGAAAGCACCTTAAAGGTACTAGCTATACTAAGGTAGCTCGACACTATACTCAGAAGTCGGGGATCACTCGGTTTATAAAGGCCATAATATGCTTATACCTTTCTTATTTAGTACTTTACTATTACTAATATATCTACCTTCTAGAACTAGGATTCCTTAGCACGGATAACGTTTAACTAGATAGCCTAGGAGGACTAGCTACTACGATTTCTTATAGTCGCTCGCCTCCTATTCCGGTTAATTAAGCACCCTAAATTTCATACATTAGTCGCACTTATATAAGCAGCGGATTCCCTACCTAAAATCCCCTCCGCGAAAATAATCAGACGCCGTCTTTAAAGCACTATATAAGAGCGCTAGCAGAGTATACTACGGAGGCTACCTAATATAAAACTATCCGTTACACTTAATTACCAGACCTTACCGTTCGTATAGGCCTTTATAGTAATTACTAGCTATTTTATTAACGAGGACTAGTAGTACCGTGAGATCCTTCTTAGATTCGAACCTCTCTACGGAACCCACTCTAGTGTAAACCTTAGTGTTATACTTACGGATATTCTTAAGAGGTATAATATTAAATATAAGGTACTTACGATCATAACCGATAATACTTCGAATAATAAAACATTAGTCGAAAGTCTCTAATAAGTAATGCCAGAAGATACCACTATTATTAGAGTTTTATGTATTACCTATATCCTTTAGCTAAGTCTTAATGAGTTACTTAGATATATAAAAGCGAGCCTAGTGAATAAGTTAACAGAGACTTAGTGGACAGAACAGCGGTCTTAGTCCGCCCGAACGAACGCGAGGCAGCATAAGCGAGAGATTATTAACACTTTAAGTAAGGTTAGTTATATCTGATTTCGTAATATTAATACCGTTTCTTATACCTTACTAACTATTTTACTAGGTTCGAAACCTCACTATATACGTGAATATAAGCCCCTAGCGACGGGATACATTTTACGCCTTTTAGACTAAATCAGCTAAACTCGCGCTAATATAAGATATTAAAACGCGATAGAACTCTACTTTTCTTATGCTCCGGCGTATAAAGCGGCTTCGCCCTTATTTTACGCCATTTTATGATAAGTATAAGCGATCGGACCTTACGTTAGATAACGATAAATAGCGATAGATCGAGTACCTTCTTTAGATCACCTAGCCTTTCTTTAAATTCACCCTTAAACTATTAAAGATAAAGGATACCACTACCTATCATATGTTTAAGATCTATAATAAGCTCTTCGAGCACCTTAAGTAATCTATTATATAGCTCCGACGTAAAAGGGTCCCTTAGAAAATAAATATGCTATAGGCTCTTAAAGCTATATAGTAGAAACTTAAGGACTATTACGCCGAAACAGATAATATCCGAGGTGATCTTTATATAATTAGAACTATGCTTACTCCTACTAATAAGCTTCGGTTCTTTTAAACCGATAAATGGGAAGAGTAATAGGCTTAGAGGTATCGACGTAGCTTTTAAGACTACCTTATACTATATAAGACACGTCTTAGAAGTACGCGGACGTCTCTACCGTCCTAGTCTTCGAAAAGGTTAGGGTCTCGCCTCGATATAATGCTCGGAAGTTAGTAACCTAATAACCTATCGCGTAATAAGCTCTTATAATATCTTAAAAGTGGTATATATAAAGTGTGACCACTAGAATTATAAAATATAGTACTAATATATAATAGATACGATTAATATATCCCCCCTTCTATTCTAGAAGGATAACTAACATCGATTCCTAGCTCTTATAAGCCTAGCCCGAGATATACTTTCGATTCTAGTAACTAGGGCGGGCGTTAAAAGGCTGTTTAACTCTGCTCGGGATATCTATCACTACCGCTGAGGTAGACTTAACACCGACACTATTTAGGATCTTATGATATACCTTTATACGTCGAGGTTTAACTTCGAAGAAGCCGAGTATACGTTTCTGAAGGAATTCTTCTCTCGCGATAAGGTCGAGACAGCTAACGAAGAGCAGAATGATAGTCTTTATATATGCGAGTTTAATCCGATTAGCGATAATAAGGAAGATAGGATAATAGTAGAGATTAGTAATAGAAGGGAGGATAAGCAGCCTACTCTATTAACTAGTAACGAGGATTAAGTTCTAGAGTGTGATATCCCACTACCTATACCTAAGGAAGGGAATACTTAGGTACGTGGATTTATTAGATCCCGGAAACGTATAAGGCAGGATAACGATAAATAGGAATACCATTAGCTTTAAATTAATAACTGTGTTATTTATAATCTAAGTATACATAGGAAATATAGTATAATAGTAGTAGTCGAAGAAGGTTTTAGGCACTATTTCTGACCGCGGTCAGAAATAGTATAGGCTAAAGTGGCTTTTCACGCATAAGTAATTTCTGATAGCCGTTAGAAATAGTAGTGGTGTATTAGAATTAGAGCGGGCTATAGGAGCTTTTACCCCCTTAAGGTGAAAAGGAAATATAATAAGATATAGGTAAGAAATGCATAATTTATGTAGATACGACTCTTCCTATGTTTACACTGTTTAGTAACCCGCATGGGTAACCCGTAAACCCGCGCGAGTTACCTAAGCTAACCCGAAACCCATTGCGGGTTATGAAAGTCGACCCGAAACCCGACCCATTTACGGGTTAGGTTTTTTCGGGTTTCCGGGTTTGCGGGTTTTGGCGCAGTCTATTGATTAAGTAAATGCTCTAAAAAATGCACGGGCTATTCTTAGAACCAAGCGCTCGGCCCTAGGCCCTACTAATGTAAATAAGTAGATTAAAAAAAGACTAGATGCTGATGCTAAGAAGCTAATGAGACTATAAGTAAAATAAGCCAAGGCTTTATAAGTCGAATAGTAGGCCTAATTAGAAAGGGAATTAGCTGATAACGAGTATGAAGCTTTAATGGCAGTAAGAGATAGTGCTGGTGGAAATTAGTAAATACAGTGACACCTCTAAAGTTTTAACACTCCCTAAAGTGGGGCTATGTTCACCGCCCTTACCGCCCGCTCTCTAGCGCGCTAAGAGACTTAGTATTATCTCGTGTTTTTACGCGTCCCCTCCACTAAATCTCTATTAAATTGCTATTTCTTTGATATTTACCGATGGCCCCTAGATCAGAGCTTACCCCTGCGCTTCGTGGGCGTATTTGTGAGCTTCATGACGCTGCTGGATGGGGATATAAGCGAATTTAAAAGCGATATCCTTTCGTATCTCTATATGGGATTCCATATACCATTTAAAAGGACCGCGAGAGGATCGGCGGAGTCACGAAACCACGCTCTGGACGTCCTCGAAAGCTAGATGAAGCCGATTAGGAGAAATTAAAGCGCGCTATCGCTGAGGATCCGAAGATCACTCGCGAAGATATGCTTACTGAAGTGTGGCATAAAGTTAAGCTACTTTTCTACGAAATCTTAACCATTTCTAATCCTTTTTTATAGGTTAAATATGAGTCGATTCGCCGTCTTCTTAATGCTGGAAATATGAGAAAATGGCGTTGCTTATGGCGCCCATAATTAAAAGATAAATGAACACGCGGCGAAACGACTCTAGTGGGCTTTAAAGTATCGTCACTTTACACCCGAGGACTGGGCTCGTGTTTACCGGTCTGATGAGTGCTCGGTTGAGCGAGGAATTAGTGTGAAAAGGGAGTGGACGTTTATACGCCCGAGGGATTAACTAAGAGAGAAGCAATGTTAAGGATTACCCTATAATTACCCTATAAGGGGAAGTAAGTGAAGCAGATGTTTTGGGGCGCCTTTTACGGTGACTTACGACTAGACCTGGCACTCACCCGCCCCGCGGGTCCGAGATTAGGAACCTCCACCCGCACCTCAGAGGGTCAGGGTCTAACCTTACCGACCCTGACCCTGACCCTGACCCTCTAAGGGTCCCTTGAGGGTCACCCGCATCGACCCTCATCGACCCTTAAATGCATAATTTCTCCCCGCCTTTCCTATTTCGGACGTATAAATTAGATGATTCAGCTTCTTAAAATACTGTTATTTATAGCTGTTCTGGTATACCTCTAAATTTTTCTTATCTTTTACTATAAAGACTTTCGAAATATAAAGAAATTAAATTATAAGCTAATACCTCGTATATCGTCACCTTAGGTTTCTTAGTATCGAGCAGAAAAATCTTATTAAAGGTTAGTTTTAATAGATAATGTGAAATATTTGTGGTGTAGTAGTTAAAATATATTTCTGAAGCAGACTAATAGTGATGCATATTATACGATGAGAAAGCGTCTTTTTATTTTTAATGTAAATAAACATTAAATAACTAACGTATTTCACTACCGAGTCGGCCACCCAATCTAACCTATGAATTTTAATTGCAATTATTTCAACGAAAACGCCATTAAATTAATTCAACTAACTAATCGGTCTATCTGGACAGGTTTCTCTTCTATGCCCTGGTAACCTGCATATTCCACACCCCCCGGGGGGGGGGGGGGGCGTACGTGGCTGAATAGCCGATTCTCTAGGTACACTGGGATCCGCGGGAGGTGCTTCACCTGCTTCCTGTTACTGCATAATTAATGCAGAGGCTTCTTCGACTAAGAGTCCTTCTTCGGAGAGTATATGCCTTCGAGATCTAGCCCG
The DNA here is from genome assembly GCF_028829455.1 of Penicillium robsamsonii. Lineage (NCBI taxonomy): Eukaryota > Fungi > Ascomycota > Eurotiomycetes > Eurotiales > Aspergillaceae > Penicillium > Penicillium robsamsonii. The sequence goes on from NW_026643221.1 coordinate 5,224,651, forward strand.
CTTTTACTTCTGCTTCTCGTTAGCAGCGCGTAAATCGCTGACTTCTTTCTCGAGAAAAGCAGTAGACTACATAGTGATTTAATAGGCTTTTAAAACCTGATTTATCGCGTAATTTAGCGGGCTCGGAGGGCTCCTCGATCTAGTACGAAGTAAAGCTTTAATTAACGAAGCTTACTTTTATAATTATACGTAGTTCGAGGGCGTTTTAGGGTCCTAATCGCTCCCCCTACTCGGAGGGGGAGTAGGGGTTCGAAGTTAAATATCTAGCTTCGAGATCACTTAATCAGGTATAAAAGGTACTAAACCAGCTACTTTAAAGCTATTCTTAATTATCTCCGATTTAAAAGCTTCGATTCGTGCGAGGGGGTATATTTCGTGGAAGTTAAGTTTATCGATATGGTTAATCCGAGTCCGCATTTTCATTTCAGCCAGCCGACCATACGATCGTTTTAACACCGTAAAACAGCCGATATCGAGAGGCTATAAAAGGTAAGAGGAGTGAGGTGGCATACAGATCGGTACCACCTTATTTTACTCACAGATCTCATCGAATTTCGGGGTTAAATGGCTTCTATGTCCGTCGAGTACTAGAAGTCGATACCTCCCCTTCGTACGTAAAGAAACCGTCGGAATAAAGAGCCTTTCGAGCCACTGAAGTCTAATTTTATCGGAGGTCTATCCATTCGGACTAACTTTAAACCGCTAGTTATCTAGAAAACCGTCGAACTAAGATTTAAGGAAGACTTTACCTTTAAAAATTATATACGGAGGGAGGGCCTATCCCGAAGCATTCGTACACTTAGTAGTAGTCACCTATTCACGATTTCTAGGTTATAAAACTAAGCGCCGACTAGAGAGTTCACTCCTCGTGATTACCTTCGCCGTAGCGATTAACCCTATCACGAAACTAGTCTCGTCGAAGTTATAAACGTTATCGGGGTCGATTCTAAATTAAAGGATTATTTTTTAAATAAGATCGAACCACGCTTAAATGATTTTTAGGTCTTCGTATTTCGCGCGATCGTAATTATAACGTCTCGAGAACCGGGATAAAAGAAGAGGGTTTCTTTTAATAAACTTCATAACCTAATTTTCGCCGACCGAAAGAACCGGGGTAGTTCTACGCTATTCGAGGAGAAGATTCGCTATTTCTCGTATAGTAGTAGGGCGGGGGGCTACTCTATACGAATCTATAGAGAGAATCTATTTTTAAAGCGATTCCTCCTTAACTCCTGTTAGTTTATGCGAATTTACGCGAGAAATCGCGCGGTGTTAAAGACCACGTAGTCTGTCTTAGAGAGTTAAACGTGGTACGTTAAATCGGCGCGCCACTTCACGAATAGAAGAGATTTCTTTATTCTTAAAAGCCTAAATGGCTAAAAGAATCCTACCCTCTTACTCTATTGAATTTCTAGAGCTTTAGGAGCGAATTAGTGGCATAGGGGGTGGTTAAAGATAAAGGGTTAAAATTAATGACGCGTTTTAGGTGGGGTGGCCGACTCGGTAGTGAAATACGTTAGATAGAAGTACTTCCTTAATAAAAATCTCAGAGAGAGTAGCACGTTATAAAGTAATTAATACTATTCCCGGGGGCTCCTCTACTTTAGTTCGTAGATTATTTTTTATAAGTAGTCCGATTTTTCTAGGAAATTCCTCCTACTATATCTCTAGAAGCTTAATTTTAATTAGTTCCTTTAATTTAGTATAGATAAAGGCTATAATAATATTAACGTAGTGTAGAAACCAGCCTTTTACTATAGTAATAGTAGTAAAAATCTTAAAGGATATAACGTATTCCACTACCGAGTGGGCCACCTATCCAAAACGCGTCAATTAATTTAACCCCTTCTTCTTTAACCACCCACCATGCCACTAATTCGCTCTTAACGCTGTATAAATTCAATAGAGTAAGAGGGTAGGATCTTACTAGCTATCTAGGCTTTTAAGAATTAAGAAATCTCTTTAATTCGTGAAGTGGCGCGCCGTTTCGAAGTCCCCCGCTCTACCTTATAACGCCGCCTCGCTGGTGATACCTTTCGTCCTAAAACACGCGCTAATAGTCATATATTAATAGAACTCGAGGAGGAATCTCTTTAAAAATAGATACTCTCTATAGATTCTCGTGGAGGGGCCCCCCGGCACTCTATAGTACGAGAAATAGCGGATCTTCTTCTTTAAAAGCGTGGAACTACCCCGGTTCTTTCGGTCGGCGAAAACTAGGTTACGAAATTTATATAACGGCATCCTCTCCTCTCCTCCCGATTCTTAAAACGGTATAACTACGAGCGTGCGAAATATAAAGACCCTAAAATCTTTAGGGAGTGGTTTAATTTAATTTAAAAGATAATCCTTTAATATAGAATCGATCCTAATAATATCTATAACTTTAACGAGACTAGTTTCGCGTTAGGATTAACTATAACTACGAAGGTTATTACGAGGAGTGAATACTATAGTCGGAGGCCGGTTTTATAACCTATAAATCGTGAATAGGTGATAGTGGTTAAATGTACGAATGCTTCTAGCTAGGTCCTTCCTCTAAATATGATTTTAAAAGGTAAAGTCTTTTTAAATCATAGTTTAACAGCCCCCGGGAGGATTAGCATTTCGAAGTTAGTCCTAACGGCTAGACCTAATAAAACCGCACTTCGTTAGCTTAAAAAGCTCTTTATTCCTTCGACTTCTTTATGTATAAAGGGAAGGTATCGGCTTTTAATACTTAACGGCCACGGAAGTCATTTAATACCTAAATTCGACGATATTTATGAGCGAAATAAAGTGATACTAATCTGTATACTAGCGCATTTATTATATCTTTTATAACCTCTTAATATAGGCTATTTTACGGTGTTAAAACGATCGTACGGTCGGATAGTTAAAACTAAGATGCGGAACAGGATTAATTATATTAATAAACTTAACTTCCTCGAAGCATACCCCCTTACACGAGCTGAAGCTTTTAAATCGGAGACTATTATTAATAGCTTTAAAGCTGCTGGTTTATACCATTTATACCTAATTAAGTGATTTCGAAGCTTAATATTCGACTTCGAACCCCTACCCCCTAAGTCGGGGGAGTGAATTAAGTCGAAATTTTACGCTAAAAACACTAGCTATAGAGAAATAACTACGTCGATAGGCTTCTTTAATCAAAGCTTTACTTCGTATAAGATCTCGAAGCCCGCCTAGCCCGTTAGATCGTGCATTAAACCAGCTTATAAAAGGCTTCCGTCTTATAATATAAGGTGCTATCTTACTCGCTAAAGAAAACAAGGAATTACGCGCTGCTAACGAGAAGCAGAAGTAAAAGCGCACTCGATCTCGAAGGCAGATAGATCACGAAGGGGACCTTTTAATTTAAAATGTTCGTGAGCTACGTTCAGAGCCATTTAAGACCTAAGTAGCGCGTATTAATGCCTATCGTGAGCAGGTTAAGCAGGGTTTATAACCACCTATACGGGCTGGGCGAGCATGTGGAATATGTAGGCAGCCGGGGCATAGGAGATAGACGTGTCCAGATAGATAAATCATTTTAGTTAAATCAATTTAATGGCGTTCTGGTTGAGATAAATCCATTTAAATTTAATGAGTTGGATGGGGTGCGTCACTCGCTTACCGAATACGTTAGCCGACTATATAATCGTTTTAATACCGTAAAATAGCCGATATCGAGAGGCTATAAAAGGTAAGAGGAGTGCGGAGGTATATAGATTAGTATAGCCTTGTTATCCTTATAAATCTCGTCGAATTTAGGGGTTAGATAGCTTCCGTGTCCGTTAAGTATTAAAAGTTAATACTCCCCTTTTATACGCGAAGAAGTCGTTAGAATAAAGAGCTTTTTAAGGTAGCGAAGTCTAATTTTATTAGAGGTCTAACCGTTCGGACTAACTTTAAATCGCTAGTTATCTAGAAGGCCATCGATGTAAAGGATATGCCCGGGCGCACATTCTCTCACTCGGCCAAAAGACCATTATATCAGAGCACATCCTCTGATATGCCCGGGACCAATATATATAGTATCGCATATAGTTATCCGTGATAATCGAACTAAGATTCAATAAAGACCTTACCTTTAAAAATCACACACGGAGGGAGGGCCTACCCCGAAGCATTCGTACACTTAATAATTAATAGTCACCCATTCACGATTTCTAGGTTATAAAAGTGAGCGCCGACCGGAGAGATCACTCCTTATAATCACCTTCGCTATAGCGATTAACCCTATTGCAAAACCGGTCTCATTAAAGTTATAAACGTCATTAGGGTCGATTCTAAATTTATGGTTTTTTTAAATAAGATTAAACCACTCCCTAATAATTTTTAGGTCTTCCTATTTCGCACGCTCGTAATTATATCGTTTTAAGAACCGGGAGGATAAGAGAGGGTGCCTCTTAATAAACTTTATAGCCTAATTTTCGTCGACTAAAGGAACCGGGGTAGTTCCGCGCTTTTTAAGAAGATTCGCTATTTCTCGTACTATAGAAGGCTAAAGGGATCCTCTACGTAGATAGATCTATAGAGATAATCCATTTTTAAGTGATTACTCCTTAGTTTTAGTTAACTTAAGGTTATTAGCGCGTGTTTTAGACCGAAAACTATCACCGGCGAGGCGACATTATAAGGTAGAACGGGGGACTTAAAATATACGTGCTGCTTCACGAATTATAGTTTTTTCTTGATTCTTAATAGCCTGGATAGCTAATAAGATCCTACCCTCCTGCTCTGTTAGATTTTTGGAGGATTGAGACCGAATTAGTGGCATGGTGGGTGGTTGAAATGATTAAGTTCTAATCCATGGACGCGTTCTGTGTGGGTGGCTCACTCGCTGGTGTGGCCTACTCACTAGTGAAATACGTTACTTAAACTTAATTATAACGTATTTCACCACCGAGTGGCCACAACCACCGAGTGGCCACCCCACCCAAAACGCGTCAATTAATTTAATCCCTTCTTCTTCAACCACCCACTATGCCACCAATTCGCTCCTAAAGCTCGAAAAATTCAATTAAGCAAGAGGGTAGGCTTTTATTAGCTATCCAGGCTTTTAAAAATGGAGATATCAGCAATATTACTCTCGCTGCTCGCACTTTTAATGTGCCGCGTTTAACTCTCCGCCGCCGCCTTAGCGGCGTCTAAGACCGCGCGACTTCTCGCGCTAATTCGCATAAATTGACAGAACTTAAAGAGGAATCTCTTAAAAAATGGATTATCTCTATGGATTCTTATAGAGCAGCCCCCCGGCCCTCTTCCGTACGAGAAATGGCGGATCTTCTTCTTTAATAACGTGGAACTACCCCGGTTCTTTCGGTCGGCGAAAATTAGGTTACGAAATTCGTGAAACGACATCCTCTCCTCTCCTCCCGATTCTCGAAACGGTATAATTACGAGCGTGCGAAATACGAAGACCCTAAAATCATTAGGGAGTGGTTTAATCTGGTTTAAAAGACGATCCTTTAATTTAGAATCGACCCCGATAACGTTTATAACTTTAACGAGACCGGTTTCGCGTTAGGATTAACCGCGACCGCGAAGGTTATTATGAGAAGTGATATAACCGGTCGGCGTAAGACTTTATAACCTAGAACTCGCGAGTGGGTGACAGTAATTAAATGTACGGGTGCTTCTAGCTGGGTGCTTCCTCCGTGTGTGATTTTTAAAGGTAAAGTCTTCCTCGAATCTTAGTTTAAAAGCGTCCCGAATGACTAGCGCTTTAAAGTAAGCCCTAACGGTTAGACTTCGGATGAAATTAGACTTCGTTAGCTCGAAAAGCTCTTTATTCCTTCGACTTCTTCGCGTACGAAGGGGAGGTATCGGCTTCTAGTACTCGACGGTCACGGAAGCCATTTAACACCGAAGTTCGACGAAATCTGCGAATAAAATGGTATTATACTAATTTATATGCCTCCGCATTCCTCTCACCTTTTATAACCTCTCGATATCGGCTGTTTTACGGTACTAAAACGTGCGTACGGTCGGTTTATTAAATTCAAAATGCGGAGTGGGATAAATCATGTCGATAAACTTAACTTCCTCGAAGCATACCCACTTATACGAATTAAAGCTTTTAAATCAGAGACTATTAAAAATAGCTTCGGAGCAGCTGGTTTAATACCTTTTACACCCGATCGAGTGATTTTAAAGCTTAATATTCGTCTTCGAACCCCGACCCCCCCTCCGAGCCAGGGTAGTGATTAGGACCTAAAAACCCCTTCGAACTACGTCTAATTATAAAAATAAGCTTCGTTAATTAAAGCATTACTTCGTATAAGATCAAGGAGCCCTCTAAGTCCTCTTAATTCCGCTATAAACCAGGTTTTAAAGGCGTGCCAGATCACTATGCAATCCGCCGCACTTCTTAAGAAAGAAGTAAGCGATTTACGCGCCGCTAACGAGAAGCAGAAGTAAAAGCGCACTCGATCCCGAAGGCAGATACCCGCCGAAGAAGGCATCTCAGTTCAAGAAGCATCTGCATTAATTATGCAGTAACTAGAAGTAACTAAAGCACCTTCCCCCGCCGCCGGCATACCTAGAGAATCGGGTTTACAACCACGTACAAAGCCCCCCCGGGGATGTGGAATATGCAGATTGCCAGGGCATAGAAGAGAAACATGTCCAGATAGACCAATTAGTTAGTTGAATTAATTTAATGGAGTTTTGGTTGAGAAAAATGCATTTAAATTTAATATGTAGGGTTGGGGTGGCCACTCGGTGGTGAAATACGTTACCTAATTCCTAACTAGTTTATTTGGATCCATCTGACCCGTATGCGCACTCCTATAAAGGAGAATGGTGGTAAGGTGCCCTGTAATCCTTATAAAGATATAAACGATAGACCCAGCTGCTGTCTAGTGTAACGGGCCAGAGCCCGGCTTGGATCACGTGAGGCACGTGCCCACAACATACATAAACCCCCATCGCCAGTAGATAGTTATCCTTTCTCTAAGATTGATGTAAACAGCATGTTGGCCTAGCCTAATTGAATCAATAAAGCTTCAGCCCTTCACATCTAGAGCGGAATAGCGATACCTTTAAGCATTTTAAACCTATTAATCATATGGTTTATTTGTTTTAGGGCACCTAGACGGATCCGACTACTACTAGTAGTTTAAACTTAAGTGCAGATATAGGCGAAGGTGGGGAAAACCTCGGTTTACGTTCCCCTACTAACTCGCTTCGCTAGCGCGTGCGGGTTAGGTCATCGTTATCCTAAGAGCATCTACGCTACTATCCTCGATTCTCAGGGGGTCGATGTGATACCCGTGGGTAAAGAAGAAGGGGGATAGACTAGTTAACGAGGCGTCTTGATTATTAATCATAATAGCCACTATTAGTAGTAGCCCTATCTAGTCGTCCTAAGCGTAGGTAATATACGCACGTATAATCCGTTCGATTTCTTAGTTCGCTCGCTCTATCGCTCTATCTAATTAGGGGTAGAAGGCGGTAACTAATCGTCGCTAAATCGATAGTTTTTCGTAAACGATTCGCTAGAACATACCTATAAACTACGATCCTTAATCGCTTATAATCGCTAGTGGGAGCCTATAGTGTATATAGAAATGCGTTAAAAAGACTTCCGCTACCCGCTCTACCGTGATCTCTTTTATTCTAATTAAGATCATACCCTTTATTAACCTATCTATAATAACTAATAGGTTCGTGGCTCCGTTTTCCTTTAACGGAGGTAGATCTATAATATAATCTATTACTATTTCGGCCTAGATTCGTTAGGGGATCGGTAGCGGCTTTAATAACCCGTGCTTCGTGTCGCGCTAGACTATACTCCTTCTATATACTATATAGTTTTATAGGAATCGTTATACGTCTTTAGCTATACCGGGCTAGAAGAACCGCCGAGATAGTATTAAATACGTGGCGTCTCGTCTTAGATAGCCGGTAATATAGGAATCGTGAATCTTCTAAATAATTCCTATATATAATAGCTCGCTATCTAGGATTTATAATCGCTAGCGGAAACGTAGTAGTCCTCATTTATTAAGATAGCATTCCGATAGGCTAGTCTTTACGCCTATTTCGGTAGCGATTTAGCGGTCTCCCTACTATAGAGCTTAGGAGTATAGCTAATATATGTTATCCGTTACTCTACCCTTCTTCTATTCTTCTTATAGCTCTAGCTCTTTAAAGAGGGGAACCGGAGTACTAGAATCTAATCGTGCTTTTTCCGCGACGTTAGTGACTACTTACCTTAGTCTACCTAGTTAAACGGAGACTTTTTCGAAGAGTATTCGGAACCGATTTAATAGCCGTTCGTTAGTGATATCCTATAGTATATCTTAGCCCTATCGTGAGAGTGTATCAGGAAGCACTATAAGCTTCCTAGGCCGGTAGTATAACATAAAGTCGAACTCTACCATTAAGCCTACCTATCTTATCTATCTCTCGCTAAGGTGCTATACCTTATTAAAGTACCATAGGTTTTATGGTCCGTTATAATAGTAAATCGCGGGACTATCTTTAGCTTAGGCCTCTATTCCCGTAGCGCTCGTATAATTACTAGTAGCTCTTTATTATAGATCTTATAGTTCGACTCTACTAGGGTTAATTTCTAAGAGATATAAGCGTAGGGGCTAGCTCGCCGTCGTCTTATCGCTAGGATAATATGGCTCCCGTAGCCTATCTAGATACGCCAGTTTCTACTACTATCTCTTTATCTTCTTCGAAGTGTGCTAGGATCGGTGCGTTAATAAAGAGGTCCTTAAGTTCTGCGAAGGATTATTAGTAAGCTTTATCCTATTAGAATACTATATCCTTCTTCGTGAGCCTAGTTAACGGTGCTGATAAGGTAGCGAATCGAGGTATAAACGATTTATAGAAATTAGCGAATCCGAGGAATCCGCGAATATCGTGTACTAATTTCGGGGCTTCCTACGCGCGTATCGCTTCTACCTTCTTCGGGTCTACGTAAATCCCCTCGCCTACGCGGATAATAAATCTAAGGTATTTAATAGAGCTCTATTTAAACTCTGACTTTCTAATATCGCATTATAACCTAGCGTCCTTAAGCTTCTGTAGCACTTTGTGCACTTTTCGACGGTAGTCCTCTATAGACCTGGCAGTGACCCGCGGGTGACCCTCACGACCCTCGAACCGCCCCGCCACTGGGGCGGTTCGAGGGTCCAACCTTCCGACCCTGAAGGTAGTCCACCTAGAGGTTGGACCCTCGGAGGGTCACCCGCGGGTGACCCTAAGGGTCGTTAAATAAGATAAACAGGCAAATCTCGTGATATGCATAATTTATGTAGATTTGCCCTGTATTTTTAAGTATCCTGATTACATGTCCGAAGTTCTTTAATATTAATTTTTGGTGGTATATTATTATAAAAACTTATATTATATTCTTGGACCTAGTTCCTATCTACTAGACTACTACATATCCATTAAGCCTTTTTAAAACCTTCCGAACTCTTCTAGACGATCGAGGGAGAGGAATTTCGCCCTCTTTATCTATACCATCCTTAGCACTGGATTATATCTCATCGCCTTCGCTTAGTGAGCCACTTCTTTGTCTTCTCCTAAGTATAATATTAGGTTATAGTTATAAATTAGGTAGTGACTGACCTTTAACCACATCTTCCTTAGTATCACTGATTAGTTTAAATGAGGTAACGTATTTCACTACCGAGTGGGCCACCCCATCTAACCTACCAATTTTAAATGCATTTATCTCAACCAAAACGCCATTAAATTAATTCAACTAACTAAGTGGTCTATCTGGACATGTTTCTCTTCTATGCCCTAGCAATCTGCATATTCCACACCCCCGGGGGGGCCGCGTACGTGGCTGAATAGTTAATTCTCTAGGCATGCCGGGGCCGGGGGGAGGTGCTTTAATTGCTTCTTATTACTGCATAATTAATGCAGAGGCTTCTTAAACTGAAAGGCCTTCTTCGGCGGGTATCTGCTTTCGGGATCGAGTACGCTTTTACTTCTGCTTCTCGTTAGCGGCGCGTAATTCCTTATTTTCTTTAGCGAGTAAGATAGCACCTTACATTATAAGACGGAAGCCTTTCATAAGCTGGTTTAATGCACGATCTGATGGGCTAGGCGGGCTTCGAGATCTTATACGAAGTAAAGCTTTAATTAATGAAGCCTAACGACGTAGATCTTTCTCTATAAAAGGGGTTTTTAGTGTAAAATTCCGGCTTAATTCACTACCCCGGCTAGCTAGGGGGGTTAGAGTTCGAAGCCGAATATTAAGCTTTAAAATCACTCTCTCCGGTAAAAAGGGGACTAAACCGGCTGCTCCGAAGCTATTTTTAATAGTCTCCGATTTAAAAGCTTTAATTCGTGCGAGGGGGTATGCTTCGAGGAAGTTAAGCTTATCGATATGGTTAATCCCGTTCCGCATTTTAGTTTTAACTATCCGACCGTACGATCGTTTTAATACCGTAAAACAGCTAATATCTAGAGGTTATAAAAGATAAGATAAATGTGCTAGCATATAGATTAGTATCACCTTATTTTACTCATAAATTTCGTTAAATTTAGGCGTTAAATGACTTCCGTGGCCGTTAAGTACTAGAAGCCGATACCCCCCTTCGTACGCGCAGAAGTACTAGGAATAAAGAGCTTTTCTAGCTAACGGAGTCTAATTTCATCAGAGGTCTAGCCGTTAGGGCTTACTTCGAAACGCTAGTTCTCCGGAAGGCCTTCGAACCATGATTTAAGAAAGACTTTACCTTTAAAAATCACACACGGAGGGAGGGCCTAACCTAAAGCATTCGTACACTTAATTATAGTCACCCATTCACGATTTCTAGGTTATAAAACTCCTCTTCGACTAGGTAAATCACTTCTCGTAATAACCTTCATAGTTAAAACCACTCCTATAGCGAAACCGGTCTTATCGAAGTTATAGATATCGTCGGGGTCGATTCTAAATTAAAGGATTATCTTTTAAACTAGATTAAACCACTCTTAAATGATTTTCGGGTCTTCGCATTTCGCACGCTCGTAGTTATACCGTTTTAAGAATCGGGAGGAGAGGAGAGGATGCCGTTATATAAATTTCGTAACCTAGTTTTCGCCGACCGAAAGAACCGGGGTAGTTCCACGCTTTTAAAGAAGAAGATCCGCCATTTCTCGTACCATAGAGTGCCGGGGGGCCCCTCCACGAGAATCTATAGAGAGTATCCATTTTTAAAGAGATTCCTCCTCGAGTTCTGTTAATATATGACTATTAGCGCGTGTTTCAGGACGAAAGGTATCACCAGCGAGGCGGCGTTATAAGGTAGAGCGGGGGACTTCGAAACGGCGCGCCACTTCACGAATTAAAGAGATTTCTTGATTCTTAAAAGCCTGGATAGCTAGTAAGATCCTACCCTCTTACTCTATTGAATTTCTAGAGCGTTAAGAGCGAATTAGTGGCATGGTGGGTGGTTGAAGAAGAAGGGGTTAAATTAATTGACGCGTTTTGGATAGGTGGCCCACTCGGTAGTGGTGGCCCACTCGGTAGTGAAATACGTTAGTAACTGTACTACTTACCTCTATTAAAGCTGCGATCTCCTGGGAGGATAGGTACTCCTAGAGAATCAGCCGCTGATTCTTCTGTAGATTAAACCTTATTATACACATAAACATCATAATATCCTGGATTATCTTGGGCTTTAGTGAACCTCGCCGGTAATGATAAATATCACGCGTAGAGTTAAATGGTCACTCTACGCCTACACTAGTAGCCGTGATAGACATAATATCACGGGTAATGCTTATGAGAATCGGCCATTTATGTTAGTTTTCTTTCCAGAACACACGAGGTGATAAACGCCGCGGGGCTAGATATTTATTAATGTTAGTTAGATATAAAGGATAAGGATAGATCGTCAGACTTACCGGAATTAAGATATTAAGTTAGCTCATCCTCCTATAGAGCGATAGACTGCTGGGAGTCATTTAACTCTAATGCAGATTTAAGCTCGGATATTCTAACCCTAGATAATAGACCACTTAGCGATAACTGACTATCCCTAATATTAAGCCGCTCCTTATAGCGCTTAACCTAAGTCTTAAGACTACCTCGGTAAATGTCCTTCCAGCTAGCTTTGCTAGGATTATCTGATTCCCATTCCTTTAATGAGAAGAATTAAAGCTTTTAAGATAGAGACAAAATTATACTAATAGCATAAAGATGCCTATCGATACTATCTGTATCCTTATAGTATTTTAAAAGCTTTTCTGACGCAGCTTTAAGGGCAGATTATATAAGCTATTTCCATGGAACCTTCTTCCGTCTAAGTGCAGCCATCGCTTTCTTAAGATGGTTAAAAAGGCGGTTATATATACTAAAGATAAGGTGGATACTCGAGCCTTTAGTCCTAGAAATAAGACATAAACTTATAGAATGGTTTAAGAATAAAGAGCAGATATTTAATCTGCCTCCATTCTCCTGGGCTTAGTATAAAGTGAGGCTACTCGTACTGCGAGCAGAAGGTATCGAATATTAGCTGTAGTCTCTTTACTCGCCGGAGCATTAGGAAAGTTAAATTCCACCGTGTCCTAACATCTTAGATTAGAATAAGCTTAGGCTTTTCATCCTAGAGAGCATAAAATGCATCTCGCCGCTGTGGGCTTACGTTAATATAAACAGTAAGGTTACGAACCTAAAAGAGATATTAGTATATAGAAGTAATGCTAAGAATATAGCATACCTTATTAAGTGTATCTGCGATCTCATGCTTTCTTTAGCGTGCACGTAATACCCTTAAACGATCATTAGACCAGTTTAACTCAGCAGTATCATTACTTAGGGATGCCTTTATCTTCCTAAGTAAATCTGTAAGACTGATTTAGATACCATGAGTAATGTAAGGAACACGAATAATCGTGGAATCAGTGCTTAGTTAGATGGTCCTCGCTGAGTCGTTTATAGCCTGAACTAGTGTTATTTTATTTAAGGCATTATCGGTAGTGATTATAAGCACTCGATTAAGAATATTATGTTTTTATAATATCCGAGTTATTAATAACCTCACTAAGATTCGACCTAGAGTGTGTACCAGAGAGTGGCTCGAAGCTAAGGAGAACCTCGCGGTACTCCTAATCTTCGTCTAGAAAGTAGCCTATCACTGCCATAAATGCCTACTAAAATGGCGATGTCTAATAGTCTAGCGTAAGAGAGCTTTATCTTTAGTGGTAGACCCTAGAGGAGTCTTTCTTAGTATTTATTGATAAATGCCTTTAACCGCTCACGGATAGTTCGTCGTGAGGGAATGGTTAGTGTAGTTAGAGTAAGGCGTGCGTATTTAATAACATCGGTAAACTCCTGATGTTTAAGGAATAAAAATGGGAGATGTGAAGCAGTGATAAGACTTAGTAGCTTTTACTCCTAATCTCGCTAAAATAGTAGTGGCTTAGAATTAATATTATCTATATATAATTAGTGACGGATATTCATCGAAATAAGACTAGAAGAAGAGCATAACTTACCGCTATTAAGATACTAGGTTATCTCATTACTAACCGGCTTCGCTTTAGGTTTCTTTAGGCGAAGCAGATTATGAAGAGCTGTGCTTAGCCTTAATCTAGGAGAGGAGACTAATAGGCCTTAACTAGTAGTATAACGCTCTTAGTAAGGTAAGAGAGTATCTTAGAACGAGGCTCGATATTTATCACGCCATTCCTTTATCTAACCATCAGAGAGAAAGAATTAGGACCTATTATCTAGCGCTAGCATAGTACTGATTATATAAATATAATCACGATCATAATCTATCTACGAATAGTACTCATTAAGCTTTAATCGGCCAGCCTTAAGGGAGGAAAGCATCTATTATTTCTATAGGACACGCTTTCGTTAAAGCTACGTAATAGACTTCTTAAGGTGCTTAAATAATATATTATAGATCTAGAATACTAGATATAGAGTCATATCTCGAGTCTTTAAAAGCGTAAGAGTGTATTTATAGAATGGCTTTATAAGATAAAGGAGGTAATCGATCTAGCGCTATTCATCCTTATTAAGTGCTATCTCCTCGTAGTTATAGTCTGTACAGAATGTACTAAGGAATTCACGGAGCCTCTTTACCCGGCGAAGCATAAGAAACGTTAAGTTCCACCTAGTCTTCGTATCCTAGAGTGGCATAAGTGCCTACTCTAAGGGCTAAAGACTAATAAATGCTTCGCGACGTTAGGGACTAGCCCGGATATAAATAGTAAGATACCGTATCTTATTTAAAGTATGAGATATACTCCGGTTTTTACTTTAGCCATTTACTTTCGCGAGAATTAATTAACGATCAGACCATCTAGTCTTAGTTATATTATTCTGAGGGACTACTTTTAAGCGATTAAGAAGTTAGTTTAGACTTAATTAGATAACATATACTAGATAGGGTATTCGGATAATATGAACATTACTCGATAAGGCCTATTAAAGCGAGTTAATAAGGGTCTTATTATTTAATGCATTATCCATTATTAATCTAAACACACGATCCTAGATACTATGGTCAGTAAGTACCTCTAAGAGAACACCACGTAGATTAGCACTAGTGTGAGCACCTTCGAGGGGTTTAAACCTAAGAAGTACCTCCCGGTAGGACTAGTTAATATCGATAAAATAGCTAGTGATAGCCATAAATACTTATCCGAATAGTGAAGTCCAGTAATCTAACATAATTAAGATTTTTACATCTGCCGGAAGTAGTTTAAGTGTAGAATATTAGCGTTCCTTAATATAAGCAGATAGTCGACGTTAAATTATATTAGTAGAGGGGATAGATAGGGGGCTTAGGGCCGAGTATGCCTATGATATTATCCGTCGAAACGTTAGATATTCGATAAGGTAAAATGGAAGTCGATTAATTATGAGAAACTATAATAGATTATCCTCCTAAGCTACCTTAGAGAAAACCTCTCGGGTAGTATTATCCTATTTTAATTAGTGGTACGAATCGTACTAAAGGGGTATCTATACTATTAACTGAATAAGCTTATCGAGTCCCCCTCGTTACTAAGCTCCACTTATAGCCCTTTTATAGGCAGAAGTCCTGAGATGTCTAGTTATAGTAGTTATACTATGACGCGTATCCTTCCCGTTCGCATCTTTTTTAGCTACATAGGGATGCTTAAGGATCGCAGAGTAATGCTTACACATAACCTTTAGGCTGCTATCGCTGCTATAGGCTACCTAGTATAGGCACCGTTTAATTAAATCAATTCGACTATAGGCCTTTATAGTAGCTTATCCAGAACCACTAGGACTATTAATCTAAAAGGTTCCTAGAAAGTAATTGATATTAATCTGAGATTAATACTCGACCATGAAGATATACATGGTTCCTGGTATAGAATATATATCTCAGCAGATATTAACTCATGAATATAGAAAGTTTTCAACCAATTAATCTATATAGTTATAAAGCCTAGTTATTATGTTAATATTCAAAAATATACATCTACTCACTAGAATTTCCAAATAATACCCATTCCTTATTATCATAATATAGTCGAATTCTATGTATAAACCAGAACATGGGTAAAAGACAGTTATTTATTTGGATGATTCAGCCACTTTATGAACGCCAAGACCATGGTTTTATGCAATTTCGAGCCCAGGGGGGGGGGGGAGCTCGACGAGCCCCCCCCTGCGAGCCGGGGTCCGGGTCGAGCTTAAAAAGTTCGACCCCCAGCTCGTTGCTGATCAGGTTTCGAGCCAGGACCCTGGGCCCAAAGTTGGGCTTTGCGGAAGTTTAAGGAACTAAGCTAAATAGAATAAAATAAAACGGACTAAGCTAAGTACTACTAGGAGGAGTATAATCCTAATATAGATAACTATAAGGCGTATTATAATAAGCCCGATTATAGCGAGCTATATTAGTAATAACTAGAAGGCGGTTACTACGAGGAAGATATAGCGGCGTAATTATATTATCCCTAACTCTCCGTTACCTATCTAAATTATAATATTAGCTTTAAATCCGGGAATACCCTCTATAAGTATCTAGGTAGCTATAAAATACTAGCCGCGAGAATAACCGCGGAATGGACTTTAGCACAACCCAACCCAACCTAACCCAAAATGGGTTTTGGGTCCAATTCTATAACCCATTGGGGCCCCAAAATCGTGTAAACCACCTAAACATACCTCTTACGTGTGACTGCATAATTTATGCAATTTTTACTTATTTGTATGTGTATTCTGTTTACAGCGCTCTTCTGGAAAGAAATCTGAATAAACTTAAATGTGTAAATATTTCTCAATATTACTTAAAATCGTCATCAGCCCTGCTCTTACGTTTCCTTCCTAAGGCCCGTACCTAAGTTATACTCTCTGGTAACTAGGGCTCTGTTATCTCTTTATCTATTATATAAAGAAGTCTCTCGCTGTCTATCATCTATTTTCCCTTCCTCCTCATTATCACTAATTAAATTAACCTCATTATCCCTTATGAAATTATCGTTTTACTCCTTCACTAATTCGATCTCCGCTAATATAAAGAACTGCTGAAGCTACTTTACCTCAGTATCCTTAACACTAAACCTCATTATACACAGGAATAATATAAGCTCCTTAATCGTTTTAGACTTAAGACGACCACGGCGAAAATAATAAATATCCCGAGTAGTATTAAAGAGGCGTTCGACACTAGCACCTATTACTAGTATTAAGAGGATATCGCGAGTAAGTAACGTAATTATAGGGAAACGAGACTAGTTCTCCCGCTAGAATTAAAGAGGCTTAATATTAATTAGATCTAGAAGTGAGTAATAAATATTAGTATAATTATATAAAGGATTAGTTTATTAATATACCTCTATTAAGATATTAGGTCATCTTATCACTAGCTAGCTTCACAGATATCTTATTACTATTAAGCATCTTACTTAGCCTTAAACTAGATAATGCCGCTATAGGAGTATTACTTAATTCTTTATTCCTTATAAGGCGCTCTTAATATAGAATTAAGAAATCCTAGAATAATCTTCGGTAGGTATCACGCTAGTGAGGTTCCTAATGATTAGATAAAAAGAATTAAAACCTACTATTAGGGGCTAGTATTATCCTAACTACGTAGATATAGCCTTTAAGGTTAGTTATCTGTCTAAGAGTATTACTCATTAAGCTTTAAGCGACCGGCTATAAGCGCTTTAAGCATTTCTATTTTCTATAGAACACGCTTACGTTTAAGCAGCGCCTCTGCTTTAAAGAAGTGATTAGAAAGGGCATTATAAAGCTTAAAGACGAGATATATTATGACCTCCCTTATCTTTAAGAGCTCTGTTATAAAGTTAAAGAATGGCCGAGTGATTTATAGAAGGTAGTTAATCTAACGCTATTCTCAATTATTAAGTAATATCTCCTTATAATCATACTCCTCATAGAAGGGTTAGAAAAAGCTACGTAGTCTCTTTATACGACGAAGCATAAGGAAGGTAGAATTCCACTAGATATACATAATAAGATAACGGACCTTATTTAATGTGTATAAGATCCTCCGTGTCTAATGCTAAGCATTAGCCTTTACTGCAGATAACTTCTGTTTAGTCCATTTTATTTCTGCGTTCTTATTTAGAGGAATTACTTTTAGGCGATTAAGGAGCTAGTTTAAATAAAGCTAGATAACATAGGTAAGATAGGGTATTCGGATCACTATTATATCGCTAGAGGGCGCCTATTAAATTACCTCGACCATTATCTTATTATTAGTCGCATTATTAGTTATGATTCCGAACACCTAATCTTAGATCTGATGTTCTACTAGTGTCTTAAGGAGTACACTACTTAGATTTAACCCTATATAGGAGCTATAGAGCGGCTTAAATCTAAGTAGAACCTCTTAGTATATCTAGTCACTATCCATAAAGTAGCTAGTGATGATAGCCATAAACGCTTAATTATATAGTGATGTCTAGTAATCTAATACGATCGAAATTTTCGCATTATTAGGGAGCGTTTAGAGGATAGATTTCTGTCGTTCTGTGATAATATTACGTAGACGACGACGTATAGTTATTACGGAGGGTACCGGAGGAAGGTATAATGTAGAGCGGGCTAATCGAAATAGTTTATAAAATAATGGGTGTTCGATTAGGTGGAATAGGAGTCGATTAAGAGTAAGAAATTAGAGAAGATACTCTTCCTAGACTAACTACGAGAAAGGAGTTTCTGATAGGCTATGACCCGATTCCTAAATATTTAAGAGTTAAAAGTGTTAG
This sequence comes from Penicillium robsamsonii, assembly GCF_028829455.1. Taxonomy (NCBI): domain Eukaryota; kingdom Fungi; phylum Ascomycota; class Eurotiomycetes; order Eurotiales; family Aspergillaceae; genus Penicillium; species Penicillium robsamsonii. Next base: position 5,242,825 of record NW_026643221.1, read on the forward strand.
TTAAATCAGATAATTAAAGAAGATATAGAGTATATACTACCTTTTAAAGGAATTAGGTAATTTCTCCTTTCCCTCCCTACTAAGCTTTACGATAACTAACGTATTTCACTACCGAGTCGGCCACACCACCGAGTCGGCCACCCCACCCAAAACGCGTCAATTAATTTTAACCCTTTATCTTCAACCACCCCCTATGCCACCAATTCGCTCCCAAACCTCTAGAAATTCAACAGAGCAAGAGGGTAGGATTCTTTTAGCCATTCAGGCTTTTAAGAATAAAGAAATCTCTTCTATTCGTGAAGTGGCGCGCCGATTTAACGTACCACGTTCAACTCTCCAAGACAGACTACGCGGTCTTCAACACCGCGCGATTTCTCGCGTAAATTCGCATAAATTAACAGAGGTTAAGGAGGAATCTCTTCGAAAATGGATTCTCTCTATGGATTCTCGTGGAGTAGCCCCCCGCCATGCTACTGTACGAGAAATGGCGAATCTTCTCCTCGAACAGCGTGGAACTACCCCGGTTCTTTCGGTCGGCGAAAATTAGGTTATGAAGTTCGTTAAAAGAAACCCTCTTCTTTTATCCCGGTTCTCGAGACGTTATAATTACGATCGCGCGAAATGCGAAGACCCAAAAATCATTCGAGAGTGGTTCGATCTTATTTAAAAAATAATCCTTTAATTTAGAATCGACCCCGATGACGTTTATAACTTCGACGAGACTGGTTTCGCGATGGGGTTAATCGCTACGGCGAAGGTGATCACGAGGAGTGAACTCTCTAGTCGGCGCTCAGTTTTATAACCTGGAAATCGTGAATGGGTGACTACTATTGAGTGTACGAATGCTTCGGGGTGGGCCCTCCCTCCGTGTGTGATTTTTAAAGGCAAAGTCTTCCTCGAATCTTAGTTCGACGGCCTTCCAGATAACTGGCGGTTTAAAGTTAGTCCGAATGGATGGACCTCCGATGAAATTAGACTTCGGTGGCTCGAAAGGCTCTTTATTCCGACGACTTCTTTACGTACGAAGGGGAGGTATCGACTTCTAGTACTCGACGGTCACGGAAGCCATTTAACCCTAAAGTTCGATGAAATATGCGAGAAAAATCATATTATACCGATCTGTATGCCTCCGCACTCCTCTCATCTTTTACAGCCTCTTAATATCGGTTATTTTGCGGTGTTAAAACGATCATATGGTCGGCTAGTTAAGATAAAAATGCGGAATGGGATTAACCATATCGATAAACTTGACTTCCTCGAAGCATACCCCCTCGCACGAATTAAAGCCTTTAAATCGGAGACTATTAAAAATAGCTTCGGAGCAGCTGGCTTAGTACCCTTTTGCACCCGACCGAGTGATCTCGAAGCTAAATATTCGTCTTCGAACACCGACCCCCCCTCCGAGCCGGGGGAGCGAATCGAGTCGGAATTTTACACTAAAAACACCAGCTACAGAGAAAGAACTACGTCGACAGGCTTCGTTAATCAAAGCTTTACTTCGTATAAGATCTCGAAGTCCGCCTAGCCCGTCAGATCGTGCATTAAACCAGCTTGTGAAGGGCTTCCGTCTTACAATGTAAGGTGCTATCTTACTGGCGAAAGAAAATAAGGAATTACCCGCTAAAAATGAGAAGAAGAAGCAAAAGCGCACCCGATCTAGAAGGCATATACCTTCCGAAGAAGGCCTCTCAGTTCAAGAAGCCTCTACTTTAATTTTACAGACGGGGGAAGCAGTTAAACCACCTCCCCCCAGCGCCAATATACAGGGAGAATCGGCTATTCGGCCACGTACGCGCCCCCCCGGGGGTGTGGAATATGCAGGTTGCCAGGGCATAGAAGAGAAACCTGTCCAGATAGACCGATTAGTTAGTTGAATTAATTTAATGGCGTTTTCGTTGAAATAATTGCAATTGAAATTCATAAGTTAGATTGGGTGGCCGACTCGGTGGTGTGGCCGACTCGGTAGTGAAATACGTTAACTATTTTTAAATACTTTAATGTTATTAATATACCGTGATAGCCTTTCCCATTAGGTGATAGAGAATGGGGATACTTAAGGATCTTTAAGCAGCGCTTATATATCACCTTTAGCGCACCGTCTTTAGTATACATAACTTACTCGAAATCATTCTATGTACTTAAGTTACGGCTTAAATCCCACATAATCTTACCTTTCTGCCTATAATCGGTTTATAGCCACCATTTAACCCATTATTTATATACTATCTCGCTATATAACACGTAGGCCTTTCTCCGATTAGGGCTAACGCGGGTTAGAGAAAGTGGAACCGGTGGAGGGTTAAAGGGTCGAGGTCTGAATTAATGTTATTAAAAGGCTTAATTATGAGCTGACTACTAGTAGGGGTTAGGACTCGAGATAAGGGTATAAGATAGCTAAGATTATCTGTGTCCCTATTATAAAGAGTAGGTAGAAAGTTAGAATGCTGGCTTTAGGATATCATAGCTATAATTAGAAGATAAAATAACATAGATATAAGGACATAATAGGAGAAAGTCTATACTTATAGGGAAAAGGGGATCTAAATAATTTACACCTAGGTCTTATAGTAAGGTTAATAGATTAATAGAACTATACTATAGTATAATATAATTAGCTATAAGAGACTTATTTAAATGGGTTAACCCTAATAAAACCCAATAAGACCTATTAGAACCCATCAGAACCCATAGATCTCTGACCTTAGTTAAAGACTAGATTTCTAACTACGGTCAGAAATTACTACTATATATTATACTATTATAAGCACTGCTATAAGCACTACTATAAACAGTGCTTAATCTTCCACCTATAATTTCTGACTGCGGTCAGAAATTATACTCACCTAGTGATATTCAATAAATTAAAGTACTTAGTAGGATATAATAGTTATATGGTCAGAAGTATAGAAGCTTAATGTGATTTAAAATGCAGAAGTTAGATCATCTAACTTAGATATAGTTTATAACGTATTTCACCACCGAGTGGATCACACCACCGAGTGGATCACACCACCGAGTGGATCAGCAAACCCAACCCTATGAATTTAATTCCATTTATCTCAACCAAAACGCCATTAAATTAATTCAACTAATTAACGGGTCTATCTGGACATGTTTCTCTTCTATGCCCTGGCAATCTGCATATTCCACACCCCCCCCCCCCCCGGGGGGGGGCGTACGTGGCTAAATAGCCGATTCTCTAGGTACACTGGGATCCGCGGGAGGTGCTTCACCTGCTTCCTGTTACTGCATAATTAATGCAGAGGCTTCTTCGACTAAGAGTCCTTCTTCGGAGGGTATATGCCTTCGAGATCTAGCCCGCTTTTACTTCTGCTTCTCGTTAGCAGCGCGTAAATCGCTGACTTCTTTCTCGAGAAAAGCAGCAGACTGCATAGTGATTTAATACGCTTTTAAAACCTGATTTATCGCGTAATTTAGCGGGCTCGGAGGGCTCCTCGATCTAGTACGAAGTAAAGCTTTAATTAACGAAGCTTACTTTTATAATTACACGTAGTTCGAGGGCGTTTTAGGGTCCTAATCGCTCCCCCTACTCGGAGGGGGGGTAGGAGTTCGAAGTTAAATATCTAGCTTCGAGATCACTTAATCAGGTGTAAAAGGTACTAAACCAGCTGCTTTAAAGCTATTCTTAATCGTCTCCGATTTAAAAGCTTCGATTCGTGCGAGGGGGTATATTTCGAGGAAGTTAAGTTTATCGATATAGTTAATCCGAGTCCGCATTTTCATTTCAGCCAGCCGACCATACGATCGTTTTAACACCGTAAAATAGCCGATATCGAGAGGCTATAAAAGGTGAGAGGAGTGAGGTGGGATATAGATCGGTACCACCTTATTTTACTCACAGATCTTATCGAATTTCGGGGTTAAATGGCTTCTATGTCCGTCGAGTATTAAAAGTCGATACCCCCTTCGTACGTAAAGAAGTCGTCGGAATAAAGAGCTTTTCGAGCCAGCGAACTCTAATTTTATCAGAGGTCTAACCGTTTAGACTAACTTTAAATCGCTAGTTAACGTATTCGGTAAGCGAGCTGGCCATGTAAGCCAGCTGGCCACCTCACCCAACCCATTAAATTCAACTATATTTATCTCAACCAAAACACCATTAAATTAATTCAATTAAATTGATTTATCTATCTGGACATGTTTCTCTTCTATGCCCCGGTAGTCTACATATTCCACACGCTCGCCCGGCCCGTGTAGCTGGCCGTAAACCCTCTGAAACCTGCTCACGATAGGCATTAATACGCGCTACTTAGGCCTTAAATGGCTCTGAACGTAGCTCACGAACTTCCTGGACTATAAGATCTCCTTCGTGATCTATCTGCCTTAAAGATCGGGTCCGCTTTTACTTCTTCTTCTCGTTTTCGGCACGTAATTCCTTATTTTCTTTAGCGAGTAAGATAGCGCCTTATATTATAAGACGGAAGCCTTTCATAAGTTAGTTTAATGCACGACCTGACGGGCTAGGCGGACTTCGAGATCTTATACGAAGTAAAGCTTTGATTAACGAAGCCTATCGACGTAGTTCTTTCTCTGTAGCTAGTGCTTTTAGTGTAAAATTCCGGCTTAATTCACTCCCCCGGCTTAGAGGGGGGGTCGGTGTTCGAAGACGAATATTTAGCTTCGAGATCACTTAATTAGGTGCAAAAGGTACTAAACCAGCTGCTCTAAAGCTATTTTTAATAGTCTCCGATTTAAAAGCTTTAGTTCGTGCGAGGGGGTATGCTTCGAGGAAGTTAAGTTTATCGATATAGTTAATTCCATTTCTCATTTTTATCTTAACCAGCCGACCGTATGATCGTTTTAACACCGCAAAATAACCGATATCGAGAGGCTATAAAAGGTGAGAGGAGTGAGGAGGCATACAGATCGGTATCACCTTATTTTACTCATAAATCTTATCGAATTTCGGGGTTAAATGGCTTCTATGTCCGTCGAGTATTAAAAGTCGATACCCCCCTTCGTACATTTAATAGTAGTCACCTATTCACGATTTCTAGGTTATAAAACCGGGCGCCGACCGTAGAAATCGCTCCTCGTAACTACCTTAGCTGTAGCGATTAATCCTATCGCGAAACTAGTCTCATCGAAGTTATAAACGTCATCGGGGTCGATTCCGAATTAAAGGATTATTTTTTAAATAAGATCGAACCACTCTCGAATAGTTTTCGGGTCTTCGTATTTCGCACGTTCGTAATTATACCGTTTCGAGAATTAGGAGAGTAGAGGACGTTATTTAATATATTTTATAACCTAATTTTCGCCGACCGAAAGAACTAGGCTGGTTCCGCGCTTCTCGAGGAGAAGATTCGCCATTTCTCGCATAGTAATAGGGCGAGGGACTAATCTACGAGAATTTATAGAGAGTATCCATTTCTTAAGAGATTCCTCCTTAATATCTGTTAATTTATGGGAATTTACGCGTATAGTACTTCGATCGGTACGGCCGGTAAGGCGGTCGCGTAAAGTTAAACGCGGTATATTAAAAGAGCAGGCAGGATAGTAATATTACTAAATTCTTAGTTCTTAAAACCCTGAATAGCTAATAAGATCCTACCCTCTTTACTGAATTTTAAGAGGATTTAGACCGAATTAGTGGCATAGGTGGTTAAATTAATAAGTGCTAATTCATTAAGTGGCAGTGGCAGCTCGCTTATGAAATACGTTATGTAATAATTTACATATACTATTTAATATTAGGGATATTATTATAGTAATAATCCAGTCGATTAATATAGATACTAAAGATATTTTTAAATAGGTAGAAAGGCTATAAGCTGAAGACCTAAAGATAGTCCGCTAAAATAGGGACGTCTTAGTATAGAGACCCTAGTAATAAAGGCTAGTTAGTCAACGCCTTAGGATTATTACGGTACTAAGGATATATATACGTACTAAAGAAAGCGGGTATTTATATAAAACTACTATAGATATACTATAATAACCCTACGGTAGGCTATTTTAGTTAGGCGAGAACGGAGGAGTTACTATAACATAACTATAACTAGGTCTAAATATAAGACGTTAAGAGATGTATTAAATCTTATAAGATCTACTAAATAACGTAGACCCTAAGGTATCGACTATTTAGTAAGCTCGAACGGCTACCGATTCTATCCTAACCCTTTACCGAATTATTAATAAATTTTATTACGGGATTATCTTAATCGATCTAGAAAGGAAGGATAGTTAATGCGATTTTAGTAGTCGTAGACTATTTCTCCAAATAGACGTTATAGAATTAGCCGAGCTATTCTATTAAGGTATTAAACTAAGATTCGGACCACTAACGTATTTCATAAGCGAGCTAGCCACCTCACTAAAAAGTGTTAATTAATTTAACCCTTTACTTCTTTAACCACCTACCATGCCACTAATTCGCCCCCGATCCTCTAAAAATTCAGTAGAGGATGAGGGTAGGATTCTATTAGCTATTCAGGCTTTTAAGAATAAAGAGATCTCTTTAATTCGTGGAGTGGGGCGCCGATTCGATATACCCCGCTTAACTCTTTCTACGCGCCTATAGGGGGTTTAACACCGCGCGATTTCTCGCGTAAATTCTCATAAATTAACATAAATCAAGGAGAAATCTTTTCATAAATGGATCCTCTCTATAGATTCTCGTGTATCAGCCCCTCGCCCTACTGCTATACGAGAAATGGCGAATCTTCTCCTTAAAAAGCGCGGAACTACCCCGGTCATTTTAGTCGGCGAAAACTAGGTTATAAATTTCATGAAACGACACTATTTAATATTAAGTCGATTCTCGAAAAGATATAATTACGAACGTGTGTGAGTAATTAAGCAGAATAATTATTATAGTCTTGTAGTAGACTATAATATTTAGGGAAGTTATATCTTATATAATTTGCTTATATAAGATATTAATAAGTAAGGTTATACTTATCCTAAATAGGAGATAAGGAGGAGATGAGGATATATATATATTAAGAATATATTAAGAAGCATGTCTAAATTACATGAAGGTATAAATCAGCGCCTTTTTATAGATCATTTAGGAGGCATCTTAGTATAATAGTATATTATGGCAGAGTATAATGGCGTGAAGGAAGTCATATATAAATTACTGATAATATTAATATATCTATGGATATATTAAATCTAGTAAACTATAATATGGCTTACCTCTAAATCGCCATAAATCATGAGATAATCGATAATATCATCTCCTCCTTATCTCCTATTTAGAATATGTATAACCTTGCTTATTAATATCTTATATAATTTACTTATATAAGATATAACTTCCTTAAATATTAACCGGCCCTTACATTTTGTACCAAAATTACAGACCCTCGCAAGCGAGGGTCCGCCACCCATTTACAAAGGATCACCTAAATGCAAATATTCTTTTAAATCCTACCCTTTTATTTTGACCACTAACCACACCACCAAAAATGCCTAAAACCAATAAAGATATAGAGCAACAGATTCAGCTAGCTCTCGATTCTCTATCTAAGCAGATAAAGCCGAATATCTCGAAAACTACGCGAGAATTCGCGGTTCCTATGCACTGACCGACTACGCCGGCGATAGTAAGGTGGAAAATCAATTTTTTAACGATAACCTAATGGCCGGAAGCTTAATCCTATATAGGAGTAGGCTTTATGTGATTATATTAATTACTTTAACATGGTCGGAGCATTAATAAATCGCCGATAAATTACTACTACTAATTTAATTCTCGAAGAAGACTATACCGATTCTACCACTCTACCACCATAAATCGTTAACCACTAGCTAAAGCGTTTTCTTAAACGTAATCCTAAGTACTATGTACGACGCCGGCGAGCCCTTAATATCGAAAGGGCTAGTGCACTTAATAAAACCGTGGTAGAGAGGTGGTTTTAAGACCATTAACGTATGGTGACTAAGCATAGTATATGCTATTAAGATATCTATAATTTCGACGAAACTAGCTTCTAAATTAGCGTCGGTCGCGATTAATTCATCATTACTAGGCATCTAAAAAAGAAGCTATTTAATGGATCTATCATAAATCGCGAGTCTATCACGGTTTTAGAGGCTATTTCGGCCGATAGTTTTACCTACCCGCCACTTATAATCCTAAGTGTAAAATAGGCATTACTACGTAAGTTTAATACTATCTAGGAGGATAAGTATATAGCTATAACCGATACTAGCTATATTAACGATACCTTAGCATATTAATAGATTCAGCTCTTTTATAAGTGGACGGTTAGTCGTACACTTAGAAGAAAAAGGCTAGTTTTATGCGACCGTTTTAGTTCGCATTTAACGCGCTAATTTATCCGATTTTATGAGAAGAATGATATTATATTATTCTTCTTACTCTCGTATACTAGTTATATACTATAACCTCTCGATATCGGCGTGTTTCGCGTATATAAACACTAGTATAGTGAGGCTATAGAAGCTGCTATAATGACTAGATACCGTAAATTCTCTAAGGATAAATTTCTACACTTAATTAGAAAAATCAGACGGAAAACCTTCCGGTCGAATATAATAAAGCTTAGATTTAAATTAACTAGCCTCTGGCCTATTAATCCTAAGCTTATTACGGATGAATTAGAGTCGTACGATCCATATTATAATATTTTACCCTAGTCGAATATACCCTTAACCACCTCATAAAACACTGAGTTTAGCACCCTAAAAACCGCTGAGAAAGTAAGAAGGATTAGCTGCCGGCTTAATTAGTATGATCTAGATACTTAGCGCTTTTAAAATGCCTTAATAAAGCTTTAAAAGGGGGCTAAAGCGTAAGCTATATTAGCTTACTAGCTATAGCGGGAATTCGATTTAATATAAGCTATTATGGGTGCTCGCTACGCCCGGTACGTTACTTCTCGGCGTTATACATAGATCACCGGAATCATTAATTCATCCTAAGTTAAAGAGATAAAAAGAAAAGAGTTTGAAAAGATGGATTAAGAAAAAATAAGGCGGAAGTGGAAGGTGTTAGTTAAAATTAGGAAGCATAGTAGGGTAAAGAAACGCCGGGAGAAGTGATTTTTTTTTTATATTCTAGTAGTTAAATGGCTAATTGATTTCTTTACTATTTTTAATTAATTAATATACTACGTTATAAGATAGGAAATTGTGGTTAAAGTAAAAGGTATGAAAATATTGCATTTAGGTGATCCTTTGCAAATGGGTGGCGGACCCTCGCTTGCGAGGGTCTGTAATTTTGGTACAAAATGTAAGGGCCGGTTATAGTCTACTACTAGACTATAATAATTATTCTGCTTAACTACTCCATAGGTTATGAGCCCGGTAGGTTACTGATTTCCTAATTAGGTAACACCGAGGTAATTTCCTATTTTAGAAATTTTGAACTCTATTCCCTATTTAGGAAATAGTGACTCCATTTCCTATTAAGGAAAATACTAGATTAATTTCCTATTCAGGAATCTTAATTTATTTATAGGATATACTATTAATAATATAAACCTAATATACTATACATTAATATAGTATATAAACACCTAGTATACTATATATTTATATAGTATATCTATTTCCGATAAAAAGGAAGATATTGTAACGGGTTAGACCCGCTTCCTACTATATGGCCCTGCCATATATCCTTCCGTTCTGCCATTGCCTTGCCCGTCATCCTTATTATTGTCCCGCTTACTTCATTCCTTCCCATCTCCAAGCTTTTTGTAAACAGCATGTCGACTTAGTCAGCATTGAATCAATTTGGCTTCGTTCCTTGACATAACAAAGCCCTAACAAAGCCCTACGACCTAACTAAGGGTAGGCATTAACTCATTAGATTAATACATAAACACTCTCCTAACTATAGCTATAATCCAGAAATGTGCACGTTAAATTATCTATCGGCATAATATAGATCTAGGCCTCGGTTGAAACTCAGCCTACCGTTTTATTAAACGCATACCTAATAAATACTCCTAGGAATATTAAGTAAAAACTAATAGAAAAGGACCACCTAGAAGTAGTCACCCCTAGTCATCTTATTACCTGGTATATTCGCATTTGCCTAGGCTAGACTATTTAGCGGTTAAAAATCGGATGTGAAGGGCTGTAGCTTTATTGACTCAATTAGGCTGGGCCAACATGCTGTTTATATCAATATTAGTAACTATCTACCGTCGATGGGGGTTTATGTATGCTGTGAGCACGTGCCTCAAGTGATCCAGGCCGGGCTTTGGCCCGTCATAGTACCCCCCCCCCCCCCGGGTCGCATTGATCCTCACGATAAGCACGATGATGTCGCCGTCGGCGTCGAGCGAGACGGTGCCGAGAGGGCTTCGGGACGGGCCCGTATCGTCGTTCATAGTCGTCGAGCGCGGAGTAATTCTCGACTAGGTCTAACCTTTCCTATGTCGTTTCTGCATATCCCACAGCGAGGAGGGGTAGGAAGGAGGAGGAGATGGTAGAATAAAGGACTAGTCAGACTAGTCTCTGGAGTTTATATTAAATTAATATATACTGACTTATTTATACGAATATCTTATGTTTTTACAAGATATTATGTATTTCGTTAGAGTCATGAATTAACGTGTTCGGTAAGCGAGCGGCGCACGCAAGCGAGTGGCGCACCTAACCCAAAACGCGTCCATGAATTAGCACTTAGTCAATTCAACCACCCACCATGCCACTAATTCGCTCCCGATCCTCTAACAATTCAGCAGAGCAAGGGGGTAGGGTCTTATTAGCTACCTAGGCTTTTAAGAATAAAGAATTATCTTTAGTTCGTGAAGTGGCGCGCCGTTTTAATGTACCCGAAACTACCCTTCGCCGCGGCCTTAGTGGTACATAAAACCGCGCGAATTCTCGCGTAAATCCGTCTAAATTAACATAAATTAAAGAGGAGTCTCTTTAAAAATGGATTCTCTTTATGGATTCTCGTGGAGTAGCCCCCCGGCCCTCTGCAGTACGAGAAATGGCGGATCTTCTTCTTTAAAAGCGTAGAACTACCCTAATTCTTTCGGTCGGCGAAAAATGGGTATATAACTTTATAAAACGGCGTCCTCTCCTCTCCTCTCGATTCTTAAAACGGTGTACCTATAAGAGCGCGAAATATAAAGACCCTAGAATCATTAAGGAGTGGTTTAATCTAGTTTAAAAGATAATCATTTAATTCGGAATCGACCCCGATAACGTTTATAACTTCGACGAAACCGGTTTCGCGATAGGGTTAATCGCTATAGCGAAGGTGATTACGAGGAGTGATCTCTCTAGCTAGCGCTCCCTTTTATAGCCTAGAAATCGTGAATAGGTGACTATTATCGAATGTATAAATGTATTAGAGTAGGCGCTCCCTCTATATATAATTTTTAAAGGTAAAATCTTCCTCGAATCTTAGTTTAAGGGCCTCCCGGATAACTAGCGATTTAAAGTTAGTCCGAACGGCTAGACCTCTAATAAAATTAGAGTTCGCTGGCTCGAAAAGCTCTTTATTCCGACGACTTCTTCGCGTACGAAGGGGGGTATCGACTTTTAATACTTAACGGACACGGAAGCCATTTAACCCCTAAATTCGATGAGATTTATGAGTAAAATAAGGTAATACCGATCTATATACCACCTCACTCCTCTTACCTTTTATAGCCTCTCGATATTAGCTATTTTACGGTGTTAAAACGATCATATAGTCGGCTAGTCGAGACGAAAATGCGGACCAGAATTAACCATATCGATAAACTTAATTTCCTCGAAGTATACCCCCTCGCACGAACTAATGCTTTTAAATCGGAGACTATTAAAAATAGCTTCGGAGTAGCTAGTTTAGTACCTTTTATACCTAATTAAGTGGCCTCGAAGCTAAATATTTAGCTTCGAACCCCGACCCCCCTCCGAGCAGAGGAAGCGATTAGGACCTAAAAACGCCCCCGAACTACGTGTAATTATAAAAGTAAGCTTCGTTAACTAAAGCTTTACTTCGTGCTAGATCGAGGAGCCCTCCGAGCCCGTTAAAATGCGCGATAAATTAGGTTTAAAAAGTATATTAGATCACTATATAATCTACTGCTTTACCGGAGAAAGAAGTTAGCGATTTACGCGCCGCTAACGAGAAGTAAAAGTAGAAACGGACCCAGTCCCAGAAGCAGGTACCCGCTAAGTAAGGTCTCTTAGTTTAAGAAGCTTCTTAATTAATTACTAGATCGGTGGAAGCACTAGAAGCACCTCCCTCCCCTCCACGAAGAAGCCCTTCGCCGGCTTTATAACCACGTACGCGGGCCTCCCTAAAGTGTAGTGGTTATGGAGAGATAGGGTATAAAATCAATAGATGCCTAGCTAGATAAATCAATTTAGTTAAATTAATTTAATGGTGTTTTGGTTAAGATAAATATAGTTAGGCCTTGACAAGTCCCGCAGCACCAAGGCAATTTTGGTGCTGCGATATGGTGCTGCGAGGTGCTGCGGGACTAAGGGAATTTTGGTGCTGTTATATGGTGCTGCGGCACTAAGTGCTGCAGCACCGTCGCAGCACCAGTTTTAGTGCTGCGTTAGCATAATTCTGCTAAGCATTACCCAAAATGGATGGATAAAATGCTGACTTATTTTGATAAATTACTGTTTTTTACACATATATTAGCATTAGGAGGTAGTTATGGTCACTCACTGCTAAGATTCGTATTAACTCACGTTTAAGAAATAGAATATAAGCTTTAAGTCCTATATTAATGTAGATTTAAAGTAAAATCAGCCTAAAACAGTATACAATTAGTGGTTAATATTATCTAGAAGAGAATGTACTAGTATTATGTGTGGATATATATATTTACTCTATGTATATACCTTCTAATTTATACCTTATAGTTTCGATTTTATTTTTCTACAGTAAAAGCCTATATTTCACCCTTTTTTTAAATAGTATAGTGCTGCGACCGGATGAATTACCTTATATCTTATTTTAATCTTTATAATTAATATACTGTATAGGCTTTATATAATAACTTAATATACTGTCTATTTTCTGACCGAGGTCAGAAAATAGGACTTTAGGCAGCTATATAGAATAAGGGGATAATGTAGACCCTGAAATACATTATATTATAGCATTATATTATGGTGCTGCGGGAGTGCTATGGGAGTGCTACGGGAGTGCTGCAGCACTACGGTGGGGCTATTATAGGAGTCGGAGGTAAATAGCTAATAGATATCGAGATCTATATTCGGCTTTATGATCTATCTACCACTATACTAATATAGTAGACACTCTCCCTATTTATTATTAGTTATGTCGGTCGCAGATTTTATCTAGGTAGGCCATTTATGCTTCTGTTTTCCCTTTTACCTCACACTATATACCTATATATACTATTTACCCTTAGCCTTTAATATATCACATTTTAGATAGTACGCTAAGGCTAGCCCTTCTTCGTAGGTATCTTTATCGTAAATTAGATATCTAGACCGCCTTACCGACTACGACTTTCTTTTATACGATTTAACGCATGATCCCCTTACTCCTAACTAGTTAATCAGCTAATAAACACTAAATCCCGAAGCCCCCTTAATCCTTAGCATTCTAGAGTTCTAGGCTCTATATACTATCACTGCTCTAATAACCCTCGAACGAATTAGCCCTAGAGCTAAGAAGCTTTAGGTGTGCTATACGAAGATAAATAAAACATAATTTATTAAGTGGTGGTAACACACTACACACGCCTAACTAAATACTTCACGACGTAAAGTGAACTTTAAAGCGAATTATACATCACCACATTAGGAGCACTTCGACTAGGTCGCACACTATTAGACTAGATAGCCGATAGCACTTTATCGACGATATAGAAAGGCGATTCCTTATCTATTATAGTCTAGAGGTCTTCACTCGTTAAAAAAGCACCGTGAGAGTAAGACCTATTAGTAGGGTAGAAGGAGTTCTTCTCTTTAGCAGACATTAAGGTAATCGCTATAGTTTACGGTAATATATACTATTATATCTTAAAACGAACTAACGTATTTCACAAGCGAGTGGGCCACCCAACTAAACCCATTGAATTCAACTATACTTTTCTCGACGAAAACACCATTTAATTCAACTAACTAACTGGTCTATCTGGACATGTTTCTCTTCTATGCCCTGGCAATCTGCATATTCCACACCCCCGGGGGGGCCGCGTACGTGGCTGAATAGTCGATTCTCTAGGCATGCCGGGGCCGGGGAGAGGTGCTTCAGTTACTTCTTATTACTGCATAATTAATGCAGAGGCTTCTTTAACTAAGAGACCTTCCTCGGAGGGTATCTGCCTTCGGGACCTAGTCCGTTTTTACTTCTGCTTCTCGTTTTCAGCCCGTAAAACCTTATTTTCTTCAGCTAGTAAAATAGCACCTTATATTAAAAGACGGAACCCTTTCACCAGCTAGTTTAATGCACGATTTAATGGGCCTAGTGGACTTTAAGAGCCTTTATGAAGTAAAGCTTTAATTAATGAAGCCTACCGACGTAGTTCTTTCTCGGTAGAAGGCGTTTTTAGAGTAAAATTCCGGCTTAAATCACTCCCCCTACTAGGGGGGGGTTAGGGTTCGAAGTTAAATATCGAGCTTTAATATCACTTAATTAGGTGTAAAAGGCACTAAACCAGCAGCTTTAAAGCTATTCTTAATAGTCTCTAATTTAAACGCCTCCATTCGTGCCATAGGGTATGCTTTAAGGAAGTTAAGTTTATCGATATAGTTAAGTCTACTTCTCATTTTTAACTCCACTAGCCGACCATAAGATCGCTTTAACACGGCAAAATAACCGATATCTAAGGGTTATAAAAGATGAGAGGAATATATAGGCATATAAATTAGTATAACCTGATTTTACTCATAAATTTCATCGAATTTAGGGGTTAAATGGCTTCTATGTCCGTTAAGAACTAGAAGCCTATATCTCCCCTTCGTACGCGTAGAAGTATAAGGAATAAAGAGTTTTTTAAGCTAACGAAGTCTAATTTCATCTAAAGTCTAACCATTAGGACTAACTTTAATTCGCTAGTCGTTTAGTAGGCCTTTAAACCATAATTCTAAGTAGACTTTACCTTTAAAAATAATACACAGGGGGAGGGCCTAACCAGACGCGCCTATACACTCGATAGTAGTCACCCACTCACGATTTCTAGGTTATAAAAGCGACCGCCGACCGTGGTATTCATTACTCGTGATTATCTTTATTATAGTAATTAATCCCATAGCGAATCTAGTCTCATTAAAGTTATAAATATCGTTAGGATCGATCCTAAATTAAAGGACTGTTTTTTAGATAAGATCGAACCATTCAGAAATGATCTTCGGCTCTTCGCACTTCGCGCGTTAGTAATCGTAGCGTCTTAAGAATCGGGAGGAGATATAGGGATGCCGGTTAATAAAGTTTATCACCTAGTTATAGCTAACTAAAGGAGCTAGGGTAATTCCACGACGTTAAAGTAGTATATCGGCCATTTCTCGTACGGAGGCAAGACGGGGAGCTACTCCACGAGAATCCATAGAATCCATTTTTAAAGAGATTCCTCCTCAGTTTATGTTAATTTATGAGAATTTACGCGTGAAATCGCGCGGTGGGGGATATGCTGTAGACGGCGTTAGAGAGTGCTTCTAGGGACTTCAAAATAGCGCGCTGCTTCACGAAGAGAGAGCTTTAGCTGGGTTTTTATAGCCTGGATAGCTAATAATACCCTACCCTCTTACTCTATTGATTTTTGAGAGGTTTAAGAGCGAATTAGTGGCATAGTGGGTGGTTAAATTAATTAAGTGCAAATTGAGGGACGCGTTTTGGGTTGGGTGGCCCACTCGCTTGTGAAATACGTTATATACTAATTTAATATATCTTAGTCCGAGTGTCCTTCGGAGCAGAAGACCACTTTTAATACTAAGGATTAGGAACGAATTTAAATTAATTTAATCATAATGTGTTAGCTCCCCTTCTAGTTCCTCGAAAGGCCGGAAATATTTAAATTTATTCGATTTACTCGCCTCTTAAAAGATATACCTCTAATCTTAACTCCTAAGATAGCACGGCGTCGCCTATAAATGATAGTTAAGGGGGATCACTAAAAGGCCCTTTCTCTTTTACTAAAGAATGCTAAGCTTTTAATAGCACTTAACTGCTAGACTTCACCTTTTTAATAAGCGTTTATAATAATTACTAGCTATTTTATGGATTCTAGCTAGAATTATCATAAGATACTACTAGGCTTTAAGCTAGTATATAGTCAGCATACTAGTAGTCACCTAAGTGAGATACTATAGGATATACTATAGTAGCATGATATTATTAATAAAGTGCTTACGGTGACTACCGATAACGCCTCTAATAATAAAACGCTTATAGAGAGCCTTCACTAGTCGATCGAATAGCTTAATCTCCTAGATAGCACACGAGTTATACGAATTCTATGCCTTACCTATATGATTTAGCTTAGCTTAAAGGACCTCCTTAGATTAATAAAAGCTAACCTAAATAATAATACCGCCGATACTATCTAGTCGGAGGAAGAGAATAAGTCGGCTCTTTAAAAGGCTAAATCTAAGAAGGAATCATTTATACACTTATAAAGGTCAGTTATTTAAAATCTTTATTAAAGTATACTTATACTATTTCTAGATCCGTGCTTTTATAGTCTATATTAACGCTAGTCCCTAATAACGGGAGTTCTTTCTAACACTATAAGACACTAAGCCGAAGCTCGTACTAATATAAGATATAGGTACCCGCTAGAATTTAATATACCTAATGCTTTAGCGCGTAAATCGTCTATCCGCTACATTTAATAGGTACTATACTCTATATAACTAGCTTCGGTTCTAGCTAAGTGCATAAGAGTGGCGGTAGGTTAAATACCTACTTTATATCATAAAACCTTTTTATATATAGATAGTCGGACTATCTAAGGTTAAGGATATCACTATTTATTACGTGTTCGAGGTATATAACAGACTATTTAGATATTTTAAAGACTCCTAGAAGCGCCTATACCGGAAGAAGGTTCCTTAGAAAAAGGCGATGCTTTATGCTTTAAAGGCTAGAGAACAGAAGCTTATAACTTACTATAAGGATACTAAGAAGGCTTATGGGCATCTTTATATAATAGGGACGATCCTTACCCCTATGCATAAGCTTAACTACTTTAAGGGAGCAGACTAGGCTAGTGATAATGCGGACTAGTATATAGTATACGAAAGCTCTCTACATTCCTACCTTAAGCGATACTATTAGCGCTAGCCTATAACTTAATTAGTGGATAAAGGTAAGGCTCTATAACGAACTGGGAGTATGTCTAGTCTACTTATATAGACCTAACCGAGATTAGCTATCTAAGAGAAGGTTAGGTGGCGAGAAGAGTTAATAGGTTATCTTAATCTTCGTATATATACTATAGAACTTAAAACCATAATATATACTAACTTCGTAAGGAACTAATAATGATGACCTATATTAATTCTAGAGATAACATAAGACCTAGTTCCTAACCCTTACGGCGCTAGCCCGGGATATCTTCTCTATTCCTACTACTAGCGTAGGAGTTAAACGGTTATTTAGCTCGGCGCGGGACGTCTGCTATTATAGACGTAGATCTCTTAATATAACGACCATTTAAGATCTAATAATGCTCCGCTGTATAACGCGTTTTAATATAAACCACGCTTAAGGCCAGCTATCTACAGAAAGCCAGGATCTAGGTGAGAGGATAGAGGCCGATAAGGAGGCAGAGGCCTAACTATCTAATTATAATGTGGCTAGTATTAGCGATAATGAGGAACTTAATTCTGAAACCGAATACGTATCTAAAGCCGATAATATAGACGCCTATAATCGTGATACTCTTCACCTAGTCTCTAGGACCCAGACCTACCTCTGGATCAGGAGACTCTAGATTAGGAGACTCTGGATTAAGAGATAGACTCAGTTAAACTTCTAAATCATCACCTAATAGTTAGAATTATATAAAGCGATAGCCAGCGTCCGCATAGGGAACGGAAGCGTCGGAGAGATGATGATGAATATATATATACTAAGAGGACTAAATAAAGCGCAAATAATCGAATAAATATAATAATGATCTTTTCCAGATTTCCAGATTATTGTAAATAAAATACCCCAAAATTACTGGCTTTTCTACATAACTTATGCATGTCACGAGGTTAGTCGTGTTTACACTGTTTATAGTGCTGCAGCACCGAACCAAGTATCTGGTGCTGCCAAGCCTTGGTGCTGCAGCACCGGTGCTGCGGGACTTGTCAAGGCCTAAATATAGTTGAATTCAATGGTTTGGGTTAGGTGCGCCACTCGCTTACCGAACACGTTATATAAAGAACTAGTTCAGATCTAGTCGTGTAGGATAAGATATTCTCATCTACTAAAAAATCAGGTCGGGGGGGGGGGGGGGGGGGGGGGGTCGTCCCTGTACCAATCCCCTATTATATTATTCTTACGAAAATAATATTTTAGTACTTAAAACGGTATATCGTTAAGCGTGTTACGAGCCAGTTCTTTGAACAAAAGAGTGCATTTAACTAAGAATACTAAGTACAGAGGGGAGAAAGAAAGAGAAGGAAAGCATTGGTGGGCTGCTGGGATTTGTGGGTCGAGGGCCCCAGCAGTGCAAACCTTGCAAACAATAACTCGCTCGCTTGATAATAACCCTAAATAGGAAGGAAGTAAGCACGAAGCACGTGGATCGTCACATACTCCCCGACTAAAATTGCATTCAGTCTCTGAATGCCGGTTTATCATCGTCACTGTGGTCTTTAATGAATCGGTCCTCTCCCTCAGCATCGAGCTATTCCTATAAGCGCATAGGAGGTCCCGGCTTCGTGGGGTACTGCTCGTGAAATTCTTAAATCTTCTTCGGTGCATTCTTAAAATTACTAGCAGGATACCACTATAAGTCGAGGTCATATCTAAGCCACTATACTCGATAATGTAGTCTCCGGTAGTACGTTCTAACGTCGAGGATCTTCTCGACTTCCCACTCGTCTGTTTCTCCGATTTTTATTAGTGGCGGAGGGTTAATATATTACCCTCGAAGGGGTTCTGTCGTTACGGCTTTTCGAAGCTTACTTAGATAGAAGACTGGGTATACTCGAATCGTCTTAGGTAGTTCTAATTTATAGGAGTTACCCACTTTCTTAATGATCTTATAGGGTCCGCTAGTAAGGTGAGAGAGCTTCCTACTTAGTCGATCTTAAAGCTAGTCCTTTATTATAACGAAAACTAAGTCACCTACACCGAAGTCTTCTTCCCTCCGATTTTTATTTACTTATCGGATTTATAACTATTATGACTTCGTAATTTACTCTTTAGTTTTAGTCCAGATATCCTATAGCTGAGAAAGTATCTAACGTATTTCACTACCGAGTGGGCCACCACTACCGAGTGGGCCACCCCATCTAACCTACCAATTTTAAATGCATTTATCTCAACCAAAACGCCATTAAATTAATTCAACTAACTAAGTGGTCTATCTGGACATGTTTCTCTTCTATGCCCTGGCAATCTGCATATTCCACACCCCCGGGGGGGCCGCGTACGTGGCTGAATAGTTGATTCTCTAGGCATGCCGGGGCCGGGGGGAGGTGCTTCAATTGCTTCTTGTTGCTGCATAATTAATGCAGAGGCTTCTTGAACTGAAAGGCCTTCTTCGGCGGGTATCTGCTTTCGGGATCGAGTACGCTTTTGCTTCTGCTTTTCGTTAGCGGCGCGTAATTCCTTGTTTTCTTTAGCGAGTAAGATAGCACCTTGCATTGTAAGACGGAAGCCTTTCATAAGCTGGTTTAATGCACGATCTGATGGGCTAGGCGGGCTTCGAGATCTTGTACGAAGTAAAGCTTTGATTAATGAAGCCTGACGACGTAGATCTTTCTCTGTAAAAGGGGTTTTTAGTGTAAAATTCCGGCTTAATTCACTACCCCGGCTAGCTGGGGGGGTTGGAGTTCGAAGCCGAATATTGAGCTTTAAAATCACTCTCTCCGGTAAAAAGGGGACTAAACCGGCTGCTCGGAAGCTATTTTTAATAGTCTCCGATTTAAAAGCTTTAATTCGTGCGAGGGGGTATGCTTCGAGGAAGTCAAGCTTATCGATATGGTTGATCCCGTTCCGCATTTTGGTTTTAACCATCCGACCGTACGATCGTTTTAATACCGCAAAACAGCCAATATCCAGAGGTTATAAAAGATGAGATGAATGTGCTGGCATACAGATTGGTATCACCTTATTTTGCTCACAAATTTCGTCAAATTTAGGCGTTAAATGACTTCCGTGGCCGTTAAGTACTAGAAGCCGATACCCCCCTTCGTACGCGCAGAAGTACTAGGAATAAAGAGCTTTTCTAGCTAACGGAGTCTAATTTCATCAGAGGTCTAGCCGTTAGGGCTTACTTCGAAACGCCAGTTCTCCGGAAGGCCTTCGAACCATGATTCAAGAAAGACTTTGCCTTTAAAAATCACACACGGAGGGAGGGCCTAACCTGAAGCATTCGTACACTTAATTATAGTCACCCATTCACGATTTCCAGGTTATAAAACTCCTCTTCGACTAGGTAAATCACTTCTCGTAATAACCTTCATAGTTAAAACCACTCCCATAGCGAAACCAGTCTCATCGAAGTTATAGATATCGTCGGGGTCGATTCTAAATTAAAGGATTGTCTTTTGAACCAGATTAAACCACTCTTGAATGATTTTCGGGTCTTCGCATTTCGCACGCTCGTAGTTATACCGTTTTGAGAATCGGGAGGAGAGGAGAGGATGCCGTTGTATAAATTTCGTAACCCAGTTTTCGCCGACCGAAAGAACCGGGGTAGTTCCACGCTTTTGAAGAAGAAGATCCGCCATTTCTCGTACCATAGAGTGCCGGGGGGCCCCTCCACGAGAATCCATAGAGAGTATCCATTTTTGAAGAGATTCCTCCTCGAGTTCTGTTAATATATGACTATTGGCGCGTGTTTTAGGACGAAAGGTATCACCAGCGAGGCGGCGTTGTAAGGTAGAGCGGGGGACTTCGAAACGGCGCGCCACTTCACGAATTGAAGAGATTTCTTGATTCTTAAAAGCCTGGATAGCTAGTAAGATCCTACCCTCTTGCTCTATTGAATTTCTAGAGCGTTGAGAGCGAATTGGTGGCATGGTGGGTGGTTGAAGAAGAAGGGGTTAAATTAATTGACGCGTTTTGGATAGGTGGCCCACTCGGTAGTGGTGGCCCACTCGGTAGTGAAATACGTTATATTACTTCTTCTTCACTTAGTGTGACTATCCCTTAATCTCTCTAATTAAATGTTATTACTAGTTCGTACCCTCGCTCCACGAAGAAAGGTGACTTCTTTATCGTATCCTAAGGTAAAATTAATGCTATAAAATCAACCATCGGGAGAACCTTAGACTAGTTATCTTAGTTCTGCTTAATATACGGACGTAGTCGCTGTGCTATATACTGATTAGCGATCTCACTCTGTCTATCCGTTTAGGGGTGGTATGCCGTTAATAACTTTCTCTTAATTCCGAGAATCCTACAGAATTCGGTCCAGAACTTAGAGATAAATTAACCGCCTCTATCCGATATAATTATTTCTGGGATGCCTATCGTCCGAATGACATTATTAATGAAAAGTCGTGCTATCTTCTTCGCGTCTATATCCTTATGGTAAGGAATAGATATTAGTCTTTTACTTAGGCGATCGACGACTATAAAGACCGCGTCGAATCCGTGACGATCCTTCGGGAATAAACGGAAGTCTATTAAAATATGCTACTAGGGTCTCTCCGGAATAGGAAGTGGTCGTAGTAGTCTAGGCGTACGATCCCTCTATGCTTTTATTCGTTTATATAATAGGTAATTATCGATATATCTTTTTACGTCAGTTACCTATCTAGGCTAATGATATCTATCTGAGACTAGCTTCTTCAGTTTCTCGATACTAGGGTGCGCTATTAATAGCTGCCGATAGATATCGTTAAGTAAGCGTGCACGGAGATCTCCTTTATCGGGA
Source organism: Penicillium robsamsonii (assembly GCF_028829455.1). Classification (NCBI taxonomy): domain Eukaryota; kingdom Fungi; phylum Ascomycota; class Eurotiomycetes; order Eurotiales; family Aspergillaceae; genus Penicillium; species Penicillium robsamsonii. Next base: position 5,264,799 of record NW_026643221.1, read on the forward strand.
ACTTTAAGTCGTCCTTTGAATAGTAATAACCCATTATCTAGAGACCATTTAGGATTACCTCCATTCGCCATAGTTTATCGGAACTCGTTAAGATCCGTGTTCTCACGATTTACTTTTTTAATTCGTTCAGTGATTTCTAGAGTCGGCTCCTCCTCCTAGATTAGCGCTAGGTTCACGGGTAAAACCCCTTCCTCGAGACAGTGCCGTGGTAGCATAATAATTTATCGGCTATTATCCACATAGGGGGATTCCTTTCGTGATAGCACGTCTATAATAATATTCCTCTTTCCTGGTCGATATTTAATTTTAAAGTGGAACTATGACAGGAATTCACTCCATCTAACTTATCGTTAATTCATTTATCGAGTTATCATGAAATATTCGAGCGACTAGTGATCCGTGAGGATTTCGAAGCGTTCCTTACGCGAGAGACCTTTAAGTTTAGGTCTCCATTCTTATAGAGCACGTATAATGGCTAGAAGCTCCTTATCCCGCACTTCGTAATTTAGTTCTGAAGCTTATATTATTTTCGAGTAAAAGGCGACCGGGTGCCAGAAATTATCGTCCTTATAGTACTGGGATAGAACTGCTCCGAGAACTCTATCTAAGGCGTCTATTTTAATCCGAGTCTAGCGCTCCGGATCGTAATGCCGGAGCACTATCGCATCGACTAGCTTATCCTTTAGGAGCATAAATGCCTCCTCATAACCGCTTATCCATTCGAATAGAATATCTTATCTCGTTAACCGGTGTAATGGCTTTAAGATAGCACTATAGTTTCGTATAAAGCGTCGGTAGAAGTTATAGAATCTAAGGAACGACTGTACTCCTTTCACTATAGTCGGAGCTTACTAGGACTAAATCACTTTAACCTTCTTAGGGTCCACAGCGATACTATCTATGCTAATAATGAACCTAAGGAACTTTATTTTCGTAATAGAGAATTCGGACTTATGTAGTGTAACTTAAAGACCTACTTTCTATAACCGCTAAAGCACTTCACGAACTTATCGCTGATAATCCTCGATATTCTCACTATAGATTAAGATATTATCCACGAAAGCTATAGCATAGTCATCTAAACATTCTCTGAGTACGTCGTTCATAAATCTCTAAAAGGTTACTAGTCTATTTATTAATCCGAATGGTGTCACTTTATACTTAAAAGATCCATATCTCGTACGGAATATAGTGAGGTCTTCTGCACCTAGGGTTAAACGGATCCGGTAGAACCCTTACTAGATATCGAGTTTCGTGTAGATCTTAGCTCTGCTGGTTCGCTGTAGTACCTCATTAATTAAAGGTAGAGGGTAATAATCCTTCTTTATAATTATATTCAGCTTCCGGTAGTTAACATAAAATCGAAGACCTCTACCGGGCTTCCTTACCATTAGGATTAGGGATGCGTGTGGTACTAAGCTAGGAACGATAAATCCTTTTACGAGGTTATCGAGGATATATTTCTTAGCTGCCTTAAGTTCCTCTAATAATAGCTTATAGAGGGGGCAGTATCTAGGTTAAGCTTCTGCCTTAAGTACGATATCGTGATCCACTTTAGGTCTATAAGGTGGTAACTCGTCGGATTTCTTTTTCGAAAAGACTTCTATAAGATCGTGATATTCCTCGGGGAGTGTTTATAAAATCTCGTCGATCTTAGGGTCTCTTATCTAGGCTATCTTAACATCGATAATATAGTCGATTTCTTCGAGGGAGGTGGAGAAGATCTCGATCCCTTTATCGGTTTTACTTCTTTCTTATAACCGGTCGAATCTAACACGTCCGATCGTGTTAATATTAATTAGAACTAGTGCCTCTTTTTTCTTCGTGGTCACTAGCCGAGTTTCGTCATTAATATTCCGAGCCATCTTCCGCTGCTCTTCGACCCGCCTATGTCTATACTACCTTTCTCTAGCATAAGGATAAATCTTCCTCTATGGCTGCTTACGTACTTCTATTTCGAAAGCACTATCCCGTCGTTCTACGTCTACCTAGTGACCATTACTATCCTTTAGTTTCTGGAGAATAGTCGTCGGTGTTAGGACTACCATCTTACTTAAAACGTCGTTAAAAAGAGTTTATTCATCGGGCCATATCATTCTATAACGACGATAGTCGAGTAGAACATTATGTTCTGCGAACCATTTTCGACCTAGGATTAGGTCATACTTTCCGAGGTCCGCTAGGAGCATAGGAACTTATCTTTATATTCTCCCGTCTACGCATATAGTGAGAAATGCGACGTAGGTAATTAGTTCACCGGGTGTACCATCGAATCTTCGAACTAGGCATTCTTAACCTAGTCGTTCTACCTAGATTCCGAACCGTTTACCTAGTAGAACGACTATTACTAAGTTAATAAAAATATAACTATCTGCTCTAGTATCACTAAGTGCTAAAATAGAAAAAGAACGTCCATTATGTATTAGCTGAGTATTAAAAACTAGGCTATCTCGGGGACCTCCGATTAACTTCTATAAATCTAGCGAATAAAGTGATACTTTACGACCACCTAGGTAGGAGACTTCCCCTAGGCACTAGCTTTTCCCTAGTCGGCTTTAAGTTCCTAAATTTCGATAACACGAGGGGTCGGAGTAACTACTACCGCAGTGGCGGTGTTTAGTTTCTTCTTAGGACATTCTCGAGTCATATATCCTTATTCCTTATAGTTAAAGCATCGACCTTCCTTCATAAGGGTTTCTCGTTTAGTAGTAGATAAACTAGTGAATCTAGAGCTGCCTTCACGCTTTACTCGAGGGACGTAGGTTAAAACGGTGGTAGTCGCTGCTCCACTACCACTGCTTATAGAGGGTGCGCTAGTACGGGCACGGAAAGCGGACTTAGACTCTTACTAAAGGTTAATCTCGTGCGATATACTCTGATAGTTCTGTGTGAAAGTATTAAATGGAACCGAGCCCTAGTTAACCGCCCACATAACTTAACTCTGGAGTAAGTAAGGGAGCTTCGAATATAAGTCGCGCTTTCGGTTCTCCTCGACCACGATAGCTTCTTCAGCGAGTTATATGAATTCAGCAAGGAAGTCAGTGAAACTATCCTTTAGTTTCATTTTTAGCTTATGGTATACGGTGTAAGCTTCTGCACGACGGTTTAGGTTCGTAAAAACGGTCTTTAAATGGGCGATCATATCATCTGCGTCGGTGTATGGGATACCAGCGTTAATTCTTAGACGGGGTGTAATGTGGAGCTAGGCTTTCCCTTCATAACGACTCTGAACATAGAGCTTACGGTGAACTAGTAAAGGGTAATGGTCGGCATTTACTTCGAGTTTCTGTCGGATAACAGTTTCCCAGGTTTCGAAACGGACTTCTTTGCCATCGCTAAGCATTAGAGCGTTAGGCATCTTTATAGACTTTCGGGTAGCCACGGCCTCCGTCACCGGTGCGCCGGAACTAGTCACATTCGAGTTCTGTAGATTAACGAGACGGAATGCGAGGTCACCCCGTTCACGGATTACGTGGTCACGATAAGTAATTACTTCATCGCGTTCCTAGGTGAGGGACTCGATAACCATATTAGTCTCCACTTTATCAGCTTAAAGGATTATGATTTCATCCTAGAGATCCTGGATTATCATTTATAACTTCTTATATTAGTTTGCGAGTTCATGGAAACGTTCACGACTCGGGGTCTTCTGCAATCTTTCGCGCATAGAGGGTCCTTCACCTCCGTCATCGTCTTCGTTATCTTCATCGGTGTTAACTAGTCTTAGAGGATCAGGGGTCGGGGTCTTCGGATCGAGAGCGTCATCTTCATGCTCATAGGTTTCATTATCGGGCACCATAACTGCAGGGTGCTTGCCACGGTTAGCAGGGGTCTTCTTCGGCGGAACCATTCTGACTGGTTCGGGTTTCGGTTTAAGTCTTGGCTGTACGATGCCAAGGAACGGGAAGTGGGGACGAAGCGGGACTGAGATCAATCACAATGATGATCTGTACAGTCGTACTGCTTCTGGAAATGAGAATGGTACTTAGTATTATGTTACGAGCCAGTTCTTTGAACAAAAGAGTGCATTTAACTAAGAATACTAAGTACAGAGGGGAGAAAGAAAGAGAAGGAAAGCATTGGTGGGCTGCTGGGATTTGTGGGTCGAGGGCCCCAGCAGTGCAAACCTTGCAAACAACAACTCGCTCGCTTGACAATAACCCCAAATAGGAAGGAAGCAAGCACGAAGCACGTGGATCGTCACAAAGCGACTAACATATATGCGTCGTATAAGGGATAAAATAGTATAGAATAATCTAATGGTTCTCAGGCAATTAAATAAATTCGAAGGTAAGGTAGGAGCCATGATTATCTATAAGAAGAAGCCGAAAACCCGTCTTTACACAGCGCCTTCTGGTGCTTTATTCGAATGATTAAAGCCACTAAAAGGCTATAGTATCATTGGTTTAACCATTAGGTGTAATCTAGTGGTCGTTGGGGATATTAGTAGACTAAGGTGGCGTTACCTAACTATCGGTAGTAATACATTTAATTAAAGTAAGCGATTTAGCGGGCCCGCTAGTTCTATTACTAGCAGATTAACCAGCTTTGGTTAAAATGACTCTTCGAGGCTTTCCCTCGCCGATTTTAGAGCCGCTTTCGTTAAAGCTATAGATATTCTTTAACCCGATGTAGCGGGCCAAAGCCCGGCCTGGATCACACGAGGCACATGCCCATAACATACATAAACCTCCATCGACGGTAGATAGTTACCTTTTCTTTAAGATTGATATAAACAGCATGTTAGCCTAGCCTAATTGAGTCAATAAAGCTACAGCCCTTCATATATATTAATCTTCCGATTCTTATCGTAAAACCATCAGACCCTAACCGAGAAGCCCTAGAAGCGATAATTCCTAGGCATAATAGAAGGGTTACCCCTAAACCGAGATGATTTAGTAACAAAGGACTAACGGAACACACTAATAACCATAGATAGAACCTTAGACTCAGCAGAATGCTCCCCTCACCCTAGGTAGAGACTATGATATAATAGATAATAAGGAATTAATAGGCCTATAGTGAAGCGATAGAGTAGTTCACCACCTCCTGATAGTGGATCGTGACCGCATAAGAATAGTATACGATAACCTAGGAACGACTCTCCGCCGTATAAGGAGAGCGAATCCGCCGCCTCGAAGAGATACTAGTATATATAATAAGGCGTTAATAACCGAACCGACGGGAATACTAGCGAAAGGGTCACGGAGTAAGTACTAACCCCTACCGAAATGCCGTTTAAGTATTAGAGAGCCCTACTACTAAGTAAGAGCGAGACTCCCTAACCTAGTGTTATTCGTAGGAAGCGTAAATAACTAGCCTATATAGCGTATTATAATAACTAGAAAATACACTAGTAGTTAATGGCGAGGCTATCGGAGCTATATATAAGTAATTTATATACGTGTTCTCCTAGTTAGAAAAGCTCGCCTAGAAGAACACCGGAACGTATATAAAACGCCGACGAAACGATAATAGCCCGGAGGAGTTACTAGACTATCTAGAGAAGATACACGGAGACCCGAATGCATAGGCCTAAGCCGCCTACCGCCTTTATTAGGTTAGTTAATCTAAAGGTATAGCTTTCTTAAAGTTCCTACCACGGCTAGAAAGGGAGTTCGCCGACGCTAGAGCTTTAAAATGGCCCGACGAGGCTAAATAATAAATCCTACTCGGATCTTTAAACCGAACTATAAGTAGCTCGCTAATAAATCGTGGTATACCCACTACCTTTTAAGGCTTAATCTCCCGTCTTCACGAGATTAGTATAGATAGATATAGACGCGCTAAATATAAGTAAGCCGTCCTCCCGCCGTTCTGCGAAATCTATAGACGAGATAGATTAGACCCCGACGGTATTAGTGAACCGCGTCGATCTATACGCGAATTACTGACGAAATAGTCGCGAATGTCACGAGCGACCGAAGAGAGCCTAATGGGTTAGCGAAGAAGAAATAGATAACCGCTAGGAAGAAGGCCGCTGCCTCGGCTATAGGAAGTCTAGCTACTAGATTATAGAGTGCCCTCTCTCACCAGTAAGACGACTAGAATAGAAGAGCCGTATTATTATAGGAACGTCGAAGAGGAAGGAAACCCGTGATAGTGATAAAACATCGTTAAAATCTAAGCGAATCGCCCGGGTAAAGAAATCGCGAGTAATAGTCGAAGAAGACACCGAACCTAGTTCGGTAGAGGAGAGCGTGCGTACCGATAGCGAGGTAGAAAACGAGTAGCTCCTAGTCTTAGCCGCGAGTAGGAGCGAAAGGGGGTTAAGAAACTAGACCGAAGCGAGGAACCACCGTTCCTAGTTAACGTTAGAGTGAATAGAATCTAGACTTCGGCAGAACCCATTTTGGGTCGGAGTCTCCGACCCAAAACCCAACCCATTGGGTTTTGGGTTCCGCCTTCCATAACCCAACCCAACCCAAAACCCAATGGGTTAAACCCAATAACCCAATAATAACCCATTTGAACCCATTTTGGCATAAAATATGGGTCTTGGCGTTCATAACAATGCTAAGTCATCGAACAAAATTACTGTTTTTTACAACTGTTCCGGTTTGTCTGTCGAACATTGCTACATTATCACAGTAATAAGTTAGAAATTTTATATAATTACTTTGAATTTAAAGCCAATTTACTTCATATTATATTAATTACTAATAAAAATTGAGATTAATCATGGTATAGTGGTGTTCTATCAATTTATACATTTATTAAATGTAGACTGTTAGAAATATATAGTAGTGGCAGAGGTGAGTCTATACATATTTAAACATAAACATGAATAGAAATAGAAATCTCTTAATCTTAATTTATTTTCTATATAATTAATATCATTTTAAAGCTAAATATCTCTTTTCTTATATTCTTAATTAATATATCTAGTAATTAATGTACTATGTAAATTAAGGTGGTTTATAAATGATCTCTATACGCTTATGTGTACTCCAGATGAAATATTTCTGAGTGATCTTCGGGGGGAATGGGTTATGAATGGGTGCTCTCGGGTTTTAATGGGTTATTAATGAGTTATTAATGGGTTATATTGGGTTTTGATGGGTTTTAATGGGTTATGATGGGTTATAATGGGTTATGATGGGTTATGATGGGTTATGAATGGGTTCTATTGGGTTCTGTTAGGTCGGACCCATTTAAATATAGCTTATGTAGCCAATTAATTAATCTTATATCTTATATCTTTTAATATATCTACTTTACTTAGCCTATTTACGTGTCTATTGTCTGAAACCCCCTTTTTATAAGTATATACTCCCTCTGATTATCCCCCCTTACATCCCCTGCAGTATTCATCTTTATAATAATCATGTCCTAAAGCTAGTATTCTGACTTCCTACCTACCCTTTTCGATGGGGATACAGATAACCTTAGCTATCTTATTCCCTCTTCTCGGGCTCTAACCCCACCTGGTAGCTAACTCACAATCGAGCCTTTTGATGCTATTAATACCGACTTCCTTCGGCCCTCTAACCTTCTACCGATCCCACCTTCTCTTACCCGCGTTAGCCCCGATCGGAGAAAGGCATATGTGCTTTATGACGATATGGCATATAAAGAATGGGTTGACTGGTGGCTATAAACCGACTATGGGCAGAAAAGCAAGCTTTCCTGGGACTTAAATCGTAATTCAAATATATGGAGTAACTTCGACTAAGTTGCCTATACCAAAGATGGTGCGCTAAAGGTGATGTGTAAGCGCTGCTTAAAAATCCTGGAGTATCCTCATTCTCTATCGCCTAGTGGTAAGGGCTATTATGGCACATTAATAATGTTGAAGCATTTAAAGACAGCAGGCTGTCGTAAAGCTCAGCAGGGAGGGAAAGGAGAAATTACTAGGTTCCTTTAAAAGGTAGTAAACCCTTATATTTTATTTAGTTATCAGGTTTTAGTAACACTCTTAGATACATAGGATAACGGCCAATCGGAAGCTCCTTTTTCACAGTCAGTTTGGGAAGAGTATCTTCTTTAATTTCTTACCCTTAATCGACTTCCATTCCACCTTATTAAACATCTAACATTTCATAAGCTATTCCGATTAGCCCGCTCTGCACCATCCACCCCCCTAATACCCTCCGCTACTATAATACGCCGTCGCCTCCGTGATATCATTACAGAACGACAGAAGTCTATCCTCTAAACGCTACCTAACGACGCAAAAATCTTAATTATATTGGATTGCTGGACTTCTCCATATAACCAGGCGTTTATGGCTATCACTGGCTATTTTGTTAATAGCAATTAGGTATACTAAGAGGTTCTACTTGGATTTAAACCACTTCATGGCTCTCATACTGGTTTAAATCTAAGTGGTATAGTCCTTGAAACTCTAGGTAAGCATCATATCTAGGATCGGGTATTTAGAGTCATAACTGATAACGCTACCAATAATAAGACAATAGTTAATGCTATATAGCAGGCGCTCTCTAGCGATGTGACAGTAATCCGAATACCCTGTCTTGCTCATGTTATCCAGCTATGTTTAAACTAGCTCCTTGATCGTCTGAAGGCTATTCCTCTAAATGAGAATACAGAAACGAAGTGGACTGACCAGAAGTTATCCGCAGCAAAGGCAAATGCTCGGTATCAGACACAGAGGATCTCATATACCTTAAATAAGGTCCGCTATCTTGCTGTGTATATCCATGTAAGTCCCTAACGCCAGGCGGCCTTTCTCCGACTTTAAGAAAAGGGACCCCAGCTTATTCTAATCCAGGATGTGAGGACTCGGTGGAATTCTACATTCCTAATGCTTCGTCGTGCAAAGAAACTACGCAGTTTCTTCCAGCCCTTCTGTGAGGAGTATGACTGTGAGGAGATGTTGCTTAATAATCAAGAATGGCGTTAAATCGACTATCTTCTATAAATCACTCGGCCATTCTTTGACTATATAACAGAACTCTCGAAGATAAAGGAGGTTACGACACATCTTATCTTCAAGCTTTATAATGCCCTTTTTAATCACTTTTTCGAAGCAGAGGCACTACTTAAACGTAAACGTGTTCCATGGAAGTCAGATATGCTTAAAGCACTCACAGCCGGTCGCTTAAAGCTTGATGAGTACTACTCTTAAACTGATAATCTTAAAGGACATATCTATGCAGTTAGGATAATGCTAGCACCTGATAGCAGATTTTAATTCTTCTTATCTGATAATTAGGAGCCTCACTGGCGTGATACCTACCGGAAATCGTTCCAGGAGTTATTGATTCCGTATTAAGAGCGTCTTACGATAAGTCATGGATCGACCAATACTCTAACAATAGCTTCTGGTTCTAGGCTAAATAAGATGCTAAAGAGTAATAAGATATCTACGAAGCCAGCTGGTAATGAAATAACACAATATCTTGATAGCGGTATGTTAATAATCTATTTCTTCTCTATAGAGGATAATACTAATCATTTGTACTACTAGATCTAATTGAGATTGAACCTCTTCAATTCTGGCGGGAGAACTAATCCCGTTTCCCTGCAATCGCGTTACTTGCTCGCGATATTCTCTCTATCCCAGTAACTGGTGCTGGTGTCGAACGGCTCTTCAATACTGCTCGGGATGTTTATCACTACCGCCGTGGTCGTCTGAGGTCCGAAACAATCGAGGAGCTTATGTTGTTTCTATGTGTAACAAGATTTAATCTTAAGGAAGCTGAGGCAAAGCAGCTCCAGCAGTTCTTTTCATTGGCTAAGCTCGAGTCATTAAAGGAGGAACTTGATGATCATACAGAGGATGCTGAGTTTGATTTGATTAGTGATAATGAGGAGGAGGAGGAGGAGGAGGAGGAGGAGGAGGAGGAGGAGGGAGTAGACAGTAGACCACGAGAGACATCTCCTCATCTAATAGATATAGATATAGAGGTGACAGAGCCACAGTTACCAGAGTCTGTAACTCAGATACGGGCCTCAGGGAGGAAACGTAAGAGTAGAGCAGATGATGATTTTGAGAAATATTAGAGAAATATATACTGATACAATCATCCAATTTATTCTAATTTATTCTGGAAGACCTGTCTGTAAACAAAATACTCAATATTACAAGCAAAAAGTGCATTAATTATGCAGCTCCACTCTAGAAGGCTGTTTGGCTGGTTTGCTCTATATTGGGGCCCCAATGGGTTACCCAATGGACCCAAAACCCATTTTGGGTTGGGTTGGGTTGGGTTGGGTCCGGGTTATAGTGGGTCGTGCCGAAGTCTAAGCCTAATTGAATCAATAAAGCTTCAGCCCTTCACAATTATACCGTTAAATATCCTCTAAGGAAAGAGAAAGCGACGTATTCGCGAAGACCCTAATATAGTAAGTTATCTCGCATATAATGACTCCGAGGATAAGTATAACACTATACTTACTACATTTATAATAGGCATCTCAGTAAGCCGTCCTCAGCTAACCCGCCACCGAGACGATCTCCCTCCTAAACTAAAGACATAGAAGGAGATGCTTAATCACCCACTTACTAAGGGTTTCCTAGCCGCCGTAGGGCTAGAAGTCGAAGTAATTAGGAAAAGGGGCACATATAAAGTCGAGCCCCGACCATAGGATCGAAGTATCTAAGTGCTTCCTCTGACATAGGTCTTCACCTATAAGTTTAATAGTAATGGTTTCCTCACTAAGCTAAAAGCGAGAATTTATATAAGAGGTGATTTATAGTCCATTAACTCTAAGGAAAAGAGAGTAATAACGCTTACTACACGAACCGCGCGAGTAGTCTTTATGCTTACCGCAGCATTTAATCTTAGCACGATATAGCTCGATGCCGTTAACGCATTCCTAAATAGTAACCTCGACGACATTATCTATATATAGATACTAGAAGGCTTCTGCGACGGAAGTAACACCTAGAGACTATAAAAAGCACTTTATGGTCTTAGGAAGTCACCGCGCCTTTAGTAGTAAGAAGCCACTCGCGTACTCGAAAAGCTTAGCTTCACTTCTATACCGGAAGATCCTTACTTATTCACTCACGATAGTATCATTATCTTCTTTTATGTCGACGATATTATTATCGTATTTCATCGGTTAAAGCACTAGTAAGCGCTTTAGTTACGATAATAACTTAAAGAACACTAGGAGCTTCGCGAGATAGGAGAAGCGGCTTAGTTTCTCGGAATTCGCATTCTCCGAGACACCTAGAAGCATAAGCTCCGGCTTTATTAGGATTCGTATATCTCTTCTATGGCCACTAAGTACGGACTTACTAATAGACGTAAGTATAAAACCCCACTCCCCGTAAACTAAATGAGTAAGTTCACTAGAGTTATAACTAAGGAGTAGATCTTAGAGTACCAGAAAAAGCTCGGCTCCGCTCTTTACCCTATAGTCATCACTCGCCCTAACGCGGCGAAGGCGGTAAATCACCTAGCCGAGTTCCTTATGAACCTAGGCCTAGAAAACAGAGAGGCAGTGAATCGCTTAATCTAGTATTTATACGATACTCGGTTCCTCGCTCTCGAATACCACTCCACACACACTACGCCTACGCTCCACTTCTTAAGCGACGCTTCCTTTAGTGACCACACTAATCGGAAAAGCTCGGAAGGCTTTCTCTATAAGCTCTTCGGTGCTACCATTAACTAAAAAGTAACTAAGCAGAGAACGGTGATAACGTTAACCACTAAGGCGGAGCTACTTACTATCTTAGAAGACGGTAAGTCAGCTATGTGGTAGAAGGGGCTTCTTTATGTAGTCGGTCTTAACTATAATATAGGACTATTAATTAACTGCGATAATTAATAAACGGTTAACTTACTTACCAGAGAGTAACCATAACTACACACTAAGCTGCGTTATGTCGACATTCACCACCACTAGCTCCGCTAGGAAGTGGATGCCGGCCACATTTTAATTCGTTAGATGGCTACTGCTAACACGCAGGCAGATAGACTCACTAAGCTCCTTCTAATATAAGCTCATAAAGCATTCATCGAGGCACTTAGGCTGGTCGATATACAGCACTTAGTGGATAAATAGATCGCTTAAGGAAGCAGAATTTTCACTTATGGAGATGCCTACAGAGTGGCTCCTGGGGGGGTGTGTCAGCTAAAATGACCATCACCCGTATCATCATTTCGTTAGCTGTTTATCATGTATACAGGACCCACTTACTAGTAAGCCTTAGCAAGTATTCAGGGGTATATATATGAAGCTTCCAGCTCCCTATAGAAGAACACACTCATTTTTACCACTTGCCGTGTACAGTAAGCTTTTGGTATTAAGTCACGTCTGCTTCTTCCCAGTTCAACATAAGGCCTATTAACCGGGTAAGATATAATGACTTAGAGAGGAACGGGAATATATTATTAGTGTGTGCTAATACTAATTCTTACTAAAGGAAAAGGGGGTTTAGGGGAATCCTAGACTATGTGTGCCGCCACGCTCACGTGGGAGCCATATGACGATTCCTTGGCGGTTCGTTCCCAATACTCGACCGATGCGGTCTGTAACGGGTTAGACCTAGACCTGGCCCTCACCCGCGGGTGGGTAAGCGACCGAGTTATCGACCCTGAGGGTCGTTCACCTAGAGGTCTGACCCTCAAGAGGGTCACCCGCGGGTGAACCTCAGGGTCCCCAAATAAGACAAACAGGTAGAAAACGTGACTTACTTACGATGCATAAATTATGTAGATTTAGAGAGGATTTCTGTGTATTCATTTATAACTTTTAATACAGCAGAAGAGTAAAGAATTAAGAATCAAGAGATAAAATCAGAAGAAAATTATATTCTTTATCGTACGAATGACAGCATAGGATATAGAGAATTAAACAGTGTAGTAATTATTAAGATCTAAGTACATAGCCCTTAAGTAGCTTCGAGCGCTTACGCTTTCTGTAAGATACACGCTGCTGTGTGTTAGGTAAAGGAGGGTTTATGTCGTCATCGTCGTCATCGTCGTTATCGTCCTTATTATGATCTAGAGCCTCTCTATATTTAGGGTTAAGTGTTATCGTACGAGACCGTGGAAGGGACTATGTGTTAGGTGGCTATGTACACTCCGCCTTATACACTATATCCTCTGTCTCCTCCTCGGTATCGCTGATCGGATTAAACGATTCGTCCCGTGTTTTATTAGCCTCTGTTATAGCTGCGATCTCTTAGTGTGAGAGATACTCCTATAGCATAAGCCGTTTCTGCTCTTAGAGGTTAAATCTTATCGTATATATCTATAGCATAATATCCCGGATAGTCTTTAGCTTTAAAGACCCTCGTCGATAATGATAGATATCCCGAGCGGAGTTAAAGAGACGCTCTACTCCTACTCTAGTTACTAGGATTAATATAATATCCCGGGTAAGGCTTATAAGTACAGGAAACTCGTGTTCATAGTCTTTCTAAAAGACCCGAGGGGAGCCTCGTACGGTCGCTAAAAGAAAGAGTTAGTGTTATGTAGTAAGAAGAGAAGAGAGCACGTACGACTTTTAAGGTACCTCGTAAGCTCGTCCTATTACGGAGGCAGCGACGCTTACGGGTTTTTAAATAGTAGATTAGCGTCTGTCATCGTCGTCATTAATAATACTACGTCTAATCGTAGCCTTTCTTCTGGACGTTTCTCCTCGTACGAGGTAAAGAGAGACTTAAGACTATCACGGTAGATCCTTTTATAGTCCTTCTCTGGATCATCGGACTCCTAGTCCTTAGTTAAGAAGAACTAGAGCTTATTTACTGGCGCTAGGATCGTACTAATTACGTAGAGATCGCCTTCGATACTATCTATTATAGCGTAGTACTTTAATAGCTTCTCTTACGTAGCCTTAAGCGAGGAAAGCATTAACTGCTTCTAAGACACCTTCTTTCGTCAGAGTTAACGGATTAAATTTTTAAGATAATTAAAAATCCTATTATAGAAACTAAAGACTAAGTGAATACTTATATCTTTAGTCGTATAAATAACGGTTATATATTTAAAGAAGGGCTATAGGATAAATAGTAGATAATCGATTTATCGCCACTCCTCGGTATTTAGTGTAAAATGAGGCTAATCGTACTACGAGCAGAATATATTAAACGTCGCTTAGAGTCTCTTAGCCCGGCGAAGCATAAGATACGTTAAATTCTATCGCGTTCGTACGTCCTAGATAGGCACGAGCTTTAGCTCGTCGGGTTAAAGATTATAGAAAGCGTCGCGGCGTTAAGGGCTTACGTTAATATAGACAGTAAGACTACGGACCTTAGATATATAGATATAAGTATGATCATCGTATAACTAGAAAGTAAGAGAACTAACCTTATTTAGTGTGTCGGTAATCTCTCGCTTTTATTATCGAGCACGTAGGGCTCGTACGCGATCCTCTTTCCACTTAAGCTCCGCGGTGTCGTTCTTTAGTGAAGCCTTCATCTTCCTAAGCAGATCATTCAGACTAAGTTAAATCATAACGTATTTCACCACCGAGTGGCCACAACCACCGAGTGGCCACCCCACCCAAAACGCGTCAATTAATTTAATCCCTTCTTCTTCAACCACCCACTATGCCACCAATTCGCTCCCAAAGCTCGAAAAATTCAATTGAGCAAGAGGGTAGGCTTTTATTAGCTATCCAGGCTTTTAAAAATGGAGATATCAGCAATATTACTCTCGCTGCTCGCACTTTTAATGTGCCGCGTTTAACTCTCCGCCGCCGCCTTAGCGGCGTCAAGACCGCGCGACTTCTCGCGCTAATTCGCATAAATTGACAGAACTTAAAGAGGAATCTCTTGAAAAATGGATTATCTCTATGGATTCTTATAGAGCAGCCCCCCGGCCCTCTTCCGTACGAGAAATGGCGGATCTTCTTCTTTAATAACGTGGAACTACCCCGGTTCTTTCGGTCGGCGAAAATTAGGTTACGAAATTCGTGAAACGACATCCTCTCCTCTCCTCCCGATTCTCGAAACGGTATAATTACGAGCGTGCGAAATGCGAAGACCCTAAAATCATTGGGGAGTGGTTTAATCTGGTTTAAAAGACGATCCTTCAATTTAGAATCGACCCCGATGACGTTTATAACTTTAACGAGACCGGTTTCGCGTTAGGATTAACCGCGACCGCGAAGGTTATTACGAGAAGTGATATAACCGGTCGGCGTAAGACTTTATAACCTGGAACTCGCGAGTGGGTGACAGTAATTGAATGTACGGGTGCTTCTGGCTGGGTGCTTCCTCCGTGTGTGATTTTTAAAGGCAAAGTCTTCCTCGAATCTTGGTTTAAAAGCGTCCCGAATGACTGGCGCTTTGAAGTAAGCCCTAACGGTTAGACTTCGGATGAAATTGGACTTCGTTGGCTCGAAAAGCTCTTTATTCCTTCGACTTCTTCGCGTACGAAGGGGAGGTATCGGCTTCTAGTACTCGACGGTCACGGAAGCCATTTAACACCGAAGTTCGACGAAATCTGCGAATAAAATGGTATTATACCAATTTATATGCCTCCGCATTCCTCTCACCTTTTACAACCTCTCGATATCGGCTGTTTTGCGGTACTAAAACGTGCGTACGGTCGGTTTGTTGAATTCAAAATGCGGAGTGGGATAAATCATGTCGATAAACTTGACTTCCTCGAAGCATACCCACTTATACGAATTAAAGCTTTTAAATCAGAGACTATTAAAAATAGCTTCGGAGCAGCTGGTTTAATACCTTTTGCACCCGATCGAGTGATTTCAAAGCTTGATATTCGTCTTCGAACCCCGACCCCCCTCCGAGCCGGGGTAGTGATTAGGACCTAAAAACCCCTTCGAACTACGTCTAATTACAAAAACAAGCTTCGTCAATTAAAGCATTGCTTCGTATAAGATCAAGGAGCCCTCCAAGTCCTCTCAATTCCGCTATAAACCAGGTTTTAAAGGCGTGCCAGATCACTATACAATCCGCCGCACTTCTTGAGAAAGAAGTAAGCGATTTACGCGCCGCCAACGAGAAGCAGAAGCAAAAGCGCACTCGATCCCGAAGGCAGATACCCGCCGAAGAAGGCCTCTCAGTTCAAGAAGCATCTGCATTAATTATGCAGCAACTGGAAGCAACTGAAGCACCTTCCCCCGCCGCCGGCATATCTAGAGAATCGGGTTTACAACCACGTACAAAGCCCCCCCGGGGATGTGGAATATGCAGATTGCCAGGGCATAGAAGAGAAACATGTCCAGATAGACCAATTAGTTAGTTGAATTAATTTAATGGAGTTTTGGTTGAGAAAAATGCATTTAAATTTAATATGTAGGGTTGGGGTGGCCACTCGGTGGTTGTGGCCACTCGGTGGTGAAATACGTTATATATAATATAAGGGACTTAGATAATTACGGACTTAGTGTTAAGCTTTAGAGCCTATATTATATCGTTAATGATAGCTATAAGCGTAGTATTATTAGACGCATTATCTGTCGTAATCGTAAGCACTCGATCGAGGATTTAATGCTATTATAGAGTCCGTACGATAACCTCACTAAGGTTAGCCCCTAAATGTGTACCGGAAAGCGGCTTAAAACTAAGAAGGACTTCGTGATAGTCCTAGTTCCGATTAAGGAAATATGCTGTTATCGCTATAAATGCTTACTAGAATGGCGACGTCTAGTAGTTAAGTGCTAGAGATAGCTTTACGTCTAGTAGTAGGCTTCGGAGTGTAGTTATTTAGTTTTCGGTGATAAATTCACGAAGCCTCGTACGGATTACCTTCCTAGAAGGAATGGTCGGTATCGTGGGGGCTAGTCGTGCGTACGAGATAAGATCATAGAACTCTTAATGCTCGAGGAATAGGAAAGGTTAATGCGACACTATGACTAGATTTAGAAGCTTCTGTTCCTAAGTACTCTGCGTGAATACTTAGGTAGGCGCTCTCTAACCCTAGTAGATTATCTATTAGTTAGTTCTAAGTAGAGAAATGAGCTTAGTTATATATATAGCTTATACGAGTAGTTTATGGATGCTTAGCTTTCCTATTCCTCGCTGGTATTATGGTCCTTTAAGATGTTTATTCATCGATAAGGTACTAGAATATGCTAACGCTAGATATTTAAGAACCGTACGGCATCGCTTATATATCACGCCTGGCTTTCTATCCTTAGTATTAGCCACTTAATCGAAGCCTTCCTAGTAGGTTACGTGATGCCTTCTATCCTAATTAATTCGCCTTCTCCTCCTATAGTTAGTTTAAAGCCACCACTCCATAAATTCCTTACTTATATTCGCTTCGTACGATAGATATTCGTTAATCCGGTCGGGTTTAATCCGCCGAAGGTTTTCTGGTGCCGGGAGTGCTAGCTGTGGAGGAATAGAGGAATTATTAAGTGTTATATTAAGTGAAGGTTAACTTAATGGAAATGGACTTAAGAAAAAAGTATCGTCCGGGATAAGATATAAGAGATCTTCTATTCCCGCCCCCTCGGCTATTAAGGAAGGATATCTATCCGAGAGTTAAGACATAATTCATAGGTAGTTTATGGGGAATCTGAAGAATAGGACTTATAGAAAGTAAATAGAAAAAAGCTATTATACGGTGGGAATCAGTTTATCCTAATCGCGAGAGGACGCGAAGTTAATAGATCATTATCTTACCTACTTAGGCTAAAGTTATCTCGTCCGATTAGCTAGTATAGAGGGTATATGCGGGTAAAGAGGGTCGCCCTAAGGGTCACCCTAAGGGTCAGTGAGGGTCACCCTTATCGACTCTCTAGTCATATTATCTTTTTTTTAAAATAGAAATCGTTAAAGTCTAATAATCGAGTTCTTTAGTCTTCTTTCGTATAAGATCCAGAGTAATTAGAGGTAAGCTAAATTAGCAGAAAATTAAATAAGACTCTAATTAGTTAATTACCTAAGATAACTTAATATTTAATGTTTATTTATATTAAAAATAAAAAGACGCTTTCTTATCGTATAATATGCACCACTATCAGTCTGCTTCAGAAATATATTTTAACTACTACACCATAAATATTTCACATTATCTATTAAAACTAACCTTTAATAAGATTTTTCTGCTCGATACTAAGAAACCTAAGGTGACGATATACGAGGTATTAGCTTATAATTTAAGTTCTTTATATTTCGAAAGTCTTTATAGTAAAAGATAAGAAAAATTTAGAGGTATACCAGAACAGCTATAAATAACAGTATTTTAAGAAGCTGAATCATCTAATTTATACGTCCGAAATAGGAAAGGCGGGGAGAAATTATACATTTAAGGGTCGATGAGGGTCGATGCGGGTGACCCTCAAGGGACCCTTAGAGGGTCAGGGTCAGGGTCAGGGTCGGTAAGGTTGGACCCTGACCCTCTGAGGTGCGGGTGAGTGCCAGGTCTAGTTAGACCCGCTGAAGGCTATATGGCAGGGCCATATAGCCTTCCGTCTCCGCACGCTTCCGTTCTGCCACCGCCTTACCCGTCATCCTTATTATTATCCCGCTTGCTTCATTCCTTCCCTTCTCCAAGCTTTTTGTAAACAGCATGTCGACTTAGTCAGTATTGAATCAATTTGACTTCGTTCCTTCACACGGTCAGGTGACTCCGTCTCCATGTTATTAAGGATTTTTATCCGTTACATATAGATACCTTGTTTTTACATATATTAAACAGCAGAGACTTTTTCTCCTTCTCCATCTCTCCCTTAGTAGCAGCCATAAAAGGTCTTCGTATGTTGAGTTAAGCCACCGGTATAACAACCCGGTGTGGGTGAGATTCCCGAAACCTTTGCGGTGTGACCATATCAAACTACATATATCACGATTATCAGACCACATAAACTGTAAGTGACCAGCACCGCAAGCAATGCATTCAAAAGCAAGACTATTCAGTCCTTAATGCCCCTTGATACCATAAAGATGAATCCTAAGACATGTCACCCATCAGATCTTCATCCATCTCAAGTCCAGCCTCTCCCCCTACAATGGGATTAACTTCACTAGAACCTGACCAAACCTGACCCTTATGCAGGCTATCAACGTATTCATCACTTAATCCCAGGTTATTATTGGTCTCCCCAAGATTAACCACCAGGCTCTCCATCAGGCTCATCTCCTGCCTGAGTTGGGACTGTAAGTCCAACTCATGAGAGAAGCGAGGCAATGAATGAATTGATGAGAACCGTAGCATAGAAGACTCAGCATGATCTTTGGTCTGCACCAATGTCGCGTTCAAAGCACGAGACACGATGAGGGACGAAACAGCGGATCCAATGCCTTCTGCACACACAGGGGAGGCAACCACCTGCTTGGAAAGATCGGCCACTGTTAAAGCTGCGAAAGTCTTCCCAAGCTTGATAACGGTTTGACTGAAGAAAGCACCCCGTACCTGGGAAACGAGACCGACATTATTGTCCTAAAGCAGCGGCATTAGCTCTGAATGTCAAAACAATAAAACCTACAGAATCAATATGAGCTGTCACCTACCGCACACCAGACTCCCGTGGCAGCATCGATTTCAGCATTAAGTCTTTTCAGATCTCCACGTTCAAATGCATGAGCAAGGATAATATAGGGCCTCGCAAGTGATTGATACACTTTCACCACATGAGGTGCTGTGATGCTTGGAGGTGAACAGAGCTGCCCACGGACACAGTTAGCCCAAGAAAATAATAGGGTTAATGCCGTCGAGCTTATTTTTTTCTACTTCTTTCAACGAAGGGATAGCTTACCTTGCCATTTTCGAGTAGGCCTACCAGTACCCATTTTTTGTAGGCCTCCACCATAATCATGCTCACATAGCTAGTACTCGGGGTAGAGACGACAATCCCAAGGAAATGAAGTGCATTGCGCCACTCTTTCAACGCCATGTATACCATACCACCATAAAGAAAGTACTGCAAGTATTCTCGATATGATAGCTTAGATGAGACCTCTGAAGCTTCAGTCATAAAGGATACACTTGACCCGTGATCCGCACAGGGCACGGAGGGCTCTGAGGAGGAACGCCCCAGCGAAATTGGGAAGTGGCAAATCTGCCTATTCAAGACAGGCAATGCACACGAATATGCTTTGGCCTGGAGACAAAGCCGGACAAGCAAGAGGTGATTCGAAGTGAAAACGGCACATGACGGATCGAGACGAAGCATGGCGTCTTTAACCAGCGTAGCGCCTAGCAGTGGCTGTATCAGGTTAAATTAGCAATGAAACCCAGGAAACTGGGAAATAGCCAACTTGCCATTAGTGCAGATTGCGAGGCTTGCCCCACGAGCTCAACAAGAAGACGCCATTCTCGTCCAGCGTATCTTATTTGGACCTCATCGCAACCCGACAAAAAATGTGCAGCATATGCCCATAGACTTCCTGAGGGGTGGATATCAGCTGGAAATGCGTCGGCATTGAGTTCCTGTGCCTTTTGTATTTGCACATGTAGCACGAAAAGATATGGGATAGAATCTATCGCTGGGTTAAAACGCTAAAGACAAATGCATATTAGCTGCAAACCCATAGAATTTTCATAGACGAGACTTGATATAGATAAAACTGCTTACATCGAGAACAGACTTATCACTGGCAAGTGAGTCGAGAGCTTTGGTGGATTGTAGCCGCCTGAAGTATTCAACTAGCTCGCGGATCCGGCGGTCATACTCGTCGCTGGGTAGCTGATTAGAGCTGTGTAAATGTGCCGATGCAGAGATAATATCCGAGAGGAGTGTCATTCTGGCAGTGTATGAAAGAAGAACACAAGATAACCAAGATAATTTGTCAAATGCGCAAAGGTGTCTTGTTTCAAACCAGTGTGATGCTTTTGTGTCAGGATTGCGATACGATGAAGATTCCAGGTTGGATTAAGGGAAGAGCGAAGGAGAAGAAGAAGAAGAAGAAGAAGAAGAAGAAGAAGAAGAAGAAGAAGAAAGAAGTTGATGAAATTGTAAAAGAAACCTACGTTATAGGTGTTGTAGGTATGTGTATGTAAAGAAATGTGACGTAGGGAGGTGTGATGATTATGAGAGAGACCTCGGGAAGGTGGGTAAGTCCGAGACCAGCGGGATCGATAACGTGCCCCTCCACACTTTTGACTCATTTCCCTTCCCCTCCCCCCCTTTTCTTTATTCTACTACTGCTTTCACTTCTTTTCTACACTTGTTGTCTAATCCGTACAGGAGCGGAGATTATTTGATATGTCATTGACTGAATCTGGAGCAATTGATGTCGCCCATAGCGCATCACTTGCCTCCCGTCGCCTTGCAACCTTAAACAACGATGACCGCAACAAAGCTCTGACGTTGCTCCATGATGCATTGGAAACGAACAAGAAAGATATCCTTGCAGCCAATGCTAAGGATGTGGAAATTGCTACTATTGCGGCCGAGAGCGGGAATTTGAGTCATAGCGTGCTCAAGAGACTTGATCTGTCGCGACCTGGAAAATACAAAGACATGCTTGATGGAATCTTGAGTGTGCGAGATTTGGATGACCCCAGTAAGTGTCCTTTTAATCTTTGAGCTTCGATCATTGAGACAAAACTTAACATAATACAACCGTAGTTGGCAAAGTGACACTGCGAACCCTCCTCGACGATGGTCTGACCCTCGAGAGAGTCAGCTGCCCTATCGGTGTGCTACTGATTATCTTTGAGGCCCGTCCAGAGGTAATAGCAAACATCGCTGCGTTGGCTATCAAGTCAGGTAACGCTGCTATTCTGAAAGGTACACGTACGCCCTGATAAGGTTTCATGAGCTTGTATAATTAATGTAAATCTGCAGGCGGGAAGGAATCCATGGAATCGTTTGCGGCAATCGCGAACGTTGTCTCCAAAGCTATCGCCGAATCTCGAGTGCCAGTATCATCGGTCCAGCTGGTCAAGACACGCGATGCAGTGTCTTCTCTCTTGGCCCAGGACTCGTTGATTGACCTGGTCATTCCTCGAGGTTCCAACGAACTTGTCCGTTTCGTGAAGGATAATACGAAAATCCCTGTGCTTGGACATGCCGACGGCCTTTGTTCTGCTTACATACACGCTGATGCCGATATCGATACCGCTGTGAAAGTGATTGTGGATTCGAAAACGAACTATCCAGCGGCATGCAACTCATTGGAGACCTTGCTTGTCCATGAGGACACCCTTCAATCGGTGTTCCCAGCGGTAGCTGCTGCTCTCCTAGAGAAAGGCGTGACTCTTCGTTGTGATCCTGATTCAAAATCTGCACTGAAAAAGACATTGCCAGCCGAGAAATCAGCGCAATTACAAACTGCCACCGAATCCGACTATAACACTGAATTTTTGGACCTTGTGTTGGCAGTGAAAACCATTCCGTCGACTAACTCTCCGATCACGGCCGTGGAGGCTGCCATTGCCCATATAAATATGCATTCATCCAAGCATACAGAGATCATTTTGACTCGGTCAAAAGAGGCGGCGGACATGTTCATGAGCGGAATTGACAGTGCGGGTGTTTTCTGGAATGCATCTACTAGATTTGCCGATGGCATGCGGTTTGGATTTGGTACAGAAGTTGGCATCAGCACCAACAAGATTCATTCACGAGGACCCGTTGGACTTGAGGGCCTGACCATCTACAAGTACTTAATCCGGGGAAACGGTCACAGGGCAGCCGACTATGATGGGGAAGGAGGGAAGAAATATCTCCATACTAATCTGCCCATAGACCAGTGATTGGTTCCTTAGTGCGACGCATAAGAGAATATCATTTTAGAACAGATTTTTTTTCTTGTTTTCTTGTTTGAAAAATCCCATAAGAAAAAAACTTAGGACAAAGCCTGATTCAATTTTCTTTTGCCCCTTCATTCGTAAATTCTCATTTCCCAGTCCAACCAAAGGCATCCCGCCACTTTTAAGTACACAGACTTGAGGTCTCTGGCTAGATCTGGAATGATTCCAGGCACCGAGAAAGTCAATGTGGCTAATGTATCTTTCACAATACATACACACCGCATCATCCTTATCAAGTCCCTTAAACCTTGAAACCCTTGGAACGTCTGCGACCACGAGCCCGCTCGAACTTGCGGCCCTTGCTACCCACGTAAGGCTTCTGTTTTGAGTCAGCAAATTTGTATACCATTTCATTTCCCAGTCGAAATAACGCACCTTGTCGGTGTGAGGACCAAAGCCGAAGTGCTTCACGGCCTCACGAGCGTTCTTAGGTCCACGCAGGAGGAGAGTGTTGGCACCGGTAGGAGCGCGGAGAGCAAGCTGGTCCAGAGTCAAAGTCTCACCACCAGCCTTCTCAATGCGAGCGCGAGCGGTAGCGGTGAAACGGAGGGCAGCGATCGACAGCTTGGGGACGGTCAACAGGCGGTTGTCATCGGTGACGGTGCCGACAACGACGACGGTCTTGCCCTTCTGTGCCTCGCTGATGTTGGAGACAGCGCGAGAAAGGGAAACCGGGGGGCGGTTAATTCTCGACATGAAGAGACGGCGGAGAACGGCCTTGTTGAAGTTGGACTCGGTGCGGCCTATCATGCATCCCATATCAGCCACATAAATCCTCAAAACGACACACCTGGAGAAATTGCGCTGCAAACGAAATTCGGAATCGGGGGTTTCATACGAGCCAAGAAGCGGTAGAGCTTCACCAGAACCTTCAAGTAGACGTTGTCGCTCTTGGGAGCCTTGCGGTGGCTGCTCCGCACATGGTGGCGGTCCAGGTCGATACCTGCGATTTATAAATTGTCAGTGGAATGGACCGAGAACGACAAAAAAAGAAAATGGGTTCGAATGAATGCTGCGAGATGCGATAGGCGAGTGAACGGAGATGATTGAACATACCCATGGCTGTGTATTGATCGACTTCCCGGGAAATAGCTTGCTGTCGCACCCGTATGGAAAGTGCAGGAGGTTTTTGATCCTTGACTTTCGGCTGGACAGTGGTGTGTGGGTTTAGCCCTACGCTAGACTTGACTAGGAAAGGCGAGGCACATGACTTCACTATAGCCACGTGACCTCGCATTTAACTAGCCACATAATCACGTGATACATGGATCCACCTCAGAGACTTCGCTCCAGCCCTGAAATGAACCTTATCTTCAATGGCATGACTCCATATTCATCATTGATTTACAACGTATCAGATACTTTTCTTTTCAATGTACATATACATATGCATTGTGTACAATAAAATGTGCATAATAAAAAAATGAAAAGATCTAAGTACACATTATTTGAACTATTCTCTATCATTCAAGTTGACGAAGAAATCACGAGTCAGTTCAAAGCTCAACCAGCTACTGGCCATACTAGGAGCAACTTTCAAAAGATTCGGCCCTATCCCCTTGAAGAGTCCACGTAGTCCCTCTTCGGCCACAATGACCCTCACAGCATCCCATATCGAGGTGTATTGGTAACCCATTCCCGACATTGTATTGATCTGGAATCGCCGGCGTAGCACATCACTAAGGAAAAGTCAGTTCCATGGGGCTTGGCCAATAGAATTAAAGGACTGACAAAGGATAGGTACATGTCTGGGCGACTGCTCCAGATATCGCGCCAGCCAGTAATTTTCGATAGGAGCTAGGGTTTTTGTCACCTTCCGGTGTCAGATACTTGCGCACCGATTCGTAGGTCATAAAATTGAGTCCCACCTGGCGCTTGTCAGTTGTAATCAAGTCAAATTAAACAGACAACTTACATATGGGGCGACTCCAGCCACAGTAGGAGCAATTCCACGATATAAAGCCTTTGTCCCACCTTCATTTTTATAGATCATGGCCATTGTGGTGAACATGCCTGGCAGTTTTTGGCCTGGGTCTCTTGTCCCAAGGTCGGCAAATGAAGCGGATTGGATGGAAAGCCGGGTTCGAACAATGTCCAAAGGATAGGTGATGGTCACCGAGGTGATGCCGGCAACACCTCCACAAATAAGGCGACGCATCGGTGTCATCTCACCATCGGGAGACTCTACAAACTAGATCAAAGAGGTGTCAGTTTGCATCGAAACCTACTACAGGATATGAACATCCACCTACTTGCTTGTAAAAATTATAGCTCCCAAACTGTACCGCAGAGTAGGGGATAATGCGAATACAGTTTGTTCCATTTCCTCGCATGAAGCCCCGCCAGCCTTCTTCCCGCCCCATCTTCACCAAGGCTTTCCAGATTGACAGTCTGTATTCTGTTCGACCGACACTTTGAATCTGAAGAAGAATTTTCAACCGTTCGAGTGGTGACACTATCGTCCTGGAAACTGCGCCAGCCACTCCACCAGCCATAAATGCAGCCACCACTGGTTCAGCGAGGTTCTTTCTAGTACGAACCCAAGCTGAGGGAGGTTGCTCATTAATCAGCTCCTGCTTTAATCAAGTCAGCCTCCTAGCTCAAATAGACGGGGGATGTCAGGTTATTATCCTTCTCACCTTGACTGGATTTGAACCAGAGGGAAACTTAGACAGATTCTGTAAGGCAGGCTTTGCTGCACCCCCCAACTCATTTTTTTGAACAGCATCCTGGCGATCTAAGCTCATCTTGACGGTATGCACATCCGGATCTGACGTTGATAAAGAAGTCCTTTATGATCTGTGGTGTAATGATTTCTCGCGATTCTTTGGGTAAGAAATTGAAGCTTGATTGTTGCTGCAAATCAAATGCGATAAAGCACTATGAGTGTAGTGCTAGCCATGAAGGTTGGTTGTCTTCCGAGGCTTGGTGATCTAAAAGCACATCGCTGATCCTGAGTTCAGTGGTGTATTGTTGGTTTCAATGACCATATAACTGAGGTATAAAAGGTAATGCGGATAGTGGAGTTTCAAAAAAGAAGGGAAAAAAGGTGAGGCAAGGTCAAAAAGAAAGGGCTTTGCTATGATCAGATGAGTTGTTGGGGCCGGAGTTGCCTTTTCCACTTCAACGTAGATGTGTAGTTGAACAGGAAGAAACAAGTAACAATTCACAAGAAACAGTAAACAAGAGAAAGGTGTCACAGATCACACAAGAGTGGTGTGTATACCTGAGTTCGAGGTGCTTCACGAGGTTTAGAAAAGAGAAGAACATCCCGACTTACCGACAGACACGGTACCTCCCGATAGCCCGCCACTTATATTACGTACCTGTGCCTTAGGTCTAAGTATGAGTCTTCGTTATATGCCTAGATCTTCAACATCCATAGACCAAATCTTTTTCTTGGATTTTTTTTAAAATGTTTCTATTTGTAAATGAAATATTTAAAAAAAATACACCATCTTGAAAAATAAATAGAAATTATAAAAAGAAATTGAAACTCCTTTCATCAAGTGCGTCATTGGCACATTTGATCCACCGTAGCACCTTCCTAAATTCTTTCCCTCTCTCTCTCTTCCTTATACTCTTTAATCCTCTTGAAGCTTCCTAAGCTCCACCTTTCCTTTCAAATTCTTTCAAATTCTTTCCCAACTGACCCAATCTTCTCTCTTTTCCATTGCTCTGTGCTAACGGCACCATGTCTTCTCGCTCTGGAACTACATTGTATGTTACCGGGTTTGGCCATGGCACCCGTGCTCGCGATCTTGCCTACGAATTCGAACGGTACGTGTCGCCTCTACCTTCGCACCTACGAACCTCGATCCCCATTCCGACGACCTCCCGATGAAGACCAAATGGCAATGCCTTGGACGGCACTCTTCTTTCTTTCTCCCAACTAGCGTGACATTGACATGGAAGCTTGTGTCTACATTGCCCCGTCTCACTCCTTGGGCAACTGTTAGCTAGTCTTGGTCATCATAATTTCTCTTGATACCGGTACCCGAAGCTAGCTCAACTGATTTTGAAACTAGTTATGGGCGTCTTGTTCGCTGTGATATCCCTGCCCCGCGCACTCCCTCCAGCCGACTGTGAGTTGAATGATAATATCTAAAACCACTTTACCTATCTAATCTAAATTGCCTAGTTTTGCTTTCGTTGAATACGAAAGCCGCCGCGATGCCGATGATGCTTACCATGAGATGCACAACAAGCGCATTGGCCGCGATGATTTGTTGAAGATTGAGGTAAGCATATCCTCCAACGTTTGCTTGATTTTCTTTTAACCTATCTCCAGTGGGCACGCACTCCTCCCTCTGCTTCCTGGCGCTTTGACTCTGGCTCTGGCCGTGACGCTCCCCGTGACGCTGGCCGCGATACTGGCCGTGATCGTCGCCGTGATCGCACTCCTCCTCGCCGTGGTCGCTCCCCATCCCCTCGTCGTAGCCGTGGCGGCGACTATTCCCCTCGCCGAGACGATCGGTACGAACGGGACGCCGACCGCACTGACCGCGATTACGACCGTCGCGACCGTGATTCTGACCGCCGTGACCGTGATCACGATCGGCGTGATCGCGACCGTTCTCGTGATCGCTCTCGCAGCCCCGATGACCGCGAACGTGATGGCAAGGATGACCGGGAAAGACGCGATGATGATCGGGAGCGTCGTGAGGAGGACCGTGAGAACGGCCCCAACGGTGAGGACAGGAAAGGTCAGTTGCCTCGAAATATAGCCTAGAAAATGTTCTTTTCACTCACACACTGCAGTACCCCTGGACCCTATGCCCTCTGCTCATGACGAGCTCGATACTGCTGAGTAGATCAACTCAGTCTTACGTTCTTCCGCTCTCGACTCATGTCTCCTGTCATTCTGTTTTCGTCTTCTGGACGTTGTCCTCCATTGTGGTTGTGCCAACCAGGGGGATGGGGGAGACAGGGTCATCACCTCAGTGTTGCCTCGGTACATCTGGCATATCTCGTATTTCGTCCCCCTTCTTTGTTTCTGATTTGAAATGGCGTGAAGCTTGCTCTTCGGGATAAGCCGGGGGCCAAGTGAACGTGTGACCCCTGCTTCCCCTACTTTTTTTCGATTTTGCTTTTCCCCGAGTTATTCCCATTTTTATTTTTTGAGGTTGGTAATTTATCCTGGTCAGCAGCTCGGATCCCACCGAAGCGAACGTCGAGCGATCGTTCCAAGTCCGCGCCCAAATACCACGATGAATTCCGTTTCGCCCTCCGTCTTGTTCGCAATTTAATTTGAAACCGATTATTTCAATTTCCTCGCCCCCGACCGATCGTCATACTATGTGGTCTCTATCCGAACCACTGTAGTACCTTAGTTGTACGTGAGAGGTAATGGGAGCCATAAGCAGTTCGACAGCTTTTTTTAATCAAAGCAAAATGCAAACATTCTCAAATCCATTTTGAAAGTTGCCATAGTCATGACGTAGGATATCTGCGGGGGTCTATTCAAAAAACTCCCCCCCCAATTGTTTGTTGTACTTCAACATTCGATTACTTTTCTACTATGAGTTCAACACAAGGAATCAGTATTGCAATCGATGTACTAAGCCTTCTTCCCTTTCACTACTTATCCAGAACACTGACATGTCAAAAGAGAGGTGGAACATTTACAGATTGCGTTGGAAATCCAGGAACGGGCCACTTGGAAGATGACATTGTGATTAAATTGCTCTCGGAAGACCCCAGCAACTACAAAGATGCACCTTTGGAGGGCATTCGGCGCATTCTTTCCAAATTAACAGGCCATGAAATCCCTCGCGGGGAACCCATCGATACTTCTTTGATCCAGAGCATCCGCATGGGAACAACCGTGGCTACAAATGCGCTGCTCGAACGGAAGGGGGAGAAGGTAGCACTGGTGGTAAGTAAGGGTTTCAAAGACTGCCTTAAGATTGGAAATCAGTCTCGTCCCAGAATATTTGACCTTGCCATCAAACGTCCCGAT
This sequence comes from Penicillium robsamsonii, assembly GCF_028829455.1. NCBI lineage: Eukaryota > Fungi > Ascomycota > Eurotiomycetes > Eurotiales > Aspergillaceae > Penicillium > Penicillium robsamsonii. Next base: position 5,293,368 of record NW_026643221.1, read on the forward strand.
GTTCTTTACGAAGAGGTGGTTGAGGTGGATGAGCGCGTCACCTTGGAAGACTACGCAGAAGATCCGCAACGAAACTCCACTACCACTACTCCACGGGAACATACCCAGACAGAAGCCGATGTTGTTCGCGGCCTTTCTTCGGAAGCAGTTCGTATACTGAAACGTCCATCTGAGGGCTTGGTGAGATCGCAGTTGAAAGAGGTATACAGTCACGGCATTAGAAGCATAGCAGTATGTCTTATACATGGGTATACTTTTCCGGACCATGAGGCACTGGTGGGAAGAATAGCCAAGGATCTTGGTTTCCACCATGTGAGTTTGAGCCACCAGCTCATGCCGATGATTAAACTTGTGCCGAGGACCACTTCAGCTTGCGCCGATGCATACTTGACCCCTGCCATCAAGAAGTATATCTCTGGGTTTCAAGCTGGGTTCGAGGGTGGCCTAGGCAGTGAGAGTGTGAAACAGCAGACGGGCGCCAAAGGCGCACGTTGTGAGTTCATGCAATCGGACGGCGGCCTTGTGGACGTGGACCAATTTTCAGGGCTCCGGGCAATTCTATCGGGACCTGCTGGCGGGGTGGTGGGTTATGCGTTGACTTCCTACGATCCTGTGTCAAAGATCCCCGTAATAGGGTTTGATATGGGAGGGACGAGCACGGATGTTAGCAGATACGGATCGGGTCGGTACGAACATGTCTTTGAGACAACCACCGCTGGGGTGACAATTCAGTCTCCTCAGTTAGATATCAACACTGTTGCTGCAGGTGGCGGCTCGAGATTGTTTTACCGTAACGATCTCTTCGTCGTTGGGCCCGAGTCCGCAGGAGCCCATCCGGGGCCCGCGTGCTATCGCAAGGCTGGACCACTCACAGTGACCGATGCCAATCTGTTCCTTGGGCGGTTGGTCCCAGATTTCTTCCCAAAGATTTTTGGCTCAGATGAAACCCAAGGATTGGATGAACAAGCTAGTCGGGTGTTGTTTGAGGAACTAACCAAAGAAATCAACCAAAAGTTGACGGAAGGGGGCCAAAGCCGAAAAATGTCCCCTGACGAGGTTGCCTTTGGTTTTATCAAGATAGCCAACGAGACGATGACCCGACCCATTCGATCTCTGACAGAGGCCAAGGGACATGACACCTCAAGACACAGATTGGCTACATTTGGAGGAGCCGGAGGCCAGCATGCCGTTGCCATTGCTGAGAGTCTGGGGATTCGGCAGATTTTGATCCATCGGTATTCCTCGGTGCTCTCAGCATACGGAATGGCACTAGCAGACGTTGTCGATGAAAACCAAGAGCCTGAATCAAAGATTTGGGTTGACAATGGCAAGTCAGGGGCTAGGGATGCACTTGCTTCGAGAATAGAATACTTGAAGAAACGATCCACGCAGAGGTTGCAAGACCAAGGGTTTAACAATGATTCAATCGTGTTTGAAGAATACCTCAATATGCGATATCGAGGCACAGAATCTGCTTTGATGATACTCAAGCCCAGCAAAGAGGAGGCCGATCTTCACTTCGAGGGCGACGAATGGGCCTTTGGGAAGGCATTTATGAAGCAACACGATCAAGAATTTGGTTTTACTCTTCCAGACCGGGACATCATTGTGGATGACGTGCGGGTGAGAGGAATCGGGAAAGGATGCAAAATATCCGAGAAAACTGTGGACCAGCAGATCCAGGAGTCCAGCCCAAAGGACGTGACGGGTCGGGAATATCGCAAATCACTTGTGTACTTCGAGGGCGGTCGACATGAAACACTAATCTACAAGCTCGACGACTTGAATGTTGATGACCGAGTGAGAGGCCCTGCCATTTTAGCCGATGATACCCAAACAATCGTGGTGACCCCGGGGGCTTCAGCACTCTTGACAAAAACCCATGTCATCATCAATATTGGTGAATCCGATGCCAGCCAGCCAAAGATTAGCACTGACAATGTGGATCCTATCCTGCTGAGCGTCTTCTCGCACAGATTTATGGCTATTGCCGAGCAAATGGGACGTGCTTTACAGAAGACAAGTGTAAGCACCAATGTAAAGGAGAGGCTTGACTACTCCTGCGCATTGTTCGACGCAGAAGGTGGGCTTGTTGCGAATGCGCCACATTTGCCTGTTCATCTCGGTAGCATGTCGACCTGTGTACGGATACAGGCCCAGATCTGGCAAGATAAATTGAAGCCCGGAGATGTAATCGTGTCAAATCACCCGGAGTTTGGGGGAACTCATCTCCCAGATATCACGGTCCTACAGCCTGCTTTTAGCCAGGGAAAAATCATATTCTACGTCGCCTCTAGGGCGCATCATGGTAAGACCTTTTCCCCGAGTGAAAGAGAGGAGGGGGGAAGAAAGGAACAGATATTCTAACTTGTATGAAGCTGATATTGGAGGAATACTCCCGGGATCTATGCCACCTCATTCAAAGGAGCTTTACCAAGAAGGCGCAGCTATCAAGAGCGAAAAATTGGTATCAGAAGGCAGGTTTGATGAGGAACGCATCACAGAATTGCTGTACAAAGAGCCGGCCCAGTATCCAAACTGCAGTGGCACTCGATGCCTAGCAGATAACTTGAATGATCTCAAGGCTCAGATTGCTGCAAATAAGAAAGGGATCAACTTGATCAGCACTCTGATCGAGGAGTATGGTGAGGCTGCCGTGCAGTTCTATATGCACCAGATCCAAGACAATGCAGAGCTCAGCGTGCGTAATCTACTGAAAGATGTGAGCAAGAGGTTTGCTGGTCAAGACCTGAGTGCTATTGATTACATGGATGACGGGAGCCCTATCCAATTGAAGATATCAATAAACGAGGACAAAGGAGAAGCAGTTTTTGATTTCGAGGGGACAGGCCCAGAAGTATATGGTATGATTGAGTGGCCCTGAAGGGGAAATACTAATATTTATTGAGCTGACAATGACAGGCAATATCAATGCACCGGAGGCTGTCACATACTCAGCGATCATCTATTGCCTGAGGTGCCTTATTTCAGCAGATATCCCATTGAATCAGGGTTGTTTAAAGCCAATTGACGTTCGAATTCCTCCTGGAAGTCTTCTATCCCCCTCGGAATCAGCTGCTGTGGTGGGTGGCAATGTTTTGACGGTAAGACCTGACAAATACTTAACATCGATCATAGGCTTATCGTTTTTCTCAGAGTCAACGAGTGACCGATGTCATTTTGAGGTGCTTCCAGGCTTGCGCTGCATCACAGGGTGATACCAACAACCTGACCTTTGGGCTCGGAGGGAATATGCCCGGTGAGACGGAAACGAAAGGGTTTGGTTACTATGAAACCATCGCCGGCGGTAGCGGGGCTGGTCCAACTTGGGAAGGGACTTCGGGGGTTCATACACACATGACTAACACCCGAATCACCGATGCAGAGGTGTTTGAGCGGCGATACCCTGTGATCCTCCGAGAATTCAGTCTGCGACCGAATTCAGGGGGCAATGGTCAAAACCGCGGCGGGGATGGCGTTGTGCGAGACATTGAATTCCGCATTCCAGTGCAAGTCTCGATCCTTTCCGAGCGAAGAGTCTACCACCCATATGGATTGAAGGGAGGCGAGGACGCCCGCTGTGGTCAGAACATCTGGGTACGCCGCGTCAAAAAGCAAGATGGAAGCTGGGAGAGAAAATATGTCAGCCTCGGGGCGAAGAATTCCGCTCAGATGCAAGCAGGGGAGCGGATCATTGTCCGTACACCAGGAGGAGGAGGATGGGGTCAAGTCGGAGACCAGAGCCAGCTTCTCCATGAGAAAGATCATCGTCATGCTTGGCGGGGAGGTTCTATCGCCAACAACATGGCAACGCAAGAGGCGAGTATGTGATCTATAAGGAAATTGGGGAGTAAGCCCAGACCACACCATGGTTTGATTCAAACGGTCAAGATCAATTTGATTATGACAAAGTTACAAGGGCCAATTATGAGAAACACAAATAAATTTTTGTGCAGCTTTATGCTTCACTCTCCTCGTCACTTGTTGCCTCGATATTCTGCTTTGATGGACTTTGGTTGTCCGAATGGTCCTTTCCTTGCTCTCCTTTATCAGATTGGCCTCCCTCTGGCGAGTAGACAGGCCGAGGCAGGGATTCCCCGTTTTCTCTCAGTGCCAGTTCGATTTCAGGTAGAATGGAGACGATGGCAGCGAATTGATTCACGGGCATTGAAATACCCTGAATTAGGAATTTAACATTAGCACGGTTTATATAAAACGTCACCGATCAACTAACCTTTTTTCCTGGCAACTCCTGCCCGTCCTTTTCATAGTATTCTCTGATATTCACCTGAGTTTTCCCACGGAAAGAAGATATGGTCACGCGGCGCATCTTGGATATTTCCCAATAGCGATCTCCATTAGAATCGGTTTTGGTTTCCGCTGTAGTGTTGACCTTGGCCTTTTTGGGGCGGACGCTGTCAAGGCCAGCACCTGACTCAGGTGAACGTTTCCTGGATGTCATGACTGATAGATGATATTAGTCTGGTTGTGAGAAGGGAAGAAGGGAAGAACGTAAGAAGATGGGAAGTTGTGTCCAAACACGAACGCGAAACACGGGCACTTCATCACGTGAAAGCTAATCTATATCCATAGATATATATATTGACACTTGTTACTCTTGCTCTCTCATTCATGTATATTCCAAATATGATCTATTGTTAGAGAGTCAAGACTCTCAGGCCCTGTAGTAGAATTGAAAAAACAAATCCCCGAGCGACACTCTCAACTTGGAGACTATCAAATATCTTCTCAAGGGCTTCTCGACTAGCAGCCGCCCCCATAACACTTGTTAAGGCCTGTGGGATTCCTCGCTGCACGAATAGTTTACGTGCAGTATCCCGTAGCCGGTTCTTCTCCTCTTCACTGGGTGGAGCGGGCCAGGTTTTAAGTTCCTCCTCCGTCGGAAGCGTATTCTCACGAAGCTTAACGAGATAATCCCCGAGGGCGTCATCTGAAGTGTGGCCTTCTATCATGGATTCTTGCAACAGAGTACGAATGGTTTCCAATGTCGGGCTCCCGGGACGTAGGATATACGATTTGGCAGCATTCAAAAGGGTCCGGCGTATGTTCCACGCGGACGACAAGGTGTACAACTCATTGATCACCGCAAAGATCAGCTCTACTGCTATTTGCGTCTCATCAGCTGTGATGGGATTCCCTTGCTTGCGGGGTTGATCAATACTATGACCAGTCTCTGATCGGCGATGTGGTGAGGTTTCCGTCGCCTGGACGTCAAGTTCTGCATTATGATTGCTGACATCAAGCGAGGTTTTAGATGGTGAGGTCTCGGTGGTCCATACACCTTGCTCATTCACAATCGACTCTCTAGTACTGTCAGTCGAAGGCGACTTGGGAATTTCGCCTCTTTGGATCTCCAGGGAGTCGCTAGGGCACACCACAGGCGAATCAACACTTTCGTTAATTACCATGTTGCGATCACCAAAGCTGGATCGTGTCTGTGACAAACTGCTGCGACTGGAGTGATCAACTTTGGGTTGCACCTGATCAGCAGCGACGGCCGGTTTCTTGCCATTGGTGGCACCTCCGAACACCCCCGTCATTCCTCCAAAAACAGCTTTACTGCCTCCTGCCACTCCCTTGGGCGCATTGGTCAATGCACCTAGCATACCCTTGCCCATGTTTTCAAATGCAGTTTGACTAGGGAAAGAGAATACCGGTTTGTTAGGACCGGTGAGATCGGAGGATGAACCAGCGTCTTTTTCCAAAAATCGACGCATTCGATCAGTGTCGGCAAGGGACTCGTGCTTCATGGCATCTTGTAAATACCACTCAAGGTCCCGAGCGAGAGCTTGTCGTGTTTTGCCCTTCCAGGTGGGCAGTATGGGGTGACGCTCCGAGAAGCTTGAAATCTGATTCAACCGTGAAACGGTTCCCAACATCTCATGAAGAGACTGGAATTCTGAATATTTGCGAAAAACCATCCACCCAGTCGATCGTGTTGACGCTGGCTCGACCTGTAGTAGATAATCCCACATGGGTCGCGACTTGATCTGGCCTTTTTCATCCCTCGCCCCGTCATCATCCACCAACACTTGTGCTCCATGAAGAATCAAAGGTGGCGCAGAAGAGTCCTCGGAAAGTTTCCGGCTCGCAGATAATTGCATATTGGGCACTGCTCCCAGGTTATGGTGATCTTCATTTTCATGAGTCGTATTTGAAGCCAGACCAGCCTTCAAAGCGTCAATTTCGTCAATTTGTTCGTTTTGGGGAGGCTTTTCTGATCCCGAGCTCTGCGTATCATGGGATGCAATCATAGCGCTTAGGCGCTTCACCTCTAAAACTGCTTCTTCCTCTGTAGCCTTTGCCACATGCATGGAATCTCTCTGTGTGGCTTTCACGGAGTCTGTGTTTGGGTCTTCTGAAGACCTGGGAGCACTAACGCCTTGGTTCCGTGCGCCTTCAACGCCGGCGTCGATAGCATGCATGATTTCAGACTCGCCGCCCTGCAGGAGATAGATAATCCATTCATTGATAAATTCTGGACGGGCAAGATTGTTAATAGTGGACCCCAATACCACTCCTGCAAAAACCTCACGGAGGAAGTCCCGTACAGCCGGACAATTGTAGGTCTTCGAATCCAAGAAATTCGACAGTATATCATCCGCAATCATGCCAAGTTTCTTCTTTTGTTGTTTCTCAGATAAGACATTCGCTAGGCTGCTATCAGGAAATTGTTCAAGGTACTGATCCACAGCCTTTTGAGCCTCCACCGGGGAGCCCGCGGCCGTGAATGCTGCTGCAAGTTCATTCAAGAATACAATGACGATAGATGAGGAGTTGGTGAGAAATTGCAAGAATGTGTCCTCTGTTCGTTTCCGCGAGAGGTGCGAGGAGACCGATGTAATGAGATGCGTTAAAAGTCGTCGACAAGAACTCGGGAAAATTGATTCGGACGGTAAAAGTGGCTCATACCAGTATCTATATTTGGGGTAAGCTACTTGTTTCACGATGGGAGAAGGGGGATAGATGAAGGATACTTACCTGACATAATCTTTTACAACTGCATCAGTGAGCGTTCTCAATGCGACAGCGGTGGCTGGTTGGAAGGTGGCATATTCCAAGTCTGCCGATGACATATCTTCCAGCGTACTTATAGAACCATCGCCACCCCCCTGGATGTCTGAAGCACCAGCCCGCTTCGGCCAGTCCAAAAGCCTGTTGGAAACTTCCAGCGCAAGTTCTCTTCGCCTGTTGAGCGTTTTTGCGTGTGACGCTCCGTCTGCATGTACAATACCCGATCCCTCCCAGGACGCGTGTAGGACAACCCCCACAGCCACTCCAATCAGAAGCAGACCTATTCTCCCTAGGATAATGTAGGTGACGAGTGCAAGAAGCGCAAAGACTCCAAGGAGGGTCTCATTGGTAGAGGTGGAGAGAAAGTTGAGGGTAGCATCGGTGAGTTCTTTTGAAATCACTTGATTCGAGATGGGGCGCGTCGGGGGAGTATTGTGGTCTTTGCCAGAAATGACTTGGGAGTCATCATTGAGTCGACTCATTGTGACGAGAGATCCCAGATTTGGATGTCCAGAGTAATTGTAGTCAACCCTCCATTTCGTCAAGCTTAATGGTGACGTAGATCTGTGTACGGAGTACGGGGTAGACAATTAAAATAGAGCAAGAAGATAAGGGATAGCGAAATGCTTGGCATCGTTGGCCAGTGCGTACCTCGTACTCGGTATAAGAAGATTATGGATATGGTAGGATGGGCGTCGGAGTACTCCGTACGTATTCAAATAATAATAGCTAAAACATGTATGTGTATATTGTATGTATCCAATCATGATTTCCTTACAAGCATTGGGCTGTATAGTAAGGAATCTAAAGCTAAACAGAAAGGAGTTGATCTCCGCTATCAGAGTGAATCTAAGCATTCAAAGAGCATGCGCTTCATGCCAGATGTAAAGGATGCGGTTGGGAGAGAGGAAAAGGGACGTGTTCTACAGAGGAAACCCCCATCATCGTGTGATGACATGAGATGTGGCCACAATCACCAGTCCTCTTGTGTTCATCTTGAAGCCGCTTCCATAAAATCCAAGACAATAAATTTCAACCTCATTAAGAAGAAATTCATAGGATTCTAGGAAAGGATGAAGAGAGCTTTTCAACCCGAAAGGTTGGATTGTGAGAAATGGACACGGAAAGAAGGGAAAGAAAGAAAGAAAAATGAAAAACTTTGTAGGGAATGTTAGATTACCTAATACTTAACCGACTGGATGCTAACTAGTTAGTTAACTAGTCCTATTTGGGGATACTTACTAAGTAATTACAAAGTACATCCATACTCGCCCCGTGGACAGGAGGCAGGGAGGCAGGCCTAGTTAAAAGACTGACTCTTTAGATAGTGTAGTATATTTCGGAGTTTCATCTATGTTTTTGTTTATGCCTCTGTCTTCTAGAAAGCATCTGGGAAAGCATAAAGTGATTGACATCCTCATCTCCCCAATAGGTAAGATGACTAGCAATGCTGGCTATTAATGAAATATCAAAGGCTCCCCTATATCCCTGTTAATAAGGTTCAACAATGCAGGGCATAGGGTCTTACTCTTGGATGCTGTAGTCCACACGACCGTTTGCATTCAAGGCACGCACTTTAGCGTCTTCGAATTTCAGCTTCCGGTCTTGGTTGGTGTCGGCATCAGGATCTGGACTCTCGCCATGATGGACACTCCTGCTTTTTTGGAAACCATCATAAAGAGTTTCCAGATCGGAATCGATCAATGTCTGGTAGTGATCATCGGATCCCTCGGACTCATGCTGAGTCGAACCTGACTGTGACCGTCTATGGGTTGATTCGTCCCCTGGTTTACCAGAAGTGCGAGTAGCCGACAAGGCGTCATCGCCATTTAGACCCAAGCTGCGGTTCAACAAACTGCTTGCGACACCCGTGGTGAAATTTGTCCACAGAGATCCCACACTTTGGCCCATGCGGCTACCGAGAATAGATAGACTCTGACCAGAGGTCGTCCAGAGGCTTTTCTTCACCGAGGGTAGAGGCTGGGGTTTCAGGGTTGCCATCGCTGGAGATATCAGAGGCTCGACCCGGTAGCTCACCGGGTCAGAAGGATGGAAGATGTTATAGAGATCTCGACATTTTGGTGTTGAGATGATACCGGGATTATCGCTGAGCGCATGCCCAGGACCATGCGAGTCCAAGTCGATCTCAACATCCAGAGAATTTTTAAGATTTCGGGGATCCAAGGCAGAGTATCCACCAATCGTCTTACCCTTGAGCATTTGAAAGAGTGCAATGGGGGACCCCAGACAGAAAAACTCTTCACAGTCAAAATCAAACGCACTCGAACCCTTGGGAGTTGAGTCATCGCTCTCTTGAGCCATTCCCTTGGAGGCACCATTCTGCCTGGTATTGGTGTCCGGCTGGTGACATAAGATGTCGAATAGAATCGCGCTTCCAAGCGAATGGCCGCAGAGACTGACTGACCCTTTGAAAGAAGGGTTTTGCTTCCGGTACAGCCGGAGGATTCGATTGCATTCTTGAATGACAATATTGGAGATGTGTTCACAATACCTGCTTTGGTACAGAAGTACATCCATAGCCAAATCTGAAATGAGGTTTCGAACAGCAGGTACACTTTCCAGTGTTATATCGGACAGGCTGGGGTAAGCATCATCCTCGAGAGCATCTGCATCTGTGAGATCGAGTTCCTTTCTGTTCTGTCGAACTCCTCGGTAAGGAAAGTCTAGAAGATGACGCCAGCACCTGATGAAATTAGTAAAAAAAGAAATTCCGAGCGAAGGAGTCAGTCTCACACAGGAAGCACTTGAACACGGCAATTTTTATCGCTGTCTGGGAGCGCTGAGTTCAATGCTTGAAGGTCAGGCGAGCCTTTGTAAACGGTTTTCAGCGTCTTGCGAAGCACATTTACATCATGTATAAAATTAATGCTTTCCAGTCGTAAACCGAGTCGCTGACCAATTCCATGGGTGACAAGAACTAGATGATCAACCTCGCGCTCTCTGTCCGAGTCATCCAGTTCTCTCGACTCTTCCATCTCCTGTTCCTCCTGCCTACGAGCCTGTTCTTCGAGGTCAGCTGGATTTTGTGGCTCACCCGCAAGGGAGGACATTTGGCGTTCTAATGTTGATTTCGGTATACTTTCGTAGCCTTCGAATCCATCAGCTGCGGTCGACTTGAGGGTATCCGTGGCTTTTTCAGCCTTTTCTTTCAAGGCATCATTCAATCCTCTGGTAGGTGTTGACTCGCCCAGTGGTTTTTGTTTGGAACCCTTTGCTTCTGATATCTCTTTTGGCTTCCTAGGCTCAAAACCTCGAACTAACTTCGTTCCTGGAACCCCTCCTAACTTTTGATACACCGAAGTACTGAAGCGTGACATGAAATCATCATTCATCAGCCAGGCTGTCGTGGAATCTTGATAACCGACTATTCTATTCATGTAAGCGCCAAAAAGACGATACTGTTGAGGTTCCATTGTAGGGCCGTTGGAATCATTCCCTATGCCACGGGGAGGAGCATTCGGGTTGGCTGATTGAGGGGGTTTGGGGTCTGGCTCATTGGTGTTCATTGACACGCTTTTGGTCTGACCAGATTGATCCCGTTCGTTTGTTTGCGAATTATGTTCCGGTGGCTGGGACCTCCAGGGACACAGTTTGATATAGCCTTCTTCAAGCTGGGTAGCAAGATTTTCTTCACATGGTTTTAGGCTAGACCCATCCTGAATGAACCACGTTCCACGACGGACTTCATATACAGGGCCAATCCAATAAGTGGGACTCAATTCTCGTTGTTCCACATCGACATTGAAAAGAAAATCCTCATTCACGGGCACATTGGACAATACAGGTTCGCTATCGTTTGGCTGGTTTTGTTGGCGGGCATCTTCGATGTCTGAGAGTTTCTGAAACGTCGTCTCGATGGACTGGGAATCTTTCCCTGGGAAGGGTATGAATTTCTTCGGCGATGGCAAGGGCTTTTGGTCTGCCTTTTTCTGTCCTAGGATGGATGGTTTCCGCTTGGGCGAGTCCACTGCGTAGAACCACCTGACTTTTAATGGAGGGCAATCGGGGGGATAGCGTCGCATGCTTAATCGATGCATGTGTGTCACCGTGTGGTCCTCCCCTTGCGACCGCTGCAGAACATCTGGTTTTTGGTGATCGCCAGGCGGTGTTGGCGTTGAACTTCTTGGTGTACTCCATGGGGTGAGTGTCCCCAAGAACGATTTTTGCTCACCCGCCATGGGGAGGAGCGCCCGTCGGAAGGCAGCGAAACGAACCAACGTGAGCAACTGTATTGAGGAAGGGTATGAAGGACATTAAAAAAAAAAAAAGGAGAAACAAGACGTTTTCAAAAGCCGTCAAAAAGCCGATGAAATGTTAGAGCAATGAACGTTCATGTTTGGAGATTGGAATGATGTAATCCCGTGCAATTACGTATCCGTGAACAACCTTATGTTATTCGGGATATATATCAACATCTGTTTGAAATACGCACTGTAATTATAAAGTCCTGTCAATATTATAGTTGATTCCATTTCATTATAGAATTGGTGAAAAGACTAGAGTTATCCAGTGCAATATTACCTCGGTTGTGAAGGGGCTTACGAAAACTCATATTTCTACGTAGTAAAGAGAAGTAAAAGAATATATGCATAACATACTACGTACTATATATCTATATGTATACACTACATTACATATGTGATGCAAAGGTGTCGACGTCATTCGAAGATTCCTGACAAGAACACGGCGTTACTGACATGATACTTACACTCCTATACAATGATACCACTAGTGTCATGTACTCTGTATCGTCAAGTACTTTCATTACGTGGCTCACCCCCCACCTCCTCGGTTCCTGTATACCTGGCTGCCTCCCTGCACTGCCCACCTTGTATCGGATCTCTTCTGATCTGCTTTCTTTACTCTTTCCAGGACACTACTTTCTCTTTTTTTTGTCGAAAACCCGGACTTTCCCTGGGTGATCACCCACCTATTTTGCCAGGGCTGTGATTCTGACAAGATGAACGCTCTCAAGCTTCAGAAGTACATTTCCTTGTCATTCAATGCAACCATATGCTGATCATGTCAATTACTATAGGCGTTTCCCGCAGCTTGATCAAGGCGAGATCTTCTCCCTCCAGGATGCATTCAACAGATTGGACGTCGAGGACCGTGGCTACCTTGATGAATCAACCGCCATCAAAGCTGCCCAACAATCAGAACGCCAGCCGTATGATGTGGTGCGTGCAGCTTTGAAAAATGTGGAACTCGATAGCTCCCGGCGCGTGGAACTCGAAGATTATGTCGATGTAATACAACTTCCCCGCTTCCCTTTCTCCCGCTGATATTAACGCCACGGCAGCTCGTTTCGAAGCTTCGGACGGCACCCACTGAAGGTGCCCGCGCACCAACTACCCCGGCAGCCGTGATTCAAGGGGCCGGCGCTGGCACTGGAGCATCTCGACATGTCTCCAAGGGCAGTGTGGGTGGACGAATCCATGTCCAGGGATCTTCTTCCAATGTCACGCATACGATCAACGAAGATGAACGAACCGAGTTCACGCGACACATCAATGCCGTCCTGGCGGGCGATGCGGACGTTGGCAACCTTCTACCTTTCCCCACCGATACATTCGAGATGTTTGATAAGTGCAAGGATGGCTTGGTCCTGGCAAAGTTGATCAACGACAGCGTACCAGACACCATTGATGAACGTGTTTTGAACAAGGCCGGGAAGAAGATCAAGCAGCTGAATGCTTTCCATATGACCGAGAACAATAACATTGTTATTAACTCTGCCAAGGGTATCGGATGCTCAGTTGTTAACATTGGAAGCGGAGATATCATTGAAGTGCGCGAACATCTCATTCTGGGTCTTATCTGGCAAATTATTCGACGTGGTCTTCTTGGAAAGATTGATATCAAACTTCACCCGGAGCTTTATAGGCTTTTGGATGAGGATGAAACTCTCGAGCAGTTCTTGCGCTTGCCTCCAGAGCAGATTCTCCTCCGTTGGTTCAACTATCATCTCAAGAATGCCAAGTGGGACAGACGGTATGTCCTGCCCGAGGGAGAAACAAAGAAAGACATGTGGCTAACCGATGTAGGGTGACAAACTTCTCTACCGATGTCAAGGATGGCGAAAACTACACCGTTCTCCTTAACCAATTGGCACCCGATGTTTGCTCGCGTGCCCCTCTCCAAACTCGAGAATTGCTTGAGCGGGCTGAACAGGTCCTCCAGAATGCTGATTCGCTTGATTGTCGCAAGTTCCTGACCCCAGCCTCCTTGGTTGCCGGAAACCCCAAGCTGAACCTTGCCTTTGTCGCCAATCTGTTCAACACCCACCCAGGACTGGACCCTATCACCGAGGAGGAGAAGCTCGAGGTTGAAGATTTTGACGCCGAGGGTGAGCGAGAGGCCAGAGTCTTCACTCTGTGGTTAAATTCATTGGATGTGCAGCCGGCGGTCAACTCGCTCTTCGATGACCTACGCGATGGCTCTGTTTTGTTGCAGGCATATGACAAGGTCATCCCTGGAAGCGTGAACTGGAAACATGTCAACAAGCCACCAGCATCTGGTGGGGAATTGATGCGGTTCAAGGCCGTGGAAAACACCAATTATTCGATTGAACTTGGGAAATTTAATGGTTTCTCTCTTGTCGGTGTTCAGGGCGCTGATATCACTGATGGCCAACGAACCCTCACTCTCGGATTGGTGTGGCAGCTGATGCGCCGCGATATCACCAACACACTCTCTGCGCTGGCCCAACGGCTGGGCAAACGCGAAATTACTGATACCGAGATGATCCGCTGGGCTAATGACATGTCTAGCAGTGGCGGTAAATCTTCCACGATACGTAGCTTCAAGGACAAGTCTATTGGATCTGGAATCTTCCTCCTTGATGTGCTCAACGGCATGAAGAGCAGCTATGTGGATTACGATTTAGTCACACCCGGTCGGACCGACGAAGAAGCATATGCAAACGCTAAGCTTTCTATCAGTATCGCCAGAAAGATGGGTGCCACCATCTGGTTGGTCCCAGAGGACATCTGTCAAGTTCGGTCTCGTTTGGTCACTACGTTTATTGGTAAGTCGAACACTTCATCGATATGGGCAAAGATTTCGGTTTCTAACAAATGATAGGTTCCCTTATGGCTACTCATGAGAAGATGTAGGCAATACGGCAGTTCACTTTGACCGGTTGTTATGGCATTACATACTTTTTTTTTCTTTCTTTGTCTCTTCCAATCCATGTAAATCTCCCCCTTCTCAAGACGAACCCCAAGTGTGGATTTCAATCAAAGTTTTATTGTTACCATGCTAGATATTTGGCTCTCCGAATAATTAAAGGTACTGCTCAAACCATGCGACTGCCTGCAAAAAGGCAGACTCTTTGGCAAAGCGGATTGTCGGCTTGGTGATATCTGCGCGGACAGCAAACCCATGCTCAACGCCACTGAACAAGTTGATCTGGTACGGCTGGCCAGTCTTAGCCAGAATATCCTCGGATTCATGGCGCTTTGGGGTCGGGAAGATCGAGTCGGTTTCTATCAATATTTAGTCAAGACGCTGTAACTGAATCGTATAACTTACCAGCTGCAGCAATAGACAGCGGGCCTTGGATTGCTTGTAATTCCTCTATGTCGACGAAACTGGGGTGTGCCACATAGGCAACATCGCAAAGACCTGGCTGGAGCAGTCGGACGGCGTATTTTGCCTATATTTGTCAACTCGGGCAGCAGCAAGGCATATACTGGACATGAACATACACCAAAGCAATAACCGACAGCACCGACCCGCTCGCAGCCCATGTTGGACTTCATTTCCTTTAGTATCGCCTGGACCACAGGATCTACACGGTTTGTCGGATGACCGGGGGGGCCTTTTAGCCATGTCATCAAATCGAAGCTAGCGGGGCGGTTCAGCAGTACCGGATCACCGTGGAATAGGTCTGGCATGACAACCAGGTAGCCATTTGCCGCTAGCTGATCCGCAATAAGCTGCGCATTAATGAAGCGGTGACCAATTACATCAGAGAGCAGCAGGATAGCACGCTTAGTAGAATACTCGGGGCGTGAAATGTAAACCTCAACTACGACTGTCAGCGAGCCTGTCTACCTCAAAAGCATCGGAGGTATAAATACCATCGCCGATTTGTTGGAGTTGACCCTTGGCTTCACCTTCATGTTTAACGCCAATGGCGCAACAGGCAGCGGGTGGATTGGATGCCATTTATGAATGGTTGCGGTTGAAGAGTTGGTAAAGCGAGTGAGAGTGTAAGAACAGGAAACGGGAGGAGTATAGGGAGAGAGAGATATATGTATATAGAGAAGGGCGGGCGGGGTATACTATATAATAGATCCGTGCCCATGTAAGCCAAAGTAAATAGGACATAACAATATATATCAAACCTACGAAATGTGACTTTATCTCTAAATATTTAACTATGTGGATGTATTCCAAAGTAATTTACAAGTCTTTATCATGTAACTTGGCTTCATGTCCGAGAGTGAGAACACATCAAACATAATCATTCAAGCAGTGACTATTCATGGATATTTAGCACATCAAATCAAATGATCAGATACAAACTGCATAACAGACTTGGCCCTGTAAATATACCCAACCAAAAGACGATATTACCCAACAAACGGCGACCTCGCATCAGGCGAGTCCGGCTTAGCGCAGCAAGCGGCAGTTGAGACATCTGAAGGATCAACAGGTAACCTCGGAGCCGCCGGAAGATGCACAACATGATCAGCTCATGTACACATGCAGATAAGAGAAAAGTGACAAGACTGGCAGATACCCGCGACAAACGATATTCGCTGATAGAGCCATGGTATACATGCCGAAATAAGAAGTTATGGACAGGACGGTTCCAATCCCGCGCGAACTGATCCCACGAGACCGAGTTCCACCAATCGGAATAGAACCCTCGGTCTGCAAACATGGTGATTTCGGCTAGAGCGTTGAGCTAGATGAACTTAGCAATGAATCAGGGTAGTAGGCGGAGAGACTTGGACCTACAACACATTCCCAGATCACATAGAACGCTAGTAGATACTCCATCATGAATGGAAAAAGCAAATCCCCGAGAACCCAGGGAAATTCCCGAAGTCTCTGCTGCGCGGTCATTCCCTCCTCTTTCATACGCACCGTATCCATCACCACCGGGTATATCCACGATTGAGAGGCTACGATCATAACCACAATGATGCTGAATGTGGCCAGTGTTTTCTCTGCGACATAGAGCCAATCAATTTTCTTGGTCCGTGGGTATTCGAGCTCATAGACCAATGTAGGTAATGCCATGAAATCGCAGACATTTCTTATTGTCAAGTTTTGGGGATAGTGGTTGTTGGTCAGTGAACACCGGCCCTTTAATCCCTCAGATAATACCTCGATCTCCTGCTCGAGCAGTTCTCGGATGGACTTCACCTGATTCGGTTTAAGTGGCACGCCGGTCTCAATTGTTCCAACAAGAGATAAAAGCTGATCGGTTTCATGGGAAGGAGAATAGTTTTGAAGGTCAGAAGAGCGCCGACTAGAGTCTTTTCTCTTGAGATCTGTAATCTCAGCATTGAGTTCTGCATCAACTGCAGAAGAATGTCCTATCTTGGTAGAAATAGCAAGTCCTCTTTCTTTGGCTTTGGTTTGGTCAAGGCTTGCTTTAAGCATATTTCGTTTGCGGTACATTTCCGATACTGTTCTCATTAGCTCTTACTCATTGCCGAATGGAAATTAACACACAGTAACCATTGTAAGCTGCATAGCTGTGTTGCTTCATCAGCATAGCCAAGCAATGCAATACGATAAAGACCGTGTGTGTCCACGGCCAATCGCGATGATATGTCCACCATATAACGACTCCAAGGTATGTAGTTTGCCAGATCTGTATCGGTCAGCAATATAACGGGTTTGGAGGCGAATTTTTGAAACTGACATTCTGAATGATCCAACCAAGACCATTCCAGCGAATATATCCCTTGAGTACCACTCGTTGCAGTATTAAACAGAACCCCGTAGACCAACAAAGGAGTAAATCAGTCAGTCCGAGGACCATGACATCTTTATCGAACATTAGACGGATAATCTCGTTCTTGCCCCATATGCTGCCATAGCTTCTCCAATTGTTGGCAGCAAGCCTGAACAGCATCAGGGTTACCCCAATCCAGAAGAGAACAAAAAAGCCATGGAACTGGGGGGCAGTGGTTCCCAAATTTTGAAAAGTACTCAGCTGCTGGGTGAATTTCAAGTCCTGGAACCTAAATTTTCGCTTCTCACCCGACTGATATGAGATATTGTCTTTGAGAATCTCCCGCAAAAGCTCGGCATCCTCTGCAGTGAGCAAGTATTGACCAGCTTGTTCAGTCCCGAGCTTCACAGAATCGGTTTCTGGTTTTGAGTCCATGATTATGCATCATATAAATCAAAAGGGTTTAAGAGATCTGCGGTCTCCTTTTTCTCTTGGCACGACGAATGCGGTAAATGACGTTCTGTGGAGCTCTGGAGTATCCAAGGATAGACAAGTGTATAAACAAAAAAGAAAGTCAAGGTATCAAAAGTAGAAAGGAAGTAGAGTACAAATTTATATGTACATATAATAGAGAGGTAAATTTCTGTGTCACCTGTTGTGCTTCTCCGCCTTACCTCTCCCTGGAGCTCTTCCTCTTCCCTACCATTGAACAATGGATACAGAAACACCAGTTCGGGTCCCTGATGAACCCCCCGAAACAACTCAACCATCCAATGCGATGACCACTGCGAACCACAATTCCACCGAGGTAGAGATGGGAGGAACGCAGGATACAACCCAACCTGAACCTGAACCTGCGCAACAAGATGCGACTCTTCCCGATGTGCAGGCAGAGGAGACACCCGCTCTAAAGAAGAACACGGGCTTTAACTTCCTTGAGTGAGCATTATTTTCCCCCATACTTTTTGCGACGCAATTCCTTTTTTTTTTTTCTTTTTCAAAATGACTTCACCTTCCATTATCCCAATCATTACTCGCCAGCTCACAGCCACTCGTAGCTTCCTGACTTCGCCTATTGTTGAGATTATTGTCGGGAAAGGCGACGATGAGACTGTTATGACAGCTCATCAATCCCTCCTGATGGAGGCACCACTACTAGCCAAGTTTGTTGCAAAGTTTGAAGCGTCAGACCCGGTGAGTTCATTCATACCCGATCCACGCGTACATATTTTTGAATACTCATTTGTGATTCATAGCGACGCATCACCCTACCGGAAGAGAACGTCGATGCATTCAGTTGCTTCCTCCAGTTCCAGTATACGCATGATTACACTGTCGTTCAAACGGAAACACCCGCGGAAACAACCGAAGACACAAGCGGCGACGAGTTGCTGCGCCATGCGCGCATCTACACGCTGGCAGAGAAGCTGGGCCTGTCAAACCTCCAGCGCATTGCCCATGCCAAGATACATAAGGTCAAGAGCTCACCTCACGCAGAGCTTTCATATGCCCGTTACGTATACACCCATACACTAACAACGGACACTACCATCCGGAAGCCTGTGGCAACTTACTGGGCGAACCAAAGTCACGTGCTGCGCCAGGAGGTCGGGGATGACTTTAAGAAGCTGTGCATTGAAGTCCCAGAGTTTTCTTTTGACGTTTTGACTATCATTCTGGATCGCAAGCTGAAGAGCGGATCAGCGGACGAGATTAAGGGAAGTGCGCGCAAGCATAGAAGAGACATCTAGTTTATTCCCGGTTGTACAATCACATATCCAAGGATCAACGATGTGTTATCAGAATTTGATATGAATGTCCATGAGCGGCCCGGGGGCAAAATCTGGTTAATGGCTGTAAAGTGACTGATTCTTACAATGCCAGGCTCTCCACTTCCTCAATGACTTTCGGGGCTGTGGTCAGATTCTCAGAGCCATCCTTGGTGACATGGATGTTGTCTTCGATACGCACTCCTCCCACACTCCAATACCGCTCCAAGACCTCGGTATCGATGTACTTACCGGTCTCGGGGGCCTTTAAGACGGGATCGATGATGAAGCGGCAGAAATAGATCTGGTAAACAATAAGAATTGGCCGTTGAAAAAGAGGATTCTCAAGGGGTAGTACTCACACCAGGTTCAACGGTGACCACGGAGCCAGCAGGCAGGTTAGCGCGAACACGTAGGTAGCGAAACATGGTATCTTTGTCCTCATAGTTGGGGTTACCGCCGGTATCATGGGTGTCCATTCCCAGGTAATGACCGAGGCCATGGGGGAAGAAAGCCACGCTGACACGCTTCTCGAACAATTCCTCCTCGGATCCGCGCAGGATACCCAATTTCAATAAGCCACGGATAGCAATGCGATGTGCCAGCGCGTGCACGTCATCCCAGCACACGCCTTCCTTGAGCATGGCAATACATTCTGTCTGCATCTGGAGAACAATCTCGTAAATCTGACGGGTTTCAGGAGCAAACCTTCCATTCAGAGGAATAACACGCGTGATATCAGCGCAGTAAGTCTGGTATTCACCACCGGCATCGATGAGGACATTATTCTTCCGCTGCTTAGTGACGGGATCGACCAAGTCGACATCGTTTCTAACATAGTGAAGAGTAGCACCCCCTTCACCTCCAGCAACGATGGGGTGGTAGGACTGCTCACGACATCCATTGGCAATGCAAGTGCCGATAATGGCAGCCTCGATCTCGCGCTCGTTAGTCGCTGTCTTGGAGGCCTGGATAGCAGCGATGTGCGCCTTAGTCGAGATATCGTTTGCCTTCCGCAAAAGCGCAATCTCGTACGCATCCTTGATGACACGAGTATCCTCGATCGCAGTCCTCAGGCTGGAAATGTTTGTTTCCGCGAAGCCCTGGAAGCTCGTGCCCTCTGACACCTGTTCGGCCATTGCAAAAGCAGCGCTTTGTCCATTGTGGCTCGAGGCGATCGACGCCAAAGTCGAATTCACATCGGTTGTGAACAGAACGCGGTCCACATCGTAGAGCTTAATGGCCTCCTCGGGAGACAAGGGAAGACCAGACCAAATGACTGACTCTGGGTCGATCGGTGGAATGAACAGGGTCAATTCATCTTTAACAGCATCGTAGACCACGGCGGCATTGGGCAAAAGACATCCAGTGAGATAGAAGAAAGGACGACGCTGCCTAGATCGGGTTAGTGTCAATCTAGGTCCTATAGCAATGCTGCATTACCTAAAGGGCATATCCTCATCGCTATCCTCGATCAATCGAGTTTTTTGAGCCTCAAGGTAAATAACTCCGGCCCCGCCATGCCGAGTTTTGAGGGACTCAGCGACACGACGAGCATGGGCCTTAGCCGGATACTTTGTGGCAAGAATTGTATCCACAGTAGTCATGTTGAGTGAATAGTTGGGGAAAAAGAGAGAGAAAGAGAGGGACCTGTCATTTGTAATATTTTGAGGGTTACATTGCGGGGCTTGACGAGAAGGGCGGTTACTGCCGCAAAAGAGATACCACATAGTAGACAATCATATTATATTATTTTTATTGGATTCGGATTCTTCAAATTTTCAAATCTCTCCAGGACTAGCTCTCTGAAGCAGATACATCTTCAAATTCCATCTCCCATTGGTCCACTTCCGCAAACTTTTTGACTGCCGCGCGCAACTCATCGCTCACGCAACGAGTGGCCTCTGTTTCCATAGATTCGGAATCAGAGACATCGGACTCTGGTGGTGATGACAATGGAGAAGAGGATGGCGATGACAGAAGCGTTTCGTTTTCTTTGTCGACACCACTCGCTTGAGAACGTGAATACGTAGCTGGTTCTTTTGGTGCCGATTTATCCTTATTGTTTTTCTCTTGAATATTCTTCTGCTTCGGATTTCGGGCGTTGGCCAATGGCTTGGGTTTGCTTTTTCCCGCCCGTCGCCCTGATGATCTTTGTGATGGGTAGTTTAGCTCGTCTTCGTCACCAGCTGCGGCGTCATGCTGATCATCACTTTCGTCACTGTACCCGTTGGTAACGCGGAGTCTGCGCCGACGACGTGGTAAAAGCTTATCTTGTAGGTTTGCTGTCGATAAATGACTCGGGGCTTTGGACTTTTTCCTTTGAACAGGTCGCGGTGTGGCATCACCAGGTGTAGCGGAGCCAGCAGGACTGCTGGCCGGTGGTAACATAGTCTGGCTCAATATTTCCGGGAATAATTGGGATTGCGGCGTCGCTTCAACCCTTTCCACCTCAACATCCTGATCGCCAAGTTCCTCGTCTTCGGATTCAACCTCCTCATCTTCAGGAAGTTGGTTTTCAATGTCCTGTTGAGATCCGTCGCATTGAATTGGTGTCGCAGTTGGAGTATCTTCTACCATATCCACAGACGACTGTGGTACTTGAATCTCTTGGGTCATGCGCCTGCGCTTGCGCGACCCGCCGGACGAGAGCGGTGATTCGGACGGTGACGGGGATGATGACTTCTCGGTTGGCTTGATAAGTAGTGACTTTCCCCGAGAGAGATTTAGTGGTGTCGATTCATCATTGGGGCTAAGCCCACCAAGGAAGTCATCATCATCATCAAGATCGGAAGAGCCATCGTCGGCTTGCATCATCTGCAAAATGCTTTGTTGTCGCGGTCGCCGCCTGAAGTTGCTCAGAACCGAATTATCGAATCCAGGCGTTCCAGGAACCCGGGAGCTGGTGTCGCCTTTGCGTCCGGCGAATGATAGTGTAGAAGAATAACCGCGCGATCTTGTAGGGGGCCGACTGCCGGTTCCAGGTCGACTGCCGGTGCCCGGCCGGTCCCCCATGGGTGAAGATTCAATTGCTTGTTCATGACTTCTGGTCAAGGGCGTCTGGCTGCGTAGTGCCTGTCTCGGATCCAACCCTGAGCCGCGCTCTGGCTGGGCAGGCGATTTGGTGACATTGAGGTCAATTTGTTGAGTTGACTCTTCTATCGCTGTGGGTTTAGGCTGACTCTTTCCCACTGTACGACTTCGTTTGGGGGCAGGTCGAGGCATAATTGAAATTGATTTGAACAGAGTATATGCTGAGCCAAAATGTTGCGCGGCTACAAATGCGAAAGATGATCGACGCGTTTGTTTGGGACGCGTGCACGTGGGCCAACATGTGACATTCATCCTATAATCTACAACGTACTGACATTTATACTCTCCCCGTATTTCCTGCATATGTCAATGCATATTGAAATGTTTATTAGTTTTTCCTTTTGTTATGCTATTCTTGTCTCACATTTTCCCATCCATTGTCACAGTCGCAGGGTTGTATGCTTAACCTGCCACGGACTCACCCCCGTATCGAGTTAGGCGGCCAACTATTATAATACAAGCACAAAGACTCGAACGGATTTCTATTAGAAGCCGACCTTGTATTATACATTAATGCCCGTACCCCTAAATTCTCCGGATCATTTCTTGGATATCCCTCTCTTTGTCTCTACTCTTCAAGTATGGTCTGATGCCCGTCATGCTGACCACCCCCTCGGTTTGGAGTGGAAAGCAACGTTAGAACTCCACACACAATCTCAGCTTTGAACAATGACTCTGCCCCCAGAAAAAGAGATGGTGGACCCCATGGGGGACTATGCAGTTAGCGACACATCCATCGGCAAGAAAAAGCGCTCGAATACAGAGGCTGCTGAATATCCCAGAAGACGGGCAACAATAGCTGTAAGCGCCGCTGGCACATTCGAGCAAGGCAGATTTGACTTTGATTCAGTGTCAGATATGTCGGCTACGCAAGACCCGATGCAATGGGGCTCGTCCTAAGTGTCAACTCTGCTCCGATTTGAATGCGGAATGTGTCTATCGAGAACCGGGTATTAAACTCGACGCTGGCGACAAGCTCATTTTAGATCATTTGGCCAGAATTGAGAGTTTACTACATTCGAATTTACCAAACCAAGGGTCACATTCAGCCCTCTCCGCTACCTCCCCGGCCACCAGCAACGATACAAACCTCGGTAGCGACGATCCATTAACGAAAACATCATCCAGCGGATTGCCGGCCCACGGAAGATTGTCTGCCGTTGGACTCGGTTCCTGGGTCAACCCACCTGCCAGTCTAAGCATTTCTACGATGCCCAAGATGCATACCACCCCTGCTCTTCATCTCCTCCAATGGCCCCTAATTCGGGATTTGGTCTCTGGGGTCTATGATCCACAGCATCTTCTTCAATTGGAAATGGCCCGCGAGCCATTGCGGCTGACTCCAAATTCAGGCTTTGATTTGACAAATGCATCCACGTATGCCCAGGCATTTTTCAACTACGGAAACGTTTGGTACGCCTGCGTGAACCCTTATACGTGGAATAGATATTATCAATCAGCTCTCGCGCAAGGATTTCAGGAAGGACCCATGAGTTGTCTTGTTCTTCTGGTCTTGGCCCTAGGAAGCGCCAGCCATAGTGGCAGCATCTCGTTTGTGTCACCAGATCGTGAACCGCCGGGACTTCCTTATTTTGCCGCTGCATGGAGCTTCCTACCATCAGTCATGATGCGAAATACTGTGGTTGCGGCGCAGTGCATGGTCATGGCCTCTGCCTACCTATTCTATCTAGTGCGGCCCCTGGAAGCATGGACCTTGCTGTCCAGCGTGAGCATGAAATTGCAATTGTTGTTTGGCAGTCCAAATCGAATTCCGACTCAGTGGAGAGAGCTGAGTGTGAGGGTATACTGGAACGCCTTGTTGTTTGAAAGCGATCTTCTCGCAGAATTAGATCTCCCCCATTCTGGCATTGTCAACTTTGAAGAACTCGTGGATTTACCAGGAGGCTTTGAGGAAGAAGACGAGGATGACGGAGAGGATGAAGAGGGGGATCATAATGAGGGCGAAGAACGCCGAACAGCCAGGAAATATCAAGGCTCGTCACGCCCGGTTGACTCTCAGCTGGCTGTTCGGCGTGACGAACTCTGGTACTTCCTGGCAGAAATTGCACTACGAAGACTCCTCAATCGCGTCAGTCACATCATTTACCAGAAAGACAGCACCCACACTCTCGCCTCATTGGGTCCGATTGTCTCCGAGCTCGACTTCCAGCTGTCTCAGTGGTATGACAGTCTTCCCCGGCCCGTTCAATTTCCTTTAACCCAAAAGCCTATTTCCAACCCGGTTCAAACGGTCTTGAGGCTTCGCTACAATGCATGCCGTACAATTATATATCGTCCATATATATTGGCTGTTTTTGAGAATGAACACGCTGGAGCGGACCCCGGGGTGAAAGAGTGTTGCCGACGATGTTTGGATGCTACACTCCGTCAGCTGGAGCATATAACCAGCCACCGCGAAGGCCACCTTCCCTACCTGTGGCAGGGTGCTCTGTCAATGGTATCGCAGACGTTGCTGATAATGGGTGCCACGATGTCTCCTACCCTATCTATCCTGCTCCCTCCCGTTCCACAGATGGATGCGATCATTGCGGGAGTGGTCAATGAAGTAGAAAGGTATGCACACCTAGCACCTAGCCTGAAATTGTCAGCCGAGATTATCCGGGATGCAGAGAGACGACGGCAAATTTGTCTTCGATCGGCCAATATGTGCCTCTGAACTGCACACTTCTGAGGGAATTTGTCATAGGCCTCAAGTCATCGTCGATAAAGATATTTGTATATAGGAACGTGAACAAGAACTAAAAGAATTGGATTGAATGTGTGTGTGTGATATGCATTAGAGTGTGTCGTTAGGGCTCGCACCGAGGCAAGATCGCCAAAATAAACAGTGTATATGAGCAAGAAACAAACAGCGTTAAGTACAATCCCATCTCGTGACAATTATATTCTTAAATCATCAAATATCTCACGGGTAAGAAAATCATGGTATCTCAAAAAGACGTGGGGGGGGGGGGGGGGGGGGATCAAATATGGACATCAGGAATATAAAAAGGGGCAGAGGAAAACTCCAGGCCTCCACTGGCTTTCAGAAGAGGGGGAGAGGGGTCAATTATCGTATGGCTTCATATACTTCCTAGACCAACACCCACTCGCTACCTCGCTTGATAAATTTGTCGAGCATCAAGCCCACATCAGCCAGTGCGAACCGACAAATGTAAAAGCCAAAGAATTCAGCAGCATGTCGTGTGCTGAGTTCCAGACCAACGTGGGTTTTAGACGAATGTTTAAGTCCAGGATCCTCAACCTGCTGAGCAATTTGTTCTGGTGATGAAGTTAGAATGGTACCAAGGCATATAGACGAGAGAATTTTTACCTAGCACTTGTGCAGCATCAAAAAGCCGCGCCAATGCCCCCATGTAGTTTGCGTTGGGCCCAGAGAATTCAAGCTGGGTAACATTGCGCTTCGCAGGTGTTCCGTGTACAGATGTCATTGGGACGGAGTTAAGAAGTATATTGTCCTTATTACTTTCTCGAGAACTTGGGACCGGAGTGGTTGTCCCAAGCCCGGATGTTTTTGCGCGTAGTCTTTTCCATGTTAGGTATGACTTGTTCGGTGCAACTTCCGGTTGAACGGGTTCGTCTGGCGTGGAAGCCGGCTTAAACAATGGCATTGATGCTTGGACACCGACATCGTTACCCAATTTCTTAGTCAAGAGAACCTGGACTTGGTCGAGTATAGTATCCAACGACTGCATCTCCTCCAGAACCGCATCTGCATCATATGTATCGACCTGAGCCAATTTGAGCAGAGCGGCGGTCAGAAGATCGCAGTTGGAGACTTTCTCTTCGAGGGCCTTCAGTTTAACATTTTTCACGCGCCAGACATCTCGAGGAATAAAGAGCTTCTCTGACAGATAGCCACCCTGAGGATGGGCGAGTGTCTGGTAGAGACATCTCATTAGCCAGAATGGACGGAGCAGGAAAGACTCTGGACATGGCTCTAGAGGAAGCGGCGCATTAGCCACCAACGAATTTGGACGACCAAGAGCTGTGGATGAGTGCATGTTGCTGCCAAAAAGATTTAATCCACCGCTTGGCAGACCATTTTGATTGAAGTTGAAGTTGGCTAGGGTCGGTGTAGGTAAAACAGGAACGCCACTAGTCGCGCCCTTTTGAGTGTCAGGGAATGCACCGCTCCACGGGGTGCTTGGGGATTCCGGGCACATATCAGGAATCTGGATCGGAACAGAGGCATTCCGAGCCCGGAAAGGCTTTGTATTTGAGTGGAGTTTGTTCAATCCATCTGGAGCCGAGGGTACTTTGCCCATGGGCCGCGCTGATAGCGGCAACGGTGGTAGCTCATTCTCATTGTCTTCATGGGTACGAGCTTTGGAGAGGCTGGCGTGGTCCGTGAAAGAGCCCACCGATGGGTTACGTTGTGTCGGGTGCAAAGTGGAGCGGGCCCCATGGGTGGAAGGTTCGTCTTTCGGTAATGGTGGCGGGCGGTTTGCTAGTGGAGTTGTATAATTTTCCAAGGCCGATGATGCACTGGAATTAGCACGAGAGGAGCGAGTATTGGTCTCGATTTTAAGCTCGCGAGTCTGACTGGATAGTCTCCGGGCTCGCACTCCTGGTCCCGTAGAAGAGGCGAGTGAGCCGATAGAACCAGCGCGGTTTGATATCGAGGCCCGCTTTGAAGGAGCCGGGAAGTCGGATGACGCTGGCAAGGGCGGCAAAGCCGAAGATGGAGGAGAAGAGGGCATGGTATATGGTTCGGGTCTTAGATCACCTAGTGGCAACACATCATCTTCTGCAAGCGTAGAAAGTGCACCCCCAGTGCTTGTGACATTGGACGTTGTGGAGCTTTCCCAAGTCCTCCCAGACATGTTGCTAGAATCCGACTCTCGAGGGAGTGCTGACTTCGACTGAATGCCGAATTCAAAATCGTCCATCACGTAGCCCTTGGTCATCTCTTCTAGCAAACGCTCCTCTTCCTCTGCTTCATCGTCTAGATATTCCGAAGTACGGGCAATGATGGGGTCATCCCCGAAAGTTGTCTGTTCCTGGATCCGGCGCATTTCACGATCACGGTTCATTGCCTCTGCTTCCTGTTCTGCCTCGCGCACTCTTTGCTTTGCTAATTGTATGTTCCTGCGAGCATTTGAAACAATAACATCGCTTTCCTCTTCTTTGTGCTCCGGCACCGGCTCTAGACCTTCATCATATGCAGCTTCCACGGCCGCATCGAGGGCTGCATCAAACTCAGCCTCGGTATCATTACTAAGGCGACGGCTTGTCCGACGACGAAGGTACACCGATGACGCCTTGGAGTTTGCCGATGAGGGTGACGAAGCACCCGATTCATCAATTGTATCCAACCATGAAGTGGATTCATTGGTGTCCTCCTGAGTCCCCGTCAGCAATGTTATAGATCGGGGTTGATCTTCCAAGGCAGACGGCTTCAAGGATTGCCGCCGAGGGGGAACAGCTTCCAGGGAAAATCCCTTCGCTTCTTCCAGTGGGATCTGGTGGAACCCAAAGCTGGAACGAGGTGAACTCTGCTGGCTCTCAATATGGGATCCATCATGCGTCGAATGAAGCAATTCTCCATATGACTCTTGGCTGAGCGGCCGATCTGGAAGAGCTTTGTCGTCGCTCTCCTGGAGAGGAAAGTCCATACGATGAAGTTCCGTGACCCGAAGCTTATACGTGTCACGAATTTCTTGAAGTTTGAGTTTCTCTTCGTCTCCCCCATTGCTACGGAGCATGACAAGCTGCAACAAGTTGCAAGCGTCGGTGTAAGCTTCCATGGCGCCCTCAAAATTGGCAGCGTTGTCAAGAAGCACTGCGGTATTTGCTTTCTGAAGTGCCTTTGACAGCATCACCTTTTGGGTCTGTCCATGTTGTATAGCCGCCGAGTCCCCTTCTTCGTCATTTAAAGAAATGGACCCTCCACTGGTCCGAGCGATTGGAATATCTGTCTGGTGGTCATGTGTTGAGGGCTGAAAAAGATGGCTTGAGGCCGCAAATGAGAGATCGAGGTGCTGTGATGTTGAGTCATTGTTGAACATGGCAGACTTCTCCAGCTCCGGCAGATCGAGCATCGGCAACCCATTCAACCCCGGCGCACGTTGGGGGCTGTGGCTCCCCCGTCCACGGTTGTAACCTGACATTGACATTTTCGAGCTCCCTCGGCGATGATGACCGATATGCTCCGAGGGACTTTTGCTAGATGCCGTTGATTGGGACCATCGATTTAAACTGCCTAGCCCTTCTTTGATAGGGCTGGTCGCTCCCAGACCCTCCGGGGACAAGTTTGCCACATTCTCCATAAGCACACCGAGGCCTGTGGGTGTGACCGCACCTGGCGGCTTTACCATTCGAGCCCGAGAACTAGGCCGTGACGACCGAGAGGAAGGCTGGTTGGGGGGCGGTCCAGACAGTGGTTCCGATGCGAAGGGGCCAGAAGGACGTCTGAGATAGGATGAATTGGGATCATCATCCATTGCCGTGTGGTGAATCATTTTCACGAAATCGAAGTTTGGCGAATAATTTAAATGTCGGAAATGTAATATATCGAGTCTGTTTGAAACTGTGTACCCTCGAGGCACTATGCGCGACCAGACAAGCACAATAGGAGAAAGAAATGGGTATCTGCAACCAGGTCCTGTGTGTCTTCGCTCATTCTTCGCAAGTCGGAGGGTTGAATGTCGTATGTCTCGTAGAGTATTGGTTTGAAAACCCCCTATCCGTCTCAATACATAGCTTCGTAATCGGGGAGGGCTCGAGGGTTTCAAAACAGTAGGCCGAGAGACATTATTTCAATTGACCTAAAACGATTAGGAATGCGCATTGGGGATGAAGATTCAAACTCACCAGGGGATTTGCGTGAACCATGCGCAAAGAACCCTTTACAATCAAAATAGCGAAGGTTAGGTTCGTGTTCGTCAGGGGGTCTCTTTCAGGGGAGATAGTTCCCGGGCGGTGGAAGGAAAAAAAAAACAATGCGGGGGGATTATAAGATTAGAAGTAATAAAAAAGGATTCTGAACTCTTGATTCTTTCAATTTTGGATTTTGAATTCTCAAGGAGAAGAGGAAGAGAGAGAGAGAGAGAGAGAGGGAGAGAGGGAGAGAAAAAGGGGAAGGACACTTCTCCCTAGCGTAGGCCTATATACATCCAGGGATAAGGTATAGGTTATATAGAGTAGAATTTAAAAGAAATTTATAGGACATATATAAGATCTCGGATCTAAGATTTGTATAGGAGACTTTTAAAAAAATCTATTAACCTATATATAAGTTGATAAGTTGACGCTTACATACGGGAAAAATGCAATGGGGAAAAAAACTCCCCTCTTCATGAATCCCACCTTAGGTCGTTCCTTGACTCGGAACTTGAATTTCAATCTACGTTCTATCACGGTGAGATTCGCCTCAACTCGCACTATGGCTATTATCAATCCTCGGGATCCGAACACCGTGAGTAACTACAACAACTGGCGTTCCACCCATGTCACGGCCAATTTCGATATTCTGTTCGACCAGAAGAAGCTGGTGGGGAATGTAATCCATCAATTCAAGTCGATCACCGATGGTGAATCCCAGGAGATTATTCTGGATACTAGCCATCTCGATATTGGTGCGGTGAAGGTGGATGGCCAGCCATCCAAGTGGGAGTTTCTCTCCCCCCTAGAGCCCTATGGTGTGCCGTTGAAGATTAGCCTTGATAAGCCTGTCAAGTTGAATGGCACCATTGAGGTTGATGTATGTTTTGTAATCGTTCTCCTCATGAAGCTCTTATCTCACTCGTCATAGATCGAGGTGAAAACCACCGACAAGTGCACGGCGTTGCAGTGGCTGACGCCTGCACAAACCTCAAACAAGAAACATCCATACATGTGTATGTGATAATCATGACCTTTTCCTAGAGCCCCAGCAGCTGACAGAATTACCTAGTCTCCCAATGCCAGGCAATTCACGCGCGGTCTATCTTCCCTTGTCAGGACACTCCGGATGTCAAAGCCACCTTTGACTTCAACATTACATCTCCGCTCCCGGTCATGACCAGCGGCCTGCCAATTCGCAAGTCATCTGTGGAGTCAAAGGCGGACCACCAACTGTATCGATTCCACCAATCGGTACCAATCCCCAGCTACCTCTTTGCAATTGCTAGCGGGTAAGAATTCCTCCATTTCCAAAGTTATTGTTCACTAACGCACAACTCCACAGTGATGTCGCCGAGGCTCCAATCGGACCCCGGAGTGTCGTTGCAACCAGCCCTGATAAGCTGGAAGAATGCAAATGGGAGCTTGAGGCTGATACCGAGAACTTTATCACAACAATCGAGGTACACAGCCTATGTTCTACTCATGTTAAGGGTCAATTCTGACTTCGCACAGAAAATTGTTTACCCTTATGCCTGGGGCGAGTACAACGTTTTGATCCTGCCGCCCAGTTTCCCGTATGGCGGTATGGAGAACCCGATTTTCACTTTTGCAACCCCGAGTATCATCTCCAAGGTACATACTATACTCCGTGGAATGGTTATAGACCATGACTAATAGCTCCCCCAGGACCGTGAGAACATCGATGTCATTGCCCATGAATTGGCTCACAGCTGGAGTGGTAACCTGGTTACCAATGCCTCATGGGAGCACTTCTGGTTGAATGAAGGCTGGACGGTTTACCTCGAGAGAAGGATTTTGGCCGCCGTTCACGGCGAATCTTATCGTCACTTTTCGGCCATCATTGGGTGGAAGTCTCTGACTGACGCCGTCGAGCATTTTGGTGACGATCATGAGTTTACTAAACTGATCGTTGATCTGAAGGGCAAGGATCCCGATGATGCATTCTCAAGTGTTCCTTATGAGAAGGGTTTCAACTTCTTGTTCTACCTTGAGAATCTTGTTGGCAAGCCAAAGTTCGACAAGTTCATCCCTCACGTACGCAATATCTCTTCTCTTGTTCGGTTTCTTCTATTGACCTTTCTTTTTCTCGCAGTATTTCACAACCTTCAAGTGCAAATCGCTCGACTCTTATGAGTTCAAAGCACTGATTCTGGACTTTTTTAAGTCAGATGCCGAGGCTTCTAAGCTCTTGGAAGAACTGGATTGGGACAAGTGGTTCTATGCGCCAGGTTTACCACCCAAGCCAAGCTTTGACACATCTATGGTGGACGTTGTCTATGAACTTTCCAAGAAGTGGCAGTCCCTTCCCGACTCTTCCTTCCAGCCTCATATCAGTGACATCAAGGGCTTGACCGCAAACCAGTTGGTTGTCTTGCTAGAGCAGATGCTCTTGCTAGAGAGACCTCTCAGCCCCAAGATCTCGAAGTTGATGGGGGATGTCTATGGCTTTACCAAGAGCAATAATATCGAGGTTGCGAACCTCTATTGCCAGGTTGGCATGAAAGCAGGAGACGACAGCATCATTGAGCCAACAACCGAGTTGCTGGGCCGCATTGGACGGATGAAGTTTGTGCGACCTTTGTAAGATGTCCCCGTTCTATTCCTAGATTCCGTTCTTGACACTGACCTGGTATTTTTTTTTTTTTAGATTCCGCAATCTCCAAAAGATCAATCGCCCTGTCGCCCTCGCAACATTCGAGAAGTACAAGGACTTTTATCACCCTATCTGCCGAGGCATGGTGGAAAAAGATCTGTTTGGCAAAAAAGACAACTAGGTCTTTCTCTGTGTCGTGTTTTGCTGAAGTAGGTAGACCGTGAGTGCTCATTTTATCTTGAACAATAAAAAATTCTTATGCAGAAAGAGTAGGGCAATTAAATATTGTACATGTCTTTATAACCAAATGGTGTAAAATAGCAGAATAGATACCACGAAGGCAAACACTCACTTGTGCAAGGATATCCCCTCATTTGTTTGCTTGGACGAGTTTCTTGTCCGTCTCGGAGTACTCAAACATGCCAGTGTTCTTCTGGTCACGCCCAAGAGCAAAAACAAGATCCACCTCGTCCTTCTTTGATAGCTCCGACAAGACTCGGCGCATGTAGGCCACCACCTGGGCAACCTTAGCCCAGTCAATTTCTTCTTTCCCATCCGGTCCGGTCTGATTTCCCTTCCAGAGGTTTCTCCAGACAGCGGCGCCCAGCACCGCATCGCCTTTGGCCAACCCTTCATCATATGCAGCAATGATTCCACGCCATTGAATGAACAGATCCTTCAGGTATTTATTGCGAATAGTACGACTACCCAGATCATGATACGTGTCCATGCGGTGCTCCGCTTCATGCGAAAAGTGGTCGATCAAGTGGCGGGAGTAGGTAGTAACGCTATCGCGATTGGGTAGGGCACGAAGGCGAACCGTCAAGAGGTACATGTGAAGGAAAGTCACCTGGGACCAGGTAGAAAAAGTTGGTAAGAGGCCGAGCTCTACAGCAACGGAATTAGCTTGTTTTCCAACCGGATCATAATCCAAGCCAGAGGCCACTAGAATTGTCTCACCTTTATACCACCAACCCTCTCCAACACCAAGATCCTCACCAGCTCCCGTTTTCGGGACCTCCGCTCCTTTTTGCGACGCTTGGGGGATCTTGTAATCCGCTTGGCTGGAACATGCCTCAAATAGCTTCTGTGTCATGCCATACGCGACATAAGTCTCGGCAGCATTTCCAGGTCTCCGGGAAAAGTCTCTGGCCAAGTCGGAGACCTTGCTTTGCGAATATGATCGCGTGGTGATCGATTTCAATGGCTGTTCCATAGACGCGCACGAGGCGGAGACCAGTGCTATCGGGCTGCGAATAGCAGATCTGAAAAGGCAGAGATTCTGGGACCCGCGAATTTCGCGCGCCCATAGTGTTGATAATCTCCTGGATGACATTGTTGAGGATGTGGAATTCTTGAATCGGTCTCTCGTGATTGGTGATCTGGATCTTTTTCTTGATAAAATATGTTTGCATTGTTTGTTCCGAAGGCTCAGAAGACACCCGAGTGCTCCTCTTACACTTGTGTGTATAAACATGAACCTTGCCAGCTGCTACTGTACTCGATTGCTTTTTTTGCACTTTTATATTCTATGTGGAGCTCCTGCTGGTTATTCGGCTAATAATTTGGTGCTATTTAACTTAAGCTCTATCCCACTCATGTTCACCTGCATTTGAATGTATTTCATGAATTTGATCATTAATTGTGGCAGTAGTCCTGCAACCCAACTAATCAAGTCTAATAGAAGACTTATGGGGGCGGATCCGGGGTATTTTCGTTCCTAATGTTCAGCCGTGTATGCTTGTCATGATCGAGTGGTGTATTTTGTTTGTGGAGATGATCAGTTTCTAAATGACGACCATCCCAATAACACTGATATCTGTATCCAAGCCAGATGGCTGGCTACTCCCCGGGGTCAACCAGGGAATATGGAGCGTAGATCTCAGTCGCCTAGCACCAATCGCTCGGAGTGCCTTTCTACAAGAGGGAGAATCTCAGAGAGTCGGTTAGGATCTCTCAAGAAAGCCGGAATATCGTCCCTGTTTGCTGCTAGCATCTGTGGATGATTGTCAGACCAAACATACATCCATGTTATCCAATCAGCAGACCTACTTGTCGAACTTTCTCATATTCACACTCCTTTGAGAGATATTCTCGGATAACTTCACCTGTGGCAAAGTCCACATAGACTCGAGTGTCTCGGAGTCGAATCAAGACGTGGTCAAGCCTCATGAAGAACCTAGTCAATAAAAGGAGTCTTCCTGGCATGACTCGGATCTTGCAAGATAGCATGGTAATCCCATTGTCCGCCAGCTCGTCTTCATAAAGTACAACCTCATCAAAAAAGAGGATGGGGTCCGGGCGCTTCAATAGTTCAATCGGAATGGGTTTCGTCGTGGACTCAAACGGCCGCGCATTAGGACGGAGGGTACCCTTGTAGTCGGTGCTATATGACCAGTCGAACGGCTTCACGACTTCTTTAATCCCTTCATGAGTTTTCTCTCTGAGTACCCGGTCATTAGTTGCAATGATAGATTAAGCGCAAGTGAGGAGGCTGCGAAAATACCTGCTCTTTTGCCACTCTCCCGAGTACGCGACCTGGAGCATGGATTGACCAGTCTTGTCCACCAAGTCCAAGGCGTCAAACGCATTGAAATTGATACCCCAATTACCACTTTCATGCTCTATTGCAACATAATTGTCCCCAAAAATCATTTCCGGAGGTGCAATGCCGAGTTTCTGGGTCATTTCTTCGATCGGATCGGCTTTAAGAATGGGCAGCTTCTGTGTTGAGATTCGAAACCCGTTGATAGTGATCGAGTTGGGTTTCTTCGCCTCCGGAGAGACTGTGGCACATGTTGTTGCCATGGTTAAAGCTTGATAAGAGCAAGAGATCAAGACCAGCTGAGGACCTCCAGGGCTATGTATAAATGTCCACAGGTTTGCGATCAGAGCTGATAGCGATAACCCCGCGGGCGGAGAAAGAGGCGGTCCGACCCTGCAATATTTGTTCGGCAGAATATTTAAAGGCTGAAGAGGCTTTGATTTCATATTGATAATCGATGGGTCCTTTGCAACTTTTTTTTTGTGGTAATTTCATGTTCCATTTGATTCAGATATTTTCGTCGGCTGAAATGTAGACAGTATGTCGGCAGCTCGAGCTGTAGATACAGCATACTCTTTGGGCATATTATTGGTACGGAGGATATACATAGGCGCCCAGAGCGGAGATAATGGCGGTGTGATAGGGTACACATATTACATCAGCCGGGCGTTGCTAGGGTGACGATGTGGGGATCGCCCAAACACCCGTGCTTCTGTTTCTCTCTCCATCTTTGCGATATTCCCCCATCGAACGACTGACTCCGTGCAAAGTGATCATGATTGCACTGGAGTAAACATAAACTCGGATTTGGATAATTTTATACAATTCGTTTCTTCCCATCCCTATTTTCGCCTCCCATTAATCCCATACACCGTCTCACCATGGCGACAGCCAAAACGCTCGAAGCTCGCTTTGAGCATCTGTCCATGAAAGATGAAAAGGAAAATGGAAACAACGATCGAACCTATGGCAAGCAAAAGGTACTTGACTCAATGCGATCTGGTCGGAGATTCACCTTGCTGATCTGATCTACCAAGGCCCCGGTCTCTTCAGCCCAGTCAAACAGCAATTCGAATCGAGCTCAACTACTGAAATTGGCTCTTCAAAATAATAATGAAAACAAGGCAAATGCCATGAACGTTCCAGCCTCGCCAGGTAGAGGCTCCCATGGCGCATTGGTGACCCGAAGCACCGATGAAAACGGTGATCACCGCACATCTTCCCTCTGCGAGCAGCCAACTGTCCCCAAGGAACTGCACTTGGGAATGTTTGAAATCGGTAAACCATTGGGTAAGGGAAAGTTTGGGCGTGTTTATCTTGCCAAGGAACGTTCCTCTGGCTTCGTCTGTGCACTGAAGGTGCTACACAAGTCAGAGTTACAACAGGGTGGTGTTCAGAAGCAAGTCAGGCGTGAAATCGAGATTCAGAGTAATCTACGTCATCCTAATGTCTTGAGACTCTATGGTCACTTCCATGACAGCAAACGAATCTTTTTGATCCTCGAGTTTGCTGGCCGTGGTGAGCTGTACAAGCACCTTCGCAAAGAGCATCGGTTCCCGGAATGGAAGGCCGCACAGTATATTGCGCAGATGGCTGCAGCATTGAAATACCTGCATAAAAAGCACGTCATGCACCGTGATATCAAGCCCGAGAACATCCTTGTTGGCATTCATGGAGAGATCAAAATCAGTGATTTCGGCTGGAGTGTCCATGCCCCCAACAACCGACGCCAAACGATGTGTGGAACTCTCGACTACTTGCCCCCAGAGATGCTCAATCATGGCTCCAAGGACAATTACTACAGCGAGAAGGTGGACTTGTGGAGTCTAGGTGTCTTGACTTATGAATTTTTGGTGGGCGAGGCTCCGTTCGAGGATACCCCTGTCATGACCCAACGGCGGATTACCAGAGCAGATATGTCGGTCCCATCCTTCGTGAGCCCGGAGGCGAAGGACCTTATCAAGAAGGTGAGGCTATCTTTTTACCAATATCTAAAGCCGCTTGCTCACATAATATCTAGCTTCTTGTTCTTGATCCTGCGAAGAGAATCCCGCTTGAGGAGATCCAACGTCATCCTTGGATTGTCAAGCACTGCGAGAAAGACGATCGAACTGTGAAGCGAAGTTCGGGTTCTTCCAAGGAGGGCAAAGTATGAACCATGACTTGTCCCTTGCATTACAGAGTTTCTGGGAGTTCTGGCTATCTTTTTTTTACGTCTCTCATGTGGAGTTTTGGTGTTCTGAGCCTGCAAGCATCTTCAAGGCGTGTTGGGTTTGTCTTGGGAGTCAAGCTGGAGAGGTACTCGCGATATGGCGATATTTTGATCTTAATCTTATTTCGCCTCCGACGTGTTGAATACAACATGATACACTCAAACAACTTGACAGGAAGGCACAGCTAGCTGTGGTCTCTGTCATATTTTGCATAAATAACCAGAACGTAGGGCGGAGAGCAGTATAGGCCTGGTACCTGTAAGCTGTGTTCCCGGACTTCAGTGACAACCACTATCATAGACTATATTTTTTGATCTCGTCTCGCCTCTAGTGACCTAAATCGGATGATATATAGCTGTGGCTTTTTTTGCACGTAAAAAATCCCAAAAAAATCGAGTAGATAGGCGAGAAGGTTCCTGTCGCTAGTGAAACCATAAAATATAGTACATCTAAACAATATCTATCATACAAAAGGGTGGAGAATATGTAGTACAACGCTCCATGGGTGTGGTATCATCGGTAGATCTCATCAAATGGGCGCGTGTCCCTGAAACAACTATCCCAGACTTCATTGACAACCCTTGTGGCATGGGCTTCGTCCTTGCAAGTCGGTCGTGCTCGCACAGAGAGGATGGCTCTCCGTCGGACACACTCTTGGTGCTGTTGTGTAAGCTTCCACTGCCCTCTTCGGAAGAATTCGCGTGCCCATCTGCACTCGCCGCTGAGCGAACTAGCCCGAATCTAGAGGGGATTTAGTGAACATTGACCTACCTGTCAAGACGACAAAAATAAAACATACCTCGGTACACGCCGCGTGCCGCAGATTATCAGACCAATTCACCTTGAACCTGAGGTGGTCAAATGCATGAACCATCTCATGGGCCATAGTATCTTCGAGGTGTCCCTGGTCCTTCATCTCATTTGCGCAGATCAAGATTCCAAATTCTGGATCGAAGCCACCACCCTTTCGATCCGTGCAGCGACGACAATAGATATTATGACTGTGAAGATCGCCTCCTAATTGTTGAATGCTTTCGCTGAGGAATCGAATTGTAGGACCTTCATAAATTGACCTTGTCAGTATCCGGCTCAGATGACTCTTGAACTAGTGACTCACTATATTGAAGAAGATAATCTCGCTGATCCTCACATCGCTTGCAGTCTGCTTCTTCATTGCGAGCGTCTCGCGCGACACGGAACTTTTCGATTCCTTCGTTGGACATCTTGCCCGTGAGGATGGAATATATATTGCGGAATTGGGTCCATGTGTCATCGCCGGGAAGGAAGCCTGTAGTATCGGGCTTTGCATTTGAAGGTGCAGTCGCACCTGGCGACTGGGAGTCTGTCATTTTTCGATCTTGGAGTGTCGAGATTCATGATCACTGCGCGCGATAAAGCGAGATCCTCCGCAAATGGCGGTAGTGACTGGCAGAATCAGCGCCGGAATCGGGCAAAAGGTGCTCTTCTGCGGTTCATCGCGGGGCAGTGAACAAGCCGTTTTATATATATTTTTTTCGTTGCTAGGAGGTTTATTTGGGCTAAAACTCGCATCATGGCGACCTCATCAGGTCTTACAATTGTGATCAAATTAGGTGCGGGGATCTATATCTACTGATGGCTCGTGTATTGACCATGTAATAGGAACGAGTTCGATTGTTGACGAGAAAACCCACGAGCCGATTCTTTCGATCTTGACATTGATTGTGGAAACCGTAACCAAACTACACAGAGATGGCCACCGGGTCGTCCTTGTATCATCCGGTGCCGTGGGCGTTGGTCTGCGAAGGATGAATGTGGACGAGCGACCAACATACCTGCCGCGTATACAAGTATGTCTTTAATTCTGCAGAAACCGCAGCTCACACAAACTATCTAATTGAAAAGGTGCTAAATGAAATCTATAGGCTCTCGCTGCAGTTGGCCAATGTCGACTGATGAGTCTTTGGGATAATCTATTCTCGCATCTTCGTATCCCTGTTGCTCAGATTCTTTTGACGAGAAATGATATTGCTGATGTATGTACTCTTATATCTGCTCAAGCCTGCTTCTTCACTAACACCCAATACAGCGAACTCAATATGTCAATGCGCAAAATACATTTGGTCAATTGTTTGATATGGGAGTGATTCCTATTGTCAACGAAAATGATACCCTGGCCGTTTCTGTAAGGAGATCCCCTTTCAAGGCATGAATGACCTATCTGACCCAATATTTGCCAGGAAATTAAATTTGGCGACAACGATACCCTTTCTGCAATTACAGCGGCTATGGTCAAGGCTGACTATCTGTTTTTGATGACTGATGTCGATTGTCTTTATTCAGCAAATCCCCGAACCAACCCAGACGCAAAACCCATTGAAGTGGTGACCGATATTTCCTCTCTTGAGGCTGACGTCTCGTCGGCAGGCTCCTCCCTTGGCACTGGAGGTATGAGCACGAAGATTGTGGCCGCGAAGCTTGGAACCAGCGCTGGTGTCACGACAGTCATCACCAAGAGCTCAAAGCCAGGCAACGTTCACGACATTGTGAAGTACCTACAATATCTCGAGGCTCGGTCCAATGGCGTAGCAACTGACGACCAAAACGAGCCACCCACTGCTCCTCTCCACACCCGATTCATCCGTTCGGATACCCCGATTCAATCACGGACATTCTGGCTACTCCATGGACTGTACCCCCATGGTACATTGTACATCGACCACGGAGCTTACCACGCACTTTTGAACAATGCCAATCTTCTTCCGGCTGGAGTGGTCGGGGTTGAAGGTCATTTTGGACAGCAGGAGTCCGTGCGGCTAGTAGTTGTTGATCGGCCATCGCCAGATGCCTTGAATGGGGACTTTATCCACCACAGACAGGAACCCAAGGAGGTCGGTCGGGCTCTGGTGAACTATGGAAGCATTGAAATCACACACATCAAAGGCCACCGCAGCACACAGATTGAGACGCTACTTGGCTATGCCGATAGCTACTACGTGGCGATGCGAGAGAACATCTCGTTCCACGAGGACCACAGTCACACGGTGACACCGACATTAACTCCGGCCTTGGAGGAATGGAAATTGCCTTGAGGCATAATGTTGGATCATCCATTATACGTATATTACGAACGGAAACGAAAAATTTCTTGCATTCAACTGCACTGGATGGTTGAGGTTTCCACCCAAACCTTAATCGTTTCAATATAAAAGTTGCTCGGGATATATAGGTCAACAAACAAAACAGCCAAAAAAAGAGACATCTTAGTGGTAAATAAATACCCCAAAAGTATGACCTCCAAGGCGTGAATGGAAACACTCGGAATTAGATGCTTCCACACCAACCGAAGCGCCATGTAAAGATATTCGAGAAAATAAAAGTGACATGCTCGAAACCATATCAATCATTCCAACGATCCAACCAGTTTTGCATTCTCTTGTCCAATGTGGGCGCAGGAGCGGGGGCAGCCTGAACAAAAACAAACAGATTAGCTTTCAATATCAATCACAACCATACATTCAAACATCGAACTCACTGTATTCTCGATGCTGTTCGCTGTCCATGTTGCAAAAGCTGTATCCGTGTACTGGACAGTTGGCGCACCGAGGTAGGCAGTGGCAATGGAGAACGGGAAAGGCGGATATTGAGGAGTGGCCGATCTAGTTGCGATAGTAGTCCCAGCGCTCTTGGGCATTGGGGCATATTTGATTGAGCCAGTCTGCTCGCCGTATGGGACAGTATGCTGGTTAACCGCAGCAACATCTCCGATAGCAGCCACCTGTCTTTTACGCAATTCATTGCGCTCGGCTTCGCCTTTGACGGTTGGGGTTGGGAATTGTAAAACCTTTTTGGTTGAGGAACTCTTGGTGAGACTCGAGGTGCTGAAAGTTGAGGTGATCTCTGCGGCCTCGATGAGGTGGCCGTCGTCTCCAACCGTAGGCCAGGGAAGAGCGATGGCAGCAATCGGTTGCATTGTCTTGATCGCATCTGTTACTTTGGCCGAGAAGGTACCTTTCATGTTTGTCAAAGTGAAATGGGAAGTGAACCCGGACCGGTGATTATGAGGACCTGATAGAACAATCTTAAGGAAGCTGAGTGAAACCGGGGGACATTGGTCAGTCATACAAAGGAACAAAGGAATTTGATGAAGCCACAGATACTAGGGGGGAATGGTCTCACTATGCATTGGGTCCGTTTCCACCGACACTTTGGTCGACTTGAAATGAGACCATGTCACCAGAAGAATAGGCACCATTGTTAATGACCTGTGATAGAGTGTCCTGAATATGTGGTTAACGCCATGTTTTCGGTTTGTAGCACAGAGAGAAACATACATATGAACCTGTCGTCTCGTCACCGGCACAGAGATAAAAATCATAAGTTGAAGCTGGCTCACTGTCTAGACCCCAAAGCAGACTCACGGCAGCTGCGCCATCGAAACTCATATCATCTGTTGTGATCTGAGAGCCGATCTGGCCATAGGCGGCCGTAAATAACAAGGCGACCTGAAGCAATTGAACTCGCATACTGATATGATTGAGAAACATGAGTTTCTAGAGAACAGAGAGTAACCTCCCAGTTAAGAGAGAGGGCAATCATCCCTTCATAAGGCTTGGTATGTGCATCATTTGCATGCATTCCTAAGCCCTTGGGCCCTTGAGGATATAGAAACATCTGATGCGCACTAAGATAAGGTGAGTGGTCCGTGCTATCCTTCAGTTCTCCTGTCAAAGTGTCGGCCCACCACTTTCGACAACTCACAACCATGTCGTCTCAAGCAAACTGGAATTCAGTGACTGGCATTGCCACACTGCTGTTCGATGGCAACCTTGTCGCCATTGCTATTGCCATCCTCTTCACCTTTGGTGTCCCGATCGCACTGCACATCTTCTTCTTCCAGGCTGTAGCCTCTCCACCCTCGAGTAATTTCCTACTGCTTGGCCCTAGTGGAGCTGGAAAAACTGCATTTACAACCTTGGTAAGTTCTTTAGGACCCGAGAGAATGCTGAATTCCTTGCTAACTGATCTATAGCTCGAGGCCAAGTCCTCACTCGCTTCGAACAAGTCGCACAGCACCCACACCTCCCAACAATCAACCTTAGTAACCGTGACCTTACCACCCACTGTCCCAACCGGATCCAACCGCTACCGATCGGACAATGACCCCTCCTTGAAGGAGGCCATGCGGAATCCAATCAAGTACCGCATAAGGGATACCCCTGGCCATGGCAAGCTCCGCGTCTCGCAAGGGATCTCCGAACTCCAGACCATGTCCCAGTCAAAAGACATCAAGACAAGGCTACGTGGCGTGGTGTTCATGGTCGATACCGCTGCTCTAGTTGATGAAGCGACGCTCCGTGACACCGCGACCTATCTGCACGACGTTCTTCTCTTTCTCCAGAAGCGCGCAAAGAACGGGTCATCAAGCAAGCGGACCACTGATGTCCCTGTCTTAGTCGCCGCCAATAAGCAGGATCTATTCACTGCACTGCCACCAGGCGCGGTGAGAGAGAAGCTGGAGGCGGAGATTGATCGCATCCGTAAGTCGAAGACCAAGGGTCTTCTGGATGCTAGTGCGGATACTGGGTTGGAAGACGAAGAGGAGATTTTGGGTAATGATGAGCAAGAGACCTTCAGCTTCAAGCTCCTGGAGCACGAGGTTGGTATTAAGGTTGATGTGGTTGGTGGTGCTGTCAAGGGTGACTTGCAAGAAGAGTTCGGATCTGGAGTGCGCCGCTGGGAGGAGTGGGTTGGTATGTGCTTGTGATCGCTACGAGTTTTTTTTTTTGCTCTCTTGTCTTGATGGCCCGAAATAGTAAATAGGTGGTCCTATCATGGCTTACTTGTATATGTTATGCTAGAAGGAAAAAAAAGTTGCCCCAAGGTTTTTGAGACACTACAATGCTGGTTTATTTTATTGATATTGTCAATCCAACCCCAGTGTCCCTGTAGCTTGTGCATCAATCCAATCCTGTATGGTCAACAATGATAGAAATATAACGGCGTGAAAGAAAACATAGTACTCACCCACAGATCTCGAGCAAGCTTCATATCTCCAGATGTCGCACTGGACTCACACAGCGTAGCGATAGGTATAAAATACTGACCACGATGGTCCTGCTCTCGCACTTCATGACTAGCAACAAGATATAAAGCTGTAGCAGCTCCATCCTCCGGACTTTGACCTAACCACGATCCTACCATTCTTATAAGCCAACCTAGGAAACCCCCAAAATAAGAATTCCACCCGCGCCATTGATCAGTAACGATATTGCCTGGGAAGAACGAATTAACATAGATCTGCTTGCTCGCTGGATCTTGATCGTCTAGAAGCCGCCGACTGAGCTCTTTGGCAAAGAGGATGTTACCCAGCTTTGACCGGCCATAGCGCCACACTCCATCGTACAACGCGGGCCATTTGACGCGTGACGATGAGAACAGAAGATCCAGATCAAGCTGTTGGCACCAAAAATGGAACGATGAGCTGGTCACAGCAATTCGTACGTCACTGCTAGGCGTCACTCCATTCTTTAACAGAGGTAAGAGTGATGTGGTTAGAACTTGGTGTCCGATGCAGTTTGTCGCGAATACACGCTCGATATTCTGGGGTGAGCACTTGCATTCATTTTGAACGCTGATGGCTTCATTTTGGAGAGATGTATTAATACGTAACGATTCAATTGAAATTGAGAGACGGAGCTCACCTGCATTGCAAATCAGTATATGAATCCGGCTTGTGAGTTGCTTGATCTTCGCCACTGCGGCCTTGACATCCCGAATATCCCCCAGATCGCACTTGACAAACTCAGCTCGAGTATCGTTCTCGAGTGAGATGCCTTCGCGGTGTCTCCATTCCTCGCGAGCAGTGGTGTATCTGTCTTCACTTCTGGCAATGATGATCACTTTCTCTATGCCATGTAAAAGAAGCTGGGCGGTGATTTCTGTATTAATTATTATACTTTGCCGGGTATTCAATTAGCTTGAGATCAGGGGCTCATGCTTGCCTTTGCCAATGCCTGCTTGTCCACCCTGAGAAATTAGCTGCTGGGTCGAGATATAATGAGAGAACTCACTGTCACCACAGCCACTCGTCCATTTAACGCCGGTGTATTTGCTAGGGGGAAGTTTCGATATGTAAATATTCCTGTCATCTCGAGTTGGGGCAAAATCGAAAGGATTCCCAAGCGAAGGTGGCAGATATATCTGAAATCGACGTCATCGCCACCTAACCCTGAACAGATCTGAAAAAGTACCATATATAATTTTTTTTTTCTTCTATGGTATGTATTAAGTATGTATCACATTGAACACCTTTGCGCTGCACGATCTAGGTAATCCATTCCCACAATGTGTTGAATCCCATCGGGGAAGCCTTCATGCCAACGCAAGAGAAACGCCTATCCCAAAATATCAAAGAATGTTCAGGAATGTTGAACCCCTACCCAACAAGCAATGTCTCATGCGAATGCCTTTCAGGAAAGAAAAGGAAACCATTTTAGGCCTTGTTCGCCTTGGACTGGTGCAGCATCCAAGTGAGCAGATCGACCTTGGTAACGATGGCCAATGGCTTCATCGCACCACTTGCATCCTTCTCGGTCACAACTGCAGCGCTGTTCCACTCGAAGAAGCGGTTCAGGACACTGAGAGGGGTATCCATGGTGATCTCGATGA
The DNA here is from genome assembly GCF_028829455.1 of Penicillium robsamsonii. Taxonomy (NCBI): domain Eukaryota; kingdom Fungi; phylum Ascomycota; class Eurotiomycetes; order Eurotiales; family Aspergillaceae; genus Penicillium; species Penicillium robsamsonii. The sequence goes on from NW_026643221.1 coordinate 5,337,079, forward strand.
AGCCGCGATTCCGGGTCTGGGGCTTGAGGGAGTCCATACCCTTGGAGAGATCACGGGGGTCGGTGACCACCTCGGAGATCTTGGAGAAGTCAAACATGACATCGGATACGGGGCTCTGGGCCGAGGCCCGGCCGTGCGTCAGTCGGCTGAGAACGTTGCCTAGCGTCACGAGACCGACGAGCTTGCGCCCAGAGGGGGCAAGGACGGGAAGTTGGTCGAAACCTCGGTCACGCATCACCTCGATGGCAATCTCACAAGGAGAGTTGGCTGTCACGGTGGTGATGGGCTTCAAGCGCAAAGCGCTGACCTTGGCATTGGCCAGAGGGTTAGACTCGGGCTCCTGGGTTTGAGTGGTCGATGCAACGGCGGGAAGCGACGGGAGCAGATCGTTGGCTGCGAGCCAGTCGTCATCGGCGAACTTGGACCGGTTAGCCTGAATGCAAAATAAATGAGAATAAATGAAAGACTTGTTCCTACCTTGGAAAGGTAACTTCTGATGCTATCGGGAAGAATCACGACGACGACATCGTCCTTGGAGAACTTCTTGGCCTCGTTAGCCTTGACCATAGCGGCAATGGCACTGCCACTGCTACCGCCGACCAGCAGACCCTCCTCGGCGATCAGACGGCGGGAGTACTTGAAAGACTCCTTATCTTCGGTCTTGATCCATTGGGTCACGGCCTTTTGGTCCAAAACCTCGGGGATGAAATCATATCCAATACCCTCGACCTTGTAAGGCTCATTGGCACGAGCTTCGTTGAGGGAGGGCGGGAGGGCAAGAATAGAACCAAAGGGATCAGCGGCGATCACGTTGATATCGGGGTTGTGCTTCCGCAGGCCATTGGCAAGACCGGTGATCGTACCGCCGGTTCCAGCACCAGCGACGATAGCACTGATCTTGCCATTGGTCTGGGTCCAGATCTCCTCGGCAGTGCCAAGCTCGTGTGCCAATGGGTTGTTGGGGTTCTCGTATTGATCCAAGATGTGGGCGTTGGGCAATTCCTTCTCGAGACGTCTGGCCACACCGATATGCGACTCGGGTGAGTCAAAGGCAGCTTCATTGGGGGTTCGGATGATAGTCGCGTTCAAGGCACGCAGAACGGCGACTTTCTCGGCGGACATCTTCTCTGGGAGAGTGATGATGGTCTTGTAGCCTGAATAGAGAAGAATAGACCGAATTAGGACGGATCGGACAAGAAAAGCATAGAGAATAGAAACATACCCTTGACAGCACCAACCAGTGCCAGACCAATACCACTAATGAATCTCAATTAGCATCCGTGGCCTATGACCTTGAATGGAAAAAAAAAAAAAAAAAAGAACCTACGTGTTGCCACTGGTGGGCTCGATGAGAGTATCACCAGGCTTGATGCGACCAGATCGCTCAGCCTCTTCAATCATGCGAAGGGCAATGCGATCCTTGACACTGCCACCGGCATTGAAATACTCGCACTTGGCGTAGACGGTAGCATCGATTCCCAAGGTGCGGGGCAAACGGTTCAATCGCACAAGGGGTGTATTACCGATCTGCTGGGTAATAGTGTCCAAAGTGACCGGCGGATTACCGGGAGTTGTGATAGAAGCCATGATGTGTGAATTCTTGGAGTGAGTAAAGAAGGAAGTTGGAAATTCGCAAGTCGAAGATTTCGCCTGCGCCCCGCCCGATGATAGCCGGATTTTTCTTTGGTGGGCCCAGATCTATGGACTTTTGTTATTTGGTATATAAATTGGATTTGTATAGGATTTATATAGTTATATTGATACAGCTGTGGCTATATGGTTGCAGTTATATGGTTGTATTTAGGTGTAGTTATATAGTTGTGGTATAGTGATACAGAGACTATACCGAGATAAATCCAGTACCTCGCATCGCATCTATGTGTTCAAGAGCCATGTCTAGCCTAGTACTGGTAACCTGACTGCTACACATCCAACACTCGCTCTGAAGAAAGCCGATCTCTACCCATAGTTGATTGGTCAATTTTCCCAAGGTCATATTGACCAAGATCAAGCTCAAGCTTTATCTTGTGCCGATATGGAGTCCATACTTTATTCTGCAAAGCCAAGGTCGTGGCTGTGCAGAAAATATGATATATCCACACAGAATTGGTGTTTCATCCCGAGACTGCCAATATTACCCAGAAACACCAATACTCTGGGCAAGAAAGGTCTATTCTGGACATCTGGATGCTGAGTATAACTCGTTCTTTGTTTTTGTTTTTGGCTTTCTTTTCCTCTGAGAGTCCAAGTCATGAGGTGACAACGGGATACGATCTTCATGGTAAAAAGTAAGATACGGCCTGGACTCAGCAGACTCATCCCTGAATTCATATATCGGAATACTCGAGGGCTGATTGGCTCTATTAAGTGCCAGCACATCCCACTTGTTTTTAATTGCCTCCTTTATATTGTACTCCATATGTTGTAGTCTTCTCCCCCCTCTCCTTTTTCGTGTTTTGTTTCAGCGTTTACCCTGGTCTACTTGGCGTGTTTTCATCTAGCATTCAGATCACCCCTTTGTTTTGTGTTTTTCGTCACGCCACGGTCTGGTACCTCGCATGTGCCCTGCCCAACCCTCTGATCTATACAGAGTCATTATTGGTTAGAATGGGCTCAATCAGATCAACACATTCACAGAACGTCCGTCTCCGTGGGAGTGGTGAGCAGCCGACGGCCCAGGAGAAGCGCTCGCAGAACTCAATATTGCCCACCAACTCAACCACTTCCAAGCGAGGATGGGCCTTATTTCGTGTGGACACAGCCGGAGAGAGCGGCCGTACCGGTATTCACCCATGGCATCTCCTCAAGGTATGCTTTAGGAGTGTCTGTACGCTTTCGATGGTCGTGAATATCCTCTGGCCGTTTGTCCCCGCCGCAATTGTCGTCCATTTTGCGAGACCCGATCTTCATGTCTGGATCTTCAGTCTCAACTACATCGCCATGGTGCCCTCGGCAAACCTACTCGGCTTTGCCGGTGGGGAACTAGCCAAAAAGTTACCAAAGATGATAGGCATCGTGGTTGAAACAACTTTAGGCTCTGTGGTGGAACTCGTGCTGTTCATGGTTTTGTTGTATAACCATGGTCGGTCCGAACATTCGGATCTGATTCCTGTCATCCAGGCCGCTATTCTCGGTTCCATCATGGCAAATCTCTTGCTTTGCTTGGGCATGTGTTTCTTTGTCGGCGGTATCAAGCGTCATGAGCAGAACTTCCACGAAGCCATCAGTGAAGCTGGTACCGGGTTGCTCCTTGTCGCGGGGTTCGGTCTGTTGATTCCAAGTGCGTTCTACTCCGCGCTGCGTGGAAGCGTCAATAATCATTTTACTCTGGTGGAGTTGAACGAATATGCCTTGACGATTAGCCGTGCCAGTGCGGTGATCCTGCTCGTAGCATTTTTGACGTGAGTTGGCCCTAAGCTCTTGCCCATCATCCTACTAACACTCTCTGACAGGTATCTTTTCTTCAACCTACGCAGCCACAATTCCATTTTCGATGATATCCTAGAGAAAGACGAACACCATGACGAAGACCGACACGAAGAACTTGCGAGAGCAAAGCTCACAATGATAGAATGCTTCGTGGTTATCGCCCTTGCCCTGACCTGCGTTTGCATGTCCGCCGTCTTCCTAGTCCAAGAAATCGAATATATCGTGGAGCGCGGCGTCTCGGACAATTTCCTCGGTTTGATTCTCGTCCCTCTGGTGGAAAAGGCCGCCGAGCACCTCACGGCCATCGACGAAGCCTGGGACAACCAGATCAACTTTGCACTCTTCCATTGCCTGGCCCCTTCGATCCAAACAGCACTGCTGAATGCACCGCTCACTGTCATTGTGGGTTGGGGCATGGGCAAGGATATGAGCTTAAACTTTGAGATCTTCATGGTTGTCCTCCTTGTGCTCTCGATTCTGGTCGTTGGGAATTTCTTGCGTGATGGCAAGTCCAATTACCTTGAAGGTGCTCTTTGTGTGCTGGTTTACTTCATCATCGCTGTTTGCACCTGGTACTACCCCCCAGTGCACATTGCCTCGACGAATCAGTCTTGAACGTCCGAATAGTTTTTAAGCGTGTTTGGTTGGCGAATATATTCCATACAGTATATCATATATCACTCATGGTTGGTGTTGGTGTTTAGACGAGGAGTTTGATGGGTAAACTAAGTCTCCATAGATGGTTGGAGTAAATAAGTAAATAACTGTCTGAACATCAGCCAGCACCTAGCTAGTCAGATAAGGCCACATAGTGTAATATGACCTCATATGAGACAAAACACAATATGGTCTGACTGAGTGTTATTCCAGGGTAGTCTGAGGGCGCAAGGCTTCGTTCATCAACATCTGCGCATCAACACGCAGCTCAAAGTCGGCTAGGAAACAAAAGCTGATTTCGAGTTTTGACAATTCCTGTTCACTGACTCCACCGACCTTCGCAACCCGACTATGCGGATAGCTCAAGTCCTCCAGAGCCTTCGAAGCAACCCAAACACCCGCAAGCACAAGCCTGTGCATATTCTTGGGCAAAACCCTTAACACATTCTCGACCAGAGTCATCTTCGATATATACACGCTAGCTGCGAGATAGACCGCCGTAGACATAGGACAGTACCTATGCAAACGAAGCAGATACTCATTCAACGGAATCGGGGGTACTTTCTTCGACAAAAACTTCTTCGCCAAGATCGCCATTTGAATCGTCTCTTCGGTCGCCCTCGCAGGGTCAACAGGAACGCTCGAGTCCTTAACATGTAGCCCGACAGTTTTTACCTTGAGCTCATCCTCGGCAGGGGTATCATAATCCCGAGGCGCGGGGCCATGCGCATGCAGCTCATCGGTGCCGTCAGGTTTTTGGGCGAAGTAAGCGCCTAGCCGCTCAATATTCAAACAAAGCAAGTGTAATGCAGCCTCGGGCGAAATATCAAACACAGCGGCGGGGGTCTGCAACAAATCAGGATCGTCGGGCTGGTCATGACCAATATTATCCAGCGACGAGCCGAGTTTCAGCATGGTTGGCGCAGGTTTTGCGTTTGGGTTGGAATCTGTGTCTTGGGACACGGAAGTGGTTGTAGTGTGTGTCACGGTAGTGGCCATGGTGTGTGTGGATTGTTTTCACTGCCACGCGCAGGCGCGGGCTTGGTAGGGGGTTGCGAGTAGCGCGCACCTGGACCTTGAGGTAGATGGTGGCTCCCCGGTTGGATATCTCATTTTCCAACGAGTAGTTCCTGGCCTCTGTTGGGACTTGTGCTCTCTTTGCGGCGGATCCCGGCTTCGATGGGGGTAGGTGGAGGGGGCTTTGAGGCGATATGGCTGAAGATTCCTCTTTATAGGATTGTATAGCGGGGCGAGTGGTAAGTTGTTTTGAAGTTCAGTCTACATAGAATGAGAAGCTGATTAATTTCCAAATCCAGATTAACCTCACCAAAAAAAAATTTAATCCAAGGTATCGAATGGAAATCGAATTGGAACTGATTGCATTGAATCAAGTCGACGCAAGGAGAAATGGGGAGATAAGAAAATTGCCACATGTGACCTTAATTTGTGGACTATACGGAATATACTTGAAATCATGCCCCCAAAAACAAAAGCTCCCCTCCAATACAAATACCGCACAGGGATTCTACCACACATATACTGAGTGTATTACACGTCGGTATTCAGGGGAACCTTTTGTGAGGTTATTTTACATCAAGAAAAACCACCGGGGCACATATTCTCCCCATTACCGCAGACTACCTACCTGTACTCGACAGGTGTGAGGTCCCGGCCTCCCTGCTCAGCGTACAGGACAGTAAATCTAGAGCCGGAGCCGGAGCAACCAAAAAGCTGCTTTAGAATCTATGTCGCCTGAGGACTCGTCGAGCCGAGTCCGACAGTCCACGGGATCCGTGTGAGATCACTGGAGGCTCTCCTGTTTTGTAATGCACATTTGCTTCGCGTGTATTTTGAACCAGGGTTGTTCGTGACGATGCTTGATACGGCAAATCAATGAACCGAACCTTTTTCGGTGCTCGCTCCTCCATTCTCGGCGTTGAACACGAGTCATATCTTTGTCTAGCAAAATTAGACGCCATTTCATAATCCGGGAGATCAACTACAAAGATCTTGGGAAGCGGTTGGGTTAACGTATACCGGGAACTGGAGTTGCGAACAGGTTCCGACCAGCAGGCTAAGCAGGGAGGCCAGGACCTCATACCTGTACTCAACAGGTAATCTGCGGTAATTGCGGGATATGTATATCCCAAATGTCTTTCCTGGATGTAAAATAACCTCGCAGAAGATTCCGCTGAACACTGGCGTGTAATGCGCTCAGTATATGTGCGGTGGCGTCTCTATTTTGCGCGTTAATTGCTTGTTCTCGATACTCGATCAGAGGATAGCTCGAGGACAGTGAAATGCTAATAAGTGATCCTTGAACAATGCATCTGGAAACAAAGATACTCTTGAACAAGGGTGTTGTTGCAGGAACATAGAGAAATAAAGAATGGAACTTGACGAACTTCGTTTGCAGAAGCACGGCTGAATTGCCAGGCATAGTCTGTGTAAAACATGTGGACAATGGTCTCGAAGTAGCCGATTCCTTCCAAAAGAGTAAAGATAGAGAAGTATTGGTAAATTTGGCCCGAGACAAAGCAGGTTTGACAAAGCAAGGTGATCTGATATAGATTGAAAACAAAGAGCTTTATGGCGAGATATTGACTTAATTTTTATATTCGACCGTCCGACACCTATAACGAAGTTGTTAATTGTTAATATTCAATATTCTTTCTCTCAAAAGAGAATGGCTGATACAAACTTGAGGTCACCAGGGCGCAGTTCAACGAGTCAACGTCTTAAGACCAGTTGCCTGATAGAATTATCAAGTGATATAGTGTGAGTAGCAGGGTACTCCCGAGCGAGGCGCGGCATGAAGAGCACGAGAAAACGCCAAAGATACAACGTAGGACCTGTTATTGTCCATAGCACGACCAACACAATCTTTTTCGGAGAATAAGGTCCAACACTCTATATAATTGTCATCACTGCCTAAAATATTCACTGCGCAAACATTATTTAGGAGTCTTAAGTCATCCTAACATCTTAGTGAAGGAAATCCTTCAGCCACACACCAGGCGTCAAATCAGAGGCCATGCCATTTTGGCGCTAAAACAACCAACGGCGATTAAGAGCCAACCATTGACAACTGCGACTACGAGATCAGACATAATTTCATGCATGAACGCGTAGATCCATAGAAACAATAGAATCGTGAAGAGAAAAAAATAACCTTGAACAGCAAAGTTTCGCCACAATGCCTAGGTCCACCGCTCAATTAATCTATCCTGATTGCTATCACGATGGTGGAGAACGTCCAAATTGAGCTTCTGGACCCCATTTTGAAGACTCGTGAGTTCTTTCTCGAGGTCCGATAGCGCTGACTCCTCGGAAGAATCGCGCAGTGATGTTTCATAGTGAGAGTTGGCGTGCAATGAGCAAAGAAGAAGCTGAGATGCGTTATCCAATGGCGCTAAGTGGGTCACGAGAGGAGCGTCCACTGCGATATTGAGGCTGTGAAGTGTTTCGGAAATGTGATATCGCTTCTCATGGAGGTCACCAGCCCCTCCATTCTCGCGCGGGTGGAAGATTGATTCTGGCGGTACACCAACCCGCCTCAGAAGTCTTTCGAGTGATGGTTGGGCAACTACAGGGACACTGGGCGTGCGGGCAAGAAGGAGGCTTGGCTGTAACGATCGCCGTCGCAGAGACTCCCGTCGGGATGATGGTTGTGTGACGAGTTCGCTGCCTGCTTCGGATTGGTATAACGCAGCTAGCTGTTCTAACAGTTCAGAAGACGACTCCCGGACCCCGAGTTGGTTTGTAAGATCTTGCTTTGATAAAGTCATCTCGATCAATATGTCGAGTGCCTGATATGATTTAGTTCATCGCTGGCCAATAGGACTACCGAGGTAGAGCCTCGTACCTGTTCTAATTTCTCCTGCGACGCCACTCGAAGCTGATCGTGCTCGTTCTGGAGTTCACGGAGAATAGGTTCGTGGAACTGCTGCCTGGTCGACATTTCTGCCAAGATTTCAATCTCTGGATATAGAGACTCTAGTTCTTCCTCGAGGGCAATGTTCGTTGACACATCTATGGCGTCGGGATTCGATCCCCCTGCGTGTATTGTTTCCAGATATAGTCGATCCAGACGGTAGTGTATTTCCTCTGCCACGTAGTCTGACAGCGTCGCACTGAGGTGGTTCGTACGCTTGACTGTAGATGCATCATTCCCACGATACTTGATACTGGACATGAGCGTTTCCAGATTCGCAAGAGCCTTGTCGTCCTGCTTTAACCGGGTAGACAGAGAAGCGAGGATTCTCTTGCTCTCCGCGCCCGACTTGTCCGTCGCGGTTCTAAAACTGGCCTCCAGCTCATCGGCAAGCTCAACTGCCTACATAGAACCAGGATCAGCAACACGCGACGGGTTGTGACAGACATGCCCTTACCGCCATTGTAGTATTTTGCCTCCCCGCTTCATGTTTCTTTTGCAGCCGAGCGATATCCCGGCTCCGCTGCTGCTCCACTTTGTTTTCCAGACCCAATTGCTTATTGAGGCTTGCACATTGGCATTTTAGAGCCTCGGTCTGTTTTTGAATTGTTGCCGTCGAGGCTTCGAGGGACTCGATCGTGTTGCGGAGTTCATCTTCGAGGATAGGCCGTATCGCGCCGAGGTCTGGGTTGCGGAGAATAGGTTGAAGAGCGCCAGAATTTTCGAGCTTGAGGTATCTACCTTCCATTAGTTATCTCTTGTAGATGGGATACAAATGAGGCGTACAATGCGAGCTCGTCTTTTGATAACAGAGTGTCGGGGCGAAGATGCTTGGACGCCCATTTCGCATTCCTGTCATCTTCAAATGCTGACACAATCACCTCTCGCTTAGCTGGAATATCCCGATCCTTGAGGATTGATATAAGCTTGTCGGTCAAAGTGTCTTCCATTGTGTTTTGGGAGGTGTTGCGGAGACATAAACAGGGAGCTCCGAAAAGTGGAGTTGCGACTTTCTCTGCAACACTGGCATATTTATGGGTTCTATTTAGACAAAGATTGTTGTATGTGATGTTTATTGTTTATATATATAAAATACCTTCTGAACAAAGGAGAAGCTATAGATGTATATTGTGCAAGTATTTTTGAATTGAGTCAGAATACAAGTCAATTGAAGATATGAAAGGACTGGCATAGCTTTGAAAGAACCTCTTTGTGCTATTAATTCACCCGTTAGCCTTATATCTTTCAAATCTTGTTTTACTCATGAACAAGAGCGAGATTGAAGGTTGAGTGCTCGAGTATAAAAGGTCCATTCCCCCAAGGTTTTGGATACATCACCATCGACTCGAGCTATTTAGCTAAACGTTTTTATTCAGATACAACACTGAAACCAGTAAGGATTCCTTCCCTACATCAACCATGGACGCAACAACTCTGAAGGCCGCGCGAGAATTCTTCGCCGACTCGCGAAATGAGTTCGTCGTATATCTCGAGCAACTGTCCGCCGGGGATATCTCATGTCAGGATGTCCCTGCAATCCAGATTGAGCTTCGTCGTATAGCCCGCACACTCTCTGGGTGGAAGGAGCTTCGAAATTATTCCAACGAGCCGACTTGCAGTTGCTTTTCGGACCATTTATGCAACCTCTCAGGTATTGTTGTAGAAGTCGCTGATCTGGTCACTATCAAGGGTGGGCGGCTTCCTCTTACAGTTTCGAAAATGTTCAATATGCTGGCTATGCAGGTAGGACGACTCACTATTGATGGTTATCGCGAAAAGGATGAGTATGCGCTTAGCTTTGATCGATTGGCCAAGTACGAAGACCGTAGATGGCAGATTGGGTCCCAGGGACCGGATGACGGTAGAGCTGCACTTCTCTTTGGCTTGTGGACTCGCATGAGTCGCACCTCGGAGCGTGGTCCTAATTGCAACGCCTGCATGTGCTGACCGGTAATCTTGTGTTCTAACTTTTTTTATAGGTCAATGATATAACTGCAGAATAAAAAACAAGTACAAGTCCAGTAAAAAAAAGAGTAGAGGTAACCATTTTCAATGGTGTTTATGTACTCCGTATATACCGAAATATTAAGAGCGGCAGAGAGAAGGCCCAAAATGCGGCTGCCTGTGGCTGAGTAATCCGGTCCAAGAAAAAGGAGCACGTTAGAACAGAAATAGAAGAACAATATATTCAAATCTGTTCAAGTACTCTCTACTCCCTACTCCCTACAGAAAGATCATATAACAGTGTATTGCGACGTCTCTCGATTAGCTCGATTAGCGTCTCCGCAAATCCAAAGCCCGCCCTTTCGACCTTCACGAATCTGTTTACCATTTACCATTTACCATTTACTTCTACTTATACCCATACCTTGAAAAAAAATTTCAGTGGATGCGCCGGCGACGGAATCGCAATGTTCTTTTAGAATACGGTCACAAAACAGTCCAGTCCTCGAATCGAGTCTCCTTTCCCAGCCCCCGAGTGGCATTCGATCCATATCCAATACATATTCAACAGTAGACAACCCAAAATGTCTACCAAACCCTCACCAGAACCCCGGGGCCCCAGCCCAAGCCAGACCTCCGGTTCCACCTCCGCCTCGAATGGCAACGGGACACCCACTCCAAACGATGTAGAGATGAAGAGCTTGCGTCCTGATCCCCCTAAAGGCTCAATTCCTCTGGGAGAGGATGTGATGCAGTTGGCTCGGATGGGGGAGATTGGCACCATGCAGAAGTTATTCACGGCCAAAAAGTTCACCGCAAACCACCGCGATGAAGAGGGGATTACACCACTGCATGTTCGTTACAACCCAGCACAACATCTAACAGGGATCTGTTTACTGACCGCATTATCCTTTTCTAGTGGGCGGCAATCAACAATCAATATGCGATGTGTAAATTCCTGATCGACTCCGGAGCCGACGTCAACGCCAAAGGAGGAGAATCGGTGGCCACACCAGCCATGTGGGCTGCACAACGGTGTCATTATTATATTGTGAACCTACTGCTTCAGAATGGAGGCGATCCTCTTCTGACGGATGTCCAAGGATACAACATTCTACACCTCGCAACCATCGATGGCAACGCTTTCCTAGTCGTGCTGCTTTTACACCAGGAGATCCCCGTGGACGTTGTTGACCAACAAGGGCATACTGGACTGATGTGGGCTGCATACAAGGGGTATCCTGCATGTGTGGACTTGTTCCTGCGATGGGGTGCCAATGCAAACGCCGTGGACGAAGGTGGTTTGACACCGCTTCATTGGGCGTTGGTCAAGGGCTCAATGCCCTGTGTTTTAAAGTTGCTTGAATACGGCACTGACCGTTTCGCAAAGACCCGCGATGGAAAATCACCTGCGACTGTGGCTCAGGAAATGAACACCCTGCGGGTTTGGTACCGCTCGCTCAATGAGCGCGGCTTTGAACCGGATGGCACCCCAAAAGTGGTGCCTCTAGGCCTTGCAAACTTTGTACGCAACAAGAGCATCATGGCCAAATTCTTCTTCCTCTGGCCTTTCTTGATTATTCTGGTTGCCATCTGGATGCTTAGTAACCTGTCGATTTTCGTTGCTGTGCCCCTCGTATTAGTGACAGTCTTCGGGATGCAGTACGTTGCACAGCAATTCGCGAACAAGGGGCCTATCGAATATCGTGTGCTGCACAAAACACCGTATCTTGCTGGTGTCTTTGCTGGCACGTTGTTTTGGGTTGGCTTCCGCTATGTTTTTAAGGTGCTGCCAGCAACCTATTTGTCGTCTCCGATTCTGAACATCTTGTTCGCAGTCTTCTTCTGCTTGACTACTTATTTCTACATTTTTGCCATGGTCCAGGACCCGGGTTATGTTCCGAAAGTGAGCAGCAAGAATCAGCAGAGAGAGATTGTTAAGGAACTGTTCGAGCAGTGGAGGTTCGACGAAGAGAATTTCTGCATCCCCTGTATGGCAAGAAAGCCACTCCGAAGCAGACACTGTCGGCGTTGTGGGCGCTGCGTTGCGAAACATGATCAGTATGTGTCGTGAGAAATTTCTATTGATCTGACCACTAATTTTCGAATAGCCATTGCCCATGGATTGATAACTGTGTTGGAGCAAACAATCTCCGTCATTTTGTTCTTTACATAGTCTCCCTCGAAGTTGGCATCATTCTGTTTGTGCAGCTGACTATTACCTGTGAGTACTAGTGGTCTTTTGCCTCGGATCAATCAACTAACATGATGGCAGATATCAATTCTCTACCCGCTCCTACCAATGCTACTTGCAATGTCATCAACGACACGTTATGTGACTACGCCTCTCGCGATCCCTTCACTTTGGTTCTTAATGTGTGGATTACCCTCCAGCTTGTCTGGGTCACGATGCTGTGCGCCGTCCAGCTCGTCCAGATTTCTCGCAACCAAACCACCTACGAGAACATGCGAGGCCACCAAATCGACCGGTCCTACCCAAGCTCCCAAGCGTTTGCATCGGCTATGACCGCCGGAACCACGTCAATGGAAGCTGCCGGTCTTTCGGCTTCCGGACAAGGACCGAACCCGGCCCTCCGCGGCCCATCCGAACCCCGACGGAAACATGGCTGCATCCAACAGTGGTCATCTCTTCTCGGAATCGACGCTTTTTGGACAACCGCTAAGGACGGTCTCCGCGACGGGCCCCAGGCGGCTCGTCCCCGAAATCCCTTCTCCCGCGGTGTCGTCACCAACTGCCGCGACTTTTGGTGTGACCCGGCTCCGCTCTTTGGCAAGCGCCAGACCGGGGCGGCGATGCTCGGTGGCGAGGTGATCAACTATCACGATATGTACGAAACCCCAATGCGCATGCACACTGGCAACCGGTCCGGCGAGGGACCTGGCTACCGCAGCGTTGCTGGCGAGGACCCCGAACGCATGGTGTAAGATGATCCGAGATCTGAGCGTTGTTTGCATTGATATCCTTCTACCCTATGTTTTATTATGCAAATCAGCGCGGTGTTGTATTATCGGGGCACGTGGCATGACCAAATGTTTGCATTTTGCATTTAGAAGGATCCTATACAGTTGACGTTAGACATTAATGATTCCAAGGTTCCTTTTACTATACTATTATGGGAAATGACTTGGCTTTTTTTTTGAGCAGCAACAGAAACCAGTATTCATCAGGTATATATGACACCCACTTAGCGTCCAAGCTCCTCAGCATCCCCACAGTTTCACATTCCCATCAGATAAGATAGATCATTTCCCTTGGCTCTTGCAGCTAACCAACAATAAGCTGCATAAATGCCGAGTTCCGGACCCTTCCCTCGGCGTTTCTGGAACGATACCTACCTAAGTAATTAGGAAGGGCAGTCCTATTCCGTCCGAACGGGCCGATTGGTGCGTCCAACTGGGTCTAGGTCTACGTCTAGGTACATATGTACACTGCACATGACAGGTTCATGCTTTACATTACGCATTATAGCATAAGATATAAAATGTACCTGCATGGGAGCTCTGGAGGTGCATATGCCAGCGCACATTGACAAGGAAGGTGCTGTAGCTTGCGATCCTGTCAAGCGGATAGCGGGAGTAGTGACTCCAGATGTGGAACCTTGGCAAGGCTACAGCCTTTCAGAGACTCGGGAGAAATGTTTGACGACCGAGGTTCCAGTATGGCCTGATGTTTCTAGTGAACTCTCTGATCTAGCGGTCAACGATGTTTCTTGGCCGATTACACAAGGTACCGTGCTTGACTTAAAAATTCTTACTTAGACACAGAATAGGCAATACAATGCTAATCCAACGGCTTTCAATAATGGAGCCCAAAACAAGTCCAAGTCACAATCTGAAACCTACCTCGGTAGACGAAGGAGACATCAGAGAGTTCCCACTCTGAACATCTCCGATATCGCCGAAGAAACAGCCGAAACTCAGTGGGAGATTGGGGAAGATCTAATCTCTCGGGTATCCTATGGACCTATGGAGATAAACGCGCATGGGGCGAATATGAAAAATAGGGTAATTTCTTCAGGGAAAATACAAGATCTACTATAATATCGTACGATGCATATGGACGGTTTCCGGAATAAAGAATAAAATTCAGATTTACAGATTTATAGATTTACAGATTTGCAATTTTACAATTTTACAACTTTACAACTTTAAAAAATACAAAGTCATAACAGTGCGTATGCATGCTCCATCTCGCTAACGACTCAACTAGGCAGGTGACGGAGCTCTAGGAAGCCACCTTTACTTAGTGCGGAATCGGGGTTCATTGTATATTTTCTATAAGGGAGAAGCTACAGTCAAGTCCAGTCTAAAATTTCTTAGAAAAAAAAAAAAAAAAAAAAGAAAAAGAAAAACTGCTAAGTCCGATCAGATAAAGATTTCAAGTTATCTGATCCATGCAGGGACCCACTTGCTTTTATCTGATTTGTGATTTTTGACCTTCCAAGGTTTCCAAGGTTGGAACTTCCCATGAAATAAACAAAAATGACAGGCAACCTAGACATCTGTAAATCCCGCACACTCTGTACCCAGTGTACCCAAATACCTTCCAGGATTGGGATCGGCATCGATCAGCGCGTGAGTTTTGATTTTTTGAATTTCATTGTGTCCCGCACTTGCCAAGAAATATTTATATTTGATTAAGAGCTGTTTTTTTTTACCGTACTTCCGATCGGTGTGTACGGAGTACGCCGATTTTACTCCACCTACAGGTCGGGACACGCTTCGGTACTTGTTACCTGCCTAGGAGTATACAGGGATGATCCCAAGTGCCTGAAGATCTGATGGGGTAAGACGGATAATAGGTACCAAGGTTAGTATTATGAGTGTAGAAAACACATCGGAGAAAATCACTGAACAAGCTCATCATTAACAGAAAAGTAAAAAAAAAATAAAGAAAAAGAACCTCTAAATACACAGGATGTCTAAATGTTTCACCCAGAACAGTAAAGGGAGGGGGGAATCATCGAGAGCTGTCTCGCCAGACGCACATTTTTCAAAAAAGAATCTCGGCCCACTTCCCAAAAGCAAACTCGAGACACGAAACGACAATCATGTCACATTTTGTTTCGCACGTTTTTTCGTTTGTTTGTTTTTTATTTTTTTCACAGCATAGCACGCACCCGGGTGTCCTGCACCAACGGAGCGCCAGCTAATTGATCCGCAAAGACGGAGCTAACAATCTCACCACCCCGCACAGCCAGCACCGACAGCAAAGAATCACTCAAACCGTGTGTCTTCTCGTTGCAACCCTGCAGCCAGATACCAGCCTGGGCACTGACCTTGGCACCGTCGAGCGAAACACGGTAATCACGGCCAGGGCTCCAGGCCGACGCGCCGGCGGGCCGCAAGCTGCGCACGTTCTCGAGGAGTTCCTCGTGCGCATCGCGGAGGTAGCCCGTCGCGACCATCAGGGCGTCGACATCCAACACTTCCTTGTCTTCGCTTTCGTTGTTGACCGACTTGACGTGGATGCGCATGCGGTTCGATGCGTTGTGGTGCTCGATTCGGGCCACCTTGGTCTCGGGAAGGATGCGTTGCTGCCATTGTGTCTCGTCGGGGTTCTCCACCCGCTGCAAGTACAGATCGTTGTAGATGGACTCAATCAGTTCCAAGCGAACCACACTGTAGTTGGTGGCTTTTTCGATGGCGATGCGCTTCTTGCGCTCCTCCGCACTCATCTCGTAGAACTTGTCAACGCGCTCGGGGTTGAAGATTTCATTCACACTGAAAAAAAGCAAAAAGTTAGCATTATGATTCTATGGAGCTGTTCATTTGGGGGAAAGCGTACAAGGGAGAGTCATCACTAGGGCGCAAAGCAGTATCACGGAGGATAAGGGTAGTGCGCGAATTGGGGTAACGACGGTGCAGGTCGTGGTAGATCTCGGCGGCACTTTGACCACTGCCAACGACGGCAATGTTGTAAGGAGCCATATCGTCGTTCAACATCTGGGGCAGGTGAGTGCAGTACTTGGAGGAGTGCATGATGCGGGGATCCTGGGGGAAACCAGGAGGCATCTTAGCCTTGCCACCGAGGGCAATGACGACTTTGCGGGAGTTGCGGGAGGAGATCTCGCCTGTACCAGTGTTGCGCGAGACGACGGTAAAGAAGTCGACGACACCACGGGCATTGGTGGGGCCGGGGATGACCTCGACAACCTCCTCGCCATAGTTGACAACGTTAGCAAAGCGTTGGGCACACCAGCGCATGTAGTCCTGAAATTCCACACGGGCAGGTAGGAAAGTGCCCAAGTTGGTGAAGTGGACGAGACGGTTATTGTGGTGCAGGTAGTTGAGGAAAGTGAAGCTGCTGCGGGGATCACGCATAGTCGCGAGATCCTTCATGAAGGAGATCTGCATGCGCGAGCCCGGGACCAGCATACCGGAGTGCCAAGCGAACTGGTTCTGCTTCTCCAGGAAGCAAACCTTAGGCTTGAAGTTGGGGTCCTTGGAGGCACCGAGGGCGGGGTCCATAGCATCATTCAGGGCAATCCCGACAGCAAGTGAAGCTGGGCCAAATCCAACACAGAGCAGATCATGCATCTCATCCGCGCCAGTTGTTCGTAGCAGCGACCGAGGCGGCTGGGGCTGGGTGCGTGGCACCATATCTTTGAGGAAGGAGAGCTCCTTGCGGGTAACGGACTCCATGATTAAAGTGAAAAGGTGAACCAAAAAAAAGTGTATGTATACAGCCGAAAGAGGAAATCCAAGAGCTTCAGGGGAGTTTCCAAGCTTTTCAAATCCAAAGAAAAAAACCCAAAAAGTAGGGAAGGAAAAAGGCTTTATATGCCTTGCCTCTCCGGAAATCAGAGCGGATCAGATAAGTTGACCATGTGGATCCTGAAGGTCTCTGAAGCCCTCGCTTGATCTTTTTTTTGCCAAGTCTCCGTATTTTCCCTTGTTTTTTTCAAATTTTATCAATCAGTCTCCACTGATGGGGGTTTTTTTTAATCTATGGTATGCACCGTTGCATCTTGTATTCTTCCCTATATCGTAATATACCTACATGTAAGACTCGGAGTAGTATGCAATATACCCTACTGGCCCCACTATATGCAAGAAGATAAAAGAAGAAGGTTCTATGCTTCATGCACTCAGAGAATATTCTTCTCTAAAACCCGGCCTTACAGCCGATGTCGGGGAAAAATTGGGGATCGGAGGCCGTATATTAACATGACATGCACGTTGTTACTTCTCTTGGCAACGCATTGGACTCGTTTACAGTGGGGGCCTGCAGGAAAATTCCTCCACTGTATAGGTGGTTATCGTTTTGGTTTTTTTTTTTTCTTTTGTCTACGCTTGGGCATTTGAGAGTGGGGGAGGTGACAATGATATTATGTGCTATTATTACCATACTCCGTGCATATGTAATTCTGTTTACAGTATATTATCGGCTCTTATACGGAGTACGTCATATCAGGACATACACCTGTTTCAGCTAATTCCGAGAGAATATGGTCTGATCTTGAGAATATTACATATAACTATATATAATATATAAACTAGATGAGTGTATTAAATCTGAAAGTAGGACCTCGAGTAAATAAGGAATATTCCAAATATTCCAAATAATACACAATAATATACTTCACCTTTTCCGCGCTTGGCTCGCTGGAGATCATACAAATGCCCCCTCGATTTACGTTGTTAAATCCGAGCCCCCCATTTAGAAAAAAAAAATCCTGTATGTGGGACTCTTTTTTTTTTCACGCGCTTGCATATCCTCTCTAGCCACTCACGTTGCCCCTGATTAGATCGACTAAGCAGAGCCCTCGAGGTATATACTTTACCTTTAAATATGTACTCCGTATGAGAGGGAAAGAGAAAAAAACCCTACACAGGTCATGGACCGATTCACTCAGTTCCCCGCCGTCAATGACGATGATGGTGTTCATATCGTACCCTGGCAGGTGGATGCCCAACTCCCCTCAGACATATTTGCTTTGTCATGGGCAATCTTGCTACGCGCATTTACAACAGATGAGAACCCGGTTTTTTTATTGAATAGTGTGCCAGTCAAGGCAAATCTATCCAACCAAGCGATTCATCCAGCAGATCTGGCCGTATCGGACCTCTCAGTCAAACACACAGCCGTAGTGTTGGGAGATCCTCTGTTCAGTGATGACGGACATCCCCCGGCGTTGCGGTGGACCCTAGACCCCACCACGCAGTTGGGAGCCTTATGTGCGACCGGAGGCATGAATGCCGCTTTCCTGTACCAGTTGGGCAACCAGCTGAAGCAAATTGTGCTGGAGCAGGCTGCTCAGATGGGTATACAGGTGACACTGTCTGCCGCTGAGGTCCCTGATTTAGCGATTTCCAACGCCTCCCCCTCCACACTGTCCGGGCCTCAACTTCTACACGAGCTTGCCCTGCACAGGATCAATGATTCACACCATGCTATTGAATTCCTCGCCGCGGATGGAAACGTTCGTTGCTTGTCCTACCATGACTTGGACCGGCTTTCCTCGGAGTTGGCGGCTAAAATAGCTCGTGCTTCGACAACTTCACAGGGCATACAGAGGGTTGTGCCAGTACTTCTGCCCCAGTCTGTGGAATTGTATATCTCATGGCTGGCCATTCTCAAGGCTGGTGCAGCTTTCTGCCCCTTGAACACCGATGCACCAACAGATCGCATCGAGTTTATCCTGCAAGATGTGGCTGCATCTGTGGTGGTCACAAATAATTCTCTTGCAACAAGGATACCGCCGAAAGAGCAGGTTTCTATTCTTACAGTAGACGATCTTCAAACCAATACCAACATCACAGAGCCATGCTCAGAAAATATCACTTCCACTGATCTGGCATATGTCATGTACACATCTGGCTCTACGGGCCGCCCCAAAGGCGTCGGGGTGTCCCATCTTGCTGCCACCCAGTCACTCCTTGCTCACGATGATTTGATACCCCCTTTCAAGCGCTTTTTACAATTTGCATCTCCCACCTTTGATGTTTCCGTGTTTGAAGTCTTTTTCCCGATGATGCGAGGGTCAACCCTCATCGGCTCCGAGAGAGAGCATATGCTTCTTGATATTTCCCATGTGATGACTACGATGAGAGTTGATGCCGCTGAGTTGACCCCAACGGTAGCAGGAGAGTTGCTGTGCACGCGAGCCGCGGCTCCATCTCTCCGGGTGCTCCTCACAATTGGTGAGATGCTCACTAGGCATGTGGTAGACGAGTTTGGCCAGTCCGAGGGCAGAGATGGCATTCTCCATGGGATGTACGGGCCTACCGAAGCAGCAATCCACTGTACCGCTGCCACCCATTTCCAAGCCAAGGACCGTGTCAATATGATTGGAAAGCCCTTTAAAACAGTTTCCGCATACATCATGTCACTACCCTCCGACGAGCCATCCTCCACGGAGATTCGCCCCCTTTTAGTAGGCCAAATTGGAGAGCTTGTGGTGGGTGGTCCTCAATTGGCAGACGGGTATATCAATCGACCCGAAGAAAATGCCAAGGCTTTTATAGACAGTCCGGTGTATGGCCGACTCTATCGCACGGGAGACAAAGCCCGCATACTCCCCACCGGAGAGATTGAGTGTTTTGGCCGAATTTCCAGCGGCCAGGTGAAACTGCGAGGCCAGCGGATAGAGCTTGGCGAGATCGAGCATGTTATCACCAGCGCCCCCGGTGTCCGCAGTGCTGTAACTATAGTAATCGACGGGAACTTGATTGCTTTTGTTCTGGTTACCGACAAAGGAACGACAGACAGCAGTCTTCGAGATGTCTGTCGTCAGCTGTTGCCTCGCTTCATGATTCCTGGAGAATTCGTGCTCGTCGACCAATTCCCCCAACTTCCCTCGGGCAAGATCGATCGTAGAACACTAGAAGCTGATTTCATTCGCCACCGAAGCACCATTCAGGCTTCTGATGACCAACCCTACCGAGATGAAAAAGAAGAGTCTATCGTTTCGAGCGTGGCTGAGGTGTTAGGCCGACGGCTCTCGTCGACAGAGAGCCTGGGAGCAGCAGGCCTTGATTCGCTAGCAGCAATCCGTCTCGCGTCCCATCTCTTGGATGCAGGAATTCGCTTAGGTGTGGCTACCCTATTGGAGGCCGACTCGGTGGACGGGATCTGGCAGCTCGCCACCAGCCTTGAATCCGTGAGCTCGTCTGACGATACTCAAGCAGCCCTAGAAACCATTCTGCAGTTTGTTTCAGATGCAGGTGCGGCAAGGGTCGACTCGCTGGGTTTGAGCGAGCAGGTTTCGGACATCTTACCGTGCAGCCATATTCAGCAGGCTATGATTTTGGAGACTGTTCGAGACAATAAGGCATACTGCAACTGGATTGAGCTAGAATTCGCGCCCTCTGTCAGTTTAACTTCGGTGCAAAATGCATTTGGTCAACTGGTGAGCCACAACGAGATCCTACGATCTGGATTTTTGGAAATCGGCCTCAAAGATCACTCATATGGTCGCTTCACGTGGAATACCCTTGAAGAGCATGTTTCTGTACAACGGGAACTTGACTACGATTTGGGCTTGGGTGCCGGTCACGATATCTTGAACCCTTTCCGGGTCCAGATCAAGGAAGGGAATGATCATCTCCGCGTGCTGGTGCATATCCACCATGCACTCTATGATGGGTGGTCTTGGCAACTCATGTTGAAAGATCTCAGAAGTATCCTGTCCGGAGAGGAGCTCGATTCTAAACCTTCATATAATGTCGTCGCAAACTTTTTCATTGAGCACAAACTGGATAGATCGGCAACAGAATCCTCAGCCTACTGGCGTGACCAGCTACAGGGTCTTTATCCTGCAAATTTCCCTACTTTCTATGGAAAGTCAGATATTGTACATGCTACTGATAAGGCCACTCGTGTGCTGGAAACATCCATATCAAAACTCAACGAAGTTTCCCAGCATCTTCGCGTCAGCCGGCAAACCATTTTCCAAGCTGCGTTCTGCTATATTCTCTCCTCCTATATCGGAAGCGGCGATGTTACCTTTGGAACTGTCTTTTCAGGCCGGACTCTGCCCCTAAAGGGTATCGAGACTGTTCTCGGTCCCTGTATCAGAACTCTACCTACGCGCATGAACCTTGGCAAAATGCAAGACGTGACTGATCTCCTCTTGGCCATCCAGAACATGAACCGCAAGTCCCTCGAGCATGGCAGTCTTCCTCTTCAGGATATTAAGAAGGCTTCTGGTATCGAATTGGATCGCAGTCTCTTTGACACCGCGCTCGTGTGGCAGGAAAGCATTTGGTCGGACGATGCCCAGAGCTCGCTATTTCGGGAAGTTGGAGCGGGGGAGTTCCTAGAATTTGCACTTTTGCTGGAGTTTGAGCCGCGAAAAGACGACATCTTTGCCCGGGCGACTTATCAAAAGTCCGTGCTACCATTCGAGCAAGCTATGATACTCCTCGGGCAGATTGATTCCGTAGCTTCGACCTTGATTGATAAGATCCATCTTCCGATCCAGGAGATCCCATCATATCTTCCCTCGTCAACGCTGTCAATTCAACATGCAGTGTCGCCCGAGCAAGCTGATCTTCCAAGCTTGGCATCAAGCGTCGAGATGATTGCCTCTACAGACCCCGACCGGGTAGCGGTTGAACTGATGCTCTGGAAGTTAGAAACTCCTGCCCCCTTGGTCGAAAGCATGACCTACGGTCAGCTAAACTCTCGAGCTAATGGCTTTGCGCACCTTTTGCTCCATGTCGGAGTGACAAAAGCCGATTTAATAGCCATTCATCTGACAATATCCCTTGACTTTTACGTTGCCGTGCTTGGAGTTGCTAAGGCCGGTGCCGGTCTCCTCCTACTTCCCCAGGCCTCTTCAGAGATGATTCATTCTATTCTCTCCATGGCGAAATCCAAGTTCTGTATCGTCGATCCCTTGACGGAAAAGAATCATCGGCTGGATTCTTTAAAGTTCGTTCAGCTGATTCACATATCTTATTCGCTGGATATCTATCATGATTTCAATATTCCCTATACCAATGAAGCGTCTGATGTTGCTTATTCTGAAGTGACGCTAATTGAAAATGACTTGACGGAAAACATCGTCATTTCACGGCAAAACTTACAGAGCAATATCAATGCTCTTTCGGGATTGTACCCAACGCCAACCGGGTCGAAAATGTTATCATCTCCTCAAGGATCAGGTGGTAAGTTTCCCATGAAATTTTAACATCTAGATTATCTTTCTAACAATAATACAGCATCAATTTGCCAGACATTCTTCGCTTGGCACGCTGGCATGACATTGTGCTCAGCTACAGACGTACTCATGATGACTCGCATCGAGAAAGTCTGTCAAGACATGCACATAACGCACCTTCACTTGCCTCCCATGCTGATCTCTCGCATTGATCCGCAAGCCGTTCCTAGTGTGCAGTACCTTCTCTCTTCGGGCGAAGAGATGACCCCCAAGCTCCATCACAATTGGGCTGGCAAAGGTCTCCACCAAGCATACAGCAACCATGCACTGGCTCAAATTTGTACCATCCATCCTAATATGCAAGCGTCAACCTATGTTCGAAACATTGGTAGACCCCTGAAGAGCACATCTGCGATGATTGTGGCACATGGAGACTCACTCGTTCTTCTTCCACGCGGCGCCATTGGAGAGTTATGCTTTGGCGGAGATCAAGTTGGGCGCTGCCTACCCGGTACTGAGGCATCGGTGACTGGACGATTCGTTAACCATCCTGAATTCGGTCGTATCTATAGAACGGGTGATTTTGCAAGGCAGCTTCCTGATGGTACACTCATTCTCTCCCGAAGTTCTGGCCTTTCACAGTCATATTCTCCGTCGATTAATCTTGATAAAGTTGATTGTGCTCTTATGTCTTCGGAAATGATTCAAGAATCAGTGAGCATGGTTTTGAGTGAGCCGAAGCTGGGCCAGCAGGCACCACTGGCAGTATTCTGGGTTTCTTCAACGAAATACTCAGATTCGGTGCAAATTGAGGAAGCTACGAATGATCTTTTCAAGGAACTAACGAAGAAACTTTCTTCTTCTAGCCTTCCATCGCTTCTTGTGCTTGTGGACGCGATAGATCTCACCATGTCTTACAAAACTGACCACTTTATGCTGAGGAAACGGTTGGAGCAAATGACAACAAAAGAACTTGCGGTATTTTCTCCAAAGTTAAACGCCAATGATACCGGTGACAGCTTCACCGAGCTTGAGAAGACCATATCTATCACAATATCGGCAATTACTGGCACTGACCAAAGCAACATCCGCAAACACACGTCTTTCTACAGACTGGGTCTGGATTCGCTTTCTGCTATTTCGTTGTCGCGAAAGCTCCAGGAGTCTGGATGTGGAAGGCTTTCTGTGTCTAAAATCCTGCGCCATAGCTCTATTGCTCAACTTGCAGCTGTAATTTCTGCCGCGACTGACGAGAATCAGTCCGAAGAGGATGTGGTGCCCGCGCCACCCACAGTTTTTGATGAAATTCTCATTCATCAAGTAGAAGATGAGTTCAAAACTGCAGCCATAACTGTTCAGAGTCTTTACCCTTGCACTCCACTCCAGGAAGCTATGCTTGCAGCTGAGTCTGGTGGTCGTTCAGCTTATTTCAACCACCTCCTGCTTCTTGTGCACACCAATGCTGATGACATGAGGGCGGCATGGACTAAGATGATGCAAAGACAAGACATTCTTAGAACTTGTTTCACGCAAACCAGTGATAAGCGGTTTGCATATGCTCAAGTTGTACTGGATACATTGGTCTTACCGTGGTCTCATATTGAAACTTCCTCTTCTGAGCTTGGGAACGTCATCAAAGAGAGCAAGTCCAAGTTTGAGGGTCTTTCTCCTGTCAACGGCCAGTTACCTTACTCGCTGACTTTGATAACCGATTCCGATGCGCAGAAGACATATCTTCTGCTGTCCATTCACCATGCACTGTATGACGGAGAAGGTATCGCCCAGTTATTGCATGAGCTCCAACTGTTGCTCTCAAGTCAAGAATTGCCACCAAATGCTCCATTCCGCAACTTCATCGATTACATGACCTCTCTTGATTATGGCTTGTCGGATGAATACTGGGACCAGTACTTGTCTGGTGTTTTACCGACTCTCCTTCTCACACCCAAGCCCGCAGCAAATGCAGATGAGTTGGCATCACAGCAGATTCATACATCCCTAAATGGTTCTTTCATATCGTTCAAACAACAATGCAAAGACCTCTCCGTAACACCATTGAACGTCTTCCACGCTGCGTGGGCCAGACTGCTCTCTCTATACACCGATTCCTCCGACGTCTGCTTCGGCAATGTCTTCAGCTGCAGAACCGTTCCCTTGGATGGCGCAGATCGGATAGTTGGGCCCTGCTTCAACACGCTCCCAGTTCGAATCAAGCCCTCCTCGACTGCAACGAATAGTGACATCATGAAATTGTCCCAACAGAGCAATAACGACATTTTGCCTCACCAACTCAGCCCTCTACGGCGTATTCAACGGCGTGTTCTTGGAGATGGCTCTCGCCTCTTCGACACGCTGGTCATTTTCCAGAACAGAAATACAGCTCTGGATTGCAGTGTCTGGGAACTTCTTCAGGATGAAGGAAACATGGGGTTCCCCTTGATCTGTGAGATCGTTCGCGACGAGTCTGCCGACAACATCAAGATCTGCCTCCACTTCCAAGTATCGCATATCTCGCAAGCTGTGGCTGAGACCATTGCGCAGGACTTTGTGGCCCTTGTTGGACAGATTACTCAATACCCATCTGGTCAGGCATCCGATAAGCGGGTATTGGGGAAAGACATTCCTCGAGTCTTTGAACAGAAGGCACCTGAAGTGACAAAGTCTGTTCAGTTTTTTACCAATTATCGCCAAAAGCGCCCTTTGTCCTACCAGGAGGAGATGGTTCGCGAACTTCTTTGCAAACTCTCTGATGTCAGCTCGGATAATGTGTCCCAGGACACGACGATCTTCCAACTTGGCCTGGATAGTATCAATGCTGTGCAGGTATCGGCCAATCTGCGAGAATTAGGGTATAAGATCTCGTCGAGTGATATTCTCGAGGTATGTCATATTTCTGGGGTTTGAATCTTGATTACGGATCCTATTCTCTACTTACTGACTTGTACCAGGCCGCCTCTATTGATCAAATTGCTTCTCTTCTTAATTCCAGCGCGAAAGTTGTTGAAGAAGTTGAGTTTGACTTTGAACTTTTCCAAACCCATCATTTGCAATCTGTTTGCGAACAACTTGACATTTCTTCGCAAATAGTACAGTCACTTCGCCCTTGTACCCCAGTTCAAAATGGCATGCTGGCGATGTTTACACATTCTTATGGTTCCCTGTACTTCAATCGAATGGCCTTAAGATTCTCAGCACCTCTGGATAAGAAGATTCTGAAAGAATCATGGTCTAAGGTTATGGCTCAGCATGAGATGCTTCGAACAGGCTTTGTTCAATTACGCAATCAGCAGCATCCTTTTGCTATGATAACTTACCATGAAAATATCGAAGTACCATGGCGTGAAACGTTGACTTCCATGGCATACACTCCTGGTGTTCAAGAAAAGCACGCATTGGGAAATCTCCACCAGCCCCCATGGAGCATTGAAGTCGAGGCAGGTGACACTACCAGTGTCATGCATTTCTCTGCATTGCACGCTATTTACGATGCTCAGTCTTTGGCTACCATATTTGCAGACATCAGAGTAGCATATGACGGAAATGACCTGGCTACGCCGGCACCAGTCACCGCAACTCTCGGTCCTATCCTCCTTGAAAGCAGCAGCCAAAGTGAATCTGCACAGCTATTCTGGAAAGAGCTGGCTCCAGAAGTGCAACCCTCCAGATTTCCCGACTTGCATCCTATCCGTACAGATGAGCGTACACTACTCACCACCTCCATTCATTGTGCACAGTCTTGCAAGGCTCTTGAAGATGCCTGTCGAGATATCGGTGTAACCCTTCAAGCAGCGGGACAAGCAGCATGGGCCCGCTTGTTGTCTGCATACACGGGCGAGTCTAATATCACATTTGGAACTGTGCTATCGGGTAGGAACTTATCTGCCGCTGCTCAGCATGCGGTATTTCCATGTTTAGTGACAGTGCCAACCCCTCTGCATATTGGGGGTTCCAACCGACAGCTTTTGGACCGCACGCTGAAGCGGAACGCTTTGTTGATGAAAAATCAGTTCGCGCCTTTGTCGCATGTCCAGCGTTGGCTAGGTAGTGACGAGCCACTCTTCGATACACTATTTGTTTATCAGAAGTTCAGCACGGATTTAGTTGATACCGATGGGTGGGATATCATCGAGGAGGAGACGAAGATTGATGTAAGTAAAACAAACAGACAAGACCTTCACGGTTTGTAGGGTTTGGACTAACATTTTACAGTATCCCGTCTCTGTTGAGTTGATTCCGCATGCGACAGATCTTCAGATTTCGTTGAGCTACCGAGGCGATATTGTCCCCGTGGAGCAAGCAACGATCCTTTTGTGTCAATATGACAAGTTATTGCAGGATACTGTCTTCCGTCCAGATGCCAATTCCGACGGTCATGAGTCTGTGGGTAGCAGTCTGCTATCTATTACTCCTGCCAAAGAAGCACCAATCCCTACCACGGTGTTTTTGCTGCATCAATTCGTCGAAGAGAACGCGCTCAAGATTCCTGATAAGATTGCGTTCGAATTTGCCTTCGGTGACACCGTGGACAGCCTTCAGAAGAAGACTTGGACTTACTGTGAGTTTAATGAACGCGGTAATCAAATTGCCCATTTCCTGCAGGCAAGGGGAGCTATTCCTGGCGGGATTGTGGGAATATGCTTTGACAAGTGCCCTGAAGCCTCTACGGCGATTCTGGGTATCATGAAAGCTGGGTGTGCATATTTGGCTATTGACCCCGGAGCTCCTATCTCTCGCAAACAATTCATGCTGGAGGATTCCGGTACCAGGATTCTACTCTGCAATCAATCGAAAATGGCGGAACTGGAGGGCCTCCCGGCTATTGACATCCAGGCACTTGATGAGCCTGGGCTGCTTGGTGGGGTTTCAACAGACGATGTCTCACTCTCCCGTCCGATTCAGCCAGATGATACTTGTTATTGTCTATACACATCTGGTACAACCGGAACACCGAAGGGCTGCGAGATCACGCACGATAATGCTGTGCAAGCAATGCTAGCATTCCAACGATTGTTCGCAGGACACTGGGATGAAGAGTCTCGGTGGTTGCAATTTGCCTCCTTCCATTTCGACGTCAGTGTTTTGGAACAGTACTGGAGCTGGAGTGTGGGGATTTGCGTCACTTCCTGTCCACGTGATCTGCTGTTTGGGGATCTGACTGGGACGATACAAAAGCTTCAAATTACGCATATCGATCTGACGCCTAGTTTGGCACGACTAGTCCATCCCGATGAAGTCCCGTCCCTTTGTCGTGGAGTCTTCATCACCGGTGGAGAGGCGTTGAAACAAGAAATCCTCGATGCCTGGGGCAAGCATGGTGTTATCTATAATGGCTACGGGCCTACTGAAGTTACCATCGGATGCACTATGCTCCCACGGATGTCTGCCAATGACAAAGCCTCAAACATTGGGCCCCAATTCGATAATGTGGGGTCGTATGTCTTCAAGCCCGGCACCACAACGCCTGTCCTACGTGGTAGCATAGGCGAACTCTGTGTCTCCGGGCCTCTCGTTGGAAAGGGCTACCTGAACCGAGCGGAGCTCACCAAAGAACGATTCCAAGAGCTCCCCGAATTTGGCGACCGCATCTATCGCACAGGCGATCTTGTGAGAATTTTACACGACGGGAGTTTTCAGTTCCTTGGTCGTATCGATGACCAGGTCAAGCTCCGTGGACAGCGACTTGAGATTGGAGAAATTAACGAGGTCATCAAACAAGCCACGCCTGAATTGAACGAAGTCGCTACCCTGGTGATCACGCACCCCAAACAATCTAAGGACCAACTTGTCTCTTTTTTCACGACTGTCACTGCAGATAAGAAAGCTCGTGCTGTCAAAGTTGGAGTCCGATCTTTAGAAGATGATCGCGTCCTGCTGTCGAAGATCAAGGGCGCTTGCCACACTCATCTTCCCGGGTATATGGTGCCTACACATATCATCCCGATGACACGCTTCCCACTCTCTGCCAATAATAAGGCCGATATGAAAGTCTTGAAGAGTATCTATCAGGGGCTTTCTCTGGAGGATATTCAGAAATTGAGCTCAATGAGTGCTGGCCAGCCCACTAACAGTGTCCATGAACAGAAGATCATGTCTGTCCTGGCGAGGTTTATTGATTCTTCTGAAGGGAAGATCTCGTCGTGGTCCAGTATCTACGAGCTTGGTTTGGATTCTATATCTGTTATTGCTTTCTCGAGGAGTCTCCGGGAGGCTGGGTTTTCTCAGGCTCAGCCATCGATCATCATGAAGTGTAAATCTGACGTTTCAGGTGTTGGCTAAGAATGTAATTGGCTAACAATCCACAGATCCTACAGTTTCCGGAATGGCTTCTGCCCTACAAGTGCCTGTCTCATCTTTTGTGTCCGTGGAAGCCATCCAACGAAATTCCAAGCAAGGCATCGAGGCTTTCGCCCACAAGAACTCCCACGCTATCATCGAGCGAATTGGGGCCATCGGCGATGACATCGAAAAAATTGCGCCCTGCACTTCGCTCCAGGAGGGTATCATATACCACTACCTTTCAAGCAGCACGCCATTATACTGCTCATCATTCACTTTCGAGCTAGACCCTTCCGTCAACCTCGAGAATTTATGCGCAGCTTGGGGTCAGGCCCAGAGGGAAGTTCAAATGCTGCGTGCTAAGTTTTTACAATCTCCGGACGGCTACGCCCAAGTTATCATGAAGAAAGATGCTCTACCTTGGTTTCTTACTACGGTCAGCAGCAAGGAGGAGATTGATGACTTGCGCAAACGACGACACGGTCACTGGACCACCCAGATTGACGATCTTTCGTCGAGTCTATGGGAAGTCGGAGTCATATCTTCCCCCGAGGCATCGGTAATGTGCCTGAATATATTCCATGCTCTCTATGATGGAAATAGCCTAATTCTACTCCTCGAATTGGTTGCCCGAAATTATTTCTGCCAGAGCAAGAGTTCGCAGTCAGTCCCGGAGTTCCTCGATGTATTGCACTTGGGTCCCCTTTGTAAAGACCCTGCTGCAGAGTCATTTTGGAAAGAGCATCTTGCTGGCTGCCATAATCGACCTTTCGCCGAGAACGACCAAGTAGACAGCACGCCAATTCTGCTCAAAGCCCAAATGAATTTGACAGAGCAGGTCGATCATCTTCGCCGGACTCTCAATGTTACAGAGCAAGCTGTTCTCCATGCCTGTTGGCTTCTCACTCTCCAGCAGCAATACTCATTCGTGCCACCACTCGGTATCATTGCCTCGGGCAGGGCAATTGATGTACCAGGCATTGGCGACGTTATTGGACCGCTGTTCAATACGATCCCCAGCAACGTTCA
Source organism: Penicillium robsamsonii (assembly GCF_028829455.1). Classification (NCBI taxonomy): domain Eukaryota; kingdom Fungi; phylum Ascomycota; class Eurotiomycetes; order Eurotiales; family Aspergillaceae; genus Penicillium; species Penicillium robsamsonii. The sequence continues at coordinate 5,366,479 of NW_026643221.1, forward strand.
GTTGCATGGCTTGGAGTCTTGGTCTGATGTCGCTCGGCGCTGTCATGACTACCACGTGTCCATGATCCCATTCCAATATACTGCACTGCGGGATATTGTGAAATGGCTCGATAAAACCCCCGAAGTTCGATTATTCGACTCTTTGTTTGTCTTCCAGAGGGAAGCTGATAACAACGCATCATTCACAAAAGATCTTTGGCGTACACTGGACTCAGAGGCCCAGCATGAGTACCCTCTGGCATTTGAGATTGTGCGCAACAGCAACCAATCCCTGACAGCCACCATTGCCGCAAAGAGCCATGCGGTATTGTTGGAGGACGCTCAGCTCATGTTGTCCAATTTCGAGCAAATCCTTTCTAGGTTTGCGCAAGACCCCAACAGAGAGCTTCCCAGGGTGAATGGGGAGTTTCTCGCACAAGCTGTGACGAACAGTGAAATGAATGGTCACCACAAGTCTCTGAAAACACGAGTACAAAGCAATGTTGGACTTACCAATGGCTCTTTGTTTGAATGGACTTCCCAAGCTTGCACAATACGCGACGTGATTGAAACCCTTGCGGGAGTGGAGCCGCAATCAATTAGTGAGAACACATCAATCTTTGAAGTTGGACTTGATAGCATCGATGCAATCAAGATCTCCTCGCGGTTGAGCAAAGCCGGCATCAAACTTCCTGTGAGCTCCATCATGCGCCATCGTACAGTGAAGGCGATGAGCGGGCAACTCTCAATAACAAATGGCCATAACAGAGATGGGACATTGCCATTGCTCAATCAGCTAGAGAAATCGTTGGCCAAGTTCCTCAGGGCTGAAGGTCTTCTCCCTACGAACGCGACTCGTATCCTACCAGCCACACCTATCCAAGAAGCTATGGTAGCGGAAATGTTGGCCTCTGGGTACAACCATTATTACAACCATGAAATTCTCGAGCTCGAGCCAGATGTGGACATCGAAAGGATGGAGCGGGCATGGAGAGCTGTCGTTAGAGCCCACCCTATCCTCCGTACTTCATTTGTTGAGGTCTGGGATCCGCAGATTCCTGTTTCGTACGCTCAAATAGTTCACAGCGAGGATCAAATCGATCTGCAGACTGTCTATCTACACGGAGTCTCTGTGGAATCCATTATAGAGAGTCAGCGCTCAAGGGTCCGCAATGAGCTGGCAGGTTGCCCCTTGCTCTCTCTCACCATTGCGGTGGACGGAGCTAAGCGGCATCTTGTTTTGTCGATTGCGCACGCTCTCTATGATGGCTGGTCAATCAATTTGCTGCATGAAGATGTTGCCAAATCCTATATTGATGCAGAGTGTTCACGCCCGCCAGCTGATGACATTCTCGAGCAAATTATTGCCTCGTCTGGCGATGGAGCACTCAGGTTCTGGCGAGCAACACTATCCAATTTTACCCCGGTGTCATTTTCGCCCACAGAGCACGCTGACAATAGCTCGGCCGTCGTTCACCGAGCAGAACAATCGTTAGCCGTTCCACTTTCCAGGGCAGAGATGTTCTGCAGACGCCATGGCATTACTCTCCAGGCGCTTCTTGTTGCTTGCTGGTCTCTTGTTCTTGCCACGCATGTCAAGAAGCTAGATGTGGCATTCGGGCTGGTCCTTTCTGGGCGAAACGTGGCTGACTCTGAGCATGTGATGTTCCCGACCATGAACACTGTCGCCATGCGAGTAATTCTTCATGGGACGCGCGTAGAATTGGTGAGGTATGTGCAGGAGGCTCTCCTAGCGATGTCGGAACATCAACATTTCCCGCTTCGGCGCGTCAGACCAGATACAGGATCGCGGGCGTTGTTTGATACGCTTTTCATGTATCAGAAGAGACCAGTGGAAGATGTTCAAACTGCGTCGCGGCATGTTTTATATAAATCTACTGGTGGAGCAGCTGATGTTGAGTACCCTATTTGCGCTGAAGTTGAAGGTGTCGGGGAGGATCTGGTTGGGCGGGTTGCGTGTCGTGGAAATGTTGTTGGAGATCAAGATACTCTTGCGCTGTTGGGGCAGATGGGCGGTATCCTTTCGTCTATCATTGATGGCCCCTCCGAACCGATTTTCGAGCTCACCAGCGAAGGAGTAAAAATTTGTGGAAGTGCGGCTTTCCATGATGAGTCTGGACAAGATATCGAGACTGATGCAGTGCCCCAGAGACCCAATCACACACAATGGTTGCCCATTGAGTCAAAGATCCGTGAGGTTCTTTCCATTACATCCGGGGTAGCTGAAAGCTCTATTGACAAGAGCTCCACGATTTTCGAGCTTGGTTTGGACAGTATCAGCGCCATCAAGGTAGCTGCACTCCTAAAGAGACAGTCCATCAAGCTTGCGGTCAGTGATATGCTTCGGGCTGGTACCGTCGAAAACATGGCCAAAGCAGCCAACAACAACCAGACGGAGCTCTCGCTCACAAATATATCGCGCATTCTCCACGAGTCACTCGATGGCATCGATGTGACGGAACTTCTACACTCGCATGGTATTGATTCGCAACGAGTGCGGAAGGTGTTCCCCGCAACGGCAGGGCAAACCTATTTCCTCTCAATGCATATCCTAAATCCCGAGGTGTTCTATCCTGAGTTCTACTATATGACATCACGACAATTGAGCCCTCAGGTGCTCGATCGGGCCTGGGCTCAGGTCCTAGACCAGACCCCAATGCTTCGAACGGCATTCGTTCCCACTGCCGATTCTCGGCTATTGCCCTATGTGCAGATCGAGTTTGAGGCTGTGCAAATTCCTGTGGTTTGGCATTCCGAGTTTGATCGGCAACTTATTTCAACAAGACTCAAACAAGAATTTGGGACAGTGCCGGTCGCACTGCATGCCTCCCAGACGGACAAGGGAACGGCGCTTATTCTACAAATCCACCATGCACTGTACGACGCTGTCAGTCTACCCCATATCCTAGACAGACTCGTTGCACACTGCAGTCAAGAGAAGGTTGCCAAGCCAAATCCCGACCTTGGTCTTTCACAGCTCGTGGCATTCCACCATGTTCATTCGCCCGTGGATGTCCGGCGGCAATTCTGGCAAAAGTATCTAGGCCAAATCCCAACAGCGGTAAAACGAGGGGATGACTTCGGCTCTGTACAACACCACTATCGACCGGGGCTGGTTTCAAATATGGCCAGTGTCGAAAAGGTTGCTAAGCGCCAGGGTCTTAGCATTCAGACCGTCTTTTTGGCCATCTATGCTCGAGTGCATTTGCAGGAATTCGGTGCAGCTGAAACAGATGACGCAGGGTCTCACCGGCGGCTAATCGTTGGACTATACCTTGCCAATCGATCTCATTTGATCGAGGGTCTAGCCGAATCTGTGATTCCCACCGTTAACATTGTTCCACTACGGCTGGATGACAAACTCAGCGATTCCAACGAAACCCTCCTTGATGCCGCCCGCAGGATTCAAACTGAAATCAACGAGATCAGCCGACCAGAATACTCGTGTGTTTCTCTCGTGGAAATTGCCGAATGGACGGGCGTTCGAATCGACACTTGCGTCAATTTCCTGCGACTTCCTGAGCCGGAATTGAACGCACCCAGCAACGGAGACGCAAAGTTTTCTCTCACAGCAATTCAACGCGAGGAGTTTGAAGATCTTAGCGGGGTCCCAGTTTCGGAACACGGCCCAATCGAGATTAATGGCAATGGTTTGACGCCACCGGGTGCAGCCGAGATGAGCCCGGGCCTCAAGCATCCGAGCGCCTCAGCGGCTCCTCAACCCATTTTTCAGGTACGTTTGACGAATGCACATCACTTCTGCATCTAACGGTGATCAAGATCTTTACGCAATTGCTTACATTTCAGCAGCCTACGATCGACGTGGAGGCCGCCATCCGCAATGGTCGATTAGATTTTGGGCTCTTCGCACCGGAATCCCGTCTTGACCGAGATACAGCGGAGACTGTAATCGGCGCTATGCGACGGGAGATGTCTGTTTTAGTGACAGGCTTCGAATCAATTTAGAACGTCTAGCGATGCTAGGGATAGAGGGGAAGGAGTATCCCGGGGTGATTCTGCGGAGTACGGAGTATAATACGCTTTTTTTTCCATTTAATTATTCTTTTTGTTGATTCTTGCTATTTCTTGCTATCTCTAATGGCTCATGATGGTGCATATGAGGCGTTGGACGTGTATAGTTTGCTTTTCCAATTGAATTTTATATAAAACCCCATCTGATTTGACGAGTGACGGGCGGGACCCACGGACGGGACGGGCCCGAGGATCTTTTGGGTTTTATATACTATACTGTATAGGATATAGATATACATAGACATATAGATAAAAGAAAGAGAAACTACTTGTAAGGTAGACATGGAATCCCCAGTTTTCCCCCTTTGGCAAGACTTTTCTCTCATTCCTCCGAAAATAGGATGAATCAGATGTGAACTTCAAGAGGCTGTGCAAGAGAGTGTCACTTTAAGCAAGGGGCATTTCGCGTGGCCTATCGCTGGTTTCTTTTTTTTTTCCCCTCTATTTTTGAATTATACAGAATTGCCAAAATACTATGTATACCTTTTAAAAAAATAAAAAGGAGAAAAAAAAGGAAGAAAAAAAAGAAAAGATTTATATAGAGTTACCCTTCCCTTTATTGAACGGGGCCGTGCGAACACGCACAATTTTCTGTTTATATTTTGTTGATATATATACCAAGGTAAGTGTTAAATTCCTTAGTTAAATGTGATATAACTCTTTTGAAGATAATGTCTGTATGGGATATTCCCGTTTATTGTTTGCTTACCTAATATTTGTTGTCACAATCACGCGTCAGACTAATCCACATTGGGTCGAATCAACAACGCGACTGCGCGTTAATCGGTTTGGACTTTCTATAACCTCACTTGAACACCCCAAACCTGAAATCTGAACAATCGAAACGGAACTTTTTGACATTCTTAATATCCCCCGTCCAAGTGGTCCTAAACCACTTCGATCCTTGGACACGGGCTCACATACCGATACTCCCAACCCCTCCTCGATTCGCCCTCGTGGGCTGACCTCACATTTTGTATTGGGGGACTTAACCCCTTGCAAACATTTTTTGTTGGAAAGATTCCGACCCTTTACATCCTTCAAACTGAAACATATCACTATATCGCACATCCCGCCCATCTATCAAAAACCCAAACAGTTGAAAGCGTGTATAGGACGCATGGGAAAAGTTGACCTTGAAATCCCCGCGATGGAAGTGGCGTGACTCAAACTTCCCACTCGCACCTGCCTTTGGAACATTCCATTCCCCGTGCCTTCCTGGGGATACCCTTGATATCCTTGGCTTCTTTTTCCTTTTTCGGACGCGTTGTTGATTTGAAACGCGTCAACCTTGAGAATTCTCGAAATCTCAAATCCTCTAGATCTAAGATATCAGCGCATTTAGTGACGCGCTCTTTTTATTCTGCGCCGCACCTTGACACATTCCCCCCCCGATCATGGTTGCAACCTTTTCGCCGCACCGGGACTCCGGTGGCACACTTCATCTATCGCACTCGGGAATCCATCACGTTGACGCCAGCTCTGCTATCCGCCAACTGAGGCGCTCACTTTCGCGCTCCCCTTCGAAGAGTTCCAACTTCTTCCTCAACCCGCGTACTCATTCTCCCTCCAAATCCACCTACATCTCTTCTCCTTTGTCGCCTTCGCGACGCGCCTCTCAGAACAATTTTGTTCTCTTCCCATCTCATCAGTCGCATCAGTCTCCTCTCGCTGTCCCTTACCCTCCCAGCGCGAAAATTAGTAGGCCGGTCATGCGTCGACGCACCTCACCCCGCAGTCCGGCCAAACGCGTTTTGAGTGTTTCAACTGACAGCGGTAACGCGACTCCAACCCAACCCATCTCTGTACCCTCTGGTGAAGAAAATGATTTGACTCTCGACGACCTCGCGCCAGGTCAAAGTACCACCCCCAAAAGTCCTTGTTTTCTGAACACTCCTTCTGCCCCTCTGAGTGAATCGACTTTTGCGCGATCAACACTGTCACGCGTCGAAAAGAGACGTAGCGGGACCTTTGGTAGCTTTGCGACTGGCAGTCCCTTGAAGCGCAGCGACGGGATTATGAACTTGGACCAAGCATCGCGAGGTAGCCCTTCTGCAAAGCGCCGCAGCGTGCACACACCCAATTTCGCAGCCGAATTTAGCATCTTCGACAACGAAGTCGAGAACACGACTCCAGAGGGGTCCCCAACACGTAACGAGATCCCGTCTTTCCCCACGCCTGTCCAACCCCACAGTCCATTTGCGACCATTCCTAAGCGCTCATCTTCTCTACGACGCTCGACCCTACAGCAGCGCGGCGATCGACCTCTCTTTGGGCGACCAAGGGCCATGGATGATTCAACCGACGCATCACCACCTGGTACACCGTTGTCTGTCAGACCGCGAATGTCCTTTGACAGCAGCCTATTCCAGCCAGGCAGCGAAAACATTTTCTCTCCTAGGCCACCAGTCAGCCCTCTTTTCTCTAACTCCCCCGTCAACCTTCCTGTCAATCCTACTGTCAACACTCAACCCCCTCGACCCGCTGCTCATCCTCTCTCTCGTACTATCACCCAATCATCATCTGGGTCTAGTCTTGAGGACTCGCCCACCCATGAGCCAATTCACAAGCCCGAGGGTCGACGAACGATGTTCAACTTCTCCAAATCTCTCCCCGCCGGGGCTACTCGCCCTGCTCCCGTGCATCAGATCGCACGAGAAGATACAACAGAAACATTTGCTACTCCAGATAATTTCAGGCTAGTGAAGCCTTTGCCTGCGGCATTCATGTCTACTGGACTTATCTCCAAGAAAAACCGCAACGCGGAGGAGAATCCCGGATTTAACAAGAGCATGCCCGATACACCCTGCAAGCGACCTGTCAATCTTTTTACCGCAGGGCCAAACCCCACGGACCGACTGTTTGACAAGTCACGTCTGGTTCATCAATCGGATGCTGCTGCCGCATCTCCATTCAACCCACCTACTACCTCGCGTCCCAAGCCAAGTCCCTTCGCTCGAGGCATGGGAATTTTCGGTAGCAGCTTCAATCGTCCCGAGGCCTCGCGGCGTGGAAGTTTCGCTAGCATTGATGGTGATGAACTGATTCTCGCCCAATCGCCCTCTTCCCGACATGACAGCCAGCCCCTCAATGATGATTTCCCTCCCACTCCGACCAAGCAGCCCTTCCTCCCCTCTCGCACTTACCCTCCCACGACTTCCCAAATCCCGTCTCTAGAACGACTATCCGATACTGCAAGTCCACTACATGAGAAGCTTCTTCAGGCATCACCTCACACTCCCCGCGACCAGTACTTCCCTCCTGACCCAAGTGGCTTATCGATCTCCGTGCCAAGTGATCATCAGTATGTGCAGGAGCATGATCTTCCAGCCACTCCAACTGGACCGCGAGACTCTTGGTCATCATTCAGACGGCCCAGTCTCCAAATTAGCGGCTACCATGTTCCAGATGTCGACCCCACTTTGACATCCCGCTTTGACAATGTGGAGCTTATTGGAACTGGCGAGTTCTCTCAGGTCTTCCGTGTCGCGCAGCCTCATGACGCGTCCTTCCCATCTATGTTCTCTCTTCCATCAAGCGAGCCAAGATCGCCGACTTCCCTCCCCCATCAGGTGTGGGCTGTCAAGAAGAGCAAGCAGCCCTATCTGGGGTTGAAGGATCGCGAGCGTCGGATTCGCGAAGTCGAAGTTCTCAAAACGTTGACCAACTGCGACCATGTTATTTCCTTTATGGACAGCTGGGAGAACAATGGCCATCTGTACATTCAAACGGAGTTCTGCGAAGAAGGTAGCCTGGATGGCTTCTTGGCCCAAGCCGGGCTTAAGGCCCGACTTGATGACTTCCGCATCTGGAAGATTTTGCTCGAGATGTCTCTGGGACTGAAGCAGATTCATGACGAGGGATTCATCCATCTTGACTTGAAACCTGCCAACATCCTGGTCACCTTTGAGGGCACTTTGAAGATTGGCGACTTTGGCATGGCGACACGCTGGCCTGCAGAGGATGGTATTGAGGGCGAAGGTGACCGCGAATACATTGGACCGGAGATTCTGATGGGCCGATTCGACAAGCCCGCCGATATATTCTCACTTGGTCTCATCATTTTTGAGATCGCTGGCAATGTGGAACTTCCTGACAATGGAGTATCTTGGCAGAAGCTCCGCAACGGCGATATGAGCGATGTGCCCAGCCTTACCTGGAGCTCCGAGACCAGCATTTTCCGCGATGCAACTGGAAACCCTATCTCGGAAGGGTCATCCTTCGAGGACCTTTGTACATCCGATTTGGGAGACAACGACTTCGGTGATGACTTCCTGACAAGTCGTCAACTGAGCAACCCTAAACCACAGCGACTCGCACGAAGCGGGGAGCTGATTGATCCACCCAGCTTCATGGTCGATGCCAACCACCCACAGGCATTGGACGGCATTGTTCGATGGATGATCTCCCCTGAACCTCAGAACCGTCCCACGGCCGATCAGATCCTGGAAACCTATGGAGTGCAATTTATTAACCAACGACGCCGCGCTGGCGCCACCGTCTTTGAGGGTAACTGGGGCCCCGCTGACGAGATCTTGGCTGAAGATGCCGAAATGATCGACGTGTAATTTAATATCCCTTTTATTATTGTGCATACGGAGGGTGTTCCATGCTTTGTGTTTTTTCCCTTTTTTTTCTTTTCTTTTGTCACCCGGCGTTCAACCTCGGAGCCTTTGTCTCTCTTTTTTTCCTCCCATCTTTGATGCCATGTTTTCACGTCACGACTTTGTCCCTCCTCCATCCCATGCTTCGACGGTCGAAGCTGGGGTTTCTCTATTGTGGGCTGGGCTTTGGGGCGTTTTCGATCCATCCGGTTGGGATTTGGGCGTTACCTTGAGCAGTTCACGGATCACGACTGGAGTTTGCGAAGGGTTCTTAACCCTGTTTCGCGGATCTTTTTCTTTTCTTTCCTTTGTTCGATTCAATACCTAGCGTTACGAATTGCCAGAAATGTACCAACCTCACAGGGTGCTTGCTTCTGGAAATGGTCTGCCATTCTAGGATTCTGCCGTATTCGTTCCAACATGTCTTATTGTCTTGTCCTTGGAATCGCTCCAAGGCGATTATTCTTTGCAAGGCTGATATCTGGTCGGACGGCATGTCTGGTTGGCTTGGAGACATCACTGCTATCTTTGTTTTTTTTCCCTGCTTTTCCTGATGATGAATGTGTGCCCTCTGGGCAGTGATGACCCCCTATCCATTTTCTTTGAGCGTGATCTTCTCTGCTAGCTTGGTGTCTTTGGTTGAATACCTGGGTTCCATGTCTGTATATCAATTGTGGAAGTACGAATTGAAATGATATCTGAATATTTTGCTTGGATAGGTTTTATAGATAAGTTAACGTAGTTATACGATTATACTATTGGTATAGGGTTTAGCTTTCGGCACTGGCTATATTAAGTCAGACTATATTCATAAAAGAGTATGATAGCCAGTTTTGGGGGGTTATCCTTCCGATGTCATTTCTGGCTAAGTCTTCTTAGTTCTGTTATTGTTGAAGCTAGAAATACTGCAGTTTTGGAGGTCATTTCTAGGCACGTGACGATGTATCTCAAAACATCCTAAACTTCCACTGTAAGATTTTGAAAAAGAATATCTATAACAAACAAACTACTAAAAAGGTAGATATAAGCAGGCTCTTGTACTCTGTAGTTCTTATCGAGTTGTATATATTTACTGTTGATGTATATGTACGCTACTTTTGTAGGAGTCAAATATATATTTCGGAATTGCCACGGGATTTCTTGGCGCAAACTTCTCCAACTTCTTCCAACCTTTAATCTTTTTTGATCTTTTGCTGCTTGCAAGCCCTTTTCTCCTTAAGCTTAATTTATTAAACCTTTACACCTTGTGCAACATGCGACTCTAAGACACTCCGACAATAACTACACTTTACCTCTCCACCCGAAGCTTCCCAACCTTCTATTCTCTCCCATAACAGTCCATACCACGCACTATGGACATTAATAATTTCGTGTCGGATAATCTCATCCGCCTAACGGGCGCGTCAGAACCCACCATCATCGATTTCGTGCTCGCGACTGCCAGCTCAGCCAAGTCGACCTCCTCCCTCCAAGACACCCTTGTGTCATTCCTGGACGGCGTAGATGCTAGCTCAGCTGAAATTGGTGCATTTGCTCGCGAGCTCCATGCTCGTATGGGCAAGGGCGCGCAGCCCAGCGCATCGACCCCCAAACACCCGGCGAGCACGGAATCTACGAAAAAGAAATACCGCCTGGTAGACATGGGCGAAGACCAGCCAGGACCTGCCCCATCACTAGGGCCCACCAACGTCGAGGCAGACCGAGAGCCGCGGAGGAGACGGGACAGAGATAGCGACAAGGATAGGAGCAGCAGCAAGCGAGACTCCGAGCCTCGGAGTCGCGGGGAAAAGGACGACAGCAGAAAGCGAGACCGAAGCCGCGATGCAGAGAGCCGCGACCGGCCCCGGACGAGGAAACTCCGCAAGAAGGGCTCGCAGGACTTTGACGATCAATGGGGCGACGAAGACATCCCCGAAGACGAGATGTACCCGGAGGAGTTCGAAGAATCCCCCTCAAAGCGCACGAGGCTCGACGAAGGTTCCGCGTCTCCCAATCCCGCGTCACCGGCCGACGATATCGATATCGACCCTAAAACCAAGCAAGAAATTGATCGCCAACGAGATCTTCGCGAACGAGACGAGTTTGCCAAACGACTAGCCAATAAGGAAAGCACCAAGTCGAAGAAGGTTGTCGAGGATCGGACACGCGATGGCGAGGCTGCACGGCGACGTGCACTGGGCGACGATGCCAGCGCGCGGGCTTCGATGATGCCCGATCTTCGAGAAAGGTCTCGACAAGAATATTTGAAGAAGCGTGAGACAGAACGGTTAGCACTGCTGCGACGACAGGTTGTAGAGGAGACCACGGAGTTGCGTGACAACCCGAATCTGTCTCGCAAGGAGAAGGAGGAGTTCGCGCGCAACCGAGAGGTTCTTCGTCTCGCCGAGGAACGGCTTCGGATCGACGACCATCGTGATGGTTATCAGATGCCATCTGATTATATTACGGAGAAGGGGAAGATCGACCGAAAGAAGAAGGAAGAAGCTCTGTACAAGCGATACGTCGAGCGTGATGAGCTGGGCCAGGAACGATTCGTCACGGAGCACGAGGAGTGGGAGCTGGAGCAGGCGGCCAAGGCCAAGGCACAGATTAAAAAGGCCGAGTTCGTGGATGAGGGAGACTACGAGTATGTCTTCGATGATTCGCAGCAGATCAATTTTGTTATGGACACCAAACTCGAGGGCACGCAAAAGCCAATGACGAAAGAACAGTTGCGGTTCAAGGAGCAGGTCGATGCAGCGGAGAAGAAAGCTCTCTCGATGGATGAAACCCGCAAGAGTTTGCCCATCTATCAATTCCGTGATCAGATCATCCAGGCTGTGGCAGAGCATCAAGTTTTGATTATCGTTGGTGAAACCGGTTCCGGAAAAACAACACAGATCCCGCAGTACCTTCACGAAGCTGGCTATACCAAGGATGGCCTCAAGATTGGTTGCACACAGCCGCGACGGGTGGCTGCCATGAGTGTCGCTGCTCGTGTGGCGGACGAAATGGGCACGAAGATCGGAAATGAAGTTGGTTATGCCATCCGATTTGAAGATAACACCAGCGACAAGACCATTCTCAAGTATATGACCGATGGAATGTTGCTGCGGGAGCTGTTGACAGAGCCGGACTTGAGCCAGTATGCGGCCTTGATGATTGACGAGGCGCACGAACGGACCGTGCCGACAGATATTGCCTGCGGTCTGCTCAAGGATATTGCCAAGGCACGACCTGATCTGAAGCTGCTCATTTCCTCGGCGACGATGGACGCGCAGAAGTTCCAGAAGTATTTCGACGATGCGCCCATTTTTAATATTCCTGGTCGCCGATACCCTGTCGACGTGCACTACACTTCGCAGCCTGAAGCCAACTACCTCGCTGCAGCCATTACAACTGTCTTCCAGATCCACGTCACTCAAGGCCCTGGTGATATTCTGGTCTTTTTGACTGGACAAGAAGAAATCGAGGCGGCCGAGCAAAGTTTACAGGAAACGGCTCGCAAACTTGGGAGTAAGATTCCGGAGATGATTATTGCTCCTATCTACGCCAACCTCCCGTCCGAACTGCAGACTAAGATTTTCGAGCCTACTCCCCCTAATGCGCGAAAAGTGGTGCTTGCCACCAATATTGCCGAGACTAGTTTGACCATAGATGGTATTGTCTACGTGATTGACCCCGGATTCGTCAAGGAGAACGTGTTCAACCCACGAAGCGGAATGGAGAGCTTGGTCGTGACGCCGTGTTCGCGTGCCTCGGCCAACCAGCGAGCCGGACGTGCCGGACGTGTTGGACCGGGCAAGTGTTTCCGCCTGTATACCAAGTGGGCGTACTACAACGAGCTGGAAGAAAACACCACCCCGGAGATTCAACGCACCAACTTGAACGGAGTGATTCTGATGCTTAAGTCGCTGGGAATCGACCAACTACTCGACTTCGACTTCATGGACCCACCGCCGGCAGAGACCATTATCCGCGCTCTAGAGCAGTTGTATGCGCTCGGGGCGCTCAACGACCGAGGCGAACTGACCAAGGTCGGCCGACAGATGGCCGAGTTCCCAACAGACCCCATGCTCGCCAAGGCGATCCTTGCCGCCGATAAGTATGGGTGCGTTGAAGAAGTGCTGTCGATCGTGTCGATGCTCGGCGAAGGCAGCGCACTCTTCTTCCGACCTAAGGACAAGAAGATCCACGCGGACAGTGCGCGCAACCGGTTCACTATCAAGGACGGAGGTGACCACCTGACGCTACTGAACGTCTGGAACCAATGGGTCGACTCGGACTTTAGCGTAATCTGGGCGAAGGAGAACTTCCTGCAGCAGCGCAGTCTGACACGGGCGCGTGATGTGCGCGACCAGCTCGCCAAACTGTGCGACCGCGTCGAGGTCGCCGTTAGTACTTGTGGGTCTACAAATATCCAGCCAATCCAGAAGGCCATCACGGCTGGGTTCTTCCCCAACGCGGCGCGGCTCCAGCGCGGCGGTGACAGTTATCGTACTATCAAGAATGGACAGTCGGTGTACTTGCACCCTTCTAGTACGCTTATGGAGGTTAACCCTCGCTGGGTCATCTACTATGAGTTGGTACTTACCAGCAAGGAGTACATGCGCAGTAATATGCCACTGCAGCCGGAGTGGCTGGTTGAGGTTGCGCCACATTACTATAAGAAGAAGGACTTAGAGAGTCTGGGGTTGGATCGCAAGGTGCCGAAGGGGCAGGGTGCGGCTGGGGAGAAGAGCCGAGAGTAGATATGAAGAGCATATGGAATAGCTTAGTCATATATTCAAATACCTCAGGCCTCAATTTCAACCAATCACCGCCCGGGTAATTCAAACCGCGGCAAATCCGCCGAACCTCGGTTCTCTCCGCTTTCCCCCAGACTTCGGAATTTTATACCTCACGGAACTACTTATTCCTCCTTTCAATCTCTTGTTTCCATCCTTTCTCATTTAACCTGCAAAATGTCTCAAAAATTCACCCCCACCGAGGTGGCTGCCCACAAAACCGCCGAAGAGGGCCTCTACATCATCATTGACAACAATGTCTTCGATGTAACGAAGTTTGCCGATGAACACCCCGGCGGTGCAAAGATCCTCAAGCGTGTAGCGGGCAAGGATGCTTCGAAGCAGTTTTGGAAGGTACGTATTTATTTGCTCTTCAAAAGAAGTTATTGTTGTTATCGGCAATCGACTCTCGGCCGATTGCCGGGTCGGCCATTGAAAACAAAACAACTAACATCGGCTTAGTATCACAACGAATCCGTGCTGAAGAAGTACTCGCCCAAACTGAAGATCGGCGAAGTCAAGGATGCCGCGAAGCTGTGAATAATCTATTGGAAAATGAAAGAAATGATAGATTTGAGTGTTGTGGTTTGGGGAGGATCAGCCCACTGCGGGAAACCCCCGGTTGACGGTATATCACAGAGATGTCACCATGTTGTATTTACTCCACTAGCGAACGTTATACCCGCGATTCGAGATTGATTATCTTGCTTTGTGAACACCATTTTACTACAGGCATGAATAGAATGGAGAATAGAGAATAGAGAATAATATAGGTTGGTGGTTGATACTACAGAAAGCTTCATTTCTTGCTCCCGACAAAACACTTATACATTATGTTCAGACATATAAACCCGAAGATTCAATATATATATCCAGGATCAGCTGGGTTGATAGTTGAAATGCTCCCCCCGCCCCCCAAAAAAAGAGAAACGCTCTTCTCCCTCCCGCTGCACGAGAAATGGTATCCAAATCAAAGTGGTATCAACTCGAAAGTGATAAGTGGCAAATGACAGGTAGATGTGTGAGGTGAGTAAGGCAGAGAATAAACACAAATAGGTGATAGTGACAAAATAGAAGATGAATATATCCAGTGACGATGTACGTAGACAAGTCATGGAGAGACATGGCGATGAACCTGCGCCAAAAAGGGTATGTTGTTCAAAAAATAGAAAGAATAGGTATATCGTAAGTAATAAGGAAGAAAAAAGAAAGGGAGACAAAAGGTAGAGAAGGGGTAAGAGCAACTCATCCACTCTAGTATTAGAACCCCCGCCATGGATCTTCAGGACGGTATGAGAACTCGCTGCCCTGAACCGAAGGCGTGTCAAACTCATACCGCCTCTCACTCCATTGACTGGAAGTTTTGCGGGTATGGCGCTGGCGCGGAGGCGGACGGGGGCGATTAATTTGTTCTGCGTGGTGATCGATGAAAGCCTCCATACGCACAGTGCCTATATCGAACATGTTGCTGCCCGACACGCTGGGAGCACGGCCACTCGCCTCGGAAGTGCGTCGACTAATACTGCTGCGGCGGCTTCCAATCCCCGGCGGTGGGGGCTGCATGGCGGGGAAGTGGAGGTCTGGGGAGCCAGCTGTGGTGCCGCTGTGTGAAGAGGGCATCGTGCCGGCGCTGGAGAAGCTGCGGAGAGCGTGAAGGGCCGGGGCCCGGGGTGCGGTGTTACTGCGTTTGCGGTTGTGAGATGAGAAACGGGGCACATGTGGTGCGTCGGCTGCTAAATCGATACTGCCACCTGGGAGTTCTGGGACTGGGGCTGGAGCGCCGGCGCTGTTGAAGGAGCGCTTGCCCTTTGGCATTGGGCGGGGACGGCCTTTTGCGACACGGATGGAGTCGCGAATTGGGTTTCGACGGTGGAAGGCGTGGGGTAGGGTTGGGGATTCTTCTTGGGGGACTGGAGGTAGGGCTGCAAGTTCTTGTAGGCCCATTGAGGAATGGCTGAGGAAGGATAGGGCCGTTAGCCAGACGTAGTGGCGTTCGACGGTTAGCGCTGTGAATTTCAGAGCGCGCTGTGGTGTCAGCACCAGGATGGAACGGTTAAATGGGATCGAAGGGTCGGCGCCTTTGGGTAGGGGGTTGTCGTCTTTGACGTCCAGGACGGATTGAATGGTGACTATAACGAAGGAAAATTATCCGTTAGCTGCTACTCGAACCAAGTCAAATGAGTTCCTTGAAGACTAACACTTCCGACCACTCTTGCCGAGCAATGCAGGCCCACTGGTAGGCTGTTTACTACTCCACATAATGGAGCCTTCGTAAGGGGCGAGCCAAACCCATCGCTTATGTCGCACACCACTGTTCGTGATATTTGCCGACACATCGTCGGGGTTCTTGCCCTCCCAAATCTCCTTGGACTCGCCCATCCCGAATGATTTGCGTCGACGGACGTACTTAAACATCCACTCGCCAACCATGGTTTGAGCAATGGCATCGACGACACTAGTCGGCTGCACGCCGCCGGTAGAATCCTTTCTTTCACGTTGTTCACCATTCCAAGTTTGAGACGGAGTCGTACGATGCGAGGCGCGTTTCGGGGCCCCGTACCGCTCACGAGGTGCTGTGATCTCATCACACGGCATCGGCGGTGGTCGGTATGGTCGGTATGTGGGACTTTCTGGGGAAAAGGTCGAAATGGATCGTGACGGAGAAGAACGAGTTTCTGGTCCCTCGGTAAGTTCCGATTGTGATGTTGCTGCAGCAGATCGCACTCGGCGGAGGGTTGGGCGCCGGACGACGGGTTGCCGACCGCGGTCTGAGAACTGTCTGCCGGCTGAGCGAGTAGGACTTGGGGGCCCGTCGCTGCCGTTGAGCGGGAGTTTGCGTGAGCTTAGACGCATGGGCACGGGGAACGGTGGTGCAATACTTGAGCCTGCACTGCCGCTCTCGAGACTTGGTTCGCTGGGACTGCGGGCACGGGGCTTCTGGTGTGTAGCAGTTCCACTGGAGATTATGGCCATTTTGCGCATGCCGGGCTGGCGAATACTCGAGGAGGCCGTGCCAGACCGTTGGGAGGCTCGAGAACGGCCAATATCGGGTGGCCTTGACTCGGGAGAGGACAGCTGCTCGGCAACTTCGGGAAGAGCCATGTCGTCCAAACTAGGTCTTGATTTTGAAGTGATGAGTTTGCCACGGCTGACAGTGTATGCAGCAAATGGACGGTTGAGGAGCTCATCGTCCGTGAAGACATCACGTTCGCCGTGAGAACCTTCATCGTCGCTGTTGTGTTCAAAACCGGCGAAGAGACTGCTAGACCGTAGCGGTCGTCGAATATTGGATAAGGCATCGTCTGAGAGTGGACCATTGTCGTTGTTACCGGGGTAGGCTTGCACATGATCTGGGCCGGGTGCTCTAGGAGGCTTCACGGGACGATCTATCGGGTGATCTGTTATTAGACGCCTCTGACGCTTTTCGGACCGTGGCGGAAGCGGGGGCGCAGTGTAAGACTCAAGGCTAGGTTCCTGAAGTTCAGGGCGAGGTAGGACATCTTGAATAGCAGAAGGAAGAAGACTGGCGGGAAGTTTGACAGAGCGTTGATCGATACGGATCTCCTCGGTTTGGATGGCGACGGATCGACAATCAACAATTGCCCGGAAGTTGGCCTGGCAAGCGATATTCTTGGTTTGCGGTGGAAGAACGACACTGTTCCGAGGTGAGGATGGCTCTGAGCCTGGTGGATGGATGGCGATCATCGGAATGTCCATCTTGGATGGGACATTATTCGGCGACAAACTGATACGATTCTCGCTTTGGACATCTGTTTCCGGAAGGACATCAGTCTGGGTGGAGGTCGATGTCATTTGCACCCGCTCTAGTGTTGATTTAACAGGCTGAGGCGGCTCAGTCACATTGGGTGCCCATGAAGGACTTGGGAGTTCCTCCACTGTTTGGCAAGATGTAGAAACCATCAGAGGTGCAAAGGGGATCGTGACGTCGTCCTTTGTTTCAGGTATGTTTGCGTTGTCGTCTTCATTCTCGGGTTCTGAAGCCATTTTCCTGGACTCGGGACCAATGTCTACAACCTTCGCTTCTATCGTAGGCGACGGAGGAGGTGAGTACTGGATGCCGATATCGTGGTATTCGACCGCCGAGTCAAGTTTCACCGAGCTAGCAAACCCGAGATCCCGGGCACGGAACTCCATGGCAGTGGGTGAGTGTGAGTCTGAACTCTGAAGGGACAGACCCAGGATCCTCCTGGCCTTGGAAGAAATACTATGCGACCCCTGTGAGTGAACCGACATTGGTCGTTCTTCGGGGAGCGCCTCCGGAGAGACGGGGAGGTCATCATCGGATGGACCAAACTCATCCTCTTCGTCAAAGTCGAGTTCCTCCGCCAGGTTCAGGCCTGAACCATTCTTGGCGCCAGGCGCAGCGCTCATAACCGAGTACCGCATGCTATGGAATATGACGGCCTCTTCACCTTCTTCCGAGCTTACGCTGGTCACGCTCGTGCGTCGGCGGCCTAGGCTACTGGATGCCACGCTGGCCGAGTCGCTCTCTTTATTCTTGTCATGATCAGCATTCTCACTCGGCTGTGATGAGTGGTTAGTCGCCACTTCCTGGGCGGCTGCGACCTCGTTCAAAACGGTCTTCAGGCGGCCCTCCACTACGTGAACCTTGCGTTCCAGGGCTCGGCGCTCATCCGCCCAGGACTCTTGGTCGCGACTCCAAAGTAATTGGGTTCGTTCGAGGTCCTCTTCCCGACCTCGAGCTTTTTTCTGTGCTTGCTCGAGCTTCTTACGAACATCGCCGATATTTTCGACCGCTTCATCGCGCTCCCGAGCTAGCTCGGTCATTGCAGATGACGTCCCACCTTCCAGGAGTTGGATTTGGTGTTTCAACGAACGTCCTTCCCAGGTTGCCTGGGAGAGATTGGCGGTCAATGTTTCATTTTCCGTCCTTGATTGGTCCAAGCTGTCTTCCAATACATCAATTGACTTGGTTTTGTTCTCTATCTCCCGCCGCAGCGAGAGAATCTCCGAAACTAGAGATGCATGGAGAGTAGGTGTGATTCTGCGCGGATCGAAAGGTGACAAAGTATCCTCGATGATATCATCTTCGTCTGTTTGTCCATCGGGGGAGAACGCGGGCGTTGGGAGACTAGGTGGAGGGGAAGATGGTGGGGAAGAATCTCGCCGGCGCAAAGACGGTCTCGATCTGGATCTGAAGGATGGTGCCGGAGACGGATGGGCCATGGAGGCTGGAGACTGTAAATCGGCCATCTCTCTTTGCGCATGTGCCGGATAAAAAGCTTCAGTCCATCAAACCATCACCGGGGTCCTCTGCTCGTTGGACTAGCCAGAGCACGTCACGCACTGGATCCCATCAAAAGACTACCGTCCACCATCTGACAATTAACTGTTTGAAGTGCTGATTTTCGGAGACAGATTTCACCTGCAATCGACTGGTGGAACGCGGGATGAAGGGTGGTTATTCAAAATGGAACTTGGAACGGAGAGGTCAGCCACAGTTACAAAGATGTGTGGGCTGCACGTTTAGGGGCCGAGATTTGGACATGCAGTGAGACCCTCGACTTACAAAGTACTCCGTATAGTGAACAGATCCCGTTTTAGCTTAAGAGACAAGATGTCAACCCGGGAGGTATAGCCGATCCCGGGAGGGAAAATTGATCAGTCCGAGGGGCTGATCAGGATTAGAGACTTGAGATCTTTACGCAATGATCTGAGAGCTTAGACCTATATGGAAAAGACCTTGGGGGAACTCAGATCAGCCTTGCGGCATATCGGAAATACTGGACGCGAGGAGAATTGGATTGGCGCAAAAAAAAAAAAAAAGAAAGAAAAAAGGCCCAGGGGTGTTCGTTAGGGGGAGACATGGGGAAAGAAAAGAATCCACCCGATTAGCCAGAGGATTAAGACTCCACTGCAGCTGCCACTAAAGCATAGCTATAAATGGCTGTCGAGATATAGTACGTATTGTACTCCGTATATCTCCAAGACCCTGGAGATGCTGATTATTCCAGAACAAAGAAAGAAAGAAAGAAAGGTAAAAAAGAAAACCGATGCAATGCAGAGAGTCGGAAAGCTGAAAAAGGAAAATGAGTTTAATATCTCATATATCAATTGCCTGGGGTAGTTGGTGACAAAAAAATCCACGCCTTCGAAGCTCAAGGGAAGATCACCCCTATTCTTTTGATGAGTGCAAGGCAAGTTAAAAAAAAAAAGTGCAATGACCAATAGTGTCGATTCCGAAGACACTAAAATAGTGATTGTTAGCGTGTTTGAGAATATAATTAAATGGCCAACCTGTCGCTTGTTTGGGCGACGATCGCCGTAAATAATTTCGCATGAGAGGCTTGTTGGTCTGGTTTCAGAATCTGCAGGGTGCATGTTGCGTATTGCATGTTGTTATATTTGACGCCTCTTTGTGCCCAGGGAGACAAATAGATCAAATCATCGGATATTGCGGATCAGGGGTAAAAATGGGTAAAAACAGACCCATTCAAGGTCCCCACCGAGAGAGCTTCGAATCCACACCGAGATGAACATCCCACATGTAAAAATCCGGTAAGTACTTGGGAAAGGCCTCGAGATTGGAGTTCTCATCTGTCGCAAGTGCCGTATAGTTGGTGGCGCACAATCAATGATTGGCAATGAATGCTTTATTCTCGTATCCGGAGTGTCTAGACTCTGCTATCCCCCTAATTTAGAGGGAATATCGGACTAACAACGGGGATGAGCAAGGAATCTCGGCGAACCATTGCCAGCCATTTGCCCCCACCTCAGGGGGACACGCGGTACTCCGTGCTCTGTACTTTTGACTTGGCCGTTGACAGGTCGACAATTCATATTTGGTTCTTTTTTGTTTCTCCGCTAGCTAACCGGCCCTTGCATTTTTGTAAAGAGGCGCAGGTGACACGGGTTGCGTTCAAAGTACCGAGTACGGAGAGTTAACATTTTGAGGAAGTTGAGAGGCGGCAAAGAATTGGCAGAATGTTTGAATTCCACCGTGGTCACTCATATGTTTCGCAAGTTTCCAAGCAAAACACTAGCTGTTCCCTTTCTCTTTTCAAGTTATCCAGTGAGATCTGGAAATCTTTTAACGTATTTCACATGCTGCGCACATATTGGACTGCGCGAAGTATACTAACCGGTCCCGGGGCCTCGGAACATTGACTAAGCATATTTGCGGGTTTTGATATATGAAGTCGATTTCATCCTGACCTATATCTAGCTGGGATCTCAACTTTGTGAATCCTTCGGAAACCGACATAACCTCCAAAGTGCGGGGAAATAGATCATCTCCATCTCCAACTAAACCACAATGTCGACAGACCACCCACCCCAGATGTTATTTTTTGATGTATTCGGCACAGTAGTGTCATGGCGTGTATGCGTTACGGAAGAGCTGAGCGCAGCCGCCCTGTATACTGTGAACTATCGCAAGGACCTCATAGCCGACCTTCAGGACCGCGCTGCAGCCATGACCTGGGACAACTGGCTAGCATTGGTTGCAGAATGGCGGGAGTCCTACAATAAATTTACCAGTACATTTGATCCATCCAAAGAGTTTGTGTCAGTCGATCAGCACCACTACAATGCCCTTCAGGACCTCTTGCGGCAGCGTGGTCTGGACGGCCTGTTTACGGACGAGAAGTTGTGGGAACTATCTTTCGCCTGGCACCGGCTCAACCCGTGGCCGGATAGTGCCCGGGGTCTTGAGTGGTTGAACCGTCGGTTCGCCACTTCTACTCTGTCAAATGGGAATGTCTCTTTACTACAGGATCTCCAGCGACATGGATCAATGCCTTTCACGCATCTCGTTAGTGCGGAGAATTTCAAGGCTTACAAGCCTTCTCCGCTGGTTTATAAGGGTGCTGCCAAGATGTTTGGACTGGAGCCAGGCCAGTGCGGACTGGTTGCGGCGCATCTCGAGGATTTGAAGGCCGCCAAGAGCTGTGGATTTCAGACCATCTATGTTGAGCGTGAGCAGGAGGAAGAGTGGTCAAAGGAACAGGCTGCACAGGCTAAGACAGAGGACTGGGTGGATATGTGGGTTGATCTTGAGTCTGATGGCTTCCGAGAGGTGGCTAGGCGATTCGGGATTGAGTAAGAACGGTCTGCCCTCTATAGTTAATGGTTAGACCCCAGAAGAATGGGTTGAGACGCGTTCCGGTGGATAATGTGTACATTTGGACAATTTTAACGAACAGATTGTAACATCATGGATCCATTTAGAGCTTCTAACGTATCTTTACCTTCTCCCATGGCCTCCATTGCGAGTTTCCCAACATTAAGCCCAAAGGATGTTTAATCTTCGCCACCCAGAAGCTGGAGATGGGATGGGTTCTGGATTTTCATTGGCGATGTGAAGGAATTCACGGATTGGAATTTCTTCCAATGGAACAACCCGGGTCTTTCGCCAAAATTTGTACCCAAAATATAAGACAAATATAAGAGGAATGTTAAAGTATGACGATACAAAGGTTTGAGGGCTCCAGTTACCCTCGATAAAAACGTAGAATCCGCCAGTAAGTAGAATGACACTGAACGAAACCAGAGCAATCCATGCTGCGTAAGGTTGAAAGGGACTTTTCCAGGGAAGCTCAGTCCGGTTGATCTTTTGCTTCTTACACCCATAAAAGAACCTCAAGTAGATCACCTCTATATTGATCCAATGCACTAATGAGGCAGCTGAGACCAGTTGCTGGAGCCAATCAAACACAAGAGAAGCTGCGGATGATAGCGTCATATATCCCAAGGCAAGAAAAGACCCCACTGCGAAAACTGATATCCAGGGAACCCCGAAACGATTGATGCGCGTGAATAATCTTGGGGCATGTCCCTCTTGAGCAAGACCATATAGCGTTCTGGTTCCAACGAGCATTGCTATCTTTGGGTTAGCAGAAGTACAGTTGTCGATAGAAAACCCCGACTCACCAGAGTTACCAGCGCTCCATGCACTTGTGACAACGACAGCATTAATGATCGAAGGGACCACTTTGATCCCGACATTAGTGGCAGCTATCGCAAATGGAGACGCTCCAGCATCCCCAGAATTTGACATCAAGCCCGTATCGTTGGAGGGAACAATTAGGCCCATCATGAAAATGGTGATCAGATAAAATATCATGATTCTCCAGAACACACGTTTGGCGGCCTTGGGGATGTTATGGCGAGGATTCTGCGTCTCGGCTGCTGCAACAGATATGTTTTCGACGTTAGAAAATGCATAAGCTGCACTGCTCAGAACACGCCAAAACCCGAGGAACCGTCCCCATGAGGAATCGATACCAAGAAACTGCACAAAGGGTCCAGGGTCTCGCCAAAATCGAAATCCCATGGGATAACCCCGTGGGCCTGCGCCAGATGTGATGCAGATACTCTATACGAAAGGCAGTCAGAAACCAACCGGAAAGATTCTTTGCGCGAGATCTGCTCACCAAGATATTCACACCGACAATTAGAGCAATCTTTAACATTGCAAAAACAAACTCCAGCTCGCCGTAAATGCTGACCAATAGCATGTTGCTAATAACCAGCAGCGCGCCCAGGGCGCTAATCCATATGGCGTGATTAATATGAGACCAAAAGTCAATAATGACAGCACAAGCCACCATCTCAGCCGGTAGCAGAATAGCATTGGCATAAACACTATTCCAACCTTGCGCAAACGCCAACGCAGGGTCAACGAACCATTCTGCGTGTCGTATGATACCACCGGAAAGAGGTGCCAGAGCACTAAGCTCAGCTACGGAAAAAACCACGCAGCAGATGAGCATGCCTACAATGCCATACGCGAGCAACATGCTTAGTGGCCCACCCCTTGCTAGGGATTTTCCAGTCGCTAGAAAGAGGCCAGTACCAATCGTTCCAGCCAGGGCTATCATCTGAATGTGACGTTGGTTCAGCCCTCGTCTTATTTGAACAAGCTCGGAGATGACTGCCTGCGTTTTGGCGTTGTCTTGGCCCGCGATGGTACGCTTGAGGATAGGTCTGGCCTCATTTTCTCGTGTGGTGATCTCTTCGTTTTGCTCGGGGTCGTGGGCATGACTGGTCATTGTAAATGATCAGATGGGGCTAGATAAGAGACAATTAGAATATCAAACCGAGATATTTCCCCAGGCATGTGCCAGGTTAAGATCTTATATGCTCGATATCTGAAGGACAGAATCGAAAAGAGGATGTCTCTTATTGGTTGTGAGGTGCATAATCTCCTATCGAACTGAAACCCCCGCACCTCTCAATCACATCTCTCTATCTAGTGTTATGACAAGATGATATATTCACTCTACATGTAAAGTGATATTCAACCCTGTTTTGGTTTGATCTTGCCAGATGACCTCGGCAATTATCCCAAGGGAGAATTTGAATGGGTGATGTATACCAGGTGCTTTACCACTCATTCCAGCCTTTTTTACCACTCTCAAATGTCTTGAACTCATAATCTCTGCCTCTTATTGTGATACGGGGAGAATATATCTGTTCATAGTACGTTTGGTGCTCTCGGGCATAAACTTTTACCAGAAGCACACCTATAAAGCTGTCACCTTTCTACTAATGAAGTAGGAGTTCGAGAATATCACTGGATATTAGCTGTTCTACCGAAAGGAAATGACAGGCTCATCGGAAGCGTCACAGGACAGGCTGGCTTGTGTGGTGATAATACCCCAAGTCATAGAGTCATTAGAGTCAACGAGCTGTGACAGAGAAGTCTTATCTGCATCACACTTAATGTAAGGTAGCCCCGAGGAAGACAGTCTAGGCTCTCGAGTCAGAAAATCACGTCAAGTTTCGCTCTTGCCTTGCGGCTGTCTGACCTGAGGTAGTGGCTTAATCCTCAATCGCGTTCGATTTTGTTTTCTTTTCACACCCTCAACAGCACATGGCCATCGCATAGCCATCCCTGCATTGCCAAATCATCAGGTTTGCACTGCGAGACCAGGTACGTATATCATCCCATCTACCCGGTTAATTCGATCATTACCGGGTGGCCTCAATGTCGCGCTTTAAACGTTGAAAACCTCCCCAGAGCGCATCAGAGCCGAGTTGCCAACGAAATATCTTGTTTCAGGCAGGATGGCCTCCAAGCCTCAGGACCAGCTCCCTACAAATTCTTGGATCACTGGCGACGGCAGCCCGCTCCGGGGATTCTACTGGATGAGAGCCGACCCCAAAGTACAACCTAACTACTGGGTGTAAGATATTTTCCCCCCGAGTCTCTCGATTCATATTCACTCACGCATAAACTCCGCAGCCAATGCAAGAAAGTGTGTGAATGTCGACAGCACTTCTCAGCCCAGTGGCCGGTTGACCATGTGGTGATTGTGAGTACTTTAAAATCAAGCTACCCCAAGAGGTAATACTTCAAGACATGACTAACTCTGATTGGTCTTCCAAAGCATATCCCTGCATGCGCCTTCAGGTGCCCATATTGCACAGCTCTCGATAACAAGGAGAAATACCAGCGACCTTGCCCGGGACGGGTCATAAGACATATTTCGGCAGCACATATCGTGAGTACACCAACATACCTACCTAGCCTGGTAGCCTCGGAACGACGCTCATATCATTTAGAGAAAGCAAAAAGACTTCTATGTGGGACTGCAGATTTCCTGTAAGTGTACCCCCAAACCGAAAGAAATGCACATACTGACCTCTGCTGTGTTTATTGTCAGGGTCCTCCTGGCCCGATGCCGTTTCGTCTCACAGTCGAGAGGATGTCCGCCCCTGATCCCCCGGCTGCAGTGTACACAAAAGCGGTTCACCGTAACTATCTCGTGAGCCGATCCAAAGGAAAGATATGAGCAATGAAAATTTGAACGTCAAATCCGGCCCAGAGCCTAGACCTCGATAGTAGGACTTATTTCTATTCAAAATGAATGAGGTACTATGACATATGCGAGCGTGCATCCCTAAGCGTCTCCACTCCGTTGCTAGCCGGGTTTCTCTATTGCATCCCCCGGCAACAGAGGACCGGATCAGTGATTGTGTAATAAACTATCGTGCCAAGCGAGGTGGAATTATGAACGCTGCGACGCCTGTAATCGGGGTTTCATCGTTGGTAATGCTTCCAAGTATACCTGTGTAATTGTGATCATGAGACCAGTACCACTGCAAGTCCTCTTCAAACAGGGAGCGGAATAGAAACACGCGAATAGTGTTGATTAACTTCTCGGACACCCATCCAAACCCCACCCAGCTGAAATTTTTAAAGAAGGACTCGATAACAGCCAGAACGAAGCATATGAAAACCAAAGACATCACATCAAGACCGGGATACGGTATCTTTCCTGAAGGCAGAAAGACGATGTGCAGTTGGTTCTCCCTTCAGAGCAGCGCCCATGAGAATTTCCTTCTCGCCCCTGGAGTCGATGAAAGTTGCGGCTTTGTCGTGGATCAATATCTTAGGATCTTTAATTAGAGCTTGTGCGACCACCATTTGCCGCTTTTGATCGCCCAAAAATGTTCTATTCGAACCAACGATAGTACCGAGCGCCCTTCAAAGAGCTGGTCGATAACCTGTGCGACATCTGCGGGAGCTGTTTAGTAGTCCGGAAAGCTTTCAGTGTCATCTTGGCTACCATGGATGAAAGTTGCTACTTCACGAATCCGAGATCCAACTAGCACTGAGCGAAGGTGCTCGTATTTTGGGGGCGACCGAATTGGGCAGACTGTGGGCGGTGTCCTGTTGTTTCATGATATATCCCAAGTTAAAAGTTATCTAAAATGCCTCTTGGCCCTTTTTTTTTCGTTCTGCTTCGCATTGGGTAAGATTTGACGCAGGGATGATCAACTTGACGGAAGTATGAAAGTCAAATTCCGATGTCGGGAAATGGTAATATAATACCAATGGTACACGCTAGTAATATATATATATATAAGCCCTAACTCCCATATTACCGCTGTTCGCGAAGCCGGTATCGGAATAAGTCCCTCGCAGCTCCTTATCTGATGGATGGTCTCTTATCTGATCTGACGGACATTGTCAAATCTGCACCGGGCACCCGCACCTGCAGCACCCCAACATCTCATAATGCAAATCAAGCTCCTCACCTCACTGGCCCAGGGACAGCCCGGTGTGCTACACCGCTGCGTACACCATCCACCTCCGCAGCCAAGCCATTCACACCGCTAACGCCACCTCACAGACCGAAAATCTCGTCGCCTTCGAATACACCCGTAGCCATGTACCCAAACCACACACACTCGTCTTCGTCGGCGGGCTAGGTGACAGCCTCGGTTCAGTTGACTATCTAAACGACGTAGTCCGCGCGCTAGACCCATCCCAATGGAGTGTATTCTCGCTAATCCTATCCTGCGCCGGCGGAGGGTGGGGCATGGGACGACTGGGCAAAGACATCGACGAGCTATCGCAATGCGTCTCATACGTCCGAAAATACAAGGAGCCACAGTTTGGTGCCGGAAAAGTGGTCATCATGGGCCATTCGACGGGCAGCCAGGACGTGATGCACTATATCAACTGTCCAAACCCACGGCCGGCACACCCTGTCTTTGACCGCCATTGGAAGCCGATTGTGCGGGTACCAGTTGACGGGGCTATTATGCAAGCGCCTGTTTCTGACCGCGAGGGCATACTGTGGGTTGTGAAGTGTGGCACTGAGCGTGATAGCCCGGCCAAGATGCGCGCGATATACAATAAGGCTGTTGCTGATGCGCGGCGGGCGATGTATGAGGATCACAATCTTGTCGATACGATTGTGCCGTTGTCTGTCACGTCGCGGATTGGGTATCCGCCCTCTGCGCCGGTTAGCAGTCGGCGATTCTTGAGTCTGGTTAGCCCAGATAGTCCAGAAAATCCGTCTGAGGATGATTTGTTTAGTTCTGATTTGAGTGATGAGCAGTTCCGTGGGACATTCGGAATGATTCGGGAGAGGGGTTTGCTGAAGCAGAAGGTGCTGGTGCTGTACTCTGGGAGGGATCAGTCGGTGCCGCCGTGGGTTAATAAGGAGGCTCTCTTGAAACGGTGGCAGATTGCTGTTGACGGGAGTGGGCGACAGATCTGGGATTCAAGGAGCATGGTTATTCCTAATGCATCGCATGCGCTGAGTGATAGCGATCAAGCGGAGCCGCGGCGGATTTTGGTGGAGAGGGTGACGGCTTATTTGAATGATATCCAGCGAGGGTGATCTCTGCTAACTCAATGGGATTATATGTTGTTTCGGATGTCAAAAAATCTTGTTTATAGCGCCGCGTGTTCAATATAGTACATATGTACAAACTGAACAATATCTATGGTCTTGTTGGGTGGCACTGGCATGGCAACTTTGGAAATCTCCCACTGGGAGTTCTTCGTTATAGCGTCACTCCAACACCGACATCATCTCTGAATATGCAGCTTTTTCTTGGTATTCAATGAGAATAAAGCAGATACCGCCGCCCGTCATATCCGGTCGTGGGTTAAAAGAACTATAGAGGTAGAGCTTTGAACGTTACAATCTACAAATGTATATATTAGATTACACGCTGCCTGAAGCCCACTCATTGGTACTCCGTACATGTAGCATAGATTGATCGGCGGTATGGGCTTCGAGGTCAAGGGCTATACTCTAGGCTAATTACACTCCCAGCCGTGTCACAGATAGATTGCCCTGCCCGAAGCCATATCGATCTCTGTAGATCCCATAGAATGGCAGCCCCTATTGCAGCTTGAATCTAAGTGATATGAACTTGCTCTTCTAAAAAAGAAAACTAGTACTATTGAGGGTCTAGTGCAAACCTAAAGACTAGGGCCATAACGTTGCAGTGATGCTAGATCATGCTTGCAGCTTAAGCATTTTGGCCACATGGCATCCCCCTTTCTCCACAAATCATATATCTATTACATATTGAGCTTTGACACGTCCACGCATTGAACTAGTCCCAGTGTTGATTCAATAGTGTAACGGGAGAGTCCCATTATTTCGACGCTTTAGAACATCGGGGATATTTCGGGTGCTTAGCACATTGAGATCGACATCTACTTCTACAAGATGTGATCCTTACAAGGTACGGGATATACCCGGATCCCTTCAAGCAGTATCCGACGGATCAATAATGAAGATCCCTCATGCCAAGATCGAGCTATAAGGAATAATTTTAAGAAATATTACATCCCGTTTCCAAGGGCCAATCTGCTGGGAACCGGTCGATCGCAAGGAGCCCGACACACGATGGATGCATCCACAAACGGTAACGGATTCACGGGGCCTGAACAAGAGCCGTTGCACCATGCACATCAGTATAAGGCAGGTGCATATCGAATTCCGCCACCGGTAACCCGTAGTCGATACGAAATCCTAGACCAGGGTGTTTAATTCATTCTCCATATAACGGCCAAGCGGGAGGAGCCGTCAGCCAATCAACCTGTGCCGTTGCAATCAAATACACGGTCACTATTGGTGCAGAGCTCCCCCTTTTAGTATTCCTAGCAACGTTGGGCCGGACCTTTCCGTGAGAACGGGATGGAGAGATAAAGAGTTCTAGGACCCTCAACGATTCCCTTTCGATGATTGCTATGAAGTTCAATCTGCTGGGGGACAAAGATGCTTGAATATGCATTGTATTAGGGGGTGAAAGTTTACAGAGTCTGATCAAAAAAGAAAAAAAAATATCCGTCGCGGCCCGGGTTAAACCAAATTAGACAAAATAGTTTCCCCGATATCACCCTGGCCCGCGGCCACAGAACTGGGACGGGAAACGGAGACATCCCGGACCCTATTGGGTTTGATGCCCAACCAGTTACCTACTATGGAAATTGACCGACTGCTATGAAGGAAAAAAAAAAACCAAAAAAAAAAACGGGCCAAACAAATTAAAAGAAGTGGGAAAAAAAAAAGGAGCTACAGAGTACATACCCACCTTCCGAACTTCCTTCCGTTGTCCAGCTTTGTAGCTAGCCTTAGGATGATCTATGTATGGGGATTTTGACGTGCCGTTCCGTGAACATTTGACCCCAAGGGATAACATTTACCGGTTCTATACAGGCTATATGAACATGAACCTATCGCCTAGCTAGGTATTAGGTATGCCGGAAGAGAAGCAGAGGGGGAAAATGCAAGGGTATAACGTGATAGTGACAGCCAATCTAAACTGGCCAAGACTCCTAAACTAGTTTGAGGTTGGCGTTGAACCTTTCGATGTTCCGGAATCCCAAATCCAGATGATTTGGATCGCATTTGACCTACGCTATTCGGATAGCGTCTCCCAGGGCCGTGGAGGGAGACTTTATAACTCCACTATACCTAAGTAGGTATGTTGTCGGAAGAGTACGTTGGTAGTACCACCGAGTCTATAAAACAAAACAAAACGCATTAATTTAATCTCCATTACATTACATTCCAATTGCAGAACTTTAACAGAACATATATATGTATATATGTATATTATATATATGGAGTCTAGAGGCTGATAGGACAAGCGTGAAACCATAGATGTTTCCCACGTGGACTGGGGTACATAGCCTTAATTTGAGAATGAATTATAAAGAACAGGTTCTCGGTTAAACTAATTTAAGAAGAACATTAACAAGAGCTTCCTCTCCAAGGAAATGAGCTTCAGCCAAGTGTCCGGGATTATCCACTGTGCCCTGTGCGTTTCTCCTTTTTACAGTGGAGCTTCGGGACCTGGACATTTCTTTTCCTTTCACTTTTTTTTCAAAGGCTTTAGAGAATTTGATTATATATGAAGATAAAGGACATAATGGCATAGGGGTAGGTACAGCCTAAGAAAATTAGCATAAAATGTGGGTAAAAGAAAAATGTATGACTTCATGGAGCTGTCACTGAAAGACCATATGAAATCCCTTTTTTGCCTTAAGAGCTTTAGCATTTGATTATATCTTTTTTTTTCCCACCCGAAACCGTCTCAGAGGGGGAAAATAGTAAAAGTTCTCTTTGATTCTATATATCTTCTCTATAGTCTATAATTTCTCTATAATTTCTCTATAATTTTCTCTTTTTGAACCCCTCTCTCCACTTCGTTCCAGCCCCCCCCCCCAGTCTTCGCACAATCCCCCCTCCCAAACCTCTATCTTTTCCCTTCTCTTTGCTTTTCCCTTACCTTTTTTTTTTTTTTTTGCGTTGAAAACAATTGGGGTGAATCGCGTTTCTTTCTTTTTCCCCCCCCCGCCTGGAACGTGGGCTACTTCACCCTTTCCCCTCCTTGCGCTTCGACCTTCTCCCTCTCTTTCCCCTGAAATAATTAGTATGTCTCTTTCAAGCTATATACTATAAAGATGCTAACTTCTCAAAGTTGATTTCTCTCGATTCTCAATTCCGGTCGCCATGGCTGGAAAAATGACGTTGTACAAGCTGGTGGTGTTGGGAGATGGAGGTGTTGGAAAGACCGCCCTTACCATTCAGGTTGGTTTGACCTCCCTTGACGCAGAAAAATACCCACTAAACCGGTGCATCTAGTTATGCCTTAATCACTTTGTCGAAACATACGATCCAACCATCGAGGATTCATATCGCAAACAAGTCGTGATCGATCAACAGTCGTGTATGCTCGAAGTGCTGGACACAGCGGGTCAGGAAGAATATACCGCACTACGAGACCAGTGGATCCGGGATGGTGAGGGGTTCGTATTGGTGTACAGCATCACGTCGCGCGCCTCCTTCTCCCGCATCACCAAATTTTACAACCAAATTAAGATGGTCAAGGAATCGTCAAGCTCCGGTTCGCCTTCCGGCCCCAGCTACTTGAACTCGCCCATGAGCGCATCGGCGGGTCCCGCAATGCCCGTCCCCGTCATGCTAGTCGGCAATAAGAGCGACAAGGCCGTGGAGCGCGCAGTCTCAGCACAGGAAGGTCAAGCATTGGCCAAGGAGCTGGGATGTGAATTTGTCGAAGCCTCCGCCAAGAACTGCATCAACGTGGAGAAGGCCTTTTACGACGTTGTCCGCATGCTGCGCCAGCAACGACAACAGGCGGCAGGGGGTCGTGGCGCAGACCGTCGTCCGACAGGTTTTGGATCCGGTCACCGCGATCGCGACGCGGGCCCCGAATATCCTAAGACTTTCCGACCTGACCGGACTCGACATCGCAGTCGGCTCCAGTGTACACTCTTGTGATCGGCCGGGTCCGTCCGGGAGTTGGATTTGTTGCTCACTGAAATAATGGCTTCCTTTTTTTCTCTCTTCCTCTCTTTTGGTCCCGGGTGCATCTGGAGGGTTCTGTCTTTTGGTTTACCTCGTTCGGCGTCGGTGGTCCCTGCCATGCTACATCTTACATCTTTTATGGTCGCATTCTAAAGACCTTGAGAACTGGCATGGGGATTGAGGCCAGTGTCTGCAAGCCTTTGCAGGTTTCTTTCTTTCTTTTTTGTTTCCCCCCCCTCCCCCTTTGCTTTGATTTTGCTTTTTGGGAATGCGCCGAGGCATGCAGATTGGCTGTCTAGATTTCCCCTCGCCTTACTCTTTTGTTTTTTTCCTTGACGATAGTCTCTTCGATCTCTGCTTGATAAGTTGCGATCGGAATCTTTTCGGACACGTCTCGAAGTCCGAAAACCCAAAAATTCCCAGACGAAGCCAGAAGATCGCAGTCGCGCATTAGCAGGCATTTCGATATGATACCCTACGACTGAGCTTTTATTTGATTCATTTTTCAGCCATTTATGCAATATAGACAATAAAGGGTTTTTTTTTCAATGTTCGAACAAGTGTGCCTACACACAAGTATAGGTTCTGCATTCTGGCTCCGGAATAAAAGTGCGGGGGAAAAGCACGGACTCGCACTCCCCACAAAAGGCCAAGGGTCTTAGCTTCTCTCATTATTGAGACCTCGGGTAGAAGCGTATTGGGATTCTTTGTCTCACCTCTTCAACTTTGCCACTTCTATTACCTTCGACATGTCCCCGCACCCCCAACAGACCACCCACTCACATTCCCTTCACGATCCAGAAACATTCTGGTCTTATCACGCGGCCAGACTCCACTGGCACCGCAAGCCTTCACGTGCCCTAACTCGGCAGACAAAATCCCTAAACGGAACCGAGCATGAGCACTGGTCGTGGTTTGCCGACGGTGAGATCTCCACAACCTACAATTGTGTCGACCGACATGTGCTCGCAGGTCATGGAGACAACGTTGCAATTGTTTGGGAATCACCAGTTACCGGTGTAA
This sequence comes from Penicillium robsamsonii, assembly GCF_028829455.1. Taxonomy (NCBI): domain Eukaryota; kingdom Fungi; phylum Ascomycota; class Eurotiomycetes; order Eurotiales; family Aspergillaceae; genus Penicillium; species Penicillium robsamsonii. Next base: position 5,398,978 of record NW_026643221.1, read on the forward strand.
CGGAGAAGTATACCTATGCCTGTCTACTTGATGAGGTTGAGGTCCTTGCTGGTGTATTGAGGGAGGAAGGGGTACAGAAGGGCGATGTTGTTATTATTTACAGTATGCAAATCACCACCATTGGGGAATTAAAAACTGGCGCCCCAAACTGACCACACATCGCATCTAGTGCCAATGATCCCCGCGGCCTTAATCGCCGCGTTAGCAATAGCCCGCTTAGGTGCAGTCCACGCCGCTGTCTTCGGTGGTTTCGCCCCGCAAGCTCTAGCACAGCGTATCGAGGCCGCGCGCCCGAGAGCTATAATGACAGCGTCATGTGGAATAGAGGGATCCAAGGGGCCCATTTCTTACCGACCGCTCGTTGAGGGCGCTGTCAAGGCAAGCAGCTTCAAGCCGAGCAGGATCATTGTCTGGCAGCGTGACCAACTGCGTTGGAATCAGCCCGATAAGCGTGGTGGACAGCGTAACTGGCAGAGGCTCGTTAAGAGTGCACAGTTCCGTGGGGTTAAGGCTGGACCTGTTCCCGTCAAGAGTACGGACGCGCTTTATATTATTTACACAAGTGGTGAGTAGGTCTCAGAACCAAATCTGGTTCCTGATAGACCTTGTTCTGTTCATGCTTATATTTTCCCACAGGAACAACCGGCCTCCCCAAAGGTGTCCTCCGCGAAGCAGGTGGACACGCCGTGGGTCTGGAACTCTCGATAAAATCCCTCTTTGGGATAAAAGGTCCCGGTGACACAATGTTCTGCGCATCAGACATAGGCTGGGTCGTCGGGCACTCGTACATTCTCTATGCGCCGCTACTAGTCGGCGCCACAACGGTCCTGTTTGAAGGCAAGCCCGTCGGCACGCCGGACGCAGGGACATTCTGGCGCATCGTTGAGAAACACAACGTGAATGCGCTTTTTACGGCTCCAACTGCCATGCGAGCTATCCGGAAAGATGACCCAAACGACCAGATTATCGGCGAGGTTGGGAAACGTGGAGGATTGAAATCTCTCCGTGCGCTTTTCCTCGCCGGTGAACGTAGCGAGCCGAGTATTGTTCGCTCATACCAAGATCTGCTTGGTAAGTATGCAGCAGACGGTGCGCTTGTTATTGATAACTGGTGGTCATCGGAATCCGGATCCCCGATTACGGGTGTTGCCTTGAATGGAAGTGCTGCCCTTGCTAGTCTAGCATCCGGGCCAGATCACTCGCCCCTCACGCCCCGTCCCGGCTCAGCAGGCTTCCCAATGCCGGGCTTTGACGTTCGCATCGTCGATGACGAAGGCAGTGAAGTCGTGCCGAGCACAATGGGTAATATCGTTATGGCGCCACCACTCGCCCCGTCGGCATTCACGACCCTCTTTGAGGACGAGGAGCGGTTTTACCGTGGATATCTCAAGCGGTTTAATGGCCGCTGGGTTGATACCGGTGACGCGGGGATGATTGATAAGGATGGATACGTGCATGTTATGTCGCGGAGTGACGATATCATCAATGTTGCCGCGCATCGGTTCAGTACTGGTAAGAATGTTCTTTTCTTTGCCACCCAGCGCCATGACCCGAGGATACTTGATCTGACTCATTCCCACAGGAACCATTGAACAAGCCATCCTCTCACACCCATCGATCAGCGAAGCAAGCGTCGTCGGCATCCCCGACCCCCTTAAAGGCCATCTTCCCTTCGCGTTCATCCAGCCCAAAGCTGGCGCAATCCCTGGAGAAACCGGACCTCTTCCGGCAGCACCCAGCCCGCAGTTATTTGCTGAGGTTAACGCGCTGGTCCGCGAGCAGATTGGGGCTATTGCGTCGCTGGGTGGGATTATACAGGGCCGGGGGATGATTCCTAAGACGCGGAGTGGGAAGACGCTTAGACGTGTACTGAAGGAGCTTGTTGAGCTTGGGGTAAAGGGGGAGTATACGGCGGAGGTTAGTGTCCCACCCACTGTTGAGGATGCGGAGGTTGTCTCTGTTGCGAGGGAGAGGGTTAGGGAGTATTTCGAGGAGAAGGGGAAGGCGAATGGGGTCGGGAAGCCGAAGCTTTAGATCGATAGATGCATAGATACTTGGGTGTGATCATAGTGAATACTGTGGTTGAAGCTGGTATATCAAGGGGCTTTCGTGGAGGTATCAGCAGCACCACGGCTATCTACCAAGTCTTCCAGTCAAGGAATATAAAGTCAACCCAAAGATACACCTTGAAACCCGACAATGAGAATTGAGAAAAAACTGTGCCAAAGCTCGAGAAGCATTTTACCTAGGTCAATTTTCTACTTCCAAGTGTTTGGTTTCCTGGGCTTTGTGTTTTACCCCTAAAATCTCTGTGTAATGGACATGACTTGCCTTCCCAGAAAGCTTGCAGAAAATACGACACGCCCTGCAGAAAGGCCGTATAGGAGCCCCCAGGCCGTATAGGACGGGGGCTCCTTTACGGCGTCCCCGAGCTGAGCTGATACAACAGCTTATAATTTGGGCTTGCAGATTTTGATCTTATTCCAAGATTTTCACAACTCCGCCTATAATCTCTCACGGCGGTGCCGACGGGCGAATGCTTTGCTGGTATTTGCAGAGTCTGACATGATATCGTAGACTGCAGCTTAGCACGATAGTTTAGCTTCTTTCTTGATGAGCACTCTTTCTACGTTATAAATACCTTGACAATGACCTTAGATCTGACTTTCACACAGGCATTCGAAACGAAAACGAGACCATCAAAACACAATAGATCATTCGGTTCCCAACATGCACTTACTTCTTCTCACCATCACCACTCTCGCCTCCTTTGCCCTGGCCGAGTATCGCCCAGAAGAGCGCATCGTCCTGGTAGACTGCAGAATTCACCCACCAAACAGCGATTCCACCTCTCACCAAATTATGTATTACCTGGTGTATTTGACACTTTAACTGCTGGTGCTAGTCGGCTGTTTTGTTGATTTTATTTGGCTTAGTTTCTCGCTAGCAACTGCGATATGGAATAGAATGTCGTATTTGACATGAAAATTTGGTCTATAGGGCGCTGCTATACCTATCATTTTCCATGGGCAAGTACTAGAGCAACATGCTTGTAGATGCCCCATAGTTCTGATCTCCTAGTTTCCCGCCTGTCGCTTCATGAAGCTAGTGAAAAATCGCGACATCTGCTCGTAGTCATCGACCTCTCCCACCCAACTAACATACTGGTCAGGGCGAATAATGACACTAACTCCGCGGTTTGGATCAATGCCATAATTTTCATAAGCTTGACCGTGTCCCTCATGGTAAGACTGCTCGTCGACGAAGACTTTCCAATAATCCCATCCCATGTCACCGTGATGGGGGTGAAACGCGTCAGGAAGGTCAAGAAGTTCGATTTCTGTTCGTGATCCGGAATGAATCGTCAACACCTCAATCACGCTATCGATAGGCTTCTCTGGTGGTGTGAACCGGCGAATAAAAGAGTCTGGCCCTCCCAAAGAGGCGCCTAACCTTTCGAAGCGTTCCATATTCTGTGGCTCGGTGAGCCGTCCAGGGAAAATTACCATTCGCCAGCGCCCGTTGCTCTTTAATAGCTCCTGTAGATGCCATGGGCGTGCATCGGCATGATTCAAAACTTTGAAGCTAGGCATACGTTTGCCAATATCAATCTTTGCAGCCAGCTGTGGGTGGCTGATGATCGTTTCCTTGGCTTGTACTGCGACATCCGTTTCCTTCGCAATGAGAATACTGGCAGCATAGTCAACAGCTACAAAAATGGAGGTTAGTACTGCAGACACCTCAACTAATGTAAGAAACTCACCTATTCCGCTTGCGAATTCGTTTCCTTTTTCAAATGCGCTTTTGAATTCTTCCATACTGACTCCCTCTTCATCCATGATGTCCTTGGCCGGGCGTCCGGAGAAAAGTCGCGAAAAGCGGTGGTCGAAAGCGATCAAATCTTGCGCGATCTGCCTTCTCTCAGACTCATAGGTTTGGAGAATCGAGGGCTCACTGAGACCGTTGATCACATGGGCGAGCTTCCACCCCAGGTTATACGCTATTCGAAATGTGAGTATTAATTCCTAGCACGCCAGGATTCGAAAACTTACTATCCTGCATACTGACATTCATACCCTGTCCAGCCTTGGGAGAGTGCGTATGGACAGCATCACCTGCCAAGAAGACGCGATCGCTCTGCGAAAATTTGTTACTCACTCGCTGTCCAATCTGGTACGCAGTCCACCAGTCGCAATACGCGTAATCGAGCTTATATGGATGCACGATACGCTGGGCAGACTCCAGGATGATCTCGGGAGTAATCCAGGACCGGTCAGCCTTGGAGCCATTCTTCTGACAATCTGTCGCCTGGAGCTGGATGTAGAGCCGAACAAGTTTATTCTCGCGGGGAATCACCATCAAGCTACCCGCATCCGCGGAGTGAATGGCGCATCGATGGCGGATATCTGGGAAATCCGTGATGGGGACAATGTCGAGCACACCCCAGATATAATCGGTTGAGCCACCTTCCAAGTTAAAGCCGACCTGACGACGCACCCATGAGTGGGCACCGTCACAACCGACCAGAAACTTAGCCTTGATATGCTCCACTTGATTGAGGTTTCCATTGCCTTTGGCCTCTGTCGCCTGGATGAGGTCTTCAGTGTCATCAGCAACCAAGTTACTTCGGAAAAGCCCATCCTCGATTACTGTTTCCTGGCCGTCAGAAGATTTCTGATGTTGTAGCCGTTGTTGAGGCGTGGACTCTTCCTCGGACAAGGTACTAAGTTTAACACTGATAGGGTAATCCTCGAAATCGCCTGCTTTGGTTTCGTCGAAATCAAAAGTTGTGGGCAACACACCACGCTCAACACGGATGTCACTATGTTCCTTGATTGAATCGAGGAAGAACCGCTCGATGCGACCCTGGTGCAGTACGACCTGTTGGAAACGACTGATTCCAGGAATGGTATCTGGAATGCGGTCGCTTCGTTGAAGACGGCCATTTCCATCAGGATTCCAAAGACAGATCTCCAGCATATGGTTCGCCTCGCGCCATGCCCGGTGGGCAAAGTCAAAAGAGTCGAAGATCTCCAGAGTGCGACATTGCAGACCGTCCGCCTGACCGTTGAAGATCTGCACTGGAGTCAGTATGTGATGTGGTAGCTCTTATCTTTGTATGAAAATGTACCTTGGAGCGGCGCTTGTCAACAATCCGAGTCTTGACTCCGCAGCGACTTAGCCAGTTGGCCAGCATGAGCCCAGCTGGCCCGGCACCAACAATGAGGACATCCACACGATCTTCTTTAGTTGGTAGTCTATCGACCATGATGAGCTTGGGGCTTGGAAATGCGTAGTTGATATCTTTTACTTCTTCCACTTATGACCCAAGGTAGTTGGAGGTTGTGGAGAGTAGGGCTTCTCCCGATTACCCCACGACGACCCCCGAGGAGGATCTGCAGAAATGCTGCGCTTGATAGGTCAAAATCTGTTTCAAACAGACCTTCAATTTCCGGTTCGGGTTTTGTGACAAAGATACAAAAAAGAGTGCTGCCAAGCGCACCGCCCCTCGCGGGTACGTACTTCGACCAGCACCCACCCGCTAGTATTACTGTTGGTGCGCTTGGCACGGTGAGGCGGGGAAAAAAAAATAGAGGGAAGAGAGTTGTATTCAAGAGGGATGAGCTCCCATGATAAAAGACACATGTATAACCCTAAGTCACTGGACTAACCGCCCAGCAACCCGTCTTTCTGCCCGAGTCCATTTATGCTCCAGTACAGCCTCTAAATTCTGGGTAGTAGTCTGTACGCCGTCTTGGATAGAGATGAGCGCCTGTTTAACCAATTTTCGTTCAGATACCCGGAGGCTAGGGAATGTAGGTCGATTGAATCCAGTGCTTGTACCACACTATGGAGATTTGGAGATCCTCCTTCAACCCAGCATTCAATAATTGAATCAAGCCAAACATTCTGTCAGAAAGGAACGCCCTCTGCGACCAGGTAGTCGACTATCAGTCGGAATGTGATCTTGAACGAGATCGATTTCGTATAGATGACTGGTCCAAGAAAGCCAAGATCTATTCGAGTCGTATATCCATTTCATCGAGAATCTATTTCGACATCTAAGAATAGAAGAGATGCTCCGGAGAACTCACAGAATCTGGGTCACAGGTAAACTGGATATACTCGAGCTTAGCCATATCACCAGTGCTAAGGATCTTTACATAAAAAGGTAGTTTCAAACAATGAGTAGATATAAAGAAAGGCGTTCAATCCTAAGGGCCTTGCACTCATGTGGTTTCTAAGGAAGGTTATCACGTTTAGAGTAGCTTTTATACATCAAGCAACTATAGGGGACTTGGTTTTATAAGGAATTTATTACCTTTCTAGTCAAACTTCTCTAGCTCAGCGTCCCAGTATTCGCAGATGAAGTATTGTTACCACTTCCTCTTTTGACTCGTGTTTGCCATCCAACTGTTTCGTTTATAAATCTCTCTTGCCCCAACCCCAGAAGCTATGGCAATCTTTTTTCACTTCCATATTTGAACTTTCAGTCCTTGCTATAACTTATCTCCCCCATCAACTCAAAATGAAGTCAACCAAATTTCCAAAGAGACCCACGCTTCGATGGGACCAATACAAGCGACAGGTACTGTGTTGTTTGTATCGATTCTTTATGTGCGACAAGAAGGAAACCGAGGAGATATTCTCCTACATGTTTAGGGGGCATCTGAACGAGCGCGGTATCCGGGGCTTCGTTCCATTTGCCACCCTCAACACTCAGTGGGTTTGGATGAAGAACAAACGGGATCCGGTTTGGTCCCATGTGCATTTAAACACCGCATTTGAAACCGATGGCGAGTGGAAGGGGGTCGTTACAAAGATCAAATCTGCAGCCAAAACATTGCGGTTCCAACTCCGCGAGAAGACGGAGGACGACACTAACATATCACCCCGGAGTTCGTTGGGATCCGACGGCGACCGAAGCAGTGCATGTGTTAGTTAATATCTGACACAACCAATCTGAGCTTGCAAGCTGACTATTCATTCTTCTAGAATGGGCCCCTCGCGCCAATGCTTCCTCACACGTTGTCTACACCAGAGACTCTCAACCCGATGGTATTGCTATTTCCGAGCCAGGATCGGGTCTCGAATGAACGATCCAGAGCCAGCCAAAGCGTCGATCAGATCATCTACCAGCAGAATGACCTCCACAGCAACATCTCCAATGCATTCCATAGGACCACCGAGCCTGTGGTCAGTAGCCATGGAAAACTATGCCTTTGGTGTGACCATGAAGGAGCCACCTACGAGTCCGGGGATACCCAGGAACTGCAGAACGAAGACTACGACCACGAAAGTGGATACAAGGACAATAGTCATGCTAACCAGCATAACAACCGACAAGATGACCCTGATATGAGAGAGTATACCCAAGGATTCAAGCGATTCATGAGAGAACTAGACGGCGAAGTCTCTTCCGATGAAGAACTTTTTGATTCAGCGAGGGAGAAATACGCGATGCTACCCCAAGAAAGCCCCCCCAAATTGGGCTCATTCTACAACCCACACTTATCCATGCCCTCAGACCTAGAGCAAGAATCCTTAGGCTCCGTGGCTAACTCAGACTGGTGCGTTGACAGAGGAAGCCCGGCTAATTTAGCCGAGTTTGGCATCCCTTCGATTCCAATGGAAGATCGGAGCGGCGCCCTTGACGATAATCAAATTCCCCCAAAAGATACTCAGTCCAACTTCCGTTTCTCCCAGACTCGCACGGGTCACGAGAGGGCGTTGGGGTATGAGTGGCCCTCCGATGATGAAAGGAGGGTGGACAACCTACGCCGGATGTCTGTGGAAGTTCTCAGCCAGATTGAAAGCCAGTCGACAACTCAGTTTTCTAGTCAGGAGAATATGGATATCTTGATGTATGACGGCAATAACTGGACTTGGATGTAGAAAATGGGAGATAGATGTTGGGAGTCGAGTGTCTCATAGTTGACATCAATACATCACAGATTTCTTTAATCTGATACTAGGTTCAATGGGATTCTCTACTTGGACAAGATAAACAGCCTTGAAATATCTCCATCAAAGACGCCAATCTACGTCTATCACCCTCAGATTATCCCGGGAAAATGATAATAATATATTATATAACTTATATAGAAATACTAGAGTATCTGATAAACAGAGAATAATCTCTAGCTCTGCGCGCGAGAGAGAGATCGGAAAGTCAAAGAATAACATCAACGTCGGCCCGATATCACCCCATGTTCAACTGGTTGTATTATCGATTTTCCCGACGGGATATCCGGGTTATATTGAGGATGATTCTCAATGCCATACCGACGCTCAGTCGGAAACGGTCTATCTATTTGAGCCTGGGTCGCGGTAGGAATCTTTTGGCCACGCTTAAGGGGGTTGGTGGGATTGTAGTCATATATCGACAAACGGTTCGAGTTATCAAAAAGCTAGCCATAACACTAATTCAAGACACCCGATTGATAGGCTAGTATAACATTTTGGATATCTTTAGCGATCTTTTATTTGTCCTTGATGGCATTGCTCTGAGCCCATTCCAGGATAGATTTCAGATGCTCTAGGCGTTGGACGGCGGGCCAATTTAGCCCATGCTCTGCAGCCATCCTTTTGCTAAATATGATTAACAAGCTTACAATTGTCAATATATGTTGAGCCATAATGACTCGCGTTCCTTCTGCTCCACTGGGAACTCTTTCAGTTTATGTTCATAGGCATGAGGCATGATGTTCTCGATCTGCTCGCGGCATCTTGTGATTTGCACCTCTAGATCACTGTACACCATATGTTAGTAGTTGTATTTCTAGTATCAATTAAACGTAGCTGACTCATTGATCAGATCAGGATTCCTTTGGGTGCTTTGGCCGATCTGTAATGGCAGTCTTTACTGGGCGCCATTTCTGTTTGGGAGGCCTCGGTGGCATAGGTTCAAGTTTCTTTTTGAAGAAATTTATTACATAGGTTTTATTTCTGTACCATCCGCAGTTTCATCGGCTATTTGTGTGCGGTTATAGTGTCTCGCAATGGGGCATCCGTTAATTGAAATCAACAGCTAAACAAAAACATGAGCCACTAACTGAAGATTTAATATTCTCCCATAATAAAGGAATTCCCCGGCCTCATCCGTATATATCCGGGGCCGAGGCAGACGACTCTATCACAGGTCCTGATGCCCCGCACTACAAGATCCAACTCGCACTCCATTCCTTTTTAGGGGTGCAAAACGCCTGGGTATCTCTTGATTTGTTCAACAGGTTATGGAGTTCTGGCAGCCTCCTGTTTAAGAGTTGTGTGTGTAGATCATGACTTCACATGGTGGCTATACTAGACAACTTTGAACGAACATAGGTCCATAAGAATGTATGTATAAATCTGCCTATAGCCCAAGATTATCTCTTCTACGGGTGAAATCTATATCCATGTAAGGATGTCTTACCCAACGACTACCATCAAGCGCAATTCGGCAGACTCCATGATATCTACCTGGCGCCATGACCGATCTCAATGGAACTTCTCGCACTGGATGATTGAGCTTCTTGGTCTGCATCTCATTGAATTTGACGCCGAAGTTCCAATATTCTCCAAGAAAGATAAAATCCCCGCCATACGAGAATGGACGGTCCACTTGTGGATTCTGCTGCATGCTGCGATCCCGCTCGCACTACATTACGCCTACGCAGCCTATACCGGCCAAAACATGCACCTGATTGCAGCTTTTGCGTTGTATTCTAGCGCGTTCAAGCTAAACGGAATTCACGAAATGCACATCATGCGCCGCCTAGGTCAAGTCTATGGCTTCCTGGACGGCGACAAGCATCCTCGGGATGAGATCCCAGACGTTGGCGTTGGCAAGGTGATACGGGAGCTTATATCCACCTCAACGCTGCGTATGGTGATGGCTGTATTTCTTACCTACCAACCGAGGAAGACACCGGCATCACTGGAATGGAAATGGCTTCCTTTGGAGATTGGGCTATACAGCATCACGGTCGACTTCTGGTTCTACTGGTATCACCGTATGATGCACTCAGTGGGCCCTTTGTGGAAGTTCCACCGTAGGCATCATCTGACGAAACATCCCAATCCTTTGCTTTCTGCATACGCCGACCATGAGCAGGAATTTATGGATATTACGGGTATTCCGCTTCTTGCGTATACCACGTTGAAGATGATCGGGCTACCTATGGGGTTCTACGGATGGTGGATTTGCTTTCAATACATTGCTTTCTCGGAGTTCATCGGACATAGTGGGCTTCGACTTCATGGAGGTGCACCCTCTACTGTGAATTGGCTACTGGAAATATTTGATGCTGAGTTGGTGATTGAAGATCATGATCTACATCACCGCTATGGATGGAGAAAGAGCCATAACTATGGCAAGCAATCTCGTCTTTGGGATAGGGTTTTTGGCACTTGTCATGAGCGCATCGAAAGTGTGAAAGAGAATGTCGATTACACAAATCGGGTGACGATGCCTCTTCTTTGAAGTGTGAATGTGGAAATGAGCTATGTTGCTAAGAGATATTATTGCTATATGAGATGAGATGCCAGTAAGTAATGAATATTCATGAGCTCTAGGACTATCTCTTTCGGGGTTTTACCTCGTAGAAGGAAAATCGATTGAAAAGATAGAAGTAAAAATCGTCTGATCATTTGAAAGTAGACCTACAATTATGTGCTTTCCGACCACCATAGCCGATACAGCCAATGAGTACCAAAGCTAAAAGTATTGCAATGTGCGCAGCAAGCTATTGTAGTTAAGTAAAAAGTGAACAAGCCCATCTATTCATCCCCAGACACGACACCAGACTCACCAGGGTGAGCGCGCTCATCAGCCACAAAGAGTTCATTGTCTTCCCCATCACTCAATTCAAATGGATTTTCAGGACCACCCTCGAAAGCACCAGGGGACTCACCAAAATGATAATTGAGACCATTAAATTCATCACAATCATCCATCGCGCCCTTCTGCTCCAGCATCACCCTGATCCCACGCATGATGTCTTCAATGCGAGTAGAGATATCATCCAGCTCATCATACATCTGGCGCGCTAACCAGGTCTCGCACACACCCCCACACTGTCTCTGGATCCGCTCGTTGTACTGCGACACACCGCGCAAAACCGGGGTGTACGGAGTGGGGGCTTCGTTATGCTGCTCGGGTAGGTATTCGGAGACTGGCTCGTATGAGGTCTCTCTCTCAGACGAGCAGTCGAATATGCCCAACCCCAACTCCAACTCGCGAGGGACGATGTACTCTGAAGCTGAGAGGTCTGGGAGTTCAAACGGGTTCATGGGCTTGGTAGAAGCAGCTACCTTGGAGATTTGCTGGCCCGACGGCTTGGGCGTGGGTTCACGTAGAGTAGACTCGGGAGGTGTGGACCGTAGGATTTCACGCGACATAGCAGACTTGGTCACACTGTCGTCTCTCTTGGACTCCTTCTTGCCCGAGGACTTGCGCGAGCTCTTGCGCGAAGTCTTGGAGGACTTGGAGGTCTTGGAGTGAATCGATCCCGGGGACATAGTCTCCATTGAGGAACTTATCCTCAGGCGCTTGGCCCCAGGTCGATCTCCCCTCTTGCGCTTTTTGGTTGCAACGGTTTCAATTGACTCCGAAGAGTTGTCATCGCGGAGATCCTACAGCGTGTATGTCAGCATATTTTTTTATCATCTATAGGCTGTGTTGGGATCCACGGGTATTCAATATAGATATTATCGAAGCTATCAAACACGTGATGGAAGTGATATAAGTCGGTAAACCAGACCTTCACCTGTTTAATATGTGTGGGATCTTTGAGGAAAGCTGAAGCCTGGATCTTTTCCTTTGGAAAAGCTGACATCATTCTAGTCAGATTGTTGGTGAAATGGAGACACTAAAGGTTTCTATTAGGCAGAGGGGATGATGAAAGATACAGAGATGGAGAAGGATGATGAGGAGTTGTGCAGACAGAGTACTGGCATCAATTTATAGATTAGCTGCGAACGACAAATAACTGAAAGGTCTGGCAAAGCCTTCCGATATCAAACTTGTATAGTATGAGATGCATGTGCCCTAATCAATATGGCGAGGTGTGATGATAAGGATAATTAATATCACGCAGAATGGACAGAAGTTAGGGACTGCATGTATCTGTGGATAACTCTAGTTTAGAAATACGGGCAAGATATCCGAGTCCAATGCAAAGAGTAAAAAGTAAGAGATCATCCTTGGATCCAAGTCAAATGTGAATATAATAAAAAGCGTTATGTCCAGGAGAATAAGGCGCAAAAACCAACAAAAGATAAGCTCCACAAGAAAGGCAGACATGAAAATTTAACCCAAGAGGGCTCATTATGTATTATCTAAAACGTAGACAAAACATATACACCTGAAGAACCGGTAGCCATAAACCGATAGCATTGTGCAGATATCATCAAGATCACACCAGTCACAACACTATCTCTTCATGACATTGACACACTCAACTGCTTTACAGCAAGAGGGCAACGGCACCGAAGACGGCAACCAGACCGGCACCAGCACCGGTAGCGGCGTTGATGGCACCGGCGTTGAAGGCAGGCTGGGAGGGGGTGGCGGTGGAGGAACCGATGGGGCCGCTGGGAGCACCGGTGGTGGCGGAGCCGGGGACCAGAGGGGTGGAGGTGACACCGGGCACGGGGACGAGGGGGATGCTGCTGGGGATCACGGGAGTGGAGGAAGCAGGGATGGAGGAAGAGCTGAATATGTTAGATTGAATTGATTAAATTGGAGAGAGATTCTTACCAGCTCTTGCACTCAGTCACGGAGGAGGTCACAATGGGACGAGTGACGGTGAAGGGGCCGTGGGTCATGGTGATGACGCCGGGCTGGAATACTATTAATATACGTCGGCAGACTTCGTCAAGGTAAAACATACGGTGGAGATGCTGTAGGTGTGGCCTCCGTGCACAACGGAGGTAGCCTCAGGGCAGTAGGTGGTGTACTGGGTGACAGTCTCGGTGACAACATTGGCCATGGCACCGGCGGCGAGAGCGAGAGTGGCAATAGAGAAACGCATTGTGATAAGAGTTGATCGGAATGGTTCCAAAAATGTTCAGATAGAAGGTTATATGCAGGAATCAATGACGACTTAAAAGAATGTAATCGGTTGAAAACCGGGAATTTAGAGAATGTAAGCGTGGGTGAAGAGGGAAGAAGAAGGGGGGGAAGAGGAGTTTATAACCAATTGTAATATTAAATGAGATTCAGGTACCCGTGCCACTAAGGTCAGGGCCCCAGGGGGAAAACAAAAAAAAAACGGGAAAAGGGGCAAAGACAGGGAAGTGGTAATAGAAAAAAAAATTCAATAAACAATGGTGGATCTGGGTAATTTGAAAAGGTACTTGATAGTCCTATGAAATTACTATGAAAATCAAAGTCACTTCTCCCTAGCGCCCTCCTTTCCCTTAAGCGCACGCCCTCAAGAACAGGTTCGAGGGTGGGCCGGTGGATCGTTTCCCAATTAGGCGGGAGTGGACTAAGGTTAGGCCAACTTCTCTCGGCATTGGCCATTTGTTCTAGGTTCTTTGATATATATAGTTTTATATCTTTTATATCTCTTCTCTGGACACTATGTTTACATTGAATGCTAGAAAAATTATGGTTTAAATGGCTTATGTTTCTCATTTCCTAGATATCCCCTCAAAATAAAGGCCCAAATTAGGCCTTTTTTGCTATCCTCTTTTCTCCAGATTATATAGACTAGAAATCAAAGCATCTCTTGAATCAGACCAATTGTATTATATACAACACTGATGTATCCATGGGCCGCCATGACCCCGTTGATCGCTTGGTTAAACAAAATCCCAAGTTCCAAGGTTTCCAAGGTCAGACTTTTGTAAAAATGCATCTTCTAGCTCTGCCATCTGAGATTATTCACCTGATTTTCCAATACCTGATAATGGAGTCACTACAATCCCTCGTCCTTGGAAAACTCCTACTTCACGCCTGATCCACTGACACATGTTTTCTCCCTTGACTTGTAGTCTCCCAACCCTCTTATCCAAACATGCAGAACGCTACTCTATCAATGAGATGCCGAGTTTTACTCCCACCGCGCCCTGCGTTGGGCAGCGGTAACTGGTAACGTACAACTGTACAGCTTGCACTCAAAGCGAGACTCCCGGAATAAATATGGCAAAAAAGATGGGAGTGCTTGTATCTGGCTATATTTGAAAATAGACCAGCCACTGTACGCCTTCTGTTGGATGGAGCATGGTATCGATCCGAATCCGATTCCACACTGGGCCACTAATAATTGGGATGAGAGCCCTCTCAGTAGCAATCTCCTCGAGCAAGCCACATACCTGGGCTCTGAGCCAATCGTCAAATTATTGCTTGATCATGGGGCGCTTACTGACCGTCCAACGTTCACGATAATACTGAGATACGCAGCGAAAGAAAGGCACCTTGGTATCGCCAAACTTCTTGGGGAGAATTGCTGAAAAGCAGGGTGCTCTATGGGCAGCAATCGGGGAAGGATCTACGTGCGAGTTCTGCTTGAAAATAGAGTGATCGCCGAGACACAGCCACCAGATCGTCATTCCTGCTTGGGCCGCTCACCAGCGCGACCCAGAGATAGCTAACCAGCTACTTGCACATTGAGCGAGTCTATTGGAACCGCCCGGCATTGCAGAAAGCATCTCCCGGCTATATCGCTTGTGACTGGTCGAGGTCACTATAGCACTGTGAAGCTACTGCTTTCCTATAATACAAGCTACAATCTCACCGCCAAATACGGTGACCCCTTACTGAACGTATTTGGATCATATCCCATCTACGGAGGGTGAAGTGCGCACAACGTAGGGAAATGCGAGACAGGAACGCAAAAGATCAAACCATGTGAATATTAATAGTAGCGACTATATACTATGAAGCTGCTAAGTGTACTCGAGAGTCACTCGGAGCATACGAGAATTGTATGTCCTCATTGTGCTAGTGTCAACAATGCGACAGTGGAACTGTTGCCACGAAGGGGGAGGTTCATAGAGATTCGGATCCAACACAGTAGACCAATAAGGTGAACCAACACAACAATTCCAATCCGATGGTACTGGCCCCTCAAAGGATGGTTGAGAGGCGTGGGACCTTTCAGCAGCGCCCGTCCAGCGCCAGCTAGACCGAAGTCCAGCCGTCACCGACGAGTGCTGACACAGATTAAAACGCCGTTTCTTCATCTTGGATTTAGTTGTGTGAAGAAGAAAAGGAGGAAAAGATTTTGCCGAGCGAAGATAAATCAACATCTGGCGCACGGACCAGGCGGAGAGCTCAAACGGGACTAGTACATTCTTCCCGCTTTCCGCGGGCAACGGAAAGATGCCAGTGCTCGTCCGACAAGCATCAGTTTAAAAGCCGTCGCTTTCCTATCGGCTAAGTACATAATATCCTGCTTGAGAATTGACATTCTTCAGCTTCATCATGTATTTGTCTCGCTGTGGTAGATCTGCTGCTCGCTTGCTCCCCCTTGGGAGCTCCCGGGCAGCCGTCGTCTCCGCTCGCGCTATCGTGCCCAGATTGGCCCCCCAATCGCGGGGAGTAGCGTCCACTCGCGATACGCAGCACAAGGTTGGTGATCCGAATGGATTCAATGGCAAGCGGAACATGCAAACTGATAATTTAATAGCTGCTGGCGGCCTCGCTGAAGGAGTCCGACCCCGCCGTTTATAACATCCTGCAGAAGGTGCGTCATCGCTGATGGAGACCTCACCAATTGACCGACGAGTTGCTAAAACTATTCCAGGAGAAAAACCGTCAAAAGCACTTCATTAATCTGATCCCTTCCGAGAACTTCACCTCGCAAGCTGTTCTCGATGCCCTTGGCAGTGTTATGCAAAGTATGTACTCCGAATTCCCGCCTCTGCTTGGTTAATAGAGCATCCTAACCGCAATTTAGACAAATATTCCGAGGGATACCCTGGTGCCCGTTACTATGGAGGAAATGAACACATTGATGCCTCCGAGCGGTTGTGCCAGCAGCGTGCCCTGGAGACCTTCCGTCTGAACCCGGAGGAATGGGGAGTTAACGTTCAACGTACGATACAGTCCTCGCAGTCCCATGATATATCCGAAGCTAACTTGATCCAGCTCTGTCGGGCTCACCCGCTAATCTCATGGCCTATTCTGCCCTCCTCAACACCCACGACCGCCTTATGGGTCTGGACCTTCCCCATGGTGGCCACCTGTCCCACGGTTATCAGACCCCTACCAAGAAAATTTCCGCCATCTCCAAATACTTCGAGACCCTCCCCTACCGCCTTGATGAGTCGACTGGCCTGATCGACTACGATGCATTGGAGAAGTCGGCAACCCTATACCGGCCCAAGCTGATTGTCGCGGGTACCTCGGCCTACAGCCGTCTGATTGACTACCCGCGCATGCGCGCGATCGCCGACTCCGTGGGCGCCTACTTGCTGTCCGATATGGCCCACATCTCGGGTCTTGTGGCTGCCGATGTGCTCCCATCTCCCTTCCCCTACTCAGATGTCGTGACCACCACCACCCACAAGTCTCTTCGTGGCCCGCGTGGAGCCATGATCTTCTACCGCAAGGGTGTGCGCAGCACCGACAAGAAGGGAAATCCTATCATGTACGATCTGGAGAACCCCATCAACGCATCCGTCTTCCCCGGCCACCAGGGCGGCCCTCACAACCACACTATTACCGCGCTGGCCGTGGCCCTCAAACAAGCTCAGACGCCCGATTTCGAGGCCTACCAGAAGACAGTGCTTCTCAACGCCTCTGCTCTAGCCCAGCGTCTAGGTGATTCCACCAGCAACGGTGGACTCGGTTACAACATTGTGTCTGGTGGCACCGATAACCACCTGGTGCTAGTGGACCTGAAGAACCGCGGCCTGGACGGTGCCCGCGTTGAGCGTGTTCTCGAGCTGTGCGGTGTCGCCAGCAACAAGAACACCGTTCCCGGTGATAAGTCCGCACTTAAGCCCGGCGGTCTGCGTCTGGGAACCCCAGCCATGACCTCCCGTGGCTTCCAGCCCGAGGACTTCACCCGCGTCGCCGATATCGTTGATCGCGCGGTCACCATCACACAGAAGCTGGACAAGGCTGCCCGTGAATCGGCCCAATCCCGCGGTGTCAAGAACCCGAATACTGTCAAGGCCTTCTTGGAGTACGTGGGCGAGGGTGAGGAGATCTCGGAGATTGTTGTGCTCCGCCAAGAGGTGGAAGATTGGGTTGGTACCTTCAGCTTGCCGTGGGCTGAGGACCAGTAGACGTTTCTTTTTCTTTTTTTTGATTCCCTCTGTATATTTCTTTGCATGATTTCGAAACGAATATGACTGAAGACCTTTTTATTTAAGACTAGAAAAAAGAATTGAAATTTTCTCTAGACAAGATACGAAGTAAAGTAAATGGGCGGACTTTACTCCACAAAGTCTAATTTGGGAAACCGGGGAACGATGTCATCATCTTACCTGGGCCGAGATCGGCTTATCATCTTTCACACCGCATCGAGGTACAACACTCTTTTCATTTACAGGATTTTCTACAGGACTTTCACCTACAATCATGAAAGTCAGCCAGGTACGAACATGCAATTACGACGGGAAACAAAATACTGACCCACCGTCAGCTCTATGTCTACCCGATTAAATCCCTCCGACCAACAACAATTACGGAGGGAATCCTAACCACACGGGGCTTTCAATATGACCGCCACTTCATGCTCCTCAAAGTCATCGGAGCTGAGGATGGCTCCGGCACCACAACCCTGAAGAACATGCATGTCCCGCACTTCCCAGAGATGGCCCTCTTCCACACCGACATTGAATATCCACAGACAGACAAGGACAGCGGGAAATTAGTTATCACATACAACCCTCCTCTATCAGAGCCAGCTTCCAAAGCCCTTAAAACCAACCGACTGCAAATCCCACTCCAGCCCAACCCCAAAAGCCTCAAACCCCTCAAGGTGGTAATGCACCAGAGCCCAACGACAGGATACAACATGGGCGCAGAGTACAACGACTGGTTCAGCGCCTGCTTCGGGTACCCGGTTGTCCTAGCCTACCTTGGACCAAATTCAAGAGAGGTACTGGGCACACTCGCGCCAGCAAAGCAAGACAAAAAGTCTGCGCTGCGCACAATACGCGAAAGTCTAACAAGACCCGACAGGAAATGGGAGCGGGCCCTTCTGATTCTCATTGTAGCTTCTGGGATTAATATATTCCTTCAGGGTAGTACCCTCTTCCGCGACGGGATAATCCCCCAAACAGCTCGCAATCTCACGCCCACGCTCCTTTTCACTGCTAGTGCAGCGGTGCTAGCGTTGGTGCTATTTCACTTCTACACTCAGCACGCAAAGAACAAGGATCGCATTACCTTTGCGGACTGCGCGCCTTATCTCGTTATCTCCGAGACATCCGTTGATAATGTCTCAGCGCGGCTGCCGGAGGGGGAAGAGATGGACCGCACAAAATTCCGGCCTAATATTGTTATTTCAGGGGCTGGGGAGGCCTTCGAGGAGGACTTTTGGGGTGCGCTGACTGTGAGCGCAGGATCAGGGCGCGGGTCACCTAAGCTGTTGCTGACGGGGAATTGTGTACGCTGCCAGAGCCTTAATGTTGATTACGAGACTGGGAAGATGGGGACTGGTGAGTCCGGTGCTGTGCTTAAGAAGTTGATGAAGGATCGCAGGGTGGACTCTGGGGCGAAATACAGTCCTGTTTTTGGTAGATATGCTTTCTTGGAACCGAAGGGCGAGGGGGTTAGTCTGAGGGTTGGGGATGAGGTTATAGTTGCCGAGAAAGGAACTAGAAGATCTGTTTTTGGTGAGTGTTTATCCTTTTTCTGGGGAATTGTGGGAGTGGGTGCTAATTGGATTCTTTAGATTGGCCTGGCCTGACGAATTGAGAATAAATAGATCTCTCTATTGTATGTTGTATATAGATATCTAGGGAATTGACGTCATGTTGGAGGGTGGAATTACATTACAATATAGCGATTTCGGGCAAAACTCTTATCCTAGAATAATTATAACTGACTTGCTCTTGACTGAAATAGTACTGACTCTTATTACTTATGCTTTGAACCAGGTGAAGCCCGAATGAGAAGCCCAACCTTGAAAGTAGTTTGATACACAGCCACAATTACATCATGGACACCGCCACCAATTGCTCATCACCTGACTTTCTTGATCCATGGAAAGGCAACTGGATGTGGACGATTCGATTTCTAAGAATAACTCTTGCAATAACTTTTGACCCGGTTTCGTTTTTCGCTTTCTGTGACTTTGTACTCTTATACATCTGTGTCAAGTTCACCCTTACCTTCAGCCTTACCGAACTATTTAGGGACTGTGGCTCAAGCCCCTCGGATCATCCATACACCGCTGCCTGTTTGGAGTCCACACTCAACTCTTACGTTGACCTGTCACGCATCCAAACAGAGCTGCATTCGATTTGTGTTTCACGTGTGTGACACTTCTACCTCTTTCCAAGACCTGATCGGTCAGGCGCCAAACATCCCGCGATCCGGTGCATAAGGCATCGCTGAGCCCCGCCGCGGGTAAGCTGCCGCAGCAGGAAAAAAAAGAGCGATCTTAATCCTTCCAAAACATAACTGCTACAATGGCTATGGATCCAGACCATTTGCGTCGCAAGGACACCACCAAGGGCCCCCCACTGCGGATCCTGTCTCTAGGTTAGTATCATCTCTCATCTCGGCCAATATCACTCAGCTGACCTGAATAGATGGGGGTGGTGTTCGTGGATACTCCATGCTTATTCTCCTCCAGGAACTCATGTACCGCACCTATGTTGAATGCGAAGGTAAGCCTCCGCGTCGCGACCAGATTCCCAAACCTTGCGATCACTTTGACTTGATCGCCGGTACCGGCACTGGCGGCTTGATCGCTCTGATGCTCGGTCGCCTCCGCCTGGATCTCGAGACATGCAAAGAAGTATACGTACGCATGACTCGCAAAGTATTCGAGACCGACAAGACCATCGCTGGTATTCCCTACCGCTCGACTTTGTTCAAGGCCTCGAAACTCGAGGAGGCGATCCGGGAATGTGTGCGGGAACATACAGTGTTCGAGGCGGAGGGAAATGACACGGGGAATTCCCCCAATCGTGAATCTGTGGCTTCTATGGCCAGCTTGCCATATAGTCCAGCCTCTATTCCACAGCGCTCTATAAGTCGGGGCAGTTTCAGCACCGCTGCTGCTTCGCATCCAATGTCTCCGACAAGCCAAAGAGGCTCCGTTTTTCTAAATGGGTTGCGTTGGGGTAATCCAGATGCGCTGCTTTATGATAACCGAGAGAATCGGACGAAAACGTGAGCTTTACGATGTGATAATATAGGTCGCTAGTACTGATGAAATATAGTGCGGTCACTGCTATGTATAAGGGCACCCCGCGGAAAGGATCGGCTGTCCTTCTACGGTCGTACGACTCCCGCCGAGAACCCCCACCTGAATTCGACTGCACTGTCTGGCAAGCAGGACGTGCGACATCTGCGACAGGGCTTGCCTTCAAGCCTATTCAGATTGGTCAACACCACTTTATTGATGAGGGCCATGGAACATTCAACCCCGCGCCGCTGATCCTTGATGAGGCTATTGTGAATGAGTGGCCGGGTCGGGAAGTTGGGGTCTTTATCAGTGTGGGAACTGGAAAGCGCCCAGCTGGTACCAACAACCGACAACATGAATGGTGGGAGGATTTCTTCGGCGACTCCTTTGGCACATTCGCTGAAGCGCGGCGTCGACTGATGACGAAGATCGAAGGCTGCGAGGACATCCACAATGAGATGCTTCGAGACCGTCTCGCCAAGCGCAATGTCAGCAAAGACAATTATTTCCGCCTCAACGTCGAGGTCGGCGTTGGCGAGTTTGGTATGAACGAATGGAACCGGCTAGCCGATATCAGCACCAACACACGGCAGTATCTGGCCAGGCCGGAAGTCAAGAAGATGATCCTAGAAGCAGGTGTCAGATTTGCCAAAATCGAGCGCATGAACCGCCGTCTGGCGACCCACGCCGCAGCTGGCGGGGATCGCGACGATCTATCTTTTGATCTTGAGAATGAAGAGCTTTCTCTTCCTCCCGTTCAATCACAATCACACATTCCACCCCCTGCGCACTTCGCTGTCGAACTACCTGCGGAATTACCTGCTGAGTTTGTTGACTTCGCACATCACCACCCACCTTCACAAGCGCCGCCATCTATTCCAACTGTGGTGACTACATCACCACCGGATGACGCGCTTCCAGTTCACCCAACACCTCAGGATAGCATATCCACTTCCCCACCCCGGCAATCTGGCAGTGATCATCGTCGAAGCCACGAGCTTGCAAGCCGACCAAGCTCGCAACAACAGAGCTCACCCTCCCGCAGTGATGAGTATTTTACAATCAATGGCATGGCGCCACCAGTGCCACCCAAGACGCCCATCCCATACCCAGCTCAAGATGACGGCGGCGTGGCCATGCCCGCACCGCTCTTCTCCCAAGCACCGTCTAACTCGAACAATAAAGCCCGGCCTCCTTACCCAATTGATGAGCCGCCACCAACGGTGAACCGGCAACGGAAGCCTAGCTACCACGTACGATGATCCCTTGTCACGTTTGATCTCGAGACCCTTTTTTTATTTTATTTTTTACATGTGTACTACGTTGTTTCTATGTCTTTCCTGCTGAATACCCCTCTGCTGAGATGGTTGATTAGGGCTGATACGGCGTCTTAGGCGCATGCCCCCTACCAAGGCCAGTGGCCTCTGGCATAATGAATGACGACATTTATGAGACCCCAAATGTGCGAATGGTCTGTATAGTAATGAGCAAAAAAAGGGGGACTTCAAGAGATACTTTCGCCTACGTAGGAGTAAATTGCCACCCTGTTGATCCGTACAATATGTACTCCGTAGGCCTGAACATCTCCATAAATTAAGCCATATAAGCCGATACCAAAGGTACAAGTACCTGTCGATCGCAGTCCAGCCCGCCCTGGCCAGAAGTAGCAGTACCTCCTTTCCCCACACACCCAGCCTCTTTGTTTTGCTCGATCTTTCCCTTTCCCCTTTTCTTTTTTTTTTTTTTAAATGTGTTCTTCATATCCTTAATGATTCTTTGCTCTTAGCTTTTACCTTGACACCTTCGAAATCCGATATTTGCCATCTGAGCTGAAAGTCATAGCGCCCAACAGTTGACGCGCGCCCCCTTGCGGGATCCCACCATTTTTCTTTCCTCGTGGACCTTTTCCAGAAGCATTCTCAGATCGCCAATATTCCAAATCACAATTCCCCCACCAAAGTTGTTGCGATTCGGAACCCTTCCAAGATTGTTGTTCAGCCAGTGATAATCGCCCCGGCGATACGCCCAGTCTTTATCGATATCGTGGTAGGGTAGATAAGTGTTTCAAATAGTCGCTGAGTCTCGTCTTCGGACGACTCTCTGTCCCCGCGACACAACTTTTCGCCTCTTCCCACTGCTGGTCAGTGTGGTTTTCCCTCCATCATGGATCCCAATTTCGCCTTATCGCATGCAAACAACCTCCTTGCGCGCACAGAAACCTCAGGTCGCCCGCCAGTATACAAGGCTGTCGGTATTTCGCTGGCTGTCGCATCGGGCATCTTCATTGGTATCTCGTTTGTGGTCAAGAAAATCGGCCTGCTGAAGGCGAACGTGAAGTACAATGAGGAGGCCGGCGAGGGATATGGATATCTGAAGAATTTCTGGTGGTGGACTGGCATGACGCTGATGATTGTTGGAGAGATCTGCAATTTTGTGGCGTATGCTTTCGTCGATGCGATTTTGGTTACGCCGCTTGGTGCGCTCTCGGTCGTGATTACGACGATTCTATCAGCTATTTTCCTCAAGGAACGGCTTAGTTTCGTGGGGAAGGTTGGCTGTTTCTGTTGTATTATTGGATCTGTGACTATCGCTATGAATGCACCTGAGCAATCGTCTGTCAAGGACATTCAGAGCATGCAGCATTTTGTTATTCAGCCTGGGTTTCTGGTCTATGCTGGGCTGATCATTATTGGAGCTGCTTTTACCGCTCTTTGGGTTGGTCCGCGCTACGGAAAGTCGAGCATGTTTGTTTATATCAGTATTTGCAGCATGGTTGGTGGGCTGAGTGTCGTGGCTACCCAAGGCTTGGGGTCTGCTATCCTCGCTCAGATTAATGGCGAGGAGCAGTTCAAGCATTGGTTCCTCTATGTTTTGTTTGTGTTTGTTATTGGAACACTGCTAACTGAGATTATTTACCTCAATGTACGTATTCACTCCCCTCATGTCTCATACATGTGCTAACATTGCTATACAGAAAGCGCTGAATCTTTTCAACGCCGCTTTGGTCACCCCGACTTACTATGTGATGTTTACTAGCGCCACCATTGTCACTTCTGCCATCCTGTTCCAGGGCTTCAAAGGCACAGGCATTCAGATTGCAACTGTAATCATTGGGTTCTTGCAAATCTGTGCTGGTGTTGTATTGCTGCAGCTATCCAAGTCTGCCAAGGACGTCCCCGATGCTGCCATCTTCAAGGGCGATCTGGATCAAATTCGGGAGGTCGCCGCGGTGGAAGAGCCCGAGTCTGAGCCCAAGGCAGACTCCATTCGAGGTGCGGCCTCTATCATCCGTCGCATTTCAACTGCTCGCCGCACTATGGAATCAGATGAAGCCCGTCGTTTCTTCCATGATAAACATGAGGATACGCTGAAAGTGCCAGGCGAGAATGAGATAATTGAATGGGATGGCCTGCGCCGGCGCAAGACTGTCATTGGCGAGGGACCAACTATGTCACGACCAATCACTCCGCGAACACCCTCAGTCAAACAACAACATCCACCGTGGGGCATGTCCCGGGTGCCCGCTGTTGAGCCCGAGGAGGAACAACGACCAAACACCAAGCAAAGCGGTCATTCTTTCATGGATAATATTCGGTCTCGGGCTACCAGCGTACTTCATCCTTCCCAGTGGAAGGCCGTAAATACAGAAGAGGAGAAAAATCCTAATGTCAACACACAATCGATGGGCATGACAGATATGCCACACCAAAGTGGCAATGCTGACACCGAATACCATGGCGCCAGTATGACTGGAGGGTTGGAGGCCCCGTTCAACCCAAACCGACCGCGTAGCGATACGCCGCGGTCTATATCATGGGCAGACGAAAAGCCCGAAAGTTTGGCACCCGAACCTCTCGCCAACACTGCCCGCCGCCAGTTCTCTTTCAACAACATGATGGGCCGTGGGAAGGCTGGCAGCGAATCCCCCGTCAGACACCCACCAGGTTCGCCGCCTCGTGGCATCTTACGCCGATCGCACTTGGAAGCCGACCTGCGCAAGACCGCAACGGAGGAAGAATCACTCGGTCTCGTCCACGGCGACTCACGCCATTCACGACCAGAAGACGAACTCCTAAACGAAAAGCTAGAACGGTGGTCGAGCGCCGAGTCAGAACTTGGCGAGCCCCAGCCCATGTTCGCCGGCCGGCCACATGGCGACTCCGTGTCCAGCATGTCCACTGCCGCATTCCCTGCATATGAGGATAATCACCACAACCACTCCGAGTCCCACAACCCCTACTACCTCCCCCATAACCGACAAGCCACCTCGTCCCCGGAGCCCCTCTCTCACGAAGAAGAGGGCTGGCACCCTTCATCGAGGGGCAGCGGCAGCAGAACTCGCACCCGGACGAACTCTTCTGTCCATCCCCATTCCCGCGCCCCACCTCCCGCCCAATCCTCCTTTTCTACCCACCGCCATCCAAACCCCCTCCCACCACTCCCTGATATCACGCCCACCACCACACTCGACCTCATGTCCAGCGAAACCAATGCATCGGGCCTGAGATCAGTCTCTTCAGAGTCTGATATGGTAACGACTGTCTCTGGCGAGACAGAAGACTACAATGATCGCCTGTCTACCATCCCGACTCGCCAACAGAGCGGCTGGCGTCGGCATATTTCTGACAACAGCAGTCATGATGGCGAGACATATGCTGCACGCGGAGGTAGGAGAGGTTCCTTCAGGTGAATGTGAGAAAGCTTCGCGATTTATCAGGCTTATATAGCCATCTTGGGATTCTGATTTATGACCCATATATCACGATTTCTTTCTCATGTTGTATTTAGCATGGCCATGGCGCTTATTGGGAGACTTTGTTGATGTTTCTTTTCTTGTCTGTTTTTTTTTCCCTGACTATTTTGTGTTCTGTGATCGAACCGCGTTTTATCATCGATTTGTACATGATTATGATTGTGGTTTTGATTTTGATTCTGTAAATAATGGATGTCATGATAATGGTGCATGATTGATTAATGAAATGAGAACCTCAAGTACAAATGTCATTCATCATAAGTTATATCGGCAACGGTAGTGCATCAGTCAATGGAACGAGAGAAACTCCAAAGCAGATATTCCATAGTCAGGCAATCAGATTTAATTCGATGTGATCATAGATCATGGGTATCATAAGTGTACGTAGTTTAAAGTAGCATCATCCAGAACGCCATACATGGCAAAATGCCATGCGCAATGCAACACAAACCAAAAAAGAAAAAAGCCAAGTCGCTAAGTGTCAACCATGTTCATGTAAAAGAAGATCACTTCTTCCCCTGCACGCCAAACATCCCAGCAACACTCCTCTGCCCCTTGGCCGCAACATGCATACCAGGGAACCGGGACTCCGCAAGACGGCACCCAGCTTTGATGCTCTCGAGAGCCCTAGTGGTAGCAAGCTGAACGTCAGAAAGACCACTCGCCGGTCATTCAACAGTATCAAGATAGTACATACCAGTCCACACTAACAACCTTCACACTTTTCCACCCCCCACGGGCAATTTCCTGCTGGAGCTTACTCGCAGCAAGACCCCCTCCTGCACCAGACACAGCTGCTCCACTCCCGGTCCCGGTATTGGGTTGTCCGACGAGAACATGCGTCACCGTCTTCCGGGCCATGTAGATAGAAGTCTTCGCCCCGTTCGACGCGAGTAGGTGTTTCAGCTTATACTCCGAGATTTGGGGGAGAGTGGAGCCATTGATGAAGATTGTAACACCGGCGAAGATATGCGAAGTCGATTTCAGATCAAGGCTTGCGCCAGAGCGGGCCTCGGGTTGGGGAATGTCTTCTATTCGAAACTTTTCTTTTTCCGTTTCTTTTTCCTTTGTATTCGGAGTTGGACTCTGACTCCGCTCCCCTCCAATAATAGTCCGAGGCTTCTTCGTCTCCACCTTTATGTCATCTACAGCCTTCCGCTTGCTAACACCCATAAACGACCGGATATCCCGAACACCGAGTTCAGTCCGCTTAGCCACATCCCCAGCAACCATAGCCCATTCACCGGAAGCTTTAGGCGCCGGTGGTGACTGCGCGCATTTCCCATCAAACGCGCCAGGTACAAGCGTCGAGTCCCGTGGTGCTGTGTTCCACACTCCCTGTCCGAATACCTTTCCCCGCCCCGGAAGACAATCCCCACTTTGATACTGTCTGGTCAATTTCGCAGAGCGCGCATCTCGCCATGACGTTGACCCGAGGAAACCGCCGGCTTCAGCTGCGCGCTGGTGTCCTGTTGAGGCTGACTGCCAGGGGTCGAAATGGTGGTGGTTTCGAGGTTCTGAGGGTTGCGGTTTTGTGGATGGTTTTAGTCGGTCAGTAGTCATGGTTGGCTCTTATCTTGCGGATTCGTAACAGGGTTATCCATTCGTTATTTTGAGGGTCAGTTTGGGCGGGGTGGGGTGTTCGGACATGTAGTTGTGTTTGAATTGAAATTGACGAAAGTCGCCGTGGCGTGAAGCGGAATGAACCATGGTTCGGATGTGTTATGATTTTGCCGTTTGGGGCTTGGTAGGGTCGATCAGGTTACGTAACGAGATGTGAGTAAAAGTAGAAAGAAACCTCATACAATGACACAAGACTCTATTTGATGATATCCCAGAGGGCTTGCAGCATGAAATCAGCCTAGTAGATCTCTACAGCTCAATAATACGAGAGAAGCTCCGTAAGCTACATTTACAGAAAAGGATCAAAAGTCGGAAAAAGAACAATCCATCTAGACCGAACCAAAACCAACGTTGTATGTCGCTAAAGGCATGCAAACCCACAGATTCATAACCGTTCATTACCATGATAATCATCTCTCTAATAGAGTGGCAGTAGCAGAAGCAGAAGCAATAGCAGCGCAGAGAAGTAGAGAGAGGGGAGTAAAACCAAAGCCGAGGCCATGCCACAAAGAATATCCTTTTCAAAACCCAGAACACGCACAAATGATAAAGCATCAATGATAAAAAGAAAAGAAAAACAACTCGTTAATGAAGATGGCTCGTGGTCAAGTCATCACACAAAGAAAATTCGTTCATAAGAGATTCGTCACATCGTAGTCATTCAGGTTTGCGATCACCATCCAAGTCTTCAATCAAGAAACAAGTCTTTCAACATGGAAGTATCAAGGGATGCGTTTCTAATGTTGAACCGTGAACAGATCTTGCGCCTAGTTCTTTCTCCCTTCCCACACAGGTTAGATATTCCGAGATTTCTTCAACCTGAAAACATAAACAAACGCAGACAAAGAGACAAGTGAGCTTCGTTTTGTTTCGACACCGCCGGGGCTGTCAGTCTCCCACATGCTCGTGGTAAGACTCCGACAAGGCCGCGACGCGCCATGCGGGTTGTGCATGCGCAGTCTATCATAAAAAACAAACTCCGACCAAGAAATAGACCCAGCAGAAAAAGAAAAAAAAGGAATCCAGCAAAAACCAAGAAAGACCCGAACAGAACCAGAACCAGAACCACAAGCTAGCTAGAGCCGACAACTGAATCACACTCACCGATGGCGAGCCATGACCACGCTAGGCTTCATTGGCTGGAGAATAGGTGGGCCACCAACCGGGCCACCAATGGTAGAATCGGTGATTGTCTTGCGACGCTTCGATGTCTCGTACTCAGCGGTACTCTCGGGACGGATATCCTCGTCCTCGCGCATACGCTTGCTACCCGCACTCAGCGAGCCATTCCCAGCCGCGTAGACGGGGGCCGTGGTCGAGGCCATGGAGTAAGGGTCGGAAGCACCGTTGACAGGGGTACCGCGCGTGTCACTGACAGCGTTGTACAGGGTAGTGGCAGCGGCAGGACGGGGAGGTGTATTATACCCCGAAGCCCAGTGGGGAGGGGGGGCCAGTGCCCGTGCGCGGGGTCATGCGACCGGAGCCGTTTTGCTGGCTCGGGGAGCTGGTCATTTCCGGGGTGAGTTGGGAGTGCTCGCCGGTAAGGGAGCTGACAGAGGGATTTGTGGTGTAAGTGTAAGAGCCGCGGTTGGAGTTGTATCCGGTGTTGTGGTCTGGCATGTACTCCTGGTCGTGTTCGGCGACGGGCTCGCCGGGCCCGTTGCTCTGGCTGTAGCGGTTTGAGTCGCGCTCGGAGGTTTCGGGCTCTGAGGCGCCGGGGCGTGGGTTAGGTGGCGCCATTTCGCTTTTCATGTACCCGCCGGGCAAGGATTGGCCGTAACTGGGCATCCCTGATTGGGTAAGTGGGGTGTGCGGCGCGTATTGCGCGTGTGATTGTGGTGGCGCGGAGTAGTAGGGCTTGGAGCTGTCGTAGGCTTGGCCTTGGTAGGCTGGCAAGCCGTGCATGTTGTTGCCCGGTGGGGTGGTTGCGGGAGTTGTTGGCATTGAGCGCTGGTTGCTCAGTGTGGTGTCGATGGACAAAGGTTGTGTGTGTGGCACTTGTCCGCCCCATTCATATGAACCGCTCTGATTGGTGACCCCCATCAGGCTAGATGCGCTGGCAGGTGGTGTAGGAAATGTGTTCGCACGCTCGAGGCCAGGTCTCGAGCCAGGCTGGCCACTCATTGGGCCTTGGGACATGTGAGAGGACATGGGCGTAGGCTGCATAGAAGGCTGCTGATGAAGCGGGGGTTGCTGGGAGCCAGATGGCGTGCGATGGGGACCCGGGGGAGGACCTTCCAACCGTCGCTGCTGAGAGTCTTGCACTACCATGTTTGTCCGAGTCTGATTGGCCGGGTGGTATAGAAGACCACCGATATTATGCACAAAGAGTGGATACAAGAGATCGGTGATCTTCTCCTTGTTGGCAAATTCCAAAGCACGCTCGAATGGGATCCTAGAGAAGAGTTAGCGATGGACGGTACACATGCTTGTTGGAGGCTTCAAATACATACCAGACACCTTTCAAATGCATTGGTCCAATTTTCACCACATGGCGAAGCTTTTCGCTCTTGAGGATTCCATCACGTCGGCCACGAGTCATGCCAGCTACATTGAGCAACTTTGTACCATTGATCATGTGGTTGTCTGTGAAATAATTAGTCAAAAATACTTCCCTGTCTCTTGCCATAAGATCCACTTACCCTCTCGTCGAGCTACACACACCCCCTTGGCTTCCACCTGGTAGCAGAGACTGCCCTCATCTTCCCATAATGTGGCTGTCACTCGGGGCTTGGCTCCCGGAGGAGCAACTTGACCGGTACCATCAAAGACGAATCCTTGTAGGGGAGCACCAGTGTTGTTCCCATATCCACTCGGAGGGGCCACGGCGTGATTGCTCACTTGATAACGATCAGAATAATCATCGACACTCTGGCTTTGGAGCTTACCAGGCAATGGTAGCAACTGAGCCGGCATCTGGCCCATGGAGCTCGGGGGGTGTCCAGTTGGGGGTGAAGTCACGCCACTCGCGTATCCATATTGGGGATAAGCAGCCGGGGGGTAAGAAGATGCGGGTTGCATAACGGGGGGTTGCCCGTGATACTGATAGTGGGACATTGCGCCTGCGGTTGCGCCTTGGGGAGCGTATGATTGAGCAGAAGACATGTGCGAGTGGACATCCATATACGGCTGGGCCTGGTTCATGCTGCCGAGAGAAGTCGGGCTCGGATAGTACCCTTCGTTGACCGAAGGTGGGAGACTGTATTCAGTCGCGGAAGAATCTAATGAAAGCCGGCCCTGGGTCCCAGACAGGTCCGCAGAGGACGGCGGGCTCCTAGGTTCGTTTGCTGGCACGGAGGCACCAGACAGACTTGTGCGAGCGCTAGAATTGGTGGAATTGCTCAAAGACGGATCGTGATAGGCGTTCCGGGAAAGGCCCTGGGCTGTCGGCAGGCTGAGAGCGGGGAGTTTGTCGCCGGGCAATAACGGTCGTTCCGCTGCGTGGTGGTTGTACCAGGGAATGTCAGCAGGACCGCGGGTATGGACCTGCGAGATCGACGGCAGCTCCAGCTTTTCGGTTGCACGGATAAACGGTTTAGAATAGAGAGTAGAAGCGAGCGGACGTAGTAAATATCGTCCGGCGTGCTATCAATATAGGCTGCAGAATTGGAAATCCACAGGATCTTGCGAACGTTGCACGTTGCACGGAGGGGAAAAAAATAAGAGAAAGAACTGCAAACGAATCTTTCAACGGGCTTTCAGGATCAAACGATCAAAAAAAAGTACAAGTGATGCAAAATGCAGGCGATGCAGGGGCGTGCAATATCGTAGTGAAGCTTCGTAGTAAGTCGTAAACGTTTTGTAAAGACTCGGTTGGCCTAGACAGAAGCGCAATAAAGACTTCTTTTTGGAAAAATAAAAGTAGACGAATTCAGAGAAGCACAATGGTCATCAGAATCATTAAGAATCGTCAATCGAACACATCAAAGTGCGGGTAGGTTCAGCGTAACTAAACAGAAGGGCGTAAGTTTGGGTCGTTTCAAGGTCATGCAGGAATCATATCATCGAAGAAACTCTCAAATTGGAGCGCATTCAATGATCAAATATGGCCGAAGCCGGATGAAGGGGGAACGAGTAAAGTCTCAGGCAAGTCGAGGGGGGTTGAGAAAACAAGTGCGTTAGGACGTACAGAAAGGTGGAGGCTGGGGTGGTGCAGCAAACGCATCCCTATGCACTGCAGGCTGGATAGATGGCGTTTGAAAAGGAAAAAAAAAAGAACAAAATATAATGTAAAAAATTGGGAAAGGGAGCTTAAAATAATAACAGGGAATTCGTACCGTGAAACTCAGCGGTTAAGAGAGGGGGAAAAGAGGTGAAGCGAAATGACGCTGAGCCGCAGCGGGAAAGTCGATCAGTGGAGGATAAATAAGCTGACTAAGTTGAGCAGAAGAAAGAGAAGAATGTCTGCAGAAAATCCCGGCTTGCCCCGTCTTTTGAGGGAGAAACGAAGAGGAAAAAGGGAAGAGAGAGAGAGAGAGTCGAATCAATCACAGTGGGACCTAGTGGAGTGAAAGTGACTACCAGAACCGTGCGTTCAGATCATCCTCTAGACTCGATACCTGCTGTTTTCTGTTTCTTTTCTTTTTTTCCCTTTTTGTTTTCTTTTTTTTTTTTTTTCGTTTCTATTATTCCTTTTTTTTTTTTTACGGGATTATTATATTACTATTTTCTACGCCACCAAGCAAGGACTATCCGCAACAGAGGTAAGAAAGGCAAATCATTCCCCAGTAACAATAATTAACTATCATTTCCCAATTATACCTAGAAACTGCAGTCAAAGAGAAATACCTAGATCCTGGTCTGTGTGACAGGCAGAAAAGCAACAGGCTGATCGGCCGGGATAGGCCCGCTGGATCTGGGAGTTGATTTCCTTAGTGGAGTCTCCCGATTAGATTCAATTTATTGAGGTTACTCCGATATTGGATCCTATTTCTGGCCGCGCAAGACTGCAAGAGTTGAATACGTGCACGGAGTATATGGCTCCGTACATGGTATACCTTATACAGGCCCTGAAAGTTTCATATTACCTCTCTAACAGGGTTAAAATAGAAGAGGGTTTCCAACCTTCCCAAGGCTGGAAGGTTCTCCACGCGTGCGGGTCCCACTCAAGTGAACCATGGTCAGTCAACCGGGGAAAGGGGAAATACCAAGATTTCAAGGTTGAATCTAAGGTTAGTTGAATCCGTGAGATACCAAATTACACCTAATCAGACTAGTATAAGTACTATATTGTGCAGAGAAAATTAGAATCCCGACCCGATCCTTCATCGTGCAAGACATCAAAGTAAAAAAAGAACCGGTAATGCGCGGCGGCTGCACCGTCGATTGCACTCTCCCGCTTCTGGAGCCAGCGCTTGCACCACCCTTTCCCCTCCATTTGGGGTACAGTAGCTAACTGCAAGGTCCGTCTTAAAGAAACGGTTAAAATTCCAGCGCCAAATCATTCAAGTCATTCAAATCATTCACCGGACATCGGCCGAGGCTTGCCCCCTCTCGGGTATCTGAGGCCCCGGACCCCCCAAGTCCATTCAAACTCTAGCTTATACGGCTATAACCGACTGAAGTGGGTCATTTCAATTACCTACAATTGACAAGCCAACAATTACAATACCAAGGCCTTGCCTGTTTTTATGGTTCGGGACGATCTAGGCGTTAAGACGGGCCGTGAGTAACAGTGGAGAGAGAAGGAAGGAAGTACGTCACACCCCAGGGATGCAGAGGGGAAAACCAGTGGCTCAGAAGGAACCACGAAACACGGGTGGCTTGAAGGAGATCAAGGGTCTGTTCTCTACACCAGTCAGAGGGCGCTTACCGAAACAGAATGAGAAAATTAGGAAGTAGAGAGGAGAAAAAGCAAAACTAAAAAAGCGATTCCTCTAGAATATTTGTCCAACCCAATTTAGCCCGAATTGAAAGATGTTTCCACGTAGCATCGCGATCCCAACTGAGAGTCCCCGTGATGATGCATTCAGAGACTCCTCTTCTCTAATCCTTTGACTCTAGCACGGTTACGGGCGTAGATCATATTCCTCTTGAAATGGTAAGTCTGCAATTTACGGGCACATACAATACGGAGTATAGATACCGCTGTTCCCAGTCGGGATAGTCGGGATAGCCGGGATAATAATCCTAGGAATAATAGCAAATAACATGAATATTGGTTCTAATTCATTATTTCCCCTATATTTTCCCAGCGCCCAACAAAAAAAAGGTAATGCCCAGAGCCAGATCCCAGTAAGGGGGAGCAAAGAGAACATCAAGACAACTCAACTCCAGTACACCGCTTATTACTTCCCAGAGAAAAAACTGTAAGCCCAAGTGGAAAAAAAAAAAGAAAAGAAAAGAAAAAAAAAAAAAAAAAAGAGGCAAGGCCAAAGTTCCCTTGCGTTTTGTCCCTCTTTTTTAATTACTCTAGATTATTATTGTTATTCTCCACTAAGAGAGACCTAAGAGGCCAAGAGACTAGGAGACTAAACTATGGAGTTGATTTCCAACCCGAAAATCTCGCTTCAAGGTTGACAGATGTCAATTCCCATGCATTCCAAAAAAGTGACAGCTAGGGATTTTCTTTTTTCAAGTCCTTCCATGATATGCATTGACCACCCTACATGGACCTAGATCCAATGGTTAAGGATCGGGGAGATGATATTATTTCCATCAAATTATCCTATTTGCATTCTTTAGTGGGTTCTGCAAGTGGCGCCGATATTGCCCACAGACCCTTGAGAGGTCGGTGAACATGGGGTCGGGAAAAAACGGGCCAGTATATATCAATGGCATTCTTATTAATATTGCAATGTGAAATACTTGGCAGTAGGTCTTTTATCTGTTATGTCTGCGAACTATACTATTTTCTTGCAGGCCAAAGCAGGTACCCAAGGCCATGTACGAAAAAAAAAAAAAAAGAAAGGGGGCTGACAGATCCCTGCACCGCAGTTCGCTATCGACGGCCCGATACCCGCTGCACATACAGCGTACAGTAGTTTAGGGGGGGGGGATCCGCCTCAATACTTTCTAGAACAGGAAATAGCCTGAGGATTTGATAAAAATATTGAAGGAGGGGCCAGTCGGCTGTGGCTTTTTTCATTCTTTTGCTTCTTATAATATTTCCGTTAATCTCCCCGAATAATCAAAATCCAAAGATCCACTATAAATCCACAGTTATTGAAACGGCTCCGCAATTCGGGTGTGATGCGTCGTATGGAACCGTTGAGCCGAGTGCAAGGAGATACTCTGATATGATAGGTATACCTAGTCATAATTAAGTATTTGAAATATTTGAAATATAAATGTCAATTTATAGAAAAGAATATCTTTTTGATCCGGCATTTTCCGTGTGACTATCAACTCGGTGGATTAAATGGATGTTACAGAAATTAGATACATAATCTTCTCCATGACAAGGCCCCCATACCTACAACCTCCACTTCGCTGTTTATGCCAATCTCGCGTCGATCAACGGGTTCGTCCGTACCTTGCAGCGAGTTACCCTGCAGACTCTGTCCGTGCAGACCAGACTTTTCTCATGAGAATAGAAGGTTTTTGTTTAATTTGGGTTTTAGTTCTTTTTTCTTTTTTCTTTCTGCTTCCTTTTTCGCGGTTTTTTCTTCGAGTTGCACTATTATCAGATCGATATGCGGGGGTTTTTTTTAGTTCCCTTTTCTGTTCCGGCCTATCATGTTTCACCAGGGGCTGCCATGCTTCCCCATGTTGTACCTCACACATCATAAGCATATGCCCGAAGCCGTCTGGGCAGACGTTGATGCCAGATAAGGCCAACTGACAATCGGGGACACAATGGGTACAAGGCCTTTGAGAGGGGTGGTACAACATATTTACGATGTACAGCGCGAGACTCGGACACGAGGGGAATTTGAGCGAGAGCCGACGACTGACAGGGATATTCCCTGCAGACTAGTGATGTGTTGTACAGGATGGGGCAAATTAAAAAAAAAACGAATCGACCGAGATAGCGCTCGTATACGGCTGCTACCATAGGTCCACGGTAAGAAGTTGCCCAAGTGGGTACGGAGTACGGAGGTATAGGCGTGGATATCATATTATGAGGTACATATACAACCCTAAGCCAATATTACAATGATTCTGCTTTCCATGTGACTTGGGGAAATTTGTGAGCCAGGCGCCACCTTTTCCTCGCGCGAATAACAACACACCACGACGCCAGGATCTGGCGTGATGGAACTAAGCTGGGGCCGTGTGCAACTTGGATTTAACCTCGCATTGCATTGTCCCGTGGAGCCAAGAGATCGACTGCACGTTCATCTTACCTTTACACACTCTAGCGCGGCTTGTGTAGCAAAAGAAAGAGGGGAAAGACACAAAGAGAAAACCTCCGATACGTTATATAGGATAGCAGTGTTCAGTACAAGGTTAGTGACTATATCCCCTCTTGAGTGAATCCCTAGAAGAAAGTGAATGAATAATTCAACCGCCGTAACCGTTAGCAAGCGCCACTATTCTCGAGTCATTTACGCCATTTGCTCCAGTGACCATCTAGTTCAGAATGAATTTCATATCTCCGAAATAGCCAGGATGGCTCGGGCCAAATGTGTAACGAGACTAAAACCCCATCCAAACCAGCGGCGCCAATGATTGGCTTTGCGCACCAGCAGCCCGCCGATCGATGATCCGACGCAACAATGACTGGCTGCGGCAACAACCACGTAGGAAGGGCTAGATCGTGTGGATTCACCGCCAGTTGCCCCCTTGCGTGCAGACGTGGCACAGATGATTATCTGCTTCGTAGCTCCATCTGGTATGCAATGACCCGCTGCTGTGGAGGTCTTTTTTTTTGATGTATGTCGACCGTTGTCTTTTTTTGTATGAATTTATTATTCATAGAATAGGTGAGAGAAATAACAATTTCAAATTGTTATACTACATTTTATTTCTTTTTTTTTTCTTTTTTTTTTTTTCAACTCGCCGATGTCGGGCTATTTCGGTGATCGCCGCGACGTCATGCAGATAAGGGAAATAATGTAAATATGTAGAAAACATAAAAGGATCAATTATGTACGACATAGTCAAAACATGCCACTCTTGTGAGATCTGAACTTGCTTTGTAGGTTGTACAAAATGTATGACACCTATTTAAAAAGCAAGTCTAGAAATTTGTCAGTTCTGCACTACCCCCATCATTTCACGGTTCAGCCCTTAATATAAAAGAAGATAGATCAAAGATCACCATTTCTGTAAAGTTCATGTGATACTATCACCGTATCAAATATAAGCAACTCTCCCCTATATCCCTGTGTCATCCCGAATAAGGACAATGATAATGCGAGAAAAAAAACAGAAAAAAAAAAGAAGAAAACCAAGGTAAGCCTAGAACAAGCAGACCCTAAGCTGGAATACCAGAACTAATCCCAATGGACAGAAAGCGATAGCCGGAGTAAAAATCCAAAGCCCCAAAAGAGGAAAGGAGGAACTTACTCACCGTCTCTTTGCTGTCTCGGCTCATATTTTATAGTATGTACTGTGCATCTGACACGAACACACGCGCCGTCCACGCTTCTCTCTCCCCGGGCAGGCGTCGTTAGTCGATCGAAGAATGCAAATACCATGCAGCATGCAGCGTGCAGCCCAAGATGCAAGTATCATATACGATGAAACCGGCGCCAGAGTGACAAGCTAGCTGCCAAGTGCCAGCGCAGGGCGTCTGAAAGTAACTGCCGCCCACGGACTGGGTTGCTGTGCATGAAAAAATTATACATACGGGGTAACAATAGTGCCCAGCCTAACTATTGTCTATGGGTGCGAGTCGTTCCCCGGGGCGTAGGGTACGGGGATTACCACATTCTCGAAGCATGTCTGCCATTCAGATTGTGCATAGAGTGCATATCGGGAATGGTGTGATTGGATAATGCATATTGTCTTGGGTATCTATTGAATTTATTTCTGGGTCTTTATTATTTTGTTTTAGGGGAAATGAAAATCTACTCTGGTTAGTTGGGGTTGGGAAATGTCTGGGGGGTGGGGAGGTGGATGGGGTTGGTAGTTGTGCAGGAATCTTCCAAGGTTCTTACCTGTGTGTTCAAACCTCACGATTGAGTACGTACTCACCGCTGGTTGAGGACCTGCATCGGCTACAATTGTCGTGTCTGTCAAGGGATAATCCGCGTTGTTGAGCTGGTGGCGGTGGGAGGTTGGTATATCCCTTGATTAGGGATTGGGATGGCGGGATTGTTGCAGCTTGTCTTCGTAGACCGATTGTTTCCCGTGGGGAAACGATGCGAATCGGTTTTGAGAGGCTTGGTCTCGACTTTTGCTGGGATAGCTGATAGAAGCCTTGGTTTTATGCTTATGCTGTACTTTGTCTTTATGCTTATGCAGTAGTTGTGTTTTGATCTCGATCTGATAGGGGTTGTAATGATAATAATGCAATGGATTACGCACGACGGATCAGTGTTGACAGCGTCGGTGCATTGACTCGAGAGAACGGGCATATCTGCAGTGCTCTGTGTTATGTACTCCGTAGACTTAACGCGCTTCTAGAAGGCATGGTTGATGCAATATGCTGTCTCCCGTCATTCATGTAGGGATACTACGGTTCCTGCTGATAGATCGTCAGGATCATATATGTGCTGTCTCGGTACAAGATATATAGTCAAGGTGTGCGTGGTCGAGACCAAGGGATTTGGGGGGACAGGGTTCGGTACATATGTTATGAGTCATGGTGCATCTCCCAATATATATATATATATATATATTTTCTTCAAGTTATACCTGAGTGGCATGGCTAGTACGGATTACAGTTTCTAGACAATAAAATGGAAAGGTCCCAACGAGAGGATATATAAATATACCAGACGAAGAAACCAGAACATCATCTGAACGAAAAGTGAGTGTTTGTCCATTGAAATAACTCTAAAGCTAACAATATTCCGACAAACTTCTATACCCGACCCAACCATATTCATCATGATTTTTTTACAAGCATATCTCATCAAAGGCGCAGAGCATAATCACACATCAGTGCTGGTATATTTATCGCTTACCAGCCTGAGCAAAGATTTGTTGCCAAATGTCGATCCACTGTTGATGCTTATATGACAACTGACGGTGGGGGTTGCGGAAAGTGTTCGAAAGGATCTCGCGCAGGCGGCTGTTGAGGATTTTCAAGGCTAGCATAGACTTCCAATCTCGTACAGCGAATCGAATACGGTTTGCGTCAATGGAGACAACACCAGAATACATCTATTTTGGCGGTGGTCAGCTTATTGCAAGGGGAAAAAAAGGAAAGGAGACGTGAAGAATCGCTGTCGTACCTTGAACTCGGCATCACCACACAGTAAGGCTATAGCAAAGTCGTCCACTGCGCTGGTATCATGCGCGCTGAGGTTGCGGGCACGTGCCATGATGCTATAGTATGACAGCCACTTGACGGACGAGTCCGCCCTCTTGTTGACGGAAACCGCGGGTAGTGTGACTGTCTGATTGTTGCCAACGTTGCGCCAGCCCTTGCCCTCGCGCGTCAAAAGCTTAGGGTAGAAACTCCAGGCGATGACCGAGTTGATCACAACATCGTTGTTGCTGTTGACGTCGAAATCTTCAGGGATGATGAAGAATTGGCGGTTTCGGCTGTTGGAGCGTGCACTGTAGGGTTGATTAGCAGTTGTAAAGATGAGATGTGACATTTGGACGAAAGGATTTCTTACCGGTTAAGGGCCGCTTTCTGTGATGCATCTAGGGTCAAAAGACCTGCGTCGGCAATTGACACTACCAGTTGCATTTTGATGTCCTCGATTGCCAGTAATGTCTGCGCACTGAGGAAGTTCTTTCGGCAGAAAGAATACTCGTTAGACCCCGGAGTGCTTCTCGTACGTCTCCAGCTGCAATATGCGTTGTATACGGTCAAAAGATCCGAGTCACCTAGCTTTGGTTAGTTATCAACTGTGGAAACCCGGTATATTGGGACACACCTCTTCGGAAGGACGCCCGTGCACCATCACGTTGTGAATTAGATCCAATTGTGTTCACAAATGGTGACTTGGAGGAAAGGATAGCAGCAATGCTGACAGTCGCATCCAAGCACCGGAAGAAGGCTCCATGAATGATCATTTTACCGAGGAAGACATCCAGCGGCAATTTGGCCAGTTGTGTTCCGAGAGAGGTTAGACTCTCGTTGCTGGTCAGAGCTTTAACTTCCTTCAATGAATCAATGGCGCGGCGAATGTTTTTAGACGACGGCGGGTCAAGAGCTTCGAGGAGTGTCTGCTCCACTTCTCCCAGTTTGCAGATCTTCACACGCAGCACTAGATCCTGCAAAGAAAGGCGCAGCAATTCAGGGGTTTGCTGTTCCGAAAGCAATTTTTCATGACGGTGTCTAGTGAAAAGGTGGAAGCAGATGCCGTTCTGGACACGTCCAGCACGACCGCGACGCTGTTTAGCGTTCGCACGCGAGATGAATGACTCAACAAGACGGGATAATTGACGTCTCTCATCGAAGCGCATGATCTTCTCTTTTCCTGTGTCGACCACAGCAGTGATATCCGGGATGGTGATACCTGTTTCCGCAATGTTCGTTGCGATAACAATCTTTCTTGTGCCTTCCGGCGGTACGTTGAAGGCCTTTTCTTGGTCTTCACTGGCAATTGAGGAGTGAAGCGTATGCACAATCCAGCCCCTCTGGAACATTGGCTCGGACAGGATCTCGTCGTTTAAGCGACGGATTTCCGCCAGTCCAGGCATGAAGATCAAGATCGCCTTGCTGTAGTGAGCCATCTCCGGGGACGTAGCAATCTTCAGAAGCAACCTTTTGATCAGATCATAGTCTATTCTGTACTCGTCGATGTTGATAACAGTCTCTTTGGTTTGTCTAGAGTATCCATCAAGACTGGCTTGGAGACCGCCCGTGGTGTCAGCATCCGTGGGTGGGTCATCCATATCATCGTCGAGGACTGTGTGCTGGGCATCTTCCGACAAACGATAGTTGGTCATCTCAACCGCATCCTCCAGGTACTTCATTTCCACTGGGAAAGTTCGACCTGGGATGTTCAAAACTGGCACCCCGCCGAGATAGTTCGAGAAACGTTGCGCGTCAAGGGTTGCTGACATGAGGATGAGTTTTAGGTCAGGCCGCTTCTGCATGAGTCGTCGGAGCACGATCAGAAGGAAGTCACTGTCGATAGTGCGTTCGTGAACCTCATCAAGAACTACATGAGTGATGTCTTGGAAGTCATCGGGCCGTTCGAGCATTCGTACAACCACTCCCGTGGTACTAGTAAAGTATTTGTTGAGCGACCACAAAGGTAAAACCGAGAGAGAAGTGAGAACTTACGCGTAGATCAATGGCGTGGATTGAGTGAACTTGCTTTCCAACCGTACCGCAAATCCAATGAGAGACCGATTCGTGCCCACTTCGTTCTTGCTCTCTCCAAGCTCCTCGCTTACACGCCGAGCAAGCGAGATTGCAGAGATACGACGGGGCTCGGTCACGTAGATCTTGCATGCTCGGCCTTGGATCATCTCATGCTCGAGAATGAATGACGGAATCTGTGTACTCTTTCCGCTACCTGTTTCACTGCAAATGATCAGAGCTCGGTGGTCATCGAGCGTGCTCAGGATCTCGTCTTTAAAGCCCCAGATTGGGAGATTCATTCTACCCTGCATCATGCGGTAATAGGAGGGCGTCGACGATTTAGCCATCCATGCTTCTTTCAAGCGGTCATCTATACCTGAGTAATTGTCACGCGCAGACCCTTTCATCGGGGTGCCCGGCTTGCTAGCAACGCCATTTCTCTTCCGGAAGTTGTCAGATAGGACAACATCATCTTCGAAGGTGCCTTGGTTCTCTTGGATTAGACGCTTCAACTCTTTCACGGTATTCTTGTCGACTTCATCCTGTTGGGCCTTCTGCAATGTTGCAAACTCAGTCCAGAGTTCTCTCCAAACCGCTGGCAATCGTAGATAGGCCTTGCCCTCCTTGGAATTCTGGGGGAACAATATGAATAAAACCAGAGTCGACACGTATCCCTCAGCCTGCTGCGCATTCGGTGTGGCAATACCATCCATTGATACAAAAGTAGCCAAGGAATTCGACTTGTGTGTAATTGATTTCACTGCTAACGGGAATGGGGCTTCTTGGGGCTTCGACCACCGCACCTCGAGGGCTTTTCTATTCGAATGGCTTGATGAGGAGAGATCTTGATAGACAACCATGCAAGATGAATCTCTCGATTTGCAAGTCTCTTCCAAGACTCGCCGTGGGCTCAGACCTGTCGGTTTCCCAAAGTCGCGGAGTGTGAATGAGGTCTGAGTCTCGGGAGGAGGAATACTTAAAATCGAGCCTGAATCCTCAGCCTCAGCTTGGAACAAATCCCCAAGGGCATCCTCCATTCCATCGATCGCAAGGAGCTCCGGATCTAGCTCTTCGTTGATTTCGGGCTTTGGCTGATCTTCTGCTTCGGTTGGAGACTTTTTCTTTCTGTCCACCGGGCGCCGAATAAATGAAGCATCCTTTCTGAGCTCGTCAAGCTTTTGCTCCCATATGTACTCCGCTTCTCGGCGTTCGAAAAGAACATCACGTTCGATCTTGGCAATCTTCCGCTGTAGTTTAGAGGTTTCAGGATCATCTGACAGGTTGCCAGCGCCGCCTCGACCTTTCTTGCCCTTTCCAGGGCGATCGAAAAGATCTGGCTCCAGGCTATAAAGCTGAGTCTGTAGCTCTAGCCATTCGGGAACCATGATATCTGGGTCGACTGAGCTGTCCGAGTCGTATGAAATAGGAGGAGCAACCTTTGCTGCCTTCCAGTCAGCCTTCTTGTTTCCTTGCTTGCTTTGATTTTGGGATGAAACAGGAGTTGAAGTCCCTGAAGCCTTCGATTCTGCTAATGGTCAGCATTGTGTTCAACGGAAAACTTTAAGCCATCGAGGGTTTACCTTTCATCCATGAGGTGACACTATCCGCATCTTTCAGTTGGCGAGTATTGGTCTGTGTGTAAGAGGGCAATTCGTTCTTATCACTGTGCGTAGCCAACCATTCCATTGCTTCATCCAGATTCCACACAAGATCCCGACCGGCACTGGCTGAGTTGCCAGCAAAATATTGCAAAACGTGCTTCAGTGCATCCTCGACGCGGTTTTCTGGGAAGTCGAGTTTGAGCAGCGTTTCCTTCAAGGTCCAAAGTTTGTTGTATAGTTCCTCCTCAGAGCCAGCCTGTTTTGAACTCGTGATCCGTCCACTTGCTATAAGATAGTCATGCTCTTCGGTACCGGCCAGTTCGAGAATACTGTCTTGAATATCTGTTGGTAACCACTCCATCAGGTTCAATGTTACTGATTGCTGTCGGAGAACGCGGCGTTCGTTCTCCAGCTTGGTGGCCTGGCGCGCTGCGTCATTTTTACACTTGACAGCGTATTTATCAACCAAAATCTGGAGCTCTGCTTCTTCAAAATGCTTTTCTAGCTCCTCCGGTGTGTAATCTTGTAACGAGGTGGCTG
Organism: Penicillium robsamsonii; assembly: GCF_028829455.1. Taxonomy (NCBI): domain Eukaryota; kingdom Fungi; phylum Ascomycota; class Eurotiomycetes; order Eurotiales; family Aspergillaceae; genus Penicillium; species Penicillium robsamsonii. The sequence goes on from NW_026643221.1 coordinate 5,441,122, forward strand.
TTTGTGGTGCGGCGGCATCTGTAGTGCGTTCAAGTTGCGGCTCGTTTTCCGGCGTGACTTTTGATACTTCGGTGACTGGAGAAGGTGTTGAGATTGCCTCTGGCTTAGGCTTTGAGGGCATAGATACCGTTGCAAAGCCTCGAGCCGGGTTGGAGGCGGGCTTCTTCTTTTTCTTGCTGCTGGGCGGCATTACGGCTGAATTATCAGCGGGCCCAGCGGAGGAGTCTTCAAAGCACGCTGAAAGTCAGTGGTCAAAGACCAATGAATTTGGCCTGTGAAATACTGTGGAATACTGTGGAATATGGTGTGAAATATTCCCGAAAAGGGTGTTGAAATATGTAAAGAACGAAGAGTCGGCCATGCCTGTTGAATGGCGGGATGGAATCCAGCTCCCCACACAAAACTCTTATGACAGCATTCCTAGCCCACTTCACCAACTTCACACTCTCTGAACCACCCCCTTCTCTCTCCATTCCCCCGTATTGACCGCTGATCATGGATGGAATTCCATGGGACCAGGTCAAGGCCGGGGATCTGGATGCCTTGCAGGTCGTTCTCCTCTCGAGTTCGACCTCGCGCAGGCTCCGGGCCCTGCAAGAACTCCGCGACAAGAATGGTAGCGTGATGATTCATGGCCTTGTAACAAGCAGATACACTAACTATTCATTCTATAGGGTCTGAACTATCCCCAGAAACCCATCACGATATACTAGAGTTGCTTTTCCGTACCTATCCTCTCTATGTCGATCGATCCTCCCGACAGGCGGTTCAACATTGCCTCCGCTCTCTCCTCCGCGGGCCCAATGCGACCGAAGAATTAAAATTCCTTACGCAAAAATTGCAAATTGAGGCATCTAGACCAGGTCTGGCTTCCTCGTTTGCATTTGTTTTGTTGGAATGGTGCTGTATTTTGTTGCAGCAGGCTAGCGAGGACCAGAACATACCGTTGGCCACTGTGCTAGACCTGATTGCGGTTAATGCCAAGGCGCTGGAAAATTGTCTTTCCCACAATCCCAAGCCTGCAGTAAAGCACTCAGCCCTCCGAGTAACAAGACGTGCTTTGCGCGCCGTATTTTCGTCTGAGGCATGGGGTGCTGATGCAGTGCGGCAGTCTGTTAGCCGACTGACTACAGACTCTACCGCAACGTACAAGAATGCGCCTCTTCTCGGTGTCGTTTGTGGAGTCTGTGCACGGCTAGCAGACAAGACTTCAATCCTCGAAGAGTCGAAGAAAGAGATTTTGGCCTTCTACGTCAAGGAGGTCGTGAGCTCAAAATCTGTTGTGCCTGCACATGTCGCCAACGGCATGTCTGACTTCTTTACTTCCTTCGTGGCATATGAAGATATCGCCACCGAATTGGTACCTCCCATGGAAAAGTCCATGCTACGAGCACCGGAGGTGGTTCTCGGAGGCGTGATTCCCCCTTTCTGTGCCTCTTTGCCGGAAGAAATTGATCTCTCGGAACTGGTGCATACACGCCTTTGCAAGCATCTTTTAACTAGCATGAAGTCAAATAATCCAGCAATCCGTCAAGGGGCATCTGATTCTTTTACATCCTTGCTCTCTCGATGCAGAACCGACCCCTTGGTCTTGAAGATCACGAGTGAAATTATGGGTCCTCTGAAAACCCAGAAGATTACTACTGCTGAGCACCGTTTGGCTTACGCGCAGGCTATTGGGGCTATTTCACTTTCGGCGGATGTCTCAAAAGAGATTGTTCAAGGATTCTGCCCCGTCTTCTCACGGGAGTCGAATGAAGCTGCTTTGGAAGAGGAGATCAAATCCTTCAGCAAACACCTTACATATCTCGTTCAATTCAAGCTCAAGGTTAGCGATGATGTTGTCAGCACTATCGTTAAGGGTGTATCCGATAAGCGAATTCCGTTTCGAAAGATCTGGCAAGCAAGTGTGGGAGAAGTCCTATGGAAATCCGATCTTGAAGATTTGAAATCCCCTGAAATTGAACCACTTGTCACCAAGTTCCTCGCTAAGATGAAGGATTTGTTTGGTGAGGTTGCTTCCAACCCGCTTCCTTCCGCCCAAAGCGGCGCTCTATCTTCGGCTTATCTCTTCCTGGCTCTGTTCCACCGAGTTTCTGATGTTCAAGGGTCTGCTAGGTCCGCTTGGGAGGAGAACGTAGCCCAATCGATGACATTCAGTCCCAAGCCTTCTTTCCTCCTCAACCCCAAGGCATACTCAAAGTTAAGTTCAAAGGAAGAGGTCCAGTGGTTTGTCAGGGCTCTAGCCGCTGTTACCTCCGGATCCAAGTTTGCTAGCTCTGAAGACGCATCCAAGACAGCTTGGGCTCAGGCCTTTATCTACGCAATTACTGCGCCTGCTATTCCCTCAAACATTCGCGAGAACTCCGCAGAAACCTTATCCCGAGTCTATCTGACGGATGTGTCCTCTTTTGGGCGCATCGTTTTCAATGCACTGTGGGCCTGGATCTTTTCATTCCGGACCGCGGAGAAGGAATCGGCAGCCTTTTCTGCTGGACCAGAGAGCGAACGCCTGCTTCATATGGTCTTGAAGGCTCTGTGCCCAACCAAGGCTGTCATAGAATCCTCTGGGGTTCCCTCTTCCGATCTGGAAGTTCTGCTTATTGAACTTCTGATTCTGGGTCGACCTGAGTTGATTCCGAACACCTCGTGGATTGATTTGTGTTTGAGGACTGGCACCGACCCTGGAAATCTTGTGCGCGCACACCCAGAGAAGTGTATTGAACAGTTGGTTCGCGTAAACGCAGACCCTGTGCAATCAGCGGTGCCGAATGTTAACCTCGCTGTCTGGAGCGCTGGGGCTGAATTGGCATTTGTTGCCCCCGATGCCATGATCCCGCGTTTGGTTGATCAGATTAAATATGATTTGGACGGCACTCGCCTATCCAAGTTCACTGCCACTGACGCCGCCATTTCACGCACCCCCGAAGGAACCGCTTTCGTGGATGTGCTCAGCAGCAAGTCGAAGCAGCCTGCCTTCAACAAGAGCACCAAGGACTATGATACTTTGAAGTGGGAAGAAGAGCTCCGTGCGCAATTAGCCGAAAAGAAGGGTCAAAGCCAAAAGAAGCTTACGCCTGAGGAAAATTCCAAGGTCAAAGCCCAGCTTGCCAAGGAGGCCAAAATCCGTCATGAAGTTTTGGAAGAAGTCAAGCGGATCGAAAGAGGAGCGGGCCTTATCCAGGGCCTCGCAACGGGTCCCGCCAACGACGTCGAGGGATGGATCAACGCTGCCGTTAGTTCTTTACTATCGCTTGCTCAGGCTGGCGCCGGTCTATTTGTCGGTGATGTTGTCTCCCGGGCGTTCATCACTTGTGCCGACGAGGTGTCCGCCCGCCTCGGTCCTTTACGTTCTTTCGTCGGTATCGCAACACTGCGAGCCATCGGCAACACCAACCTCCCCTCCGATATGGAATTAGAGCCCCTCGGAGAACTTGTGACAAGAATCCTCTACCGACTGCGCTTTGCTTCTGAGCAGCGTCCTTTCGATGCCACGTCTCTCGCATATGTCCTTCCTCTTATCTCTCTGGTTTTGACCCAAAATGGCATTGAAGAAGCGAAGGGAGAAGAAGAAGGCACTCAAGTTCTCCTTGCTCTTGAGTTCCTGTCCTTCCACTCTGGCTCTTGTGAGTTTTTTTTTTATATACCATTACAAGACCAACTTCTAACACTCTTATGTAGTCACCGACGCCCGTCTTCCCCGCGTCGAGATTCTAGGTCAGCTTCTGTCCGCCATGCAAAGATACACCCAGCACTACAAGCTGGTCAAGGATACCTTGTTCGACTTCTGCCGGTGCATCTCGCCGAACATTAACAGCGAGGAGCTGGATACGCTTTTGCAGGGAACCATTGTCGCCGAGGCCTCCGTCCGAACAACTGTTCTTCAGGTCGTTGAGGCGGAGATCGATTTGACTGACCTCGATTTCTCGGAGCACATCTGGCTTGGCTGCCACGACATCGTGGAGGAGAATGCTGAGATTGCAGACACGATCTGGGAAGACAATGCGCTGGAGGTGGATGACACCTCGTTCAGCAAGATCATGAAATATTTGGACTCCAAGGACCACCAGCTTAGAGGCGCTGCTGCTCGCGCTTTGGCGCATGCCATTGAGTTTGATAAGAGCAAGTTTGCGGGCATTCTATCCGAACTGCAAAGCAAATATGTGGAAGAGATCAAACCCAAGGCACCAGAAAAGGATGCTTATGGAATGCCTAAGAAAATAGACAATGCAGACCACTGGGAAGCTCGCAGTGGTATTGCGCTAGCCTTCAATGCCATGACGAATGAATTCGATGGTGACGCGGCTGTCTCCTTTTTGCGGTTCTTGATTGAAAATGGTCCATTGCTCGATGGAAATTCCCGGGTCCGTGTTCAGATGACCGAGAGTGGTAAATCTATCATCATTTTGCGAGGAGAGTCAAAGGTTGAGGAGATGATGAAACTGCTCCAAACAACCCTGGAAACCTCGGATAAAGACACAAAAACCTCTGACTTGCTGAATGAGGCTGTCATCGTGTTATATGGATCTGTGGCGACACATCTCAAGCCAGATGATCCTCGCTTGCAGACTGTTATTAGTGAACTGCTCGTGGCCCTTGATACCCCTTCAGAGTCTGTGCAGCACGCTGTGTCCGAGTGTCTGCCACCGTTGATCAGATCGTCCGGTTCCAAGACGGCAGAATATGTAGAAAATCTACTCTACCGACTTTTCAATGCCCCCGACTATCCTCGTCAACGCGGTGCTGCGTACGGTCTTGCTGCAGTCGTGTGTGGAAGAGGTATCGCAACATTGCGGGAGTACCGAATCATGAGCCAGCTCAAGGAGGCCACTGAGAACAAAAGAGAAAAAGATCACCGACGGGGCGCTTTGTTGGCTTATGAGCTTTTCGCCCTGGTTCTGGGCCGAACCTTTGAGCCTTATGTGATCCACCTCGTACCCCAGCTTCTGGGAGGATTTGGTGACACCAGCATTAGCGTCCGTGATACTTGTCTGGAGGCTTCAAGGGCTTGCTTCCAGAACCTCAGCTCTTACGGTGTCAAGGAGATTCTCCCCACCCTGCTCGATGGCTTGGATGATACGCAATGGCGTAGTCAGAAGGGTGCTTGCGACCTGCTTGGAGCCATGGCCTACCTGGACCCGCAGCAGCTTGCAGCCAGTTTGCCTGATATCATTCCGCCTTTGACGGTTGTGCTCAATGACACCCACAAGGAAGTCCGTAGCGCAGCGAACCGCAGTCTTCAGCGCTTCGGCGAGGTTATCAGCAACCCTGAAGTGAAGAGCTTGGTTGGCGTGCTTCTGAAGGCTTTGAGTGATCCAACGAAGCACACAGATGAGGCGTTGGATTCCTTGATCAAGGTCTCCTTCGCGCACTACCTCGACGCCCCCTCCCTGGCCCTTGTTGTGCGCATTCTCGAGCGTGGTCTTAGTGACCGATCTAACACCAAGCGCAAGTCGGCACAGATTATTGGCAGTTTGGCTCATCTCACAGAGCGCAAGGATCTCATTGCGCACCTGCCTATTCTTGTGGCCGGTCTTAACTTGGCCATTGTTGATCCAGTTCCCACAACCCGTGCTACTGCCTCCAAGGCCCTTGGTTCACTCATCGAGAAACTTGGAGAGGACGCTCTGCCAGACCTCATTCCCAACCTCATGGCTACCCTCAAATCCGATACTGGAGCCGGTGACAGACTTGGATCTGCTCAAGCCCTTTCGGAGGTTCTTGCAGGCCTTGGTACGACCAGACTCGAGGAGACACTGCCAACTATTCTCCAGAACGTTTCCAGCGCCAAGCCTGCTGTTCGTGAAGGCTTCATGACCCTCTTCATCTTCTTGCCTGCTTGCTTCGGTAACAGCTTCGCCAACTACCTCAGCAAGATCATCCCCCCTATTCTTGCTGGTCTGGCTGATGATATTGAGTCTATTCGCGAGACTGCTCTCCGGGCCGGGCGTCTGCTTGTCAAGAACTTCGCCCACAAGGCCATTGATCTCTTGCTTCCCGAGTTGGAGCGTGGTCTTGCGGACGACAGCTACCGCATCCGTTTGAGTTCCGTCGAGCTTGTCGGTGATCTCCTCTTCAGTCTTACTGGTATCTCTGGCAAGAACGAGGGAGATGAAGAAGAGGAGGAAGCCACTCAAGCTGGCCAATCCTTGTTGGAGGTTCTCGGAGCCGAGCGCAGAGACAAGGTACTTTCGGCTCTGTACATCTGTCGCTGCGATACCTCAGGCCAGGTCAAGAGTGCGGCCCTGGGTGTCTGGAAGGCTCTTGTCGCCTCCCCCAGGACGCTCAAGGAGATGGTTCCTACGCTGTCTCAACTCATTATTCGCCGCCTCGGGTCCTCCAACATGGAGCAGAAGGTCATTGCCAGCAACGCTCTTGGAGACCTTATCAAGAAGGCTGGAGAGTCTGTTCTCAACACCTTGCTGCCCTTGCTTCAAGATGGTCTTCAGACTTCGCCCGATGTGGAAGTCAAGCAAGGTATCTGTATTGCCCTCCGTGAGCTTATCAATGCCGCTTCCCCCGATGCGCTGGAGGACTTTGAGGATATTGTCATCGCCACCGTGCGTGTGGCTCTGGTCGACAACGACGATGATGTGCGAGAAGCTGCTGCTGAGGCCTTCGATTCGTTACAGCAGATCATGGGCAAACGGGTCGTGGACCAGGTCCTGCCTTACCTCCTTCACTTGTTGAGAGACGAGGATAATGCCGAGCAGGCGTTGTCGGCTCTGTTGACGCTTCTCACGGAGCAGACTCGCGCCAATATTATCCTTCCCAACCTCATTCCTACGTTGCTCACCCCGCCAATTACTGCTTTCAACGCCAGAGCCCTGGCATCTCTGGCTGAAGTTGCTGGCTCTGCCATGACAAGGAGACTGCCAACTATCCTTAACTCCCTCATGGATGGCATCATCGAGACTACCGACGAGGAGCTTCGAACAGAGCTCAGCACTGCCTTCGACACCGTCTTGGTGTCTGTAGACGAGTACGATGGCCTGAGTGTCGGCATGAATGTGATGGTCTCTCTTGTCAAGCACGACGATCACCGTCGTCGTGCTGCTGCGGCCCTCCATCTGACCAAGTTCTTCGCGGAAGCCGACCTCGACTTCTCGAGGTACTACCAGGACTTGATCCGCGCCTTGCTGATTTCATTCGATGACCCAGATAAGGATGTCGTCAAGGCGGCATGGACCGCCCTCACTGGTCTCATGTCTCACATGCGTAAGGAAGAGATGGAGAGCTTGGCTATTCCCACCCGCCAGATTCTGCGCCAGGTTGGTGTGGCTGGCGCAGACCTACCCGGCTTCAGTCTGCCCAAGGGCATCATGGCTATCTTGCCGATCTTCTTGCAAGGTCTTCTCAACGGTACTACCGATCAGCGTACCCAGTCGGCTCTTGCGATGTCGGATATCATTGACCGGACTCGTGCCGAGTCATTGAAGCCTTTCGTGACTCAGATCACCGGTCCGCTTATTCGTGTTGTGTCAGAACGTTCAGTCGATATCAAGTGTAAGTCATGCAAAGCCAAGGCTTATGTGGTATCTGTTTACTGATTAATTTTTCCAGGCGCTATCTTCTATACTCTTAACAAGCTGCTGGAGAAGATCCCGTTGGCTGTCAAGCCGTTCCTGCCCCAGCTCCAGCGTACATTCGCCCGTGGTCTGGCCGATACCACAAGCGAGACTCTGCGCAACCGGGCTGCCAAGGGTCTTGGTATTTTGATTACGCTGACCCCCAGAGTTGATCCTCTTATTGCTGGTAAGTCTCGGAAAGTTTTATACATGAAACGTAGCCCATCGCTAACTTTGATATTTAAGAACTTATTGCTGGATCGAAGACCTCCGACATTGGCGTGAAGAACGCGATGATGAAGGCTCTACAGGAGGTGGTTGGTAAGGCCGGTGCCAACATGAGCGAGGCATCCCGGCAAGCGATCCTTGCTCTGATTGATGATGATGCTAGCGACCAGACTGGTAAGATCGTTATCAACGATTCCTGTGTTTTGCAGCTTTCTAACATCCTCACAGATTCCGTTGCCATTACCAACGCTCGTCTGCTCGCTGCTCTTGTGAAGGTCCTCCCTACCGCAAACTCGGTTCCTCTTATCAAGTATGCATATTCGTCGTGGTTTGATTTTGCTGGATGCTAACATATTTCCTCGTAGGAACCGTATTCTTGCTGGCTCCCTTTCTCATGCAGCGATCCTCGGACTCAATGCTCTTTTGGCTGAATGCGCCGAGGTTCTGACAGAACAATTCTCTGTGGAGCTGCCCACCGTCATCTGCCAAGGTCTTGCAAACAAGGATGTAAGTTGAAAGCTAAACCACCCATTACTGCTCGAAACTAACTCGGAAACAGCCCTTCATCTCCGATAACAGCGCTCTTGCTGCAGGCAAATACCTTTTGTCCAATGATGGCGACCATTCTTTCGAGTCAAGCAAGACTATCTTTGAGGCGTTGGCATCTGCCATCCAGGTCGGCAACCCGGTCGACACCCGGCGGTTGAGCTTGGTAGCCATCCGGACTGTCAGTCGTCTTCACCCCGAGCTGGCCCGTCCTCATCTGGCTCTGCTCGCACCACCCATCTTCGCTAGTGTCCGTGATCTGGTGATTCCTGTCAAGCTGGCAGCTGAAGCAGCATTCTTGTCTATCTTCTCCGTGGTCGAGTCTGACAGCGAGGTGTTTGACAAGTATATGGCCGGTCCGGGTGCATCTCTCCCACCAGGCCCCAAGCGCAGCATGTCTGATTACTTCAAGCGCATTGCTGTTCGTTTGGCTAACCAGGCGCGTGAGCGTCGGGAGGCTGAAGGTGGTGTGGGTGGCTTGGGATTGTCGAATGATGAGCTAGATGATGAGAAGGAATTGTGGAGCATTGGCAAGGTTGATCTCGGAGAGGCCTTTGGCGATGAGTGATGATTTTGTTTGCGCATCCAAGGAGCATCTAGATGCTTATAGATATACCCTTGGGTTTTATTTGTTTAGTCGTACAAAAGTATTGCATATGTTTGTGTATATTGTGTATTACATCGTTTTATATAAATAGGCAGCCATCTACGAGGACTGCTTTATACTGTAGATCACCTTTTCCTAAATGGGAATATCAGATCATGTGACACTGCTTGTCTTTGACGTCACGTGATGGTGTTCGTATTTGGTCGTCTACAACGAAAGCCATGACAAACAGCTAAAGAGGAAAAAAGAACTAAAATTAAATTGCAATTCTCTTAATCTCCCAGCATCTTTATCCTAGCATTTCCCAGTGTAAGTACTCTTGGCTTCTTCCCCGGACTGCAAGATCTTCAAGTTCCATCGTCTCGATTCGGACTAGCGCTAGGGCATACACCCTGGAGCGCTCCGCCTGTTGTGGAAGGAGCACTCGCTTAGCCCTCGGCTGACCTAATGTGGCCCGCAGTGCCCTCTCAAACTCTCACCGTCGGGATTTCTCAGTGCCACGAACATCATCCGCCAACGACCGTCGATACGCCGACATCAAGATGTGAGTTCATCTCCAAGCTGCTATTGAACTTCTCGAATGCACTCCCGTGTGCTGTGGAAATTCATGCCCAACACCCAACTCGTGGACCCGATATTTTTCGTTATAGTGGAGGAACAACTTGGTGATGTGTGTGCCATGATGCTGACCGGGTCTTTCACCACAGGGTCAACCTTACCACCCAGAAGCGCCTCGCCGCCTCCGTGGTCGGCTGCGGCAAGCGCAAGATTTGGCTCGACCCCAATGAGATGAACGAGATCTCCAACGCCAACTCTCGCCAGACCGTCCGCAAGCTCGTCGCTGATGGCCTCATCATCCGCAAGCCCGTCACCATGCACTCCCGTGCCAGCGCCCGTGAGCTCAACGAGGCTCGCCGCAACGGCCGTCACCGTGGTCTCGGAAAGCGCAAGGGTACCAAGGATGCCCGTATGCCCAGGTATGCACACCAACTTTTTGTCTCCGTCCGGCCTGTCTCGGACTCGCTCGATGAAATTGGACCTCGGGGCACAGTTGCTGATCTCGTTTTCCTCTGTTTAGCCAGGTCCTCTGGATGCGCCGCATGCGTGTTCTCCGTCGTCTGCTCGTCCGCTACCGCGCCGCCGGCAAGATCGATAAGCACCTTTACCACGAGCTCTACCACCTGAGCAAGGGTAACACCTTCAAGCACAAGCGTGCCCTCGTTGAGCACGTAAGTTACAACCCGAATCAACCCCACGGATAACGATCGAATATGGAACATAGACCCATGAAACCCCCATGAAATACGCAAATCAGAAAACACCCAGGCTAACTCGTTCTCTCTTTTCACCACTACAGATCCAGAAGGCCAAGGCTGAGCGCGCGCGCGACCGTGTCCTCAAGGAGGAGATGGACGCTAAGCGTGCCAAGAACAAGGCTCTCCGTGAGCGCCGGTTGGAGCGCAAGGAGGCTAAGCACAACGCTCTGATCAGCGAAGAGTAAATCTGATACAAAAATTCAATTACCCTTCCGTTGTTTGACGCTTTTCTTGCAATTCGGCGGTCCGGAGGTTGGAAACGGTTAACTTCTGGGTTGGATTCGGGATTCGAGGCTGTTCCCGATATCGAACTCAGGTCGGCCTTCGGCGTCTTCCTATTAGTCTAGATTCTGTTACGACTTTCTCTCCTTCCCTTGTTTTCTCTGATAGCATGGGGTTCGTGGCCTTGTTGGATCTTTCGGAAAATATGGGGTATGGGAAATAGGAAGATGCGATGATGATGTGATACTCAAGCTATTCTTGTTAAAATGTAACGAGAAAGCAAAAGGAAATCTTTTTTTACTTCACCAAAAAACACAACAAAAACCGCACTCTTGTTCCCGGTCCATATCTTCTGCCCTTGGTATAAACCTGATGTGGGGAAGCATATTTCTTCCCTCTATAAGCCCATCATAACCCCGGTATCCTATTATTAGTGGTCTTGCTCATAGATTCCCTCTGGGTTTTCCGGCTCATGGTGACCAGGTCTACGTCACTGACCAGTCTTGGAGTTTCATGGATGTCTGTATTTCGTACTCTTATGCAGACTTTATCTCAATTATTCCTACAATGCTTGTCTCCTTGGCAACTACAGCCTGAATCAAAGACCTTCAATGTAATTTATGGGTCTTGTGGCTACGCCACTGCTATTCTGGGGATTTGATCTAAAATGGCCTACCCACTCACTTCTAGACTTAACAGACCCTCAACCCACAATATTGGCATAGATATGAGAAGAAGGCTTGGTTTTCTTAACCTCGTTTGGAATATGTGCCAGATAATTAAGTCAAACATTAAAGGTCTAACTGGATTTGTGCCGAATGACATTCCCGCTGAATATATATCTTTATCACACAACCCCATAATCTCCCAAGTATAAAACCTTACTAACAGCCAAATATCAGCGTAGAACAAAAGCACAGCATATATCGATAGCCTTGGAGTAGCGCTAGCGTTCAAATACATCTAAAACATATTAATAACCCCAAATAGACAACAATTATATCTCGAGAGTGGTGTCATCCGAACTTTGCAAATGCAGGATTAGACGCGTGTCTCAGGTCATATATTATACACAATAATGGAATGGAAATGAGAGCATGGTGAAAATATGTCAATATATTTTGACAATAGAGATGAAATTTGAGTCCCTCCTCTCTTTAAATCGTACATATCAATATAACCCCAATGAACATCCCAGACCTTAACACCAGACTCAAGATAAGATGTAAATGCACCCAAGAGGAACCCTAGTGAATGCGAAAAAAAAAAGAAAAAGAAAACATGCAGGCATAGCATTCGTAAAATCTTGTCATCATAAACCAAAGTAAAGCCAGAAAAAGCAAGGGGATCAGCATAAGCGTATAATATATGCAGGAAGCAAAGCCCAAACCAAAAGAAAACCACGAAGAAAAGTAAAAAAAAACATAAAAAGGAGTTCGCAATCTAAAACTTGACACCCCATGTAGTCGGGATCGAAGGAACAGAAGACCGACGGTGGTGAGCATTTTGCGGAGGCTCAAGGTCAAGATCGAAGGGGTCACTACGCATGCTATCACGCATCATAGGCGTATCCAAATATCCATGCGGTACAGCGAGAGTATCCGCGCCGTCGCGCTCGCAGTCCCAGTACCCCTGCCCACCTCGCCCGGCGCCCCGGGAAGAAGTGGAGTAGATCGAGACCGAGCGAGATGGGGCTGAGACCTGGATGACTGCGGACGGCGGGTCCGCGAAGGGATCCTGTGTTCTCCCCTCGCCGCGCAGGTACATACTGTCCAGGGATAGATCTGGATTCGAGGGCTGCTGTTGCAGCGGGATGACCGGGAGTGTGGGTGATCGCAGGCCGATGTTTCCTGGGATTGAGGGGTAGGAGTGGTAGCGGTGGTGATGATGGTGGCTGATTGATGAGCTCGTTGAGTCACCTCGTATTAGTTTCTGCCTGATGTCTAGCCGCTCTGTTGCTAGTTTTCGTCGTCGGCGACGCATATAGAGTGCGCAGGCTAGTAGGGCGAAGATCGTGATTGCTGACCCTCCGATGATGCTCCCAACTACCGTTCCAGTTTTGGAGGGGCTGGAATGATCGGCTTGGGATGTTTCTGAAGAGGCTACGCTCGTGGCGGTTCCGACAAATGGTGGGATTGAAGGTGTGTTCGATGGTGTGGTGCTCGAGCTGGCCGAGATACTGGAGCTCATGGAGCCAATGGTTGTCTCCGACAAGACAGACAGTGTCGATGAAAGAGATATACTCGAGCCAGTTAATGGAACCGGTGGATTCCACGTGTTGCTAGGAGCATCGGAATACCAGAGATCGGTGGATTCCGAAGTTGCCGAAATAGGAAAGTCCCCCGTTGGGCTTGATAGAACCGAGGTTGTTGGGACTAGAGTCGAAGCTGGAGGTGCCAGAATATCTGTTGCTATAGAGCTAGAAGTCGATATTATAGTGTCCTGCTTAGTTGTCGACAACCTAGTCGTCGTCAGAGTTACGGTCACGGGTGTTGGGTTCAGCGTTGACGACAAGAAGTCAAGTACAGTGGTTGTGGTGCTGGAATCAGGCCCGGAATCAGATATCGTATAGACCCATGTGGGATATATAGTCTCTGTTTCAATTGACGTGATTGTCACCAGATTCAAGGGTTCAGAGGGTAAGTGTGTGGACGTCCGGATGAAGTTGAGCAGTGCAGAGGGAGTATCAATGGCGGTAAAGGCACTCGACATCTCGCCGCGAGCCCGCAGACAGCACGGTTAAAAGACAGATCTGGTGATATTTTCCGATTGCGTCGATGAATGGAACATGGGGGCGACGTAAAAGAATGGATCCCTTTGTACGAGTGCCGGAGAAAGCACAAAGCGACAAAGCAACCGACAAAGCCGCAGGCTTATCAATTTGGCTCTGATGGTTCATCCAAGCCCCCCTCTGTTTCTTGCTTTGTTTCTTGAAGCCCCGAGACAACCACGAACATAATCCCGTGGCCAGGCTAGGATTCCATACAGTTCCCGATTCACCTTCGTAGCCTAAAAAGTGTATCACGTCAGATATGAAGAGGTCGGAGGGTTATATAAAGAGAAATTTTTTAATTTTTTTTCTCTCACAGAATTGGACAGGGGATTTTGTCATTAGTCTGTAACCTGGCGCTTCTTCTAATGGGTGGAAGCAACTCCCCCTCCTGTGACAGATGAACGGCGCTTAGCCATCGGCCCAATAAGAGACTCAGGCGGTCCACGGATGGACGATCATCTCCAGAGAATATGGGAATTTCCATATTGTGATACTCTGACCACGAACCTTTCTGCACGCGCCCTCGTCATTATCGTTCCTTGAGGATTCGAGGGAGTGTATCATGTATCAGGGAATCAGGGACGAAACAGGGCAGTTTCGGGTTTGGAAATTTTAATTTGAACTGGTCCAACCTTGACTCCTTGAAGTTTCATATTTTGCCTATTTTAGCTGTTGTTATCCTCGGCATTGAGGAACAGCAATGCCTCTTTTAGCAGAGTCATGTGACTCTTATATAAGTCCACATTCATATAACCAACATCCATGATATTAGAGAATGAAAAAAAAAAAATCCAAAACGCGGAAGATGTTATGCTAGAATAAAGTACGAGATCCTAGGTTATACACGAAAAAGTCGGGTTGCACATTTTAAGCCGTTTTTACGGCCGATATTTCAAGAAATAGTTATAAAAGAGAATTCACATCCAAGTAAATATCTGAGACGACATCTAGACTACCCAAAAGACTACCCAAAAGAAGGCCGCACAAGCCAACTATCGTAATTCATAAGTAGAGAGTGAGCTAGCTTTACAGCCAGCATTCCCCATTCCTCTATCTCTTGGCTCTTGACCCAAATCCCACGAATATCACAGATCATAGGTGCAAGGTCATAGGACATATCAAAGTACATAGGTAACAGTTTATGTCTAAGACACAGGACAGATGTTCCCGAAATTCCCCACCAGCAAAAGTCCCCTTTCAACCATCTTCTTTCATCTCTCTTCTTCTCACTTTGGGAGTTTCTTTGACTTCGACTCTGTTTATTGTTACTATTTATTTACCTACTCGGTGATTCTGCCGTTCTGCCTTTCCGTCTTCCCCCTTCCCATGTGACCTTAGGGAACTAGAACTTTGCGATAATCGTGCATTTGCATTTGCATATTTAGAAATGTTTGGCTGGGGTTCTGGGCTGGGTAAGCAAATTCTTCCTTTAATCCTTTGGTTACCCCTCGATGTTTTCCCCCCTCCCCCGCCATACCCCTGTGGCGTTGAAATGTCAAGTTCACCTGATTGGGGCCGCGCGTGCACCCTAATACTCCTATATCCGACTGTGACCTGGAATGGACAATCACATAGTATCAAACTAACACTTTGTAGCCTTGCCCTCCGCCACTTCAGAGCCGGAGAAGGAACGCAGACCCCCCGCTGACCCGACACCCCTCGATTTCCCCGTCTACAACCTATCCAAGGTCCTCGAGAATGAGTCGGAATCAAGACTTATGGAGATGTCCGAGCTTCTGGCCGACATCAAACGCCCACAGGACATCTGTATGGAGCGCTTCAAGCCGTTGAACCTGCAATTGGACACGGACGTCGAAGTCGCCAACATGATCCCTGAAGACCACTCGCACCCCCTTGCACCCTTACCATGGGAAGATACCTCTGAACCGACGGAAGACAACCCCCGACCGTTGATGGACAACGGAGCCCCATATCCATCGAAGGAACGATACGAAGTCCTGGAAAAAGAGCTGGCGTTGGATAATGACGACGCTTTCCGCGAGGTGGCTCGATTGCCGCCGCGTGAGGGCCACAGCCGGGTTCGTATAACGCAGTCGAGGAAGTTCTGGACGGGATTGGAGCGCATGGCTCAATACTGGGATACTAGCCTAGACAATTACTACGAGCGCCCGGCAACCCCCGAGCCGACCCCATCCGAGAGGGAGCGGGCAGAGTTTGACACAATGCAGGTGGATGCCGAGGATTCCAAGAGCAGATACTCTCCGACAGATGGTTCAATGGACCTGGATGAAGCACAGACAGGCGCGCCTTCGAGCAATAACACTGTTGGCGGTGAGAAGCAACCCTCTGTCCCTGTGTACACGGGCCGCCGAATTGGCAACGGAGCCGAGATGCCTGATGAAATGCGTGACGAGACAATCCGATCCTTCGTGGAGATGGTCGCATGGCCATTCGGATGCCAGGTCACGGCCCCCACACTCCCACCACGGTTGACCACCAAGAACCTCCTGTTCCCCGTTCGGCAAACATTCCAGTCCTCACGGTCCCCGCGAGATCGCCAGGTTGCGCGGAGCGGCATGCTCGAAGGCCCCGTTCTCATCTCGCAGTGTCGACCCGAGACTTCTTTCCGCACTGCGGACAATATCCCCGGGACCGGGATTGGCGAGGTAAGTGATTTATTCCGCGAAGTGGGCGGCATGCTTCTCGCGGCGCAAGAGCGTGCTCGCGAAGGCGCAGTGGAGAAGCGACCCGGCGAAGGCAAATGGTGGACCATGGAGCCTCGCTTCGGAGGCGCCCCCAACGACGGGATCCTGGATGATCTCATTAACAAGGGACACGGGATGTCCCTGCCAGACTCGATGATGGAAGAGATCAAGCCATCTGCCCAGGAGGCGGATAGCACTTCCAAGCGCAAGTTTGAGCATCCGTTTGTCTCGTCTCTCTCCCGGAAACCGAGTGCTATGCGCAGACTTACTAGCAGTGAAAAGTGGAAGATCCTGCAGCCTGGACCTAGTCTTTGGGATAAGCGCATGAGCTATTTGCAGATAGGCAAGGTCCAGGAGAGTCCGTTTGACGATGTATGCATACCCTGCCTTGTTTATTGAGCCTGAGTGTACACTTTACGGCCAGATAGAGCTAACCCCCAATCTCTTGCAGATTTACATGATCTCGTCTATCAACCACCACATCTCAATCCTCCACCTCCGCGTCCACCGGCGGTATTTGGACATTCTCACCAACGGCAACAGCACCTTTCCGGCAACCGAAGGTGAGCCGTGGCATGTGCTGAAGCTGCAGAGGACTAGATGGTTCGACCTGCTCGATGCCAACGACCGCATAGAAGCGCTGAAGGGTGTGTGGCAACTGTTCCACCACCAGCTAAGACAGACACATCGCGAAGGCGATGTCCCAGTCCCGACAGAATTACCTTTAGATTGTCCATTATAGAGCATGTATGATGGTGTCCGCGGTGACGTGCTTTTGACTCTGATCTCAATGGGCCTTTCTCAAGCGAATACATCTTGTACATACGGTGCAGCAATCTTCGTTGTTTTCTCGTTTGCTGTGCCAACCCTCACCTTGTCCTTTTATCCATACCCATCTCCAATGACAGACTACATTGACTATTTACAATCTTGAATATACTGGCATCTGACAGGCTCTTTCCAATGGATACTACGTGCTATTTTCTTTTGAAGGTAATCAGAGGTCTTACGGTGGTGTTCTTTGACATGCCACGCAATGGCCCATAGATTTATTGACAGGTTTTTGTAAACAACTTGGTTTGATATAATGCATACTGGCGAGTCCATCGAGCTGGTCACCCACCAGTCGAGAGAATCCAATTGTCATCATGAACCATCTATACATGATCTTAAAGTATTTACATCAGATACCTTCTGCTCCTTCAATGAATCTCCCGTTATTTACTATGGTAACTACCACCTATATTGTACATACCGACATACTCCGTAGTAATCCACCATCTGAGATTCCACCTCGTTCTCACCCTTAGTACTTTTGCCAAAGTGACGACCCTTTCACTCCTCATTCTAAACAAAACCACCAATCCTCCCTCGTCTTCCATGAAACAACAAAACCAACGCCCCGGACATATTCGGTGTTGAACCCCATGACCTCACATAATCATCATCAAATCTCGCAATACACCACCAAAAATGAAAGAAGACAAAAATCCGATAGCGGTCCAGACCAGGAAAAATCGACGAAAATGTGATATATCAACATGATAGCCCCCCTAAGTCTGCTTCGGTCTCTGTATGGCGTAGATGGTGGGAGAGTGGAGCAGGACTAATTGGCTAAGGGGCGCTGAGGCCCTTTGTGGTGTTATTTCCCGATTCCCGATTTTCCGTTCTAGGTATACAGAGTAGGAATATGTATTATACGGAGTACACATCTACTTCATAGGCGAATGTCTTCCATGTGACTCTAATATGTATCAGGAAATATAAAGATCTCTTTCCATATCGGAGACTTTCTAAGTTCTTGGCTGTCTGAGCGGGTGCAACGTATGATTGCAATACAGAAGACTAATTTCCGAACTATATACTAACAATACAAAGGTACTTCTACTAACGGAGTAGGAGTTTCTTATGGGGCACGTTGCAGAAGTCCGGGCTTGACAGATCCGACTTTCCCTCCCGTAACTTTCCAGGTTACGGGGTTCGCTTATTGCGATAGGACTGGACGGTGTATACGGAGTATACGGAGTACAATATATGTACTCCGTACATGTACTCTGTACTCCGTGCATGGCTGTGAGCTGGCTGATTGCGGTGAGAGTAGCATATGGCAATGGATCTTCATTTAGCTTTTTTCTATATTGTACATAGAGTTTGACAGGTCTTTGGTGAGATAGGAGCTGGTTGGATGTCTTGAAAAGAAGGAAACATCACAGAAGAAGCAAGAATATGCAGAGGGATTTAGCTGTCGATGGGGGTTGATTTGATGCTAGTTTCGGTGTACATGTGTTTCGATAAGTATATTCAACGAATTTCCAGATGGGAGGTTATGATGTGAACATTGAAGAGTCAAGCACTGACCATTCAATGTCAACCTTGAAATGCTAAAAAAAAAAGTCCGAGCCACATCGTTAAGGCTAAATTCTTCCGTAATACTCCGTCTAAATCCCCTCATCCAATAAAACCTCCAAGTTACGCTCCATGCATATTAGTCTTGCCCAATTAAAAACCTAGACTCCCCCAAACCCGAGTATCGACACCCGCCGGCTGCAAATCAGATCACATCACACATTTAGAAAATCATCGCGCTTGGTGCGCTTTATCAAAACAAACCCAAATCTGGCATATGACCCGCTTAGTAGATCTCAAACCTACAAATAGACCTCGGTACGGGGACTACCCAATGGGGATGAAAAAAGTACAGGGTGTACCCGCTCTACTATTACCATGTATTTTGTATAAAGACTATGTGGAGACAGTGAAAATTGAAGAGGCTCGGGGTCCTCGGGGACCATGACGAGCGGATCAGACTAGGGGGCGTATGATATACTTTTAAACATGAGCTATCCCTTGAATAGAATGTAATTGCGGGAAGTGTAAACGTAAATACAGACTAAAGAGCCTTAATACCTGGTTATATTCGTAGTATAAGGAAATCCATGAGACCCGAATATACTAGCCCAGGAATCTGATTATTTGATCTTATAGATTGAAAAGTACGCAAGTTGCTTCATCGAGAAGGTGGAGGGTGGATATACGTATATGTGCAAGTACCCAACAACTTCAATCCCAGACTACTGCCTAATAGAGTAAAGCCTAGATAGATTCTCCATAAAATAAGCAAGCGAATGGTGTGCATAAAGGAGGTAGGTGTGACTCCCAAAACGTCGGATTCGACTAAAGCGGGTATATAGTCGCGTTTGAAATTTTTGTCCTTCACGGCAAGGTACACAGCCGCGCTAAGATGCTGTCGGGCCGGCGGGTGATTTACTTTTCGTGTGGTACGAGGTACCCTATGTGCATACCGTACAGAGTATAGGGTAGGCTAATGCTAATAGCCAATAACTTCTCACACTGGCCGGTCAGTTTGGAATCTAACCAGATTCTCCTCGCATGCCGAAAGGAAATTGATAGCAGCTCACGGGGCTAGGATATTTCTGGTTGAAGTCTTGATTATATGGACTTTTGCCAGATAGTAGGTTAGAGCCTCTGCAGGAGCACTGATCGGGGTCAGCCCGCAGGCCTTGTTCTCCAGTTTTGTCTTTTTTCGGTTTCCCTTGCATCTGGCGAACGGACCAATCGTTCATATAAGTTCGGTCTGGTCTTCAAGCCTCAGTTGTATTTGCTGGATTGCTACTCAAGGGATGATGCAGCGCAAGGAGGTTTGTTTTTCTTATGCAACTGACCTGATTAAGTCTTGTTCTTGACCTTGCGGAGGGCGACAATTTTGCCCGAGCTGGTGGGGCAGGTGTGATGGGCAAGCGAATTGCGGTGGTCGAGATATGACAAGTAGGGAGAGGGGAAGGAGGGGGGAAGACAACTAGATCCCAGAGGGGTCAGAGAGTACTTCAGTCTCGAGAGAGCCAATAGGTCAGGTAGATCCTATCAGGTCCACATGGAACCGAACCCACGTGGGAACGCATCAAGCCAGGCCTCACCAGGAAGGCAAGTCGGAAATCTTGACGTATCAGTTGCACAGACCAATGTGGCAATAGGATGGTCAAAGTCGAGATGAGATCTCAACGAACGGTGAAAGTCTGTGTTGTACAATCTGTACACATCACATTTCCTTTTTGTGGTTATATGAAACCAAACCGTGTCGTGCATGATGGGCAGAACAAATGACACTGGATTCCAAATCGATGGGTAGGTCTGAATCGACCTTTAAGATGAGTCCTGGTAGATTTGCGAATCTGCGTTTGCTATGCAAAGAAGCGGGAGAGCCCCGATCGTGAAGAACGATGTCGTGTCCCGCGAGATGCAAGGTTTGTTCTGAGCTCCAACTCCATAATTCCAGTGGAGATATCTATGAAGCGCATCTAGGCTACCCGCAGAACAGATTGTATAGTGACAGAGTCATATGTCCAGGTACTGTGGCAGAATGGAGGTGATCACATTTCAGCTGAGGCGGGCAGCGGCATAACCGTGCTTACATCGTCGAAAAGGGCCTAGATACTCTGTAGTGATTGCTATTAAATTTACTTATTAGTATTGTGGTATTCAACCTTTAAGCGTTACGCATGTATAATTCTAGAAATACAAATCAGAACATAATCCGTAGCTTAAGAACCCTCTGTAATATTCGTGTGATCTGTTTCTGGGGACGAGACACGAAGAGAGTGGCAGACTGGGGTTACGGTTGCAATATGGTTCTGGACTTTGTCGTTGGCGCATGTCAACACTACCTTTCTAGGCTATACTTGCCCATTTGTGCACCTCTCACCAGCCCTATGATATTAAAGGTAGATACAATCACGTCAATATGATATACTGTTGATGTTAGTCCTGTTTATGTATCTTGTTTCACCCCCTATCTAGACACTGGTCTGAAATGCATCGCATTTACTGCCTAGGTATGCCAATTGCACATCAGGGTCTCAGTTTAATGCGAGGAACCCAACCTATTGCGTGACCGCTATGCAACCTTCCGTGTTGCCTCCCTTCGATATATGTGGGGATTTTTGTCAAGGGCGAGGATCGCCTGCATCTTCCCCACATGGAGCCATTCCAATAGTCCTGTGAAGTGATCCTCGGTGCTGATTGGATGCAAGCTAGGTCTGCTGCATACTTATTCGGGTGCTGGGGTTTCCTCCGATGCGATTGTCTCTGCGGTACTCCGTACTGTGAATAGTACTCCGTAGTACATGGCCCTAATCATAGGGAACATGATCCTTCTTAGTACTTCAGTATGTAGATGGATAGCAGCGGAATATAATCCCAAGCTTGGCGTTACACTGCGAGCTAAGGATTTGAGCTCTAAGAGACCTTCATAGTAGAAATGGAGCCCAGGCTATAGTAGCATAAGTGTTCGGTTTTACTCTGTACTTATTGGGAGGCTGGATTTTGGGTTTCTTAGTTGTCGATGTCATGTTTGTGGTTGCCCCCTTGCGTTCGCCATTGTATATCTAATGACTCTAGAAACTTTATTCCAGATACCTACATACTGCAATATGCATGGCGTGCAGTCACTATCTGCACGATAGGCCCGTGTTATCTTGGAGGTTATGTCTGTTTAGCGAAGCTCAGTTTTTGGAGAAGAACTGGGAGTTAAATACCGATAGAATAGCTGCCTAGTGTCTTCCCCCATCCCTCGTTTTCTATTAGCTAAAAAAAAATAGCTCGCAGGTTTTGTCAATTTCCATGATATCCACTAAAATCAAGACTTTGGGCGACGCGTAGCCACAGATAATGCAGAGCTGAAGATCTTGACCAATGCGCCGCCCCGAACCCAGGAAGCGGAAAGAAGGGTGGAAACGGCAGATCGACAGGGCAGCTTAAAAATGGAACACAGCTTGGATACTATGCCTGTCGACATTGAATGCTGACTTGGAAGACCCGTGATTGAAAACCATGTAACCCTGATAGCCCCTTAACGGTGGCAAGAACTTGTGATCCAACGACCAGAGTGGGATGCCTTGGAATTTGCAATCAGTAGAATACCATACTTACATCATCGAAAGAATGGACTTTGCTACTAAGGTTAGGTTCGGGTTGTTTTTCATTCCGAGGGTTTAACTCAGATCCCGTTCATGCACGTCAAATCCCGTACCATGTTGGCTATGTTGTATATCTTTGATACGGTGGATCTACATCCCGACGCAACTTGGAGGATTCGAATTAATCAAGAAACACTCAATCAAACAAAGAACATCGTCGCCTAGCGAAGTCTTGGCTCAACGCGAATCGAGCACTATTGTACTGTAAGCAGCCCCAAATTGTGTATCCATACTCCATACTCCGTACACTACGTACCCTACAGACCACGAAGTCGTACCCCACCACGATCCTTCAATCCTTCATCTTGTCAGCGGCTGAAGCGGGTGACTGCACAGACACAAATTCAACGGTCAAAAAAAAAAAAAAAAAAAAAAACAGGAATGCTGGGGCAACTCTGTGTCATTGTACCACTTTCAGTCCGCGCGTTTGACTCGCTCAGAGGACCTCCGACTGGGGAACACCATTGAGTCTTCTGTGGTACAGAGGTCTTGAGCTGCATCCTGTTCAAGCTAGGGGTAAACTGTGCTACTGCCTAAGTTAGGAAGAAGAGCTAAATGAATGAGGTTGCCAGGCTCCAGTATGATATCACCGGGCACAGGTGATTAAATGGGATATCAATTCAATACACTTTCTATCAACCAAAATAGTAAGCCCCTGGAGCCCGTGGATGATTCCCGTCGTCAACCATGGATGGAAGACGGGTAACCCCGAGCCCCGAGATTTCCTTCATACGACGTCATGTATTTCTGGTATTTACAATCCCAATCCGACTACATATTTCTATGTTTTATATATTGTACATCGTACAGGGTATATATATATAACACATTCCAACTTCTCCAGTTGAGTCTTCCAACGCCCCTAATGTGTATTTGGATCAAACAGTCCAGTGCACGGGGAAGAGCAAGGTGCCCAAAGCCCAGGGTTGCTGATCAGCCCCGACAACCATCTCTCTGGGAGCCAGATGGATAAAGTATCCCTTCGAATGATAAGTGCGCTGAAGGAGGGGCTGGAAGCTTTGAACATCGCCGATCTGGAGCTGTGTATATACGCACTGATTTGAGCATCAAATTCCAACAGAGTTTTGTCTTGAGTTGATGTTTTGGAAAAGCAAATGCCCCTTGCGAGTTGTTATCCGTGACCGAATCGACGGCCAGTGCGGCGTGTGTTATTGGGTGCTTGGGGCATTGAGGGATATTTAACCTGACATACATACATACCCCTCCATTGTTTTCGGCTATACTTTCAATATTCTTACCTTTTGGAATAGAATCATAAATTGGATGTTGATTTGGATATCTTCTAAGAGTACCCCGTTCCCGAGTCCTGGGTACTGGGCAGCGATCCATGTCCGACATGGGTCATATCAGTATAATGTGAAATAAGAAAAGAGCCCGAAAAAAAACAAAGAAAAAAAACAAAGAAAAAAAACAGAAATATTAAAACACAGAGATTATTACTCGAACTTTGACCCTCATCGTAAGCCATAAATCCCACCATAAATCCAACTGTCCAAATCAGTATATACACTCCCGGGTGAATCAACTTGCATGGCTGGCGCATTTCCCGGCGAAGCGGTTGACCTTCGGGCGGCAAGTTCGATCCCCGTTCCACGCGGAGGATCCTAGCTTCGATCATAGTATTCTATTACATCTTATGGAGGCATATACATATTGTATCCAAAAAATGACAATATTAATTTCGCTTCTGCAGAGCATCTCATATTTCCCAGCCGCCGGACCCACTGCCTGTTTAAATCAAAAAAGAAACTACAAAGCAGACCTGTCAACTAGAGATGTTTCTCAGGGGTCTATATGTGCTATTATATATGTGATATAAATGGGTTAGGAAAAGCCAAAGCCATTTAATTATTTTCTTTTTTTTTTCAAGGTATTTGATCACGATTCTAAAGTATTTAATCCAGGGAGGGGCAAACAACACCTGTCGATCGCTGTAATTATAACTGTGAATTTATGATATTATGTTATGTTCCCCCCTCCCCCAGTTTATATTATTTCTTCCCTGACAAATTTTCTTACTCCTTTCAATAGGATCTTATATCTTTGAACTTGAACTTCCAAATTGACAGTGATAAAACTTGTACCGATCTACAATATCCAGTGTATCAACCCCCGGTATTGACTACCCACAACTCCAAGCACAGGTACGTTGTTATATTACAACCTTACCATACCTGACCGAGGTACCAACCGCGTACCCCATGCGTATACTGGTACATATACTCCGTACATCACCCAACCTTGAAAGGTTCCCATTTTCCCCCTCCTTGTGGCCCAACCTTGTACTTGTGTTTGCGATCTATCTGATATACAGTGGATCCTTTCTTTGAATTTTTTTTAATTTCATTTTTCCTTGATATTTCCATAACTCGGCCTAACGGGCCCCCTGGTCGGATCATCGCCGTAATCTGACTATTTCTTTGTCTAGCTCCACACTCGGTTGTTGCGACATCACCGCATTTTTGTGAACGAAACCCGGAGCTTTAGGCACGCTATTTGATTCGCTTCTAACGGCGCGATCTGGTTTCATTGTCCCAGCTTTTGCTCCTTCTGCCATCAGATCTACCGATCTGCCATTTCATTCCTTTTATTGCATCCTCGACGCCAACCGAGAACACCATGTTGGTTTGAGTCCCGATTACCAAGCTAGATTGCTTCTCAACAGGAAATTGGATATACCTAGTGCCAACGACCCGGGCTAGTTGCGACAAGGCGGCGCCTGGAAGCTTCAAACCCCTCACAGCCGGACCCTCCATTTACAATGAGTCGCATGCCTCCCCCGGAAGGGCATCATGCGCACGCGGGCCCGCATTCAGCATACGAACCATCATGGCGCCCTCCATACCCCCCGTCGTTCGATAACCACCCCTCCGACTCCCGCCGCTCTTCCGCAAATTCCCAGACACCCCTACCACCGCAACCGCCAGGATACCCTGTGATGCCCAATCGTGAGCTGCCGCAGTTAACATCGGAAGGCCCATATGGTCGTCCGAATGGTCATGGTCATGGCCTGCCCCTGCATGCGCCCGTACATTCCCCGCAGGACCCAATTCCCCCTCACCCAAACTTTCACCAGCCGATGAGTGGCGCGCCGCACGAGGGCTCACCTGATTATCGCGCACGTATGGGCTACCCACCCCCGGATCAAATCAACAGCGCCGAACATACACCCGTGTCAGGCGTTCTGCCTCCTGCCTCACAGTTCATGACACCTCAAATGACGAGTGCTACGCCGCCTGCCGGGTACGACCAGGCATTTTACCAAAACCCGTCGTTTGGTGCACGTCAGCGTAAGGCGAACAGAGCCACACAGGTATGTTAAAGCCCAGTGGAAGTCGGAATGGCTTCGGGGAATTTTTCGACTGACACTCGGGCTATATAGGCTTGTGATCAATGCCGAGCTAGGAAAGCGAAGTGTGACGAGGGACGGCCGAATTGCAGCCACTGCAAAGAGAACAGTCTGGGCTGTGTCTACAAGGAGGTACCACCGCACAAGCAAGAGAAGACTACCCAACTGGTATTGGATCGGCTCTCCCAGATAGAGAACCGCATGGAGGAGCGTTTCGAAAAAATGCAAAAGCAAA
Source organism: Penicillium robsamsonii (assembly GCF_028829455.1). NCBI lineage: Eukaryota > Fungi > Ascomycota > Eurotiomycetes > Eurotiales > Aspergillaceae > Penicillium > Penicillium robsamsonii. The sequence continues at coordinate 5,466,646 of NW_026643221.1, forward strand.
TGCAAGAGCAAATGCTCAACAAGCCGGGTAAACAGCCACAGACTATCCAAGAACATTCTGCCCTCCCACCGCCACCACCGCCGGTCATCAAGCAGGACCCGCCCCTCAAAACAGAGATGCCTTCGACCCAGGCCTCAACTCCAAATGTTTTGGATCCCGGGAGTCAGGATGTAGGCACTTCAAAATTTGGCCAACCCGTTGGAGCCTTGGACCCGATGCTCGAGGACCAGAAGGAGGCCGAGGGAGAGCTCTCCATCCCAGTGGAGCACACTACTGCGGCTCACAAGTTATTGATGTGGCCGTCCATCAAGAGGCTGCTACACCCTGCAGTATATGACGAGGATTATGTGATGCGATTGGAAGAAGAGCGCGGTCTTATCAGTATATACGGCCAAGGTGAGATCTCATTCACTGCCGATGACAGTGAATTACCCATAGGCTCCAAGGATACCCGACCTGGCGGTGCCCGACCTGATGGGGATGGCGCAGGGCCAGAGGCGGACGTCGACATCGACGAATTTGGTCACATGAAGCTGGATGCTACGACTGCAAAGCGCTACTATGATAGCTACATCGCGCACATGTTTAAGCTTCACCCATTCCTTATGGAGGGCGAACTCAATCTCAAGGTCGATAGCTTCATCCGATGCTATTGCCCACCCAGTACATCGCCGAGTTCAACTTCCAGTTACACACGACTAGCTCGCGATGGTCCGCCGCCAGCCAAAAGGAGGCGGTCAAACGAAAACCTGGGTGTGCGAGGCGAGTATATGGAAACTATCTCGAACCCGGTGCGGCCACGAGTCGGTAAAAATATTGACAATGCCTTGATTATGCTGTGCATGGCCATCGGAGCTATTTGCGAAGCTGGTGCACCTCTCCCTGGGCCTATCATGGACAAGAATATCGACTACCTCCGCCAGGTCATCCCTGCTCCGCTGCCACCATTTGCTCCCCCGCCAACAGTAAATGGGACATATGTCACCAATGGTGTGCTCTCCCCCGCAAACTCTGACTCGGCGGCTATACCAGTGTCGCTTACGAATTCACTGTATGGTATGCCGATGCAGGCTAATAGCCAATCTTTCCCATCGGCTCCAACGGAAAGACTACCAGGCCTGTCAAGAAGGGATGTGACAAACACGAAGGATGCACAAGGAAACAAGAAGAACTACCAGGCCATCCCTGGCCTGACTCTCTATGGGTACGCGACCTCAATATTGGGCAACCTGCAGGGTGGCAACGAGCTAGAACATGTCCAGTCCGGGTTACTTGCCGGCCTTTATGCCGGCCAGTTAGCCCATCCTTTCCAGAGTCACAGTTGGATTTCTCAGGCCTCAAGGGCTTGCCAGGTGCTTGTGAGAACCAAGCGATATGAGCGACTCGAAGAGGGGCCTTTGCAGGACTTATACAACTTCGCGTACTGGACTTGTCTGCAATTAGAGAGTGATCTTCTCGCCGAGCTGGACATTCCAGCGAGTGGCATCTCCCGCTCCGAGGGTCGGATGGCTATTCCGAAAGGAAAATGGACAATCGTTCTACCAAACGATCTTAACGCACCCCAAACGATGATGATGCTATTCTATTCTGCGCAAATTCATCTGCGTAAAGTCCTGAATCGAGTCCATACAGACTTATATAAGGTCGAAAAGCAGGGCCAGACACGATGGTCCTCCACCGTTCAGGAGGCTCTGAGCCTGAATCTCGACCTCTGGCGTAAAAGCCTACCACAAAGCATGCAGTGGGAGGAAAACGACCCACCAGCAAACGAAATCAACGCTGCGCGCATGCGTGCCAAGTACTACGGTGCCCGGTATATTATCCACCGACCTCTTCTCTACCACGCACTACACTATGGTCACACAGGTGCCCGCGTCGGCCCAGTCGGCCAGTCTTTAGTGGACTCACCTACCTCCCAACACTTGTCCCCCTCAATGCTACACAGCGCTGCTCGGGCCCCGAACATGGCGCGTATGTCTAGTGACATGGGCTCTATGCCGGCTGCAGTCTCCACTGACTGGCAGCCTCCTAAAGTCCGTTTACACGACCTGCCAAAGAAGCTGAAAGCTGCCTGCGACATCTGCGTTAAATCAGCCATTAAGAGCACGGAGGCTTTTGACGGTGTAGGCGGACATCGATTGGTCGTTACCAACATCTTCGGCACTGCCCATGCGTAAGGAATCCTCTGACACCCGTTTCCAATGACTACAGATATAGAGATAATGCTAACATGTTTTCTTCGCAGGCAATTCGGCAATATGCTCGTTCTTTCTGCCACTTATATGTCAAGTCTAAAGGAGCTCGTCGAGGCAGATCAACTCGAGCGTCTCCTCACACGCACAATAGGCTTCCTCATCCAAAGCGAAAACATATCCCCCACCCTCCGCGCCGATGCTCGCATTCTCACCGAGATCCACCGGAAGATCTTCGGCCGTCTTCCTGACATGGGGCAAGCCACCAACATGAGCAGTCACACTCCGAGCATGAGCAGCCATACCACCAGCGCGAGCTTCCCTTAAATGTGAATCTAGCGTCAGAGTTCTTCCCCCCCGTTCGTGTGGGTTTCGCAACCTGATATCTGATCCTATATCCTTATGAACACATAATGCATTGTCCCTGTCCCTTTAAGCCCGAGCCCTTCCACGCTCGATATTTGTTATCTGTTTGTCATCTATACCTTGTGCACTATACGGTTTTTTTTTTCATTGACGATATCCCAACACTATCCAATTCAACACTCGATACCCGTGCATCTGAGACCGGATCAGATTACTATAATTTTATTTGTGGTGATTGATTGGTGCGGCTTATTTTCTTACGTCAAGCAATCTCACCTGTTCTTTCATTGCCTCTCTTAAGGTAATGACTGGATTGGCTTTGACTCGTTCCCCCCCCCCTCTCCCCCCTCTCTTCTTACTTTTTGTTTTTGGGGCTGGAAGCATTTGGTGGTTTCGACGGTCTATCCCTGCGGAGATACGTCTCGGGTAATGGAGTTATTGTGTCTTGTGTGGTTAACCTACCTACATTGCATGCATCTCAAGCCATACATTTCTGTAGGCTTTTCTTTTTGGATGATTTTACAATATGCGAACTTATTTCTGTTGATTTGGCTGTGCCAATCGTTCTCATGTCCAATGCAAAGGTTTGCATTTCGTGTTGGCTTTCTGTTTTTTTTTTTTTTTTTGAATTATACCTCATCTTCAGTGCGGGATATATTTTGGGGTTTGTTTGCTGTAGATTTTCTTTTCAGTAGTCTATAGGTTTGGACAGGGATCAATTGAGATGAAGCCTAGAACCTTGGAAATACCTGTGGACCGGACCAAGATGGCGTTTTCCAAAGTTGTGGGCCCTTCCACTCCCACGGTTTCATCACGGCTGGCTGATATCAAACCACAATTATCTAAAGTTTAATTAGAATAAATTGGGCGATTAGGCATATGCCTAAATTTGGCTATCTTAAAGAATCACAGAGATATCAACTGCATGCTGCTCGCGGGCCTCGGCTTCCCCGCATTTTGCCGTTCAGGAGTTAATTTTGAGGCACGAGTCAGCTTACTATTTAGATGGTGTATAAAAAGACATCTGTTATCTTCAGCGTACAATCTTTGATATCTGGGTGGAAGTAGATAGATACTTCAATTTCTAACATGGCGCCAAATGCAAGCACATGGCTCTCGAGAGAAGGTATTGACCCTTCCTATAACAACCAGCCAATATTAACAAACAACCAGGCTTCACGGCTGATGTACTGGGCAGCTTCATCTCTCGGAGTCTCCTAGACCCCTGGAAATTACTCCCCATTATTGCTCTGGCTCATTATACAGCTCAAGGTCGTGATACCGCCAAATCGCGCCCAAATCTCTACAAGGCCCTCAAAGTCCTAACAGCTCAAAGTCTCATCAACCGGCTGAACAACTGGCTCGACCATCGCACGCTAAACAACAGGGTCAACGACACATATGACTGGCACCGCGAAGTTGTAATCCTAACAGGCGGCAGCAACGGGATCGGCCGACGCATCGCCGAGCTGCTCGGGGCGCGCGATATCAAAGTCGCCATCCTGGACATTGCCCCTCCAGCAACCGATGACGTGCTACCAAACAGCGTACGATATTACGAATGCGATATAACCTCTGTGAGCAACATTGCAGACGTAGCGTCCAAAATCCGCGCCTCATTCGGCCGGCCCAGCATCCTAATCAACAATGCTGGCATCTGCACCGGCAAAACAGTCCTCAAAACAACCGCAGCCCAGACGCGCCGCATGTTCGAAGTCAACACGTTCGCGCACTACTGGCTCGCGCAGGAGTTCCTGCCTGATATGATTGAGGCAAACCATGGTATGGTTGTTACTGTTGCGTCGCAGGCTGGATACACCGTCACGCCTAATATGGTCGATTACTCGGCTTCCAAGGCTGCGGCTATTGCGTTCCATGAAGGACTTGGTGCTGAACTGGTTACGCGATACCATGCGCCTAAGGTTCGCACTGTGCTTGTTACCCAGGGCTTTACTAGGACCAATCTCATCAAGGATCTGACCCCTGAGGATACTTGGTTTAATCCCCTGCTTCACCCAGAGACTGTTGCCAAGGAGCTTGTTGAGCAAGTGCTCAAGGGTGAGAGTGGGCATGTTGTTGTTCCTGGATCTGCTGGATGGGTTGCAAAGAGATTCAGGGGATTGCCTGCGTGGTTACAGCATTCGTTGAGGTGTAAGTTAGAGAAGTTGATGAGGGCTGATTAGGATTGTGGCTTGTTTGAGCTATTATTTGTGTGTTGCTGCATATATTGCACTGTTATTGGCAATAATAGGAATTTGGATATACTGTTTTTGGTTGTTAGCGATGGTACAGTTAGCATATGGCTGTTCTTGTATATGTATTGAAACATACTCTGTACTCCGAGCCATGAAGTCGATAGACTTGGACTAAACATCTTTATCAGATGTATATGTGAGGTACGGAGTACGCCGTATATAGATGGCTGGGATGTGAAGATGTGACGAAACAGTCCCAGCCCCATGCTGGTCTGTGCACGATGCTTCACCGCGATTTTGATTCGCTCCACTTGTTGCACCAACAGTTCATCAGCGCTGTCAGTCACATTTTTTCACTGTCGCATTTTTTTTTCAGATCGTTTGCATATCATCTCCCTAACACACAAATTCCATCCTGTATTCGACACCATAGCAAGAGATCAAGGTGAAGTAAAAGCGCCACAGGTTCAAGTTGAGATCCACTGGGGGCCTTTCCGGGTACAAGATCCACGGGTCAGCTCCGTTGTTTACTTCCCCCCAAACCCATAACATTGCATTCCCTCTTACAACTAACACTTCCCCATACCTTTACCCCCCCATTCCAACCATTACATTCCTTTCATTCCACATGTTTTACTCTGGCTACCCCAATTAATTACCCACCATGTTCAAGGCCCTGATGGGCGGGGGCCGCTCGTCGTCTTCATCCGACGTTCGCAGCTCCAAGAGCAGCAGGCGCAAATCCGAAAAGCTTGACAAATCTGACACAAGATCGATCTCAAGTCGCAAGTCCTCACGGGGTGACGACCGTGACCGCGGCCTGGGTGACTTGTCGTCTTATTCGCCATCGGTTTCGCGCAGTAAGCGTGGCCCACCTAGCATCGCCGGCGACTCCGTCGCATCCACCTATGTGACCGCTGAGCCAGAAACCATTGATGACTCCAATAACTACTACATTGAACGCACACCAAAACGCAGAGACAGTGACCGGGAAAGCAAGAGTTATCGTCGGCGCGACCAGGACCGATCCGAGAGTCCAGAGCGTGAGAAGAGAAGAAGCCGCCGAGGAACACAAGATACTCTGGACGATGACTTGGATCGGGAGCGCGACAGGCACGAGCGTCCTCGCACCCAGCCAGGGGATCCGTTTGTGCCCCCGATCTCCACAAACATGCCGCCTAGCGCCCCAGGCGGGCAGTTTGCCGCCGAGATTGGCGCCCCAGGATTTTCGCAATTCCCCATGCAATACGACGCTGGGATGCCATCCGCAGGCCACTCGCCAGCGCATGAAGTTTCATATGACCCGCACGTGCAGCACCAATTTCCTGGCCAGTTCCCAGAGCAAAGTACTGCACCGTATCCACCGCCTAACCCCGCCGGTGCTGCGGCGGATTACTATGGTGACCAGGGCCAGTCGGTTGAGCACCAGCCCGGTATTCGACCGGCTCGCCCAAGTGTGCTTCCTAACACCCAAGCGCACTTGATGGCCGCATCTCCATCGGCTAACCCACCCCCCAGAGCCCAGCAGCCTGGGAGAGACGGGTGCGGCGGCGGCCTATTTTGATGATAATTTCCATGCTCCGGCACAGCATGGCCAGCCGCCAGCATTGTCTTCATCTAGACCCCCAAAGCCGTCTAAGCCCTCGAGCCCCCCGAAGCCTTCTTCATCGGGCGTTCTTCCTGCTGCCGCCATTGGAGCTGCCACTTATGGCATTGGTGATATGATGTCTCACTCCGAGTCGCATTCCGCTGCCCAGCACACTACTTCATACACTCAGCAGGGCCAGCCAATGGGATACGGTCAGCCGATGGCAGGCAGCAGCCACCAGTCTCCTTCTAAGCCGTCTCACTCTCATAGCTTCAGCGAAGGCGTCGGTATTGCGGCTGCAGGTGCTGCAACAGGGTACATGATGGGTCATCACCATCATTCCTCCAGCCCGGAGCACGCACCGCAATACGCTTTCCAGCATCACGGGCCATCTTCTCAAGCTGGTGGTATGATACCGTATGCCTCTGGCCACAACAATGCTTTGTATGCTGCAGGCGCGGGAGGATACGCTGTCCAGGCTGCCCACAACCCGGGCTTCTATCCTCATGGACCCAGCGCGCTAGCTTTCCAAGAGCGTCAGCGTGGTGCCATGGGCAGATTCGTGGATTTCTGGCGTGATCCCGAGGCCGTTGGAAGATTCGAGGACTACACGGAAAGTATTGGTGTGTGCAAATACTGTTTCCAACCTGGCACGAGCTCCGTCGATGCTCCTCGCAAGCATCATTATAATAGTCGCCGTCGATACTCCGACGATCGGCGGAGCAGTGGTAGCTCCAGAGTCAGCAAAATTAGCCGGTACAACTCCTCCGAAGATGAGAGCCGCCGACGGTCCAAGTCCAAAAAATCTTCCTCGTGGCTGCCTGGCATGCTGGCCGGCTATGCGACCAAGTCGCTCTTCTCAAGCAAGGAGTTTGACGATTCTTACAGCCTTCGCTCAGGCCGAGTAGCCTCCTCCCACGGGGAAGAAGATGACAGAAGGAGCCATACCTCTCGTGGTGTGACCCGTCGTTCTGGTCGCAGTCCCCACAGAGAACATTATGTAGACTCCAAGCATGCGTCGCATTCTGGACATTCTCGATACACACGCTCCAGATCGCGGTCTTCCTCTCGATCTGGCCGGCATTCGTATCTGAAGGAGGCCGCACTCGGTGCCGCAGTGGGCGGGGCTGCGCTGGCTGTTTCAAAGTCGCGCAACCGCTCCCGAAGTCGTTCTCCTGGAAGACGACAGAGCCGAAAGGATTCCTCCTCATCATCGTCATTTGTTAATCTTCCCAGGCCCGGCAAGAAGTCCATCGCTAGTGGTATCGGGTCTTTCTTTACTGCTTCTTCTGAGAATAGGAAGAAACGTCATACCAAGAAGCGCAGCGGTTTCTTCTCTTTCAGGAGTGGCTCTTCATCCTCTTCATTGGATAATGATCTTGCTTTCGGAGATGGATTTTCGAAGAAGTCCTCTAAGCTTAAGAAGGGCAAGAAGAATAAAGATGTCGATACCGCTTTGCAAGAACTCAGCGACACCGCAACCCGGTTGGCTGGCTCCTCGCCCCACGGTCCCGGCCGCAGCGCAGGCCAGATGTACACATCTCGACCAAGGCAATCTAAATACGCCCAATCTACCACACAGGACGAAGACTGGGTTGATGCCGAGTCGGACGACCAGTCTTCTTCAAGTATTAGCTCTGCGCTCGCATTCGGAGGAACCAGTGTTGAGTCTTCCTCTGACTCCGCCAGTAGCAAATGGGGCTGGAGATGGGGAAGCAAGAAGGACAAGAAGAAGGACAAGCGGTCGAGTGCCACGAATGCCGCTCTGGTAGCTGGCGCTGGCGCTATTGGTGCCGCTGCAATCTCTTCTGCGCGTCACCGTGATAGCGAGCCCCCGAGTAGATCTGGGAGCTTACAACACGTTTACCCAATGCCTACTTCTGACCCGTCTCGCTTTGATGTTGCGAAAATGTCCCCATCGGTATTTGCCGGGGAACCAACTCTCATCCGCCCGGGACCCATTCCCCTTCAGCAGCCTCAGCCTTTCACCCCCGTCTCTCAATCAGTTTATACTACCCAGGGAGCTATGCCGGGATCGATCCCCGTGTACAGTGCCCCAGCAGTCCCAGTAGCCCCACCCGCTTTCGCCAATGGGGTTGAACACGATGGCTCGCAGGTCCAAGGCCCTCGTGATCCAGCATGGGTACCAGAAGGGCCAACATACGTCGACCACCGGAGACCTCATCGTAGTGATTCCTCTCCTGTTTTCCCCACCCAGGAAACTGCTTCTAGCCTCAAGCGCCGGTTTACCGCTAAGGATCAAGCCTCTGTGCAATTCAACTTGACGGAAGAGCAAGCAGAGAGGGAACGCCATCTCACCCGTCGTGACAAGGACTCCCGGGGTGAATTTGCTGACCAGCCGGTTCAACTTATTGACCGAGAGGTGGCCCGCAAGGAAACCGACCCTCGAGATCGCCGCCGAAAGGAGCGAGAGGATGAAGAGCGCCGGTATGCCGACGACAAAGGAAAGAACTCATCCTGGGTTGGAGCAGCGGCTGCTGGAGCAGTTGGCGCGGCTGCTGCCAGCACTATTCTCTCTCGCAAGGCAGATGATGACGAAGCTTCTGAAGCCAGCCAGCGATACAATGAGCGCCGAGAGAAACGCCGCGCTGAGCGAAAGCGAGATATGGATACAGTGGCAGATACTTCGATTGTGTCGCGCTTCGAGCCTGCTCAGCCTATTAATGAAAAAGTGACCACGGTGGAACCTCGCGAAGACCAGAAGAAAGCGTCTCCTCGATCTCCCCGTCCAGCACCCATTTACGATGATTACGCGGAATTTTACGCCCCTGAGGAGATACGACATAGCGCAGATGATCATGCTCGCAGCAGCAACTCCAATAATATGCCCACAATTGTGGAGATAGAGCCGGCCGGCGAACGTGCACATAAGGAGCCTGCGCCTGCAGAGCTAGATTATTCATATGAACCCTACCAACACGTGGACCGGCTCCCATGGCCAGTCCCTGGGCTCAACTTCATTGAGCCAACTCCCCCCCAGAGCGTGCACGGTGGTTCCGTACGCGACGCTACCTCCCCAACCGCCCCTGCAACTAAACCTTATGATACCAAGCCTCGAGAACGACCAACCGGCTCCCGGGTCTCCTGGGGCGAACATGAGACTCATGAATATGAGATCCCCTCTTCTTCTGAACAGGATCCTCTTGAGCATGACATTTCCCCCACCGAAATTTCAGCCAAGGATGTTCCTCTCCCAGCATCCGAGATATCCCAAATTAAGGGTCTCCCGGGCAAACCAGAGTATGGCGCAGACATTGAATTCGCTGCCACAATCGCTGCTGCAACTGCCGCTGCCGGATTCGATCCCACTCTGATCACAAACGACCCATCCTACCATACCCGTACCTCCCCTCCTGGGTCGGAGGACGAACACACATTTACCTCACCCTGGTCTGCATCAGCTCGGAAGGGGCCCCATGGCTTCGTGGAGGGCGAGCTTGAAGAAATTGACCCCAAGTCTACTAAGAATATCCCTTCAGGTTCTGAGCATGCGGTCCATAATAAGGATGAGTTTTTCTTTGACGAGCCGGAATTATTCTCAAGAGACCGGGATATTTCTTCGGGACGCCGTGACAAATCCTCGATTGCCCAGGAGGTGATCGAGCAGCTGAATGGCAAATATGGCAAGCGCGATCGTACCGCTTCCCCCGAAAAAGACGTAGATGTCTTCTCGATGCCTGGTGGCTTTGACACAGCCGACTCTAGAGAGTTGGTTGATAATAGATCTGCGGTCTCGGCGCCGGCACCTGTTGCTATGGACCCAGAGACCCCGACCAAGTCTAAATCTAAGAAGTCGAGGCGGAGTGGCGATGTCTTTGATCTCCCCGAGTTCCAAGAGCGGGAACTCGCCGAGTCTGCTGTTATGAAGGATAAGGCACCGAAATCCCGCAAGTCCCGGCGCAGCGGCGACGACTTCGAGATTTACGAGTCACGGGAGGCGTCCCCATATCGGGATGACTCCCATTCTGTTGTCTCTGCCCCTGTCTCAAAGGATGAAACATCCAAGTCAAAGTCCAAGAAGTCTACGAGGAGTGGTGATGACTTTGGTATCATTGACTACTCGGAGTCGGTGGTTCCTGAGTCTCGTGATGATTCTTTCTCTATTGTCTCTGCTCCTGTGTCGAAGGACGAGACATCTAAGTCCAAGTCCCGCAAATCCCGACGAAGCGGCGACGACTTCGAAATCTACGAGTCACGCGAACCCTCTGAATCTCGGGATGACATCCGCTCGGTTACTTCTACTCCTGCTGGCAACGAGTACGAGTCGTCCAAGCCAGGAAAATCGAGATGCAGTGGGGATGACTACGATATTCCTAGATCGCGAGGGATCTCCGAGTCTCATGACGATAGCTGGTCTGTCTTCTCTGCACCTGTGTCGAAAGATGAGACTAGCAAATCCCGTCAGTCTCGACGCAGCGGAGATGACTTTGATATATCCGCATCGCCGGATGTATCCGAGTCGCGTGATGAGTCTCGTTCCGTAGTCTCTGAATCAGCAAAGTCTAGAAAGTCTCGTCGCAGCGGCGACGATTTCGATCCACGTCGCGACGCTGAGGCTGTTCCTGACGAAGAACGTGGCGAGGAGAAGAAGAGACGGCGCAAGCGTCGATCCAAGCATGAAAATGACCCTTTCTCTGTTGAGGATGATGCCCGCTCTGCCATTACGGACATTGGAGACGACAAGTCTGAGCCCCGTAAGCATCGGCACCGCTCATCCCGGGAAGCCGAATTTGATGACAATGCCTCTATAACCTCTTCTCCAGCTCGGATTGACGAATCCCGGGAGAAGCGCCGAGGCAAGGACGAGAAAGAAAAGAGCGGTGGCTTTTTGAGAAGTATTTTTGGCTCGCAGGTATCGGCTCCAGCTGAGCGTGTTCGGTCTGACCATTCTCGCTCTTCCTCGCTGGACAAGCGATCATCCCGCGAAGCCATATCTGATGCTGGTGTGGACGATGAACGCCGCCGTCATAAGAAGCGTTCTTCCAAACACCGCAGCTCCAGCAATGGAGATGAATTGGATCGCTACATGTCGGACAAGGAGAAGGGTCAGGATGACCCAAATCTGGAGGAGTACAGGTCCAGTAGACAGCAAAAGGAAGAGCGGCGTCGTCATCGGTACGAGGAAATCGTGGATTCAGGAAGGAAACGGGAATCTGAGAAGGTATAGCATCTGAACTTTCTTTTACTTACTTATGTTGTGATTTTGGTTGTACACTTTATTGTGCCATATAGTTTCCCTTTTTCGCTGGTTGATCTAACCAGCTTGCACAAAAACCACAAAACTCGAACAAAAAAAGAAATGTACTAAGCTTTTATTGGTTTTATTCTGTGCAGGACTATAGTGACAACTTCGACGAAGAATCTTTCTTAAGGGAGCGCCCTGAAATTCTAGCAGAGCGCGAAAATTATGCTTCGTGGCTTCCAGCATCAGCGGATAGCGCAGCCGCACTCGTTGCAACATCGGGACTGAATGAGATTTTGCAGAGGCCCCGGAGCCACTCAGCCTCCCCCCAGCCACAGAGAAGACACTTGACTTGACCCCGAAGTCTCTGAGCCGCCCCGCTTCACCTGAAACAAGCCACCCCCAGGGGTCCCGATCCCCCAAGCAACGCCGACACTCCGTGGCCAAGTCCACTATCGAATCACCCACTGCCGTGCCTCTCCACTTCCGTCGGCCCCCAACTTCCCCAGGCCTCTCGCGCGCAGTCCCCGTTGAACAACCCGCCCCCATCGCCTCCCCCGGCTCCCCGACCCAGCAACGCAACCGCCGGCCCGCGTCATCCGAGTTCCGAAACTCGCGCGAGATCCGCCCTCTATGGCTTGTCGAGCGCCATGGTCTGACCAAGGGCGAGCCCGAGGCCGCGGATCTCTTGCCATCGCTTCCATCCAGCAAGAACTCCTCCCGCGTGCCGTCAGTAGAGGACCTAAAATCCTTGCGCGACGACGACGGCATTAGAAGCTGGGAGCATGTAGACCTGAGCCACTCAATTATGGAGAACCAGAGGCCGACCGGTCTGACCATTTCCACTGACCATGCAAATGAAAGCCATAATAGAGACCTTGATCTCCTCGGCTCGCAGCACCCCACGCCTATCGCTGAACACTTCCAAGACGGCGAGTCCAGGAAAGAGAGGCCCAGGTACGAATTCCACTCTCCCTCTGAGCTCCTGCGGGACCCAGCTGTTCTAGACGAGTTGCCTCCTTCACCCACGCTGGACGCTCTCCCTTCTGCAGAGGGCTCCATGGTTGGCGTTGGCTCCAGGGAGCAAGAAACACAGCGTGCTCTCGACGCTCTCGAGGGTGTGTCCCGTCCTCATCACGAACCTGAAACCCCGACCCAAGAGAAGAGTTCGTTCTTCAGCGGCGCTGCGGATTTGGCCAAGGGCGCTGGCTTTGCCGGTGTTGTCGGTGCAGCTGCCATTGAGGCTACCAGGGACCACGACGAGTCTCGCTCCTTGCCTGCAGATGAGTCCACTAAGGACCACGGCTTTAGCAATGTTGTCGATGCAGAGGTTGCCGCTGCCGGTTCCTATCACGACCATGACAAGGCAAGTGTCAATGAGGAAGCGCTTAATGAGCCCGTTATTTCCATGGATGAGAATGCTCCCGCTGCGCTTGAGTCTGTGCACCCAGAGACGGACACAGCCAGGGGATTTGTTCCTGAATTGACTGAGCAGCATGTTGAGACTTCTGAGCTTCAAACTCAGCCCGACATAGATGCCGCTGCCGATGAAGGTGCGGCTACCCAGTCCTCTAAGAAGAAAAACAAGAAGAAGAAGGGCAAGAAGAACCAGGCCCAAAATGTGGATCTCGAAGCCCCCGAGGAACCGCTCACGCAGGAAGATTTGGCAAAGGAGTTGGTACAGGACTCTGCTGTTGACGCGCCTGTAGTCAAAGCTATTTCTGAAGAGCCCGAGCTTGCTGTCCCTGAGCAATCCGGGCCCGAGCTTGAGAATGTTGAGGCATCCCGCGAGCTTGGACCCGATCCTGTGGTAGAAGCTGCTCCTATTGAGTCCGTACCTATCGAGAGCGCTTCGGTCGAGCCCGTGGTTGCTGTTCCTGAAAAATCTGAGCCCGAGCCCATCGAGGCTGTTCGTGAGCTTGAGTTCGAGCCTTTGGTTGCAGCAACTGAAGAACCAGACTCTGTCACTGCTCCTGACTCCGAACCTACTCAGGTGAAGCCTACTGACACCGAACAGGCTGAGGACACTGCATCGTCAACTAAAAAGGCCAAACGCGACAAGAAGAAGCAGAAGAAGAAGTCTAGAAACGCATCTACTAGTGAAGAGCCTGCAGATGACACCCTCGTTGCTCAGCCTCAGGATGATACCTCTGACTCTAAGGAGATTCAGGGCTCACAAGAAGACAAAATATCTGCGTCTACGGACGAGATTGTTGCTGCTCACTTGCCCGAGGACATTGCTACTTCTACTGAACTCCCCGAGAGCACCTCTGATCAGCCTGTGATCCCATCTGCTGCCACTGATATAGAGCAAGCTCCAAGTCAGCAGCAATCCGGAGAGCTGGCTCAGCCTATGGAACATGTATCTACTGAAGAATCCGTTCTACCTGTTTCCGAAGATCGCAGTCTACCCGTTCGGGAAGAGCCGACCCCAGACCCTGTTTTCACTGATGCCCACGAAACCCAAACTCCGGGTGCGAATCAACCAGAAGCAGAGGAACTATCCCGCAGCTTCGAAGAGATTGAGAAGCCAACTGAAGAGTCTGCTCCAGAGGCCCCTCTCGATTACACCACCCCCAAAAGTCCTGAAACACCCAAAGAAGACACCGAAGGCGAAGACAACTTCGAAGAGGCTGTCGAGGAACAGATTCCACGGCCCACCGAAGAGAAGAATGTGCCTGTACCTGAGCCTGCCATCGAAGTGGCTGCAGATTCCCCCGCAGAAGCTTCGGAAACAAAGGTGGAGAAGCGGAAAAACAAGAAAAAGAAGAATCGCAAATCCACGGCCGTCGAAGAACCTGAGATTTCCGCTGAAACGCCCGCTCCCAAAACCGAATCCCAGCCAGAAAGCAAAGAGCTCGAACCTGAGCAATCAGCTGTTGTCGATCCTGCGGATACCCAATCCCCTTCGATTGGCGGTGAAGCCTTACCTTCTGATTTTGAACATCTTGAACAGCCAGCCAAGGATGTCGACCAACCCTTTGAAACCACCGTTGAAGGGCCTGCAGCTACCCAAGAGCAGGAGCAAGTCCCATTGGAGGCTGATGTGGATGTAACACCTGTCGCGACCGAGCCAGTGGGACCCACGGGGCCATCCGATGGACTGTCAGGGCCAGCTGTCGTCGAGGATCATCCTAACGCTGAATTCCCGGATCTTGCTGAGGATGCTTCTCGTGAAATCCCAGAGCCTTCTGCTATTGAGACTCAACCCGAACCTGAAGCCGAGCCTGAAGTCGTTTTGACGGCGGCCCAGAAGAAAAAGGCCAAGAAGAATAAAAAGAAGGGCAAGCAGAGTGAATCTTCTATTTCTTACGACGAGAAGCCTGCTGAGTCTACTTCGCCGGCACCTGAAATTGAGACCGCCGCCGAAGATAAAGATATAGCCAAGGAAACCCCTCTTATCACCGAAGACGCATCGGTGGATGCACCTCAGCAAGTAAGCGAGATGGAGCTGCCCGTTGAGGTCAAACAATTGCCCGACCCCGAGCAACTTCCTGGGCTTGAACAAATTTCTGAGGCTGTACCGATCCAGGAAGAACCATCTCCTGGCCCTCTTCCGGAACCAATGACAGAACCCAAGGAAGACCCCATCGCACAAGAGGAGCAGGCCAAAACCGAAGAATCTCTTGCCGAGCCAGAGGTCCTTATGACCGCTGCGGAGAGGAAGAAGGCCAAGAGGGCGAAGAAGAAGCAGCAGCAAAAGGAGCAAGAAGACAGCATTGTCTCTGTTCCTGGAGACATCCAGCCCGTTGAGATTGTGCCTACGCCCGATGTCGAAGCCGCCGAGCCAAGCAAGGACATTGCGCCTGCCGTGGAAGTTGATCATGTTGCTGTTGCTCCAGCGGACTTCTCAGCAGCTGTGCCTTCCGAGCCTGCCAAGACTGAACCGGATGTTGTGCTTACATCTGAAAACGAGCCCGAGGCCGCTCTGGTCACTGAAGATACTCTTCTCCGTCTCAATACTGAGGCCATTGAGCCAACAAAAGATATCGATCCTCTTGCTGAAGCCGAGCTCCCGGTAGAAGACGCTGCCCCATCGTCTCAGATTGAGGCCACCGAAGCTATCGCCGATGCTCCACTTGTATTAGAAGAAGTTGCCGCTCCTGCCAAAGAGGACGATGCCTTGAAGGCAGAGGAGCCGAATATCAAGGATGCGACCCCTGTGATGACAGAAGAACCCTCGGTTGACGCTCCAGAGGTTGATGCCCCCAAAGCACAAGAACAATCTCCTGAACCCGAGGTTCCAATGACTGCCGCCGAGAGGAGGAAGGCTAAGAAAAACAAGAAGAAGCAACAGAAGCAAGATTCCATGCAGCTTGACGAGCAGCCCACGCATGAGACTGACCCTACTTCTACGGAGGAAAAGAGTGGTGATATTTTACCCGAGAGTGAAGCCTCTCCCATTGGTGAAGCTATTGTGGGTGTCGATGAGCCCTCTAAATCCGAGGCAGCGCGCGATCCTGAAGTCGAGACAAAGGCTGAACAGGAACAATCTCAGGATGTGGCAATTCTCGACTCCGGACTTGCCCCCGAGGCACCCGCAGACGAGACTATTTCTACCTCGGAGATTGCTGAACAAGCTGTTGATCTTCAGGACGAGGACAAGGAAACCGCCCCAGAGCCTACAGTTGAAGTTGCTTCCACGGAAGAGCCCCAAGAAGAACAAAAGCTTGATTTGGCCATCAGCGAGGAGCCTGCCTTAGACAAGCCCCTCGATGAGAAACCCGCAGAGTCTGCGCCAGAGTCAGTTGTGGAGGAAATTAAGCCTGTGGAGTCCACAGCAAGTCCAGTGGCGGAGCAGGCTGAAGATGAACAGTCGGCAACTTCTTCGAAGTCAAAGAAGAAGAAGAAGAACAAGAAGAATCGCCAATCAGTTGCTGCCGAAGAAGATCAGCTTGCACCCGCTGAGGAGGAGTCCAGGCTTGTCCCCGCCGAGGAAGAGGTTAAGCTTGCACCCGCCGAAGAAGAGCATACACCTGTGCTTACTAAGAGTGAATCCATCGAACCCGCCCCATCTCAAGATCCCGAACAGCCATCTCCTAGTAAAGATGCGGAGACTGCTATTGTGACGGAAGAGGCGCCTGAGGCCGACGACCCCTCTTCGGAAGAGACCACACAGCTAGAGGCCCCTGCCGATGCACCTGTCGACGCCACCGAGGCCGCTGAAGAGGCATCGATGACTCCTGCTCAGAAGCGGAAGGCTAAGAAGGATAAGAAAAAGCGCCAATCAGGTTCTGCTCCAGAGGAGTCTACGGCCGTTCCCGCTGAAGAAGAGCCTACACCTATGCCCACTGAAAGTGAATCCATCAAATCCGCGGCACCTCAAGAGGTTGAACAACCTTCTTTCGATGAGGATGCAGATACCCCTATTGTGACAGAAGAGGCCCTTAAGGCTGATGATGCCTCCATAGAAGAGACTTCGCAACCAGAGGCCTCTGCCGATGCAGCCACTACTGAGGCCGCCGAGGAGGCATCGATGACGCCTGCTCAGAAACGGAAGGCTAAGAAAGACAAGAAAAAGCGCCAGTCAGCTGCAGTTGAAGAGGAGCAACCTACACCTGCCGAGAAGGAGTCTAAGGCAGTTCCCGCCGAGAAAGATGTTCAGTTTGCACCCGCCGAAGACGAACCTACACCTGTGCCTGCTGAGGCTGAATTCACCGAACCAGCGCCATCTCAAGAGGCTGAGCAGCCTTCTCCCAATCAAACCGCGGATACCCCTATTGTGACGGAAGAGGCGCCTAAGGCCGATACCTCCATAGAACAGACTTCGCAGCCAGAGGCCTCTGCTAATGCAGCCGCCACCGAAGCCGCTGAAGAGGCATCAATGACACCTGCCCAGAAACGGAAGGCCAAGAAAGATAAGAAAAAGCGCCAATCTGTTGTTGCCGAAGAGGAACAGTCCGTGCCTCTTGAGGAGGCCAAGCCTGAATCAGCCGAGGAAGAGGTCAAACCTACACCAGCCGAAGAGGAGCCCATGCCTGAATCCGCACAGAGAGAGCTCCTTGAGCCTATCTCGGCACCGGAAACCGAACAGTTCACTGTTGACAAAGATGCGCAGCCTCCTATTATGGTAGAAGAAGCGCCCAAGGCCGATGAACCCTCTCTCGAAGAGACTTCTCAGCCAGAGGCGTCTGCCGATGTACCCGTCGATGCAGCCGCCACCGAGGCCGCTGAAGAGGCCTTAATGACTCCTGCTCAGAAGCGGAAGGCCAAGAAAGATAAGAAAAAGCGCCAATCAGTTGTTGCCGAGGAGGAACAGGCTGCACCCGCTGAGGAGGAGTCTAAGGTTGTCCCCGCTCCGGAAGAGCCCACTGAGCCTGAGTCGACTCAGCAAACAGAACAACTAGCCGTCGACAAAGATGCGCAGCCTCCTATTATGACAGAAGAAACGCCCAAGGCCGATGAACCCTCTCTCGAAGAGACTTCTCAGCCAGAGGCGTCTGCCGATGTACCCGTCGATGCAGCCGCCACCGAGGCCGCTGAAGAGGCCTTAATGACTCCTGCTCAGAAGCGGAAGGCCAAGAAAGATAAGAAAAAGCGCCAATCAGTTGTTGCCGAGGAGGAACAGGCTGCACCCGCTGAGGAGGAGTCTAAGGTTGTCCCCGCTCCGGAAGAGCCCACTGAGCCTGAGTCGACTCAGGAAACAGAACAACCAGCCGTCGACAAAGATGCGCAGCCTCCTATTATGACAGAAGAAACGCCCAAGGCCGATGAGCCCCCTATGGAAGAGGTCAAACGGCAGGATGCCCCTGCTGATACAGCTGTTACCGAGCTTGCTGTGGAGGAGACAATGACTGCCGCACAGAAAAAGAAGGCCAAGAAGGACAAGAAAAAGCAACGCAAGTCTGTTGCTTTTGACGATGATGTCACCCCGGCCGAAGAGCTGCACCCAGAGCAAGATTCCCCTGCACCTGAAGACAAGGTTGAATCTCAAGATGCTCCAGTTGAGCTGGTTACTTCCGAAGAATCAGCCAAGGAGTTGCCATCGACTGAAGGAGTCCCCGAGCCTGCTGCTGAAAGGGAAGTTTTGGAGACAACAGAAGAACCCATTTCCTCGGAACAAAATAAGGAGATCACCGAGCACGAGCTAGCCTCCACTGCTGCTCCCGGTAGCATTCCAGCTGAAGTCGAGGAGACAAAGTCCGCAGCGCAGTTGCTGGAGCAGCCGGAACAAGAGGCCCAGACTCCCTCAGAGCCCCAGTCGCCCAGTGCACAAGAGCCCGAAGTTGCCTTGACTGCGGCGCAAAAGAAGAAGGCGAAGAAGAATAAGAAGAAGGGCAAGTCTGTGGACTTAGCCGACAACGCCCCTGCTGCCATAGACGCAGCGCAAGAATCTGACCCTAAATCTGAGCCCATTATTCAAACTTCGACTGATGCTCCGGCTGAAGCTCTAGAGTTGCAAGATAATTTATCCCCTGAGCCAGCACAGCCCGCAGAAGTTCTGGAGCAAGAAAATACGATCGAGCCCGGGGCTTCCAAGGCGGAGGAACTCGAGACAACAGGAACCGTATCCGACGATGTGCCAAAAGAGGAAACTCCTCGTGTCAAGGAGACCGACAATGAACCACCGGCCACCGAAGCGATTGCCTCTTCTCCTGCCGAGCCGACCGAAGAAGAAGCTGGCATGTCCGCTAAGGAGCGACGCAAAGCTGCTAAGAAAGCGAAGAAACGCCAGTCCAAGAATGTCGACGCCGAAAACGACGCTACAACATCCGATTCGCCTTCTGCCCTGGCGACCGTGCCTGCTACACCCATTGAAGCAGCCAATAGCGTCGAAAAAGTCCTCACCTCCACGGACACAGACGCCCCTGGACTTTCAGCCGTACCGGCGTCCTCGCCTGCGGAACATGACGGTAAAGAACATCAGTCCCACGCCATAGAAACTTACGACGCCACGGCGCAAGATACGGCCTCGACTGATAAATACATGTCTTCGCAGGTAGAGCAGATGCCGATAGAGAGTCCTTTTTTAGATTATCCTCCCCAGCCCGTGCTTGAGCGTTCAGTTGATTCCGGCGAGTTGGTGGAGGGAAATTCTCAGCAGGAGGGTGATGTCGCCTCAACTGCACAGGAGCCAGAGGGGGAGTTGGTTGAGCCTGCATCCCTTGAGCAGATAAAGACAGTTGGTGATGGTGAGAATGTTGAGGAGGAATCGTCTGTGCCGGAAGCAGACGATCTCTCCGCGGAGAAGATTGAAGAGATGCCTGTGGCTGTGCCGATTGATGTTATCACAGAGGCACAGATACAAGGATCTCATGTGGAGGAGGCTTCTGAGATAACTGTCTCGAAGAAGCAGAAGAAGAAGAAAAACAAAAACATAAACAAAAACCAAGAGGAAGCTGTGGCACCTGACCCAGAAAACTCCACTACAGAGGAAAAGGAGCAAACTGAAGCTGTGCCTTTGGTTGAGGCCGAGCCCCAGCTGGAGGTAAAGGAACTCACTGAACCTGAGCCTATTGCCGAGGCCGAACCAGTGCTAGTTCCAGAGGAGCAACCGGCAGATTATCCACACGGCATTGAAGAGACCGCCGCTGTCCAGACAATCGAGGACATTGATGACACCAAAGAGAACAATGTCGCGGAAGTTGAGGCCGTTGCCCCTCCCACTGAAGAGTTAGAAACAGCCGCTGTTCCAAGGAAGAAGAGTAAGAAGGACAAGAAGAAGCAACGCCAATCAATTCTTGCTCAAGAACCCGAGGCTGAGCCCCAGCCTGAGGAACAGCCAGCACGTGAGGTGGCTGAAACTTCTGTCCAAGAGGCTGAGACTGCAACGGAGTCAGCGCCTATCGAGATTGTTACGCAAGATGAGCTTGTCACCAGGGCAGAAGAGTCTACAGTGCAGCCTGTTGATGCCATCGAGGACGCCGCCAAGGATCTTGTAACGCCTTCTCAAGACACCGAACACCATGTTCCAGTCCAAGAAATTGAAAGCGGAGAGCGCTCCTCTGAACTTCCATCCACTGAATCGAAGATCGAGGAAGAAGACAAGCCGGTCGAGGAAGCCGCCGAAACCGCAGCAGAGATCCCAGATGACAAGCAACCTAGCGAACAAGCGCCGCCTGAAGCCTCCCCTAAGCCCGAAGGGGAATCGGCGACTGTCCCCAAGAAGATGAGCAAGAAAGAGAAGAAGAGGGCCGCCGCCGCCGCCCTTCTGGAGGAAAAAAAACTCGTTGAGTCACAGCCTGAAACCGGGGAGCCCTCGACTATTACTCCTCAAGCTATAAAGGAAGCGGTGGAGCAGACTATCATTCAAGAGCCGCTGCCTTCAGAGACCGAAGGCAGCCCTCAATCTGAGGCAGAGAGAAGCCTAGACGAAACGACAGGATTGACAACTTCCGAGCCGAAGAAAGATGTCCTAGAGCAGCCTACTGAGGCTCCCAAGTCCACCGAGCCTCTTGAATTTGGGGACAAACCGGAGGAGTCTATAAAAGAGCTAGCTGGTGAGCCAGCTGCGGTCGATACTATTACTCGGAAAATGTCAAAGAAGGACAAGAAAAGAGCCAAAAAACAAGGGAAGCAAGAAGTCATTGAGCTGGCTTCCCCTCTGACCAAGGACCATATCCCTACCACCGAGCCTGCAACTGCAGAGGTTGCCCCTGAACCGGAGGCAACTATTAAGGATACCCCAATAGAGCTTGTTCCTACTGCCGAGCCCGCGACTACGGAGGCTGCTATTGAGCTGGAGGCGACTCCTGATGAGACCCCAACTGAGACTGCTGAGCCTGAGTCCATTGGCCGGGAGGAAATTCAGGACGCTCCTAAGCCCGAGCCTGAAAGCATTGAGACGCCAGCTCTTGGTGGATTTGGCATTGTATCGGAAGACAAGCGACCTCCAGAAAGAGAAAAAAATGAAGCAGTCGTCTTTCTGGACACACTCGATACGCCATCACCCACAGAATCCACTGGCCAAGACACCAACAGTGAGCCCCTTGACCTCGAGGGTCCTGCCGAGAAGAAGGCCACGGGAGGCGAGGCCCAAGTTCGGGCCGATGCACGGGACCTTGAGAAAACAGCTGATCTCGAGGTCGTCGAGGGCCTCATTGAGGACCAACCTGGAGAACCTGAAGTGCCGCCGGCTCTGTCCAAGAAAATGTCAAAGAAGGACAAGCGCAGGGCCAAGAAGAATGCCGGAGTCACCGAAGAAGTCTCGACTCAACAACCAGAAGAGACTCAAGCTGATGTGGCTGAGTTGCCGACAGAATCCGAGATCCACCAGACAGAGGCTACTGTGGAGCAAGAGATCCCCAAGGAACCTGAACATGCTGCAGAGCCTCAGCCTACATTGGAGCGAGAGTTGCCAATTGAGGACCCCCTTCCTATTGAGGATCAGCCTATACCCGAGCCAGAAGTTCAGGTTGAGCCTACACAACCCGACGAAGAACCTGTTGTCGGCGAGGGACTTCCGCTTTCACGCAAGGCCTCGAAGAAGGCCAAGAAGGCTCAAAAAGCCAACAAATCCCTGGATATTGAGCTTCCGGCTCAAAACACGATTGACGCAGATCAGCATGCTACCATTGTGCCATTCGAAGATGACCACTCAAAGGCACCAGTCACAGAAATTCCAGACGAGAATTTGCCCCATGACGAAGAAGACTGGCCGGCAATTGATTGGCAGGCCAAGTTCGAAGAGTCCCAGAGATTAAGAGAAGCGGAGCCTGAGCCTGAGCCGGAAGTTCCACCTCCCGAGCCGGAGATTATTGGAGAATTTGTTGAATCTTCATTCCCCGAGGTCTTGGAAGAGGCAGATGAAGCTGCGGAGGAAGAATCTTGGGCTTTGCGGAGCAAAAAAGACAAGAAGAAGGCCAAGAAGAACAAGAAGCAGTCACAACAAGCTGCCCCGGGACCCGAGGAGCCTTCACTGGAACCCTTGAATGACAAAGAGATCGAACCGCCTGCTCGAACAACTACTCCCGGTGGATCTAAGATTGCCAACTTATTTCCCGGCCTGGAGCGTGGGGGATTTCGGCGATCGGCTTTGGACCAGCCAACACCGTCGCTAAAAGATAGTGCTGAGGATGAGACAACAACAGAGTTGGAAGCGAATCGAGATATCGCGATCCCTGTCTCGGAAGCACCCCTAGCGACCACTGAAATCAAAGAAATCCCCCAAGGTTTTGCTTCTGAGCTGCCCAGCAGCCTTGAAAGACAAATTGAGGCAACAATCTCGGAACTGAACGGTCACTCCGAACCTCCTACTGCTACGGAAAATGAATCAATTAGGGAGCCAGACCATCCGACGCAAGGCGAAAAGTCCTTGGATGCCCCATTATCGTTGTCAATGGAGCCCTTCAATGAACGGACTCGTACTGAGGAGCCTTCTT
This sequence comes from Penicillium robsamsonii, assembly GCF_028829455.1. NCBI lineage: Eukaryota > Fungi > Ascomycota > Eurotiomycetes > Eurotiales > Aspergillaceae > Penicillium > Penicillium robsamsonii. Next base: position 5,489,511 of record NW_026643221.1, read on the forward strand.
CTCCTACGCGTCTTCCACCCCGGACAGAAGGAGAGGAACTGTGTGAACTACGCCGATCACCCTCAATCCATGGACGGCACCAGCATCCTCCCCGAACATGGAGTTTGGATGAACCTTCTCTACCAGCTCTTGCCCCATCGCCTCCTCGATCGCTCTTCGGACCGATTGACGATGTGCGACCTCGGACACCGCTTGATACAATTGCGGAACAAGAACCACGGGATGTTCAGGGAGGGACGGCTCGTCGCGGGACTCCCCGTCTGGAAATGAAGCCCGAACATGTCTTACCTCGACCTCAAACACCGGTCCGGAAATTTACAGACAATGCCTTTGATCGAGAAGCTTGGCCTACAGAAAAGGATTCCAAAGAAATTCTCACACCCGAAGGGCCAATTCTAAAGCCAAGCACCAGCAGTGGAAAATTACGTCGTACAAATCGCAGTATTAGTGGCGATCTGCGGGCGGCTAGTCGAGCACTAGATTCCCAGCCTTCGAATCTCGATCTCGATCAGCTCCCGTCTTCCTCCTCTTATGACCCCGTCACCGACAAGGGCAAACGTCCGCTGCGAAATATGTCGGATGTCTATGTAAGTTGATTAATTTATTTTCCTTTTGTCATTGTTTTGTTTTTGTTTACTAACTTCCGCAGGAGGGATGGGGTGAGACGCCCAATTCCCCACGGTCGCCCAGCCGACCGCCTAGTGTCCGTCGTCGTCGCAGCATGCAACACTTGCAAGACATCGAAACCCGGCTCGATCAGCTCATCTCCGAGAACCGTCTACTGATCGCCGCCCGCGATGAAGCCGAACATAAGCTTAAGAATTCCAGCGTCGCTCGTCGAAAGAGCGACCGTGCGCTCAACACCCGCGACGGCGATCTGCGCGATCGGGAATCAGAGGTGGAACAATTGAAGAACTCAGTGGAATGGCTGCAGAAGGAGACGACTCGCCTGACCCAAGAGAACGAGGGCCTGACCGCATCCAACTCTGCTCTCGCCGCCGCGCACGCCGCCGAGGTCAACACCGTGCGCGAGTCGTCCACACGCGAACTGGCCGAGTTACAGTCGCAACACGCTCAACTATCGTCCCAGATGGAGGATCGTGTTCGACAAGAGATTGAGTCGGCTCTTGCGCAAAAAGATATTGAATTGCGCCGTCTGCGCACCGAACTTGAGGAGGCTCGTGATAAGGTGAAGGAGCTCCAACAACAAATCGCAGCCTCGGTACATGACAATGCCCTTGTCTTCCGTGATGAAGAGTACTTTGATGCTGCCTGCCAGAAACTATGTGGCCATGTCCAATCTTGGGTCGTACGCTTTTCCAAGCACAATGATAAGCGTCGCTGTCGCCCACTCAGTGAGTTGCAGGACGAAAAGATCGCAGACCGATTCGATAATGCCCTTCTCGACGGCTCCGATCCCGATGCCTACCTATCCGATCGTGTCCGCCGCCGCGATGTCTTTATGTCGGTGGTCATGACGATGGTCTGGGAATACATCTTCACCCGTTATCTCTTTGGCATGGATCGAGAGCAGCGTCAAAAGCTCAAGTCTCTTGAGAAACAATTGGGCGAGGTGGGCCCAACCCGTGCTGTGCATCGCTGGCGAGCCACCACTCTCACACTACTGTCCCGCCGACCAGCCTTTGCTGCACAACGTGAGAGCGATACGGAGGCTGTTACTCTAGAGGTCTTCCAAACCCTATCACGGGTCCTCCCTCCTCCGTCTCATGTTGAATCCCAGCTCCTGGATAATCTCCGTAAGATCATGCGGGTAGCAGTCAGTCTGTCCTTGGAGATGCGCACCCAGCTGGCTGAATTCATCATGCTGCCGCCTCTGCAGCCTGAATATGATACCAATGGTGACCTTGCACGCCAAGTGTACTTCAACGCAGCCCTGATGAATGAGCGCAGTGGTCTGACAAACGACAACGGCGAGCTCGAAGCTCAACAGTCCATTGTGCGCATTGTGCTCTTCCCTCTTGTTGTCAAAAAGGGCAATGATGTGGGCGAGGGTGAGGACGAGGTTGTCGTCTGCCCGGCCCAAGTCCTCATTGCCCGCCCCAGCAAAGACAAGAAAGTATCAAGGATGATGAGCGGCGACCGCATGTCCATCGATGCTTCCAAGTCGGTCCACAGTATTGCTCACAGTGTGGCACCGTCATCTATGATGGACATGAGCAATGTGATCTGAGGCGTCACACTCCGATCATGATTGCTCCCATCTTATACATGCGTGCTTGCGGCATCCTTGCTCTTATTGTCTATTTTTTGCTTTTCTTCTCTCAGTTGGTGATATGGCGTCAAGGTCAATTAACGTAACGGTCATTGCAAGGTCGATGACCGTGAATATGTGGAGTTATTTGTTTTATGTTTCTGTTGCTATTTGATTTCCCGTGTTCTTTCTAAGACAGTGTATCAGCGTGTGTATTTACCATGGCATTGATGTCTTATGAAGTGATGACCTGTACTACTTCCATGGCAATGTAATAATCTATTTCAATTTTATTATTTCTATTGACTTATCTCTTGCAATGCACCTTGGCCCCCGGCTGAGATTGTAATACTATTTTTTACAAGAAGCAGGGTGCAAGATAACTGTCGTGATGGTTCCAAAACCATGTACACATGGTTCGATGTTCGCGCATCTGTTCACTCCTATGCCTTTGTGTTTTTGTCTTCTTTTGTCAGATATAAATAGTTAACTAGCTATCCTTTGCTCCAGTGCCTTGGTTTTCAAGTCGCACCTATGTATATTAGCTAATCTCCGTTCGCTCTCTTTCCCCGTACATTGATACGCCCATTAGCACAGTCGAAAGCACCACTACCACTGCTTCATCTCGCGCAATCAAGTGGGTCATGCCCTAGCCGAGAAAGCTGTTCTGGCGCGAATAAATGACCCTTTTATTGTTCCTCCAAAGTTTACATTTCAATCAGAATCCAAACTTTACTTTGTTCTTTTTGTTAGATTACTGCGAATATGAATTAAGCATTTGAAGCCAACTGATCCAAAAATACAAAGTATTCCTAACGATTATATAGCTCGCTCACTCGGGTACAGCTCCGGATACAACCTCAACTACTTCTTCAAGGCAATATTTTTGAACTCGGCCGTGGTGTCCCTGATTGCTACTTCAACAGGCAGTCGCTCCATTGAACTGGCCCCATAGAAGCCATGCAACCCCTGTACCCTTTCCAACACGAACTTTGCATCTTCTGGAGCAGCAATAGGCCCACCGTGACACAGCACAATGACATCCTTATTGATCCGCACTGCCGCATCCCGCATTGCCTGGATCTCCTCAACACATTGTTCCAACGTCTTTCCGGTCTTTGCCCCAATCAGCCCGGAAGTAGTCAGACCCATGTGTGCGACCAGGATATCCGCCCCAGCTTTTGTCATAGTCTCAGCATCCTCGACATTGAAAATATAAGGCGTCGTCAAAATATCCAACTCAGCCGCATGTCGCACCATCTCCACTTCTTTACCATACCCCATCCCAGTCTCCTCCAAGTTAGCACGGAAGTTGCCATCGATCAATCCCACCGTGGGGAAATTCTGAACACCAGCAAATCCCAATTCCCGCAGCTGCTTCAGGAACCGCGGGATGTCCTTGAATGGATCGGTACCGCAGACACCCGCAATCACGGGGATATTCTGAACGATAGGAATGACTTCGGCGGCCATTTCGACCACTACCTCGTTGGCGTTGCTGTACGGCATCAGTCCCGCGAGACTTCCACAACCCGCCATGCGGAAGCGACCGCTGTTGTATATAATGACTAAGTCTGCGCCGCCGGCCTCGACCGACTTTGCGGACAGACCGATGCCTGATGGCTTGTTAGTTAAACTGGTAGAGAAGGGGGGCAGGTGACATCAGATACGTACCCGCGCCGGCTCCAACGATGGGTTTCCCATCTTCAATTTGACGGCGTAGATTGGCGAGAATCTCACTGCGAGAGGTAGGTGGCGCCATAGTTGATGAAATGGAGGTAGTTGAATTAATTTATGCAAATCAAAGGAAAATATATTCTCTCGAAATTCCCAGTTATATGATTCTCGAGGCGGAGCGGATTTAAGGCGGAGACCAGGGTGGAACCTCCAGATTAGGACTAGCTCTATCTGTTATTACCCTTCCTAATCGGGACTATCTTGCTGTATTTCTGCTTACTCGTTTAGATCATTTATGTGTGCAAATCATTACTATGTAGTAACTATAAGTAATGTAATCTTCGATACGCTTTAGAACCTCGATCCATACGAGGCCCCAAGGTCCCACCGACACCCAATTAGGTCTAGTATCACTGATGGGACCTATGTCCTGACGGCGGAAGGCGGAGGGCGGAGATAGTGTCGCATCAGGATGTAGTTCCCATTGAATTCATAATCAGATCCCACTGGCCCCAGTCCATGTTCACCGGGTTGATCCATTGCTGGGGCTCAATCTGTCGAACCAGACTGGGGAAATCCACATTCTCCGAGGCGAATGTATGCCCATTCCTAAGGTCAACGGGCTGGCTGATGGGATTCTGGCTATTTGACTCGTCGCCTTGCGATACTGCACTGTGCAGACCATCCGGGGCCATGCCCGAGGTAGTCATCCACCTGCTTGATCTAGAGAATTGTCTGTCAGTTCTAACCAAAACACATGCCACGCGCGGCTAGGCGACTTACAGCATATGGCCAAGAATCGTTGCAGTCCGGGTGCACAGCTGACTTTGTGCCTTTGATGCCTCGAGCCGAGCATGGCATTCGTGTGCCAACCGTACCACATCCAATATACAGGATTCTTAGGGTTCTACAGAAAGGGCAAGCGCCAGGACGAACGCGGCGTGGAAAGCATGAAAAGCGCCCCGGCCACGAATATACCAGTAGAAGGGCTTGGATTGGGGTAGCTGGTGGAAGTCGGCATGTAGTTCCAAGACGCGCTGTGCACTTTTCATACACTGACGGTTCGACCAGCTATGCTGCAGCAGACGAAAGGTCCCTTCATTCAATATGATACTGTGGAGAATGAGAACTAGGTGATGGGCAGAACTGAGCAGTAGATTGGTATGAACAAATGATAAGTTACCACCAAGCATTAAGGCGTAGCTCTGCTCCAGTGGGTCCAACTCGGCTCGGATGGCCGCGTCCAGACGGTAGAGGGCTGTCGGGTCATCCGGCCCTGTAGTAAGAACGGGGTTACAGATCTCCGAAGATATTTGAAAGAGGCGCGATTTTTGAATCAGATACGAGACGGGGTTGATCCCTACCGAGGCTGCAATCGGTGCTGGCTGTCCCTGGACGATGTCCTTGTCCCACACCTCGGCTGGGGGCAGGACACGCCACGAGAACACTGATCGATAGATGTCTAACCCGGTAATGGCCATGTTTTGATTACAGAGCAGGGTGACCAGGCCTAACCAACAGCGGCGACGCTCCTCGGCTTCGACAATATCCAAGGAAAACGTGGCCGGGTCAACGTGACAATCATTAGTTGTGTCAGTAGGTGTGTCGCCAACTTACTATGAACGACAGAGATCTACGGAATCATCAGTGCTGGAGGCAGTGGAGGAACCAGTCTGATCTCCGCCGTAATGAGGACGGCTGCACCCATTGGCCTGCCTAAACTGATCGTCAGCACAGTCGCGTCCGGCAATACAGGGCCGATAGTGGGTGAGTGCGATATCACCCTGATGTACTCGGTCATAGATATCGCGGGCAATAACCGGCTCCTCCGCGAAGTGCTGGGGAATGCAGCTGGCGCTATGTTCGGCATGGCATCGACATATCAGCATAGGCTGAGTGAAAGCCGGACCCTGAGTGCGCAGGACAACCGGCCAGAAGAGACGAAGATTCGAGTCGGTATTACGATGTTCGGCGTGACCACCCCGTATGTGGATCATGTGAGACGTCACTTGGAAAACAGCTATTCTGTAGAGGTCTACGTGTTTCATGCGACTGGTCATGGGGGAAAGGCCATGGAACGATTGGTTGAGGAAGGCTGTCTAGACGCCATCTTGGATATCACAACGACGGAGATTTGTGATCTCATTGTGGGCGGGACTATGCGCTGTGAAACTAGCTGCCTGGAGACGACACTCAAGCGCGGAATACCCAATATCATTTCCGTTGGAGCCACGGATATGGTCAATTTTGGTCCGGTAGACACGGTACCACGCCAATTCCGTGACCGCAATTTGTTCGTCCATAATCCGAGCGTGACTCTGATACGAACCTCTGCAGCCGAATGTCGGGAAGTCGGGAATTTCATCCTCGACAAACTCTGGGCCGGTTTACCAGGACCCAGGTATGGTTGAGGTGTGGCTTCCTGGGGGAGGGGTGAGTAGCATTGGGACAATAGGGTCGGCATTTGCAGATACTGATGCCGATGCCGCCCTTACTGATACTCTACGTTCGGGGCTCAACGATGGCAAACTCCGAGTGGTATCAGATGAACGAGATATCAACGATGAGGGATTTGCGCTTGAAATTGCGGGTCGGCTTATGGCTCTTGTGGCAAAGCACTCGTCGACTTAGATGGGCCTGATGTTGGCTAATAGACAAGCAGTGTATGTATTGGCTAGGAATTTTGAATGTATCATTCTTCCTTATTTTCTGCTGGACAAAAGTTTGAGAGCTTAGTGCTATCAGAGACTGTATAGGTGCTCTTCAGCTTATCGCTGGAGTATTAAGGACCTTCTGTTTTTGCCTTTACTCTTTATTGATCTAAGAATAGAAGATATCCCTAACAACCCTGGAGGTTGCATTGTTCAACTAAATTTTATATAGTTGTGCTGACCTCATCCGTCCCGTTTTGGGAAAGGCCTCTAGACCTAACAGTCAGACTATCATCTACGGATTTCTCTTTGTAAAGGACTTTTGTACTGAACTTTTGTATTGCACTCTCCTTTCCTGTACCTTACTACAATTTGTTCTATATCTGAGCATTTCCAAGGTTACGATTTTCTTGGGGTTGTCTTGGGGTATTCCACTCTGGCTTTGCCACCCGCGTCATCCCCCTCTGAGCTGCAGCTCCTCCCTTCAGCGTCGACCATGCCGGTTTCCCCGGGATCATCAGCCCTAGTAATATCGTATGGAAATCTGGGTATATTGCATATTGCGAGTCTTGCCCTGTGATCCAGAACGAGAAGGTAGATCCAGAGCCCTGTTTGCGTTGCCCTAGCTCCATTGGCTGATGAGCTACTGAAAATTCTCCTCCACTTCAGTACAGTTGTTCAGTACTGGAGACACCTAGCCTCCCTCGCGACCCAATTATTGAAACTGTCACAATGGATCCGCCCATGAGCCCGACACCTAGCAGGGAGGCCTCCCGACCGCCTCGGTCCTCGCATTCGTCTGGCCCAAGAAAACGTTCACAACGCAGCGATTACCCACACTCTGCTGATAACAACGCTAGCTCTGGCCCAATGAGCGGCGGTCGGGCCCCAGGCACTGGTCCGGTATCCATCTCCACGACTACACCAGCCAACGAGACCCGCTTCGAATCCCCCGCTGATATTGCTGCTGGCAAACCCCCCAAGTCCTCCAAACGCAAAAAGAACCGCAATCGCAAACGTCGCAATCGACACCAGTCTTTTATTCCACCTCGTCGGGAGGAATCTCATGATAGTCCTGGGGAGATCCTAAGTGCTGGAGGTGTTAGAGATTCAATGGAGGCCGATCGGCCAATCTCGAGGGACAACCCATCCTTCTTCAAGTTGGGGCGCAATCTGAGTAACACAAGCTTGGAGAGCGATGCGCTACTAGATCACCGGTATGATCTCGTGATATTGAGCGATTTCGGAGCTTGAGATGAATACTAATTTTTCTTGTCGAGCAGGGACCAACCTTCAATGCGGCCCCGTCGTGACAGTCGCCTTGCATCGTCATTCCGCCCGAGCTCTCTAACATCTAATGTCTTCCGATCGAACGATGGGCAATCTCGCAGCACCCCGAGGGGAGGACGGAGCCAACAACATCATGATGATAGTGACGAAGAGGACGCCAATGACCGGACACCATTGATGCGGCCAGTTTCAGGCCACGCGTCCGGCCATAATCGATATGGAACAGATACTCGCCCGAGTTTGTTCTCATCGCGTGCTCGACAGTCTTCTGCTCAAACCATATCCTCGGGATGTTCGCCAAAGGACGATCGCAGCCCACTCTATTCTCCCACTGTAGAGCGAGACTACGATGTCAACAATCCACCGTCAACTCCTGGGTCTCCAAAAATGGGCCCAGAGATGAAGTACGACGATGCTGTTGTAACCGGAGCTGAGTGGGACTTCTCGCTGGCTCGGTCAATGGAGAATCGTAGGGACTCTTTGAACATTCTCAACGACACGCTGATTGACATAGACGGAAATGGACTACAGCCACACTCTGCGCCATCATCTGCACCTGGATCACCGATTCTGTCTCCACACCAAGAATTGCGGCGACGCCGGACCGTGGCATTGCCAGCAGAGGAAGACGTATGCTTCCCTACCGAAACGATATCCGAATTAGGAGACGAGGGACCAAGGCAAATGCGGGATGAAGCCGGCGATCGTCGACGGCGTAGACACCGACGATGGCCCGATCTCTCCGCACTGGAAGAATGGAGCCGCGAGGAGAAAGAGGAGCGCAATGGAGACATTCGAGTCAAAAGGATCAGTGAGCCTATGCTCATCGAAGGCCGGTTGCGCCCTCAGTATAAAGGTTGGCGACGGGAAGAGGATGAGGCACCCTACCGGTTCACATATTTCAACGAGGAATTCCCGAGCACCATTCATGCCCAAACCATCTCCGAGCTGGTGCAACCAGGTGGTACCTTCCGCGATTTGTTTATTCCAGATCCCCCCGAATTGGAGGATTCATCGGAAGACGAGGACACGGACGAGGAATCTTTTATGGAGAATCCAGTTTTCAATAACTTGACACATCCCGCCACCAAGCCAACGTCCCACACGGACATCCAAAGTCAAGGACAAGGCCATCAAACGAATGTCAACCCTCAGCTGACAGCTCAGACCGTTGTCCCTAATGGAAGGAGCACGAGTGACCTTAGCTCCGGCAATGTTCCTGTCAGAGGACCCTCACGTTTATCTGTCATCAGCGAAGGGCACCTAGACTCCCACCGAGAGTCATCGCCCGCACCTTCAAACACCCCGTTTAGCTCTACCCCCAACCCGAAACCAAAACGGTACGGTCCGCGGCCGACTTTCTGGCTAGACGTTCTCTCTCCGACGGACGCGGAGATGCGTACGATTGCTAAAGCGTTTGGGATCCACGCGCTGACGGCAGAGGACATTATGATGCAAGAAGCTCGAGAGAAAGTCGAGTTGTTCCGCAGCTACTATTTTGTCAACTACCGCACTTTTGAGCAGGATACCAACAGCGAGGACTATCTAGAGCCGGTGAACATGTACGTGGTGGTTTTCCGCGAAGGTGTGATATCTTTCCATTTCTCGCAAACACCGCACCCGGCCAATGTGCGGCGGCGTATCCGCCAACTGATGGATTACCTGATCCTCAGCTCGGACTGGATCTCATACGCACTGATCGATGACATTACCGACGTCTTCGGCCCGCTGATCCAAGCGATTGAAGATGAGGTCGATGAGATCGACGAGAAGATTATGCAGATGCATTCTTCCGGCAAGGAGGAGTCGTCCAATGACAGTGTGCTTCCTTCATTTGGACCAGGAGAGATGCTCCGGCGCGTGGGTGAATGCCGCAAGAAGGTCATGGGACTGTATCGACTTCTCAGCAACAAGGCCGATGTAGTCAAGGGCTTTGCCAAGCGTTGCAATGAGCAATGGGAGGTCGCACCCAAGTCCGAGATTGGTCTGTACCTAGGTGATATTCAGGATCACATTATGACGATGACGGGTAACCTAACGCATTACGAAACGTAAGCCTCTTTACTCCATATTCAAGGCTCTTTACGAAACGTTGCAACAATCGCTGACTGTGTCTTTCCAGAATCCTTTCCCGCGCGCACTCGAATTATCTCGCGCAGATCAACATTCTCATGAACGAGCGTCAGGAACATACTGCCGATGTCCTGGGTAAGCTGACTGTTCTTGGTACAATTGTCCTACCGATGAACATCATCTGCGGTATGTGGGGGATGAATGTCAAGGTACCGGGTCAGGAAATTGATAGCCTGACATGGTTCTGGTGCAGTAAGTCCTTCCTCTTTTCCCTGTTTTCCCTTTCCCCTTCCCTAACTATTGGCTAATACATCATAGTTACTGCCGGACTCTGCGTATTTGCATTTGTATCTGTTTGGATTGCTAAAAGAGTCTACAAAATTGTATAGACGTATTGTCCCTATTGTTGGTTTCTACTTAGTTTCAGCCGATTGGATCGATACCCAAGGTTTTGGTTTGGTTATTTGCTGTATTTTAAGGCGCTTGGGGGTTTTTCTTTTTGGTCTCTGACTGCTCTTGGGGTGTTTGGATTTGACGATATACGGTGCATGTTTCTTACATTTGGGAGGTTATCTGGGTCCACATATGACTATAGGTTAGATAGAACTGTATATTACAAACTGTTTGACACTATTCTAATATTAACTAGTTATCTAGTACATTCTAGTAATTTCTTACATAAGGTACTTGATTTTGTCCTTGTTACTGTGGCGTCCCGTGGAACATTTGAAAGAGTTGAAATGGGCCAAGTCCGAGATATCAGCAATACGAAGTCAAAGAAAGTCTGATGCTCTCCGGTATGAAGTCATTGTATTTCCCTTACATGAGTAATTAATTATTTCCTGCATCCTGCAAATTTTAGTACCATTTATTACCAATTTTGGCGTCACCAATCTGTCCATAACCCCCATCTCCCCCATCTCCCCTATATCCCCTACAAAATCCATCGTTTTCAATTCAACTCCCATTCTCCTTTTTTTATCAACTTCACATTCTTCCCCGTTTTTTTCCACTGGATTCTAGACCATCCGTGTTCCCTGCAGTGACCCCCCTTCTCGACGTGGGCCTTCGTCATTGGTCTTCGCCATCAACCTGACCCTCTCAGCCACTTTTCACCGAGGTTTTGGTCACCGACTTCTCTGCACCTTTGGCAGCTCAGACGCCACTACAGACGTAAAACCAGTCAAGCCAAAACGTTGAGCCGGATCGGCGGGTCTCCAGTTGCCCTAAATCCGCCAACCATATCCTACCATCTTCCGATTCCTTCGTTCTAGGCCTTGTTTTTGTCCTTCCGGAACAAAGCAAAAACGGCACAGTGATGCGTGGGCTCTTTGCGCTACACTGACCCCCGACCCACTTAGTTTTCTAAACAATCTCCATCTCTCTCCAGTTTCCCCAACCCCTGCACCTGCTGCAGCCCTTTTTCGCTTGTGCGTTTCTCTACAGAATCCGATTACCGGGCAACAGCATGTGGTCTTCGGCTATTCGTCCTGCTGTACCCTCACATGTGTAACGACCCGTATTCTGCGCAACATCTCATTCGATCCCCGTGATATTTTATTCGCTCTTACAATAACTCACTTCTTCACCGTCGAGCTTTCCCTAGCTAGGCGCCGTGCCTTGCTTTTTCTGCTTACCCTTTTGGGCCCTGTGTCTGCCCAACTACCTGGCTACCTCTCGGGTCTCCTGACTTGTCTAAATCGTGTCAGCCCATTCTGACTCGACAGAGACCATGGCTGCGGAGTCCGAGAGGCCGCCTCACCTTACCGGCGCCTCTGGTCAGTCCAGAGGGCCCAAGGATGCAGAGGCGGCGTCAGACCCAGTGCACCGATCGGCCAGCGAGAGTGGCCTGACGGAACGATCCATCGTTAAATCCCAAACTCAACCCATGTCTCAAGTGCCTAAGCTTTTTCCCAATCCTCCTACCGTTTCCACTCCCGCGCCTGCCACGAACTCCGCCGTCTCCTCCCGCGAACCCTCCCCGGTCCGACACTCCTCACGTTCCTACAATCCTTCTTCACCCAGTCGGGTGTCTTCACACTCACGAAAGAACAGTCAAGACCAATCCAGTCCGACCCGACCCCCTAACGGCTTGACATCTGGACCCCATACAAATTCACCAATACCGAATCTTCAACGTTCCTCCTCTTCTCCTGTCAGGTCCCTTGTTCTCTCCGTTCCTGACGACTCCCTGGCCAATGTTCCCAGTCCGGAAAAATCCAACATGCCATCATGGGCCGCGAATCGTCGCGCGGATGTGGACTCGACCCTTCCGAATACTTCACAAAAAAGATCTTCACTGCAATTGGAGGAGTTCGCACCCAAGTCAGACCGAAACACTCCCCGGACTGTCACTAGAGGTGTCAGTGGGCAAGGATCTGCCCTGGAAACCGTCGAAGAGATGGCCAGCAATCCCTCGACGCCGTCCAGTGAGACTCCTATCAAGCCAGTGATCCCGGAAGAGTCACGATTGCACCGGATTGACGAAGACCCGACTCCACGTGCTCCGCATCCAACTTTAGGGAGTGGCAGTGACAGTGGTGAGAATCGAAGTTCGGAACCAAAGGATGATACTCGTCCACAGGCGTCTGGTGCAGCCAAGACACCCAGGACTCTCATGTCACAACGATCGACAACATCGCTCACTGCTGGTGCCGGTGCTCGTGGGAAACCTGCCGACGGCTCAGTTCGCAACATGATTGTGGAAACAGAGACTGTCAGTTCGATACCACAGATTTCCATGGGGGTGGGCAATGGTGAGCGAGGCAGCGCTTCCCGTGCAGACCAAGGTACACTTCGCATGAAGCCTTCCAATGAGACAATCCGTCCGCGCAAAGAAAAGAAAAAGACCCGTCGACCCAATGCCATCACAACAGGCCCCGTAACAAGCAAAGCGGACATATTCGAGGCTAGAGTGGCTAATGCAGTGGATGAGGCTGATGTTTCCGACTCCGACGAGACTTTCGTTTACGACTCGAACCCGCCTGATCCATACCCCTCCCGACCACCCCGGTATCATTCTCGGACTCCTAGTGCGACCTCTATGGCGAGTCAAGCGGAGCAGCTGGCTGGTCGTACCAGAGGCTTGGGGCTGCGCGATGCTTCTCACGGCGTGACAGGCAAACGCAGCATGAAGTTTACCAACGCGAACCCCTACAACACTAGCATAGATGGCGATGGCATTGAGATTGACATGGCCTCGCGTTCTTCTAGAACTGACGGGAGTGGAACCATCACTCCCCGGCACCACAATTTTGGCCGTCATTCACGCAACGGCGTTCATCAAGTTTTTGATAACGACAGTGCACAGTCACAAAGCCAATCTCAAAAGTCTCCGCGCCATTTCATCGGGAATAGCTACAGGCATTCGCGCCACAGCAATACCCGGTCGTCTCCCAACTACAGAACCATTAGTGGTGCCAAGAAGGGCGAGTTCCATAGCTATGACTACGAAGCAGAGGGTGCGGACGATGAACGCACACCGTTAGTAGGCACGCCACGTACAATCCACAGTCGGAATGGTCGACGACCGAATAGTGCAAGCGTGCGGCAAATGGAGTACATGGCGCAGCGGAATCGCGGATTTTTCGCTCGATTTGGCTCGTGCGCCATTATCTTCCTTATGTTGTTGATTGTCGCTGGGGGTGCTACCTCATTCATCATTGCAGCAACCCAACCCCTTCTAGATGTCCAAGTTATTGCGATTCAAAACGTGCTGGCTTCGGAACAGGAAATCATGTTGGACTTGAACGTGCAAGCCGTCAATCCGAATTTGTTCCCAGTGACTATCGATGACACTGATGTCAACATATTCGCGAAGAGTCGATATGTTGGAAGCGACAAACTTTGGCGGGAGCATGGTGATGTGGACAATTTTCCACGCGTGGAGCAAAGCCGACGTCGCTGGCAGTTGTCAGAAGCTGTGAGGTGTCTGGGCCGTGTGGACTGTGTCAAGGACCCGCACACCACCGACGGCGTTGACAAGGGCACCGATCCTCCAACCGACCCAGAAGGCGATCCGCGATCCATGTTGCTTGGCCGCGTGTTCCATTTCGATTCCCCACTATCTTTCGAATCATCTCCTTGGAATCATTTGACTTCCAGCTCCAAGGGACAGATCCGTCTGGCCCGACCAGGAAACAAGACTGAGGCTGGAGGCACAGAGCGCTGGGAGCGAGTCCTCCAGCACCCCTTCGAGTTGACTGTCCGCGGCATCATCAAATACCAACTCCCACTCAGCTCCCGCTACCTCTCGGCATCTGTTAGCTCCAGCATCAAGGTTGTGCCTGATACCGATGACAACGATCCAGAACAGACACCTCCAAGCAACGGCACAGTGCGGATTTCTGTAAAAAGAAGCGCGCCATCCATTCGCCTTCCACTCGATACTCGTTCCACCGTGCGCGGATTGGAGGGTTCGAGACGACCTTTTACGGCATAACCATTTTTAGCGATAGATCGATCGATTATCATTGACTTACGACAGCCCTATTTTCTCTTAATTCTTTTTTTTTTTCTTTTTTCCAATCTGTCATGTAACGCGACGAAAAGCAAAGAGCCTATTTATTGCCTTTGGCCCACTCCGTATCATACAGATATGCAGTATCGGCCCTCTATCTTCCCTCGAGACTTCTTTCCGCAGTATACCCCATTTGCAATTTCGTCTTTTCGCGCAAGCGCGAGTTCTATCACGGATCAACTCCGTCTAGCCCTTGTCATCCTTACGTCTTCTCTCTTGTTCTTTTAACACGCGATATCGGCTACACCTGCTCCCTCTATCCATTCCTTACACGGCCACCAGCCATGTCTTCTTACCAAGTTGTATTTGAGGTTCTTTTCTGTGTCCATTCATGGTGCAAAAGCACACTGTATCTGTACTATTATCTATCTGGTCTTTTTGGCTGATCCTGGAATTGGCCTTCGGTTATGACCTTATAAGGACTTTGAGCAAGGCTTTTTTTCTCGTTATTAGCTCAGTCTTCGAATACGAGACGGTTGGGCTTTGAATGAGGTTGTTTCATACTATTAGAGATATTCTTTCGGGCTGTGGGATACAGTAGTATTAGTTCTAAGAACAGTTATGTTCTTTTTACAATTCAGCTTGTCTCTTGACTTGGCACATGATATTCACGCATGAAGCCGTTCAACACCTAGCTCAAATCCGAATTCGCTCCTACTTTATGCAACTTCCCTCTGATTTTACTAAAGCATCCAATAGCTTGGTTACCGAAAGAGATATTGAAAATATGACCTATGCCATCTTATAAAAAAAAGCAACAAGCATTGTACTATCTGAACACATGCACATCATAAAATCGTTATCATCAGCAGCAGGCACCATTTATAACCTTGTAACAAGGATAAAATACCAAGGGGAAAGGAAATGAAAGACCAAAGAAATGTGGTACGCAAATGTAAAAAATAGAGCTGATCAAAGCAGAAAAATCCACCTAAAGCAGAAGGAAGAGACACAAAGCCAAGGGGATGAAGGGGGATAGCGAGATAGAATGAAACACCACACGGCAACCCGCTCGCTAGAACAGAACCTTGGTAAACTTATTCACCAGGTCCTCTAATTTATCCACAGCAGGATCCCGCTCAGGAAGAAGACGGCCTTGCTCGTCAAAGCGGCTGGGTAGGTCGATGGTTGAGTCAGATTCTACTTCAGAGACTTTGTTCTGGTCTCTTTGCTCATGAGGTTGCGGGACTGACGGGTGATGCCGATGACTAGAAGCAGGACTAGGATAAGGCATAGGTGGATAGGGCACGGATGAAGAGCGGCGATGACGATCATGATGGCTATCACGATCTCGATCGCGACTGTGGTTTCTACCTCCGCGATGCGAATATGAATATCGCTCAACAGTAGAATCACTATCATCGGTCTCGTAGCCAGGATCCTGCGGGGAATCCGTCAAGTCGAAAGCGACGGATTTTGGGGCTTGTGGCGGCTGGCTAGTTGACCGGTGTGGAGATGTTGGGAATGGGTGGATGTTTAGACCTGTCGATTGGAGATTAGCTTTTATTTCGATATATACACAGTTGGGGTTCATTGAACCCACCCTTGTGCGCGTGGTATGCATCAGTAGGTAGGGTGGAGCTGCTCACATTGTCTTCAGCCCTACGTGGCCGAGGTGCGTATTGGTCTGGTCCCGGTCCCGGTCCAGGTCCTGGTGGCACAGCGCCATAGGCGTAAGGCTGAGGCGGGGCAGCGCCAGGTGGAGGAGGGTAGTCTGCTGGGTTGTATGAAACAGGAGTACCGCCGTTCAGATTATAGTTTGAGTCGCCTGGGGGCGGGGGGAAATAATGGTTGTTGGGGTAGTGGGGATCAGCCATGGGCGGGGCGCCCGGGGCCTGTGGGGAAATCGGGTATGGTTCTGGGTCGTAGGATTCCTCATAAGGATCACGGTGGACGTCATCATGCTCTAGTTACACCACTAGTCAGGGTGAATATTTCTCGATAAAATGTAGGGGAAGTGGGAACTCACTGGAATACTCGCGCTCGCGTTCTTTGGACTTACGACGTTCGTTGTACTTGTGTGCGGCATAGCCGAGCCCTGTTGCGCCTAGGGCGGCGCCCGCAAGATCTCTTGAGCGACTGCGGTGCTTCTTGCTTCGTCGGTGGCCCTCGCGGTCAGAACCGGATGAGCTGCTGTAGCGGGCTCGGCTACGACTGCGGCTACGAGTATGGCGTCTCGGGCCGTATGCTTCCTGTGCGTCGTAGGGCGCGCCTCGCTGACCGTAGTAGTGCTCAGATGGGATGCTACCTGCGACTGGGTCGTTGCCGTACTCGATCAGGCCGGCTGAGTCGCGAGCTGGATCGGGATAGGACTGCGACGGGGCGCGGCTGCGAGATCGTGAGCGATGGCGGCCCCGGCTCGAACCGCCCTTTTCATCTTTCTCACCCCTCTTCTTCTCGTAAAGACCCGTGGCAGCAGCGGTGGCAAGACCAGCACCGACAATAGGAAGGGCTTGTCTCAGACGACTGCGGGAGCGGGAGCGCTCACCCTTTCGAGAGCGCGAGTGGCTGCGGACCTTTTCGACCAGGCCTGCCACAACCGCACCGGCTAAACCAGCGCCAGCCATGTGTTTGCGACGCTCAGATATGCTGCGTTCACCCTGCTCTGAATCCTTCTCTGAACGACCCCGGCTAAGAGCCCGAGAACGGGAACGAGTGCGGGATCGGCTTTTGCGGTCTCCAGCTTTCGACTTCTGTAATGCGGCCATACCAGCAGCAGCAACACCAGCCACGGCCACAGCGCCAGCTCCTAGTTCGAGCAGATGCTTTGCACGAGAGTGAGAGTGGGAGCGGCTGCGACTGCGGCTGCGGCTGTGACGACTCCGGCCATGTCTGCTGTGGCGATGGGAAGAACGGTCATCGTCAAAGGAATGAGAACGGTGGCGGCTCTTACTACGGCGGTAGTAGTCGCGAGCATGAGATGCAGCATTCACAGCGACTGCACCAAGAGCACCGGCACCAACAGTCTTACCAATACGACCGGCACCATGACTGACGTCGCCATCTTTTTTGCTGTTGCTGCGGATCAATTCGGCCACGCCAGCACCTACCAGTGCGCCCTCTGCCATATGACGACGGTGGTGAGGGTGGTCATCATAGTCGCGGGTTTCCTTTCGGATGTAAACCATGCTGTCGTCGCTGCTATAGTCTTGCTCACGATCGCCGCGGCGGCGGCGACTAGTCTGGGAGACGGAATCTTCAGGACTCAGCTCACGTCGGGGGCGAGCATCGTCGTACTCGCGAACTCGACGGTGACGGTGATAGTAATACGGATCCTCATCGGCCTCAGAGCGGCGCACGACATCGTACTCGGATTCACGGGGGCTAGTATACGCAGTGCGGGCTTCACGAATAAGTACGGATTGTTTTCGAGTTGCAATGGCAGTAGGGGACTGCTCTATTCGTTCCAGGGAATCCATGGACCGGGAGTGTGGACGATTGGTGTAGGGATGTAGGTACTCACAATCGTAGTAGTCTCTCTCATAGCGCGGTGGCTCATACTCCACCTCTCGCTCGTAGCGCGAGACGGTCAGAGGCTCTTCACGATCTGTTTTGCGCCGGATCACCACCTCGCGCTCGCCGCCGAAAGAGTCATCGTGTCTCGACATGAAGTCTCGACGGTCATCTTCAGGAGGAATGACGTAGCGCTTGATTGACACGGGACGAGTCTCATCCCAGTCTCGTTCGCGGTCTCTGTAAGTGTACGACATGAGACGTGATAAGGGCAGTGATAAATGAGAAATAATTGAGGAATGAGTCGAGAAGTAAGAAGTTGAAGAGCACAAAAAGTAAGATGCACAATGCAGGAAATTGAGGGGGGGGGCGGCAGGGAAGTGGGGGGTAGAGAGGGCGACTAATGGTCGAAGATGATTACGGTAGAAGCCTGTCCAGGCGATGCTGATTGGTAACGATTATCTCAGCCAAACAGATCAAAGCCAAGAGAGGCCTGCAAACGCCCAGTGGAGTTTGGATAATGATTCGAAAGCCACGGATCTTCTGTAGGGCAGAGAGCGAAGTATTGGCACACACTAACCAGCTCAGTCTCAGGAATGATCTGCAGGCAGCACTGTATCAGGTTCGATAGACTTGGAGTGATAAATTAGCGAAAGAAGATGAGATGGCAAATGTGAAAGAAGGAGAAAAAAATGGAAGCAGAGGCAAAGAAGATAAAGGCAGACACGTGAGGCTCTGTTGAAAAGATCTTTGCCCGGGGGGGGGGCTGTGGCGAAACTGTGGGAAACTCTCAAGATACCATCGTGGCTTAGTTGGGAATGATTTTTGTTTACTTTCTATTGTTTGGTCCTTCCCGTTGTCTGTCCATGGGTTCTATCAACTGGCTCGGGTTAATTCCATGGTTCTTTCTGTGGTCCGAAGTTCAAATACACTCTATTGATACATACAGTACAACTATACAGATATGTACTTCGGTAAGTGCAGTCTCACCTGCATAACAAATGTCATCTGGTGCATTGACAGGTGCATCGAAGTCTAGAAGAACGGATCGGCACGATATGCACACCGTCATAAGAACAGTTTCCTGTAGTTTCAGCCGATAGGGCACATAGCGCATAGATCTCTAGTATTCTAGGTTGCCATTTTAAAAGTATTATTTTCTATGTTCCACTAAGCGCCCAGGAGTTGACATCATAAAAAAGACCCAAGACTTATCTGTATCACATTATCCCCCCGGGCAATAAGAGGCGTCAAATTCAATGGTCTTTTGTGCCCGGATGACGTCATGCGGGGCGTTTTTGGTCATTTATGTATTTATGTACTTTTGTACTTTTGTCCAGGGCTGAATAATGCCCTCCTACCGCTTTTTAAAACCGAAGTACACCCTCGGTCAATTTTGGAAAACAATTATTTTTCATATGTGATTTTGGTTTTCAAGACAGTTTCTGCATCTCTGCCTCTAGACTTGCACATCGTCACAGTCCGTGGAACCAATAATATCCTTCCAACTATCAAGCATCTCCTGTTCGCGGGCAATACTGCCCGCAATAGCGGACAAGGAATCCCGTCCTAGAGCTGTCTAACTCGGGAATGCGGTTTTTGGCAGTGATCTTATGGCCACCAGTGAGGAAGTTGGTGCGGAAGTAACCCGGTTCAACACAGGTGACCTCAATGTTGAAAGGAGCTAGTTCGTTGCGTAGGGTTTCGGTGTAGAGCGCGATGGCGGCCTTCGTGGCGCAATACACGCCCACTGCCGGAGCGCTCTGCCAGCCGGCAATTGACCCAAAGTTGGTAACGACCCCGAATCTGTGGGCGCGCATAGAGGGGAGAGCCGCCCTCAGGATTCGTATCTATGAAAAGACGTTGACATCAAACTGATCGAAGATTTCTTGGTGGCTACATGGATTAGAAATTAGAACTGGATTCAAACCTTCAATATCGCTATAAAGAATAGGGGATATTTACCTGCACTCTTCTATACCTCCTTCCAAAACATAGCCCGCGTTGTTTACCAGGATGTCAATTGGTCCAACAGTAGACACAACGTCGTCGATAACCGCTTTGACTTCGTTATCGCTGGCTTGCACATCAAGCTTCTTTGCAATAACGCCCATCGATGTCAGATCAGATAGCTTGGAGGGGTCGCGCGAGGTGGCAACGACAGTCTCTTTGTTCTCAGCGGCCGTAATGGCCAACTGGCGTCCGAAGCCGGAGGAACAGCCGGTGATGAACCAGATACGGGGCATTGTGGCTAATGGATTCGACTGATTTTGTTTTAGGGTTAGGCTGAGATAGCGAAGGTATGGAAATAAATTTAGAAAGAGGAACCGTACAAGGCTAGTTGTTATGAGTTATAAGTGTGCACGAGACCATAGCCAGGAATAAAAGAACCAACGCATCATGGAATTGAAACTATACGTCAACGAGAATCCGATATCCCCGGCTAACTCCTAACCGGCCCTTACATCTTTATAGTCCCTCCTTGCGGAGTGTCCACATATGAAGCGGAAGGGATCACCCATCTGGAACATCAATTCATCACTTTCTCTTTGATCAGCCACTCACTCCATATGCCTAAATCAATTCAAAATATAACATTCTATTAATAAGGTTATGGGATTAGTGTGCGAGTAAAGTCCTATACCGTGAGAACTACGTGTAAATGCACAGGTCCTAGAGGTCAACTCCGACAATAAAAAAATAGAAAACATGATTTTAATACTATAATTTTCCTCACAGTCTTGTTTAACCTAACGTATATACTACGCTTAACTATGTAAATCCCACATCCGATTTCAGATGGTAGCCAATTAGAACGATTCTGGGCAGCGGAGATAGCACTTTCCCCGGCCGTTTACTTGAAACTCCGAATCAAAACTCCGTCGAGACCATTCACCAGTCGATACAGCAACTGCAGAAGATTGATGGCCAGCCTTGGCGTCAAGTCGCCTTGATCGATCATCCCCAGTTCGCTGGCGCGACAAGTTCCGAGGGTCGGGGATATCATTCTTCTATACGGAGTCTCATGGGAGGTCAGGTAGATTTACCCGGCTTTCCTGTCTGAATTTCAAGGCGGTGCCAATCAAATTGACCCTAGACATTAGAGGCAGCTTCATACTATCAAAGCCAGTCGATCATCACCGCTCATGGGGCTGCCTACTTTGCCGGTTCGTATAATCGCGGAGCATTAGAATATGACTTGAACACTCGGGATTTCGATACTAAGCCGCTATCACCGTTACTTACCTAGTCGAAGCTCTGTAAAATCCATGTAATGGATAGCGAACTACAATCATACAGGGGCTAATCCATTCTACTGATTGGACACTATGCACTGAGTAATCAGCGAGCATCCCCGGGGCCAATGAGCACATCCATTGATAGTACTGAGCCTCACGACCGTGACCTGAGTCCCTCTAAACCCGTGCTGACATCTACTCAGCCTCAAATAGTAACCCCCCAGGGAAAAAATATAACATAGTGAAGGCTGAGTGCATACTTGTGCACTACTTCGCCCCCTCCAAAAGTTATGAAGATACGGTGAGGTAAATATCAATATCAATTAATTCAAGCCATTTACGAATCACAAGGTCGCTGAATGCCAAAGGTACTAAAATGACATCTGGGGCTTAACGTAAATTTATGTCAGACCCTAGACTCGTATTGCATGTGTCGCGCTAAAGTCAGGGTTTGTCATGAGGTTTCTTTCTAACTTATATTTCCATGCCAGTGGTAGTGGCAGCCTGTCCAAAGGAAAAGTAATGTGGCCGTAACGAAATTTTGGGAATAGAAAGCACTCGGTTGGATGTCAAGTTACGATTGTTGCTTTGACCCAAGCTTGAAAGGCCATTCCATGGTCTACCGTTTGGAATCTGAGGGTGCTTCCTACCAATTTATAGGAAGGCATTTCTCTCCCGCCGTCGGTGAGATCAAGACCCCAATACACACAAGCAGAAAATTTGATTGGTGGGCTGTTGAAAACCGTTATACACAATCAATATAAGAAGCAACATCAGAGCACTATTCTAAATCTCCGTCTTTCTAAAGGCCTTGGGTATCGGCATCGTAAGAGGGGTATCAGTGCGCGCTTTCTTCTGAATGAGATGCTCAAACGAAGGCGAGGATTGAACACGAGGCGTGAATGGCTCAAAGTCCCAGAGATAGCCGAGAGTGCGCAGAATTGAAGAAGCGGAGTAAGACACGGTCTCGCCATCCGAGTTAGTGCCCTTCTGCTCGACCCGACCCTTGGCAATCCACGGCGAGATCAAGATAGTCGGGACACGACCACCGAGACGGTCGAAGGAGAACGTATACTTCTCACCGCTGGGTGCTATCTCGGTGTAGGTTAGGTCATCCGGGCGGGTAGCCAGCGGGGGTGGGACGTGGTCGTGGAAACCGCCTGTCTCATCAAAGGTGAGGATCATGAGGGTCTCCTCCCACTGTGGGCTGGAGCGGACTGCGTCATAGACATTCTTGATGAGCATCTCACCCTCAGAGACAAGGCCGGTTGGGTGCATGGAGTTTGTGCCCACGCCGCAGCAGTTGGGGTCGACGAAGGAGAACTCTGGGAGCTTGCCGGCTGCCGCATCAGTGTAGAAGTTACTCAGGGGGACTGCTTTGTCGGCATTGCCGCTTGTGAAGGTCCAGTCAAAGAAGTAGGCGTCAACCATATTGGGGCTTGTGTAATAGTTCTTCCAGGTGTGGTTGGTCTCTGAGAGCTGCTGGAAGATGGAACGTTGAGTGAGACCGTGGACGTTTACCTCAAAGGCATTATCGTTGGTCCCATGGCCGGCAGATGTGCCTGAAAGTACAAACGCCCGGTTGGGGTTGGTGGGCTATTTATACACGTTAGAAGCTATACGCGGCGGATATAGAGTATAGAAATGTGCTCGGACTTACGCCGGGGTGGTCCGAATGCCAGTGGTTGAAGGTGAGGTAGTTTTGCACCAGCTCGGTCATTACCGGCACCTCGTCCTCGGTATAGTAGTTGATGACCTGCTTGGCCAAATAGGCCTTGTCGGCATCATCGCCATAGCTGCGCAGCTGCTCATGCACAAAGCCATGCTGGCTGGGGGTGAGCTTGCCCTCGGCAATGTGGACATTGCTGGGGGCGAAAGTGCCATAGAACTCGATATTGTTTCCGGTCACCGAGTGATCGGGATCATCCAGGACAGAGTCAAAGTCCTTGGCAGAGCTGCACACTGTGCCAGCTGAAGCATCGGTCAAGTTGTACGGGTTGCAGAAAGGGCCATTGTTGATAGGATTATCCAGTCCCTTGAGTTTCTGCCCACCGAGTAGGTTATCCACAGAGCGGTTTTCCA
The DNA here is from genome assembly GCF_028829455.1 of Penicillium robsamsonii. Classification (NCBI taxonomy): domain Eukaryota; kingdom Fungi; phylum Ascomycota; class Eurotiomycetes; order Eurotiales; family Aspergillaceae; genus Penicillium; species Penicillium robsamsonii. The sequence continues at coordinate 5,512,707 of NW_026643221.1, forward strand.
TTTCCAGGATGACAACATGCTTGATCTTGCTCTTCAGATTGGCGATGAAATCCGAAGAATGAGGGGATCCTTTAGCCTTTGGATCAGCGGAGACCGCCGCCGCAAAGGTCAACAGACCAAGAAGAGCACTGAGGTTCATTATGAATCAAGAGGATAGTCTGATCCAAGGAATGGGCAGATTGCTTGATTTTGTGGGATGAATCAAAGGATTTGGTGTCTCTTAAATGTATTTAGCCAAATATCCCTGGCATTCCTCAGAACAAAGCAATTTCCAGTATCCCCTTCCACGTGTTGCTATGGATATCTCGGCTCGATGAAGTCCTATCTAGAAGCATGGGTATGGATAGTGGTAGTTAGCAAGTTGCGGGGTCATATAAATTAACACTTTCACTGGGCGGGGAATAACACCAGTATGAGATGCACCCGATTGGCGATTGTCGCATCGTCTCCATAATTCATGCGTGATTGGCCGCTTCCGGTGGATTGGCAGGCACCTAGACCACGTAAAAGAGGTATCAGCACAAGGGTTGCAGCATTAATGCTGTGCTTCACGCCTACTCGGAATAGTGAGCATCGAGGCGGGTGTATTGCCAGAGTCTGCCAAGCATTCGCACAGACAAAGTGCCAACGCATGAAGAATGACCCTAGAAAACAAGGTCACGAGTTGCCTGGCCAAGCTAGATATGTTGGCAAGCAATTTCATTCGTCCACTCCTTGCGGTGTGGAATTCTGATCACAACAAGACATATCGGGATGAAGTGCGGTTTCCACAACGCTCAGCATACAGTGTCGATCATTTCAAAAGGTCACATTTAATGCCTCTCTCATAAAGTAGTTGATCTCACTTGGAGTTGAGTCTCACGCGTGCCCAAGGCCGTGCGTTTAGCGAAGGCGGTGATTGGCTGTCTTGCAGCAACCAACAGCCTCAGGTGACCGGCTGGATTGGGTTATTTCGAAGACTCAAGTCAACTCCGATGTAGTATTCGGGGAATATGGAAGTGGCACAGCTTGCTCCAGACAAGCTTGTGAAGATGCGGGGATACGATGTCGTGTTTTCCACCTAGGATCACTCGTTTCTATCTATTGTAGAGTATAAGGTCAAGTGACAGTGTCTACAGTGTCTTGGACTCCAAGAAATCCAATCTAACACATAGATTGAATTTAGGCTAAAGGTCTTAGTTTCCTGCTCTCGATCATGCTCGGAATCACGGTACGGGCTGACAGTCCGAGGATGCTGCTGGAGTCATCTAATGTTTTCAATTTCCATAGATCATTGAGATATCTATGCCAATTGAAGATATGAGAACTTTTGCGTGATTGCTAGTCTGCCTCATCAAATGTTATACATAGAAAAAGTCTCTTGCACATAGTAGGCTTTTGTTTCCGCCTTTTTCTATTGTCTACCTATACAACTGAAAGGGGGGAGAAGATATCTTAAAAGACATTTATGTTGTAAACAAGATATCTGAGACCACTAAAACAGATAACCCCCCAAAATTTTTACTAAACAGACATCACAAGGCTGCATACGACCATCTACTCTTGTATTTATAGTGCCACAGTCTTCTATGTCAATATGATTCCGAAAGGGGAAGGTGGGTCTATATATCACGTGCTGGTGCCTTAATTTAGTGCCTCTAAATTATGACCGCACTCTTTACATGGCCGAGGTATATCAATTTGTGTCTATACCTTTCGTTAGGATGCACTTGATCTTGGAAATCCATCCAAAAGCTGACTGTTCTGAAAGTTCCCATATTTGCATCGGGGTAATTGTTGATGATGCAATCTTCAAATGTCTCCGATGCCCGCCACTGGCGTGGACGGGCATGGAAACAATTAATAATCATGTCTAGATTTCCAATCTAATCTCGCCTCATACTTCGTTCCTTATATATAGGTCAAAAAGAAACCCCCCGCATTTTGTTTCTAAATCGGCACATAGCAGTATCATACTGTGGAAATACATTTTTCTCTTATTTGCACGGAGTTCAACAGCCCCACTACATTCTCATCAGCAAAACCCATTCGATAACCTCAACATCACAAACCTTTGATCTAGACCGTCAATCACACCACACCATTATAAAAATGACGACTGCAGCATTCAGATACATCGACCCAGCTTCGTACGACCCCAATGCCACAGAGCCATTCAAAAAGGCGTGGGGCAAAGTCGACGGACCAGGCCGCTCCTACCAACTCACAGAACAGGAGCGCAAAGTGGAGGACCTCCGAGGCCAAGAGTCGAACTTCACAACAGACAATTCCGGCTTTGCTTTATACCACTCCCCCGCCAAGGAGACCGCATTCACCGACGACGCTGAAGTGCGAGCGGGGTACTACGCGGAAGTAGAAGAGCTACTCCGCAAGCAACTGCCCGGCGTGAAAAAAGTAGCCATCTTCGACCATACCATCCGGCGACGGACGCCAGGCTCAGCACGCAGTCCTGTGCAGCTGGTGCACGTGGATCAAACACCCAAAGCTGCAGAGGCGAGGGTGCGTCGCCACCTGCCCGAGGATGAAGTAGAGGAGCTGTTGAAGGGTCGATACCAGATTATCAATGTCTGGCGTCCGATTGAGAATCCGGCTTCTGATTTCCCGTTGGCGCTAATTGATTGGAGGAGCATTGCTCCTTCTGATTTTGTCAAGGTTGATCTTCTTTATCCGAAGGAGTGGCAGGAGAGTGGAGAGGTAGCGCCTGATTCGGAGTCGATCTTTTCGACGGAGGGGTATGAGGTCAAGGGGGGAGACTTATGCTATCGCTCCTAATGAGGGACATCGTTTCTTTTACGCTAAGGATATGACGCCGGAGGAAGTCATGTTCATCAAGTGTTTTGATTCAAGGAGCCACACTATGACTGAGGGAAAGACAGATATTGCTCATGGGTCGGGACACACTGCTTTCTTTGATCCGCAGACTCCTGCCGGATCGCCGGGGAGGCAAAGCATTGAAGTTAGATGTCTAGTTTTTTACGAATAGGCATAAGGGATTCTCATGTTGTAACGAGTGATGCTGTTTGAATTTCAAGTCTTTTGCATAATTTCTACCTTTATACCATCTACATTACTATTACTCATGTCTTTTACATATCTCCACTCTGTACTCCGTATCCCCAATCTATATCACTCATATCCCGAGGTCATAGTGGGGCTCGGCCACTCATCTTCTTGGCTATGTCATGGGAAGGCGCCTTTGATAAGTGAATCTTCTAAACTTCAACGTAAAAGCTCCATGAGATCCTCGGATTACCAATTTATCCTTTCTTGGCAAGATTGTATGAACTTCAGTGAGTCACGGAACATTCCATATTTAAAGACCCCTCCAAGACATGAACTTTTAGTTCTTGACTCAACTCCAATTCAACACATATTCATAGCACGCATTCTAAGCTGCTCTTCTATTTTCTCATTACATCAAACCCGCTCAAAAGGGCGGCTAAATAGTGAGCTTTAACACCGATAACCCCACCTCCGAAACATGCTAACATCTACCCCAGGATTCAAAATGTCATCAACATCAGAAATACGAGACCAACCCAAAACCTGGACAAAGGGAGAATACCTAGTCTCAACCGACATATCCCTAATCCCCATCAACACCCTAAACACCTGGTACGCTGGCGAAGAATTCTACTGGGCAAAGCCAATGCCAGAGCCCGCATTGCGCGAAACATTACAAAACTCCCTCTGTTTCGGGCTATACCACAATCAAAGCCAACCGGACAAAACACCAGAGACCGACTCATCACCAGACTCACTCGAATTCGTCGGCTTCGCACGCTGCGTGACAGACTACACGACATTCCTCTTCTTGACAGACGTCTTCGTCCTTTCCTCGCTCCAGGGTCTCGGTCTGGGAACATGGCTTGTAACCTGCGTGCAGGAGGTTATCAAGCCAATGCCCTATCTACGGAGATCGCTGCTGCTTACTGGGGATTGGAAGCGGTCGGTGCCGTTTTATGAGAAGGTTATGGATATGGAGCTTATGATATGTAATCCTCCCGTTGATGGGAAGGATGCGGTGGGCTTTGCTGTTATGCAGCGGAAGTCTTTCGGGGCTCCTGGGTTTGTGGGACAGTCTTAGGTGGTTTCAGTGGAGTTTAGAATGAGTTGTAAGTAATTATATTATAAATAGAAGTGTTGTGGTTAGAGGTACAGTTCGTTCAGAAGAGACGCTTTTGATTCCATCCGTTCATAGCTCATATGATTCATGACCAAACATTATAAGAGAATAATTCACCCAAATTACCAGTTCCAGTATGCTCCACGCCAAAATCCTGGGTCCTAGATCCAAGAGTTGAAATTCAAATGGTCATGAAAAAATCATCCCGTCAGATCCCGTCTCTAGTCAAAGCCATAGCCCCCGGTAGTAGGCCCTAGTGTATCCCACGGAACAGAAGTAGGATTAATCCAATTCTGCGGATGCATTTGCCCGAAACCGGAATTCATGGTGTGCTCACTGGAGGTCGATGCGATAGTGGGTACCGGCGATCCGGATTGTGAGTGTGGGTGCGAGAGGGCATAGCTGTCCTGCATTGTCATCCCCGGAGAGAGGTTCGGCATTGAGAGCGGGGTTTGAATGCTTGGTAGGAGGTGGTTGTGGGACTGGGATTGTATATTGGCTTGGTTTTGTTGGTGTTGGACTTGGACTTGGACTTGAGCCTGGGCCTGAGCTTGAGCTTGGAGGTGGGATTGAGAGTGGCTGAGTGATTGGGGGTTGTATTTTGTGGAGGCAACGTCGCTAGTTTGTATGTTAGTTCACTGATCCGAGGGAGGAACAAAGAATAGGGGTGTAACCTGGACATACATCATCTGTCGAATTATAGGAACGGCCTTGCTACAGAAGACACTGCGGACTGAGAGCGAGGCAAACATATCTAGTGCTCGATCGAGAATCTCTTTGATCTCTTCGTACTCGTGCTGGCCCTCGGGAATGAGCAGGATAACAGCCAGTGTTACTGCAGCGTGGAACGCGTGGAAACTTCCTAACCCACCGGTGTACCATTTATAGGGCTTGAACGATGGAGTTTCGAGAAGAATCTCAAAGATGGAAAGTGAAGCTTTGGCGGAAGCGATGCACTTTGCCCTTGTAGCGCAGGTTTCAGGCGTAATCTCGCCTTGTAGATAGCGGCAGAGATTTGGACGGAGGAGAAGGAGGAGAAGTTGATGGATCTGACTGTAGAGGATGTGGTGGTTGGCTTGGTGGTGAACGAGTAGGGGTTTGTTTGTATCAGGTGTATAGCGGGCATCGACCATTTCCCGGACGGAGATGATTTCCGCTTCGAGGTGGGAGGTGGTGAAGCGGGATGTATTTGGGTAGCTGAATATCGTTTCGCAAATCTTCGAGGAGATTCGATATAGTCGGAAATTCAAAAGGAGGTAGGTCATCTGTGTTGGGCGGGGGAATGGCGTAGGTGATGGTCTTTTTATGCTTGGGCTGGTGAGCAAGTCAACGTCGTCGATATCTGCAGGCATTTTCACGTCTCGGGTTAGACTCTGCTGGTCAAGACTCCCAAATGCTGTGTTTTGGACTGTGTACAGCATCATTAATCCGGCCCAGACCCGTCGTCGCTCTTCTCGCTCAATTGGCCCAAGAGTAAACCGCTCTGGGTCTAAATGGCAACCCATTGATATTGCAACATGATGCGTGAATCCCAGCAATGTCCAGATTGGGAGACCTCGGTGAACACGGGCATAATTTATGAGTACTAGAGCTTGTAACGAGTTGATCGAATGTCTGGACATCACTCCATCGGCAGCGAGGCACCGCAACGCGGCAGACCGATATCTTGCTGACAGAACTTTGATATTCCGGCTGACCGCACGCTCTCGCCCCAGATCAGCCAGCAGAGGGTGATCATCATCGAGTGCGCTTACAGCGATGGCAAGAATGGCGAATAGCAAAGCCAGCCATGATGTAGACACGCTTCCTGGATCATGGCAGAAATGCTGATACTCGGCTTCGAAAGTCAGGTCGTGAAGAATATGAAAAACCTAACCTGTTGTCAGCTAGCGTCCCCCCCATTTGTGTCCACATGACATACCGTCGAAAAGACCTGAAAGTAAACATCCTTCAGAGTATCACAATACCGACCAGGCGGCAGAATCGCTAATAACTCAGCACGCGAGATACTCCCATTCTTCGCCAACGGAATCTGCAAATCATCATCGTCCTCCGCGACATCCGAATCCAAATTCTGCAAACACTCCGCAGCGGGGCTCTTCGCCACTAAAGACTCCCATTGCGAAGCTAGTGGCACATAGCGCACATGACCGGAAGACGAAGTACGAAGCGTGCCAACGTTATCCAACATGGGGCCGAGGGAGTCCCAAGTCTCCAATCCAGAGCTAACATCAGGCTCGGAGAAACTACCAGCTGCACTTGTCCCACCCAGTGGCGAGACAGCGCCACCGGTGGGCGTGCTAGCATGCGAGGTCATCTGTTTTTGGAGCATGGCTTCCAGGTTCCGAATTCGTGCTAGTAGTTCGTTCTGCACTGCGCTGTCGCCGGGTGAGGATTGCTCCGTTGAAAGTCGCGGTTGGCCGAGGTAGATACAGTCTTCGGCCCCTAGACCGCGCCGCACGCATGTTTGACATGGCCGGCCGTCGCGCGAGCATCGGATCTTTCGTGTTCGGCAGGCCTGGCAGCTGATGGGGAGGCGCTTGCCTGTGGAACGGGATGAGGCCATAGATGTGGGATTGAGGGGGTCGAAGTCGAGGTGCACTGGAGTGAAGCGCATTCACCTCCTCTTCTAGCTACCGAGGAAGAGCAAGAAGATTGTCGAGTGGAGAGGAGCTCAGGAAAATGGAATGGTCGGTTTCAAAAAGGGGTACTCGGGTACTCGATACAGGTTGTGGGTATGGATGGGTTGTCTGTTCATGGGACCCATAAGGGAGATAGAACAATGGATGGGCGGGGACGTTTTTCACAGTTGAGATAAAAGCGGACAGTCCAAGTCTTTCTATACTTCATCCAATTTGTAATAGGAGGCAACCCTTTTTTTAATTTTTTTTTATCTTGCAGCCACATAGTGCGTTAATCGGAGTGAACGTTAGCGTCATGGTTATTTGCCCCCTGTGAAGAGGGTCAAATAGAAAAGCATAAAAAGAATTATCAAAAGGGTCTAGGGTTGAAAGTGACAACATTCCTAATACGGGGAGCCCGATGCAAACCTTTCCAGAAGCAAATTTGATCGAAAGGGTCCAGGGCGATCAACCGGAGATGAATATCCGATTCTACTAACTGAATGTAGTATAGACTGTATCAGATCTTTGGGATAGTTTAGTCCTAATAGGGCGTCGATACACTTCTCATCCATGGTTTCCTCATTGCTCGGGCCTTCTGGACCATCTCGTGTGGGGAGGATATTGAATCTCCCGTAGGACCGAACAAACCACAAATATACTATGGTTTGTTTTTTTCTGCGACATCAAAGGGATAACTCGACGTTCAAAGCCGAGTTGCTGTTGCCACAGTACGTGGCTAAGCCACACAGGTTGTCGATCATTTCCCCCCTTGCTTCAGCTTGTTGGTAAAGCGCAAGCGCTGAACTCCGGAATAGGCTCCAACACGAGTGTTGATTGGTCAAGATGGTTTTCCCTTAGCCACATCCTGCACAATGACAACCATTCCCCCCTGTCTCGATGACCTGGCAGTGCGCCATACTTAGAATCTGAACTAAAACTCCACGTGAAAATTCTGACTTTCAGCTCCCCGGATGTGTCAGTTCCAGTATCTTGGTTTAGATTGTTTATTTTTTTTTGCTTAATTTCTATATCAAAGACTTGACCTAGGCAGATTTTACCAATTACTCTGAACTCAGATAAAATAGTTGGCCTAGTAGATCATTTAATATAAATTAATATACTCCTGAGAGAAATCCGCTCTCCAATATTCCAGTCCATTCATTGTGCGATCTAATTAGTGTGGCTCGGACCCTCGTGTTCCTGGCTCTCGGGAATCCGGTAACTTTAACGTTCAACTAGTTAGTTAAAACCGTCATTTTGATCCCGAACTAAATCCGAAATCAATACGTAGAAAAGGGAATGATAAAAAAAAAGGAATGTATCCTTTCCTTGAAAAGAAAGAATGAAGGTGAAGGTCTAATGTACCAAAAGTACGTGGCAAATAATCTCCCGATCTCGGGGGCATCCAGGGGAGTCAAATGTTCCAAATCATACGTGGTTCAAGCTACGGGATATTTAGTGTCTCTAGCTTCGGTGTTTACGTCTCGTGATCATTCGGTCGAGATCATCCCACCGCGTGGCATACCACAGATGTAGCATTAGCTATGCAATTAGATATTGTCAGAGAATTTGGCATGTGAGCTCTGATAATAGGCACCGGTCGAACGGCGAATTATGCATTCAATAAATCCGATCTCTAGACTGCTCTATTTCTGTGGGGAATCCAGGGCTGAAACGGAGGCAAAACTGCTGCATTCAATTTAAATACTTCAGCCTAATATGCATGATGTTTTACTTTTGTGGCTTCGGTAGTTCTGAGGCAAATTAAAAGAAGCCACAAATTTAACCTTTGAAAGGGGGAACCTATCTATACAATCTGCTCCTGAGTCTACAATTTATTTCTGGGGTTGCGGTTGAAATTATTTCATACGCTAATCAAGCCCTGCTAATACAGTTCAAACTGCCTTTGCTGTTCCATCGGTCGATTCAATGTGCTGCGTCTCGCCAACCACACTGATCGCACGCTTAGTTCCCATGTCCTGATCCACGACCTGGTCACCGAACGCGGCAGCCACTTCTTCGAGGGTCTTCTGCTTAGTTTCCCTAAAGGGGTGTTAGCTTCTCATTTCTTTTCATCTCTCTCTCTCTCTCTCTCTTCATCTCTGATAAAAACAAATAGAACGGAAATAGATCGGCGACTTACGGGAAGTAAAAGTAGGCAATCACTAAGAAGAATGCAGAACATGCTACAAACACATAATAATAGTTCTCGTGAATGTTGGCAAAGGCACTGGGTCCAGCCTCGGTGACTGTTTTCGGGTGAAGTTAGTAATCACATACAGGGAAGCATTATATTCATAAGAATGAATGCCAAACATACTGCCAACGTTAACGATGAAGTGAGATGCGGCGGCAAGACCCATCACCTTGCTGCGGAGAGCAATAGGAAGAACCTCGGCGCCATACAGCCAGGTAGTACTGTTGAGCATGCCATCTAAAAGAAAAGAAAAACAGAGTTAGCGATAATTTCTTGCAACCCTGGTACGAATCCGTACAATAGCAAACCACAAAGAGGTAGATTCCAAGAATGGCAAAGCCCTTTCCGATGCGATTGTCTGTATTCTGGAACTGCCTCTGCATCACCGCGGCGTAGATTTCAATCAGGACAACACCAGCCAATCCAGTAAGTAACATCCTGCGGGCGGTTAGCGATCATGCGAGATGATAACTCAAAGAATCCACTTACTTCCGACGTCCCCATTGGTCGGTCATGTACATTGTAGTGAGCGAGTTGGACAAAAAGGCGACGGTACCGTAGACTGCAGCCAAAGCGAGAATCGAATGTGATCCGATTCCAAGGCCCTTGTATAGAATAGCTGGGAGATATATTAGCATTCCAATAAATTTCCCCGCATGCGCACCCAGGACTCACTCTGATAATACTGAATGACATTAACACCCGTCAAACTCGTCATCGTCTGCACAGCAATAGATCTAAACACCCATGTCAGTTCCCACACACACAGCCCAAGAAAGAAACAAACTTACACAAGCACCCGATGTCTAAACAACTTAAAGATCTCCCGGTAAGAAGTCATCTCCCTCTCCATCTCATATTCAATCTGCGCCTTCATAAGCGCAAACTCGTCCTCCATCTCATGAAGCACAATGCCACGGCGAATGCGCGCAAACTCGCTACGCGCCAGCTCCACCTTCCCAACACGAATCAGCTGTCGCGGCGAGTTAGGCATGAAAGTTGAAAGACCAATGAACATGATAACTCCCCAGGGGATCTGGATGCCCAAAGGGAGACGCCATTGAATGGGGCCGTAGGGAGCGTAGCTGCAAGCGTAGCCGACCCAGTTGGACATCATTGTTCCGAATGAGATGCCGCAGCCGGAGATTCCGCCGATCAGACCTCGGTATCTTGGGTCCGAGATTTCGCTCAGGTAGATTGGGACTGTTGCGACCATGCCACTGGGAAGTTGTTAATTTTGGGTGTTTGTAGATCTAGTGGAGCATGTGTGCCTTACCCTACTGCGAAGCCAGCTAGCACCCGGCCGGCGAGGAACATGCCAATATTGACGGAGGCGGTTTGGATGACTGTGCCGATGGTCACGATCACGCACATCATTTGCATGAAGCGGATGCGGCCGAGTCGGTCGCCAATGAAAGTCTGTGTTAGAGCGCCGACGGCTTCGCCGGCGATGTACACGGCCACAACCTAGAATGGTCAGAATTTGGGTCTGGTTTGTTGGGTTGGAAATTCAATGGGCTTGACATACAGCTCCTGTGAGGCCATTCGATGGCTTTTGCATATAATCAATCCAACTTTGGTGGGCAATCGCTAACGTGAATCGTTAGTTTGAGTCGCGAATGTACAATTTGGGCATAATTGTGACTCACTAGTTGTCGCAATTCCCGTATCGAAGCCCTATTCAATCATTAGAGCCTTCGCGTAGTACATATTCCAAGATCATTTGATCTTGGAACAAGGGATCAACCTACAAACAAGAACGTGCCTATAGCAGCAAAGAAAGCAATACCCAGCGAATACCACATTGTCATCTTGAAGGATTCTTGATTCTCTGTGGAATCAGATAGGAGTATTAGAAAGTGAAGAGAAAAGGGTAGATCTCAAAAACAAGAGCTACCGCAGTATATTAACTGCTTGATCACAGGAGGCCGGGCTACGTCCGATGGGCCGAGGATACGCCACACACCAGACAAAGAGAAAGACGGCACACCCATTGTCGGAGGAGAGCCGAGAGAACGATTCCTGGGGAAGCGAGGGGCTGGGGTAGGCCTTTGATACGAGACCCCACAAGAAATCTTATTTGGGAGTCTTTTAGCCTCGTAAGATATCCCGTGAAAGGGAATGCGGGGTTCTCGGGGTATGTCATTCCGTGCTCCACGTATGCTCTTCAGCGTAAAGATCCTCGAGTTGTCGTATCGATCCAATACATTGGAAATCAATTCAGACGGGCCAGTTTAGGACATCTTACATTCGCTTCACCCCCACGCTGGGAGTCTTGGCGTTGTTTTCTTGACTTAATTCGGCGCTGTTTTACTGTGTTCTGGTATGTTTGCTTCTTTGGGGAATATACGTGGACTGAAATATGGTTGATGTCCGAAGGGACAAAATATCTTATATCGGAGGTCCTTCGAATGTTCTCAGGTGCTCGGAAAGACCCCGATGATTGTGCCAAGTTTACACCAGAGTATGATGTAGTCCGTTGGTGACCGCCTCGAAATATCTTTTTGATGGGCCGTCACTAATCTGGTAGTGTGGGGGTAAATGAAATAAAAGAAATGAATGAATGGCATGACTTCGAGTCTCACGAGACACTCCACTGGTATAAGTGGACCCATAAGGATGTATACGATGTCTTGGCAATAACTGGGGCATATAACCCACTCTTTGACAGTCGAGAACTCTACGTAGGGGACATTGGAGTGAAAATCAGAGCATGGACAGCATGGCATGAGATGCGATATGCTACGATGTTGGCAGCTACTAGCTCTACTGTGAAGCAAGAATAATCATTCAAAGACTCGTAATCCGGTAGTCATAGATGGTGTTTTTGAATAGATGAATTCCTATTTCATTTTTCCATTGCCAATGTCATATATGCTCCGCAAAAACAGCGAAGCACTTTGTGCAATGCAGGAAACCCAGAAGCCGAACAAGGAAATTGAACAATCTAGAAAACGAGGGCAGCACCCTTGGTCTTCTTGTCACCACTATAGAAAGAGATACGTCAGTACTGGATACCATAATAGAATGTGCAGGTGCAACATACCCCAGCTCGAAGTGCTTGCAGCGCTTCAGGGCGAGCTGCTTCTTGGCCTTGCAAGCAGTGCACTCGAGACGCAGGACGACCTTCTTGGTGGTCTTGGCCTTCTTGTGGAAGACGGGCTTGGTCTGACCACCGTAACCACTCTGCTTCCGGTCGTAACGGCGCTTACCCTGGGCGAAGAGGGAGGCCTAAATCACAAAAAGAGAACATCAGCAATGGCTCACGACGAGCATTCCAGTGTCGAGGGCACTAACCTTGCCAGCCTTGTACTGGGTGACCTTGTGCTGTTGGTGCTTGTGGCACTCCTTGGACTTGCAGTACGTCCGGCGGGTTTTGGGAATGTTGACCTGTGCGGAAAGATGTCATGAGCTTTGTCTTTTGATCTGATTTTTCCAAGATCAATGTCAATGTGATTCGTGCCCCGAAATCCGATTCGAAATTAGTGTGGTCGCAAAGAGATCGGTCGCGTTGTCCGGGTCGTAGTTTTCATGGAGCAGGAAGCGTGGTTGAATATTTGGGATTCAAAAGGACCGCAGAGTGCATCCATTGTGGTCTGCTTCTCGAATCCTCGATTTCGTCACCAAATGTTGTTATTGCAGGTTTCGTCACACATCCTCTCTTCAATGCCGACTTCCATATTGCATGCTGCGAGAATCCGGTGAAAAACAGGCGGTTGGGTGATTCATAGTGTGGTGATTCGCGACGGTCGGCGGATTTGACGATTTCGAGGTCGGCCGCACAGTGGACATCTCACAATCTCTCCACGACTCGAGGAATTTCGAATGGCCGGGGCTGGCAGAACACTTTGACATATCTCGTAGGGTGATATCCTTACCATTTTGACTGACTTGGCCGGATAGCTGGGTGGTGGTCGTTGGATTGTCGCTTGTCGGAGGAGAGCAAGTGCGATTGTTGGGTTGTGGGATTTCACTCGCTTAGGCCCTATCGGGTGGACGCTAACCATTTTAGGAGTCGCCAAGAAGGTTATGCTGAGTCACTCATAAAGTTTATGCCTGAGGCATTCTTGGCATCACTGATCTCTGAAAGTGTTTGAAGTTGATTCGTAGCACATATAGTGTATTCTGTTATACAAATCCTTCTCCAAGAATGAGACTATCCCCTACTCCATACCATGTTTGGCCCTTCATCAATTCCAACCCCTTTTCATGACCTATCACCCATTCTCCTTGAGATGGGTCCCCCAATCTCCTCCACACATTTGAGCGGAGTTCATGATTGAGATCCTCGATCTTATCAACAAGTTGCGATGCTTTCTTCTCGAATTTCGTTGGGGGATCTGATTCTCTTTTCTGGGGGTCACTGGGCGCAATAAAGCGCCCAATAGTGATATGTGCAGACGGAACGGTATACCTGGCCGCGATTGGACAGCCAGATTGAGTTACGATGTTGTAGAGATCACTCCGCAGATGATGATACGTAAACTGGTCATCTTTCCCACTGTACTCAAGGTGATCTTCCTCTCCAGCTGCAGGAACAAAACTCAGGGCGATAGCAGAAGTGTCATAGCTGATTACTGGCTTGACCAGCCGAGCACGGTGGGTGAGAGTGTAGTTTGCCAGCTCTGCTACGAACCCACTCATCTCAAGATAAGAGGCGATCTCATCGATTTCAGGCCCTGTCAATGAAGACCTGATCTCGAGTGTGGTCATGTGCAGATGATCCGGGGGTACGAGCCAGAGACCTATATTGTAGGATCACATTTAGTACAGTCTCTCTACATTTTGCCCAGATCATCTGTAGCACGCACCAGGTCCAATGAAGGGACCAATCTCCTGCTGAATCTTGTAGACTAAGTCCTGGATATGCTGCGGCGGGCGTGCCCAAAAGGCAAGGTTGTGTCTCGGGTCGGCGAAGTCTATCAACCCCTTCTCTGCCTCAAGAACTTTGGACAGGATCTCATCTTCTTTCCATTCGCAGAATCCAGGTTGGCAGATTTGGTTTCTGAAAGAGGCATTTCTGTTGCTTCTATGGGTCTCATAAACGATTTGCAGTTGTTTCTGGATGGGACTCTCAGCATTTAGCTATTCACAATTAACAACGCGAGCTTACCGGGTCATTCTCAGAACGAGTGATCAATTGCTGGAACTGATTCTCAGCTGGTACATGCGCTGGTTCATTGGCCATGTTGTTTGAGTTTAGACTCAAATTGACTGATTCTATTCTAGGTCAAGGGTTTTAGCGGGGTAGATGGGGTAAAACTGTACACAAATGAGAGGTTTTATACTATCTACTTCCTAGCTATCAGGTAGTGGTAGATAGAGGAATGAATATAGTGCTTGGACCAACTATCGGTCAAAAAATAGCATTTTAATTGTTTTATTCTTTCCAATATGTCAATTATATTCCAAGTAGTCCATTATATATTGTTGAACCCCAAGGGACAACTCATTTTCAAAACATGCTATCTCAAGAGTTTACTGTTAGAATTACAATAAAATCATAGTAATATATCCTATCGTCCTTAAAATTTCTAATTACAGTGTTTTCTAAACTACATATACATTGTCGCAAGTCAAAGTGAAAGTGAGGCTCCGACACGATCAGGCAATAAGGCCACAGGCCCCCACCAAAACCCCGCCGGGTTCACATCTTCTCTCCAAGTCATTGACAAGAGCTGTCCAACTACATTCCGACACATACCTTGCTCCATTACTATCCAAATTGAAAAAGCCACCGTCATTTCAATATGTTGATCAAGTGCGTTTCTGAGCTCTAGCATGACCTCCCCATTGCATCATCGCATGACCCCGAACTTGGGAAAGGTCACCCCCAGAGCCGCAAGCTGATATTTCGCGTTCAAACAGGGTCCGAACACTGACCGGCAAGGAGATCGAGCTCGATATCGAGCCTGACTACAAGGTAAATCACCCGCCAGCCTCGACGCGTTTCCGGCTCCCCCCGCACGGAACATTCTACCCGTCGACTGAAACCACACCCACAAGCACCGCTATATCCACGCTCTCTGAATGCGCTTATACTGATATGGATCGCTCTATATAGGTCTCCCGGATAAAGGAGCGTGTCGAGGAAAAGGAGGGAATTCCCCCTGTCCAGCAGCGACTCATCTTTGGTGGCAAGCAGATGTAAGAAACTACTCTCTGAGTTATCTTCATTGCATTTCTATTATTATCAAAACACATTTAAGCTAACAACTTGTTACCAACAGGGCCGATGACAAGACAGCCTCAGAATATAACCTCGAAGGTGGCGCCACGCTCCATCTCGTGCTTGCTCTGCGTGGAGGATGTGCTGCGATGTCGTTGTAATCGCTTTTTGTCATTTTTAGATACCATATTTCTGTAGCAATGTGAATCAGTGGAGGAACACTAGTGATTGTCCATCCGGCCCATTTTGCGAGGATTCGAGCTGCGGGGACCGCGGCGGAGCGATAGGATTTGAGGTAATGGCGAGGCAGGTGTCCTGGATTGAATCGTTTTATATTAACGTCCCTTTTCCTCAAGGGAATAATGCTCTTTTCTGAATTGGCTTGGCGTTCCTTTACCATCCCGACCCTATTTCCAGGCTTTGGATGTTGCATATGTCTACTTTAGTGGAGCGCAATCCCGCGGGAGATATAATGCGACTAGCACCGCTGAGTACGTTTTTGTATGAAGCACCAAGAGATGGGGCTAAAATAATAAACCCAGCTCAGCTAACTGAGGTTCGTAACGCCATAAGGTATGTACGTCCGAGTCTTTCGCATTACAAAAACAGAGCCCGTATCAATCTTACAGACAGAACCGGATTTAGGGATAGAAGTTAAAAATCAACGTGAAATGAATTGCAAGTGAGGTGCATCCCACCTCGGGTATCAGACCAATCTCAAACTCCAAGCTGACAGAAAACAGTGAGCTATCTATGTCTCATATATAGGTAAATATGTAGAAGGCCTTCTTCTAGAGACCCCGAAAATCGCAAAAAGTTGATCCGAAGATCACGACAAATGTCGTCGCTTTGCCGGCATGAAAATGCTCGGCGCCGGGCGTCGACGAATGACGCCCGGGCGGGGCGGAGGAGGCCCGGAGGAAGGCGAGCGGGAGGAGGGGAGAGAAGGGATGGGAGGGGCGGGGAGTGATGATGATGAGGAAGAAGTGGATGCCTCTGCACCACGAGGGGGGGAGGTTGCACGGCGCTTCAGCTTGGGCTCAGTGGCCACAGCTGGTGATTTCTTTGCGCTAGGCGCATCGCTGCTAGATGCGCCACGGGGTGAAGGTGAGGAGGAGGAGGCGGTAGAAGTTAGTGCGCGTAGTCGCGCCTCATTGCGGGCCAGCATGGGGGAGTGTGGAAGCATGCTAGGGCGGCTGATACGTGGAGCAAGTGGTTGCGGCTTTGACATCGGCTGTGGTGCCGACTGCTCGGCGGGGCGGCGGTGTTCTTCAACCAACCCGATCGGTGCGCGTTTGACTTGCGACGCACGGTTGTTGAGAGACTTGGTCGGCATTGCTAGTGCGGTGTTGCGCTTCTGCGGCTGGAATATACTGGGCTTCTTGTCATGGCCGACCAGCCTACGATCATATGTAGCATGGCGTTGTCGCACGGAGGGTCGGGATCCAGCCATGCACAAGCCCTTGCCCTCAGGGATGAGCTTGGGAGTGAGGAGTGCACGCTTGGCACTAATGCCATCAATTGCCATCTTCATTCTCTCGGCATCGGCGTCAAGAGAACGTTGGACTTGGTCGCGGAGATCACAGTACACCCCGTACCAGTTGTTGGTATTTCCCGGGAGTTCATACTTCTCCCAATCGGGAATGTCCCGTTTAATGAGCTCAAGCCAGAGTTCTTCGTCTTCTTCGGCGAGATGGGGGGATGCCAGCTCCATGGCATGCTGCAAATTTAGAAAGAATAATGTCAGTAAGTGAGTTTGAAACTATAAATGAAGTTCAAGTGAAGTAATAGGAAGTGAGAGTTAGGAACACGTACCAGCTTTTCGGGGTTATGGATATTAAGCAAGATAGGGCGGGCAAGTGAGTATGGCATCGCGCCCAGATCATCCAGGTCTGAAAACCACACGGTTAGTTTGCATCTAAAAGGATATAGTTCATTTAGCCCATACCTTTGACAAAGCGGATAGCCGTGGCCGTGGCCTGGTGAAGCAGTGATGAGGCCGGCATCTTTATGATGGCAATGGTTCAAGCCGAATTGGGTACCATAAGATGTGCGACATGGGGTGAAAGCAATGAATATATAACAAAGCACAGACGAAAGTCGCTTATAAGAGAACAAAGGACAGATAAAAGGTGCTGGATGCGAAGCTATTCTCGTGGCCGTAGATGGTAGGAGTCTCGGGCTTTAAATAAATGGATGATCACGCGGTCTCGACTGGCTAACGCTGATTGGCTGGCTGAGACTCCATGGATTCAATGCTTTATTCAATGCTTTATTCAATGCTCTTTGGTCTAATGTTTCATGTGGATAGTTATGGAGACCAAGGAGCAGGTAGTGTTGATCTGATATTTGTATGATTAAATATCTGCTGATGTGAGGACTGAGCTTCATTATTTACTTGAGGATTTTAGAGTTCATTTTTGCTACATCAGCCATAATGACAACTGCTCTAAAGTAACAAAGTGTTGGAAGCTGGAATAATGAATATGAGCTCTATTGGTTTTGAAGCAGCATTTTATGTTTCAACGGCTTCTTCCATTCATCTTCCGTTTCGGATTCTTCCTCCGTCTTTTTGGAACTTATAATTGTAAGCACGTGATGCCCCACTTGAGAAGCAAACAATGCAAACATCGTCTTGATAGCATCATCGAGGGGCATATCAATGAACTTTAAGAAATCGAAAATCAATTCAGCATATCACTCAATTCTGTTGTCACATACAAAATCCACGGGTATGTCCTCTTTGCTATTTTATTCTGCCATGATCCCCGTCTATATACACAGTAGCTTGAAACAGCAATGCTAGCTGTACAGCTATCATTCGGGCATTCTGAGTTCTGGATATAGACTTCCAATAGTGTTAATTAGACGACACCCTTCCTGTCATATGGCAGTTCTTCTGGGCAGTCTTATTCGAGACTCGGAGTCAAAGTCTCAGACACGTCTAACTCTCTCACAGATAATCACAATGGCACCCCGCACGCAGCTAGAGATCGCTACTTCCTCCGTGATCCGCCTGGTCAAGGAGGAAGCTTCTTATCACAAGGAGCTTCTGCAGCAGGCCGAGCGTATCAAGAAGCTGGAGGCTGATACCACTGGTGACGACGAGAACCGCGAGTATACTCTGAAACAAGAGGTATGTGTCTCGTACGGAAGCTTTGCTTCTACCAAATCGTCTTGCCGATATTTTTGAAACCTTTAATACTGACATGAATGGTAGCACATGTCTCTTGAAGAGACTAAAAAGGTTCTGCCTACGCTGAAGGAGAAGATTGTGCAGGCTGTTGCGAACCTGGAAGCTCTGATTGTGAGTGTAACATCCGCTTTCTACCATTTATCTGTATTCTTGGATTCCATTAACCAATTCTGATAGATTGAGGAGGGCAAGAAGGGAATGGACAGCAACGTTGAGCATATTACCGCTGGCAAAGAAGCCATTGCCCAAGCTAAGACCGCAGAGCGTGAGATCTCGTGAAGGAGATGTCGATAACATCAAGCCTAAAAAAATACCCATTAGGTGGAAGATTCCATAATATTATCCGATAAATTGAAGCCGTACCCAACGCCAGACCATAAACCGGAACTCCTTGCTAGTGCTAGTAATGTACACGCCGAAATGAATCTTCAGGTAGTATCCATCTTCCCGTTGAAGTCATCAGGGAGTTCCTCTCCTTCCTCGAGCTCGGATAATTCGCCATCACTAATTGTAGAGATTTCACCTTCATCGATCATATTGGTGTCTTCCCGACTAGATCCTGCCCCATCAATCTGGGCGGCTGTGACTTGCTGCAAAGGCGACGCAGCACCGGAAACCCCGGTCCTCTCAACATGTAGAGCAGATGGTCGACCGACCTCATCTTGGCTGTGTTGAGAGGGGGTCATGGCATCGGTTTCAGGACCAGGAGTGTTCCCACTACTAGCCTTGCCCTTGGATGTGGCGTCTCCCTCGTCACCATCTGCGCCATCCTGCATGCCTTCCCGGCGCTCGACTTCCTCTTTCTCGTCGCGGATTAGGCGACGAAGCTGCATGCCCTCGTCCACGATACGACCGAACTGCTCGCGTCGCTCAGCCCAGGTCATGGCATAATCCTTGCTTTCCTTCTCGAGATCTGCAATCTCTAGTCGTAATTTTTGAAGGTTCGCTGACTGGTCTTCGCGGGGCTTGAGTAGGCGGTTGCTCGTGATTTTGTCGGTCAATTCATCGTAGGTCTTTCGCAGGGAAAGAAGTCGCTGTGCTTCTTCAAGTTGACTGCGTAGATCGGTCGTGCTTTCCCGTACAGACTGCATTGTCGACAGAATCTGAACTCGCTCCGTGGCATATCGCTGGCGTTCTTGCTCATTGCTGGTAAGAAGGAACTGGATGCGCGCAATGCTGCCCTCGAAGGCGGCAAAGTCGAGTGAGACATCCTCGCGGAAGTGGCGCCATTCTTCGAGCCTTTTTTGTTTCTCGGCTTCTGTTGCGGTCGCATCGGAGTCGGCGTCGGTTTCTTCAGGGGGAGGAGTGAGAGGGAGGGGGGATTGTGAGACAATGAGGGATGAGGGGTTTAATAGTCGTTTTGAAATTCGCTTGAATGGTTTTTCTTCGACGTTGAGTAGACGCGACTTGTGGAGTGCATCTGTAAGAGCTGGGGTGTTAACAATTGACCTGCGAGGACAGAGCTGGAGTGGACTCGACCTTCTTCTGGCTGGCCCAGCAGCCCGTAAGAAGCCATCTTGTGTATCTGCTTAGATTCTAAAGGCTAATAGCACAGAATATATTGAAATTGTGCGCGACTTCAAGGCGATCGAAGTGGGGAGGATGAAAAGTGAAGCCGAGCGGTCTGGCACTTTGAACTTCCCGCCTTAAACCTTTATTGACCCCCAGAATTTAATGGCTATTCTTCAACAATCAGCTGTGCCGCCTAACAAGATAATCGACATTGGTTTACACAATTTAATTATAGCCTACAAGGCCTTTTGGCTAGAGACCAATTCAAACCTACACAGAATCTCTCGCGTGCTTGCTTAAGGATCACCCCGTACTCCGCAATCCAAAGCTGTTTGCAAGCACGGCCTGGTGAAGCCACAACCAGAGGCCCGATGGACTTTGTCGCTCAAGACTCTGTGACTGCCGTCCTAGCTGCTAATATCGTTGTATCCCCTGTACTTGCCTCGGTCTCGTCACTATGACTGAGATGTACTCCGGCCTCCATGTGGGCCAGCGGTTTTGCTCTCTGGAAGAGTTCAAAACAGTGGTACGGAGTATATCAGTCAGGCAGCACTGGGAGCTCCGTGTGGCCAGAAGCAACAAGAAGAGTGTAGTTATCGGATGTCGATCATCAGCAACTTGCTTCTTTCGTGTGGTCTGTCGCTCAAACAAAAATGCGACCTACATCACCAGTCTTCAAGACAGTCATAGTTGTCGCCGGAGTGCAAATTCCCCTGCGGCGACGCCCGCTCGCTCTGAGGCTTCCCATGTGAGATTTCTGCTGAGCGAGATCCCGAAGCTTTTCGATATGAAGTCGAAAATACGAGCCCAGGATGTCGTGGATGCTGTGAAACGCTACCACGGGTATGACATCTCCATGCGCCAGGCACAGCGAGCGCTTACCAAACTTCAACCGCGGCATGGCGAGGACCAGGATGAACAGGGGCTGGATATCGATATTAGTGGAGAGGATCAGCAGTCGCCCGGGGAATCCCCCGAATCGCAAGGAGAAGTGGCAGACGTATTTGGGGAGATATCCGAGAACCGCTGGCTTCCAGAGCATCTCCAACCATCACTGATTGATGATGATAACATGTCTCCACACGAGACCTCAAACAACCACGTACCCGCTCCACCATCTAGTACCCAAGCACTGCCACCTCCACCCCAGGTACAACACGTACCGATTCCCACACAAAATCAACCCTCTTTCAATCACAACCAACATCAAATGACTATACCACAATCAGGAGTTGAATACCCGACCGCTGGTACTTTACCAGTAGGAGTGGTTGGTCCCCCGAAAGACTACTCCAATCGCAGTGATCACGATGGCGTCCCCCAGATGGTTCTTACCAATTTCAAGATTGAATTCACCTGCACAACCTGCGGGTCACTGAATCAGAGCTTTTTCCCAAACCAGGGCAATGTCACCGGTGCCAGCTACATGACCCATCATGCTGTACCGAATCCTGGCAATGTCCCAAGACACGCTGGGCCTACTCCTCAGAATGGTGTTGGTAGTAGTAGCAATGCAGTCGGCGAAAACCCTGCTTACGATATTAATGCCTCCAACACACCTAATATCCAGAACGCCTGGCCTGATGGTAGCCTAGGAGTTCAGATTGGACCGACACATACCTAACATATCATGTTAAGAGGATGATGTCGGCCATCAAGTTACTGAGATCGGAATATGTGACTGTGCAAACTCGTGCTAGCACAAGCACCAGCTGGCTTTATGCCTTACTATGCACGGCAATGTATGATATTCGATGCCTTGCCCATCCCGGTTTCTGAGTTTCTACGCGCTCTATGTGTCGTCAAGATTAGAATCCTGAATACCCAATCCAGAACATGATGGTAGCATCTGACTATAGTCTGAAGGGGCTAGTCCTATGTGTCGTTGCTGGGATCTCTGTTTTGATTTTGACCGTGAGATCTCTATATAGGTTCATATTATGTAGGGGAAGTGTCATCCGAGATGACCTGGGACTGGAAATTACCAGGACTAATATTGTTATGAAGTCGACGAGCTACGCTGGTTAATCCTGTTTTGATACCACTTTTGTTGACGGGATTGGAAATTCCATTCCTCTCTGTTTAGTTTTGAGACTATCAACCCATCTACTAAATATTATTATACCCTTGCATTTGACCAAGTGCGTTGTTCCGCAAAACAAGTTTCTTCCCTGCGGATTTGGATGACCTTGCGCAACCCCTCACCTGAGCCGAACTGCGTCCTTCTGCCAGAGCGAAGATCACTACCCTCTCCAATGACTCGATTGTGTCATGGACTTTGTCGGACTGGAGGTCGAAAGGAGACAATGCGCCCGAGCCTGCTTGTCAACGTCTTTGCTGCAGGGTTGTTGATGTTGCCCACTTCGCGAATGAAGCCATTAACAAGAGATCTCTCGCTCGTTTTACTTCCGCCTGATGAGCCAGTTTGGTTGAAAACCCGAGCTGTGGAGCTCCCTCGGACCAATGGACTTTCATTCTCGGGACTATACTACTTTTTTGAGGAATGCTCTAGGATTGGAGGCGTCTCTCAAGGAATAAGCAGATATACATCGAAACACCATTGCAAACACGAGAAGCAACTAGGCGGCATGATATTGCAAAAGAAAAGGAGATGGGTAGCGCCACAAATGTACGATCATACCTCGCCGAGCACAGTAAAGTTTCTATGCACATGGAGAGGTAGATATCAATTTCAGTAAGCCGGTTCATAAGGTGATATCTTAATACATTAGTCGTGTTTGCACTGTTTACAGTGCTGCAGTACCGAACCAAGTGCTGCGGGACTTGTCAACGCCTAAGAGCTATGATAGAGATCTGCCTGTACAACACGGCTCAAGTATGATTGATTTCAATGGTATGGAACTCTCTGGCTATCAATAAAACAGGATAAACGCGCGAATACACAAAATCACAAGTCAATGCTGCTGTTTTAGCAGGATTTTCTAAACCCGCTTGGCTTCCCAGAATTTCGTCAATGGTACAAGTTTCTACCTGCTCGCTGTCTTCTTCCTCGTTGTTTCTCTTTCGCTTGACTTTCCGATTAGGCAGATTTATACATGATTGCCGCATGGCACTTTCACATACATCCAGATATAGTATGCCCTGAAGGTTTCCAAGGTGGGGATTGGAAAATTCGACGATCCTCAGGAGCCACGATAGCAGGGAATAGATCTTTGTTATTCATTCCCTCTTCTAAAAATTCAAGATCTTTCTTGGAAACCTTCGGTGCCCGTGATTTGATCTTTGTTGTTTCACTATTGGCAGCCATGATACCATGATTTTCTCCCGCCATTTCGTAGAAAGTATCTTTGATCTTTCGCAAGTAATATATAGTTGGCTAGATTTGATTGGGGTTAGCTTGCAAATGACCATAAATGACTGCTTTTGGGTAACTGAAGAAAATTACCTCGTCGCACTTCATCGTCAACAACTTGTGCAATACGCCAATGCTCATATCGTCAATTAGAACGGGTATATGGGATTTCCCGTCTAGGCGCAGAAAGCCATGGTAATCAAAGAGTTGCTGTAGGCGGACTATGTTTGGATGATTGTTGGTGTCTCGGTCGAAGTTATTGTCAGACTTGAGATCGCGAAAGGAAAGCCATCTCGCGCGGTCTGAAACCCGGTGTATATGCAAGTATATATCAGTAAAAACGGCAGGGTGACCTTGGGAGAACTGAACCACTTACAGAAATTTGTGGTGATGATGATAGAAAAAGGGAGCCATAGAGTTATAGAAGCCACATAAAAACCCAAAGCCTTGCCTTCGTCAAAAGGCCGTGTTATCGAGTCACACAGCGTTCAGCATGCGTGGTGGTGTGACGACACCAAATACTACATATGTTGTATGTATCTGTAGGAGATATGGCTTCAAATAGTAGCAGCCCAATGCGCCAAATCGACCGCACAATCAATGATCAAGCTGCAGAACAGCGACATGAGTACTTCGGAGAAATATCCGGAGATAAAGGTATAAATTGCCTGATTCGGCATCACGGTCCATTACTCAGCCAGCGGAGGTCCGATCGGCTGTCCGACAGCGCGGATCCACAACAGACTCTGCTCTTCGTTACCGCACCGAAAAGATGATGCGGAACAGAGCCGACAGTGTCTGGATCGCCATCGGTCTGATATCGGGCTTAATTTAAAGCACACAAGTTTCTACTTGCGTCGGACCTGGATCCGATATGACACCTGCCGGTGTTCAAGCTCCAATCGACATCCAGCGCTCAGTCACCGATGGATCGGAAAGCACTAAAAAATCCTGCTAGGGAAAAACTCTACTTATCAATCAAATGACTCTTCTCTTATATAAATTTGCTATACGATTAACTGTTCCTTAAAACAGCATCGAGACCCTCCACCTTTTATACAATTGTGCTTTGGATAATATCACGCCAAGCATTTCCTCCCAACCTTAATATACTTTGTGCGTTGCAAGATCTTCTACGCCACAAGGCACACATGGCCTTTTACAAAACATCTCAAACACCCTAGGAAAAACCACCGTGTTTGAGCGAGCTTTGTGCCACCACACCTACAGCTATGAATCGACAACGGGAGGCCGAAAAGGCCCTTCACGACCAAACAAATATCCTCCCCTTCGCACAACTCATGGTTGTATTCACAGGTCTGGCAATTTCTTTGCTGATTTGCATGGTGGATCAGAATGGCATAAGTGTCACCCTGCCAACGATCTCACGCGAACTCGGCGCCCAGAATACTATCTCCTGGGCTGGAACCTCGTCGCTAATTGCAAATACCATGTTCACGGTGCTATATGGCCGATTGTCAGACATCTTTGGCCGGAAAATCATGTACATCTCCGCATTGGTCTTGCTGTGTATTGCAGACCTGCTCTGTGGCTTGTCCCAGAACCCGGCCATGTTTTATGTTTTCAGAGGCTTGGCTGGTGTCGGTGGTGGTGGTGTTACCTCTTTGACGATGATTATTGTCTCCGATATCGTGACTTTGGAAAAGCGAGGCAAGTACCAAGGTATTCTGGGTGCATCTCTGGGTCTTGGTAATATAATTGGACCGTTTCTGGGTGCTGCATTTACCATGCGTTCAACGTGGCGCGGTTTCTTCTGGCTGATTTCTCCATTGGCTGCTTGCTCTGCAATCGTTGGATACTTCCTCATCCCGAATAATGCGCGCAAGGATAGCTTCCGGGAAAATATTGGCCGCATTGACTGGCTCGGACTGCTTGCATCGTCCATTGGTATCATTTTCCTCTTGATTCCTATCTCGGGAGGTGGGTCCTATTTCCCCTGGGATTCACCGATGGTAATCAGTATGCTCGTTATCGGAGGCTGTTCACTCGCTGCATTTTTGCTCATTGAATGGAAAGTGGCTACACTTCCGATGCTACCAGGTATGTTCCGATCCTCCATAGCCGTAAAAGGATATTCAGTTGACATGAAACAGTCGTTTTCTTCAAGAATAAGGTCGTCTCTGCAATTTTCTTACAGAGCTTTCTGTATGGCGCCGTTTACCAGGCAAGCCTTTACTATCTGCCATTATACTACCAGAATGCCCGTGGCTGGTCGCCAATCGCCTCTGCGGCGATGACATGTCCCATGGTTGCTGCCCAGTCAACCTTCTCAATCACATCTGGACTGTACATCACCCGAGTAAAACGCTATGGCGAAATCATCTGGATTGGGTTTGGCCTGTGGACCTTGTATGTTGACCGATGCCCAATCCTTCTTATTTTGATCCCATACTAATAATATTGTTCTCACAGGGGGTCGGGCCTCATGCTACTATTCGGCACCCACACCCATCCAGCCGCTATTGCAGTCATTGTGGCAGTCATGGGCGCCGGAATTGGCTTCACATTCCAGCCCACTCTCGTGGCCCTGCAAGCCCATTGCACCAAGTCCCAAAGAGCAGTCGTAATTGCAAACCGTAACTTCTTCCGCTGCATTGGTGGCTCATGTGGCCTCGCCATCTCTGCGGCAATCCTGCAGGCAACTCTTCGCTCCAATCTACCCACCAAGTTCGCATACCTGGCAGAGTCTTCGTACTCGCTTCCTTCAAGAGCGAACCTCAGTGCAACTGAATGGACTTCAATCCTGCTTTCTTACAGCAAGGCTTCACACGCAGTATTTATCTTGCAAGTCCCTCTCATCGGTGTGTGTTTCCTGGCATGTACATTCGTGCGTGACAGAGGTCTTGAGCGACCAAAGGAGCCGGAAGAGATTGAAGAAGAAAAACGAAAAGCCCAAGAAGAAAGAGATACCGAGGCGGCTACTTCTGAATATCCTGAGGAGTCTGTCGACCATCAGACACACCACCAGGCCGAGAAGCGTCATTCTGTGTCGACACTCGCCGAGTCATGGATGCCACCTTCTCGGGCGGAACTCAATACCGAGGAACACGGAGAGAAGGAACAGCAACAGCACCGAGCTATCTAAAGAGTTGAAAATGACGAAGAGATGTTCCTTTTACTTTTTGGCTTGGCTAAATCTGCATTTGCATTTGTTGTATGGGCGGCGCATGATACCAAAAGGGTAATATAGTTTGCGATAGATTAATTTAATATGAACACTACTTGGCACTTATAATTTTTCCGAGCTACCGAGTCTTCTCGATAAAACTTGTATGTCAATATTGCCATCTGATGGACTAGAAGTTGTTCATCGCTTTCCAAACTCTTTGCTTTTAGGGAGCGCTAGCCCCAGCTTCTGATTTCTCAGACCTTTGAAATAACTCTTTGATCACGAATATTCGAATACAGAAAACAATAAACCAAAAACTTAAATATTTATCGTAGTAAACTACAAGCTGCGTTAGTGTTTGTAGATGTCTTGTCTTGGCATTGCGGTCCAACCTCATCTCCGGACCTCTTTCAATTTCACTTTGCAATGGCACTCCGCCAGCGTCTTGATATGTCAAATTAAGGTTAATATTCTCCAGAAAATTCGATATGTATGCGCTCGGGCAGAGTCCCGAGTCATCGAGGCAGACAAGTCCCGCATCGCGAGATCATAACCCACGGAAACGTGGGAGGACCGCATGCACTCGCTGCAAGACACGGAAGCAGAAGGTGAGCTAGATCTAGTCAGTAGCATATTTGCAAATATATTGACTCACAGTTTTTTTTAGTGCGACAATGAACATCCGAGCTGTTCCAACTGCTTGAAGGCAGGGGTCCCGTGCGACAAGTCGAACGTCCGAGAGGACAAAGACCTCCACAATGAGTAAGGTCCAAATATATGAAGTAGGTGGAAAAGGCTAATTTGGATTTTAGTTACACACGTGGCCTAGAGGAGCGTGTAATGTTCCTTGAGCGTAAACTTGTTGAGTCTGATCGATCATCAGACCGGAATGCTGGTACGAATATTGCGTCTTCGCAAGGTGGCCACACAACACCGCGCACAACTACCTCTGGGTTTGATAATAATCCTGTCGGAGAGATCGTGGGTCTTCTTGCCCTGAGCGCATCCGAGGCCCCTGCATACGTAGGATCCAGCTCTGGTCTTTCTCTCGCCGCTGACCTGGGGGAGATGGTCCAAACGAGTGTATGGAACCAATTCATCTCAAGAATGCAGCGGAAAACCAGTACTACGGCCAATAATTCCCAGAATAAGGCAGCTCAAGTACATGGGCCCTCGTTGCAGCCCAACGTCGCTCAAGTTCGAGACCGGGCAACGAGGATGGATGATCTCTTGCCGGCGAATGTTGAACCTCCAACCGATGAGATGGGGGCAAGAATACTTGAAACATATTTCACTCGGCTTCATTCTCGATATCCATTCCTTAATCGGAAGCAAGTATGGCTGATCCATGCAGATCGATGGCGCTTGGCGAAGACCAAACGCGAGGACCTTACTCCGTCTGATCGATTTGCTATCTTCAAACTCAACCTGGTTTATGCAATCGGCGCAACAATGCTTCGACTGAGTGAGAAGTATGCATACACGAACCCCGAGGTAATCATCTTCTCCGAACGTTGGATCGGCCAATGCTCACAGGTTTTAGCGATTTTATACTGCCGCCTTGCAGCATGTTCCCACAATGTGTGAAGCACGATCCATTGACAATATCGAGGCCATGGTTCTTCTTGTCGTGTATCATCTTCGAACTGCATCCAGTCATGGCATGTGGTACATGATTGG
The DNA here is from genome assembly GCF_028829455.1 of Penicillium robsamsonii. Classification (NCBI taxonomy): domain Eukaryota; kingdom Fungi; phylum Ascomycota; class Eurotiomycetes; order Eurotiales; family Aspergillaceae; genus Penicillium; species Penicillium robsamsonii. The sequence continues at coordinate 5,540,654 of NW_026643221.1, forward strand.
GCTTGCCATGCGTACTGCTATCGATCTAGGTCTTCACCGAAGGGCAAATGAGAGCAACATGGATCCATTTACCACCCAAATGCGACGAAGACTATTTTGGACTGTATACTATTTGGAACGAGTGGTATCAATGTCTTTAGGTCGTCCATTCAGTATATCCGATCGTCACATTGATCTTGACCTCCCACTGGAAGTGGACGATGACATTGAAGATCCCACACTACTTACAGCACCCCTAGATCCAAACAAAACCACAAGCTTGACATTCGCAATTTATCTCTTCAAACTCCGTCGCATCGACTCCCGCATCCAACATAAAATCTACCGCGCCGACCGCCCTCTATCTTCTCTCCGACCAAAAATGGACCCTCTATACCTTGAACTGGAACAATGGAAGGAATCCGCCCTATTGCGATTCAGCGGCCCAGATCTCGACTACCCAATGCTGCACTTCAACCGAGCAGTCCGACTATTAATCCAGCCATTCCTCCCCCTCCTCCCAATCACAGACCCATACTACCAAATCTGTATCCTGGCCGCAGGAAACATATGCCAATCCCACAAACGCCTACACCAAACCCTGGAATACGGCCACTCCTTCCTAGCCGTGCAAACCGTCTTCATGGCTGGAATCACCCTTCTCTATGCGCTATGGACACAAACAGACCAAGTCTGGTCGGTCCGCATGAGCAACGACATCCGCGCTTGCTCAACAGTCCTCTTTGTAATGGGCGAGCGCGCAGCGTGGGTCAAGAAATACCGCGACGCCTTCGAGCTGCTGGTCAACGCCGCCATGGAAAAACTGCAGGGCAATGAGACCGCCCGCAACGCCGGAATGGCAGAGCTGATGGCGGCCCAGTATGGCATTAATTGGAATTCTACTACTGCTCCCGGCATTTCTGGGGGTGATAAGTATCCCCAGGTCAATCCGACAGGGCTGGCTCCTGATACTGCGGGTGGTACGCCGCAGCCGCAGGGTTGTCCGGATGATGCTTCTGAGCATGCGGTTAGAATGGCCTTGCAGTTGGCGCCGTGGATTGATCAGGATGAGAGTGATCCTCTGTGGGTGCCTGACTTTGGGACTTTGGAGAACCTGTCTGGGACATTTTGGAGCCATGATGATACGAGACTTTTCGATCCTATGTGATGTCCTTTTTGGGGTGTTGGCCGTACATACATGCGAGAGATGGAAAACGATACCCTTTGAATGAGATATAATATGGCAGATCATATTCCTGATATTCACTCATTATGGGAGCTTTCCCGTGGCTGTTTCACGGTATCATTGAAAAGGGAAACTATAAGACTCGGTAAAATGCGAGCATCCCACTCTCCTTTCCCTCCCGATAAGGCAATTGTGCCGCGTTGCTTTCATCATAGGGTATGTTCGGATGTATTCAGCACATTCACCAAGCCCAGTCACGCTTGCTCGGCGTTGCGTTGACTTGTTCAATGTTAGGTCTGGCGATGCGAAGTAGTCGACTGGGATCAGCGTAGTACGATGGCCCCATGTTACAAATTTTTAGACAGGATTTCACGTTTATGATATGTCAAGGGGGTATATCCGTGAACCAGCTTGCAAGATCAGGAAAATCAAATCTACCAAGGAATCCAAATTCTTCTTGTCCCATGCTCATCTCATCCCACGTTGTGAAAGGATTGATATCCACGTTATTGGTTTCGTGACGGATGTTGTGTTCGTCTAATATCGGCTCAGTAGGCTGCGACGACAAATCGGGTCCGGTCGGTTGTTGATTGCCCCTTTGGTACAGCTGAGGAGGAACCAACGAGGAATCACCAGGCCGACAAGTAGCTATACGAGAATCAGCCTATACCGAGTGAGGTCCCATTACCAAACAACCAACCTGAGTAGTTTTGCATAATATGTTGGTGAGTCACTTGCAAGAACTGTAACGAGTTGCGGGCAGAGAGACTGAACATAGCCATAAAAGCTAAGATCTCTTCGCACTTGCGCCAACTCTCATCCACTATCTGTGAATCAACCTGCTCTCGGATAGAATGGCACGAGCATGACATTATCAGAATGAACCCTGCAGTCGATGTGTCTAGTACATGTTAGTTGACGAGCATCAATGACGAGTGGAATTAACACGAACAGAATCCATTGTACCACCACGCATCAGTTAGACTTGTTCGATATGTCTCATGAACAAGTGAGACCAGGTCTATGGCTGCTATGACGCAAGAGGCGGCACATTTTGAGTAGACCGAGGAGTAGATTATGTTTTTCTCGCTGGGTTGTGTATCAGAGCGGCGCGATGGCCCTACTCGCTCATCGGAGCAAAGTTGAGTAAACATGGGGCGATATAACAAAAGGCGAAGGTGGATGAATCTATGTTTCCCCCTTCTGATTAGAAATTGTAACTCAAAGACCCAAGAGAGAAGCTACCTTGCACGTAACACATTCTGCTGACGCTTGAAGGTTGACGAATTGCCGCTTGAGTGATGCAGTGATACCTCATTTGTCCAATTCAGGGGCTGGGGCACGTTAGTCTCATAGGCAGCCAGTTTATCGTCGAGTTCCATCAACACATCCAAACTACAAAGCTTGGAGGTTTGCAGCGCATTGGTGCGAGATTTATTCGATCGACTCTGCCAAGCGTTATAGACCTCGGACAGAACGGACTCGAGAATCTTGTATAATTCAATGGATGAAACGTAGAACGTCATATATCCCAGCTTATGATCACAGGATTGCCCACTAAGCTCACAAGGATCAGATTCTTGGGAATCCGTTCCCATTACAGGCAGAGGCAACGGTGAGAGATGCGAGGTCATGCTGGGTCTTCCATGTGTCATGCTCACAACCCTATTTTCGTTGGTTAGCTGTGTCTTCCGAAAAGAAGTTAGAAGAGCGATTGCACCAACATATCCATAATGACGCAGCTGTGCCAGGTACGCCGTCGTATTTCTGTCTCCAGGGGTTTGTTCGAGGCATGTGTGGTTGTCTCGTGTAACCCCAGTCCTTGGCCAGCTCGACACGCCAGTCCAATTGCATTCCAGCACCGAATCGGATAAGGGGTGCTTTGAAGAAGAAGTGAAACAATCAAAAGTGTTTGAACCACGCCGATAGTGCCTATGTCCAGGAGGTCAAGATTCACAAATCGCTTTGCCCGAAGGAAAAAAGAATAAACCGCGGCCTCCCGGTCGGCAGGCGGAATATCAGAGAAATGACAGCCAAGTGCAAAGACAGAATTGAGTGCGCAATGGAAGACAATGGAATTAGGACCGCAATCAAATGCGCCCCCGAGTCCGATATTGAGCTGTGGCAACTCGGGCTTGGATGCCTTGTCCGAGCCCCAGAGGTTTTCATACGCTTGCTCAAAACTGGGGCGATGGAAAAATGGGAATAGACAGTGTACTCTGTCCCAGTAACACTCAAGAAGATGGTCTGCCAGAGATCGAGGGGGCAAGGAGAAGTCGTCGAACCGAAGATCTACAGTTGGATGGCCTAAATCCCGCCAGATCCCCGTATCAGGGCCCTGTGATCTTGGCTCATTCTTGCTATCTCGCAAAGCCGACATATACGACTGCAAAGGTATCGACTCCCCTGCAAGACGCATGAAAGAGGCCACCGAAGAGTTCCCATAGTATTGCTGCTCCTGTGGAGAGTTTGTGCTTGGGCCGTCTTCTGCAACAGATATTGCACCCATGGCCGTGACATTGCCGTGGGAGTTGAGAGATGGCGAAGGATATATACTGCTTGCTCGTGGGTGGGAAGATCCAGGAGATAGATGTGCTGCATGTGGAGACCTATAGCGCTCAGCTTCCGGTCGATTCCTCTGCGGCAATCCTGGCGGTTGGAAAGCAGGTGTGGAAGAAAGGGGACTTGGTCCAGATGGCACAGGGGTGGAACCCAGCCCTAGCAGTCCTTCTGCAGCAACAGATGTCCTGTGTTCTGCGTCCAGATGATCCAGATCCATACCTTCACCTATTTGACTTTGACTTTCAGATGCCCTGTAGTCTCCATGTTGTGATGGCCCAGGCGGCACAGCAACTCCGCCTTTCGCACATATCTCTTCAAGCTCTCGAATACGGTTATGGAGAGTTTTCAGGTATTCATCGTTACTGGCAGACCTCACATTATCCAGCTTGTATACACATTGGTCAACGGTATACGAGCGTCGAGCGCATGGGCCACAAATTGGCTTTATACCATCGCACCTGACCTTCTTTTCTCGACATGATTCGCAGGCCAAGGCAATCTTGCGACGGCGTGGCTCTTTGGTAATTCCACCTTTAGGAGGCATTTGTTTGGCCTTAGTCCTATAGGCCAGGGTAAACCCACAGTATGGTACTATTTGATTGGTGATCCGGATGGTGGCCGCAATAAAAGGCAGGGGCAAACGAAGTGGAACAAACCCGGGACTGTGTCCGGAATGTACCCGGACAATCACGTGTCAATACAAACCGGCGAAATTAGCTCCAAATAAAATAGAGAAAGGGAGAAGTGTGTTCCTTTCTTGTCTCGAGATCAAGGCCAATGAACCCTGCTATAATTAGGCTCGTTGGTCTGAATTATTGGAGCGACATCATACGTGGAGCCCCGGGATGCACCGGGTATGTTTCTACAGGGGGCATCAGGAGAGAAATGCTTTGACCGGTTGGCACCATAGGCTGGGGGAGGTGATTATTGCGGTGTAGGGGTGTACTAAGTACCAAAGTTCTATTTTTTACTCTATGTGCATTGAATTAAATGGGTTGTAGATCTATATTTTGAGGGTGCGGATGTGGTGCGGATGCAGCTGCGGATCCGCAAAGACCGGGTGCATTCCGGAATTGACGTAGGGAACCCTGCAAGGTTGGCTTCAGTTTGTAGGATAAAGCTGGCCCTCCCCTTTATCCAAGTCCAAAATCCAAAATCAAGTGCTGTTATCGTTGTGTCTTTCCACAAGCCCAATATCAGAACATCAAAGCCAAACTCACCAATCGGGCAACATCTAAACCCCAAAGTACAATTTCAGCCGGATATCACCTGGTACCTGGACTACCTGAATACCTTTTAGTCAAAGAAAGCAGCCTCACATCCATTGATATCTTCCACAACCCGAAATGGAGTACGACAATCAGACGCTTCAAACGGGCCGTAGTACCCCTTCACATTACTGTCCCTGGCAAGCCGAAAAACCTCAATCAATCTCCCGGGAACAATGGCCCACCGAAGAAGGTCTCCAATGGGGTTCAGATCCCAGATTCTGCTATCACGGCTACTCTAGTCCCATCGGCACCTGGACAGAGGAGCGGGTGGTGCAGAATCTAATGCGGAACATGGCCAGTTTCTGTACCAGCATGAACATGGGACTCGATGTCCCCCAAATCACAGACGAGCCGCCTCAGAAGCCTATACTGGATGCATCACAACTGAATGGATTCACACTTCCCATGTTCCAGCCCTCAATGGTCCCACAAAATGAAAGACTCTCCGAAACGCCATCCTCGCCATCTTCATCTTCATCCTCATCGAGCCGAGGCCAAATGCTCTCTCCAGATGATAACAAATGCTCACAACGGCCAAGCTGCATCAAATACAGGACTCAGCCTGGGCACAAAAAGAGAAAATGTGTACAATGGCCAGGACAAAAATTGTGCCACTGCCGATCGGAAAAGAAGAGAAGAGAGTTTGTTGGAAACAAATATAAAGAACTCTCCCGCATTGTGCCAGAGCTTAAGGAACAGTCATACACAAGGAAATATATTCTCGAGGAGACTGCACTGTGGATTCAAAGTTTGGTCCAGGGCAACGATGCCCTACATGAACAACTGAGGCGGTTAAGGGAATAGGAAAAGTTGAGTCAGTTGGATGAAGAAAACGGGGGCCACTGGTTCTAGCATTGATTTTATAACGTGTCACGGTCGCATGTAACAATAAGATGGCCTGTCGTTCAAGGTATAAGTGTAGGACAAAAAGCAAGTGCAAAAGGGATTTGGGTCTTGTCTGCTTCTAATAACATTACATTCAAGGCTATACATCAAACGCTTACACCTCTAGCTTTGCCTCACACAATACAGATACTTCCATTCTAGATCCAAAGAATCATCACACCAAATCAAAATAAGGCAAGTATTAATACAAACCAAGCACCTTAATCTACCAAGGAGGCGCAACGGCCGCAATCCCCTTTCCCAATTTCTGAATCTGCATAGCATAGTACATCTACCAAACCAGTCAGCAAGCCTCTCAAACCACATAGGGAAAAAAAACCTACACTCTCAGCCCCAGCCCCAACAAGATGTAACGGCAAGAAGCGCGTATACCACGGAACAGGCGCCTTATTCAACGGCAGCTGGGCCTCATCATCACCAACACTCTCATCAAGCAACAACTGCGGGAACTTCGGATTAATAGCCGCAGGCCGTCCAATACCAACAAGATCACAAGCATTATCTCTTATAGCAGCCTCGGCGCCAGCACGCGTGCGGAATCCACCAGTCAACATGAGAACGAGTTCAGGATGGCGCTGTCGCACCTCCTTCGAGAACTCGAGGAAGAAGGCCTCGCGCGCTGCGGTGCGTGAGGATACCGGTGCTGCAGCGCCGTGGCCCATCATTTTCGGATCTTCGTAGCTGCCGCCTGAGATTTCCATGAAGTCGATGCCGGCTTCGGCTAGGAGTGCAATTTGTGTCATTGTTTCTTCGAAGGTTGCTGAGCTGTGGTCAGCGGAGTTTAGCTTGATGCCGATTGCGAAGGCTGCTGGTACGACTTTGCGCGTTTGGGAGAGGATCTCTAGGATGAAGCGGGCCCGTTTTTCGGGAGTGCCGCCGTATGCGTCTGTGCGGAGGTTTGTCTGAGTTAGAGTTAGTAGGTGTGTTGATAATGGCGTTGGTAGTTTGGGCTGGAGTTATAAGAGAGCCAAGGATCTCATACCTTGCCGTTGAGGAATTGATCTAAACAAAGGAACCATCAGCACAAATGTTATCGAGCCATGCAAAAGGGAAAAGAAAACACACCGACTAAATACCCATGCGCGCCGTGTAGCTCAATACCCGAAAACCCAGCATCTGCCATAAGCCTCGCGGTATCAACGAATTGACTAATAACCCTCTCAATATCCTGAGTGGTCATCTCCTTGGGCTTGGACCAAACCAGGCACGCAATCAGGCTCTTGAGATAACCATCTCCAACCTTCATGGGTACGGCGCTGGGCGCGAGGGTCTGCGCGAACATGCCGCGGTAGCCTGCAACGCGGAAGGACTGTCGGCCTGGGTGGCAGATCTGGGCGATGGCTGGGGTGCCGTGCTTTTGGCAGGCGTCGGCGTATTGCTTCCATTGCGCGACTAGGGCACTGTTGGTTTCGCTGTCTTTGTATTCGTTGTGTAGGGCTGGGTCGAAGGGGCTGCCCATGTGGTTTACATCGACTTGGACGTTTCCTAGCGGGTGTTAGGTTGTTGTTGGGAATGAATTTTGATAGTGTAGGGTGGAATTAGGGTCATAGCTGGGGCTTTAAGGGTTGCATATGTTTGAGAAGTTAGGGGCCATTTGGGGTATATCTGGGAAGGCTTAGACTCAAAACTGGGGCTTAACGTTGTCGCATTTGCCATAGAATCTCAACCTCGACATGGCATTATTAGACCTTACCTGTAAGAATACTACCCCATCCACCGTCGGACCATTGCTCATAGGCATCAGCTAGGGTGTTTGTCGGCTGGTTAGTTTTGGCAATCATCTCAGCCATTGCGGCCTGAGAGGGGTTAGTTTCATTTGTGTATAGCCATTAGATATGAACAATGTATGGGATTTGTACCTTGCTCAGCCGATTCGGCAAAACCAGTCCACATGGGAGCTTGACGGGGTCTGCGAGGGGAGATGGCATGGCGTACGTGCAGATTTCGTATGCGATCAATATATACAGTATAAAGGATATGGTCTAATGCAAGTGGCATATATATTCAAATCCAACAGAAATTTAGGCCCCCGACTGGTCTCGCGGAGAGATTGTCTCCCCGTCGGGTGTGGAGTCTCCCGAGGACGGGAAGTTATGTTCATCCGGTAGGGGTTTTTTGAATCAACCGAAGATGCGAGGACTGAAAATGGACAGTTGGTAAATTTGCCAAGGTAATATGTAGGATGTATAGAAATTAATTTTGTTCATTCATATGGCAACAGCTAAATGCTAACTATCCCCAATATGCAACCAAAATGCGAGCCAAAAAAACCAAAAATAAGTGGGTATTCAATCAGGGAAAAAGAAGTTCGTGTCCAACCCGAAAATAGGCAGAGAAAAAAAAAAAAAAAGTGCGCTTGAAACCAAAGGGGGGAGGAAATATGAAAAGTCAAAAAAGTGACATGCGAATCCATCACGCAGACATCCTAAGCGCTGACAGATTAGAACAAATGCTTTTTTTTCCTGCGAAATGCAGTATGCACAACCAAGCCAAAAAGAAAGAAAAAAATATCAAATCTTACAGCTTGGCATTCTTCTCCTCAGTCGGGGAACCATTCGCTGTGATAGGAGGCGAGATTGTTCCCAGACTAGAGAGGAGGTGACCGACCTCGCGCTCCAGAGCACGGACCTCGGTGTGAGGGTCATACATGCGGGACTTGATCCAGTTGTCCAGCTCGATGTCGCTCATAGAGCGGAGGGCAATCTCGCGGTCCACCTTGTCCTCCTGGGCAGCGCGCATCACCTTGCGGGTGACGACGATGCTGACCTCACGGATGCGGGTGATGTCGGGGTAAAGCAGACCACGCTCGAGCTCCTCGCCGGTGAGGGCAGTGGAGAGGGCATCGGCGGAGGCGTAAATCATGCTGTCTGTGATGCGGACGGCCTTGGACAGGATGCTGCCGAGGCCAATACCGGGGAACACGTACATGTTGTTGCCTTGGCCAGGGTAGTAGGTCCGGGTCTCGCCGGCGGAGTTGGTGAAAGTGAAGTTGGGGAAGGGAGAGCCGGAGGCGAAGAGACAGCGGCCGTCGGTGTGGGTGACGGCGGTCTCAAAGTCACACTCGGACTTGGAGGAGGGGTTGGAGAGGGGGAAGATGAGAGGGGCGGTGTTCCAGTCAGCCATCTTGCGCAGGATCTCCGGGGTGAAGACGCCGCCCATGGTGGAGAGACCCATCAAGATGGAGGGCTTGACGTAGTCAACGACCTCTTCGAGAGTCTTGTACTGCTCGGCGTTGTTGTCACGGCGGGCGAAGTAGACCTTGTGGTCGGCGAGCTTGTCGCCGCGGTCAGCGGTGACCAGGCCCTTGGTGTCGACGAGGTAGAAGCAGTTGCGGGCCTCATCCTCAGTCATGCCCTCGCGCATGAAGAACTCGACAATCTGGCGGGCGACGCCGACACCGGCGCTACCGGCGCCGAAGAACACCGCACGGTGGTCCTTGCAGGGCAGACCGGAGCGCTTGACAGCGTTGATGACACCGCCAAGGATGACAGCGCCAGTGCCCTGGATGTCATCATTGAAGCAGGTATAGTGATCCCGGTACCGCTCAAGAGCGGGGAAGGGGTTCTTGAAATCCTCGAATTGGATGACAATACTAAAGAAGCTTTGTTAGTCACGGTTGCAATAGAGGGATCCGAAAAGCATGTGAGAATGAGTCACTTACCCAGGCCAGCGCTCGGTAAGAGCACCCATCAGCTCGTCCAAGAACTCCCGCTCCTCCTCGGCGGAGACCTTCTCGCGGCGGCTACCCATGTACAGCGGGTCCTCCCGGAGGGCCTTGTTACCAGTACCGAGATCGAGAGTCAGAGGCAGGGTGGCCTCGGGACGGATACCTGCACAGGCGGTGTAAAGCGCCAATTTGCCGATGGGGATACCCATACCGTTGATGCCCAGATCACCCAGCCCGAGGATGCGGGAGCCATCGGTGATACATGTGATCTCGACATTTTGCTCGGGCCAATTGGAGATGACCGAAGCGAGATTTCCGCGATCTTCCCAGCTAAGGTACATACCTAAAGCGAGCGTTAGCGTCTCCGGTTCTAATTCGTGTGCGGAGAATATGCCAATTGCGGAGAAAGTGGGCAATTCGCTGCGGAGAAAATTATCCCAGTCATTGGTACATACCTTCAGGCTGTTGGTAGATCTCGGACCACCTTTGGCATGCCTCACCCACCACTGGGGTATAGATCAGGGGGGTCATTTCCTGCAGGGATTATTATGGTTAATTTTCGTCTCCCCAAGATTTCCCGGTCCAATCACATGTCTCGGAGCTCAACGTACCCTGAGGTGGTCTGTCACCAGACGGTAGAACAGGTGCACATTGTTCTTGCGCAGAGTGCTGAGGTATAGGAATTTATCGATGGGGGTGTTTTTCAAACCGAGCTGCGCCAGGCATCGGGTCTTTTGTGTCTCGTAGCCCTCGGAGCGAGGAGGAGTGAGGCCATAGGTGCGCAAGTACTTGCGAATGTATGCAGGGTTGGCGGTGTCATAGTTGGCGTCACTAAGAGATAATTAGTTCCTCCTCTCCATTGCAAGCCTAAGCTTGGTGAGCTTGGTGGGCTCTCTGGTTTGACTTACGCAGGAGAGGCGTGGTTCACATGGGGAGCCGGGGTGGCGTGCACCGGCCGGCTTTGTTGAGTAGGTAGTGAAGGGTATCGAGCCATTGTGATAGAAGTCTTGGAGTTCGGGGTAAAGGTAGAATGGTAGAAAGAAAAAAGGGATCTGGGAGCAGATGCGAGTCTGTTTTTATGTACACGCGACAACATATTAAATTGCCCCTGGGACGTTCGTGCGCTCAAAGACATTCCGACAGGAGTTGACCAGATAATTAACCGGGACGTGTGTCGATGCGACACGGTATAGTGAAAAAGAGTCATGATTTGGAGTCGGGAAGAGTCGGACTCTCGAGAGGGTCACGACCCATGTGGATTCAATTTTCGGTGTTGACAGCGAACCGTTGCGCATGAAAGCCCTTCTGGAATCTGGATCCCTCCAAAAGCTTTTTTTTTTTCTTTTTCTTTTTTTTTTTGTTCGGGAAGCAGATCCAGGTATTAACGTGTGGAGACGGGGAGGCGCCGACTCCGACAAATGCGGAGATACAGTCAAATCAAAGATAGAATATTGAAAGGGTGTCCCGAATGAGACATATAATTGCGGGATTTAAATCCTCATTCCAGCATTACGCAGGGAGCATACATCTCTGTACACCCCCGACTGGAATATTGAAGATGTGAGATGTTGGAAATTGGAGTATCGGAGTTGGAGATCTCCAATTTACACGGTAGACTTCGACCTGGTGATGACAACTACCAAGTAGAATTGTGAATAATGAAATACTGTAACCTGATTGGCTATAAAAGCCGGGGAGGAAAACGCCATCAACTGTCCACTAGTCCTCTTTACTTTCCTAGCTCCACCCAAATCCACAGCTACGAGCTCCCAGAGCCGCAGATAGTGCCGAGGTGGAGTCGAGCTATACCCTAATTAATGTCTATTCGGAGTTTCGGTTTTTTGTTTCTTTTTTATTTCCTTTTTTATTTTTGATTGCATTTTTTTACATTTTTTTTTAATTCGCACTTGAGCTCCTTCAAAAGGCTTCTGGAATGAGTTTGGAAGTGCATGTTCTAAATCGGGGATCACCGAAACTGCCGAACTGCCGTAGAATATCATATGTTGCTACAATAGCTACAGAGTATATGAAGTACTATAGATAGGAAAATGATATCAGCGCCGAGCGGAAGCTCCCCGGTGAGATTTTTAGGCCATTGTTTCGAGTCCGCCGGGTTGGCGATGATATTCGGCCTTGTGAATGGCTCTCGGTCGCCGACAGAACCGGGGGATTTTTGATTACCTATGTTCTCCAGCACGGTTGCGGTATTTTTTTGTCTTCAATTCTTTCAATTGTCAGGTCTGGAACCAATATCCACTGAGCTTCGAAACAATTCGGGTTCGGAATCTAGGGATTTTGATCATTGGCCCCTTGTCCAACCTCTGTGTAAGGCGTAAGGCTTCTATTAATAATTCAATTCCTATGCTCTGCTCTACTGCGTACATATTTTGAATATCTCCGAACTCGTCAGGATATTTCCCACCTGCAGTTCCCAACGTTGGGACAGGCTTGGAAGGGCTTGGCCATTTCCCGCGTGTACTCCGTAGAATGCGGACATTCATGCGTACGCGCACATTGGATATGTCAATTCTCAAATTACATGAGGCATATATGTACATTTTTATTTTGCTTTTTATTTTGTCTCCTTTCTACTGCAGATCACGATTTCCCTGTAATTACTTTTATAGAATGGAGAAATCGAGCAAAGTAAACATCGAAAGCCCGATCTGATTGGAGCTGCCATCGTTGATTGCATAAGAGGCGAATGGCCCGGCTAAATAGCTTTCCCCAGATCGCGTCCCTGAGGATCTAATTTTTTACATAACAGCTTTATTTATTTCTACTTTAAAGCTTCAGGTCTCTTGGTTTTTTATTTGAGAGATTCAAGAATGGCTCTAGGTTTTAATTTTCTTAAATAGCAAACATAGCTCAAACATTTATGTTGCACTGTACAAGTGATGTGTCGTCATGTGCCTAAAACAGGTTCCCAGGCCCCGACTTCTCACATATCATAGAACCTTTAGCTTCATCTTCAACCATCATCCCATACAGTCCAGGGCCTAGTCAATATGCCTTCCGAGACTGAACCGCTCCTGCCTCGCTATGAGGATGACACCTCCCGTCAGCGACGGCTCCATCAAAAGCTACATAGCTACCAGATGGTCCGCGCCATCTCCGAGGGATACATGCCCACAACCGAACAAACCATCGCCAACCTCCGTACTCTTCTTGCCTCCGATGTTCTCAACCTACGTAATCAGGATATCGGCAGCGTCGGTCGCCAGATAGTGCGGGATAGTCGACTGTGGATCCAGGTCTTCATCGAATTTCTGCAGCAGAAGAATGGCCAAGACCAGCTCCAGGAGTTTCTGTGGCGCCTGGCCCGTTCGCGCGTCGAGGTGGACACCGAGAGCGTTTCAAGACAGGCCGCCCACGTGAAGGCGCGGGCAGATACTAAAGCCGGTGGGTCGCGTTTCCCCTCTGCAACTGCCCACCTTCTCTGCTTGGCACATGCAAATCACAAGATGATCGTTCGCTAATCCCTGCGCGTAGCATATGACAGTTTCCGCACGGTCGGTGGTCTGCTTCTGACTAATGCCGATTTCCGTCTTTTCGTCGATGAAATCGTTACCGTCGGCCGCCAGATCTTCGCCGATACCACTGAATCCCTCGCCGAATCTTCCAAGAAAGTCGCGGAACAAGTTAAACCGACCGAGGAAGAAGAGCAGGCGCTACAGGGCGCTGGTACCGATGAGGGCCATGAGCTATCGAAGGCCGAGGTGAAGGGGGAAGTTGCACATGTCGCGGGTGTGGCCGGCGAAGGGATCGCTCAGACGAGCCACGATGCTGTGCAGAGCGCCAAGGAGCATCTCTCAGGCCGACAGAGGGACACATTGCTCTTCCGGTTGAAGCAGGCAGTTCAACGGCTTCGGGAGAGGACGGACTACTCTGACTCGGTGGCGACACTTGCTCAATTGGTAGCGCGCTATGCGAAGATCTACGCCGATGTAGCGGAGAATGCTGCCTCGGTTGCTCAAGAAGACATGGAAGTCAATGCTGACCTTAAGCGGGCGGTCGACAAAATCTGGGACCTCTTGCGGTCATTCGGTAGCGCAGAAGAGTGGGATCGGCTTCAGGAGAAGTTCCACAATGTCTTGCGCCATGCAAACAAAGATCCTGAGTTTGACGATCTGCTCGGAGAGGTCGGAACGTCGTTACAGGACATGCTCACCAACCCCGAGTTCTTCGACTCGGCACCCCAGAAGCTCGATGAACTCAAACAACACTCTGACAAAGTAGGCTCGGGGACGAGCCTACGAAAGGACATGGACGATTTCCTAGCACAGACCAAACTCACACTTAGAACTGTGCCGGAAGACCCAGCCGTCTGCAAGTTAATCAATGCCACTAAGAAGGTCTACCAGGGTGCTTGGGGTGCCTACAACGACAAGAAGGCCGACCTCCCAGCAGACTTGGTGAACGTCTTCCTCCCAGTACTCCTCCGAACAATCCAATACATCCCATTCCCCCGCCTGGAGATCTCTGCTCCAGAAATGGACCTTCTCCTCGAGAATCTAATCCTTGAACCCGGACACACAGTAAACTTCTCCTCCTTCCTCCCCTACCGCATGCATCTCCTCACACGCAATGACATCGACGTGGTAAAAACCCACTCGAAACGCACAGAAACACTCATGAAAACAGCCTTCACAGTCACCGTCCAAGGACTAAACATCAGCGCCGAAGACTTCGGCTACTGGTTCCGCACCCACACGGGCTTCTTCCACCTGAAGGACGAAGGCATAGCAAGCTTCTACCTAGACCGACGCGGCATCGACATCTCCCTAGACATCGAAGTCGGCCGCGGCAGCCTGGAGCAGATATTCTCTTTGCGCGGTGTCCGCGTCTGCATCCACAAGCTCGACTACACAGTCATGCGCAGCAAGTGGAGATTCCTCCTATGGCTGACCAAGCCATTCCTGAAACATCTCGTGCGGCGCGTACTGGAGAAGAAGATTGCAGAGGAGATTGTTGCAGCAACGTTCGCGCTGAATCGGGAGCTAGTCTTTGCACGAGAGCGGCTGCGTGCTGCACGCATCGCTAACCCGCAGGACCTGGCGACTTTTGTGCGGGCTGTCCTTGCGCGCCTTAAACCCGCTGACTCGGATGTAGAGACTAGGATTGGTCTTGAGCCGCTGGATCAGGGTGTCTTTAAGGGTGTTTATGCTCCCGGCAGTATTGTCAAGACCTGGCATGAGGAGGCCACACGCGCGCAGGAGGCTATTGAGGATGGAGATGAGACGCGTGGCCTTGGTCATACGTGGCATAATGATATCTTTAATGTTGCTGGACGAAGCTGATTGCATTATCTGATTTAGGAGTTTGGGGAGTTATTCTACTTAGCTAGCAGTGTATTCATGATTTTATGATGAATCTCAACATACCAGCGGATGTCAGCCTGTACTCGATGGCTTTCCTTTTCCGGTTTAATTCTCACCTCTTACTGTTTTTTTGAGAATGATATACTAGACTAAAAGCCATAATAAAGCCTAATAACGCTGTAGAGGTGGTATAACACATGGGATCCCTTTGGTAAAATCCCTAGCTCCCCTGTTATAATGGGGCGATGTTTGTCTTCATAAAAGCTATATAGACATAGCTGATGGCAGTAAATGCTCTCCTTTTTTTAAAAAAAAATCCCATGGCCACTCCTACACATAGGTGCTACGTGCAACTCTCAACTAGACCGGGATCTCTCACTAGTTTCACCTGCACTTTTCACTGCCTCGACCCCCGCACCCCGCAGAGCCTCAAACCCTTTCTAAGCTTATCCCATCTCCAAGGCTGCCAGACCTGATCCATTTAGAAATCAACATTATTCACTATATCCGAATGTCATGTCTGATCAAATAGAGGTATAGAACCAGAAAATCAATCCTCGACCTGATTATTATGAGCTCATCATATAGTAGGTCACAACACAGCAAGTGGAAGATGATTCCACCGTTCAGATCCGTGTTGGAGGCATTGAATATTCCATTGACATGACGAAGATTCCATATTTTTATTCATTTCTCAGGTTTCAACGGTCTTCCGGTCAAGATTCATCCCAGCTGCCCACGCACGACGAGATACCTTTTTTCAATGTGATCGACGAAGGAATCAAAAATGGCTTTCGCCAGTTCTTCCGTCTCATGCCCACCAAAATTAATGATTATCGTATTCTTTGCGAAACTCTCGAATTTCTCTGTGTCGATGTCCTATCCGGACGCGGCATCAATTCTATCATGGGAGACCTCAGGAGTGGCAAGCACTATTGGAATGAGCAAATATTCAAAACCTGGGCACGAGACTCGGCTTTTCGGCTTCTATACCTGTTTCTTCTAGGTGACTTTGGGTCTGATGTCAAGGATAGCAACAGGGCCTATAATGCAGCTCTATTCGTCGTCTCCCATTGCGGGATTTTCGAACGCAGAACGAGAAAGATGGTCCGGGAGGCGTATGAGGAGCGGTTTGATGTATCGGCTAAACAGCTACGTGAGCTTGATAAGTGGGCATTCCATCCTCCTGCCTCTGAATATTCAGAGGATGATTTGACTACCGAGTCGGAGGATCTGAGTTTTGAGTTTGATTATGATTATTACTCGGATCGGTCGTGAGCAGTTGCGTGCGGTGTTCTGGCTATTGCGTATACGTACCCGGCGTGTATAATCTACGTCAGAGAACCCATAGGTTTATGTATGCGGACCAGAATTGATGATATAAAGGACTCTGGTATTTCTGCTATGAAAAAAGTAATTTTTTTCAGGAACATAATCAATATAAATAGGACCTGGGTTCATTTCTCTTCCGGCATACATCTCGATATATATATATATATGGAATTGAACGATGCAACAGACGATGTAATCACACCAAGCAGCAACACATGATAAAAACCCCTCAATTACATTATCCGAGCGCAAATACTAATTGTACATCGAAATACACTCTTCAACTCTACATCACTCATTGTTTATTCCCAAATATATCGTGGTCATATTTTACACGTGACCCGGGCGAACATTGTTCCTTTTTTAGGCCACCTAATGTAGATCTAGCACAATGAAGCCGCGGAGCCAACACCTCTAATCTCTAATTCTTTACTCTCTGGCATAAAGCTCGACGGAGGAGAACACCTGCGTTACCAGAGATTAAATACTCTATGTCGAATAATTAAACATCACAACAAACTCACCAAGACCCTAGCTCGTCGAAGCTTCACCTATCTACCTCGGTCTACACAAACAAAAAGCTCCACATCCCCCCCCGAGCGCACGAGCAGCTGCTCGCGCAGCTCCCCACCGCCGAAATGCAATTATTACGACTCCTAGTCACGATAGCCGTGGTGCTATTCTCCGTCGTTGTAATCGCCGCCGAAGATTACTACAAGGTGCTTGGTCTCGCGAAGTCCGCATCGGAGAAGGACATCAAGCGCGCATACAGAACACTAAGCAAGAAATACCACCCTGACAAGAATCCGTGAGTGCAAATACTATTCTCTTACTTCTATTTATCCCTGATTTTCTTATTGTTTCGCACATGGTACACATTACACACAGCACAATTGCTAACCCACCTTTTTAGCGGCGATGATACGGCCCGCGAGAAATTCGTCGAGATCGCAGACGCCTACGACGTGCTCTCGACTAGTACACTGCGCAAAGTATACGACCAATACGGCCACGACGGGGTAGAGCAACACCGCAAAGGCGAAGCAGCCGGCGGCAGCCACGACCCATTCGATCTGTTCTCACGATTCTTCGGCGGGGGCGGACACTCCGGCCACGCGCCTGGACACCGCCGCGGACCGGACATGGAAGTGCGGGCGGCGCTTCCACTACGTGATTTCTACAATGGACGTGAAATCAACTTCCTCGTTGAGAAGCAGCAGATATGTGATTCGTGCGAGGGAACAGGATCTAAGGATCGACATGTTGTGACTTGTGACCGGTGCGGTGGACGTGGAATGGTTATTCAGAAACATATGCTTGCACCGGGGATGTTCCAGCAGGTGCAGATGCAGTGTGATACGTGTCATGGGCAAGGGAAGAAGATCAAGAATCCTTGTCCTGTTTGTGCAGGGAGTCGGGTTGTCAGGAATCAGGTTGAGACCAGTGCTACCATTGAGCCTGGGATGGGTAAGGGGACCAGGCTTGTGTTTGAGAACGAGGCCGATGAGAGCCCTGACTGGATTGCTGGGGATTTGATTGTTATTTTGGATGAGAAGGAGCCTGAGCTTGGGGAGTCTGAGGAGGAGAGGACGGATGGGACGTTCTTCCGGCGGAAGGGGAAGGATCTTTTCTGGAAGGAGACTCTTTCGCTGCGCGAGGCGTGGATGGGTGGCTGGAGTCGCAATGTTACGCATCTTGATGGACATGTTGTTCATCTTGGACGTGGACGTGGTGAGGTCGTGCAACCATTGGCTGTTGAGACTGTTGCCGGGGAGGGCATGCCACATTACTCCGAGGGTCATTTACATGATCACCATGATGAGAATGATGAGGCGGGAAATCTATTTGTTGAGTACACTGTTGTTCTGCCTGACCAAATGGAGAGCGGGATGGAGAAAGACTTCCATGCTCTTTGGGAGAAGTGGCGCAAGAAGATCGGAGTTGACTTGGCGAAGGATTCTGGGCGACCGGTTGCGCCTCCGCCGGCGGAGGATAAGGACGAGTTGTGATTACCTTTCCAAGCCTTGTTATTTTTGAATCCCCCTTTTTTTTTATGGCCATTGTATATTGATTGCATCTGTTGATTTGCGTGCATTTAAGGCTCTGGATTAGATCAGACCCCTTGGCTTGTATTGAAATATTGGATATAATATACAACAGATGGCTGCATCTTCCAAGGGGTCTTCCTCGATTAGAGTAGATATAGAATTGGAGTCCAATTGGCCCGACATGTACGGAGTATAGACGACCGAGATACTGCTCGTGCCGCCCTAATACGAGAAGCAAATTGACGATCTGTAGATCTGGAAGATCTGGGACTGAATTTTGTACCCGATGCCCAGATTCTGATTCTGCCCAACACTGTTTGGTCGCGATGCAGACCCCTCACATGATGGGTTTGTGGCGTAGGAGGCAAACAAAGAAAGACGGGGCGTATATCGCATAGATCTAGCGCGATGGTCTAACTGGAATAGGCTTAGAAGGTCAGGGGTTGGATGTTGTAGTTAGCGAATAAGCTTAGTTTACTTCCGACTACACACATCACTTCCTTGACCGGTATTTCAAGTTGCCCGTGTTCGATGTGTCTGATATCAATGTGCCGGGTGTTCGTTTGGAGGATCGGTTATGCTCTCTATGCGCAAACAAGTCTAGAAGCATCCACTTCGCGGGCACAAGCGCCAGTTGGATTATGTAGGGTTAAGGGGCTCTTCCGGTCCTAAGGGTTTGGTGTACTGTTTATGGTGTGGGCTTCATTTCATACCCTGTATATTGTTGTTTTGTTGATATCTTCAGGTATTTAGATAAAGACATACGGAAAGACAGATTGTTCACGGATACAATAGATCTCAGATCCCTTGAATAGTCCTCCCTAGGAATACCCTGGTCCTTAGAAACACCCCAAACGGCATGGGAATAAAGATTCGAACAACGCGTCAATTTGTCAAAGTTTCACGTGTCAAGTCAAAATTAAAATTGACAATTCTCCGCCAAGTGTATATTGTACGAAGTAAATAATCCCAAAAATTAGACATAAACCTGGGTTCAACCGATATCCTAAGCCCCAATATAGGCAAGGATATACATCGCTACTGCGCCACGGACCCGTCAAGGATCTACAAAGGTTTGTAGATTAGAATTAGACGATGAACAGTTCACGCCATTATATAGGGTTATTTTAGAAGATTTGCCGGCATGACATCGCGAACTATAGTTCTAGTCTCCACTCTGGTGCCTCCATATGCACTCCGTATGCCGGCTGTCGTATATTGTATGTATATGTGTATGTGTATGCACCATGCACTCTCAATCATTCTGGGAAACCCCAACTGAATGGAAATTCCAGCCAATGCATAACGTCCACGTTCAGACCGCGCCTAAATGCAGCCATAAGCAGACTTTAGGGACGGGTTGAGGGCACGCGGACCCGGAATCCAAGCGTGGGTTGTCCGGAGATGATAGTGACATGGTATATGTGAAAAATTGTGAAGGTCGGAAACGTATTTGTCAATTACGACTAAATTTTGATTGATGCAGTATCTACTAGGGTGTGTAGGGTGCATCGTGCATCAAAGAACGTTACGGGGATCGCTTTGATAGCGGCATTTGTGGAGTCCTTTTAGATCATGAAAGTATGTTCTCTGATGTTGGCTCTTTCCTTAATCGGCAATGCCCCCGGGACTGGGAGGATTCAAACGGATAGATCGGCCATTGCGGGCTGCGGTGTGGGATTTTAGGATTTTATTTTTGCTTTATCTGCAATAGTTTTTGATATTTTTAAGATTTTTCTAGTGTGTTTACTAGGGTGCTATACCTCTAAATTCAAAATTGGATTCATTTATATTGATTGACAAATAACTAGCTTTGAATAGGACTTCACTTATAATGGATTCTACATGGGTTATAAGCTATCTATTAACCTGGGGTCGATCTGCTGCAGTAAGGGAATATACAAGACTGTTGACCGTTCATTTTCCAACCTCGGAAGTTTCTAGGGCAAGCAGACGAATGGGACGCACTTTATTAGTATTAGGGTAACCAATCAGCGGACGATATAACATGTTAGCGCCAAAAAAAAATATCCAGGCCGAATTTGACAGCGATCGACAAACATTGGGGTGCAGGTAACGGCGATGCATCTCCCCGCAGGTCTCGGAATTAATGGCCTTGCATCCGAACTGGTAATTTGAGAATTTTGATGTAGCTATCTATCTACATCTAGATCTATATACACAGGTAGAAAGCCCATGATATCCGAAAATTCCTGTTTTTTTGATTTGACAACGGGTCCAGAGGTCCACTTCCGAGATCATTACATGAATACATCATAATTTTCAATACCTACAGGTAGTCCTTGTATAGGCCAATAATGCTTATAGATTGTATAGATTTGCCGTTCATTGTTGTGAATACATAGTACATACAGGAAAAACAACCCTGGAAGCCCTTGACATTCGAAATATACCAACGAGCTGTTATCCACTTTTTTTAATGAACGCAACCAAATTAGGAAGCTCGCGAAGATCAGTAGAAATGCTCGTGCCCACTGGCCAGACTGCCAACCTTGAACTTCCAACAGTGCTTTTGGCGCCTTCGTCCAGTTTCCCTTAGCCTCACATTAGTAGTATGGCTTCCTATCGAGGTTGATATATGAGGGGGGTGCGCAGTAGTGTTTGCTATCAAAAATCTTCATCTTGTCTCGATCCTCAATTGTCTTATATCCTCGCTCTATCCTCACTTTGTTCCATTCGTTGCCCACTCTTCAGACTGTCTTCTTGATATTTCCTCTTTGTGTCTCTTTCTTCGTCTATCTTTCCGATCTAGACCCAGATCTATTGGCATATCATCCCATCCCTTATTAGTATCAGAAAGATGGGTCCCCTCTCGCTGGAAACCGGCTCCAGCGGCGATGGAGTCATACCTTCTGATGCTCTGGAACCCATCGCTATCGTTGGCATAGCCACTCGCTTTCCGCAACAAGCATCGACCACCGAGAGTCTGTGGGAGCTTCTCCTGCAGGCTCGCTCGACATGGTCGTCGATACCCAAAGAACGGTTCAACTCAGATGCCTTCTATCATCCAGACCCCGAGCATGGTGGAACGGTAAGTTATGGTCCGAGCCATGACAGACCAACGTCGCCATGAAAGATCGTTGGTTAACTGATATCTATCTCTAGTTTCATGTCCAAGGAGGTCATTACCTCTCAGAAGACCCTGCCTACTTCGACGGCTCCTTCTTCAACATCACGAAGAATGAGCTTTTGACGTTGGATCCGCAGCAACGGCTGGTACTGGAAAATGTCTACCATGCCTTGGAAAATGCAGGAATCCCATTGACCAGTGCTGTTGGCTCCAACACATCGGTTTTTGTCAGTGGATTCAATCATGACTACCTGGGTATTCTGAATTCAGACCCAGAGATCGCTTTAAAATACAAGCCCACAGGTGTTACCAATGCCATTCTGTCCAACCGTGTCAGCTGGTTCTTTGACTTCAAAGGACCTAGTATGACCATTGACACGGCTTGTTCCAGCAGCTTGGTGGCGCTGCACCTTGCTGTACAGAGCTTACGTGCCAAGGAGACGAACATGGTACGTTATCTGTACTGATGTTGATATTCCCACGCTAATTTACTGATAACTTTCAAGGCTGTCGTCAGTGGTGTGAGCATTCTTGAAAATCCCGTGGAAACCATCGGCATGAGCCACCATGGCTTGTTGGGACCTCAGGGGCGGTCTTTCAGCTTCGATTCCCGCGCTGAAGGTTATGCACGAGGTGAAGGCGTGGGCACAGTTGTAGTGAAACCGTTGAGTGTGGCCATCAGAGATGGAGATACCATTCGTGCGGTTATCCGGGAGACCGGAGTCAACCAGGATGGCCGTACGCCAGGGATCACGGTTCCCAGCGCAGATGCCCAAGAAAGACTAATTCGAGAGGTCTATTGGAGAGCCGGCCTGGACCTCGAGGCTACAAGATTTGTTGAGGCTCATGGCACGGGAACAAGCACTGGTGATCCAATCGAAGCGGGTGCTCTCGCGAGAGCTTTTAAATGTCATCGAGAGACTCCGCTCTACGTCGGGGCGATCAAATCTTCCATTGGACATCTGGAAGGTGGCTCAGGCGTGGCGAGCATTATCAAATCTATCCTAACTCTTGAGTCTGGGATCATACCTGCAAATTTTGATATGAAGCAGACAAATCCCTCCATCCCCGCTGCGGACTTGGACATTGCGTTCCCAACCGAGGCTCTTCCATGGCCATCACCAGGGCTGCGAAGAGTGTCAGTCAATTCATTTGGAATTGGTGGCACTAATGCCCATTGCATTCTTGATGATGCTTACCACTATCTCAATGACCGCCGTCTTACAGGTGCCCACCGCACCACATCTACTGTTCCCACAATCCAGAAAATCAAGAGCCGACTCTTGGCCCTGTCCCGGTCGGAAACAGAATCAAATCATCTTGTGACGGACTCATTTGATGACAGCGATCACTCTGGGAATGGGAACACCTTTGTGGACACCCCCACAAGCGATTGCTTTTGTGAATCACCCACATTCATATCGTCAACATACACCAGCTTGGTCGAGAAACCAAAGATGTTCTTGCTCTCGGCTTTCGATGAAGATGGTGTCAAGCGGAACGCAGCTGAATTTTCAAAGTACTTGAACCGGAAATTGACGCAGTCGGTTCTCCATGATCATCTCCTTGACGATCTCTCCTTCACCCTGTCGAAGAAACGATCCCAGTTTCCCTGGGGGAGTTTTGTCATGGCATCCTCAGTCAAAGAACTCGCATGGAACCTGTCGGAATCAAATTTTGCCAAGCCAACTAGAACTGCCAGAGTGCCTGAGGTTGGATTTATTTTCACTGGCCAGGGTGCTCAATACCAGGCCATGGGCCGAGAGCTCATGGTCTATCCCGTTTTCCAAGAGTCTGTGGAGGAAGCATCGGACTATATCCGTCGGCTCGGTAGCCCGTGGTCACTACTTGGTAATAATTCACCTCTTTTGTTTGAATGTGCTCGACTAACGTATTACAGATGAACTCTTGACCGAAAGACAGTCACCCCGAGTCAACTTGCCCGAGATCGCTCATCCACTGTGCACAGTCTTGCAAATTGCGCTCGTGGATCTCTTGGCCAGTTGGGAGATCTTCCCAAAACATGTAACGGGCCATTCATCCGGCGAGATAGCTGCCGCTTACTGCTCTGGCAAACTGTCCCGGGAAGGTGCCTGGAAGGTTGCATACTACCGTGGATATGTATCCTCGAAACAGCTTTCTGCAAATGGAGCGATGATGGCCGTGGGTCTAGGTGCATCACAACTGCAGCCTTACCTAGAATCTGCCAGGAAGAACAACACCGGGGAGCTCATCATCGCCTGCCACAACAGTCCTAAGAACAACACTGTCTCTGGAGACGATGCTATGATTGACTGCCTCAAGACCCTTCTCGATGCCGATGATATCTTTGCTCGAAAGTTGAACGTCAAGAATGCTTATCACTCAGCCCACATGCATGCGATTGCCCAGGATTACTTTCGTCTGATGGGAACGCTTCCTCATGGAAGGCGGCTCGCAGCTCCACACCCAGTGCATATGTTTTCCACTGTTACAGGACAACTAGTCAAAGAGGAGCATCTGCCTGCTCAATACTGGGTGGATAATATGGTTTCTCCTGTTCTTTTCACAAGCGGGTTGGTTGCAATGACATCAAACCTGAGATCCAGCGATCGCTCCACTGATTCTACGGATTCGTTACGCCTTCTTGTGGAGATAGGGCCTCATTCAACCCTGCAGAGTGCCATCAAAGAGACACTGGCCTCGAAGAGCCCCAAGTTGGAATCCAAGTACCTAGCCGTTCTCAAACGGACAGATCATAGCCTCAACACTCTACTTACCACAGTCGGCTTCCTAGCATCAAGTGGATGTGAGCTGGATCTTCATGCTGTGAATCAATCTCCTCGCTCTAAGACAAGAAGGCAGCCCAGATTGTTGGTGGATCTGCCACCATACAGCTTCAAGCATACCGAGAAGAATCTATTTGAGAGTCGACTGAGCAAGAATCTTCGAACTCGAAAGTTCCCTCGTCATGACCTTTTTGGTGCACCAATTACGGATTGGAATCCTACAGCTCCCAGGTGGAGACATTTTGTTCGATTGAACGAAAACCCCTGGCTAAGGGATCATATGGTAAGTCCAATCTTATACGCTAGATAATTTCATTTATTAATATAGTTTAGGTCACTGGAAACTACGTCTATCCTGGCGTGGGTTATTTGATTATGGCAATTGAAGCATCGAGGCAGTTGGTCGGTGAGGCAAAGATCACTGGTTTCCAACTACGAAAAGTCAACATCCGACGAGCCTTGATTGTACCCGATACCAAAGAAGGAATTGAAGTCTCTTTGACAATGGCAACTGTCGAAGACTCGGCATCATCGCGAACGTGGCGGCGGTTCCAGATAACTTCATACAATGTATCGAGCGATGAGTGGACAGAACACTGCGCTGGCCACATCACTGTCGACCACGAAACAGCTTCTGATCCAGTGGACAATGGCCGAGAAGTAGAAGAAGAAAGCCGAGCACGGGAATCCGAATTTTCCCGCGCAAATGAGACATGCACCAAATCAATGACCTTTAAATCCACATACAACAACCTTCAAACATCCGGCCTCCATTTCGGTCCTTCATTCCGAAATCTTGCAGAAGTTCGCGCAAGTGGATGTGGGCTTGGTAAAGTTGTTGGGTCAGTGACGGTCCCAGACATTGCACAGTCTATGCCAAAACAGTATCTACATTCTCATCTCATCCATCCTGCCACAATGGATAGCATGATCCACTTGATGATCGCGGCTGTTCTCGACTATACCAGCAAGTCAACCCTGGATCAGATCAGATTGCCAACTTTTATACGCGATGTCTGGGTTTCGGCAGATCTGAATTCAGATCCGACCCACAAATTCACAGGACATGCAGCCGTGTCCATGGTGGGATCTGATAAATTCGAGGGTCAAATCCAGATGCTGGATGAGGGAACAAACACACACCGCATCTGTATGGACGGTATCGAGCTCACTCCACTGGAATCCGGTCTTGCTGAAAGTAGTGAGCGGAAACTATGCAGCGCGATTGAATACAAGCCCGACATCTATTTCCTCGACTCAAAATCCGCCTGTGCACTGAGTTCTCTTGCTGCTACCGATGACACCGAGGCTCTGTACTGGGTGAAGCGTCTTCAACTTGCAACGATGCTCTACGTCATGGATGCACTGAACGAGCTCAAGGACATTGATGCTACAAAACTCGATTTGCACATGCAAAGATTCTTTGACTGGATGGAGCATATGAAAGAGATGCTTGAGCGCAATGAAATAATCCATTTGCCCTACAGCGAATACCAGGAGGTTTCTCAGGATGAGGCTTTCAAGGAAGCCATTGGCAAGGAAATCGAGGCCCACAGCGCCGAAGGGGCCATAACAGCCCGAATGGGCCGCAATATTGCTCAGGTTGTGCGCCAGGAGACTGATCCGCTGGATCTCATGTTCGGACAAAATGCCGTGATGGAACAGGTGTACAAAGAAGGCCTCCACTTGTATAACCTGCCGCAGCATCTACAGAGCCACCTTTCTCTCCTCCGCCACCAGCATTCTGAGCTGAACATCCTCGAGATTGGCGGTGGCACTGGCAGCTTCACTGCCGAAGTCCTGGCCGTCCTTTCGCCAGACCCTGCGAAGAGCAAAGGAAACATTGCCAGCTACACATTCACGGACATCTCATCTGGTTTCTTCGAGAAAGCCAAGCAACGTTTCCACTCATGGTCTGATATCATGAACTTCCAATCTCTCAACATAGAACGGAGCCCCGTCGACCAGGGACTTCAGCTAGGGACGTATGACCTAGTATTCGCTGGCAATGTCATCCATGCCACTGCAAACCTGCTGAACGCGTTGCAGAACGTGCGGTCTCTGTTGAAGCCAGGTGGTCAGCTCATCATGCAGGAAGGTATCCGACAGGATTTCCTTTGGTATCCACTTGTTTTTGGTCAACTTGCCGGGTGGTGGCTGGGCGATGAGCCGTGTCGTCGGTGGTGTCCCTACATCCCGGCCGAGGAATGGAACCATCTACTACTGAAAGCAGGGTTCTCGGGCATTGATGTCGAGTATCCCAGTTCGAACGATCCTTTTTTGACATGGCAAAGTATTTTGGTTTCTTCTGCTGTCGAAACACCCAAGGAGAAGGCATCGAATACTGCGGTTATCTTGACTCTCGGAACAGTGAAAGCCAGACAGGTCATTGAGAACCTCAAAGGACTTCTACCGGATCTGGGGTATACGAGTGTTCTCGTTAAGGAGCCTACAGAAGTGGGCAACTCCATCCTGCCGGATGCACTGTGCATCTCATTAATTGACTTGGAGTCTCCTTACCTGTTCGATATGAACGAAGCGGAATACAACAGACTCAAGAAGATGCTCAGCGAGTGCCAAAACCTACTATGGGTGACCTGCAATCCCCTCACACAGCCACACGCAAGTATGAGCCTCGGTCTTCTCCGAACAGTGCGTTGGGAGCGGGACGCCGATGGCTCAAATATTGTCACCCTGACAGAGGGGGAGCCAGACGCCGCTTCCCCAGATAGTCTCGCTACGACTGTTGGCAAGATTGTCAACCGGCAATTCGTGGACAAGCCGGAGAATGATCGCCATGCCGAGTACATGCTGCAAAATGGTGTCATATACATTGGCCGTTTGAACGAGTGGGAGGCTGCAGATCAGTTCCTTGCTGTACAGTCCTCTCAGCAGGTTCCTCAGCTTCAACGCCTTGGTGATTATGATATCCCCATTGTGCTACAGGAGGCTGCCGTTAGTACCGGTGAATACCACTGGGTCATACAGCAGGATGAAGCGCATCAAGGCACCGAAGTCGAGGTTGAGATTCGGGCAATTGGCCTTTCTTCAGATGTTTCTGCCGGCCGTCTCGTGAATGAGATCGCTGGTGTTGTGACCAAGGTTGGGCCGGATGTTAAGGGCCTGGCACTGGGTGACAGAGTCGTCTACATCTCAGGCGACAAAAAGGGTGGTTGCATCCGGACACATGGGCGAGCCGATCAACTGCAGCTCGTCAGAATCCCCGATGAAGTCTCGTTCGAAGTCGCAGCCGGGTTGGCTTGGGCATATGCGACAGCAATCCAAGGACTTCGGGAGATAGCTCATCTGGCACCCGAAAACGCTATCTTGATCCATACCAGTGCAACGGATATCAGCCAAGCTGCCATTCAATATGCCCAGATGGTTGGGGCTCTTATCTACGCTACCGTGGCAACGGTTGAAGAACGTGATTTGCTGGTCTCTGACTATGGTATATCCCCAGACTTCATCTTCTCTAGGAGAGATCTGAGCTTCGTCAAGGGTATCATGCGATGCACGAACAATTATGGAGTTGACGTGGTCTTCAACACACTGAACGGCGAGGCACTCCGGGGTTCAATGGCATGTCTTTCTCCATTTGGGACATTTATTGATGTGTCAAATCCAGATCTACGAGCTGATACGACAGTCGAGCTGGCCTCTTTGCCTCGCAATGTGAGCGTCCACACAGTCGACATTCCTTCACTGGCTCAACATCGACCAAAAGGGGTCCGGCTTCTGCTCACAGAGGCACTGAAATTGTACTCCGAAGGCAAGATCGGTCAACTCCGAACAACAACCGTCATGGACTTTACCCAGATCAAAGAGGGGATTCAAGCCACGCAGAGCGGAGAAGTAGCAAAGGTCGTGATTGCACCTAATCCGTCCAACATGGTCCCTGTGGTCCCACCACCAATCTGGCCAAGTCACTTTGACTCATGTGCCTCGTATGTTCTTGCTGGGGGCTACGGTGGCTTGGGTCGCAGTTTAGCAAGATGGATGGCATCTCGCGGCGCAACCAGCTTGATTATCCTATCCCGTTCATCGGCTTCGAGCCCAGAAAAGATGGAATTGATTTCCGATCTCGACAAAATGGGATGCAAGGTCCACTCGCTGGTCTGCGATGTAGCCGATGTCTCTAGCCTTCAACAATTGTCCGGGAAGGCCATTTCCAATCTACCTGCCATCAAAGGATGCATTCAGGCATCAATGGTCCTACGAGTAAGTTCCCTCGCCTTATTTTACCAGATATACAACAACTAACATATTCCCAGGATGGCGCCTTTGCCGGACTCTCCTTCAATGACTGGCAAGCAGCCATAAGACCAAAAGTCCAAGGTTCCTGGAACCTGCACACAGTCCTCCCGGAGAACATGGACTTCTTTATCATGCTCTCCTCAGTTGCAGGCATCTTCGGTAATCGCGGACAATCAAACTACGCCGCAGGTAATACCTTCCAAGACGCGCTCGCTGCCTACCGTGTCTCGAAAGGCATGAAGGCAGCCAGCATCAACCTAGGCAGTGTATCTAATGTCGGGTGGGTTGCCGAAAATCGAAGCTCGATGCGCACGCATACAGCGACATTATTCGAGCTTCTCCGCGAAGAAGAGGTCCACGCAACAGTTGACTTCCTCATCCGTGGCCAGAAAGACGGCGGTAATGCATCGGCGCGCTCACAGCTCGTCCTCGGTCTACCGACCGCGGAGATGTGTCGCCAGAACGGTGTGCCGCTTCCTACGTACCTGAATTACTCGATGTTCACGCACTTCCGCAACATGGGAACTGCGAAGAGCAGTGGGGTCTCGCAGCAGAAGACTGTTAGCACTGCTGCACTTTTGTCGGCAACTTCAGGCGCCGAGGGTGCTGTTTCTGTTGTGTCGGATGGGATCGTTGAGAGACTCGCTTCCCTGCTTGCTATTCCCTGCTCGGAACTTGATGCTCAGCGCTTCGGCTTTGGGAGTATTGACTCGCTTGTTGCTATGGAGTTCCGCGCGTGGATTGTTAAGGAGCTTAAGGCCGAAGTTTCGTTGCTTGATATTATGGGAGCGGAGAATATTAGGGCTTTGAGTGAGAAGATTGTTGGTAGGAGTCGGTTGATTGGAGGACCTGGTTCTTAATCTTCTTGATCTTTTGGCTCTTTTCTTTTTGCGGGTTTTCTGGGATTTGCGTTTGATATTGGTTTGCGTTGGGCTCTCATCATTTATTGGTCTCACGTCTGACGACCCGTTATGAGATATGATTATGCCGAGTCTTT
The DNA here is from genome assembly GCF_028829455.1 of Penicillium robsamsonii. NCBI lineage: Eukaryota > Fungi > Ascomycota > Eurotiomycetes > Eurotiales > Aspergillaceae > Penicillium > Penicillium robsamsonii. The sequence goes on from NW_026643221.1 coordinate 5,570,039, forward strand.
TTTTCATAGGCTCTTTGTTTTTTAATGCGCATGAGGCTAGATTAGTTGATGAACAGATTGCATCCGAAAAGATTTAAGATTCGGTAATTGAGATACTTCAAATTTATTCATCCAAGTCATTCTTTGAGAATAGAAGAAACTTCCATTCCGACAAATTAAAAGTAGCAAAATGGTATGCTTGCATTATAAGATAGCTCATCCAAATCCTTGACCTTCCATTCATTATTCATAATATTCATCAACGTCTACCGTGCAGGCCCAGAGGGGAAATAGCCCCGTAAGCTCTGACTAGAAATTCCACAAACCGCCAACTTAGGTTCAGCCCCCGACCGCTCGTGGTGCCACGCACGCTCGCGTAGGGCCAAGTAAACCGAGCGAAATGGTTGGAGATCGCCAGGCATCCGAGCGGGCGGTTTACGAGGGTCGAAGCCCAGTTGCTGGAGTTGCGACTCACACCAATGCAGGGTGTCTGGTGGTAGATATTGTTCTGTGTCGTAGTCGACGTGATTTTGTTGCAAGACCTGCAGCGTCGGGATGTCGGCTGGGAGGCCAAAGTTCTCTACGCCCTTGGGTGGGTGGTGGTAGTTCATATAGGGTTTTCCGGGGGTGCGCTCTGGGTGGTCTGTTTGTTTGCGGATGTTGTGCATGTTCCAAGTTTGGACGTATGATTTGATGTGGGAACGGAGGGTGGGCATGTAGATTGCAAAGAGGGCGACTTGTTCGGGGATTACTGTTGATGAGAAGAGGCCTTCGTTGTGAAGTCCGCGAAAATAATTCTGGTTGAGATTAGTAGTCTGCGATCAGATGTAGGACGGAGGAACCCTTGGAAGTTGAAAGTTGACTAACATGGTATAGTGTTACTACTGATTTCGCAAGCTGGGCCCACCAAGATTCAATTCGGTGGGTGTCTGCAGCTCGTCCAGGTGCACAGCACTGCTCGCGCTGGACATCTGGCTCAGTGGCGCGACGGAGTGCAAAGTGAGCATCAGCTAGTAGAGGAACCTCGGACTCAAGGTCAGATCGAAGAGTGCGTGGTTGGCGGTTTTTAGAAGCAACAGTCTCCAGATGGTTTTTGAGAACGCCCACAGCCGTATGCGCATCCACGCCAACGTGTATCCAGAGAACATATCGAGAATATGCATCAAGCTCAGCATGAATGCGGAACCCGAAATTGGCTAGCTTTGAGTATCCATTCACGTGCCAAGTCAGGTTAGGCCCGGCTAGAATCTTTGGCGGGGGAGGACGTCGGGGCACATCGCTCGTGCGGCGTTCTACTGTATCTGGGCGCAGCATGCGGTAGACACTGTAGAGCCGATCGCGGGCAAAGACGTGCCCCTTGCTTCGGAAGTGATTGTGCAGTAGTTCCTTTCCATATCCCTCAATGGTTCCCTTGTCCATTTCCTCGGTCAGAGCGTCGAGGATCTCCTGGACCTGTGCTTGTTGTTGTGTGGGCGAGTCAAGACGGAGGCGAATGCCGAGCTGGTGACGGAGTCTGCGGAGCGTACGGTGGGAGACATCGTAGCCCTCGTCGTGTAGAACGGTGACGATCTCTTGGTCGGTCAGACCCACGTCGAAGAAAAGGTTTTTTATGCGAGCGTGCAGCGCTTCATTGGAGGAATTGTTTTCCATCTTTTTCTTGACTCCCCATAGCTGTAGGCGTTTGGTCAGAGTACGCGACGAGATCTGAATATCATGTTGCCGCTTCAGGTGCTTGCAAATGTCGTCACTCTTCATTTTCTTTTCATACAAGCCGATAATTTCGGCCTTGTATGGCTCGAGGTCCACCCGAGGGCGCCCTGACATCTTACTTGGCGTATTAGCTGTATTCTCCATGTTGCGAATTCAAACCAGCCAATGTTGATATGAACTAGCCGTGGGGAGATGTTAGCGGCTGGGGAAAGGCGGGCGGTGTGTCGAGATGTACCGCAGAAATCGACCGCCTTGATTTTTTTGTTATCGCAGCGACTCATCTCAAGAAACGTCCTCGCTCTGCTCAGTTACTCTCGATCGTTTTTCGGTTTAATCTCACCTAGCCGAAACAACCGCCACAATGGTCCGTGAACTCAAGCACCACGAGAAGAAGTACGTCCGCATCTATAATTCCGCCCGCAGAAATCTCAACCCGATCTTATCCAACGTCCTCAAAGCTTCAAAATACCACAAAAGATCAATTGCTAACACCAAACCCTCTGCAGGCTTCTCCGGAAGGTCGACTTCCACAATTACAAGTCGGACGGCAACCACCGCGAACATGAAATCCGCCAACGATACCTCCTCCAAGATCCAATGGACTACCGCAAATACAATGCGCTCTGTGGTTCTCTGCGCCAGCTCGCACACAAGCTCTCCCAGCTGGACCCCGATGCGGACCCGCTGCGCAAGAAGCTCGAATCCGAGCTGCTGGAGAAGCTGTGGCGCATGGGAATCCTGAAGCAGTCCCGCGAGCAGGGCGCCGGTCTGTCCAGGGTCGAGCGCGAGGTTACAGTTTCTGCACTGTGCCGTCGCCGGTTGGCTGTATTCATGGTGCGCTCTGGCATGGTTGAGACTATTAAAGCTGTAAGTTGCGACTTGGTTTGGGGTGGATGTATGCAATGGAATGCTGACTTTTATGCTAGGCCACCACTTTCATTGAGCAGGGCCATGTCCGTGTTGGTACAGAGGTCGTCAATGATCCTGCTTTCTTGGTTACTCGCAACATGGAGGACTTCGTCACCTGGGTTGATTCCAGTAAGATCAAGCGCAACATCTTGCGTTACCGTGAGAAGCTGGATGACTTTGATCTTCTGTGATCAAGTCCGTTAAAAAAAAAGCATTTTGGGTTTTTGTTCTGATATACCCGGCGCTTGTGCATTGTGGCCTGTTTTGGTTTGGCGTATTGATGTTTCATGAAATGATATCTCATTGTCCAAGATTCTCTGGATAACTCAATATGGATATGAATACCACCTATGTTCTCCATAAACTTAGAGAATAGAGCACCCGCTGTGCACTTTTAAACTTTTGACCCTGTCTACCGAAGCTCATCTCAGCTTCTAAGGGCGGGACTTGTTCGCCTGACATTGAAGGGTATGGCTCCACACCGCTTTCACAGGGTTGCCCTATGCTATTCATATTCCAAAATTGGTCTTTCTGCTCTCGCTTTTGCTATTGACTATACTATCCACGTGTATGAATGATACCACATGCATGACAACTTGAGGAATAGCAAAGAGATCCTTTTTCGATTTCAGAATAGGCTGTTCCTAAATAGCAGCCAACATCCATACTATCAGTAGCGGAAGTGCAAATCTACCAGTTATAAAATGAACATACCTCTTCCAAGCATCCGAATGACCTAGTAAAACGAGACGGGCTGAACGATGCAATTTATTAAAGTTTGCAGTAATTAAAGAACTGCTGATCGGTCATGTGTACCTCTCTAATAGGCATTGTATAAACCGGCATCTGGGGCAAATGACTATCGGCACTTAATTAGAGTGGAAGTTCCTGGTTGGTTTACCCCTCCGATCGTCCTAGAGTTGGGGTTGAAAATATTCGCTGTACCGGACTATTTTCGAAATTCTTCTGTCTACTTCATACCTCGGCTAGTAGTTGCACAAAAGTGTATACATAGAGATCAGTTGATTATGCCAGAAGATAGCATCACTAGAGCCAAAATATGTACTATATGCGGCTATGTGCAGTGTTCCAATAATAATAAGGGTATCTCAGTCAAAAAAAAAAAAAACGACAGCAATGCAACAAATGCAAAAGGGACTGGAGATAAAAATAGGCCAGAGGGTGATGTTCCCGCCAAGAAGGGACATGTGGAATGGGACCACTGGATGCAAATGCAGATCATCACTTGGGGATCATGGTATCATAGGGAAAGCAGTGAGGCAGTATAGTTTTGTGAGCAGCAACCTGTGCTAGGCTCTGTGGGTGAGGTGATAGTGATAAATGTTGAGACTCAAAGGCGGAACCAAGAATTTAGGCATTAGGAAGAGAAGACTTTGAACGCAGAGATGCCCAGCGTTTTCGAGTGCTACCAGGGGGGTTTGGATCTGGGTTGGAGATCGAGGTCTTGCCTAGGAGATCGAAGAGTTGGACTTGCGGCTTTCCTCGAGATGAATCTGGTGGCTCTTCGTCTTCAGGGAGATCCATACGGAACCGACGTACGCTGCCTTCGCGCTCAGACTTGCCTTCCTCGAAGAACGGGGTACGAGAGCCGCGGGTTTGGAAGCAGCGAGGCGCAACGCGGCGCCAGAGCCCGCGGACACCACTGCTTGCCCGGTCGATCTTCTCATACTCACGCCGCCGAGTATCGGGTGAGGTCCATTCCATTACTGTCGCCGGGACGTGGATGGACGAGGCCGAAGGGCTGTGATGGTGATTGCTGCTGGGCAAGGTATTTGATCGATCTCTCGATGTGATAAAGTGCGGCATGTTCGCCGATGTGGGTGAAGTAGACTCTGACTCAAAGCGGAAGCTGGAATATGAAGGTGCAATAGGGGACGAGGGCGCTGAGCTGCCTTTCTCTGTCGATGCACGGCCCTCGCGCTGAGATCTATATGTAGTTGACGCTGTCCGGCGGAGAGAAGATCTTGTCTCGGTTGAAGATCTGTTTGATCCATCGCCTTGGAATAGACGGCATGACTCTCGGTGTAGCGCTAGTAGTGACTCGCGCTTGTCCTGCGTGGAAGTGCGAGGTGATGTGACAGGCACGATAGCAGCGTTGGGCACAGCCCGGCGCGGCGAGTGGAAGGAACTGCGACGGCTGTTGGGCCGCGATCGCACTGTGCTGCGGGAAGCCGAGCGAGGGTGGCTCGAACTAGAGGTCGATGTCTGCGATTCTCGGCGATCTGACAATTTGGGCACATTTCCAGGTGGATCGATTCTCTTGACCTTGGCCATCTCAGATGGGTATATAGGTGAGTCGCATCCCTTGAGCTCTGTGACAACAGGCTCGCACTTAGAAATAGCCAGAGACGGCTGAACCAGACATGTGACGGAGGCCATTTCCCGTCAGCGGGAAACTTCGATCATAGGCAAATATAGGCAGGTGCCCTAATCAGATGTACTTCCAAAGATGATGTATATAAGATTAGGGTTAATGTGTATTAAAACGAGAGGTCGACTCCATCTTGAAGGCAAATGAATAGAAACGAATTTTTTTTTTTTTAGTAAAATGTAACCTGAACAGCAAATCTCTTTCTTTTTATTCCAATACGCTGGGCACACCGCTCCTCATCTATTTTAGCGGAGTGGGGGGGTAGGGGGGTCGTCTAGAGTGTCTGGCCATGATCGTCCTATAAAGGCGCTTGCAGTTTCGAATGCAGGGGTTTTATTGTGAAGTATGGGGTAATAATAGGCCAGGGTAATTTATAGTCAGCTATAGTATGCTAATAATAACGATAATATGTATGAATAAAAGCAAATTATTTACACCCACATGGCTATATAGCATAATATTATTGGAACTGTGGACGATCGTAAATAATAGACACTACGCTAACTACGCTAACCTATGCTAGGCATTGCATCCTGCATGTATCTTTACTGTTGGGAACCCTAGTCTCAACTAGGTCTACAAAATGACACAAAACAAGTATTCGCAAAGAGAAGAAACTTGAATGCATTCAATGATAGTCATCAACTTTCTGATTTATAGAGAATAAATGAACTCGGGGTTCTCCCGATCTGTTAGATCAAGCCACCTGCAAAAGTTAGTACAACTAACTAGAAAGTGCCGACGTAAATTACTCACTCTTGATTCTCTAGTCTCACATACTCTGGTTGAGCAGTGACAAGGGCCTTCTTCGCGTTCTCGCGGCGATACCACATCCACACTCCGACCAGCAGGAATAAACACACACCCCAGCAGACGATAATTGTCACCTCGGCGGAGACATAACGGGGGGCGTCCTCTGGACGGAAGGTTTGTGGGCCTGTCAGTGGTGTTAGCGCTCCATATGTTTTGCCCCTGTCTCCTTTATTTTCTTACCAATAATATTTCCGACACAATATCCAATCAGATACAAAGCCGCCACAGTAGTCTTCTTAGTATATCCCGCAACATTAGAAGAAATCAGTGACAGTAATGCGACAAAAGGTGTTGGACTGGCTTGTGTGAGGTAATAGCCGATTAGACGACCGACGTTGTTTGATAGGGGAAGGGCGACAATGAGAAGCATTCCCACAATTGCAGCGATCAGCCCACCCAAACTGGCAAGGACGCGCTGCCCGGTGATATGTCCGACATAGCCGTTAAGCAACAGCGCAACGATTTCCACTGCGCCGCCCGGGACACCCAGAATTAGACTCTCCTTCTCGTTGTATCCGAAGCTTGTAATCTGGACTGATCAGCATGCTTGCAATCTTAAAGTCTTTATGAACGACCACATACCAATTGGTTGAAGAAATTTGTAATACCCCCATTCGGAATATCAGCAATCAAAGCGTAAAAGAAGAAAGCCCAGGTCATTGGATCCAGCAGTGCCTCTTTGACCTGATACATCTTGAAGTTCTTATTTCCAATACCCTGCTGATTGACCCGTACACGGGCAACGGCCAAGACGCGATCTTCTTCATTCAACCAGCGTGCATTAAGTTGGTTGTCTGGCACGACCCAGAGGAATATCAGTCCCAGGCAGATAGTGAGGAGGCCGGTGACGAGGAAAATAATCTTCCATGGCTCAATGGAGGACCCATGTTTCTCGGTACCGACGGCGATACCGTAGGCGACTACTCCGCCGAAGATCTGGCCCACGCCATTGAAGCTGAACCATATGTTGACGCGGCTGCCTTGTTCTTGTTTTGTGTACCACTGTTTGGGACTGTGTTAGCTCGGCTCAATGTATCTAGTTCGTAGCCTATGATCATTGTCGGAGCAAGAACAGGGGTGGTGTCTATACCTGAGAAGTTAAAAGGGCAAAGCCTGGTGTTACAGCGGCTTCGAATACACCAAGCATAAAGCGGATAGCGATAGCTCCGGGGTAGTTGTTGACAGCAGCAAAACAACTGAGAATCAACCCCCAGATCAAGATGCAGGCTGCAGAGTATTTTCCTAGTGGAAGGCGCTGGAGGAGGCGGTTGGTCGGGTACTCCCAGGCGAGATAACCTATGCAGAAGAGCTATCAGATTTGATGCCCTCGAAAAATCAACATAAGAGGAGGAGAAAAGAGATTAAACATACCAAAGTAGAACAAACTCCCGAGCCACTGATACTGGTCTCCTTCAAGATTCAGATCCTTCTTCAGACCCATAACACTAGCATAGGAGAGAGTGGTTTCTATAACATCGGATCACAGATTAACACTAGTTGGACAAACAGCCAACAGAACAAAGCATAAAACCAAGATCTCTCTTGCTTTGCTCCATTTGGAAACGAAATCGAGGAAAGGTACGCGCATACTATCCAGATAATTCATGCCATAGACAACGCACATGATGGGCATCATATGCCAATCGATAATTTTTAATAGGCGACGATTCGTAGGCTCGTCTAGCTCGATAGTTTCGCCATGAAGACCGCCAAAGACCTTCATGGCCTCATCGGCATCGTGTGCATGCTTCTCGATGGTGGGATCGACATGCTTTATCTTGTCCACGTTGATGCCGGTGTCCACGCCAGAGGAAATACCGATATCCTTTTCGTCTGAGCCCATGGTGTCGGTCCTATACGGCAGAGGGTGGAGTAATCAAGATCAGACAATGTGTCACAGATCGGAATTGAGTCCTCGAGCCAGCGGTAGGGTAACTATAAGTAATACCGAGTTAGTGTATAAGGAGAGATCAAAAGAAAAACCACCGGACGGGCACAGCTAAATAATGTATAAAAGCATAGCGGGAACTCCGCACGTCCGATAGCTATACAGGATGATCTTACTGCGGACTAGTACTAGCTAGGCTATCATACCCCGTACCCTGTACCGCCGAGCAAAAACGGGTAGAGCTACATAGTACATGTTATCTCGAGAGAATCTCCTCAAACCTATTAAGTAGCCCAATGCAGCTCGTCAAATTTATTGTCTATCCACGATAAGGCGTTTTATCTCGGTTTTCCGATGTGTCTTGGATAGCCAAGAAAGGGAGAGGTAGGGGATGCCTCTTAGATAGCTCAAGAGAGGGGAGAGGGAGGGGACGTCTCTTAGATAGCCCAAGAGAGGGAGAGTGAGGGGAATGATCGGCATTGATACTTTGTCTTCTGGACATGTTGATTTATTAATATGCATATTGCAGTTACAAAATAATGAAACACGGATATAACATACTATTTTTGGTGTAGAAGAATATTATATATCGGAATTACGGAAATTATAAGTATCTACCAGGATACTATGTCCTAGGCAATGTAGAATATTACCGACATGCTGATACTTCGGTGGGCTTCCGAGCTGAAGCAAAAGTACCCTATTACTCTTATCTCTGTTGTCCGCGGGGGAATCCGACTTCGGGAGTTTGGAGAAGGCCTTATCAAAGCTACCCCAAACATTCGCAGGGATCGACGGGATGGATTATGCTGTTGACTTGACCTTGCCATTGCATCGTCTGTGCATGCAGGAAATCCCTTACATAGAGAGACTCGACTCAATGTAAGAAAGCAGCAAGCTGCAAAATGGTTATATAGCATGTCATCAAATCTAGAATTTTCATTATGCATCACCTCGCATGTAAGTACAGTATAACGGGGGTTGCACGCTCTATTGCGCGCCCACACGGGCCAGGTACGCCTCCCAGCCCTGCTGTTGGTACTGCTTAGCGGCCTCGACAGGATCCGCAGCGGCATAAATACCACGACCAGAGATAATAAAGTCCGCACCGCGGCCAATAGCCGACTGGGGGGTCTGGTACTGCTGACCGAGCTTATCGCCCTTGGACGAGAGATTGACGCCAGTGGTGAAGACGACAAAGTCCTCGCCCTGTGCGGGCACCTCAGTAGACTCGACCTCACCCAGGGACCGAGTCGAGACAAAGCCTAGCACAAAGCTGGGGTACTTGCGCGCGATGTCGACGGAAGCGGAGGTGTAGGCGCCCGTTGCGAGGGATCCCTTCGATGTCATCTCGGCGAGGATGAGGAGGCCGCGCTCGGAGCCGTAGGGGAAGTCAGTAGCCTGGGCGGTCTGCGCCAAGGCCTCGACGATGCCCTCGCCAGGTAGGACGGAGCAGTTGATAATGTGGGCCCATTCGGAGATGCGGAGGGTGCCGTTGTGGTATTGTTTCTGGACTGTGTTGCCGATGTCGATGAATTTGCGGTCTTCGAAGATGAGGAAGTTGTGCTTTTGGGCTAGGGCGTTCAGGCCATCGATTGTTGCTTGGCTGAAGTCGGAGAGGATATCGATGTGTGTTTTAATCACGGCGATGTAGGGGCCAAGGCCTGTGGATGGGTTAGTGGGCTGTTTGGAGGGGTGGGGTCGGTTGCGTTCACGTACGGTCGGCGAGGTCCAGGAGCTCCTTTGTTGTAGTCACATCGGCGGAAACGGTGACATTGCTCTTCTTCTCTTCGGCGACCTGGAAAAGCTTACGCGCGAGAGGATTGGGGTGCGATTGAGCGCGTGCGCTGTAGGTCAATTGCGACTTAGACGACATGGCGGGGTCAGGTGAAAAGATGGTTATGTATTTGATACGCGTTTTTTGAGATTTCAAGAGGAAATTCAATGAATTGAGTCGAATGACAAATGTCTCCAGAATACAATCTTTGTCCAAAAGCAGAATAATAGAAGTTCGAGTCAAAGTTCGAGTCAAAGAACCTTCGGGGAACTTTTTCTGCCACAGTGGACCCCCATTGGGCGCTGCAGCTGTGGCGCACAATACATTCGCATTATAGAAATACATACTTCTTCAATTTGAAGACATTTAAGAGAATTTCACGCCTCAAGCTTTTAGGTTTAAAGCAGTTCCTTTCCAACACCGAAGACACTCAATCCCCAGAGAGCACCCTGCACCAGCCAGAAGAATGCGCCTACCATGCGGCCCTTGCCCTGCGGCTTGTTGGAGTACACATAGCCGTAAAGGAAAAGAGCGCGGAAGAAAACCCACAGAGCACCCAGACCAGCAGCCAACTCCGGGTACTTCAGACCAGCGACCAGGGTGAAGAGCATTGTCTGCGAGGCATTCTCGAGGAAGTTGGTGTGAGCGCGCTGGGCGCAGTTGAACTGTTCAGCTTTCCGCTATAAATAGTTTAGTATGTGCGATTGGTACATTATACTTATAAGAAGTATTTTTTCCTTTGAATAAGGGGCTTGGCAAGGAGTGATAAAGGGAATTGGACGCACGTTTTCCTTGCATAGCTCCATCGAGGCATAGCTGTGAGGGTAGGGCACCTTGGCCTCCTTGCGGAAGCTACCAGTGATACAACCATGAACGAATCCCAAGACGGGAATGGCGCCGAGGGCGACGCCAATGACAGCACTGGGAATGTTAGTCTTTTCAGGAAAACTTGAAGCTTGAAGGACCTACCCGTAGTTGCTAGGAATAATGAATGCGACCATGACGAGAGAATCCGGGGAAATGATGTGATAGCTTTGTGGTGGCTGATCGTGGTCCTTTTATACCCACTTGGGGATTCGGGGGTCACAGGCTCCGAGCTCCCGTCGGTACATCGATTTGGCCGTCCCGGGGCCTCGTTCCGGGGCCTTTCAAGCTCTATGTGCGGAGTGATATAGTTGGCCTTTTAGATCTCGAAGAATATTCTACGTCTTGCGCTCTTTGTTTCATTTGTGGAATTGACAGTGAAGAATCCGACTTTATGCAAGGGGTGCTTTTTAACATTTCACGAATATTCGAGAGCTATGAGTCTCGGCATATGTCAAGAGAAATTGGATACACAAAATGGCTAAATGTTGAAATGCTCATGCTGTCACGTTCGGTATTATCCTACTTACACTTCCGTACTTAGCCTGCCAAGCGAAGAAGTACAGAAGGGCTCCAAGTGGTTGTCCGACTAGACAAAAGCTGACCCAGAAGATACAGTTTCCAATGACCCTGCCTTCAGGCCCACGCATTTTCTCCAACGGTTCGGTGAGGCTAATCAATGGCAGCTGGAACATCATTCCAAAGAACGCGACACCTGGACTTGATTAGGCTTTGAGTTGTGATCAGAGAGTGAAATACATACCAATGAAATTATGCGTGGGAATGCCAACGAGCATTTCGTGAAGAATCGCGGAGAGCATGAAAACCATTCCACTCGCAGCCAGAGGACTCCATCCACGACCCACCAGCGGCGAGTAGACATGTCTCTTCATGAATAGGTAGACAGGCCGGTTCCAGGATCGCCAATAAGCACCCAGACTGGAGCTGTTCCACCAGTCGGTGTAAAACTCGCGGTCTCCAAACTGCATGACTTCGGCCAAGGCGTTCAAAAGCGCTTGGAACAACGCAAAGAAGCCTGCAAGCCAAATAACCAACGAGATAGTGGACAGCTTCATAACCCGCTCCAATATGGAAGTAATGTCCATTACTGCGATCTTATCAATAGAGTTCCGCAACACAGGTGCGGCATACTGCGCAGACAGAAGCCAAATGAACACTGCCAGGACCACGAACTCCGCAAGGCGCTTTGCAACAAATGACCACCGGATGGATGCTGTGCGTGGATAAACAGGCTGATACACCAGCGTCGGTGCCAGCCAGAAGTACGCCAGATTATTGATGGTAATATTCCTCGGGTAGGGGCACGAGGAGTAGATTTCGGGCAGACCAGGGTCTGCGGAGGGATTGAGTAGAGCGAGACGGAGGTCTCGGTTTGTGAAGGCATAAGAGCAGTTCTTCAACCACACGATAATCGCGTGCAACTCGCATATTGTCCCAATGCCTGGGTGGTGGATGTAGAAATATACCACGAAGCTAGTTACTGTCAGACATAGCGTGGCATTAAGCGTGTGTAGGAAAGCAGTGTACGGCCATGTCGACTGGAAGACCTTCTGGTCGTGCTCTTTTTCTTTTTCTGTCTTCTTTTGACGACCCACTGCATTCTTGGCTGCAGTAGCGGCTGATAGCTCAATGATGTATGCCACGAGCAAATGGCATGGAACCGAGGCAAATAATATAGACCCAAGAACAACGTCTTGCCTGCGGTAGTCGTGGCATTTGATGCAGATTAGCACGCCATACTATATGCTTATTAGTTGACAATTCGAAACAGTAACTGAAGAATTGAATCACCCACTTTCATGAAGTTCTCAATAATTAATCGCAGGTTCATCGCCACTGCCGGAACATTAGCCGTTTCCATATACAAAGGTACAATTCTCCACTAATCCTTACCAAGTACCAACACCATGAGATTTCGAAAACCCAGGAAGTTGGGGAGCACATCAGCCTCTCGACTGAGGCTGGAATGACGAGCTTCTGAGTGATACGCAGCTACATGGCGATATTTACTGCGTCTCTTTTTTGTTGAGGTTGATGGCGGAGAAACCTCGGTTTCATTGATGGCACCGTTTTTTGAATTGAGTTCCTCTCGAGCACTCTCAATAGCTCCAGTGAGAGCCATCTTAATACCTCTGCGACCTCGGCAATGTGAGAAATCGAAGGGTCTAGGCGAGCTTCGATGAAACCGGGGCACCGACGGGCAATGCGAAGATTCGAGTAACAACTAGAGCGCACAATTAGGGTAGATAAACAGAGAATAAGAGAAAGAGAAGCTAAAAAGACAAAAAGACCAGAAACAAGATTGATTTAATACTGAACATTGGCGGGGGAGACATAGCGCAAGCTTGCAGATAAAACCCGCAGGGCCAATCAGCGTCACAGGTGCTCAAGGGACGGATTCTGCGCTCCGAAGAGCTTCGACTCTCTCCGCATCTTTTTGTTCTTTCTTAGCTTTTGATTCAATATTCAAAATCTGAATCAATTATCTTTGATCCTCATGTTCGCGAACAGACAGCCTTGATCCTGTACATCCTTTCAACCGGTCGCGATGGCCTACTACGACGACAATGCAGGTGATGGCCCAGGGAGGTTTGGGAAGAATTTCGACGGTCCAGTCGGACCTCGCAGACCACGTATGTTTGCTCTGAAGTGACTTTGAGATTTGCTTGTCCATAACCTGACTAACATCCGTTACTGCTAGGTCTCGTCACGGACTATGGCTCTTCAATGGTACAATGGATGCGAACACGGCAACCAAGATACAAAGGAGGATATCGATTGGAGACAGAACGACCGAGTCCCAGCTTCGCAGTCGATGTATGTGTTGCTTGAACTGTCCTGGCCTGACAAATAGACTGACTTACGATAGGTTCTTCCCCCGATGGCGCGACCCTATTCTGCGGTCGATACAATCCCCGTGCGACACCTTCACCAGTCAATCGGAAAATCAAAGAAACCCATCGTCGTGGTGCGATGGACCCCCGAGGGAAGACGGCTGTTGACCGGCGGTCATACGGGAGAGTTTATGCTTTGGAATGGAACGGCATTCAATTTCGAGACGGTTATGGATGTGCGTAATTCGAGCTTCCGCGGATTGTCCTCTTGCTAATCTGAGATGTCCCCCTGGTGCAGGCACACTACGATCAAATACAGGCTGGTGTCACTTCCTTGGCATGGGCCCATAGTCAGGACTGGCTGGTCTCTGGTGGACAAAGGGGTGATATCAAATACTGGCGACCTAATTTCAACAACGTCGAGACGATCGATGACGCGCACCACGATGCAGTCCGCGATCTGGCCTGGGCACCCAGTGATACCAAGTTCCTTTCAGCATCCGATGACACAACTCTCAAAATTTTCGACTTTGCAACCCGAACGGCCGACGCAACACTGACCGGACACAACTGGGATGTCAAGTCCTGCGACTGGCACCCGACCAAGGGTCTGATTGTTTCTGGATCGAAGGACCACCAGGTCAAGTTCTGGGATCCGCGCACTGGTCGCTGCTTGACCACCCTCCACAGCCACAAGAACACTGTCACATCGACGCGATTCTCGCGCGTGAACAGCAACCTCCTTGCTACATCGTCACGAGACCAGACTGCGAGGGTATTTGATTTGCGGATGATGCGCGATATTTGCATTCTGCGAGGCCATGACAAGCCGGTTTCTTCTTTGACGTGGCATCCGATTCACAGTAACCTTATCTCGACTGGTGCCGAGGATGGTTCTCTCTATCATTATCTACTTGATGAGCCTCACCTGCCTCCCGGCCAGATCCCTACCGTGGCACCTTACGACAGCCCGGACCCGGCCAATACTCCGCCGCAGGTGATCTATCCGGCACATCGCATACAGTACGCGCACGGTGCTACAATTTGGTCACTAGACTGGCACCCACTGGGTCATATCTTGGCTTCTGGATCTAAGGATAACTTCACTCGATTCTGGTCGCGGACTCGGCCTGGCGAGACTAGCTATATGAAAGACAGATTCCACATCGGCGAAGAGGCTGCAGAAGCCCAGGGAACATGGAATCGCGGGTTTGGCCGGAAACAAATGCGCGAGGACGAGGAGCAAGAAATGCAGGACGAAGCCGATAGCCTGGTCGATCAACGACGACCAGGTGGCCCTGCTCTACCGGGTATTCAAAGTGCGCCGCCGGCCGGCCCTCAGCCCGATGCTCCAGGTTTGTTACCTGGTATTGGCAGTGCTCAGCCTCGGCAGCCAGGAATGGATGGCGCTATGGGTGGGATGAATCCAGACCGTTTGGCTGCACTCATGTCCACCCACCCTACATCGCAGTTGAGTACTCCCACACCTGGAATCCATGGGTTCCCTATGCAGCATGGTATGGCCGGAACACCGCCCATGAATATGGATCTAGCACAATTGCAGAAGCAACTCCAGGGTTTCCCCATGCCACAGAATCTCAACCTCCAAGTTTTGGCGAACAACCCTGGCTTCCCTGGTGGATTTGGTGGCCTGCCTGGTTTGCAAGGCGGTAGTATGCCCGATGGCAATCGGAGACAGTGATGAAAAATGGACGTCTGATTTGAAATGCATGTTGAATCGGCTTGGCATTGGCGCAAAGGACATAGCATGACTACTTTGATGTGGGGCGACGGCGTTATTTGAGACATCGAATCCCATTTGTATCATAAGAAATTTCGGGCATTTCGAAGTATCCTGAATCTTGTTGATGAGACTGTTTGCGTAGGTTGGTTGGATCATGTTCCAATTCGCAGCTGCCGTACACGTAGACAATTGTTGTATTCTGTAAATAGTGTCGTCGAAGGTAGTAGCAGCCGGGATACCATTCAAAGGCCACCTTGCATGGGAAAGCTGGTGACAATGAGAACCATAACATTGACACATCCCCATATCATCGGTAGCCAAGTTGACATCCTGAAATTGCCTGCCTCATACACCGCGCCGAGGCTATTCACCGCGAAAGTGTCAGCTACTTAACCAATCCGGGGATCTCAAGTGTTAAGCAACCAACTTACACAACTCCAACTATACTCCCGGCCAAAAGCCCCTCCAGCCCTGCGATAATACTGTACACCAACGGCACAATCCATATCACGTTCCAGTTACGGAAATGAGTCAATACCGCACATCCAGAAACCGTGAGATGTGTCGCGGCGTAGAATAACAGTGTCCAAAAAAGCGTGAAGCGCCAGATGTCCTTCGTGTAGTATAGATAGTGTGCTTGGTGATGATGCGCCGGCAGGGGATCGTACAAAGACGGAAAGGAAGGTACTTCGTAGTTAATTGGGACGCGGTTGTTAGCCATGGAGAGGTAGCTGCGCCGGTTCAGCTGCAGCGAATATCAATCATCGAAGCATGACACGTGAATAGGGGACAGCCACTTTAACCATACAGTTGTGTATGTGTTCCACGCGTAACAAAAAAGGCAAGTCTGGAGACTCTCGGAGATGACGATGCTTGTTTGCACTGTTTGGCTACATCTCATTGGTCAGTTTTGGGTGGACGCCCGTATCTGGCTCTGGACCCCCGGACCTCGGCTTCTCCGCGGTTGATCATCTTACTCCTTGTGCGATGTAGAGCCTCTTGTCTGGGAGCATCCCTATCACCTCCAGTCTTGAAATGGCCACAGAACGATCTCTAGCAACGCTGCTGCGGTCACTGCAGGCGACTTCCAGCTTCCAAGATGCCGCTGCGTAAGTGCCACACTCCCAATCCGATTGCGGATCAATGTTAGACTAACAACAGGCCAATTCAGCCTTCTTCCCACGGCTACTAGTTTCCTGTCAATGCTGGGGAATCCTCTGAATCTGACACTTCTTTCGTCACAACTCCTTACTGCGCCTTCGCTCTGGAGCCACCCCGTCGACCTTCAATCATGTCGCAAGATCCTTAGCGTCTTCAACACTGCCGCCATCGCTGTCTTGCAGAATGATACTACTGACGAACCTAGGATACCATACGGGCGGAATAGGAAGATAGAGTATGAGGCGTGGGTTAAGGCGGTCGCTGAGGGCGCCGACGATAAGTCCCCGCGATGGAGGCATACGCTTCTGCTGGGCGGTATCTTGATGGGATTCGAGGGACAAAACCGACGGGGCTTACCCCGGCATATTCGGGTGAAACTTGAGTCCGCGCTTGCGAGAGCGGCACAATTAGCACTGGAGGAGGTTGGCACCGAGGCCGGGGTTGATGGACAGTGCATCACCATGGTCTTGAACTACACTTTTGAGCTTCTATCAGATCTCGAGCGAAGCAAGCTGGATTATGATCGATTGCTTCCGGCAATGATCCAATCGGCATACTTGTCTTCGGAGGGCCTCGAAGGTGGCTACTTTTTGGGATCTATTGATCAGGATGTTGTTGAGGCCCCTGGGAAGCAGTTTCGCTGGTCGGCCAACTCCCCCACGTTTGGCATTGTCTCGGCGGTAGCTGCTCGTCCGCTTGTGTCCACCTTGGGGCCTTTGTCTCGTCTTATTGCGCATTCTATTGATAATGTTCGGGATCCGAGAATTGTAGCGCAGACTGTTGATTATGTCGCGGGCTTTGTTCGGACGCTCATGGTTCAATGGCGGCAGAATAAATTGTCTGAGATTGATGTTGCGGAAGAAGGAGAGTTCCTAGACGCTGAATCTCGGGAAACTACCCTTCCTGCCCTCTGGAAGATGTTGCGAAATTGCTTATATTCGGTGGTTATCACCCTTCGGGCTGTGCTGGGGAGAACTATCAATGACCCAGCTCTTGCCGCGAGCAGTAGTAAGTTACAGACCAGTCGTGATATTTCCTTTATACTAACTATGCTGTCTCCAGGTGCCCCGTACCTATCGATGCAATGCCTCCATATACTTCGCAACATGTATTTCATCTCGTCTCGGCTTGGCCAGAATGCATCATCGCAACAGACGTTCGTGCTGCTGGCAGCTATAGACATCCTTTCACAATACCCCGTTCTTGCCGAGAACTTCCTGCGAAGCATTAAGCCAAGCGATATTGGACAAATTCCCGCTCACCCAGTTGAACGATGTCTGGATCTTTTCTTCTTGAATGTGGCAGAGCATTTCCCTCTCGTCCTGTCCTCAGAAACGAACGAGGAACTATTATTGTCCGCTGCTTTCCCATATCTTGCAACCGGTGCGAACAGCCTTCTGCTGGAGATATTTGAAGCTGCTCACAGCCTGGTGCTTGTTGTCTTCGCTATCCCTCACAACTCGGAATTAGCTGCTAAACACCTGCCTTTCTATATCGAAAATCTTTTTGCCGTGAGTTCCATCTCTCTATTACATGAAAGTAGATTCTAATCGTCTACAGGTTTTTCCCGATAACCTTTCTGCGCGCCAATTCCGTCTCGCTTTCAAGACTGTCATCCAAATTACAGCACCTCCTTCTCCTCTAGCAAATAGCCAGCCCCTTCTCCCCTCTATCTTGCTGGAAGTTGTTCACGACCGTGCTTTGAAAGCTTCCTCTACACCACTCCCTCCGCAGGGTCCAAATCCAGACATGAGCCAGAGTCCACCTGTCTCCGAACAGGCTGTCCTGACCCTTGCTCTTATCGATTCCCTTTCATTCCTCCTAGTCGATGATCTGAAAGAATGGCTCCCCTTATCAGCCCAATTGATCAACGCAATTTCCGACCGCAACATGCGGCATGCTTGTATCGAGCGTTTCTGGGAAGCCCTGGCCGGTGGCGAGATGGATGTTGATCGATCCCACTGCTGTGTTACATGGTGGAGCACCGAAGGTGGACGTGAACTAGTTCTTTTCGGTGCCGAGACCGCCCCAGGCGAGTCAGATGAGAGTGGACCTTACATGAGTGGTGCGGTTGGAGGAGTCGCGCCTGAAAGTAAGCTATAATGATGACAATGTAAATAGCCTACAAGATTGAAGCTACCACGCCTACGGGTGTGCTCATGCCTTATACCATATACCATATACCAGACTTCAAATCAATCCAGCATAGCTCCATAAATCTCACAACAGGTGGTTGCTTTTGTATGTACTCAATTTCATAGTTGTTTTACCACATAGTTCGCAACTAAATTCCGGGGATACCCACCCGGGTAGCTTTTCTGTACTGAACATACTCGTCGCCAAAGAAGGAGATCAAGTAAGCTTCTTCGCCTGTCTCCGCATAAACCAGTTAGCAAGATATTCAGCATACAAAAACGGAAAGATAACTTACGCTTGATCCGGCTCGAGAAGAACCGCCACAATACTAGGGCATATCCAACAAAGCAAACCATATTCCCCAGGATCAGCTGTGTTCCCAAGCCCCACCAGAAGAACCCAAAGTAGCTCGGATGCCGCAGATAACCATAAAGACCAGTATGAACCAAAACATGACCCTCCTGATGCTGACTCTGCACATGATGGTTGAAGTTACTGGCAGCCTGTGCCATAGCAGTTGTCCGAACAACCTGTCCGATCAACAAAAGCACAAAGCCTACGACAA
Source organism: Penicillium robsamsonii (assembly GCF_028829455.1). Taxonomy (NCBI): domain Eukaryota; kingdom Fungi; phylum Ascomycota; class Eurotiomycetes; order Eurotiales; family Aspergillaceae; genus Penicillium; species Penicillium robsamsonii. Next base: position 5,588,832 of record NW_026643221.1, read on the forward strand.
CAAGCAGCGAGACCGAGCTTCCGAAAAAGGGTTCTGTCACAGTGAAAATCCGTCCAGCAGCAGTCTGTCCGGGCCAGAAAACATTCGATACAAGGCACTCCACAATGGCAGACCCGTGCGCAATATTATATGCCCATCCGTTCGATGACAGCAGGAACGCGGAGACAGTCGCATACCACGTGTTGTACCGCGCCGTCACGTAGAATTCCAGGAAGTGGAACAGGCTCAGCGAGGCGACGAAGAAGGGTACGCGCCAGAGTGGAGTTGGGTACACGGTGCTTAGGAGCAACGATATGCTTGCTGATAGCCCGAGGCTGGTTCCGAGGAGCATTGCGCGCAGCGAGATCCCCGCCAATGACATCTTGCCGTCCGGGTAGATCGAGGTATAGGGGTCGGGCATGTCGGTTGAGTCGTCAGATGAGAAGTATGATGCATCACTGCTGGCGCGGTTGTGGATTGCAGTCCTGGGGGTATGCGTGAAGTTCGGGGCTTTGTTTGGCTCTGCGCCGGAGGTTGTTGCGTTGGAGAGCATTGTCAAATAAATCGGGGGGCGGCTTGTAGAGGAAAGAGACTTGGGGTGTTTATTTGGTCAGGGTTCAAGCATTTCGAGAGAATAGACGAAATTTAAATAGTGGGCGTTGGTGGGTAGGTGTCGGTTTTCATTGTCTGGGAACAATCTGAAGAGAGTTGTATTGTTTTGCATCGGTGGACCTTTTCCCCGACATGACATCCGGGGCCCACATGGCCTTGCCTTGGCTTTAGGGTGCTCGGATCTCTATACGTTTATGAAATATTAGTTTATACACTTGGCTATTTGTCCTCTTTTCAATTATTGTATAAGATAGCTATGACTGTCACAACCATGTCGCGGCCTACTGAGAAGGAGAAGATGCTTCGCGGGGAACTCTACCGGGCGTTCACGCCAGACTTGATCGCTGCTCGTACGCGCTGCAAGTGGGCTTGTAATCGGTTCAATAAGTCGGACGAGGTACCTCGTCGGCGTCTCGTTGAAATGTGGAGAGAGTGAGTAATGCAGTCATCAATCTGGAAATATACTATCTATACTAAAACATCACACAGTATCACCGAAGACCAGACCCCTCTGCCACCGAAACTGGATGACCCCGCAGCCGACGATGCTCTTTTCGAGCAGGAACCCTGGGTCGAAGCTCCTATCAAGATGGACTACGGGTTCAATGTCAAGCTTGGAGCAGGTGTCTTCGTCAACTTCAACTGTGTCTTCGTCGACACGTGTCCTATCACAGTCGGGGCTCGCACTTTGTTCGGTCCTAATGTCAGCTTATTCTCTGGGACTCATCCGCTTGATCCTGCCCTGCGAAATGGCACTGAAGGCCCTGAGACTGGTAAGCCCATTGTTATTGGGGAGGACTGCTGGCTCGGCGGGAATGTGATTGTACTTCCTGGCGTCACTATTGGCAGAGGTGTGACTATTGGAGCTGGAAGTGTGGTCACTAAGGTCATTATATGCACATTTCCATGACCTGTTTGTACGACGTGCTGACTTTAGTTTTAGGATGTGCCCGCCTTTCATGTAGCTGCTGGCAACCCAGCTAAAATCATTCGTCGCATTGAAACGACAATGAAAGAGTGATTGCCCCTATGTCATTCATAGAATGATAGATATTAGAGAGATATAGAGCTTTCTAGTGAATTACATCTATGAGATATTGAAGTGATCAATGAAGTTGCGTCTATGTTACATGGATGTCATGCACGTCTGGTTCAGACAACGATATAGACAATGATAGATATTAAAACTACTTGTAACAATGACAAATTGAACGGAGTTTCTTAGACAATAGACAAATAAACGCCAAGAGTCCAGACTCGACGCATAAGGCCGCATAAGGGGCTGTGCATTTTTGGCGCTTTATATGTAGCTTTATATACGACGTAGCTGGAGTAATGTAGATAGGCAGTCACATTTGCTACAAACCTCACAGTAACTTTACACCTTTTTTTTTCTTCTTTCTTTCTACGTAATCAATAAATAATGTGCAATGTAGTTATGCAATAGATTCCTATAAGCTTGGTTGTACCTTTGTTAAGGAATGTCATTATCTGTTGGCTCGCCCTCTCTCCACAGAACAACGTCACTGGTCCGGCGCGTCCCCAAAAAAAGCTGTCGACCGCTTTATCTTTTCTGAAGACCTTTACTTCTCTTCTGCTCAATCCTTTTATTAAACTCACAACCCTCTTTTTCTCCAACCGTCATTCTTGTATTACCTTCATTTCACGCGTCGTTTCAACTTCCCTGGATCTCCTACGTGCGGAAAATGACATGGCTGTACCCCCGCCAGATAGCTCTTACACCCCACCTCACACTCCCTTGATCGAAGAATCTCCATTCATCAGCTCCATGGAGGATCTTGATCCTCAGGCGACCCGGAAACGTCCGCGTCTCGACAGTGGAAGTCGCGTGAGCCCGACCTTGTCGTTGGGTGGAACCTCGCGCACTGCTTCCATCGCACCTGCCTCAGACATGGATGAGGCCTCGGATTCTGGAAATCCAGCTAACAAAGTCACCATTAACACAAAATCTTCCATATCTCCCATGGCTCCCGACCTCCCTCCCTCCGACCCTGAGCTCTCCGGTAGCGATCTGGAGCTCCTACCAGATACCGATCCAGCTCCCATTCCTATTTCACTTTCCTCCTCACCCTCCTCACCCCGAAGTCCTGAAATCGAAGTTGCTGAACCCGAAGACATCAATCAAGACCCGAAAACCTCCAACTGGAAGCCACTGGGCCAAGTGGTACGGGATCAGGATGAACCCGAAGTGATAGAGATCCGAGACGTGCCTCCTCTTTCCGACTCATTCCCCAAAGTACACACAGAGATGACAGCGCGAGAGAACTTCAAGGCGCTTGGTGATATGCTTGAACATGGTAATAAGGGACTCCACACAACGACTAGCCTTGGCCAGATACTAATTCAGCGAGCAGGACACCCACGGGAAAGCACGGCGCTTACTACAATAAAACAATGGCTTCATACTTGTGCGTCTGATCTTGATCGGCTCACAATCGAGGAATTTGCGTCAGATCTAGACTTCTGGGAATATTTGCCCACCGTCCTAGATCGTCTTTTGCGCAGACAACAAGAGGTCCAATTGGATGGTATTGAAGATCTCTCAAGCTTCTTCGAGCAGTATCTTCTCGACTATGCTCGCATTGTCCTTCATCTTGTCCACTTGGACAGCGCACTTCTCAGTGGCGTCGAAGAAAATGACAAAGATATCGAAATACCTCCCAGCACCTCTCGACGATACCTTCATAGCTTCCCTTGGATGTTCCATGGTGGGCAAATTCCCTTCTTCCGGGTCTTAGAAAAACAATCCCGCACTGGAGCTCTCAATCTTTCTGCTCGACTTAAAGCCCAGGTCTTAGCAGCTCCGTTTGATGCACCCGGCGCACTCGTCCAATACACTTCGCATCTGCTTTCATTGATTCCAAAGTGTCCACAAATCATCACGATGCTCTCATTTCCTTTGGTTAACATGCTCGCATTTCTTGAATGCGACACGGAGAGGAGCCAAAATGGTGGCTCTGATTCTCCCGTTGACCTGCCTATCGATTCGACTAGCCTTCAGCCTTTTTATGAAACGGTCCGAGGAATTGACAAAACCTACCAGTCTTTTGTTGCAAAGAAATCGCAACTGGCTACTAGTGAATTGAGCGACAACCTGCTGAGCCCAATCTTCCGCAGCTACCGTTTCCTTTGCCTCGGTTACTCGGAATTTTTGCTCCAACTTGCCCAGGAATTGTCGATTAAAGTACCCGAGGACGCAGATGCAGAGCAAGCCGCTTTGTGTGTCATTTGGACATGGAAATTCGATTTCTTGAAAAAGCAAATCATGGAAGGTCGAATGGAGCTTCGAGTCCACGGCGTGGAAATGATGCAATCAGATCTGGTCAGCATTTGGGGTCAAAATGTATCCCAGAACCGCGACAGGATCGAGATGCCGTTTCTGAAATACTTGGTTGAATATCTTCGGGAAAACAAGATCCTCGAGTATCTTGTGGGCATTGACTCACACCCACAGTTGATCAGTCGCAGCAGTAACATCTTTGGATTTCTCATTGTGACGGGGAAATATACCGACCATGACACGGATGTTATCTGGAAAACCGTCACCGAGAGCCAAGATGATCGCACTGTCAGTGAGGTCATGTCCATGCTCGCACGAACCTTTGCCATGCATCCGTCCAGATCTAAAGCATTGCTCTATGTGTGCTCAAAATTGCTTGAGTTTCCCTTGGATCGCTTTGACAGTCGCATAATCGATTTTTGTGAGCAGCTGGTGCCTCGAATGCGCGATCGGGATCATCGAAACATGTCCGATGAGGAGCATATCGATTCTATTCCACTGAAGCTCTGCATCCGCCTAATCCGTGAGAGCTCGGGGGCGAAGGACCTACCTCTGGAACAAAAGGAACTTATGCAGGGATTTGGAACCGAGCAGCTGGGACAGTTCATCAAGGCTGGACTCAACGAAACCGACATGGCAGAGACATATGAGCGCTGCATTCAAGACATTGGAGAGATGAATGAATGCACTGCGGGTAGTATCCAAGTGTTGAACGCACTAGTACCCCGTGATGACGCACGAGAGCTTTGGAAACTTGCGACCGATTTCGACTTGACGCGCTTGGTGATAATCGAACTTCACCATCTCGTTAGTCAAGATCACGCTAAGCTCAAGGACCCGTCTTTCAAGCACGGCTTTTCCTCGCGGGTGGAAATCCTGCGGCGTCTTATTGATCTAGCACCAGAAACTATCACGCCTGATCTCGGGAACACACTCTGGAAGGAGATTTTCATGTGCAAGAATCTGGCTGCCGAAGAGCGCCAAACAATTTGGAAAATGATGGTTGATCTTACCAACCGTACCACCAAAGAGAACCCATTCCTTGAACTCTGCATTCATGAGTATTTACCAGATGTGCTTCCGAAGGATTACTCGTGCGAGGTATTGTGGTTCGCTCAACAGTCGGTCCACTACGAGATTCGAATCAAGTCACCTCCCATTGTCGGGGAAAATGAAGTCATAGCTATTCCTGGCATGGATCGAATCTGGAACTTGATACTGAGGGCACCTCCACAATCGATCGAGGCCGAGGCCATTAAGTTCGCCATCGATAGCTATCTGGACCACGGTATTGTTCGTAGGTCCCCCCGGTCGGCCATCGACGCTACCCATATTGCTCTTGTCAATCGCTGCGTGGACCAACTGAAGTCTGCCGCTGTCGCGTTGAAACCATCTTGCAATGGAACAACCGATAACGATGTTTCTATGGACATGGACAATTCCAATCGCGATATTGGAACCGATGAACTCATGTTCAGCCGGTCTCTACATTTCCTTCGTCAATTACTCCATGGATTGCGAACTCGGCCGCAGTACAACTCCCCTCGTGGCTCTCCGCCTACCCTCTCGGAACGTCCTCTGAAAGGCGAGCCGATTGAATTTCGTTATCAATGTTTTAATGGCGCTTCCATGTCCAAAATCTGCTCAAAGCGCATTGGTGGTCTCTCCACGGCTGCTGAGCTTGTGGAAATGCTCGTCCAGCTGAGTCGATTCTCTAAGTTTACTGCTATCCTTGGTGGACAGAAGGTTGAGTTGCTGCAAGATCCCGAGGCGCTTGTGAAAAACTTGAAGCTCTCTTCGGGTTTGCTCATTCTTCGAAAGGCCCCTGATGCCCATGAAATCGCTTGGGCTGGGAGACGACAGTCTCTGACAGCAGTGGACAACGAAGTGCTGAAGCACTTCGACGAGCTATATGATCTGCTTGATCTCAAGGATGAATTGGCTCGACAGGTAAGATCCCGTTGGCTCTTCTCTTTTAGCTGCATGCTGACACTGACACTTTGCAGATCATTGACTTCCTGGTTGTTTTCCCACCTCAAGTGCGGGCTCTCGAACTTGTTCGATCGAACAGCAATACTGAGAAAGACATGTTCCCGTTGGAAAGACCGTTCAAGGCCTTGTACTCCTTGAATACACTCTCAATGTGTCTCCATGAGGAGGCTGCAGAGGTGAGTCCGTCGCTTTTGTTAAGAATGATATTCGTGCTAAAGATCGTTACAGATGTCTCCAGACCAAGATTTTGTGTCTCATAGCAACCAGGTTTTAGTTGCGTTCCTGACGTCAGATGAACTGTTCAGCTCCCTCTCCGGCAATTCGATAACTACTGTGCTCGCTACGAGAGCCATTGAATGTCTTCTGCTGGCTATATCTGGTATGTTGAATCCTAAGCATTGTTTGGTAAATGGGCTTCAACTGATTTTGACCTAGTCCACCGCCCGACTGATGATGAGTCCGTTCTTATTACCGACCCAATGTCTTTGGTCCGACGCGTTCTTGACCTGCTTGAAATTGGCCGCACCAGTCCTGCAGATCCACCGGCCGGTACATGCGCCCAAAGTTTGATTTGCAATTCCTTTGCGGTTCTAGTCGAGGGGTCATTGCGTGACCTTAATGTCTGGAATGCTGTTAAACAGCATGCGCAGTTTGATAGCCTGATCCAATCTCTACTCCTGGAAGAAAATCGCAAGCCAATCCGGACTGATATCTTGGAACGCTTGAAGATAATTTGCGGCCCGCTGAAACCGTTTAAGCTGTCAATGGAAAAGCCTGATACGGAATCTTCAACTGCGGAAAACCCCAACCGGATTGACATGCTTGCCACTCTTTGGTCTTCATTTTTACAAGTGATACCCAGGACTGTTGACCATGTTCCCCAGTCGGAGGAGTTCTTCAACGCTGCTCTGTGGATGTTCCGTGCAGTCGCACAAAAATCACCTGGGGACTTGATCTTCAACAAGTATCTTCAACAATGGAGTGCAGTTATGCTCTCTCACCAAACAGAAGAGGTATCTCCATCCCAAAAAACCAACAAATACTGTTTACTAACGACTCATAGATTGTTGGGCGTGAACAGGCAGATAATTTGATCATCGGGTTTTCTGCTTTGTTAGAATGGTGTCTGGAATTGGCCAACGCGGCAGGTGTCACTCTGGACAGTTCGTATGTCACACGTCTCCTGATCAAGTTTTCAGGCATGTCTAACTCGAGTTTAGGAACGTCGCCGAGCAAATATTCACTCAGTACCTGTTCCCTGATTTCTCTCCAGACACGGTGGAGCATGCAGTCCCTCGGGTTCCGGTCATGCACAGCTACACTCGCTCAAGCCTTTACAACGTCGTCAACTTGTTGTGCAAACAGAGCGATGGGACTTACTGTGAAATTTTGGAGCTCCTCAACACAAATGTTCCACGAGGTTCGCACTGATCTTTGCCCATTGTATTTTATCTTCACACCAAGCTAACCGCAACTCTAGACTCCCCTTATCTGGAATATGGCTATAACAGACAGCTAATGCTCCGATCCCCGGAAGGTTATGCGGGCCTCAAGAATCTCTCGAACACGTGTTACCTCAACTCCCTCATGACGCAACTTTTCATGAATATCGAGTTCCGAGCGTTTATCCTGAATCTCCCCATCGCTGATCGTATCTCCCAAAAGCTACTCTATGAAACCCAGCGACTGTTTACATGGATGCAGGAGACTTGGAGCAAGAGCATTGAACCCTCAGACTTTGTGAAAAGCATTCTCACATACGACAACGAGGAGATTGATGTGACCGTCCAGATGGACGTTGATGAGTTCTATAATCTTCTCTTTGACCGCTGGGAGGCCCAGGTCCTCGATACCGAAAAGAAGAAGAAGTTCCGGTCTTTCTATGGAGGGCAGCTTGTTCAGCAAATCAAGTCAATGGAATGCGATCATATCTCAGAAAGACTTGAGCCATTCTCTGCAATTCAGTGCGAGATCAAGGGGAAGGCGACTCTTGAAGACAGTTTGCGAGCATACGTAGCAGGCGAGGTGATGCAGGGAGGTGAGTTAATACTGCGTTGCTAACGGCGTTCAAATTCTAACAAGCTTTCAGATAACAAATACTCTTGTACCTCGTGTGGACGGCATGTCGATGCTGTTAAGCGGTGAGTGACAATGAGATAGTAACATAGACGTGTTTTCTGACTCCTATCTAGTGCTTGCCTGAAAGATGTTCCTGACAATCTGATCTTCCATCTGAAGCGCTTTGACTTCGACATGGTGCACATGCTGAGAAGCAAGATTAATGACGAGTTCCAATTCCCTCATCACATCGACATGACTCCCTACACGGTTGAACATCTATCTGATCCGGAGCAGACCATTGTACCGGATGTCTTTGAACTGGTTGGGGTTCTTGTGCACACTGGAACAGCCGAATCGGGTCACTACTACTCATATACCCTTGAACGCCCGTCGTCTGGCGGCGAAGCAAACTGGGTCGAGTTCAACGACTCCGATGTAGGCAAATTTGACCCTAGCACAATTGCAGGACAATGTTTTGGTGGCCCGAGTGAGACCATGCAGTACACGAATGGAGCCCCCAAGAACAAAGTGTGGAATGCATACATGCTGTTCTACCAACGCGTGTCCACGATCGAGAAGTGCAAAGAAGTCTTCAAGCAAACGAAGCCCGGCATCCCTATACACCTTCCGGTGTCAATTTCAACCCAGAATTACATTGCCATGGACAACGAAATGCTCATTCGGATTTACTGTCTTCTAGACCCACAATATGCATACTTCGTGGGCAGATTGCTTCAGCGGTGGCCTGACATGGCAACGGAAAACCCCAGCAAGACTATGGTGGAGTCATTGGCCATCAATGTTGGAATGGACACCATTGAGCAGTTGGTTTCGCGTACCAAGTATTTCCAAGGACATCAGGAGATTTACAACGAACTCGTCGACATGATCAATAAAAGCCCCAATGCGGCTCAATCGATGCTTGAGTGGGTTATCAACCGACAAACCTCAATGTACAATCTTGTGATCAAGACGCAGAACCCAGAAATCCGAACCAAGGGCATTTTGCTGATTAATAATGCCCTAAAACATCTCCACTTGATGTCGACAAGCGAGGACCTCAATGAAGAGGAACGGATCTCATGGCGCGACCGATTCGATGAAGCCATTCAGCAAATTGTGCCAATGTTGACAGCTCTCTGGACCGAAGTTCAGTCCGCTTTCCGTGTCTGGGATGACTACTTTGGCTTCTTATTGAAGCTTTGCAACTATGGTCCGGAGCTCATTCAGGTCTTACTCGACCAAGGTCATTTTGCTGTCTGTATGGAGATTCTCTGGATCGACGAAGAAGATAGGAAGAAATTGCGGATCCGGTATCCCAATTACGTACGCCTCCTGAACAAAGGACGCCGCTTTAACCACATGATTTTGCTGTCATTGTGCTTGGTCTTTTTCAGGCACATTGACCTTTCGCTCCGCCCAACTCCCATTGGCGTACAACGGCGTGTTTTGAATGGGAAGTTCTCGGCCAGCATCAGAGAAATGGAACTCATCAAGCCCGTCGAAGCTGATGGGTCCTTGTCTATCTTGCTGAAGCTTCTAAAGCATGAGACTCTTGCCAGGAGCCAGACTACCCGTGCGATCCTTGGAGTTCTGTTAGACGGAGAGCCTGAAGCAGGTTTGCTGGATTCGATTCAATTGACACTGGAGAATGGCGTCAGGCTCGAACCCGCCATCCAGTGCACACCATTCCTGGAGGCAGCCACAACTTTCTGCCAGCGTTGTCCGGACAAGGGGCGAGTCATTGACATGATCGACTTCATTGCCAAGGGGGTCGAAAGCATTGATAACAGCGGCGGCCAGGAGCATATTGACTTCTTCATACGTCTTTGCCGCGGTAATAACCAGCGGCTGAACATGGACTCTGTGGAATTCACCGAGATTGTTCTTGACAGTATCTCGGTCTGGGCCCCGACCTTGCTCATTGACAAGGACGAGACTGTCCGTCGCAGTATGCAAAATATCCTTGACGAGATGGTCTTCAACGATAAGATCGTGGAGTCCAACACAGAGGACTTCGAACAGAATGGCGAATGGCAGACCACTATCACACCGGAGCGACGCCATAGCATTTGCCGCCGGCTGCCGAACGCCTGCATCGAGCGGCTCAAGTCGGCATTCCTAACCGATCAGATTAACCACATTGACGCCAGACTACTCGAGAATATTACTCCGGTGATCAACTATTGTCTTGCTACTTTCTATGACGACTCTGAGGCCGACCAGCAAGAGGTTCAACAGGTCACTGGTATGTTTGAGTGTATACACTTACTGTTCCTACACCCCCACTAACACAAGTCTCTCAGAAATCCTCTCTCTACTTAAATCGATGTCGCTAGAAGAAGTTCCCGATGATCCGCCTTCCGGTATGCTCCAATATCTATCCCTCCTGAATGGCCCTGGAACATCATCTAACCCGATCCCCCTAGAATCGGACGTGGCGTCAGTCGAGGAATGGGATGCAAACTCTGCGATCGCAAGTGATTCCGAAATGGGAGTCGCTGGATCTCCTTAGACAATGACCTTTCCTGCTGCAAAGTGCTTTTTGTTGTGTTTATTTTCCATGCGTTTTTTGCGATGTCAATGGATTCAGCGAGCACAATGTGTGCCTGTGATTAAAGGCAAATTCTCATACCTCACGGATTTTACGAATTGTTGCTGTTGTTTTTTTTTTCCCCTTACGATGCTTGTGGTTACTGGCGTTTTCTTTTGCTCATGGTGAGCCGGAGTAGGATTTATTTCTATGAAGGGTGGCTTTGGACGGACAAGTCATCTACATGCATTTCGCAAGCCTATTTCGGGACATTGAAATGAAAGAGTTTCTGGTCTCGAGACCTTACTCTTTGAGTGAATTGAATTCAACAAAAGTTCGTAGAGCATTATTGTTCATTTCGTTCAACGAGTAACATGGATATTTATCTTGTTTGATTAACCCTCTTCCTCTCCGCCAGCTGGAGCATCGCCCTCATCTTCTGATTCGACCTCCACGGCAGCAAGTGCATCCCGTTGAGCCTGCGGGGCGGGGGGAGCCCCGCGATTCCTTTTACCGGCCTTGGGGCTACCGGGTTCAGCAGCGGTAGGCGCAGTAGCAAGTTTGGCCGCTGGAATACCACCAGAAGTAACATAGAGGAAGTAACCCGCGGGGAAGTGATCGATATGGTTGAAGAAAGAACCAAAGCTGCAGTCAAAGTCAGTATTGTCTTAATGCGAGATCAAATGAGGGAATTGGAATAATGTCATACCCAGCACTTTCTTCCTCCTCTCGGAAAATCCGATCATAGATCTCCCGCTGCTTGAACTCATTCATCTCCGCCTCAAACTTCTGGAAATTGATCGGCTGACGATCAAGACCCTGTGCCTTGGCATTGTAAGCGTCGAAAATAGGGCGCTCGAGCAAGAGGCCCAAACCAGGCGCTTTGGGAATAGCAATGCGCTCAGGGCCATATGTCTCAGTGATGCGGTCTGGGTGGCAGCCGGAGCGGACAACCATCGCAGCCATGGCGACCATTTTGCGGATTTGGTGCATCATGAAACTCTGTCCGTGGACCTTCAGGCTGAGCCATTCCGTGCCATTGATGATAATCGGCGTGGTGTTGACCTTGAATGACTTGATGTGTCGTTTCGCCGAGGGGTCCTTGAACGTCTTCTGGATCGTGTAGTTGTGGAAGTTCTTGGTGCCTTCGTAGCGGTTGAGACATTCTTGCAAGCGGGCGATGCGTGAAGCGGGTGCGCGGTAGGCGCGTTTCGCGGTCAAATATGCTGCTTTGATGGCCTTGATGGCGTCGTTGATGGCCTTTTGGCGGGGGTCCATGACAAAGGGCTTGGGCTCTGCATCGGCGGGCTGTTCAGTCGCGGGCTGTTCGTTGATCTCCTGCTGAGTGGGTTCAACGGCTGGTGCCGAAGAAACCTCCTTCTCTTCTGAAGGTTGGAGTGCATCGCGGGACTCGTCCTGGTAGAGAGACTTTTCGACGATACTGCGGATATTTTCCGGCAGGTTTTCCAAAATAGGCTTGATATATTTCACATCAACGTCTTCCCAATAGCTTGCGACCTCTTCCTGTCTAGCTGTGACGGCGTCCAAGTCGCCTGCTTTCTCGGAAAGCTCAACGATTTTCTTTCCAAGATAGGTGCTTGGGTGGGGTGGCAGAAGACAGTGGCTTGGCATCAGGTATTCGTAAACTCGGGAATCGCACATCTGGTAGCAGCTGAAGCTTTTGCTGGTAACTTCATAGCCCCAGACACGGATTTGGGGGCTGAGCTCGGCGTTGATTTTCTGGATGATATCCTCATCTTCGACAATCATCTTCAGCGACACAACGTTTCCAGCTGCGTGAACACCCTTATCTGTGCGGGCACAACGGACGAAAGAAGATTTCTTAGGATCCGCGGCGTTCGCCTTGGAAACGGCGCCGACATTGACGAGGGCCGTGAATAGATCACCTTCAATAGTGCGTTGCTGCTCGTTCCTATAACATACCTTGTCAGCACAAGGAATGGCCATATACTGAACAAGGAAAGACTTACAGTTGCATCCCAGAGTATCCGGTCCCCGAGTACCCCATTAGAAGCGCAACCTTCTTTTTGGGGCGGCGTTCCTCGCTGTCGATCTCCTCCTTGGAGAATTGGGTCGCGTAGATCGGCAATTTGACCTCTTCACCATTCTCAATCTTGCGACGCTTAGATTCAGCCTTGTCCTCATGACGCTGACGCTTGTCTATCGCTTGACGACTTAATTAGTTAGCTGACAATGCGAAGAACGAGAGGTTACGATTGATGCGACATACCTCCATTCCGCTCGCCCCATATCGCGGTTCTTACGCCTTCCACCACCTGCGCCTCCTGCTCCTGTGTTGTCGGCCATTGTATCCGCTGGAATATCTCTGATAGCTCCGCACGAGGTGCAGACGGGTCGCGCCAGAAAGACCGGTAGAATTGACGACTAACAGCGTGTTGCGGGGTGTTGTGGGGGAACGATCGAATTATAATCGAGCTTCTGGGTGCAGTTACGATCCCAAAAAGGTTCCGCTGGTGAATGATCGAGGCACGCATGAAAATCAATATTTCGGGGAAATTTGCCCTTCGTCTCCGCGCGGTTCATCTTTTCGATAATATCGGTACTAGTCTATTCTAGGACTAGTGTATAGATAAACCAGACTAGCCGTATCTGGTCATATTTCAGCCTGAGGAATCAACTTTGCATGTGATGTGCAGCTCCGGGCTTTGAACCGGAATTGCAACAATTGTTCAATCAACAAGCTCGGCGCTGCCTGTCGCTCAAGCGCACTATCTCTCTTCTGTCGTGGACCCATTCGCTCCTTTTGCTGCTTTTGATCAAAGCATGCTTGTCTTTTCCAATATCTTAACACTGCGACTTATCGCCTTGCGCTCCCGTTGAATTCTCTCCCGGCCTTTTTTCCCAACTACCATCTTTTGCCCCGGAGCTTCTGCAACCATGGATCTTTCAAAGACGCTTATCCGAACAGTGGCGCGGGCCTTTTACGAGACCCGTCACATATTGATTGTCGATGCGCTTTTCTTACATTCAGTGTATGATGAGAGTGGATCTCTGTTGAATGGTCACATTGCTGACTAGCTACAGCCTTCACGCTGAGGATCTCGCCTTCTTAATGGGCATGCAACAAAAGGACCTCCGCAAGCTTTGCGCCAGGCTTCGAGAGGACCGCATGATAGGAGTGTATGTCACTTTTCCCTGACACAACCTACAACAAAGGGTGGAAAAAACCAGACTGATCCAGTTCTATATTGAATAGGAGCACACGCGCCGAGATACGTGATGGCTCTACTCGCCCAGTCAACCGCGAATACTATTACATCCCCCTGCATCCGGTCGTCGACGCGATTAAATACAAAGTCTCCAAGTTGACAGCCACCATTAAAGCGCAGTACACACCGAGTGAGGAGCGCAAGGAATACATTTGCGTACGATGCAAATCCGAGTGGACCGAACTGGACGTACTGAGTCTGGTTGGAGACGAAGGGTTCGAATGTCAAAATTGCGGCGCCATCCTGGAACGGACCGAGGATGTCAAGGGTGTTGAAGGAATTGAGCGTACAGGTCACGAGAAAAACAGTAAACTCATGGCACAGCTTGACAACATGCTCAAACTGCTCAAGCAGATTGACTCGGTCGAAATCCCGCCGAATGACTTTGAGACAGCGTGGGATCACAAGGTGGAGGTTATTCGGAACCAGAACACACACCCGGTCCGTGCCGCGATTGCTGTTCCACCCAAGGCCCAGGACATCACACGTCCCAACGCCAAGACGGATGCTGCTGCACTGGAGATCTCTCTCACCTCAAGTGAAGAGAAGAGTGCCGCCGAGCAGGCCGAGGAAGCCGCTCGTAAAGCAGCACTTGAAAAGCAAAACGCGCTTCCAGTTTGGCACACACATTCTACGGTCAATGCAGCACAGGCTGGCACTTCTCAGACCAAGACCGAGATGGGCACCGTGGTGAAGCCTGAGCTTGCGGATGAGGATCAGAAACCCAGCGTGGATGCCTTGGACGACAAAGTCGCCGCTTACTACGCTGAAATGGAGCGGGAGAAGGCGCTACAGGCACAAGCAGATGCTAGCAGTGCAGACGATGACTCAGACGAGGAAGACTTTGAGGATGTTGAGGGAATCTCCGGTCCAAGCGGACCAGGTACGCCCGCCATGGCTGGCGGCATTACTAGTGTCCCTACCACATCTTTTGGTGGCGCTGGAATCAAGCGTGAACTCGAACCGACCTCTAGTGCCCCTCAATCATCAGTTGGGACTCCGTCTACCCCTGCTGACGATGGACCTGCTGCAAAGAAAATCAAGGCCGACCCTGATATCAAGCCTGATCCTGATGCCAAAATCGAGGCCGAAGTCAAGAAGGAGGCCGAGGAATCCGATGAGGACGATGAGGAATTTGAAGATGTTTAATGAAATGAAAAAAAAAAAGCAACATTGGCGCTGGCGCCGAATAATTATGGCAGACCGGGGATCCCGCCCTGAGGGCTTGCAAAACCACTGAAATTGTGCATAGCTATAGAATTGCATTTTCCCCAATCTTCAAGACTCCACAATAATCAAATTACATTGATAACATTGATTGCAGCGAGCAAAACACAAAACGAACACACTAGAGTTAGGCTATGAAAGAATCCTGATAGTAGAGTCGGATGATTCGTCGTGCCCTCGCATCACTCTTAACAATGTGGTTCATCACGGAGTAGACGACTTCCGTTCGACATCGCAACTGGTCTCTAAAATCGAAGTTTGTGAATGGTTGCAGCTCTTTATAGCTTTCCAGCAAGTGACTCCGACTAAGAGCGACAGTCTTATCCTCATGAAATTCGAAAGAAGCAAAGGTTACATATGATTGAGGTAACGGATGCCGCTCATTGGATTTCCAGTCCAGATACCTACATTCTACTAGTAGTAACGAGTTTAATGTCTCTATTAAGGAGACCACATTCCTTCTACATTCCAAATTGTCTGATAACAGATTTACGTACTAGTAACGTATTTCACATGCGAGCTGTCCACATATACGAGGCGTCTACACATATAAGGCGTCCACATATGCGGGGCATCTACACGTCTAAGGCGTATATACGAGACGTCCCATATGCGGGGGGCGTCCATATTGTCATGATCTACGTGATCACATGCCTCCTTTATTTGCTTGTTTCTTTGTTCTTTGTTACTATTCCTATTCGGGTAATATTATACTACCTATTCGGGAAAGAATTTGTTTGCTTGTTGGGATAGCTCTGCTATAACCTAGGATTTACCACTTGCTTCTTTCTCCTTCCCTATATTTGCTTTTCTAACTGGAATGTACTCTTGTTAAATGAACTGGCACGTTACACATATATGCGAGGCGTCCGCATATGCGGGGGCCGCACATTCCAGTCCACACGTTCTAGTCGTCCACATATAGTAAAAGCGATATTGTTGTCATTTATATTCTAACAACGGTTGTATCTAATTTCATGACTTGCTGATAGCAATCAATGAGCAAGTTTAGTATTATATATTAACTTCAAATAAACTAAATACGTATATCGTTGTCGTTGTATCAAAAACTACATCGCTGAACTCTAGTATATCTCAATCACTAATTTCTTAAATTCCCTTATAAGACCAGGGGGTGGTGTTACAACTTAGAAACAGTTACTGTACGGTGTGCTTTAGCGTGGACCACTCGCATCAATAAATGAGATATCACAAACATTCAAGGCCAGAGTTATGTAATTACTATACAAGATAATAGTATTATAGACGTGCGAAAACCTATAAAAGGCCCTCTACCTCGAGTGTTCGAAAGTGATCTCTATCATCTTCATCCTCCATTATTCAACTCACCACTTATCAGCACTCACTGCCAGTCTAACTCCTAAACCACCTACAACCACCTACACTATTAGCTATGAAGGCCTTTTACTCCGCTCTTACCTTCCTTTTCCTATTCGGTGCCAGTTTGGCCAGTCCTCTAGAGGTTGCCGCAGATTCTCCAGAAAGGACACAAGCCTGCTGCCCTACGACTCAGAGCGCCGATGTTAGTCACTTAGGAATCCGTATACCAAGGTCCATATCAGCTGACATTCTTATAGCGGTGCAGTGATGGAACCAAGGGTACCCCATATTGCGGGAAAGGCCGTACGATCCCTTAGTGAGTGCCCTTGAAGCTTGAACCACTATCTGACATTTCTCTGCAGCTTGCAATATCTTCGGATGTAACTGTGATGGCGGATGCCGCTAAGCCCTAAGCGCTGTTTAGTCTTTTATGCGCACTCAACTTATTCCATATGTCATTGAGATATACAGTTTTTATACTGTATGGGTTACTTTATGTCTTGGTATAGGTTTTTCCCTGCTGTGTGGTTTCCCTATATCTTAGTGCAAATGCAAAGGCATAAATGAACATTCCGGCAGGATTTTTTGTGTTAAGGAGAGATCTTACGAAATCATAGTGCTCGAGTAAGGGGCCCTTAAAAGTAAATGAAAAAGGATATAAAAGGACCTGGTACTAGATGACTGTTGTGATCTCTTTAGGGGCGTGCTTAAAGTTGTGCTTAAAGTTGTGCTTAAAGTTGAGACGGTGAGCGGGGCGCTGGAAACGGCTCCCATTGCACCGCCCCTCTGCCGTCCCCGACCGCTTGCCTGTCTCCACCATCTCCTTGCCCTTTCGGGTTTGGCGCCCTCACCCTTTGGTTTAGCCCCGTGGCCGCTTTTACCGCCCCGGCCATCTGCCATGCATCTATATACTATGATCTACGCAGGACCCACATCCTGAACGCGAGGAAGCTACCTTTTGTATCTAGAGTCGACTATAGCTTTCTTTAATATTGATCATTGATCTGTATACGCTGTCCTCATCTACGGATACGTGAGACCCTCACAGAGACCCATTCCCAGAATCATATGCGGCCCCGGGATCCAGAAAAGTGGACAGAGCACGGTCTTGTCCAGGAGGATATCTTTCTTGCAGCAGACTTGGGGTATTAGGAAACGCGTGATTTAGGGTGGAGACTGCTGCTTGGTCAATAATATCCAATGAACACGGTCACGTACCAAGCCCTCGCCTGGTTATATAATGAGAGGTTTGCCTTCTTGTAGTCCGATCCAATGGCTGACATTCACTTCCTCGTGGCTTCTCTATTACCTCGTGCTTAGCGCCTCTCACCCGGGAAAATTGATAAAGTATCTCCCAGGGGCAAGTGGATCGTCTCAGGGGACGTGACATTCCTGGAGTCAGAGACTATCCAGAAACCTCTCTTACTTTGCGGGGAGCCTCAAAGCTTGGGAAAAAAAATTTAATTGCAAGAAATTTTGGCTACGCGACCACAAGATTGATTACGGGGGCTGTGGGTTCTCCAAAGAGGTCGATGGCTGGCAATAATTTGTGACGCGACGTGGCGGTGCTACTAATGTTTACCATGTCAAACAAATACAAAAAGCCCGTGGGATCCTTTTCTGCGCTGCGGTTACTAGCATTCTTTTTTGATTCCTTGAGACGATCGGCTACGTCCATCTTCATAGTAGAGAACATGAAATTCGTTGCAGCCAACAGCAAGGTTTCTGTGCCAAAAGTTCACGCCAACTTTGTTAGGGTCAAAGGAACCTCTTGGGTCATATTTCATACCCTGAAGTAGATTTCCAGTGACGTGGTAGAGACACCCTCCTTCAGACGTTCGGGGGGCGGCGGGGTTGGTTTCAATGTAAATGGCTCATGATTAGGTGCACCAAGATATTCGACCGTGTAGACACTAAACGACATATTGGAAGAGTCTGGGGACGTTGTGGTATCAAACAAACTGGATAACGCTTTCTTGCTAATGAGAGCTGCTATGCCCGTACGAGTCCCCTCTTTTGCCGCAGTGTACATAATGAATGCGCTCAGTAGGTTGACAGATACTAAACCCTCCTCTCTTTTACGTCTCTTTATGCAGACATATCACATCACAAGTCAGCCACCAGCCACAAAAGAAACGCCGGGGAGGCCAACCAACAACGTACGGGTCTGCGCGGCCGACAAATTGGACTCACGAATTGTTTCAATTTCCTTCCATGAATCTGTGGCACAACTGTAAACGCCCGAGATTCCCAAAATTAGATTGTCTGCGCTGGATAAAAACGTGGCAATTGGCCAATCACACTTACATTGTCCTGTGATGCGACTACAACGAACGTATCATTAACGTGAATGTCAGCTTGCTTCCCTCGACAATTTTTCCTACTATGTGGATAGGTCCTGAGAGCATCATTAAACGTGGTTTGATAGATGAATGCAACTTCCGGCTTCATCTCAGTTATAGAATTTGTGGAATCCGGTCATGGTAAAGAACCCCACAGACATAGTATGAGCTGGAGAACTGGGATGTCAAAATGTGGTTAGCGTAGCTCTTACTCTCGCTGAGAGTGTCACTAGACCAAAACAAGCAGCACAGTGTCTGTTATAAGATGGATAGATGGATAGATAATTTCATTTCCCCTGACGTCTCGCTTTTGGCGATATACAGGCTACCACAATGATGGTAAATAGGGTTCTGTTTTATGCAAGCCACCGGGTACGATGTGATAGTAGAAGAAATTATATGCACCACTGCATCGCTGTGAAAGACATATTTCAAGATATGGACACATTACATCTTTAGCGGGGGTGCATTCAAGATATATTCCTTGGCTGAAATATCCAAGCAAAGAAAGAGATTGAATATTCGTCCGAAATGAACCTATAATGCGACCTAATTGATCATCTAGCTGGTCAACTACTTTCTATTTCTGCTATTGACCTGGAAGATATTAAAACATAACAGGCTTTTGCAGGGCTCCGTTCTAGGGCTTCTATTCTACTCAAGGCCTCTCTTCAAGCAATTTCCTCTACCAGCCAGGTCCTACGTTATTGAAAATGACATGAAGCGATTGGATCTTCACGCGACGTCTTACAATTACATTTGCCAGTGAGTTGGTTCATATTTTGCTGTAGTATAATTCATAATATTAGTATTATGTATTAACCTTCTATACTTTTTATAACATCACATATTATAGAAAGGCCAGCGTACACTAAAGACTGCGAAAAGAAATTTCAAAATTTATCATCGGAACACCTGAAGTAGCGCACACGCGATGATATACGCTGTGTCCAAGGCACTGGTGTATATCCGGGAGATCGAAGACAGCGAAGCGCTTGACTAGTTGGCGGTATAGATCAGTGATTAACAAGGCAGAGATATCATGAAATTTCTCATCCTTGAAGTCAGAAGCTTCGCTCCAAAATATAGCACCCGTGTGCGAAATCAGATCAAACACTCAAGATCCAAGTCCTGTTTCAATCTACGAAATGCCCTCGAAACTTTGCACTAGTGTTGATCAATTGTTCCACCTGAAAAGCATACCCTTAAACTATTTGATACTACTAGGTCTGACGAATAATTAATGTTCATTTAAAGTTCCGTAATCTTCAGGGTTTGTATTGGCGAGCGTTGGGTTGCACTGGGGTACTTTTGTACAAGGCAATGGACTCGACTGGCTGGGCGGTAGTGAGGAAATGTATAGGCTGGAGCCCTTTATTGAAATTAATTGGACATTCCTAATGAAGAGAATCCGACATAAACAGGGGAAGTGATGACCTTGAGGATAAACTGGGACAGATTCAGGCCTAAAGCCTTGCAACTTCCCCACTGAGATAGACATCCAACTCTCGCCCCGGCTATTGCTCTAAATGAACGCTCATGGCTGGGACTGTTACCTCCAAATTTAGACATGGAGTCATGGCGATGCTTTTGACAAAACAGTCAGCGTACATTTGCACTCGAGTTCGGAGTTTCTTATATTTTGTTCGAACTATATATTTCCCGCCTTTCCTTGGTTTTACTTTGCTGCCATAGAATATATCCCAGTAAAACATGGCGACTACAGTATTTTGCCTATTTTTATTGGTAGCTGCTGGTCTTTATGGCTTGGGCCGAGTTGTGTACAATGTTTTCTTCCACCCACTACGGAATTTCCCTGGGCCTTGGATGGCTGGGGCTACGTCAAGTTGGAAAGCATATAAAGAAGTGATCAGACAACAGTCGGCGGTTCATGAGCTCTTTGGTCTCCATAAAAAATATGGTACGAACAAGTTGGGACTATGGAACATTTTCTTTTAACATTCCCTAATAGGTGATATTGTCCGTGTTGCTCCGAACGAGGTAAGTTGTGAATGACCCAGTCTACACTTCCCTATCTAGGTTATAGGGCTCAGATAGGTCTATCACTCACATGTCACAGCTTCATTTCGGAACCCCCGGTGCGTTCCACGATATCTATCATAGTAGCAAGAGGTGGGACAAGGACATGGGACTTTACCGAACCCCCGGGGTTTCATCCGGATCCTTCACATTTTTGAAGTATGCTCAGGCAAAGGAACGACGCGAGGTGATTCTTCCTATTTTCTCCAAGAAAGCCATCAATAGCCTGGAGTATCTCGTCTGGCGAAATGTGGGTGGTTTATTGCTTCACTTCTATATCTTAACCACCGCTAATAACTGAATCCCAGGCAAATCGCCTTGCATCTTCCATCGCCAAAACCAATGCATCAAAACGGTCTGTTGACCTACTCTACGCCTTTCGATCCTACACTCTCGACACCATAATGTGCTTCACATTCGGCAACTGCATAAACGCCCTCGATGCACCGGCATTTAGCGACCCTCTGATTCTAGCCATGGATGCCAGCCTTCGTATGCTGCCTATTATGAAGAATTTCCCCATGATTCGAGATCTTATCTTTACTGTGCCACCGGCCCTGGTCATGCGCCTCATTCCAAACGCCCAGAAACTAGCCCCACGCCTATATCAGGTCCGGGACCTCGTCCAGCAACAGCTTCAAGTTATCCTTAACTGCCCTTCAGAGCTCGATAATGTACCCCATGAGACTCTCTTCCACCGCATGCTCGACCCAGAATCATACCGGAGCAAGGAAGTCCTGAATATGACAGAATTACACGATGAAGGCTTTACACTCATCTTCGCAGGCTCTAACACAGTAGCCGACACGCTGCTTATGGGCCACTGGCATGTAATGCAGAACCAGACCTTGATATCACAATTGCGAAGCGAGATCCTGAGTGTTTGGCCCGACATCGAGAAACAGCCGTCTTTGACAGATCTCGAGACCCTACCACTCCTTACGGCAACCATCAAAGAATCCCTCCGCTTTATTCCGTCTGGGGTATCGCTCACACGCGTGGTGCCACCAGGAGGTGCTATAATAGCAGGACAGCAGATCCCCAGCGGGACGGTGGTCGGGATGGCTATTTTGCACGTGCATCAGAGCGCCGAAGTGTGGGGCAAGGATGCACTTATGTTCCGACCGGAACGGTGGCTGGAGAGCGCAGAGCAGGCATATGCGCAGAACGGGAAGAGTGAATTGGATCACTGGCTGGTTCCATTTAGTCGAGGGCCGCGCATGTGCTTTGGTATGAACTTGGCCTGGGCAGAGATGTATATCGCTTTCTCGACTATGATTAGGCGCTTTAATTTGACTATTGATGGCACTACGGAGGAGGATATGAAATGGCGGGAGTGTATTGCGGCTTACTATCCTAATAGGCATTTGCATGCATGGTGTCGTCCAATTGGTTCTGGGAACATGAAGTGAAGAGGTGGGGTTTATATAAATATGTGGCATGAGGCTCGGGAAATTGGAAATCATGCCAGTGGTATAGCTGCTGTCGTGCAGTGTTGATGATAAATAATATTCCACGTACACGAATGGCAATATTTGCAAAAAACAAGTATCTGACAGATGACTGTGCATGAGGATAGAAAGAGAGAGAGAGAGAGAGAAGGTCTAGCAGGGAAGCAGGTCCAGACAATTGAGGTATGAGCAAGCCTTAGGCAGCCACGCACCCTTAACTATAAGACAGACAATATTCCAACAGCGTACTGTCATGGGATATAATATAATCCATTGGGACAAAGTCAGCACTAGCAAAGAATGTTTCAGTCTGACCGTACATTCATTAATCGTACTCTAAAAGAAAGTAAATATGTATCCCAAACCTCACAGTTGCAGATACATCACATGTCGATTTAGGCAGTAACTCTGTTGGCCTTCAAATACTCATAATCCGGCATGGAATCCCGGGTAGTCTTCTCAAGCATCTCGGCAACCTCATCCCCGAACTCAACACGCCACTTAGCAACCTCCCCATCTACATCAACCGATGCAGGAGCCTTATCCTTAACAACGCCGGTCGACTCCTCCAAGGTCGACAACATGATGGAAGCAGCAGCATTACGCCTCTCCGCTTCCTCAGGATTACTCATGTTCGCACTCACAGGCGCCCAGTTGTCAGACTTCTTCTCATCGCCATTCCACTCAAACTGCATGGATGCGGTGTCCAGACCCGCCTGCTCACAGAACTTGACCACCGCATGGGGGTTATGAATAATATCATTTGCATCGATGACCAAAGGCGTGACAGGCTTATCCGGTTGCTCCAGACACCAGTCGAACAATTTCCGCGTCCATTGCAGGGTCATATTCGTGACCGTCGCACCCCTCACACGATCATTGTCAATGACACCGACCTTGGACAACTTGACCATAGCCCGGTACATCGATGGCCAAGCTAGTGCTGGGTGACGGATGATGAAGACTATCTGCCAGGTGCGCAGGTATTCGTCCGGCATGATGGTTTTGTTATTGGGCGAGAAAGTCTGTGAGGGCCCGTAGCGGTCTGGCGTGGATACGTTGAACTCTTTCAAGTGTTCGGAGATTCCAGCGCCATTGATGGTGCTCGTGAAATTGCCCGGGTTGATAAACCAGAAGGCGTGTTCTTTGGCGAACATTATCTTGTTCTCGGCACGTGCTCGGGCGGAGTAGGCTTCTAGTTCGTCGAGGCTATGTTGGAAGGCGGCTTTGGTCTCGTTCTTCGCCTCTGTTGTCCATTCCTCTAGCGGCTTGTCTAGGCGACCGTCCTGGCCTGCTTTCATGAAGGCATCGTAGAAGAAGTAACCGCTTTGGGGGTTGGTGACGACACCGGGTTGGTTGGGGATGTTGAGGATTTTCAGGAGTAGATTCGAGGCGGTGCGTGGTACACTGACAAGGAGGACCCGGTGTGGTTCATTATTTTCAGTTATGGACATGATGGCTTGGTGGCTTGATAGAGTGATATAAGAAATTTGGAGGCTTAATTAAGCTTAATCTGCTGCGAGGCAATGAGCGTGAGAAGAGATGGCTACATTCTGGAGCCAGATGGCGTGATCTCACTTAAATAACTTCAATTTCAGGCCCAAACGCAAGACCGCCTTTTGATTCAAAATTTTTCGACCCCTCCCTTTTTTGCATCTAAGTGGGTCGACTCCTAGCATCTATACGGAGTAGCCTTGATCGACATTCGGCAATTTTCCCAATGGGGTCGGACTCCGTAAAAACCGCCTCGATCGGTCTTTGTCGCTGTTTATTAAGACCGAGGACGGGTCAATGCAGTTCTGTGACGGACTGCAGTAGTGATCGGCAGCAAAGATACCATGTATGTCTCAGCACGTCGGCTATCGGATCAGACCTCCCGAGGGCAGGAGCCTTGGAATTCACGTAGTGATTTGTGGAATCACTGACATGGTTGAGTCGATGATCTTTTTCCTTGGGCGACCATACATACGGTATGCACATGGTCAACTGACATGTAGGTCTATAATGAAGGGATAAGGAGTGGAGCTAGATTTGATGGGAGATATACATGACTCTCCAAGCCAATCTTGACAGCACAGATATTGAAACAGAATAGCAGTACATAAACTGCCAGCCACATGATGCCTCTAACTCCTAAGGTCTTTCGTAAAGACACTGAACTAACAGAGTAAAATGTACACCTCCGCAAGATATGTTAAGCGAAACTAGATCTTACTCAACGTACTTATCAACGAGGAGAAAAATCAGAGTCGCTGCTCTCCGCCTCCGCCTTGACAAGACTTTGCTCTTTTGTGAGTGTCGGGTTGCGAATAACCATGGCAAAGGCAATCAAAGGGACCGTCAAGCAGATACCCGTGATGCAGAGCAGACGCTGCGTCTTCTGATAGGCTAGAATGACATTGTCTCGGTCGGGCGTACCCACAGGGTTGACGGCAGCAAACGCAAGAGGCTGAGCGTAGACATACGCAGCGAGGGTTTCGTTGCCGAGTCTATAATTTAGTTCAGAAGGCAAGACTTGGTTCCAAATCGCGCCGGAGATTGTGTTTCCTAGTGCGCTACCGATGTTGTAGGCGGCGAGGTAGAGACCAGTTATGACAGCGAGATCTATGGAATTGTTAGTCCATGGGTGTTTGTTTGGTAGGACAAAGTCTATTGATGAATACTAACGTTCGTGCTTAGACGCAACCTGGATGCTGGCTTGAGCTGGGTAAGGGAACATTCCACCAGCTGAGACTTTTGTTAGACAGGTTCAATCAAGTATGGAGCGCAGTCGATAACTCACCAATACCTAGCAGAACTTGCGCACCGATAACACCGGAATGACTGGAGCTCGCAGCGCCACCTCGGAAATAGATGAGGATTCCGAACGCGACCATGAAGAGGAGGGTTCCGGCCACGATGAAGGGCTTCAATTGGCGAACCTTCATGACGATGAGGCCAAGAATAACTCCTGTGATAACGGAGACAAAGCTGTAAAGAGATGTGATCCGAGTCGCACTGAGAGTTGATTCGTCGAAGCTGACGTAAAGTACAGTGTATAGGAAATCACCTTGTAGATACCACGCTAAAGAAATGTTAGATCTCGAGCATTGATGGTATGTATCCTGAAGGACGTACCAGTGTTGAGCATGACAGGGATTCCGAGGGCGCCCCAGACAGCACGGTCTTTGAGAAGCTAGAGTAGACACAAGTCAGTGAAAATGATCTAGGCGATTTGAATGATTTGACTTACGTGGAATGGTAACATCGGGTGTTTGCATGTTCTCTCCCAGAAAATCCAAACCGGGATGAGCAAAACACCTATGACAAGTGGCGCAATTACCTTTGCTGTTTTCCACTGTGTACTTACACCGCCGGCGAGAGTGAACGGAACAAGAATACACGCCAACATGGCAATCAACAGAATGTTGCCGACAATATCCAGCTGCCAAAACAGTTCTACAACCAGTTGGCTTTTTCCCATGACCTGGAGGGAGCTCTTGTAGGATTCAAGGGCCCCAGACTTCTTCGCACGTCGTTGGACGACAAAAAGGACCCCAAGAAGAGGGAGAGCACACACGGGATAGATGATAGCAAACATGCCAATGCCCCATTGCCATGTGGTGACTTTGAGAACGGCATCAGTCAAGTTGCCGCTGATCCAGGTATTTATCTAGAGAAGTTACAGTGTGTTAGTAGGTTGCGGTTGGTGGTCACAGCATATGTAGCACTCACGATAAATGGCAAGGGCGGAATATAGGAGAAAAGGAGACGAGATCGGCTAGAAGTCACATCGGCGATTAGGACTTCAGCCAAAAGCATAATAATAGTGTATCCAATCTAGATAATATTAGATGCAGATCAAGATAAGAGTCGCTGGGCGCATATCTTACCTGGTAGATAACAGCTCCCGCGGCGAAACCCTCCACACTCGTTGCGCATGCTTCCACAATAGTACCCACGGTATAAAAGAGGATCGAGACGAGAATAAGTTCCACTCTGCCGAATACATCGGCAATCTTTGCCGAGGTAGGCTATTAAGGGAAGGTCAGCTGCTGTAATAAATTGTTGATCGATATTCGTACCTGTGCAGCAACAGCAATGACGGCTCGGAGAACATTGATGGTCGCAAGCAGACTGTGCTGCCCGTAGCTTTGAGTTGCATGAGGCTGTCCAAAACATGAGGTATTAGTATGCTTTATCATCGTCCACACACGTCTTGACGTCAGAACTGCGAGATACGTACCTGGTATGTATAGCGAACAGTTCCATCCAAGCCATATACATAAGCGATCAGGAAAATAGCGAAAAAGAGACAGACCCGATCGGAAAATTGGAAGTGGGATGTAATAATTTCGATGCGACGAACACCTGGACTGCCTTGACCCAGCAGACTTGCAGGCTCACGCAGCGAGACGGCTTCATTGCGGGGATTTTTCGAGTCTCCCCGCGTCAGGGGATCAACCTTGATCTCATTAACGAGCGACATGATTATCGTACAGAATGAGATCTCACACAGATCACCTATGTAGAGAAGAAGAACAACACAGTCGGGAGAGAAAAAAAACCAGAGAAAAGATGATTGCCAAGAGATGGAAAAGTCAGAGATAAAACCGCTCACTCAATCTTATCAGATGGGCGGGTGACCCAACCTTTGTGGTGAGGCGCGCTAGAGGCGTTGTCTAAGAAAACAGCCACTCGCGACGCTTAGATGTGCCCCCACATCGTATCCAGCCATGGCTCGGGGCTATTATTTGACTTGGATCTCGCTCTAGACTTGTCAATTATAGCTCTATGTGGGTAGTTTGATCCGAGGAGACCGGCATTGTATCGGATGACTTCCTGTTCCGGCACCTCGGCAATGTTGCATTCACAACTGTCCAGTTATAGTTGAGCGTGGATAAAAGTCATGTCTGAGCGACTAACATCGCAATAAAATACCATAAGAGTAGGGCCGTTTCAAAATTACATGTGGAAAAATATTTTGTTTTACAAAAATGTACAAATCCAAAAAAAAAACAAGATGAAGGTACCCGTCATCTGGGCCAATGAGAGTCGATTATGTAATAATGTTCGGCCGGGTCGCGGGAACGTGGAAAACCTGCCCGCATGGCCCCACGCGTCTACTGGTTCATCACGAACCATACACATCTTGCTTGGCTATCACAGATTCAGGTGTTACCAATTGGACTGGATTGATTCAATGCCCCGGGCCTCTGCCAATCTTTCCACTAAAGCTTTGGTTGATGATTGTCCAGTATCTTCGCGACGAAGACAGCCCCCAACATCTCAGCAGACTGGCACAGACATGCAAGTCTTTTCATCAAGAAATCAACCGTGTTATATATCAGTCTGTCCGACTGAGGCGGGTAAAGAATGCTCGCAGTTTTGCCAATACTGTGCCCAGTCGCCCAGACTTGGCAGCACTTGTAAAAGAGGTGCGACATGCCGATGATGTGGGCTTTTCAGACTTTGCTACTCACTCGGAGCCATTCTACCAAGCACTCACTCTGCGGATTCCATTTCTATTAATTAAAATTGATGTCAGTTCTACAAAGAGCACAAATCACAGGTAATATTGTAGGGCACTTGGGGTTACACGTGCAAGGAGGAATATGACGCGTCGTTGGATCATTGCAACAAGACTTGGCTATAGGTATTGCCTGGAGATTTAAGCAAATTATTCCCTATGTTTGAGAATATGTATCCCTATCAAAGCCGCGACTTAAAGGAAGCTTGTGCTCCAACCACCGAAGGCAAGCTATCCTGACTGAGACGGTTCATCTCGGGATCATAAAGCGATTCTGTTTCGACAGTAGCCCTGATGCGCTTTCCAAAGTACTCGATCTCCACTGTCTCGCCTTCGCTCACACCCCCAGGAAGCCAGGCGTAGGCAATTGGTTTGCGAATGGTGTACCCAAATGCAGCGGTGGTTACATAGCCAGCCGCCTTTCCATTATAGAACACAGGCTCCTTGCCAAGAATCATCGAGCGACCATCATCAACGGTCAAAGCTCGCAGTCGCCGCGAAGGTGCTTGGTTAGAAAGGCGTTGAAGGGCGAATTTCCCGACGAAGTCATCTTTCTTATTTGCGTCCACGGCAAAGGCAACACCAGCCTCGAACGGATTGTGCTCTGTCGTCATATCCACGCCATAGGTCCGGTATCCCTTCTCAAGGCGCATTGAGTTGAACGCACTGCGGCCTCCAGCAATGAGTCCGTGCAACTTTCCGGCTCGCCATATTATGTCCCATAGGCGTTGGCCGTACTCGGCGCTGGTTTGGATTTCCCAGCCTAGTTCGCCGACGTGGGACTTTCGGATCATCGTAACTGGGATACCCGCGAGAGCAGTTTTCTTCAGACTGAAGTAGGGAAGACCCTTGTTGGAAACATTGACCGTGCTGATCCCAGCGATGACATCCCGGGCCCGAGGACCCCAGAGACCGATGCAGCATGTGCTGCCTGTGATATCGCGAATTTGGATCCATTTCCCAGGGGTGTTCTCTTGCTGGCCTCGAGCTTCTCTGGTAAGATACGCCAGGTCTGTTGCACTGTTCGCTCCAATTTGGAACACGTCATCGTCAAGTCGTAGTACAAATATGTCACCTCGAATGCCACCATGATCATTCAGGAGAAGGGTATAGGTAACGGTTCCTGGATTGGTGGTAATATCACTCGTGGTCAGCCGCTGAAGCAAACCGACTGCTCCAGGACCACACAATTCGAAGCGATGGAAAGCAGTCATATCAAACATAGCAACAGCATTCCGCGTCTTCCACGCCTCAGCAGCAGAGATAGGCGAATGAACCTGCGCAGACCAGGGATCTCGTTCAACAGGCTTCCATGATGGTGGGAGAGATTTAACAAGATCTTTGTTTGCCTCATACCACCACGGTCGCTCCCAGCCTCCGGTCTCGAGGAAGAAAGCCCCCAGCTCCCGCTGGCGGGAGTAGAATGGACTAACACGCAAATTGCGGGGTGACGCCCGCTGCTGAAGCGGGTGGATAATGTCATATATTTCAACAAAGTTCTGCTGCCCAGTCTCAGTCACGTAGTCTCGATTGACTTGGATCTCTTCGAAGCGAGATAGCTCGCATTCAGATACGTCGATGTCCGACCGGCCGGTTGTGAGTATCTGGGCTAGAGCTCGGGCGACCCCTGCTGAGTGTGTAACCCATACGGCCTCGGCTACGTAGAAGCCGTCGAGATGGGTTGGTTGGCCGAGGATTGGACCGCCGTCGGGTGTGAAGGAGAAGAGTCCATTGAAGCCATCCGCGATCTCTGTGTCCTGAAGTGCGGGGAGGAGCTTTTGAGACTCTTTCCAAGCTGGGTCGAAGTCTTCGGCTGTGAAATCAAGGCGGGAGGGCATGTTGTGTTCATCGACATCTTTAGGAGTGAGCCCTAGCGATGAAGCAACAACAGGCATTGGACGGTGTCCGTAGTATCCAATGCCGTACTGCCCGCCATGTTCACGGTAGTAAAGACCCTTGTCCTGGTGCCGGAGAATTGGGAGTGTGGCATTCATTCCATTAGGCAAGCTGTTGACATCTCGCCCAGCGAGAGCGGGTACTGCCGTAGTCTTTGCATACTGATGCGCCAGCGGGAGCAAAGGAATTTCCACACCGACCATGGCCCCCAATTCCACACCCCAGAATCCAGCGCAAGAGACAACAATGTCTGCCGGGATAGTGCCACTTGGAGTACTGACTCCAGTGATGCGACGGCCGTCCCGCTCAATTCCCGTCACTGGAGTATGGCCCAGGTAACGAACACCGGCGTTGCTTGTCCGTTCAATGAGTAGCTGCGTTGCTCGAGCTGCTAGTGCGAGGCCGTCACTAGGGATGTGTAGACCGCCCAACACCATATCGTTATTCAGGTGAGGATACATCTTGAAGCACTCCTCGGCGCTCACTAGCCGGGCCTCGATCCCCCATGATGAGGCGTATCCATGTTTCCGCTTCAGATCTTCCAGTCGTGCAGGAGTGGTTGCTACTTCGAGACCACCCACTTGGTTGAAGCATTTATGTCCATCCTTCTCTATTGACAGGAACTTCTCGACTGTGTATCGTGCGAAATGTGTCATGGTCTTGGAGGGACTTGTCTGAAATACGAGTCCGGGGGCATGTGAAGTCGATCCGCCCGGCATGTGCAACGGGCCCTGCTCGACAACAGTGATATTATTCCATCCTCGAGAGACCAGCTCGTCGGCGAGGTTGGTACCTACGATACCGGCTCCAATGATGACAACACGTGAAAGGGACATTATTATATGATAGTTAATATGATACATCCATTAGAAAGAGGCAAACATTCATTCTATTTGTATATTCACATATTTAATCATTCTTACAATGTGTGACCTTCCGGTACACATGTCCCCGCACCCCGCAGAGGCGTGAACTGACTATTTGGTGTATCGTGAAGCCAAAGATAAAGATGTTACGCCCCGCACGGGTTCCGGCGGTGTAAAGCCGAAAATGCCAGTAATTCACACGGCTACTTCGGATTGGAGTATATCCTTGACATAGAGATAATGAAGCTCGTCAAATCATACTCGGCTAGCTTGATGTGGCGGGTAGAGATAATGAAGCTCGTCAAATCATACTCGGCCAGCTTGATGTGGCGGGTTTTTTTTTCTGTTGATGGATAAAATTTCCTTTTTGGGTCACGTATAGATTCCACCATCGCAAATATGTTGTACATATGTCGCCGTATATACCGGATTCTAGGCCACGCGACTTAGCTCATTGGGGCGCCACTTTATGAGGGCCTTCAGGGTCCTACTCACTGACACCTAGGCAGCGCATGGTGATTAGTTAACTAGTGAAGTTAGTTAACTAATTTCTCACAACGCCGAGCTCAGTGAATGCCTAGTAATATTCAGTAATGCCCAGCACTCAAGGCATACTCAGTGAGTACGCTCATCCGACGCCCGTTTTCAATCTTGAGATGTAGCAATTCATCTTCATGATTCCAATATAGCAAGTGGAAGTCACGAGTCGCAGCGTAAATTTACTGAGTTCCGCCAGGAACTATTCCAAAAGTGTGCCATTCATAATAGGTATAGGCGTGCTGGTTTAACCTTCCGCTTTTGTTGACTTCTCGGGTTTCTCGTTGCATTCGGGATGACTTCAGAAGGCTATGAGTTGGAAAAGGAATCTCCTGCTCTGAACATTATTTTGACCAAAGAATTTATCCGATGGTACTGTACACACTTTCTACGACAGGATGTTTCAGCCCAGATGGAAGACCCACGGTGATCACCTTTTTAGCATGCGCCAGGATATCTTTCGGTAGCTTTGAGACAGCCAGGGAAATATGATTTCTGCAGAGAATTGTTCGGGGACATATAGGCTAAATATAGTCGTTTTGACCAATTAGTCAGAATGATTCGAGCATCAGACGAATCAAAAGGTTACTTGGGCCTAGCGAGTGAAGCAACTCTTGGAAAGGCGATTATTGTCGTGTGAGTCAGCATCATCAACAGTGATCGTCTTACAATTCTAGCGGGATAAAAGCGGTCGTTAGGGAGAGGACAGAAAGAATCAATGATAATGATTATCATAATCGGATTTTCATCTTAACCGTAATATTGTATATGCGGCAAAGAAAAGCGCAAGGGGAAGAGGCTCAATATCAACCGGGCTTGGGATTAAATACGACACTGTGTAGCGAGATCAGGACAGGGTACTGGGTTCTAAACAAAAGCACAGAAGAAATATAGTCCATAAGGTGCTCTGCCAATGGCGGAGCCAACAATATCGCATTATAGTAAATGATTCCACTTTCCATTCCGATGAGTGCTCAGCGGGCTTCGTTTAGACAACCAAACTGACCCATTATCCAGTTCAAGTATCTAACTAGCACCGACTAGCAATTTCCCGCGTTAGGGTCGTTCTGGTAGTGAAAGTCACCGTGCTGCTGCTCGCTTCCATGGGAGCAGGCGTTGATCTCAATGGTCATTGCAGCAACGCAGTCGGATGCAAGCAAGGTCTGGGAATCCCCTTGGTTGTTCGTCACAACCCAATTGGCACGGTCCCCTTTTGGAAATTGGCTGCAAACACTCTTCGTCTGGCCAGAACTGAAGGTTCCGGCGAAACTAGCACACGCACCATTCATTGCATTGAAAATATCTGTGTTATCGGCCACGTCGCCCCAGGTCTCGCCACCACCGTAGCAACCATTCGCGTTAACAGGGGTGACAATGAGGAGGGCAGAGACGCCGAGGATGGCTAGGATGCGATTAAATTGAGAGGCCATGTTGGTATTCTTCTGACGTTAATTAGTATCGCACTATGAGTTGGTGTATACCGCTGATCCAGTGTGACGGCGAATTCAATGTGACTGGGTTACTCACGAGATATCTCGTTGATGGTGCTTGACTTTGAAAGTGGGGGGATGCTTTGAATGATGGTGAATGATGGATGTTTCTGTGTGATAAATTGGAAGGAAACGTTGCTTTTATATGACTGAGGGCCCCCTCAAAGTGAATAATTCCGCAGTATACTTTGTCGCTGATTTCTTTCATTGTCACTCTTCGCAACTTTAACCCCATTTGGACGATGGATACATGTCGCAATATGGGGTTTTGTTCGCCTCTGATTTGTAGGATACATCGCCCTATTCTAGGCCATAATCTTATGGGTAAATCTTCAGGTAGCTACCTAAGCCATCCCTGGCCTTATGAACTTTCAGTTAGTTATTGTGGCACACGGCAACTTCTCTTCTCCGATTGCCGTCTTCTACCGTTAGCTTTTCGAATTTACTTAGCCGTACTCCTCCACGTTTATTAGACCACCTCTCCATCAATGTTCGATATCAAGAAGTATCTATTACACCAAGGTTCTTTATTCCCTTTCAGCGATCTTCCGGATGTCTTCGTCTACCGTGGATATATTTCCACTTTCAATCATTGGCTGACCACGGTACATTTCCTCAAACCCAAGTGCGTCGTGCTATCCACGTTTTTTGGATTTCGTAGAGGTGCCATCCAATAGGGCTCTTCGAATAGGTCTTCTCTAGTGCGGCTTAACTGTGTCTGTTGGCTAGCGCTCCTTTCTGGGGCGTAGCGTGGGATAATCCTCGTACATCCGCCCCTTTTAGTGCCTACATCATCTTCAGCTACCCACCGCATGCAACAGACCTCCCACATTTCTCACCCTTTTGAGGTAGTAGTTTAAAAGAATAACTGCGAGTGCGCGCCTTTACTGTGCATTGGGAGTGGAGAAATGCTTAGCCATACCATACAGATCTTCGCTTCAGCCGCAGATATTGTAGACCGTGCCACTCTCTATATTTATCTTTATCTATGCACGGATGGTCTTACTCGAGGGCCAACGAGCTCGCATTACCATGCTCTATGTGAGATCCATAAGCGGTGCAAATTATTAAAACAAAATTTCAGTTGCTCTGAGCACCATAAACACGTGCTAAACGCTGTGCTAGAGTTAATTGAGTGAGTATCTTTAAGTATTGGCGACAATGGAGGCTGGGGTCGGCTAAGCCCGTGGACAAAACTTAGATATGTACTTACCTCCCCGGATTCTTTATGACCATCCAACTATACCTTTATGGGACCTTTAGGTGGATATTTGATTTGATTGGTCTGTTCGTTCAAGTGGGCCCTTGAAAGGTGGAGGCTAAGTCTAGGGGCTGAATATAAAAGTACAATAGCAAGCTCGTTAACTAGCAATTATTTGGAATTGACCGTGATTATGAGATACTAGACGCTTCTTTGCCTTTTTGTTAAAAGATTAATAATGCTGAATCACCATCTTAATAATAATCTAGAAAAATAATATTTGTTAGAGTGGCGGGGCGTATATACAGAGCATTAATGGTATAGTTATTGCAGCAGATCAGGCAGCTGAAACGACATGGATTTTAAATTAACTATTCATTTCTGGTAAGATTCATTTGACTCAAGTAATGATAGTGGAACATAAGCTAGACCTAGTTAGTGTGTTTTGATGACACAATGTCCATTTACCAAGGAGAAACTCCATACTCTCCCAGCACCCGGCCAGCATCAGCATCCTTTTCTCCCTTTACAACTGTTGCAATACGCTCACCACCTTGGGCAGGTGTGGCAGCACCACGATCTAGCAACGACTGCGCGTTACCAGTGAAGTTGGTTCCACACAGACCAGGGTCCGCACCATGGACTTTGAACCCTTCTTTCTGCAGACGGTTCCAATAGAGCACAATGAGCATGTTCAAGGCTGCCTTGCTGGATCGGTACTCGAAGCCATTGTTGCTGTAGTATTTGGAGGACGGGTCGGCGGCCTGGGAGACTGAGCCCACGCTGGACGAAACGAAGACCAGGCGACGCTCTTCAGACTTATGCAACAGATCGAGGAAGGTCTCTGTCATGCTGAGAGAACCAACAACGTTGGTGTTCAGCACCTTGCGGTATTCCTCTCGGGAAGGCGGGTTCGCCAGCGAAACGATGCCTGCATTGTTGACAAGGATGTCCAGACGACCGTAGTCTGCAGCTACCTTCTCTGCGGCAGCATCAACAGACTTATCCTGAGTGACATCGAGTTCAATGGCTGACACGGTTCCTTTTACATCCGTCTCAGCCTGTAGCCTTCTCACGGCTTCCTCTCCGTTATCCAATTTACGGCTGCCTAGAATGACATGGTAGGTGGCGGAGGCATGCAGGAGATTCCTGGCTGTCTCATATCCGATGCCCTGGTTTCCACCTGTATAAGAAGCCAGCTTTTTAGCTTCAATATTGACCTGAGGGGTGTGATCAAGTGGATCTTAGATTACCGGTAATCAACACGATCTTCTGAGATGCGGTCGCCATTGTGTTGGTCAAAGCGTTAGAATGGAGTGGTCTCTGAGATTACTTTTGACAAGGAGACCAAGAGAGGTCAAAGACAGTGGGTTGTATCGGATGATTGAAACTGGGGAAAGAAAGGTGGGGAAAAGAAAGGGAAAGAATGAAGAGAGCGGAACTATCCAAGTCTTGGAAAGGCAGGATATTATCTAACACTCCACGAGCTGTCAAGACTACTTTCTAAGGTTGTGACAAGACTGCGGTAGCTTTGAAAAGAAGGTTTACAAGTTATAGGTACCCATCGGATATAAGAATGTGTGCCGAACTAAAGGCGTAGGTCTCATCATACCGGACAAAGATCTGCCATCACTTGAGATCAAATCGCAGCCTCCTAACACCGAGATAGGAAACTTATTGGCTGTTTCATACGGGTCGCACTGGGACCAACACAGGACCGCACTGCACCCTAAGTCCGTTAACTCCGATACAACACCTAACATACACGAACACATATATTTATTTACCTCAGACTCGTCTTTGTTACACGTTTCTTGGCCTCCCAGACCCACTCTTGAGTTGATCTTATGATGGTCTCGGGGCCGCCTTTTTCCTAGCAGCAACACCTTACGTCTTACATCGCAAACCATATTCTATCAGGCAGCCCACATGTCTTGGGCCTTAAACTAAGAGACCTTCATATTGCACCATGCAGGACTATCCTACGGAGCGGAAACTACAGTTCTTCGCGTGGGATGGCTCCTAAATTCGCTCAGTTGCTCGTTTTTTGGGAGACAATTAATGCTCCCACAATAGTCTCTTAGATGTTATCTTCCTAAGAACCTCAATGGCTGATACATATGTTACTCTCTCGGAATAGCTAATGGAAGTTCGTGTAGCTCACAAGAAAATTGTATCTTATTCTTTAATTCGATCTGCCTCGTGCGTAGTCCCAACGATCTGTTAATCTTCGCCAACGAGCCACATGTCTACGATGAAGCTTGACTATACATTATTTATTTGCCTTTCTGCTGGGTTCTCGGCTGCTCAATCATTCTCGAGGCCGAGGAGTAGTTCGTTCGGTCTAGCAGGTCAGAACCAGACCCTTGACTATGTCGTGCGTTCTATTCACTCTCCAGCTGCTCTAGCAAAGAAAGCATCACCAACGCAACTTCCAATATCAATAGGTTTTGAACGGTGGCATAATTGGCCTATTAACGGCCATGCGACTCTCGGAAAGTGGGAAGTACTCCATCATAGTAATCGAAGCCGATGGGATTTACACAGTGGATGCAGAGAACACATCTGTCATACTGGCCTACGAATCGGATTGCCCCGAGAGCCCTCCAACAATTGGCTGGAAGATATATACCACAAGGCGGTACGTATGAAGGTTCTTTGGAGACCTTGGCCATTGAGCTGTATGGCTTACTAAATGCTAGCAACTTGGGGGCCGTTCAATCACGGAATGGCAATACGCGCGTGGGGATTGGGATTTTAGGCCGCGGTCGCGAATTTATCGATCGGGATGCCGCTGCTTTATGATTTTGCAGCATCGCGCGATTACTCAGTGACCACATGATTGTACTTGGTATAACTTTGATCAGCTAGCATTAAGCTTAGTGTTCTATTTCTGTCGCGGATTTTTTTCAAAAGAAATGGGGGCTCTAGAGCTATCCCGGACTCCCGAGCTCCCGAGTTCCCGAGTTTATCTGCTGAGATCGCGCTCCACCTGCAAGCCTATCACAACCAACACACCATGGCAGCCAGGATTTCCCGAAGCCTGCCACAGGTCAATCGCCATGTTCTCACGAGGTTATCGTCCCGCGCGATACCTCGTGTTGCGAGCCTCAGTGCCCGGGCTGGCTTGGTGACACATCGCAATACCCGGGAGGTCGCGCCTTGGACCTGTCGCGTAAAACAGGCCAATATCGCGCGATTTTCCCATACAGATTCTGGCTCATCGGCAGAACCAGAGGTTGGGATTCTCGACGCTACCGGTTACAGGGGATCGAGCGTTACGGAGAAACATTGGATGGACCGCGACGCAGGAGCTGGTATGATCCTACTTGTCAATGTGTCAATGTGGCCTCGCTAATCAGACCAGTGGACGCCTTGATTGAACCCCAAGCTGTCTTACATTTCGTCGAATTCATCACGTCTGGCATCCTGCCGAATGGGAAGAAGACCGATTTAGCTTTGCTCAACGCAGATGAATTCGCATTATTTATGGCCCCGAGTTCACAGTGGGCGCCTGCGCCGTTCAACACCGCCGATATCCCAATTGTGCAAAAGGCAATCCAGCGGATCACCGGCCCAAAGGATTTGAGCGGATTGTGCCGAGTTGGGCATAATATTCACTTCCTCAAACGGCGCCTCTGGGGAGGCCTTGCCCCCGTGCCCGCATCGCGATGGCGCGAAAAAGATCTCAACAACCCCGAGCATTTTGCGATCGCCCATGATTACCTGACCTCCGTGATTGCCGTCTTCGAGTATCTCAATATTCCTCAGATCCGGACTAACATGTGCGACACTTTTAACAAGATATCTGGTGACTTTGGAGAAATGCAGGACGCGTTGAATGCCCGGCGCAAGACCCGAGGCCTTTCTGCCGAGGTCGACCTTACTGCTCTTTGGGAACAATTCATTCGCGCACAGTACGAAGTCATGACCAGCACTGCCCATTCCTGGGTCCTGGCCCACGTTGCCGAATTGCGTGAACAGGCGTTGGACAGCTTCACTGCGATCCAGGCGGATGGAAAAACCCCAGAGATGGAAAATTTCACGCAGCGGTGGACTGATCTCATTAACGTCACTTCGATGGCAGATTTCAACATTTGGATGTCCATGGATGGGTACAACGGCTACCATGCGCCCTCTGACATCGTCGCTGGGCTACACAATCCTGACCTAAAGAACCACGACATGAGATCTGGGTTTTCCAAGCTGCTGATGGACCGACTCACAAAATGTGTCGAGGCCCAGAACGAGGCTGCGAAGGTTCAAGGTCCAAGCGCGACGGAGGGTGACGCGGCCCGCCGCGAGCGTGTTTCTATTAGCACAGTAGTACAGGATGAACTGCGTGAAAAGATACGCGGCCGGACGCCATCCCCGCAGCCACCTGCACAGCCCTGGATCCAGCAACTCCTTCGGGCTAAGGAGGCGAGCCTGAGCTTGGACCCGTCGGAGAGACAAGACTATGGCTTCGGATTGGCAATCTACCGCACAGCGCACAACGTCTCCGATGAGAAGTGGGAAGAGCTAAAACGGGACGTGGAAGCTCACTTATCGACATGGAGTGATGGCGTCCAGCGCGCTGACGAGCTCAAACCACTGCTCAAACTGCATTGGTTTGACGGCAAAGAGCTAGGCTTCGACGCAACCAACCCCATCCCAGCAGCAAGGAAGTTCGTGGGCCCTATATTCTCCATTCCAAGATTCACATGCACCAGGGACTAATGCTTCTCATAGACACTACCAGGAAATCCGGTCCATGGAGGAGTGGAGCCATAAAGTAGCACCATCTTTGTTCCTTGTTATCGATCACATGGGCGTGGGCTCATATACCGAGGACGTATTTGCCACCTCCTACGCAAAGGACAAAGGCCTCCTCAAAGGCGACTTCCAAGGCCAAGTCCTAGCCGTCGACCCAGACTTCGATGAAAGTGCCACTGCAAGCGAAAGTACAGACACGGCCAAGGAAGACCCCCAGCAGGAAGCCCTCACATACCAGGGCCGGATGCGCATCCTGGGTAACCTCGTCTGGAGTGAGCTCTATCCTATGCTCATGCTGCAGTCTGTGGGACTTGAGCATCTCTGGCTGCAGGCACGGGAACATCCGTTGAAGGTATACACGGGGCCGACGGTGCCCAGTCAAGTTGTGCCGTGGAGGGAACGGAATGCTAAGGAAGGGTCCCTTTAGAAGAACCAATTTTTTTGTAAATTATATCGAGTCTTGTGATTGCACTACTCTAAAATTCAATTTTTTTGAGGCCTGATGTGACCTCGGAGATAATTCGAGCAAAAGGCAAGGGGTGAACACTAAAATGAAAAGGGAACGCCGTGTCGCCCCTAAAATCCGGTGTATGTGCATTAACATTTATCCCCAGGCTCCGTGGTAAATGTTTGAAATACCACC
Organism: Penicillium robsamsonii; assembly: GCF_028829455.1. Lineage (NCBI taxonomy): Eukaryota > Fungi > Ascomycota > Eurotiomycetes > Eurotiales > Aspergillaceae > Penicillium > Penicillium robsamsonii. The sequence continues at coordinate 5,627,859 of NW_026643221.1, forward strand.
CATAGGGCTAAATGGGGTTGAATAAGATTTAACAGTATCCAAGCTTTGGATCTAACACATCTGTTTCAAACTGAGCTAGCTACTTCTAGTAAAGAAGGTAGATGATCGTGCAATGAATCGGGAGTGAAGCATTGCCATTGGCAGCCCATTTCAACATCATAGACGAAAATGGTGCAATCGATATTTTACGGCCTCTGATTGGTCAATACAACAACAGATGCAGGGGTATGTTCAATGGAGGCGTTGAGTAAATAAATAAGGTGTATATAGTTTCAGATCTAAGATCTATCAATTGTTTTATATTCTATAAACCGTTATGATGACCAAACAAGTCAACCCCAGACTCTGTGGGGACGTTTTCATGTTCGGCTAGAACCGTTCCGTGGGGAACAAGGAACAATCCCTGTCTTTGGAACCTTCACTCTTCGGAAACTCAGCTTCAGAACAGCCATGCTATTATCTGCACTTTTCCTCCTCTCATCATGACCAAGCCCGGTACACCTCCTGTCCCCAATGAGCCCAATGCAATCATGAGCGACTTCGGCCCGATACCCGCTCGCGACACCCGAAATGACGACCGAGAAGCATTAGAGCTCCATTCGATACAAACCCAAGAAGACAATGAGCTAGACTACTCGACCCCATCGGCTTCGTCTGGCGACGAGCATCACATGCCCACACGTCGGACACCGTCCCGAGCTGATTCTCGGCGCTCACGCAAAGTCCGCAAGGGCCTTTGGGGCGGGATTTGTCGGTTCTGGGGTCGACATGTTACTCTGACCGTGCCGCAGAAGAGCAATCGAGATTACTTTGGTGCGTTCCACTGTGGAAACGTTGCTAGCAATTTAATTGACACCATTAAAGCCCTAGAAAGAACATTCCTTGCGTATATCCGCACGTCCACCGTTATCGCTATGCAAGGAGTGCTCGTTGCGCAACTTTTCCGTCTACAACGCCCATTGACAAAAGTCGATCGCCTGTCATTTCACGAAGTCGGTATCCCGCTTTCGGTTGCCTGCCACGGTGTGGCTATTATCGTCGCCTTCATAGGTGCGGTCCGATTCTGGAGACAACAAAATGCTATTGCTCGTGGGAAAGTGTATGCTGGAGGGTGGGAGTTGAACTCGGTGGGGATATTCATATTCGCTGTAAGCTCTTCCTAGATTGATGGTCGAACTCTGAATTCTAATCAACTCCCTCAGGTTATTGTGACGACCTTGGTTCTTACTGTTATCATCTTGATCCAAATCGATTTGAGCTCCAGTGCGCTTCCTAATCGAATATTATGGTCATGAAATCTCATTCATGATTTTGTCGCCCTGGCCATATATGCATTTAGACGGCGGCAGAAAAGTTCACGCGAAATGGCTATCTTATTGACTATATATAATTATAATTTCATTCTACCGTCCATATATCTTTGACATCCATTGGCAACCAAAGCTGTCTTGCTTAAAGGTATATCGCGCTATTCGTTTTACCTCGGAGCATATCCCTCAATGAACACCCCCTCCCCCAATGGGTATACAGGTTCTCTAGGAGAGTCAAAATCGCATATTGAGCCAGCTAGTCTCCAATACCCCACTCTACTCCCTGAGTGGCCGCATGTCTCGCAACTTCTTGAGGACAGATCCCCTGATCGGAATCATACGGAGCTTAGGCGGTGATAACCCTAGCATATTGATCATTTTCCACTCCACTGCGTGGCACTCGGTGAGAACTCTACCATATATTCGATGACACATATTGATATGTAGTCTCTGATATAATAGGCTTCTGGCATACGAATGCCCTACCGTGTGGCCCGCCGGGGCAAAGGAAAGAAAGCTACGTTTGATACAACTATTTGGAGCCAAGCGCAATATCTTCCTCGAATGGGGCACAACCAATGGGTCCTACCAGTGCTTCGGCGATGGCTTGTAATCTGTTGGCAAGTCTGACCTCTTTCTTCCAATCCTGAAGTAGCCTCGCGGCATTAAGTAAGGGAATAGTGGATAAACCAAGACGAGTGCATCAAACAACGTTCATTTTGTGGATCGCTATGAGACTCATATTTAGTATGGAATAGACCATTTAATTAGTCAGATAGCCAACCTTCGGGCTTTTATACGAAGTAAGAGAGTAATAATTGAAATGAAAAAGAAAGAGACCAAAGCCAGATAGAGAGAGGGTCTTGGGCTCTCAACCATTCTTTTGCTCTCGCATCACTTCTCTCTTCCTTTCCTCTCTTCGTCACTTTATCTTCACAACATTTCGTATCCCCGTCCTTTCTTATTTCCATTCTTTCAACTACTCACGTCAACCTTTTATTAGTACCGTCTACCATGGCTGACTCTATTAATCCCCTTGTAAGTGAAATCCTCTCGTTGATAGCTGCGTCTCCCATGGAAGATGGGTCGTCTCGGCATCTCGTACCCTCAAAATCACAATACGCACATCCCCACCACTATGGCAATCCGATTATAAAATCAACCGACATGACCCTACCACTTCTGAACATGGGTATTTGCACCCTTGGCATAATCGGATCCTGCTGTCTCGGGCATCATCATTAATTTCTCTAACCACAACCCACACCCTATCCCCGAAGAACGTATCTTGTCTTCCCAGCTTCATCTTTGTGCGAGATACAACTTTCTATTCCCTAATAGCCCCTTGTCTTGCCATCGGTCTTGCCATCGTCATCTCCTTAAGCAACCACACCACCAGGTTTATCAAGAATACATGGACATGAACTAACATATCATAGTTGTTCTGCAAACATTGCGAGGTTAGTGGACATGACGTTGTCTACTGTCATCGTCTTTTCGAAGACTTGACGGCCTTTGCCCAAACCGTTGGCGTCGACACTGGATACCGCACCCAAGGCTCGGTGAGAACCCTACCACGCATTCGATCACGGAGCAATACACTAATGCATGTCATAAATCAGGGTTCTGGTGACCAGAAACCTTACCGTATTGCGCGCTGGGGCGAAGGAAAAAAGAGTATGTTTAATACCACTATGTGGGTCCAGCGATGACACACAGAAGGCTAACTCATCTAGCAGAAAGCTTCGCTAATGATGCCGATCTCAATCCAGCTGAGGGCCAGATGCTGGCATTTTACCTCGAACAACAGCGGCGTTACTGGCACTGGTGCCGTGCCTTGTGGGCCGGGCTATGCGGGCAGCCAGAGTAGGGCCTCGACGCCATGTGTCCAGCAGGCGATTACAACAAGTCACAATGGTGCTATATGAGAGGAGGCGGATTTGATCTATTGAAAGGACAGAAATCTTCTCAGGCTGTTTATGTCACGAGCTATAGAATCAGCAAGCTTCATATCGGGGGCTATCCTTAGTAGGGCATGCATTTAAACATAGAATATGATAAGGATCTTTATAGATGTAGCTAGTAGATTGGCTGCTTATAATTAATAATATAGCAGGGCATAATTCACCGGCATACAATAGAGGCCATGTCGTCAGGGTCTGATGCATAGTCCAAGTATATTAATTTGAAATGAGAAAAGAGAAAGAATCGCATGGGCTCTCTGATCTTCTTTTACTCTCACCTCACCTCCCTCCCTCCTCTCCTCCCTTAATAAACCCCCGCCTATCCTTTCCTTTTTTTTTCCCCTTCCTTTGTCTCCCAATCCTTTCAACCATGCAACTTTCATCTCTCCATCGTCATCCTACATTATGGCTGAGCCTATTCCCGTTTCATATAAGTGGAAATCTGGTCGCAATGTTGATCGCTGTGTGATATCCAAAAGTTCCCACCACTATAGCACTTTTTTGATCATACAAGCAACCGGCTTAAGCGATCTAATCGGCTCTTCCTTCCTGAGAATAGCATGGTTGTCTCATGTTAGCATGGTCTCCTGTTATACTGTGTACCATTGTCCCTGCTTTGAAACCCCCACCCTCTAGCCTCCAGCTGCTCACGAACTTTCTCGGCGATGGCCATGTTTTGTTTCAGCAGACATCGCTTCGTGTGATGCAATACTACTCTTCTACATCGCATGTATTAACTGCAACGCCTCCATCAAGGATAAACATATATGAACTGATCTATTATAGCTGTGAAAGCAACTCGATCGTTGACTGTCATGCTCTCTATCAAGAGGTGACTAAATTCGGCGCAGCCTTCCAAGCATCCCTGAATCTAAGGATCACTATAGTTGCCCGCTTGGGTGAGGGTAAGAAGAAGCGTGGAGCATGTTATACACAACTATTTCAGCCAGCATTCCACATTTCTTAACGACATGGAAACGATGTCCTGTTAAACTTGGGCGCTATATAGGAAACCGTGTGGCTATAGATTGGAGAGGCCAAGGTGCCCGCCGCTACCTTGACCAGCATCGGGTGCATGGCTATGGTGTTCTCTCGGGCTTATATCAATTTGAAGTGAGCATGAAAAAGGTCGAACTCAACGTCCGAGGTGAGGAAATCACGGAGAACGTCCGGAAAGAAATCGCCAAGGAGTAGTGATTGAAATATGGAGAGAGAAAAAGTTCAAAGCCAGATACATAAGAGGGTCTTGGGTTCTCAGTTCCTCTTCTATTCTCACTTCCCAATCTTCTCGGCTTTCAACTTTACATTGTTGTCTCGCCATCTTTAGCCATGTCTAGATACATGTCTAGATATCCTATCCCGGTTGGTGTAAGTGAACATCTCATGAAGTTGTGATGGCTACATCAACCCTTTTCCAATAAAACGCCCAGACCGACCAGAATGTATGGATATAAACTAACATACCTACTAGTTCTGCGCACACTGCCAAATAGGTGGGCATGAGATTCGCCATTGCTATTGTCTCTCCGAATATTTTACCATATTTGCTACAACTGGCCTTGCAACTAGCCAGCCCACCCGGGGCTTGGTGAGAACTCTAACATCAATTCGCCGACGGAACAACATAATGATATGTCATCTTTAATATATCAGGTTTCTGTGAATCAGAAGCCTGCGACGTTGCGTGCTGGGGTGAAAGAAATGGCAGGGGAGGCTTGGGACAACTATTCGGGGCTAGTGACGATATGCAGAAGGCTAGCTCATGTGGCAGAAACCTTCACCAACGACGCTGATTGGTTTCTCTTTGATCCGGCAACGTGCATTGCATTAATCGTTCACATCCTCTATCGTGTCGAAGATAGAATCGGGCACCGACGGCTGGGAACCGGGAATTGGGGACCCACGAGAGACGCCACCCCAAATTAGAGGGGCTAACAGTCTCAAGCAGCGTGCTGCCTCATTAAGGCAGCGTATAGGCCAACAAGCACCAGAGGGACAGGAGTGCATCCAATGCACAAAAAGCCTTGGTGTCTTTGACTCATGGGGAGGATGACCCTGGAGACCAGATCCATTCCAGTCATCCACCGAATCTGACGGCGATCAATCTGGATCCTAGTCAGCTCCTCACGATGAACCAAGAGAAAAGATCGCGAAGGAGGAAGCGGTCCGCAAGAGAGAAAGAAGGAAACAAACTAATTCGACCTCTGAAAGCGAAAAGAAGATGTCTGAATATCCGGATCCAGTGGTACTGCCGGTCGGGATGTACACCATGAGACATATCAAGAAGGTACAACGGTGCTGTGAGATAGAGGAAGGGCGGTTATATCGTGGACGACAGAAATTTTCCTGGGTTTATTATGCCCCAAGGGACTGAATTAAACACACTTACATCAGGTATTATCCTGAGCACATCTTTCACATTTAAGCGTAGAACGCTCTAGGTGTCGTGATAGATGTAGGTCTTATATCAAGTAGCTACTTATGATTGATAACATATCATGACATAATATCATATTAACAAACAGGCCTCTGATCCTCAGAAGGCTCCCGACCCTGCTGCCCACTCGGGTCAGCCAAGAATAACGGTATGTTCTATATAACTATCAAATCCATCGTTCCACATCCCCTATCAACATATTTCACAGACCCTGTGGAGCAGTCAACTAACGTTCTAGTAGTTCACGAGTCCAGCGCCTTCGCTGCGTTATGGGTCGTCGGCCTGAGCTACCCGCCCACACCCACCGCTGCCCTAAACCCATTGGAGATCCGCGCCGTGGCAAGCTACCTCGACTAGCAGTGGACCTACTGGTTGCGGTATCATGCTCTGTGGTCTTGTATTGACCGCTTGAAGCAGCAGCTGGGCTCTGATGCAGATTGTTATAGGGGTAGGTTTAGGAGTAGCTGTCCAGTACCGAAGTTCCCAAAGAATGAACAATGCCAAGAGGTCAGATGATTATTATAGGCGCTAAAGAAAGGACTAGTACATGACGATGGTATAAATTATCCATCGATGTACGGAGTAGACAACCTCGATATCCCAACTTCAATATGATAGGGGTCTTCGGATAAACATGAAACGTGAAGAGCTTGGCGCTAGGCATCCCCATGGATAAGGACTCTGACACCATACTCCACCCAAAAGACATGCTCGTAGACCCATCTTATTTGAAACGCTTGCAGGTGACGGAGCCGAGGCAAGCCAATTTTACCTAGCGGGTTGGTATCAGTTCGGAGCATGAGTGGCTTTGGTCCTGTACGTATGGGTCTTCGTATCTTTGGCCGTTCGGTCAAATGGTCCACTACAATTTCATACAGAATAAGGAGTACACCCCCATGCCGCCCCATAAGGCGATACGATCATCCCTCAATCCCCATTGGCACCCCCGACCTTCCCGCCACAAGTGAACAACACAACCTTCCCCCTTATCCGTGACCAGGGTACACATCCTTCTCGGAGAGACGGTCTTGGATCGGCAGACCAACCAGTCACAGATCATCCTGAACGCACGTTGTACATTGTATATTATTCGCTCAGCTATGGACCGGAAGTCTCCGGCCCGCGAGCGGAGCTAGCTAGATATATGTAGAAGTCGAAGCGGAGATCATGGACGTTGTCTGATCCTCCAGGAATAACAGCCTTGCCCGGTTGGAGTGCGGGATAAATTTTCCGTCACGGCAAGGATGGTGTCGCGTTGACCCGCCCATTGCATCATATACGAATGAAGAAGCAACAGTAGTTGCACGGGAGGCTGTATTTAGCTGGTATTGGCAGAGAGAAGGATGTGGAGATCGGTTAGTGCCGCCAAGCGCGTCTGAAAAGCCTAAAAAGGACTTACAAGTGCTTTCGCTTATGTTTCTAGTGCCTTGGCGTCCGGTTGCGAAATTTGTTCACGGGATCTCTTGGCAGGCGATCCAGCCTTATCTCTCTATGGTTTTTCTTGGCTTTACGGTAATACCGTGTATGAGCGTCAACGGTTTCCTTCGGTGTTAAGGCAAGCCCCTTTTCACTTATTGCGGGGTTAATGTTTGTATTCCCTACGTAGTTGAGTTTCCCATTTGCGGTGTATAGAAGTCAGTCGGGTATTGATTTTTATGTTCATATATACATCCGAAATTATCCCCAGTCGGCTCAATTATCTCCATTTTCGTGGAGAACAAAGGCCAGACAAAGAGAGTAAAGAAAATCACCAATCATGATCTGAACAAATATGAAAGAAGAATAGGCCAAAAAGAATGAAAGTGTGAATCATAGAAAGGCAGAAAATGCAAGATATGCGAAATAAATGAAACAAAAGAGTGTATAACACTTAGCAGGAAGCAAACGCCGCCAGGGCATTGCTTTTCAAGAAATCATTCGAACGTCTTTTCCAACTCAAAAATTATACTGTCGCCATAGGAATGCTAGTCGTAGGCAGCGGAGCCGCACCTTTCTCGTCCTCTTCGAACGTCCACTTCTCCAATTTCTGAGCCATGCGTGCGCAGAAGGGGTCAACGTACCCGGTCCACAAAGTGGCGCAGAAGTATACCAACGCAATCCAAGCCGGGATACTGATAGCCACGACCCAAGGAGCACGGATGGGAATCCAGTGTGGGTGGAGGGGTTCGCCGTCCTCGCCGTAGATTGGGTTACCCTTATCGTCGACGATGTCACCGTCCCAGGGCTGGCCGGTAATTCCGTAAAGCATCCAGCACAGAACGGTGCGGAGGAGAGTGCCGTGCACGAGGTAAACGGCGAAACTCTGCTTGCCGAGCCAGAGGAGGAGGCGGCTGGAGAGGAACTCCTTGGTGGAGGGTGAGATATAGATGGCGAAAATGATCAGGTCAACGCCTAGGGCGGAGTAGCGCTTGCCGACGTTGACTTTCGGGGGGAAGATGTAGTGTGAGGCCTGTTCCATGTAGGTTGACCATGTGGCCCATTCTGGGTGTTCTCCGGGGTAGGAGCAGATGAAGAGACCGATGCAGAGAAGGGTGCCTGCTACAATCTTGCGGCCCCAGCTGTGGCGTTCGACGAATGCTTTGAAACCGTTCTCATACGAGAGATCGCTGAGGAACATGCCGTAAATCGCCTGCATTTGGAAGGTTTCTATTTCGTAAATTAGTACCAGTGAGGATTTAAGCTTCATGTAGAACTTACCGGTGTTCTTGGCTGCGTCCTGGTGGAAGTAGAGGTACATGCCCAAGTAAATAGCTAGGCGGAATCGGAACTTGACAAACATTGTTGCGCAGATAAGGACGTAAATCAACATGGATGCCTGGAGCAGCGGAAGCAAAGCCCACTGGTGATCATCGTATGCCATATAACCCGTAGTCCAAACCTCGAGGAAGGTCTTGAATAACCGGACAACCTCATCCCAAAAAGTCGGGGCCAAGTCGACGGCTGCATAACGACACCACCAACAGTCGGAGCGGTTAGCAGCGATGAAGGCGCCACACTGTGCCATGACCCATGAGATGATCAAGGCGATTGTAGCGGGAAAGATGAGGCGAGGTGGGCGGCGGAAGGCACTCTTGCCCACCGATGTGAAAGCTCCAAGGGTGTCGCCATTTCGAGACTGTTTGAGCGGCTTGAGGGCGCAAACGTAGCCAGTCAAGAAGGCGAAAATCGTGACACCTAAACGACCCTGCCAAGGAATACGGAAGACGGGCCACTGCAGAATTCGGGGAGGGACGTCAACATCGTCGCGAGGGGCGAAGAGGTCATAATCCCATGCTCGGGCAAGGTGAGTTAGGATAACTAGGAATGAAGCGATTCCTCGTAGGCCCTATTCATATTAGCAAGGTCATGCCTACGAGGCGGAGATGCGAAACTCACATCAATCCACTTGACACTTTTCCGTGGATCACCTTTCACTGATGGATCTGCGGACTTCCAGGGAATGTTGTCCAATATGCGCGAGTAAATATGAGTTGGTTGGATATACTCCATGATGAGTGTAAAGAGTGTATAAGAAACCGAAGTCCGATAGGAAACTCGGGGTGTCTAGTGGGCTGGTTGAAATGAAAAGGCCAAGACCATGAACATTAAAGGTCGAAATGCTCCAAAAATGTCAAAAAAAAAAAAAAAAAAAAACAAAAGGCTGAGGTTCAAGGGAGAGCGAGGTAGGGACAGATAAGGTTGAGCCTAGAATTGGTATACCTCCATAGATCAACGAGTGTAGACGGAAAAGTTCAGAGGAAAAAAAAAGAGGCCAAGACAGCAGAATGGGGTATTAAGAGAAATCCGAAGTTCGTTCTCGCCATTCCAAGCTGAAGATCGCTTGGCCAAGCGGAAATGGGAAGGCGAACGTGAACATCGGGGTGTACATGAAGTTGTGGAGCTTGAAAATAACATACCAATTTCACACCCTTGTAATATGACGCCATGTAAATTATACATATTTCTGATTTATGAGACCTCGATGCATAATTATAAGATAAGTCTCTCGTTTACCATTCCCTATTTAGATGTGACGCGTACGAAGTAAGATAGATATCAATCTACGGGAGCAAAGTGCATACTTCATATCTTTTACATATGTCTACAAAGTGAAAGGGGCTTCAACATGAAGATATATTAAGCTATCGATTAATGCAGAGAAGCTGACGACGCCTAACGTGCCATTGTCAAAGTAGTATTCCAGTAAACCAATTAACAGCGAGGATGTCCCCCATGTGAACCGTGGGCTATATCCGCCTCAATTACGCCAGAGCTTGGCATTTTGAGCACGGAGTCCAGGTATCGGATTTAATTGGCCAAGGTAATCCCAGCGGCAAATCGGAAGAGATGTTTCGAATTAAGTTCCTTTTTTTTTTTTTTTGAAAAGCCAACCGCCTAGGAAAGGGATGGAATTTCATTGAAACTTGAACACCCCCTGTTTCCGCCAAATACGAAACCGAGTTTTTGATTGATGCGAATACGTTTATAGGGAGTACGTCCTATGTTGTAGGATATTGTATGGAATATATTGTAAACGTTCTCTGAAACTCGGAGTCCGTGACGATCTTGAAGATCGCCTATCCCGAACTTCCCGAATATCATGTTCGACACACCGTTTCAAGGAATGGTGACCAGGAGCAATAATTTAAAAGAGACAAAACAGATTAACATTCCGTCCCTTTTTGGAATGTACACCACGACTATTCGATTTAAGGGATTTTAAATAGACATGGTAACTCAATAAGATCGTCAGTCAATAATGCGGAGGAGACTCTTGGCTCTAGTTCCAAGTGGGAATAATTATTCAGGTCCCGTCCGTCGCCTCCTAGACTATTGAAAGAATGGGTCCTTCTAGAATTTGTAATTGGCGATAATGACACTCGACGTACACTTTTGACCACATGACAACGTAGGGCAGCGTGGACTGGTTACTTTATCCAAATCAACCTTTATATTCCGTCTAGGTTACCCAGGTCCTGCTAGAGCCAAGACTAGGAAATCGGCATATAAAGTCAAGGGGAATAACGAACGTGATGCCGAGCAAAGTGAAATCCAAGCCCTATGGGGATCTCCTTCCCGCAACTGTCATTGTCTGATCGAATGGGAATAATTCGGTGCTTGGCGACCCATAAATTTCATCCAAAAGTCAAAAAGTCCGAGCAAGTTTCCAGGGATCGGAGTTCGTTTTTCATAAGTTCCCCTGCATGGCGTATCGATATGAGCAGGGGGTCTCTACATCCCGTCAATGATACTCGGGAGATAGGTATGTTTAACATCGTACACACGTATTCTTTACCTAGCTGGGTTCTAGAACCGGTATTAACGCCTCTGTGGACCTGTACCCACTTTCTAAGAATTAAGTGTGAGAAATCAGATATGGTTCTCTAGGGCTGTCAGTGGTAATACAAGTTACAATACCTTGGCATCCAGGTGGCCAAGGTTACGCAATTTTGGTTTCCCGCCTGAATCTACCCCTTAGTCAGGAGAACTTGATGGTATCAGGAGAAGCACCTGGGTAGGAACATTGTCACTTCTTCAAAATGCGGCTTGGAACAGTTACAGCGTTTCTTTCATGGGCCTTGGTCGCCTCGGCCACCATTCTCGAGAACGGTCAAGTAAGAGAGAATGCGTATCCTGGCCAGTTACAACCAGTGACTTTGGACAATTCTTGGAGGAACTATCCAGCGGATGCTCCGGAGATATCTTACAAAGGTCGTTGGGATAGCCAGCACATTTCCTGTATGTTCCCCGTGGCGCCGGGCCTCTTCCCCATGGCTCCTCTTCCCCGGATTCCCGTCTTAACCTTAATACTAACTTTGGATAGGGTGGTCGTACGTGTTACTCTCTAGTATATAATCGCGTTTACTAATGGATTCAGTGCACCGGGAATCAAAGTCGAGTTCTCTGGGGAAAAGGTATGTACATCCCTTCCGTTCCGATCTTAAGGGTCCACATGCTCATATCATTCTAGCTTGCTGTCCATTTCGGCCCAAATACCAACACAGGTGTTCTTGTGGCTTACCGGTATGTATAAACCTTGCTGTTCATGTATTCATTCTAAACCTTGACAGGGTGGGCTCTCTCGACTGGCAATTCTCTAACATCACCGCCGACTCAACATATCAATTTGTTGGACCGTGGTCAGAGCTCAAAGATGATGATCAACCCATCGACAAAAATGTGTTTGAGATGAGAGGTATGCCTTCCATCAACCCCCGGTGGCAATCTATATACTAACTGCATTATAGTGACAAATTGGGGCATTGGATAAGTCTCTCCCAGCCATTCAATATGTGCATAACTTACCCTTCATACAGTTCAAATTGCTGGTGTAGCCGTCGCGAATGACGCCGTCATCACTAAGGCTCCGACCTTCGAAAAGAGAGTTGAGATCATCGGCGGCTCGTGAGTCTTCGCATCTTGCCAATTGTCTTCCACGCAACTAACCATTCCCAAGTCTTGCATCTGGGCAATTCGCCACCTACGAGACCGTCTCCTCGTGGTCTTTCCTCCTCGCTAACGGCTTGGGCAATGTCGAATATGGCATCACAGTCAGTTCGCTCGCTCCTTAATATTCCCGAACCCGAAGCCCCGATATGCTGACACAGTCTCACAGGCCTATCCCGGCGTATGTCTCGCGGATGAACAATGTTACAACGGTGGCTCTCGTGGTGTAGTATGCCACCCCCATCTCTACTATGAAATCCACCATCAACTAACAACACTCCCAGGGCTGGTACTGGCACCGCGCCTCAGACCCCGGCTCGCGAGCACGTGCAATCTATGACCACAGCCCTGAGAAATGGGACGTGAAAGCAGAGCAACCGGCCGATCTTGTGATCATCCAAATGGGCGGTAACGATCACCGCCACCCCAATGAAATCCCCGGCAGGGACTACTACCATGCCTATGTGGAGTTGGTAGAGGATATCCACTCTAACTGGCCTCATGCAATCATCGTTCTCATGGTATGTCTTTCTTCCATGTACAGCTTTAGCTGCATCTAACTCAAATCTAACTCTCGACAGTCTCAATGGGGAAGTTTCACCAAAGAAGGCAAGAAGTGGGTAGGTAGCACTTACTACCAGGAAGAGACCAAGCAGGTCAATGAGCACTTCAAGGACCGTGGTTTCGTCTACTATTTCCCCACAGAGGGCCTATTACAACATAACGATATTAACCCCAAGAACCATCTTACGGATGTGGGACATGTCAAGATTGCGAGTCACTTGTTGCAGTGGGTGAAGTTGGTGCTTAGGTGGAATCTTGAGCCAACTGGTGAAGTCCAATCTGGAACTACTTACTGGAACGATCAGCAGGAATACTGATCGTCCGTTCTGGGGACAGAAATTGGGGTTGGATAGTTACCTGGCCTTTGTATATTTATTTCTTGGATACTTGGCACAGTGTGAATAAATTAGAACATATATACTGCCTTTTATGATATTGTACTCTTCCGCGCATTTTTAAATTTGATGTCTGAGAAGTAGGAAATGTGTCCGAGACCCGTTTGGGCGACGGTCTTACCACGCAGTGTTCTCTCCCCAACTTCACTTGTCTTCCATCACACTTCAATCCGGCAGAAAGCGAATCGTATCACCGCCAAATATAAGTTTCGACAAAAGGATACACGAGAGAAAAATGTTCGGGCGTTAGAGAAGATGGCAGAGGCTTATTTTGCGAAATCGCCTGAGCAAAAAGTAGATAAAATCGTAGAGGAAAAGGTGCAGAAGAAAAGGTTGCCGTGGAAGCAGCTCTTACAAACTAGGATGTCAATCAGATATTGCTCGAATATCCCCTTGGAAAGCCTGGAAAGGGTAAGGATGGGGTTTAGGGCTTTTTTGCAACCTGTATTTTATCTGCTGGCTGGAACATCAAAAGGTTGACCTAAATTGGGAGGATGCCTTACCCAATAGACCCGACAGGGCAACCTGAGGGGGCCCGTTACAACTATCATTATGCATCTTCACCCTGCTTTTTATAATCTTCACACCTCTCGAAACATCCGTGTATGTTGCAATAGCTTTCGGCGTCTCTCGATAGCACAAATATGCACACTTATCAATTTCGAGATGGTCACTACCAGCGCAGATACTACTGTAGCAACCAGTAAGTACATCTTCTATCTACGCCGTCACTTCCGAAGACCTAGTTCTCAATCCCGGCGAGGATGTCGGAATCAATATGTTGGCCCACTGTGATATCTCGTGCCATGAGCACAGGCTTCTCACTATTCAAGGAGAATTTCTCCTAACAAATATGCACTTGTATCATAATATAGGTTTTGCACTACCCGGGTTGTCCTCTCCATCCAGCGAAGGGAAGAGATAACGAATGAATGCTTCGTTAATTGGGTCCAAAGGGAAATGTGCATCGCCTCCAGTGTGATCTTGGGTACTCGGGGTGGATAAAAGTCCAGATGGCAAAGAATCCTGGAGGTCCAAGTCATTATTGCAATGATTTACAGCATGATCGGTAACAGGAACAGTGGATGATTGGCCTTGACCGTGATAAGGTAAGACATGCGCACTGTCCATTGTTGGATTAAGCTGTGTAGGCGATGAAAGGCCAGCGGAATTAACACAGGGATCATCAGGTTGCTTATCCGGAGATCCTGGTATGTCGCTGGCATCGTATCCCATGCTAGACACCATCCGGCGAGCTGCACTTTGACAAAGTTGCCATGCACGATATGATGCCGTGCAATGCATGGACATCATGTACAGCCATCGGATGGACTTTTTCGCTGACTGAACCAGATCGCTTTCTCGGTCTTTCATATGCACACAGCCGAATGACAGCTCCAGGATGATTATTGTTGCTGTCTGCATGATATAGTGGAGGAAACACCACCATGGGGTGAACTGATATAGATGCGCGGAATCCGGCTCGTCGGGCAGCAAATCGAGCATGTGCATGGCCGATTCCAGGGTCATGATAGCCATGTCGTGGCTAAATCCCCGCTGCTCGAGACTTTTCCGTCGTTCTTGACTCCGAGTTGGGTTATACCGACAGAGACACGGCCGACCTAGCAGGATTCTTGTGCTATAATAGTGGAATGCCAAGTTTGTCTTTGCCCAGTAGGTTTGCTGCTTTTCGTCTCTCATAGAAGTGAAGTCCAGCCCGGGTGGAAGAGTCGATAGCCACGTATCGACATTTTCCTTCAGTCGTTTAATGGTGCCCTTGATATCTTCCCATGATACTAACGCACTCCCGGCTGAATAGACGCGGTCCAGGATTTCTTGATTCAAAACTGTGAGATCACAGTAGTACAGGAAATAAAGACTCGTATTGACTGGCAGGCTCTGAAGCCAAGAGCGCCCAGCTTTTGCTTCCTCAGTCTGCTGGCAGTCAGGGTGTCGAAGGTG
Organism: Penicillium robsamsonii; assembly: GCF_028829455.1. Taxonomy (NCBI): domain Eukaryota; kingdom Fungi; phylum Ascomycota; class Eurotiomycetes; order Eurotiales; family Aspergillaceae; genus Penicillium; species Penicillium robsamsonii. The sequence goes on from NW_026643221.1 coordinate 5,642,917, forward strand.
CGGGCTTGTCATGGCCATGTTCACGTGTTTTTCTTTCATATGCAGGTCATCAAGAAGCTCTGAATTTGCTTCTTCTGGCAAATGATCTTCGTCAAAGGGGAGGGGTAGTTGAGCGGAATACATGTTGGTCGAAATAGAGGTTGTCCGACCAGTCATCGAGCCTAGCTTATGTTCGACTGTGTAAAGACACCACCAAACTCGACATGGTACCTCCTTCGCCACGCCTGGCATTTTCAGGGAACTGCTTTTCAGGTTGATACCAAGGGTAATGGCGGACCGAATTGCTAAATCTGAGATTCTCCATGCCCTACATTTATTAGATTTATTCGGTAAGGAAAAAGGCTCAATGGACTCTCACCTATTAATCTGGTTTGTCGATAGCATGTGAAATGCGACCAGCCCCTCTACTTGCACTTGCTCAAGATCCGGATGCTGGAATAGACTATCACCGCCCATACTTAGCATTCGAGCTCGTGTTAAGTAGAAGAGATGGTCTTTGATATCCCCCCGATGTGCCTCATCACTGTTATATAAGTATTCCGTTGCAATGGCAAAGATCATGTTCAATATTGCCATCCATTTATCACCCGCGTAAGATACGTCATTGACAAAATCTTTGTATTGACTGGCAAACAGAGTTTTGTTGATGATAGGGAAATGCGGGTGAACTGCGTGCAGATAAGTTTCAAACAGATGATCTGCCACCGATTGAGGCGGCACCCAATACATTTGTACCGGTCCGGGTGCATCAATACCCAGGTCATCAATATGATAGTTGACCATGGATGGAGCGACTTTGTCGGTGGTGTAATCTTCAGGCTTAGCTTTTGGTGTTCGATCGCGACTGTTCAGTTCGGTTTCTTCCTCCACACGGCCCATCCACGTAACCTCTGAGCTCTTGCCCATATAACCAGTGGCCCGGGAGCTTTCTGTTAGATTCAGGTCTTCCTCAACTCGATCGACCGCTTCCAGTGACCCGATGGAAGAAGGGGAACCAGATCGCTTAGACCCCCCAGTCTGGTCCTGAGACGCATCTGGCATTCCATTCAATGCATGGTCTGAATTGGAGTTGTACTAGTAAATGTATTAGTCAAAGGTCAAGGTACCTGGTATCTTTAATGTGATGAACTCCTCACCTTCTGGAGTAGATGTTTAATGCGTTCGGCAGATTGGCCGTCGGCCTGATTTACTACCTCTTTCAACGTAGTCTCGTAATCCTGCACTTTTCCCTCAAGACTTCGGATTTGCCTAGCAATCGCTTTAGCTCGTGTCCCAATTTATTGCATGGAAAATAGGTATTGATATATTGGTTATTGTCGAGCAGTACTTCACATCCGGCAATGCAGATAGATGAGTTCTGGTTATTCTTACTTGATTGTTTTTTCACGCGACTTTAGCGGATAGATGCATGGAGTCTTCGCCTCTTCACATTGGCCACAACTTGGAGTTCTGCCATTACACTTTTGTTTTCGCTGATGACATGATGCACATGCCCGTGAGACTCGTTTGTTGGATGACGGTACGAAGGTAGACCGTTTCCGGGGAATTGCGACTTTCATGGCAAGTTTGGCCCTTGCATATTTAACTGGGCAAAAAGATGAAAGTATCAGGTATTTCGATGGCTCTTTGGCAAGTCATGAAAGAAATGACATCACATTGGCACATTTTCCTACGATGACGTCATATGGGAATACAATATATGTGAAGAGACAGCAATTGTATAGATATATAATTGAGTCGAAAAGATCATGAGTATTCTAGTCATGCCAAACGTAAGTTCACTACTCACGGCGGTGCGCCCTACAGAAATTTTATATGCGGTTGATAGGTGTTTTGGAGTAGGGCATATACTAAGTCCAGAAAACCATCGCTTTGGAATTGAGAAATAGTCTCATGCTTATGAGGGCATGTACATAGATTGGCGCGATGGACACAAAAACCTGCCGTAATATGGCAAGGGACATTTTGAATTCGGACTTTTGCAATTCGTTTCTGTCGAGGATGCGCTAAACTGGTTTAATCAGGACTATTAGCAATATTCTGAAGCTTACACTGTAACGATATGTTGTCGGACAGCACAACGTTGATCACCTTGACCTAGTGATTTTTCCCCGGACAACCAACCCCCGTTACCCCGGACTATCATCCCCCGTAGTCCCCACAAATACGAACAGTGCGGGGAATCCCACGCTAGAGATATGTATATATTCTCGCCAAGAATACGGTAAACCAACGATAATGGGCAGGATACGCCAGGACATTGTTGTGGGTCGTGCACTTGGCAGCTCCTTCGGGCATAGACCAAAGGTAGACTGTAAGCATATTTGGTCACCCTTTCGCTTTCGGGGCAGGCTGTAGAACCTGAGGGACCGATTAATGGCCCCTCTTAATCCCCGCATATGACATTCTGTTACTGGAAGAGACTGTCCTACACCGAGGGGGTATAAAAGCGCAAATGTGCTGCTTCAATTCTGCTGGTATACCTCAACTCCGTCGACTGCCAACATAACCTCCACAGTTTTTGATACATTCCCATAGTGTCCATATATAGATCACTACCGTTAACATGGGGTTTCTCAATCGTCTGCGGATGACAGACACTCCTAAGGAGGTCTTCAACCGCCATCTCTTTTGGTCTGTGGGAATATTCGGTGCGCATACACCTAACCCTTCCGTATTCAGCGCTAAAGAAGAGCAACAGGTGTCCTCGGAGCAGGCAGAGGAATTGACGAGGGTCTCGTTGGCGGCATGATCTCACTCAAAAGCTTCAAAAGCGAATTTCCATTAGACGCCGGCTCTGCGTCGGAGATCGCCAACCGCGAATCAAATATCACAAGTATGGTACAGCTTGGGTCAATTGGTGGCGCATTGCTAGCATTTATTTTGTGTGATCGAATCGGTCGTGTAAGAACACTCCAGGTTCTCACAGTTACATGGGCCGTCGGCTTTGTTATTGTCATTACCAGCTTTGGCAGCATCGGGCAGATTCTCGCTGGCCGCTTGATTGCCGGTATTGGCGTTGGTATGACCACGGTGGTTGGCCCGACATATTTGGCAGAAGTCGCTCCGAAGGAAATTCGGGGTATGTTGACTAACATCTTTGCCGGCGCCGTGTACCTCGGTGTTATGATTGCCTATTTTGCGAATTGGGGCTGCTCTGAGAATATCTCCGATTCTTCTCGGTCCCAGTGGGTAATTCCACAGTCTATTCACATCATATTTTCAGGGTAAGTCAGTTCCACAAGAGTTACCATATTTCTGATAGACTGACCAGATCTTTGATATCAGAATCATCTTCCTTGTGTCTTGGACCGTTCCGGAGACTCCTCGTTTTCTTTCTATGAGAGGAAAGCATGAACAAGCTCTCAAGAATCTTTGCATATTGCGTCAGCTTCCAGCCGATCATCCAAGCATCGTGTCTGAGATGCTTGAAGTTCGCTCTCAACTAGAGAGCGAACAGGAAAGCAGTTGTGGATCTTCATTCTGGGGGAAATTGAAGGAACTGGTCACGATCCCAGCGAATCGCTACCGCTTGATGCTGGGCGTGATGTCGCAACTGCTCGGGCAATGGTCCGGCGCGTCGGCGATTACCATCTATGGAGCGAGCTTTTTTGCGGCGCTTGGAAAAACTGGTCAAAGTGAAAAGCTTTTCGCCACGTGCATCCTGGGCGTTGTCAAATTTGTCTCTGCCTATATTTCTGCATTCTTCCTTATTGATTTCCTCGGCCGTCGTCGCTCCCTTTACACGGGAATCGTCTTGCAGGCCCTTACCATCTGCTACATTGCCATTTATCTGGCAAAGGTTCCTGCCTCAGCCCATGTTACCGAGGATGGTGCAAGTGCGATAACGGGCTCTGCTAAACAAGCGGGCATCGGCGCAGTCGCGGCAATCTATCTCTCTGGCTTTGGGTGGGCAATTGGCTGGAACTCGTTCCAATATCTGGTCAACGCGGAGATTTATCCCAGTCGGCTACGTGCCCTTGGCTCGTCGATTGTGATGTGTACACATTTTGCGAATCAATTCGGTAACACCAAGGCTGTTCCCAGCATGATCATCGCGATGAGCAATTACGGCTTTTTTGTATTTTGCACGGCGGTTTGCATCTTGGGTCTGCTCTGGGTTTGGTTCTTTGTTCCTGAGACTGCGGGAAGAAGTCTTGAGTCAATGGAGACATTGTTCGATTTGCCTTGGCACCAGATTGGTCGTCATGGAAAACGCCTTGCTCCTGATGGGATGGGTCACTTTGACGACAATGACAGAGAGAAAGCCACGGCAGTTCACCAGGAGTAGCCCTGACACGGAACAATCGAGGCTTTCGGGCGTGATATTTGCCTAGCCATTCAGTGCCATTGGTCGCTTGGCTTTATCGAAAAGAGAAGAATAACATAAAGTCCAGATGTCGCAAAAGATGAAGATGTTTAAGTGAAACGCGTAAAGGCGAAAAAAGATGAGCCGTGTATTCCGAGGAAACTCATTGAGAAATAAATGTTTTCTTAGGAGACACAGGAGCATGTGATCCTAACTGTTGAGTCTTCCCAGGATTCGAAACAACCGAGATTTAAGCTGTCTCGCCTGTTCATTTCCCGGATTAGCCCCCATATCCTCGATATCCTGCAGCATCTTCCCCAACCGCATAGCAGCATGACGCAAAGTCTCACGCGCCGCAATCGTCTTTTCCTGGCGATCTAGCTCCATGGCCCCAAAATATACCGGTACCTCAGTTACAACTACTGTAGGCTTTGTTTCGACAGTATCCCCGTTGCTCGGTGGGGAGTGATCTACCGTGACCCGTGAGTTGAAGTGGATCTCGGGCCGAGAGTGCACATACCGATTCCCCCGCCATCCGACTCCTTGCCCCAGCCTCCCAGTATGGACTCAACCGCCGCCTCGTACAGCGTGAGCGTCTTTACCGCAGCCTCCATCATTGCCCGCAGCATGCTTGTATCCAGATGTGTATCGGTTACAGTGCAGCCATGCAATAGTTCCCAGTGCTCGACCAAAGCTGTTCCGAGGGAGAGGACCTCATCTAGAGGGATGCGGTAGGTTTCTGTTGGAGATCTGGTCGAGAGGTCTGGAAAGCAGCCCAGGGTTTCTGTTGTCCGGGCGAGACAGTTGCAGGGCAGTTGGGGTGGCTGCATGGTTGGAGTGTTTCGAGTCAGTTGTATGTTGTCCAGTTGTCTAGAGAGTGAGGTATGTGAATTTATGAGCTATTGGATTGCACGATCTCGAAAAGTGTTGGGGGAGTTTAGGGTCTTGCGCTGGAATTACCTTGCAGGTCAAATTATTCGGGATAGATGGAATAGGGGTTATGCAAGTTCTTCCTTTTGGGAGGTCCCGACATTCCAATGTTCGGGCATTATTCCATCGAGATTTCTTCCATTATTGGCTCGGAGCGAGAACTCGTACTTTTAATGCACGCCACAACCCTTGTATCGGCAGTAATACGGGCTTAATCAACTTGGAAACTTCTATCAACTTCCGGGGGGATTGCAAGGTGTTATTTTCGGGTTTAAGTGTATTTAATTAATTCCATTTGTATCCCATTTTCATTACTCATACGAGTTCTCGGCTCTGGCAGGGCACCCTTTTCCAATTTTCTGTCCAATGTTCAAAACGTATACTCCGTATATCCTTATTTAATTTATGGGATTGGTAGACCCCTGCATGATTAATGCGGAATGGCAGAATTCTCGTACCCAATTAGGAAGGCCCTGGAACTGTAGAATATAGAGACGTTTGTCAAATATATTGCGTCTCGTCGATATATAAACAAAGGCCCGCGTCACCTACCTCCGTTTGTGCTGGCTGCAGCCACCGGAAACTTATAAATACCTGCCCAGCCCCAAATTTCTTCCTCTTCTTTTTCCTCTCCATCTTAGTGCACGGGCTTTACACGTATCAGTGAGGAGACATCCGAGATCGTGTTTTTGCTAGTTGAAAACTACCAACGTGACTAACTTCAAGCGAGCTCCTGGCATGCTTGGGAATTTTTGAAACAATGCTGCCTTGACTTTTGAGTCCTTTAGTTCGATTGATACTTGGATGGGAGACTTCGCGGTCACCCTCCAGTATCTGGAAGTCTTTTCACCACTTACTACCCATGCGGTGGCTCTTAGAAAAGAGATCCTCATTCTACAGCTCTCACTTAGACAGCTCTCATTACAGTGATAAATTTTTAAATTATGTTCTCTCTTCGCGAAAGCCGTGTACAAGATCATGGATTGATTATGGACCAAGGAAATATACATGTTGATACTAGGCTAGCTACTCCATATGTATATCGAGATGGTAGCAAAGTTGCGCCTGACTGGTGAAATACTTTCAAGCTGAAAGTTTGAATGAATTGGGCTGCTCTAACGAGGCGCAAACGCCCTCTCCAGGCTGCGGAGCACCAATTCCTCTAAACTAACGGACGACCAAGGCCTAGATGGCTTCTCCCAAGGCATCGACGTCTTCCCAGCCTCAGCCTCAGGGGAAGAGCCGACCTCACCAAGCACCCAAAGCTGCCCATACAGCCGAGACGGGCCAAACACAGTCCTCGTGCAACTTTCGGAGCCGATGAAAGAGAAAATCCACAGGGGGTACGAAGCTGACTAGAGACTGAGCAAGTCGCCACGCTACACGACGAGGAGGCTTCCGGCGACCCAGTCCCCACTGGGCTGCCCTATAGGCCTATTCCGCCAGTTCCACTCTTCCTTGTAAGGACTCCACCCGGTGGAGGTCTTCGGCAATCAGTTTCGCAGATCTTTTATAACACCTCGGGCCCGAAAAGCCTTTTCATATCGACCAACGTAACCAAAAGTTTCCAAATCCGACCCGGTAAGATCCATCTCATGGGCCATAACTTGGCCTCACCGCCAACTCTGAATATCCCCCAAAAGTAGATTGCAGCTTGCCTCCGGGACGGGACAATAATGTTTCGATCGAAGCTGTCACGGATAGAGCGCTCGAAGAGAGTAGTGGACTGCTGAGCCGATGAAGTTCTCGTTCCACCGGGGGAAACGAGACTGGAGTTTCTTGGTCATGCAGAGCGAAACATGCGCTCTCTCTCGTGGGCGGAGATCGCTGCTCGGTGAAAGATCCTCCAAAAGCAAGACGACACCTTATACAAGCAAGCTCAAAGCCGTAAGGCTGAAAGGTCGTGAAGAAAGACATCCTCCGTTTCTACCACATTTAAACAGTTGTTCATTGACCAGGCGAGTGTCCCGCTCGATTGTTATGACCACATCGATTGTTAGGGGCCTTTCCTTTGTGCCACCAGAATGTTCGAGCCAGGCGAGCGACGGAGAATGCTCAAATAGCATCCACTCTGACATGGTCCATCGGGCTCTGAGGCTGGTCGGGGGGCGCTTGTACTAAGACTACCATTTCGGTCGACTGGGTTTGTGAGCGAGCCGATTCCTCTGTCGCGATCAGAGGTATATATGCTTTGGTCGTCAGGTTATCTCCGATTTTTGGAAGGGTTTGGGGGCTTGGGGGCCGTAAAGAATTCGCTGAAACTGAAGATTCACCAAATTGGCCTGATGCGAATACGGCGGGGTGGGAGATTGAGGATGAAAGTAAACTGGTAAAATCGGGGTGACAAAGTCCAGCCGTGTCCTTGGATGCTTTAGCCACTTTTGAATGATGTCTCGTGGGCTGATGGTTGCCAGTACAATTAGCGGTGTCAGTTGAGTTCCATCACTGTTTCTGGTTGACCTGACAAGCCCCATACGGAGTCGGCTCTACGGATTCGATCATGAACAACTTTTGAAAAGTATATGGAGGGTGTTAATCCCGAGAATATCATCGTTGCCGGGTCAAGTGGGCTTGGAGATGTTTTCTCGAGCTCAGCGCTTCTTGGTGTGCGACGCTCCTACCTTGATGGTTTGCATGGCAGCTAGACCATGCGAATTGCTCTTTGGCGTGACATGTTTGTGTGCCCTCATTCTGAGCCGAAGGGTGGGAAGGACGATCAGGGCAGCATTGTTCCTATGGCGTAGTCGGGTTGAGCAAGGGCTTGGCTTGCCTCGGGCAGGACGCCCACCTCATTCTCATCAGGTCGAGCGGTCTAGCGGCACTCTCGTATCTCAATTCTCAAGGTTCGACAAGTCTCGAACGTTAAAAATATATTATGTACATAACTTTGAATAAAATATGTACAAGAGAAAGCTTGGAATGCAAGGGTCCAGACTTGATGTGGAGCAGTTCCAAGTCTCCAGGGCTTCGGGTTTGGTTCGGGGATAAGGTTTTGGCTTTTTCGGGGTGGAGACAAGAATTATGCTTAGATCTGATATCTACATACTCAGTACATGTTATGTGCATTGTATAAAGAGATCAGAGCAAGAATGATCTTGAAGTCTCAAAAATTCTCAAAATGACAATCTCTACAAACATTTAACCTGTACAAGTATTTAACCTTGGAGATTTTCAAGACTTGTCCATGCTTATTTTATGCATTCATATGAATCAGCCCAATGAGGCAATTACCGAGGTATCCAACCATTTCATCTGCCAAGTCCTTTCTATTCCCAACGACCCCACATATCATGAATAGATTGGCTCAACCGTTGTTATCGACCAATGTTATATCGCCTGCACCGGAATAACTTCCATTTCGGGTGTCAGTCACCGAAGGAGATTTTCTTTTTTTCTATTTTTTTTTTTTATAATGCTAGCATATAACAAGACAGAGCCAGCGAAAGACTTAAACCTGCACTTTGAATTAAAACTAGATCAAGGCTATATCCCCTTGAGCAGCCTAACTCACAGCACACTTTCACAATGGCTCCACAACCGCTTCCATTCCCGGGCTTCACCCCGATATCTGACCGTGTATACCTTCGCAATGGCCATGAAAAGGCCAAGCCAACCCCGGCCGACGAGCCAACAACAATCCTCATTTCCGGCTGGGGCGATGGCATGCCGAAACACGTTACCAAATACTCCGACGGCTACCATGAGCTCTACCCATCTGCGCGGATCATCGTCATTCTATCACGCACCTTCCAAGCTACCAACCAACCCGAGGAAGCCAGAATTCAGGCCATGATACCAGTCATCGACACCATTTTCCCGACGCCAACCGGCGACGGAAATGAAAAGGAACGTCTGCTCGTACACGCCATGTCAAATACAGGCGCCATCTTCGCAGCCGCTACCATTATCGCATATCAGCGTCGCCACGGCGCAGACAAGCCATTCCCCCACCCGCTCATGGTGTTGGATTCCACGCCCGGAAGTCTGCACTTCGCGTCGCAGGCTGTCAGGTGGTCGCGTGCTATGGCGGTCGGCACGGCCAAATTCTTCCCTTGGCCTTTCCTTATCACCCATGGTTTGTGGTATCTTTTCCTCTGGGCGAACTACCTGTGGGGAGTCGTGCGCGGTGTGGAGGCTTCCGGTGTGTGGGCGGACCGCATCATAAATGACAAGGCCTGTGTCACGACCGAGTCTAGCAGAGTTTACCTTTACTCCAAGGAAGATGATATTATTGGTTACAAGGATTTGGAGGAGAATGTTGCTCATGCCAAGACCTTGGGATACGCGGTTGATCTTGAGATGTTTGAGGGTTCCTCGCATGTCGGCCATATGAGACTTCATCCTGAACAATATTGGAATAAGGTTGCCAGCTCTTGGAAGCAGGCCGTGGTGGAGAAATAAGGTGGAAAGATTAGATATATATTGTATGCATTGTGTATTAATACCTTAGACCATGTTTAATAATTATATAGAGCCATTATCTCATTGTTGACAGTTTCATCGATACTCGCCAGTTTGCAGAATGATACGTACATGGTCAGATCAGCCAAGCCTTTGGGGTATTGTGGGGTGTCGATCAACCCCTGCAGCGTGGGGATAGACGTACGATCTATATCGGCACATAACTTGGTCTTAGGTTATACTTATTCATTTGCCCTCAATTGCGACTCAGATACGATTTGCAAAAGAACCGGCAAGGTATTCATAAGTAGCAATTCATCAAATAATTAAATCAACAACTCAGGATCATATCAATCTAGTTCTTCCAAAGCAATGCGAAAATGTCCAAAGACAACAACCCATCAAATCCACTCTGGAGATCCAATCTAGTCACGATCATCAGGATGGAAAACCAACGCTCGCACTTCGATACTCTCTCTTCCGGCTTCATGTTCCGTTTCCGGGTTCACAAAAGCAGTATGAGGCACACGACGAGCTCTTCCATCAAGCTTGGAATCAAAGCACTTGATAAGTGTCACCAAGTCCGGAGTCTGACCGTAGCGGTAATACCACTTGATATTAGGATCCGGCTTGACGGAGTATGTCTCGCCCTCGCGGTCCGGGTATATGAGCCCGAGGGGCACAAGGTCACTATCTGGCACCGAGTGTGCATCCGCCACAGCCAGTGGATCTTTCAGAATTGTCTTGATCGGACGCCAGACGTTGATAATCTGGTATCGGCCCTTGAGAAGCTCGGGTGCCTCGTCTGGGAGATGGAAGGGGACTCTGCTCTTGGATGCGCTATAGGATTGATCGACGTGTACGCGTTGTACAGGTCCGCGGAGCTGGGCACCGATGGACTTATCAGTTTGGGACCGGCGGACGGTATGGTCGAAGATGAAGATGCGGGAGGCACCCGTGCTGTTCGGGTTATTATTAGTCTTATTTGAAGAGATTCCGGGGGTTGGGAATTGCGTACGCGTCTTTTAGGAGCTGTTCTGTTTCCGCGTAATATGCCGTCTTGATTTTCTCGTCGTCTAGAAAGTCCTTCTCTTGGCTTTCATGATAGTAGAGTTGGAATCCATGGCTGTCGAGCTTGTAGTCAAGTTCGTGGCCGCTGATATCGTGGATGGTGGCAGCGAGAGGATACACAGGTCGGTCGTAGGTTTCCGGTCTGCCAACGTACGATGGTGCTGGGGGAGAGCCATCCTCGTTCTCTTTGAAGTAGTTAAGTATAGTCTGGACATGGTGAGGCTTTTCGGAGACGGAGACTCCGGGCTTTTCTGAAGTCAGAGAGCCATGAGAACTGGGAAGTTGGACAGCTGCAGAAGCCATGTTGAGTTAGTTAACAGAGATTAGAACAGATAATACCCAGAATTAGGGATGATAATGGATTCTTTATATACAGTATATGTTGCGGGGTGGGTGTCATTTGTCAGATTTAGCACGCAATATTCGTCTGACATGGAAAATGCTGATAAATGCACAGTTTTGGTGGTGGTAAGCAGTATTTACAATAGATGGAATCACATAATTAATGGTGCCATGCATACGCCATCTATAATCTCGCATTCAAAGCAGGGCTCTGATATATGCAGCGGTTTAGGGAGGCGATGTGGCTATTGGGGATTGTAGCTGGGATTTGGCATATTTATTGTTCTTGGATATTTCCTGTCAACTCGAGTACCCTTGTAGCTATATGTTGCAAACTAATTCTCTACGGGGAGGAACGGACGAAAGGTACGGACGAAAGATATAGTGACATTGATCCTGCGCGATTCTATCCCGTTTAGGGGACGTTCTTAATGACTGGTATCAACTCGCAACCAAATTCGGTTACGGTGGTAACTCGACTATCTGGCTTGTCTCTGGATCTGAACTAGTTTGTTCTCTGCGTACTCTCCACTCATCTTAAGTAATGGCAGCTAATCCTTGGTTTAGATAGCGCTGGTTAAGAGAGAAATATGTTGCCCTCAAGATAAATTCCAGTGCCCATTATTCTCGAGAGAATGCCGCCTTTGCGAGATGGTAGAATGTTCAACTAATTGATCAAAGTTGAGAATCTATCCATTCTGGAGGAATCGGCCAGAGATAAGCACGAACATCCTCTGCCACAAAAGACTTTCCCAGATGGCCGCACAAAATATATCGGAATGACTTCGGTATCTCCGAAAAGACCACAGGAACAATCCAAATCACCGACTTCAATTTATTACGGGAATAGGCCAAACAGAGAGTGTAATAAGGAGGTTGATCCTCTCGAAGTTCAATATGAGCTTAACCATCTTGACCATATCGGAATTTCCGGGTTGCCATAAGATTTGCCGAACCAGCCTTGGGGCTCTATTGGAGAGATATTCGTAACAATCAAGCCGTCTGTCGTGCTAGTCTGGGAACGGACTTTATACGGCAGACGATGACCGTACCATTTCCTAGTTAGCGATTACTAAGTTTCTGCACAAAAACCCCGTCAAATTTGGCCAAATCGTCGTTCAAGATAAACCCCGCGTCAACATGGCCCACCAAGGTCCTCACCTCAACAAAATCAGAGCATAGCCCCAATTATTCAAACCAATAAGACTACTTTGAATTGATAACATCCGCAGAGTCCTGGTCCAAACCCCTATATAAGATCCCTGTAGTCTCCATATCTTCCAAGAGCCGAGGCCACCCCGGTTCCATCATGGCAGCCATTCAAGCAAGATGGACCAAGATTTTCGAGTCGGAGATCCTACAGCGATCCTCGCAAGTAGTCTCCATCATTGACAGACAAGTCTACATCTTTGGCGGGGAGTTGCGGCCGCGAGAACCCAGAGACAATGACATTCACATTGTTTCACTTGGAAACCGTGAGTTTCTCTATATTATCCACAAGCAATATCAGACAACCCTGATACCAGTACACACAACTAACCTACCCCATAGCCGCAACCCTAAATACCAAACCAACCAATCAATCCCCCTCACGTCGAGTAGGAACCGCATCAACAACCCTCAATGGCAAAATGTACCTATTCTCCGGACGAGGCGGCACAGCAATGTCACCAATAGACGAAAACGGCGGAATGTGGGAGTTCGACCCTAGCACAGACAAATGGTCACTCCTAGCACCATCTTCATCAGCCCCAGCATCAATCCCAGCAGCCCGTAGCTACCACTGCACGGCCAGTGACGGCAAAGACACCGTGTTCATCCACGCAGGCTGTCCAGAGAGCGGCCGTCTATCCGATCTGTGGGCGTTCAGTGTATCCCAGAAGAAATGGACAGAACTTGCTCCGGCGCCGGATCCCCCGCGTGGTGGGACGTCTATTGCGTTTGTCCAGGGCAGACTGTACCGGATGAATGGGTTTGATGGGGAGCGGGAGCAGGGCGGTAGGGTAGATGTTTATGAACCTGGAGCCAATATGTGGAGCTCCCACTCGTTTGTTTCGGACGGTGTGACTGGTCCATCACCGCGGAGTGTGGCGGCTTTGCTTTCCGTTATTGTTTCTGGTCGTGGGTACTTGGTCACCCTGTTTGGGGAGCGGGATCCTAGTTCCTTGGGACATCAGGGGGCGGGGAAGATGTTGGGTGACGTGTGGGTGTTTGATGTTGAGACCAAGCTATGGACGAAGGTTGAGGCTCAGGGAGACGAGCGTCCTGATCCACGGGGTTGGTTTGATGGGGACGTCCTTGATACTGGTAGTATCGTGGTTCATGGAGGACTAGGAGAATCAAATACTCGGCTAGGTGACGTTTGGACTCTCGAGCTTTTCTAAGCTTTTGAAGACTTTGGGTTTTGAGAGAATCTGAGATCCTTTGAACATGAACAAAAATGAAATTTTAGTAGAATTATGGCTGAAAAGAAGAGAAATAGGAAGCAATGGAAAAAAAAAAAATCAAAAGGAAATCGTTTGTGCTATGAGGTCTTGAATCGTACAATTGCCATATTCCCCCTTCCGCTCGCAAGAAAAGATAATTTGACAAGAAAAGGAAAAGTCAGTAAGACGAGTTGCACCATACACCAACACCATGAAGGAACGTCCTGCAAAAGGAAGAACAAAAAAAAGAAATCAAGTGACTGGCATCGCAAAACGGAAAACAAAAATCAGAATAGAAATTCACTGGGAGACCTCCGAGACACAAAAAAAAAAGAGTAGTTATTGTGACAACTGGCATCATGAACAGAAGAAGTGAAGGATGATCTGTGCTTGAGAACTTACTCATGTTCAGATCATTGCTCAGAACATGAGAGAGCGGGTTTTCTGTCGACGCGCCTCAACACTACCCATCTCGGGTTGAGAGTGGGTGTGCTTGTGTCGAGGACGGGGGGATTGAGGCGCTGGCGCCCCAGATCCCGCAGAAGATGGAGGTGGTCCAACCAATGCACTGTTTCGGCTCCGAACAGGAGATGGGACCCGGGCAGGTGCTGTGGGAATCCCACTGGGTGGACGACGAGGAGCAGTGTCATTGCTGGATTTCATGCTCCGCTCGCGCTTGAGCACAAGATCAGCCCAGGGCTTGAGTGCACCATTGCCGGAGGTAGAGCCCTTTCCAACAGCTTCAGACATGACTCGAAGCCAGCCATCCTTATCTGCGGGGCTATCCGCGTAGAAGTCAATCACTTCACCATTACCAAAGCGGATACGGAATCCCTCCTCAACAAACATGTAGCCATCTTCTTCTTCGGCGAAGGCAGACTTGCGGCGAGAGCCACTCTTCGTGCTGGTCTCCTTCTGAAGCAGAGAGGATCGATCGTCAATCAGCTTGGAGGCCTTGGCTAGGTTGATTGTAGCACGAGGTTGGCGTGTTGTTTCGTGAAAGGCCGTTAACTTGGATCCTTGAAGCTTGAAGAAGCGGCGGCGCCAGTACTATTGTAGCTGATTAGTATTTTGTCGCCGACAGAAGAGTTTATAAGCACTTACTGGACAATCTCCACCCTGTTGGGAAAGGAATCCTTCCCAAGAGCGAGCTGCAACACTCTCGGCATCACGCATTTCGCGAATGCAGGCGTTCATGCTCTTCGGCATGTCGTCATCCTTGCTGCCCTTGGGCTTAGGCACAAAGAGCAGTTGGACTTCCAATTTTCCAATCTTGTATGGTGGTCTGCGCTGAGTATTGATGCTAGTCGCACTCTTCTTGCTCTTGACGCTGCTCATTTGTTCCTCAACTGCCCATTCGTTGAAGCAAGCAACATCAACAATGTGGGGACGGCCAAAGGCCTGCTGCTCGTGGTCGCTCAAAGCCACATACGCGCGACCAAAGCTACCATCACGCGCAACCAGGTTGCGAAGCCGCTCGTATACAGGGGCATTGACATCCTTGGCCTTCTGTTCCTGCGACTGCATTTGTTGCTTTATGTCAAGCTCCTTGCGTCGGCGTGGGGATGCAAACACACGGCTGAGGGCCGACGCCTTTTGACGTGATGGGGATGATGCGGGTTCTTGGGTTTGGAACTTGCTTTCGTCAATCTTCATCTGCAAGGTCAACTGGAACTCGAGGTCATTCTGGACGATGAGTTCGAATTCCTGTCCAATGGGAGCAGACTTGCCCATCTCCAACCAGGAGGTGGTAACACAATGCAATCCATTATCCAAAGTCAGTGCAAAGTATGACCGTTCACCTAAAACTGGATTAGTAACAGTAAAGTGCCTTCGGTCGTGTGATTGAGTCTTACCACGTGGGAGAGGAAGGTCACAATATTTGAGGCCTACGACCTTCACAAACAAACGGCCGCGCTCTTCGCCATCTTCGAACGATTCGGGGATCGCTGGCTCGTTCTCTTCAATGGTCGCGGGGGCTTCCTGAACATTGCTTGGTTGCCCAGGGAGAGGTGGGACTCCACCAGCACCAGGGACAGGCTTTTTCTTCGGGATACCGGTAGCAGCTTTGATACTTGCGCGGCGCGGCGAACCATTCCAAGGGACTGTGGTCCAGGTCTGCTGGCTAGGTTTGCGTGGAGAAGATCCAGCAGAGCGTGTACCGCGCGGGTCTGGGGCAGTCTGCTCGGAAGAAGGCGCGGCTTCTTCTTCGTTACGGCTGCTGGCAATGATAACTTTGGTGTTCTGTCTCATGAGATATCCTCTCTGTTTGTGGGTAGCGGGGTTAGCGGGGTGTGCACTATTTCCTAGGGTCGCGAGATCCTTTGGTGCTGTTGCCTGGTAAGGCGGCACAGAACCAGGGGGTTGGGAAAGGGCTAGGTGAAACGCAACCTTTTGGGATTCAATAACGCGATCAAACTCCTTATCCAGTCCAAAGCCGAGGCTTTCTTCCTGAATACTGAAGGGAATGTCAAGCTTCAAACAACTGCTTTGTCGTTGGGCGAGATCCGTGGGCAACGCCAACTTCGGTGGCAAGTCAGTCTGGTTATGTTCACGATCCGACGGGTTTGACTCATTGGAGATCTGCTTGGTCAATGAGGGGACAGGTGGAACGTGTTGGCCACTGATCTGACGACGGGTCGCAGCCATGGACTGCATATCTGCAGGTGTCAGCGAGGGTCGGGTCTTAAGACCAGCACCAGGAGCTCGAATGGTGGCGATAGGTTCAGGAACAGACTCGTCGGACGAGCTCTCATCATGCTCCGGCTCTGGCTCCTGGTCGTCCTCTCGGTCTCCTTGGTCTTCGTCCTCGCCATCATCGTCGATCGGATGACGAATGACAGAGTCTGGAGTAGAGGGCTCGGAATCTTGGTCTTGCTGTATCTCAGGGGTGATAGGGCGTGCAAGAGACTGACGGATAGACGCCATATCGAAGGACTGCTCTTGGGGGGCATTCGGCTGTTTGTATTCCTGGGCAACCTCTTCTGGCTGTGCAGGGCTTTTGGCGTCGGCCGGGTTTTCAGCATTAGGGGTAGTCTGCTCAGATTCCTGTTTGTGGCTGCCATGTCCAGCGTGTTCACGGTCGGCGGCTTCGGCAGCAGAGCGTAGGGAGTAAGTGCTGTCGTCGTCGTACTTGGCCCGCTGGTCACGGGACGACAAGCTGTTGTCTGACATGTTCTGATAATAATCCGTGATAGAGTAAAGATCTTCATCCCGCTCCTCCTGCTTAATTATTACACTGGAGGAGTCATCGTCATCGGTTTCCAGGGAGGGAATAGGAATATCAGGGTCATAATGGTCATAATGTTGGGGGCTGGAAGCAATTTGGGAGTCATCGGAGCTGTCATCCTCATAGTTGTCACCGTTGCGAATCCCTCGCAAGATTGAATCTCGAGAAATTCGAGGCGGAGAAAAGAAGTTCTCTTTGGCCTCGTCGTCTGCGTGTGTATCATTTTTTGTTGTGTGTTCATCTGCTCTAGGAAGCTCCAAGGGTACCTCAATGTTTTCCGTGTGGTCATCATCTGTCTCATCATCGTCTCTCTCCTGCAGCCTCATGAGACGGAGTCTCTCCTCTAGGGACATAGCGCCAGGTATATCAGACTTAGTATATGAGGCAGGAGCTGGAGGTGCAGGGAGCACACGCTGGCCTGCGCTACCTAGCTCAAAAGCAGCAGCGAGCTTACCAGCCGAGGATGGACGCGCACCTGAAATGCGATTGACCGATGGCAAAGGCGGGAGGGGACGTCGCTCGCCATTTGAGTCGAGGGATTCGACGCGTGTGTGCTGAGAAGACCCTCCTTCGCGTGAGATAGGTCGGTCGTCGGTAGTCTCCTCGTCAACGTCTTCAATAAAGGGCTCACCATCACTGTTTGTGCTGGGGCTCATAAAACGCCAGTCTTCAGGCAACACAACAGGGGTCTTCTCGATATCTTCCAGCGAGGCGTCAAAGCTATCATCACGCTCAATGGATGACTCGGCCTCGAAGCTAAGATCCTCCTCTTCCTCAGACTCGTAGCTGTTCTCTCGTGACTCAGACGCAACCGAGGAGAGATCCGGGGTTGTCATTTCATATTCATTGATTTGAGGAGGGGCGTGGTCAAATGTAACACTCTTCGCATGCCGATGCCCAGTGCTGCCATACTCGGACCAGATATCATTCTGAGGGTCAAATCCCTTGCCGTACCGGCTGCCTTTGGACAGCGAGGACTTGCTTGGCGATGTTTGGTCTTTGCTCGGGGATGACGGCCGAGAAGTCGACGTGGTATCTTCATCGAATTGAGACTTGGCAACATTCATTTGGCTGTCCCGTTGTGGTGTTCTCTCCGAGGCCAAAGGTCTCTGAGGGAAAACCACTGAAGCCGGGTCATACTCTTGGCTACCTTCGAGGAACATGCTGTGATTTTTGACCTTGGACACGCGTTTCAGATTTTCGAGCGACGGGCGCTTTGCAGGGAAATAACACCCCTCTGGATCATATGGCGCTTTATTCTCGGCTCCCTTTGAAAATGGCGATGGAGATTCGCGACCTTTCCAAAAGAGGCGTGGAGAGGCATTGCGATTCAGAGACGAGACATCGTATGCAGGCGATTCGCCATGCGGCGTCTGCTACTCCTGTTAGCATGTTTGATCACATGCAAAACGTCTTGTTGACAGTACCTTGGTAACTTGGTTCCAGCTAGGCGAATTGCGCCTCTGGGCCATGGGGCTCACTTCAGAGAGTGGCCGCTGACCAGATCCGTTGCCCATACTGACGTTGGGTTTGCTGGTGGCTCAGGATACGAAATATGCAATCGTAATAAAACACCAATATAGGATGTCTATGACGTGTCAGTGCTTGTTCATCCAGTCTTGATCGGCGGGTGGGTTCACGGCTGATGACAAACGACAAAAGGCGACACAGAGATCAGGTACCATACCTTTCTTAATAACTAGGAGGGTTGGAAATGTTTGCCAGTGAGTCCTGATGCATTCGCTGTAAATGCGTAAAAGTCGTGTCGATCGTGGTAGGAATGCTGCGTCAAAGGGTGGAGGCACCAAAACAAACCCAAGTTGGGTGTCTGGGGGGGTCAAACCAATGTAAAAACAAAATGGGCAGAGGGATAACGAAGGGATACGAATGCCGACTTGTCAAGGAAGGCTAGCAGGGAAGAGTAACAGAAACAAAGAAAGAGGTTATGAAGAAGAACAGAAACAACGGAACTTGATATGTCTCTCCCATGGATTCAAGTGGATTGTTACCCCGAGCAAGAAACTGTTGTTACGGGAGTCGTCGGGGCAACCGCGGTCTGCGAGTGTTTCAGCCCGTGACCTTGCGTCAGCTGGCTATGATCGGCGCTAACCTGGAAGTGGAATAGTTTCGTGGATCTTCGATATCAACATGCACCTACCACCTCTTCAATATATTACCCTTTCAGTACCTAAATATAGCATAACAACAAACATCGAATCTTGGTACATGTATCCAAGTTTCTTAGTCAATTATCGTTTCAAGTATATCCCGAAGAAACGCCAAAAACAGCGAGGGACTCCTACATTGTACGAATGGATTAAAACCAGACAAAAGCGCCCAGTTTCCAACTTTTTAGCATCATATACATAATCAAAAATATGATAAGACCCAAGCAAAGAGCAACTTGGAACAAATGGGCACCAAATGGGCACCAAATTTAAAGAAGAGACAATATGCATCGATTCTGGGATTGCTGCCTGAGGCTGAGATAAGGAACATACTGAGTCAGCATATCAGTCACCTGATCTTGTGTCAAAGTTTATGATCTGCGCTAGTCTAGGATAGGAATAGCGTCTATCGGGAAAAAAACATCTGAACCTGTTCTGGCCTCTTCTCTTCGATCATTCCGTGTTTCCAACTTTCGCGCATCTTATTGCATTTAATCAGGTAGAATGCCTCTGCCAATCCGCTCTTCGATATGTCTTCTATGTCAAACTAAGGCGACCCTGATCGCCCCATCGATTCTCCCGACCTCATGGCAGACCACACGAGGCATGGCCACCGTTCGATCGCGCCGCAAGGCTGCTCGGATGGCCCTGTCGTCTACTGTTGACAGACCATCTCTGCCATCTCCTAACAAGCCACGACGGGAACGGGCTGGCCCCTTTGCCTCGATGAACCAAACTCAGGCACGGATTCGAGACACACCACGCACACGATCACAGGCGGCCCTCAAGCGTTCAGGGGAGGAGGGCAAGGCGGAGAAGAAGGAAAGCCCATTGTACAGAGCATTGAAGATGCAGACAACATTGACACCTGTGCCTTATGGTCGACGTTCCGCTATCAAAGCTCGACTTGCCGACATCACCAGCTTCGACCACTTCCCTCTCCTTCCCGCGGTTCGACAGTCGATCTTCGCTCAGGCTCTAGCTGGTCTTGGTGATGTTACCCCCACGCCGATTCAACGACTCGCGATCCCCGAGCTGTTGCTGGACGAATCCAAGAAGAAGAAGAAAGTGAAGCAGGGGAACGAAGATGATGTAGAATACAACTTTGACCAGTACCTCCTGGCAGCAGAGACGGGCTCGGGAAAGACCCTCGCATACCTACTTCCAATTGTCGATGCGATCAAGCGTGCTGAAGTCATTGAGATTGAGGAGGAGAAAGTCCTTGAAGAACGAAAGGCACTAGAGCGGGAGGAGAGAATGAAGAACAAGGCGTTCGATCTGGAGCCGGAGGAGGCGCCAATGACAAACGCCGCTCGTCCTCGGGCCATTATTCTTGTGCCCACTTCCGAATTGGTATCTCAAGTTGGATCCAAGCTCAAGGAGTTGGCCCACACAGTCAAGTACCGCTCGGGCGAAATCTCATCAACTTTCACACCCCGCCGGATCAAGAACACCCTCTTCCACCCCGCCGGCATCGATATTCTAGTTTCAACTCCTCATCTTTTGGGCTCTGTGGCGAGGACAAACCCCAATATCCTCAGCCGAGTCACCCACCTTGTACTCGATGAGGCTGATTCCCTAATGGACCGATCGTTCATCCCAACAACGACCGAAATCATTGCCAAGGTTACGCCGTCACTCAAAAAATTGATTCTCTGCTCAGCCACTATCCCTCGCAGTCTCGACAACCAGCTGCGTAAGCGCTTCCCTGATCTCCAGCGCCTGACGACTCCCAACCTGCACGCCATTCCCCGTCGCGTCCAGCTCGGTGTCGTGGACATCGAGAAGGAGCCATACCGCGGAAACCGAAATCTTGCCTGTGCCGATACCATCTGGTCAATCGGCAAGGCAGGAGATAGACACGAGCACACCGAGACATGGGGACCCCTCAATGCTTACATGGAGCCGAAGGTTAAGAAGATCATTGTGTTCGTCAACGAACGCGAGGAAGCCAACGAGGTCGCCAGTTTCCTGCAATCCAAGGGCATCGATGCTACCTCGCTGAATCGTGACACCGATTCCCGGAAGCAACAAGAGACCCTCTCGCAGTTCACTGAGGTTAAGCTCCCACCGACTGCGGAGGAGATCATGATTAATAAAAAGAAGAATCGCGCCGCCGGCAGCATTCCCTTCGATCTCCCCGAGCGTCAAGAACCTATTCGCCGCCTTCCCGACACCAAGGTTCTTGTCACTACCGACATCGCCTCGCGTGGTATTGATACACTGGCAGTCAAGACAGTGATTCTCTACCACGTGCCGCACACTACCATCGACTTTATCCACCGACTGGGCCGTCTCGGTCGTATGGGCAAACGTGGTCGTGCTGTTGTCCTGGTTGGCAAGAAGGACCGCAAGGACGTCGTCCGTGAGGTTCGCGAGGGCATGTTCCGTGGCCAGGCTCTGATCTAGATCCAGATCCAGATCCGCGCGTTCGTGCATTCATTACATTGTAAAAATCTTGTAACATACATGGCGTTGGTTTGAGGTTTTGATTTTTTTGGGAACTGGAAGACGACTATACCCATTGTCGCAGCAATAGTCATTGAATCTTTGGAAGTATGTACGATATGCAATCATATATGATGAACCTAACTCTCCTCTTGCATAACGACGGCTGGGTCCAATTTCATCAACTAACTGTAACACGAACATTTTCGTTCCAACTTCTCACACGGGTATCTCCCTCGCCAGCTTTCGCCAGAGGTCACACCTCCTCTTCAATTGGACCAGCTTCACATTCTCAAAGCCATCATCCACAACAACGAATTCCTTGCCCGTGTGTAGTTCTGGCACACCTGGCTGCGAAGTATTCGTCACCTTGTGTGCATTTGGGTCTCCCGTCTGGAAGAAACTCGCGAAAGCTCCCGCATAGCCTTCATAAACGACCGGGTTTGTCTTTTGGACAGAGTTGATTCTGTTCCACTATAATCAGTCAGGTCAGCTTATGCCACCGAAACCGGGGGGGGGGAAGAGAGCAGCAGTAAAATGGGGAGAACAAACATAAATAGTATCACTCCCATGTGTCGCCGGGGAAATTGTATACTCCCCGAGATACCCTTTCTTCGTCGCAGCCGACGCAATCCAATAAGCCGGGCAGGCAAGCACAACATCCCGGTAAACCAAGCCAGCCCGAACATAAGAAGTATTATAACTGTCGATCATCTCTGTACTCCCTTCAGCGGGATAATAGAGAGATTCCACCTCGCCAATCTTCTTGGTCGACAGTCCAGGCACAAACCCGGAAAGCCACTGGTGGAAGCTCGCAACAGAGGAATTAAATCCATTTACCAAAACAGCGCTGTCAAGACCCGGCGGAACGAAGCCCTGGCCCTCGTGGCTGTTGTACATTCCCCAGACAAACTCTGTGTTCAGAGAGCCCCTGTTCACAGTGTCTGTAAGTGTCTCTACGAGGAAGCTTCCGTCTATCACCGGCGCCCAGGTGTAAGAGCTTGTTGTCCAGCTGTGGCTTGCTCCGATGATCAAGCTTGCATCACGGATTTTCTGGACGTCCACGGATTTGAGACAGGCGAGTGTCTTGCCAGCGTGGTTGGAGCTGGCACAACCTGTTAGATTCGCCAGCTGGGTATATATATCTTCTGCTTGGGGTGCGTTGTATTTATATGTCTTGGGCCAGAACGGCGAGCTGGCAAGGGCTTTGGAAAATAGTTTCGGTTGGCCATGGCGGCCGTTTGCGAGAACTTGCGCCACTACTGAGCCGGCACCGGCTGACTGACCCCATATTGTTACGTTGTGAGGGTTACCGCCAAAATGGCGGATGTACTTCTGGACCCATTTCAAGGCATATTGCTGGTCTAATAGCCCCGGGTTTAGATCTGAGGTCGACGAGTCTTTGATTGCCTTTCCGGGTAGGAAGCCAAAGGCATTGACGCGGTAGTTGGTGTAGATAACGATGTAGTCGTTGATATTGCTGACATTGAGGACCGGGAATGAGGATGGCGGCATTGTGAATGCCGCGCTGCCTTGAATGAAAGCTCCGCCGTAGAATACGACCAGCACTGGCCTACTAGTATGCTTAGCCAAATCCCATGGTCGTGAGAATAGACCCAGGTAGAGACAGTCTTCGGTGCCGTTGACCGTGCGCTGGGGACACATGTCGAAGTCCTGGTTTGTGTCGTAGAGGTCTCCAGTGATCTTTAGTGGTGGCTGAGGTGCGCGGAAGCGGTTCTCCCCTGTTGGTGGTGCAGCAAATGGGATCTTGCGAAAATAAGAGAGATTGTAGGTGCTGTCATATTGACCTTTGAAGGATCCGTAGTCGAGGGAAACTTGAGGATTGTCCCATGTAGTGCTGGCTGTGACCCCGAGGCCGAGGAGAAGGGTGACGATCAGATTTGAGAACATCATCTTCGTGTTTCAGTGGTTTTCGTTTTAGGGTTATTGTTCCATTCATATGTTGTGTTTAGCCTACCAGGCCCCAGGCCATATATAGCCTTTTTGTACACATTTAGGAAGCATCACCCCCATCTGACGAGAGAGATCGCATTCGGTAGAGGAAACCCCGAGCTTCTCTGTACGGCTCGCATGTATTTCGGTCATTGTCAAGTAGACATTCTCAGGCTTGGTTACGAGAGAAGCTCATTGGTGCAGTTATTGTTGACACCGGGACGAAATGCGGGGGATTTCTGCTGTGGTTGTTAATTCGGATTCGATCACCCCGATAGATCGTTGATCATATAGTCAGAACGAGCCATAGTTAGCTGGAAGATCCCCAGAACAGCTAGTTGTATTTATATTCAATATGTCCACAATTAATGTGTCAAAAAGTAACTGTCAAGGGAGTCCCCGTGAGAACAGAGCCCAAGTAAACACTGTGCCCTCCGGATTCCAACCCTAAATATGCATCCTTGCAAGAAATCCAAACTCCAGATCCAATTTCCATGCAAACAAGTATTATCCCAAATGCCAATTCTGCTAAACCAAAACTCCATCCTTCTCGTCTTGTCTCGTAGATCAAATAGGGCTCCAGGGCAGTACTGTTTACATAGTCATACGAAGTTCTCTGGTGCGACGCCGAGTTGCCCGAGCATCACGGCGAGACTCGGCTGCATCACTATTCTCCGTTTCTGGGGTGTTTGTGTCGGACAGCTCGGGGGTTGGGGTGATCCCAAAACTAACGCCACGGTCTCGACGACAGATACGTGATTGTGCATCGGGGGACAAGAACCGATGGATGGTGCGGTGATCCATTACTCGGTCTTCACCGTCCGGGCTTTTGTCCGTTGATGGCCACTGGTATCCGTACAGCTTGGAATGACGTTCGCAGCGCGGACATTCACGTCGCGTGAGGTATGAGTTTGACTGGAGGAACCATGTATCACAGGTCTGGCACTCCACCCAACGATCATACTTCTGGGCAAGCAATCGTGATGTCTTGGTATAGTCTCCAGGGAATCGGGCAACTTGCGACTCTGTCTCGACGGAGTCTATAATGAATCGCCGCTTAGTGCGAGGCTTTCGCGCCTTGGGCTTAACGGCATGGGCGTCGTCTAATTTGGTGGAATTTGATAAGTTTGACTGTCCTTCTTCGGTTTCAATGTCCATGGGGTGGGTGGTGACAGGCTGACCTTCAGGAGAGGCATCAGGATGATCCTCGCCGTTAAGTTCTTTCGACTCAGACGGTTCCACTGTAGTTTCTTCTGTCTTGATCTTGGTTCCCAAGTCATCCTCGGTTGTGGGGGTAGTTGAGGTCGACGACCGGTGGGATTCATCGGCAGTGGAGTTTAGAGATTCGCAGTCCGTGGGAATGGTAGAATTAGTACCACTTGTCCCATTTGAGTCGCCCTGGGCAGTCACGCTTGGTTGCCCCGCCCCTGTGACAATTGGAAGGGAGGTTGATGGATCGGATGGCGATACCACTGCAGTTAGCTCGGTGATCTCTTTCTTCAACTCGGACCCCTGGGGTATATTCTTCGCCAGAAGAGCAGTTGGAATTAATAAAGTATCCGGGATAGGGGTGTTGTCTGAGCCGCGCGTTGGAGCTGATTCCCCAGCAAGTTCAGAAACCGAGACCTCTTCTCGCAACTTCGAAACTTGTCGTTGGAACTTTGCACGTTTGCGCGGGGTGGAGCAAGTCAAAGTAGAGGGGCTGTCGGATTCATCCACCTCTGAGCTGCGTCTACGCTTCCTGCTCACATTGCTATCTTCAACCGGTGTAGCTTCAGAAATGGGGCTGGACTCTTTGCTGTTTGGCTCTGAGTCAACATGCGGAGACCAGCCATTCCGTACAGCACTCTCGCAAGTATGACACAGACACTCGCAGTTGTCAACGCCAAAATAATCCTCTCCGTAGGAAACCGTGATCTCTTCTCCCTCGTGGATGTCACGCATGGCTAGGACAGACATACCCTCGTTGCCTCTGGTTGTCAAGCTGCCGTTGGCATCACAGTCATGATTGGCAAAACGAGCAGGACCCAGAAAGAACGATGGGGCTTTGCGACGACTCGACATCACGATGCTGAAGTCTTTACGGGTCAAGCCGAGATCCAACTCTTCTTCATGGGTCATAGACACGAGCGTTCCACTCAAGTATTTGATCTCCTCGCCCTTTTTAATAAATCTGCGAGCGCAGATCGCAGCTTCGTGTTGCGTTATGATGTATCGATTGGTCGTGGTAACCTCGAACGGACAGTCTGGAAGATACATCTGAATGTACTTGCGGAGGTGCCGGCGGAACCACTCCTTCTCTCGAGGACTACGGAGGTTCGCCATGTATTTCTTTAAGCCTGGTATATCCAACAACTTGTGTTCGGCCGTTGGGATATCCTTATCGACAATAACATCATGAAGAAGAATGCGCCCAATATCGTCATCGTGGATTCCGCGGGCAGGGCTGTACTTGGTGCGGTTCTTGCGAGTAGTGGTCCAAAAATAGGCCTATCAATAGCAAGTGTCAGTGAACATATATATGTGTTGAATTGCAGGAAAAGAGCATACGTGATCCACCAGCGCATCGGTTGCGACATCATCATAGCTGGCCAGTTTAGCTAGTGTCAGGCGCTCGCGACGTTCGGCGGTGGGCGAGCTCTTTCGCGCTCTCTTTGGGGGCATGATGAATGGACAAGAATTTGAAGACCGCTAGATATCGAAGTGAGAGAAAAGAGGTGGTCCCATAGAATGCGGGCGGGTGCAAAGGTAGTTGGGGAACAGTGGAGGGCGGAGGTCCGAGGGATGGGGTCGAAAAATGAATCGAGACGCAAGAGAAGAACTAAAATGAGTGACTGACAATCAACACAAGTAACATTGTAATGTGATTGTCACCATTGAGGCTGTTCCAAGGAGAAGACCTCCTTCGCAGATGTTTTTAGGGGCGGAACGGACACTCGGGAGTGCCAGCTTAGACCTTGCCGTCTTTCTACTTTTGTCCTTCTTTCCCCTTGACCTGTTCTTTTTGCTCTACTTTATAACTATTGCATATGAGCTAATCAATTATAGTTGACTTTTTATCTTTTTACTCCGTACAGGATTTGTTGTGACTTAATTCTACGCGCCCAGCTCGCATACGATATGCACCGTGCGTCAAGCCTCCAATCCCATGTCGTATCACCGCGAACCTGTTGGAGTGGAACTATTGCAATTGCACCCAATCAAGATGATTCTTGAGATTAAATGATCGTTCTCTTATTGTTTTGCGTAAAATATACTTCCCTCAATGGGTTTTTTGCTGGGGAATATCCACAGCCAATGAACTGCTGGAGAATCTGATGGATCCAAGTATGAACATGGTCACTTTCGTGGACTTCCTTAGGAAGAACCCGTAGTTTTTCATAGGCTAATCTTGTCTTGCACCTCCTCGGGGATACAGAAAAGCCAGCCTACCTGATTAAGGAGGAAAATAAGAAAACACAAGGACTATCATCCGAATCCAGGATGTGTTTGAACTATATATCTTGTTAACACTGGGACGCCGCTTGGATTGAGTCAACAACATAGATACCCACATAGGATGTTATTCAAATAACCAGAATAAATACCTCTTGAGACTATTAGTCTAATAAAACCGATAATAATAAACACACAAAACAGGTCTGGATCTTATGAACAAGCGGCGTTTCTTGTGCTTGTTTGAGGTTTGTTTTAGTTGATATGGTCAATCGGAGAACCAAGACAGTTATTCTAGAAGTAGAAAAGCAAATAAATGTAAGATTTGTAATAATCGAACAACTGCACAAAGTCCAATTTCCAAAGAATACAACTTGAAGTCCCATTATTTAGATGTAGTTATGTAGTTATAGAAAGGCATAACTATAGTATCGGATAAATTTATTATCCGGGAAACCTCCGGGGCCGCGAGAACAAATTGCGGACAAGGACTATCTACAGACCAAGTACCAGAACACAATGATTCAATTAAAGGTGTGCAAGCGGTGCCTCCCACTGGCTCACAAAATACTGACCCTCGCTCCGCCAGACACTATTAAGTTGCATTGACAACTCCGGCGCCTCGATCGTCGAGTGCGTGAACGTCCTGAAGAAGAAGCGGCCCGCGACAATTGGTCAGTCTCCACGGCCCTCGAACCCAGCATACAGCACACCAATAAGGGAATTGCAAGCTGACATTCTGGTGGTTATCTAGGTGATCGGATAGTCGTCGTCGTCCAGAAGCAGCGATCTGCAGGCTCGGAAGCCACTACCGCCGCTGCGCTCGCCAGCAAGGTGCGCCGTGGTGATATTCGTCATGCCGTTGTTGTTCGCGTGAAGAAGGAGCTGCAGCGCCCTGATGGGTCCCTTGTCCGGTTTGGTGATAATGCTTGTGTGTTGGTCAACAAGTCCGGAGATCCCATTGGGACACGAATGAATGGTAAGCGCTCCTCGGGGAGTCTACGATGATCGCCGTCTCCACCGTTTAATACTGACATCTCTACAGGTGTCGTGGGACAGGAGCTACGGAACAAGAAGTGGTCAAAGATCTTGTCATTGGCGCCGATTCATGTTTAATATTTCACGTTTCTACATTCGTTGGGAAGCGCTCGTTTTTGATTTGATTGGATTTGAATCCATATGTATTCTTAGTATGTAGCATCAGTTTCACCCCCGTTCCGAAATCTCCACGCATTTTCCTCCGTTCCCTGCTCCGAAAGAATTCGCCAAACTCCGATGATATCGCAAAAAAACCACAAAAACAAAGAATTCAAGGGTATCGGAAATTTGAGACCGCATTGCAGGAACGTAGAAAGATCACATGTAGACTTGACCGCACGCACAACAGACGTAGTAGAGTTTCTGAGTAAGTGAGAGCATGAGTTAGCGCATGGTTCATATTAGTGGCGGGACAGGGATCCATCGAAGGATTATTTCTCACCATTCCGGTCTCGGCGGATCGTTGTTGTGACTGGAAGAAGACGGCTTCGGTTTCGCCGCAGCTTGGACAGAGCTTGTTGGCCCGCGGGAGCTGTAAGTCATGGGGGTTAGCCTATAGATACTCAGGAAGTTACAAAGCGGGGGCGTCTGCCCGGGACTCGACTTCAGAGGATTCCAGGCTGTCACCCACAGGCGGCGCATCCTCGAGGAGATCCTCGTCGGGGGTGGAGCCGCAAATAAAGCAAGTAATGATATCACCGCAAAGAGTACAAAAAGCAGGAGCACAAACCGTGGGGTCAGAAGTCACATCCTGAGTAACACCAGCGGTGTCACCAACTTGGCTATGAAGGTGGTTCTGGTAAACACAGTGGGAGGAGGCAGGCTCGCCAACATGGCAGGTACGGCAGGTAAACATCAGCTGGTTGTTGACTCGATCCTCCTTGGGGTACAGCAGGTTGGAGCTATAAAAAAGTCAGCAAGATGTCCTCGAGCGATAATTTTAGCTGGGCGACTTGGATATGAACTCACCATTCACGGCAAAACCTGAAGTGAATTTGATCCGAGGGCTTGGTGTCGCCACCAGTCGTGGAGGAAGGGCTGGCAGACATGCTGCAAAGATGGGTTGAGATATCCTAGGTAAACGTTTTATAGCGAGCTGGGAGAGCAGAGCAATTTCCGAGGATATCTTCGAAACGGAGACGGTGGATTGGAGAGGAAAAAAGTAATTCTATACTCACCTTCATGGTGACTGTTGGAAAGCGCAGAAATGAAGTCACGTGCGACATTTAAATCACGTGCCGAGAATTGGTGGTGAGTTGGATTAAGCTAACTATACAAAACATAGTATTGAAATTCCACGGGGTGTCTGTGTCGTCTCGACTCTAGCACAATCTTAACAAGAGCAACCCCTCGATTAATGAAAGGCATTAATTTCAAGATCATCCCACCAAATCTTCCTGTCTATTAGAGTCCCGGGGTATACTTATGTAGTATTGACATATACATTGATTAATTCCACATTACCACATACATAAGTGCATGTATGGGTATCTGCATTGGAAAATGCACTGTAGCTCAAATTTATGACTGCGAGTTTCTCTAGTAAATTCGCATTTGTACAAGTGCGTACTCATCATGTACGTAGTCTAGATGGTGATCGCTCAAATTGGAAGCGGAGAGCTAAAGCTGTCATGTTTGTGTGGTTTGCAATTGTTCACCTTCCCCCGCAGTTTCCGTTCACATACAACGATTAGACTTAAATCAATTTTGGCATTGAATCCGGAGTGATTTTGATCTGTACATTATTATTTACTCAAAAATTCTCATCTTTTAGACCCAATCTTGGAAAAATGGTGGGATCAAATTATCCTCAAATCTTCGAAGTTTGCATAGCTGACTCTTGGACCTAGGCCGACACAGGTCTTCCCACCGGTTGGGAAGTTCGCCATTCCAACTCTAAGAATCTCCCATACTATTTCAACCCTTCCACAAAAGAGTCTCGTTGGGAACCACCTGCCGAAACCGATACCGACAAACTCAAAGTCTACATGGCGCAAAACCACACCCCGGCTGCTGCTCGCCCTGACGCCTCTGGCGAGGGCGAGGGCAAGATCCGCTGCAGCCACTTGCTTGTCAAGCACCGCGATAGCCGCCGTCCCAGCAGCTGGAAGGAGGCCGACATTACTCGCACAAAGGAGGAGGCTATTGAGATCCTCAAGGGCCACGAGCAGCGCATTCAATCTGGAGAGATCACTCTTGGCGACCTGGCAGTCTCTGAGTCCGACTGTAGCAGTGCCCGGAAGAAGGGCGATTTGTGAGTTCCTCTCAGTAACCTACATGCTATACGCCTTGCTAACCCCTGAAAGGGGCTTCTTTGGTCGCGGTGAGATGCAAAAGGAGTTTGAAGATGCCGCTTTTGGCCTACAGCCTGGCGAAGTCAGCAGCATCATTGAGACAGCATCCGGAGTTCACCTCATTGAGCGGTAGGTTCATTTCTTGAAGTGAAGTTGTTTATGGCTAATCTCGGATTTCTGTCTCCAGTGTCCAATAATCGCATGCTCCCACCCATATTTTGGTCAATTCCACTGCGAAAAATTCCGATCGCATCAATGCTTTGCAGACCCTAGTCTCACATCTTGGAATAATCTTCGAAAAAAAAATAAACTACAACGAATGAAATGCCATCTTTGTTCTCTTCTGACTTAGAATGTCTTGTTTCGGGCAAGAACAATCGAGTAGCGGAACCTACCACAGCCTTTCCCCATAAGATGCCAATATATTCTTTGAAGAAGTCTCAAAATGCCTAAATGTTACGAAAGAAGATTCGGAGATACGAGACTTGAGGCCTTGGATTCGTCAAGGATGTGATACCAAATCTATGTAACCAACTCTAAATAGACTCTTAGGCTGATAGCGCGTTTAGGCTTAGTAGTTGAATCAACCAAAGATTTATTATCGGAAAGGCAAATCGAGAACCAAAATAAGCCACGAGATTACATGTCAAAATAAGGATGTCAAAGGCCATTGAGCACATACAAAACACTGCTACAGACGAGACATCTCCCAGGTCTACTTTTATTCTCCCATCTTTCCCACACACACTCTTCCCACACGCTCACCACGAATGAGCAGCGTCACCCATAAACTCCGCCAGAGGCGGTCCATGATGCGCCTTCTTAATCAAGATCGCTCGATTCTCGAGTACACTTTCGAACCAAATGTCTTCATCGTCCCCCAGTGGATCCTAGCGCCCCCCGAGGTGCGTCATGCCTTGAACACCCTCCAGTACAAAGCCATGGTAGCCATCTATGACATGAAGAGCCTCATGCTCATCCGTGACAACCGATACTTCCAGTTATGCCCCCAAAACACGGGCTCCGTGATCCACCAGCTTCATCAATCCTCCATAAATCGTCTCCTCGAATGGAAAGAGGATTGGACCTTCATCGACCCGACCCTTGCAAGCGCCGCAAAAATCCCCCGTGACTCTCTCCACTTCTGCGTCGACTCGATTGCCTACGGAAAGTTTACCTGCGAATATACCCGTAAGATTGACGAGTTTATGTCTGGTTCTTTCCAGAGCTGGCGCCAGCTCCGCGCTGAGATCGGACACCTTGCCTATCGTCTCATGAGCGACAACCCACATGGCTACGAGGAATGGCGGGTCTGGTGGGAGGGTAAATTTGCTGATGATATGTGGAAATGGGAGGTTTGCCTCGAGGGCCTGATCTTGCCTACCTGGGAGGAGATCATCGACGATGTTTACCTGATGATCCACGATCGAGTCGAGGATGCCCAAGACCTGGCCAACTCATTCTACATCAGCAGCCCGGTGTTGACGTTGTCGACTTGACTTGGCTCTGCACGACTGAGCTTTGATTTTCTGAATTACGATTC
Organism: Penicillium robsamsonii; assembly: GCF_028829455.1. Classification (NCBI taxonomy): domain Eukaryota; kingdom Fungi; phylum Ascomycota; class Eurotiomycetes; order Eurotiales; family Aspergillaceae; genus Penicillium; species Penicillium robsamsonii. The sequence continues at coordinate 5,674,504 of NW_026643221.1, forward strand.
AATGGATATGACGGCAATTACGACAACAGTGTGACTTAGGATTTAGGCTTGCTTTTTATGGAAATAACCAGGAGTTTTGATTTTGATTTCTTTTTTGATATTTGTTCCTTCTGAAATACAGCAAACTACAAGCTATGTATTCTATAATCGATTATAATAGTTAAAGGCGAATGCAATTTGACCCGAATGAACGACTATAGTGAACTTGGATCCATAACACACTAGTTTTTCTGGAGCTCTATTACTTGGGATCATTATGAGAAGCTACTCAGACCATAGACACCCAATAATCTGATATCTAATTGCCTAATGAAAGAAAAGTAAAAAACATTGATGTACCTGAATGATCACGTGTGTGTTCGAACCCTACATATCGATGGTAGCCGCCGGCCTGGAGGAACAAAGAAAGCTACGTAGGTACCTTGTCATTGTTTGTCTTCTGTAAAAATAAGACAAGAAATACCAAATTAATCAAACAGACAAACAAAGAAGCACCGGGAATGGAAAGAAAGAGAGATCCACCAAACCTGAAGGGACACATGGTCTTTGTGCAATCTGATACTTTCTTTAGGGTAGACTAGTCGACCAGAGCTCTCTTCTATGACTATATCTTCAATGAAACTTGCAAGTGGAACTATAAGATACAGGACAGGGTGTCTCATTCATACTCTCCACTAAACCTTGTCGCCTATCAAGGTACCAACCCAACGGAGTCTTAGATTCCCCATCCTTCAAGATGTGCATCCACTGGACATGCAAGTACACGCTGTGCGGCTGTATATGGGATATGGACCCTTCAAAATGTCAAGACAAGCGGCTCTGCTGGGGTCCAAGAATGATAACACTCGAATCTCACACAGCGACTTGCGGAGACTGTTGGGTGAGAGGGGATAAACGTGTCTACGAACAAGAAACATGTGAAGAAGCTGGCGGGGATCGAGAAGCATCCAAAAGGGCGACATTGGATTGCGAAAGCGAGGCAGATACAAGTGACAATAGTTCCGACGATGAAGACTACTTTTCGGCTGATGTGCCCCTGTCGCCGTCCTCATACTCGCGACCTGCGACCCCGCAACTATACTATGAGCAACATTCAGCATTGTGCCCCGTATCTGAGGATAACGATTTCGATTTGACTAGGACATGTGACCCGGTGGATCTTGCGTCAATGGGGAGGGACTATCGAGCAAGACGCTACAAGACGACCCGATCCGAGTACTCGTCGGATGGTACTGATTCTTTTGTTTCTTGTGAAGAGTACCTCGACGAAGAATCCACCGAAGAGGAGAATTTCGTTTCGGAGAACGAAGAAGACGATTTCTACTATAGTATCGTAGGTCCCCCTGGTAGGCGCAAAGGCGTGATCAAAAGCTTGGAGGATCGATCGTTGCGGTTATATGGCTCAGTGCAGGAGTACTACCCAACAGCAGAGTAGGAGAGACACGAGGGGCGGACTGGAAGATGTCGCCAAATGTGTTCGTTGTAGACTGCACCATTTATTCTCGAAAGCCTTATTTTAGTGTAATATTTATTATTTTGGGATCATTTCAGGACCAGCATCGGATTATTGTGTAGATGGAAACAGAATGAAGGGGTGTGGAAGCATGGCCATTTGAGGCTATATAAACCAACTAGGAGGAATGGAGATACAGAGCAAACTGATATGTTGTAATAACGATTAATGGTTTGATAAGTTTTGCCTAGATCTAGCTTAGGACAGGAAAGCCTAAGGCTCAAGGTTCAAAATTGAGACAGTGGCTCGTCTCACGAGCCTCATGATTGATGCGTAATACCATACAAGTGAGAAACTAGACTCTCTAAGAACATGTAGAGCTAGATAGTTCACAGACTCGTGTTCAGTCGTTCCAAACGTGACGTAATCGCGTCAATAACAGCGGACCTGGAGAAAGGTTAGTCATTGAGTCATTGACAGGTGGATAAAAGAATGAACTCACTCTCGTTCGACCATCCTCATAGCATCTGCAATCTTGGCCCGTTGTAATCGCTGGGGCACCTTGGGCTGACCCCCAGGAGAGGACGGAGCTCCAAGTTCGGGAGAAGGCATTTTGCCTGTGACAGACTTGGTTTGGGCCATAAGGTCCAGAGCAAGGCGTTTGACCTAGGTAATATGTGAGTATTTTTGAGCAGGCCGAATGCGACAAAGACAAAACTTACAGTCTCCAACCGTGAGATCAATGGTTGATCTTCCTCTTGGTCTTCACCCTGCTGTAAGGATGCAGACAATGCCTTCACCTCGGTTATCCAAGCCTTCTCCTTTTCGCTCAGAGGGCGACCTCCAGAATTCAGGACCTTCGTGCGTAGTGCCTCATATCGTCGGTTCAGTTCACTTTGCCTATGCTGGGCAGCTTGCAATCTCTTATCCAGGGCCTCGCCATTTCGGACACCCTCCTTGCGATGCCCATCTTCCCCTATCTCACTTGTGACACCCTTGACACGCTCTGCAACATCTGCAAGTTGCTTCAGTTGGTCCTGCATCTCGCCCTGCAGCCGCTCACAGCGGCGGAATAAATCCGAAGCAGCTCGCTCAAGAGCATTTGTATGGGCAGATAGCACGCGATGCGCAGTGGCCACAAGGTCCAATGTCGCCGGAGACAGGCGCACCTGCTCTTTGAGCGTATGGCGTTGCCGGTGTGGGACATGTTTCTCCACAAAAGAGTCCAGCGGAGAGTTGGCGTAGAAAATGGCGGGAACTTGATACGGGGCTCGGCTCGGGGGCAAAATAGGCAAGCCTGATGCTGGCGCTCTACAATCATACAGCGACTTGTCCAGTGCCACGGACAGAGAATCTTCTGGTGTATCCATCACAGCTGCATAAGGGTTAGATGGATGATAGGTGAGGAGTAAGTAGCCAAGGTCGAAGTCATAGAAAACAAGAGACGTGGCCAGATGTTCATTCTGCGCGATAATATCGGCATTCGAAACCTGCAAAATTCTCTCTCGGGTGGTCACATTCCCGTCACAGAGAACTTGGAGACGGAAAGCGGAACCTGCAGTGTCTTCGGTTTGTAATTCAGCTTCTAGTCTCTGTACCCAGCCGGATAGAGAGAGGAACACCACATTCGTGGCAGTTGTCACAAAGAAAGAGTATCGAGAATGGACATCCTTGGTGAAAGTGGGCCATGTACTTGTTTCCTCTCCATTTTTGATTGTATCCAGCGATTCGACCAGGACCAATTCAGTTGGCTCTGAAAGAGGAGTTCGGAAAGCGTTCTTTCTAGCTTTGGGTAGCCATTGTCCTTCAACGCCATCAAGCTCTAGACAGACGTGGACTCGGCCATTCCCACTAGTAAGAGAGAGAACCGTTGCCGACAGCTTCTCTTGGCCTGCGGCTTCCACGGCTAATTCTTCTTCCTCGCCCATCATGAGATCCTCGACGTTTAGACTGGCAGCAATGACAAGAAGATCGCAGAGATCCAAATCATCGATTTCATCGCCATTATCGAAGCGGAAAGGCCCCTGTAATCTTGGAATGGCGCTAGGATTGGCCGGGCGAGTGAACACATCAGCGCCTTGGATTGTTTCGGATCCAGAAGGCGCACCAAGAGGCTCTTGTTCATCAAGCTCGGAGAGCCAGTCGTACTGTTGCCGGCAGGCAATCAGTTCCTCCTCCGATTCCTCGGGTTCCTGTTCCAGAGCACCGAGTTTTGGAATAATCGTCGCAGAAAGAGAAGGAATGGTCGTAGAGGGAGCTTGCCACTTCGAAGGCAGGAGAGGACAAAGCGCATAGAGATCACCGGGTCTCATCGCCACCCACAGGGTCATAGGTGCCCATGCATCTTCTTTCTCGCTGCCATTGCCAGCGAAACAGGCCGACGCAACCTCCATGTCAATGACATCAGCAGAGAATCCCTTGTTTTTGCCAAATCCAGAAGGCGCGAAGTCCTGGTCGGATGAGGTCCCATCGACGAGCTTCTTCAGATCGATTGCTAGGGTCGGCTGGTCGAAGGACCAGTGGTTATTCCGGTCCAACTCCCAAACACGCACCGCAGCATCAGCTGTGATTGTAACAATGCAACCCCCTAGAGTGGTGTGCAATCCTAGTGGATGCCATAGTGCGGAGACCACCGGAGCTTCAGGAATAACATGGGTTGTCGGTCCTAACTGATACGTCTTCAGCCGGATAGAGTCGCAGTCGGAGGACGAAAGGTGCGAAGAATCGGGGAGAACGGAAATATGAACAGTGTGTTCAGTGACGATAGCAAGGAAGGCGCCGTTCGGGGAGGGGATGATTTGTTTGATCAGTCCATACACAGGCACTGCCAAAACCTGCGGAACTGTTAGTCGCAATTCAATTCAATCCAAATCTGGCCCCCTTAGGTGTAATAGATATCCATACCCTGTAGGGAGGGGGCTGAGTGTGGTCGGTTTGCTCTTCAGCTTGACCAGCAGGTCCCTTCTTCTGCTGAATCTCTTGTTCCCATTGGTCTTTGAGTCGGGCAAGGTTTGACCACCGGATCTCATTGTCCACAACGGCGAACACCTCATTTCCCCTATTAGCGATCGTTCGCGTAGCTCCATTGTTCACAGGCTTGGATCCAGTTTGCAGGTCCTCCGCTGGACTTTGGGCTGAACTGCTGGACAGGAACTTTGCGCCAGGCGAGGGCCGGCACAGCCAGGCAGGCGCATAACTGTTGACCTTCGGCATTAAGGATGGTTCGTAAATTGTATTGTATAATCGGAAGGTGTTAAGAGTTTCAGACCATCCTGGGGCGGTCGGAAATAGTAGACGAGTTGCGCGGGTGAAAAAACAAAGTAGACGAAAGCAAAGTTGTTGATGCGGAGTGGAATTCTTGGGTGCCAAGATCTTTCGAAGAGCTCCGAGCTGCTTTGCTTCCCCAACTACCTTCTGTCAACCACACACTCCAAGTTCAACATTCGTCTCAATTCACCATGAGCTTGCTGGCTGTAAATACAGTCGATCGACTGGATCGACCTAGCGCATACTATGTCAGCAAGGTGAGTACTCGTCCTGGACTACCCTTCACCAAGCTGCGTAGAAACCAGTCCGAATGGGCTATAGACGCTGAACAATTGTATGCAGAACAAGCGACGCAGATTCAACGATCGGGAGGAAGAGGAACAACAGCAGGAGAAACCTGACGACAAATTGAAAGACGCGACAACCCTCTACGTGGGAAATCTGTATGCAAGCATGCAATAACCTAGACGCATTTTCCGTTACTGACCAATTCAAGCTCCTTTTATACCACCGAAGAACAAATCCACGAACTGTTTGCCAAGTGAGAATGCGCCTTTGGTTCCCTTCGAATTATGATTAACCTCGAATTCTAGGTGCGGTGAGATCAAGCGACTTGTAATGGGCCTCGACCGATTCAACAAAACACCCTGTGGCTTTTGCTTTGTCGAGTATTATACCCACCAAGATGCGCTGGATTGCTTGAAGTATATTGGAGGAACCAAGCTGGATGAGCGGATCATTCGGACAGACCTTGATCCCGGATTTGAGGAAGGACGGCAGTTCGGGTATGTGGTCTTTATCAATAGCGGCTACGGGCTAGTATGACTGACTTTCTCTACAGACGAGGCAAATCGGGTGGTCAAGTGCGTGATGAATACCGCGAAGAATACGATCCGGGCCGTGGTGGATATGGCCGTGCCTATGATGAGCAGCGCCAGCGCGAGGAGGATGAATACGGCGCCGGAAGGTAGGTCAGGACATAATGAAAAAGTACTGGCTTGGCAAAGCAATGGCGTTACTTAATGGGAGGGTGAATCCAATTAGCAGAAACAGGAAATGTCTATTCACCGAATACTCTATCTACAATTTTCTTTCCCCCCCCATCGCCTTCTAATGCTGTGGATCTATTGCTTTAACTTGTCTCGTTTCAGCACTGCTGATTGAACTTCGTGCAACCACCAAATGTGGATTCTTGCGTCGCCTGTCAACTCCGGGTGGAAGCTGGTGCCGAATACATTGCCCTGTCGCACTGCGACAATGTCGCCAACTTCCTGGTCAGGATTGATGTCTCGACCCTCAGTGGCGTGTTGAGCTGCTGGTCCCACTAATGTTGCTAGTACCTCGACGTGCTCTGCTGTTGCTGCTTGCGCTACTGAGTCCCGTGCTTGCCTGGATGGTGCTACGACAACATCATCCTGTTGAATCTCTTCCGTTTGAATGCCCTCATGATGGGGGAGAATTTTCTCCACGATAGGGGCACGGATGAATACTGCTGGGAATGGAGGCGCGTCTGGACCCAGGAATGGCAGATCCAGCGGGCCTTGGAAGCTTTCCGTCTGTCTACCGAAGTGGTTTCGGTTCACTCGCACATCAAGACCACCGATGAGCTCTTGCCCGCCCTTCTTTGTCTTGTTGGCAGACTCAGCGAGCAAAATGAGCCCAGCGCATGTACCCCACGTTGGTTTGCGATCCACTCTAAATACCCAACGTATTAGATAGATAGGATTGATATCGACTGACTGAAGTCACTTACTTTACAAATTCCCGCAGTGGCTCAAGCAGATTTGACCTTTCTGCGACTAAAGACATGGTGGTACTCTCTCCTCCAGGCAAGACCAAGCCATCGCATGTTGCTAGTTCTTGTGGCGTTCGTACTTCAATGAAGTGCCATTCCGACGATGGCGCATGTTCGGCGGCTTTCTTCAACAGTTGCACATGCTCAAAGAATGCACCCTGTAGGGCCAGAACTCCGACGGTGATAGGCATTTTCTCTAAATGTAGGAATTGAGGATTGTCCGCCCTCGGATTCTTGTTATTGATGACTCGTTTGGAGGCACGTGACTTTAACTTTCCGGCGGGAACCCATTATCACGTGATGTAGTATTATCTCCGTCTTTATTTCCACGCGATACCATATATCAAGAACCGCATGGGTGAAAAGGGAAGAGCGACATATACAAATCTATCGATGGTTACTGTCTCCATGCACCGCTAGGCATGACGACACAGTATTTCCACGTTTATTCTCATGTATCTTCTCAGCATATTAATTCCACGCACCACTACATGCGGCTGTCTTATCGACACGTGTTGATAGATACTCCGATATGCGGGGCCAATAAAAATGTCTTCGATCTGCCAAGGTGGGATACGGCGCATGTAAGATCAGTATATATGAGACTCTTGATAACAATGCAATGGTAAACCTCGGTGTATCTGGACTTGTGAGTAACTAGCCGGGTCCCTCGTAATGCACCCACTAACCAATTTCAGACCAAAATGGATCTCAATGAGATCAAACAGAACGACATCTCTAAGGACCACCCCACATTGGTCCGATGGTATATCGATGTCAGACGTTGGGATGAGACCTTTTTTGACCTCCCTTTACTTAATACCTTAACTCCATCTGATCAGACAGCCGTTAAGAAGTACTATCAAATCTCGGACAAGCGCCTGTCCTTGGCCTCCCAGCTCCTGAAATATTACTACGTTCACCAAGCCACTGGCACTCCTTGGAATAAAATTGAGATTCAGCGTACCCCAATTCCCGAAAATCGCCCATTCTACGACTCAAGTCTTGATTTCAACGTAAGCCACCAGGCTGGTCTCACGCTTTTCGCAGGCACGCGTGCGGTAACAGCCCACTCAACCGGGGAACCCCAAGGTTTGCCTCGCGTGGGCGTTGACATTGCCTGTGTCGATGAACCCTCTCGTCGTCGCTCTAATCGTCCCCCGAAGACACTTGCCGACCTGGCAACTTTCGTCGATGTCTTCACTGATGTTCTCTCACCCCGTGAGCTTGCGACCATCAAGAACCCCTATGTGACTCTTCAATTGGCGCGTAAGCTTGGTTTCAGGAAAAGTGACCCGAGCAAAGACAACGAGGAAGTTCTTGCTGCCTACGGTGTTCGGTTATTCTACTCGATTTGGGCTCTCAAGGAGGCCTACTTGAAAATGACCGGAGATGGCCTTCTGGCCACTTGGATAAAGGATCTGGAATTCACAAACGTCATTCCCCCCGAGCCCGTTCAGAAGCTCGGATTTCCTGATCGCCCTCTCACTCCTGCCGCCCTCATTACACCCTCAGTCCAAAATTGGGGCCGGCCTTACTCCGATATCAAAATCTCCATAGGTGGCATTCCCAACTATTCTGTGCGCGTCCAGCTCGTTAGCTTCGAGGCCGACTACATTGCCGCCACAGCCGCTTCTGGCCCTAATATTGGGGCTGTTTCGCGGCAGGTGGTCGTGAATGACAGCGATCACCACCGGTGCATCACAGCCCTCGACCCTGGAAATGGACATCAGAAGATCCGTATTGCTCCCCTCGCGCTTCGCACAGTCGGCGACCAGGATCCCTGGCGGGTGCACTCGACAATCAGTGACCCCTGGTTGCCCATGCAAGAGGTCGATATTGACATCGATATCCGGCCATGTGCCGAGGGCCGCTGCGAGCATACCCAGAAGCCACCAAGTTTCTAAGTCCCCTCTTCCTGGTTTATGACCAGGTGATCATCCTTCCGAGCTACTTGCATGTTGCATCTCCTCATTCCATATTTCCTTTTAAGCGAGCTCTTCGGCGCGATTATTCCCCTTGAGCATATTTCTGCGTATTGTCCTGTTATTATTAGCGAAAATAAAATGTTTCCTTTCATTCCATCTCTGCGCCTTTATTCTGATTAGTAGGTCCCCCCCCCCCCTCATAACGAGTGTAATCCCTTCTGAGGTAGTTGTAATTCTTTTTCCGGAACGCTAGGTGAGTGCCGATCAGATGTCCATCTCCAATAAGCCCTTCAATGAATTCACTTTTGATGTCACTTTTCAATTACTGAAAGATGGGATCCACGACCAATCCTCGCCGATAAAGGACAAGTATGGATAAAGGATCCAAGCCTATTTCTATTCCATGGACCAGTGGAAACCAAGTATATAAAAGTAAGAAAAGCAAATATCCAACAGTAGCCATCATGTCATGCGTTTGCGCTAAGAATATATACGTTTTAAATTGCAAAAGGGGAAGAGGTAGATCAAGAGTCAAAGGTCTGTCAAGAGGCAATGCCAATGTATAGACGATTGTTGGTTTCCTGAGCAGTGAAGGATGGTGTCGGATAGGATCGACGCCTGGGGCCCGCGAATTCTATTTCTTGGGTATCGAAGAAACGGACAGGAATATACTGCAGTGAGTTCCAATCGCAGATTGCTTCTTGGTTAATTGTGGTGGTCGGGTTTGCTCTCTGCTGTAATTTCAATTTAAATGCCTGATATTGCACTCAAATCAAAAGAGAGATATGGTGAGTGCCGAGCGCAGAGCTATGTGACGAATCACAATTTTGATTCGGCACTTAGATTTCGATGGCGGTGGAGACGCCGTTGGTGCGGGCAACATCGACCTCCTCCTTCTGCGCATGGGACATTGCTGCAAGAGTCTTCAGCATTGAATCCCGCGTCGAGTTGGTCAAGCTATCCACATCTTCCGATGTCAAATCCCGAGTCAGGATGGGAGGCAAGACTGTTTCATGATTGTCAGCTATGCTCTACACTGATCTTGGTAACTTCTAGTATGACCCACCTTTGATTTTGATAGCTCCGGCGTTGAATCGCCAGGCACGAGGCGACAGAATGTGCGAATAGTTCTCCGTCACAATCGGCACGATCGGCACACCGGCCTTGACAGCGAGATGGAAAGCACCCTTCTTGAAGGGTAGTAGGGTAGGCTCGTCGGAGTAACTCCGGGTTCCCTCAGCGAAAATAAAAACGCTCTGGCGGTGATCGCGCATCTCGGCGGCGGCACCATCAAAAGCCTTGAGGGCTGTCTTCCGGTTGGCACGGTCAATGAACACAGTCCGGGACAGAGACATGAACCAGCCTAGGAAGGGAATATTGCGCAGTGACTTCTTGGCAGTCACACTGCAGTATGGCGGGAAGACACTGCCAAGCATCAAGACATCGAGCTCAGTCTGGTGGTTACCAATGAAAACGGCCGGACGGGTAGAGAGGTATTCTTCGCCTTCGACAATTTCGAACGTGACGCCGGTGGTGAAACGCATCAGCCACTTAAAGCTGCGGCCTGCTGCCCACTGTGAAACACGGCCATATCCAACTAACCGCAGACAGATTGAGACGACCACGCCATACGCGGCAGAAACGAGGAGACAGCCATATGAGGCAAGACACCGGGCGAAGAAAGCGGCGCGAGGCACTTTTTGACCGATTGCAAAGAGAGAGGCTGTCAACACAACGAAAGCGCTAGCACCCGAAGCAACATAAGAGCCGAAGGACATGGTGACGGTTGTTGGGCGAGTCAAGAAGAGCTGGGTAAATGCGGTCAGAAGACGGAGATTATACTTTCCGAGAGGAAACGTACTTTGTTCTTTGTTATGTGGGCAACACCCAGCCCACTGTAATACGGAGGAATCAAAGAAGAAAAGAGGAATAGAAGATCAAATGCAAGACTGAGCCATGCATGGCTTGTGGGGAAGGGCAAATCGGAGTAGAAACGTTGAATCGTTTTTCTGCCTTATGCCGACTTACCGCCTGGCAAGTACATATGACGATGTCACCAGGGCACTTGCGGGGACATGTGTATTGTAGAATCAAGTATATTTTAAGGATCTAGCCAATAACGAGAATCACTTTCCTTGAAGAATAATGGAATTATGCATGCACCATCCTCATGATGCATGCCCAGGGGAAAAAATCGTTCAACTAATGTACAGAACACCATCATATGCCAGATGTCTAAACCTGGAAAAGAAAACTCCACAGTGATGCTGTGCAAAGAGGCCCTCAAACGCCGAGTTCATAAGAGAGGGCCCCGTGGGAACCCAATAGAAAGACCTGGGACATCACAGGCCTACGCTATGTCCTCATCCTCCATATCGTCGTCGTCCAACGACTCCATTGCGTCCTTGATGTATTGTGCAGCCTGTGTGGGACCACAGTCAGAAGGAACTTAGGAGGGGGAGGGAGATTTGGAAAAATCAAGACGTACCTTTGGGTCTAAGTTCAAGGCCGCCGTGAAATGCTTGATAGCATTGGCCTTGTCGTGGAGCATTTTGTACAGCTTTCCAAGAAGGTAGTGCACGTTTGCCTCATCCGGCGCCATGTCCTTCAGGATCTTCAATTCTGCCAATGCAAACTTATATTCACGGAGCTTCATTAGTACGCGCGCCTTGCGGAACTTGGCCAATACCGAGTTGGGGGCCAGTGTGGAGGCTCGACCGTAGTGAACCAGGGCGTCCTGGGGATTGTTCATTTTCTCCAATACCAGACCAATGCAGCAAATGAGCACTGCGTTCGTCGGGTTGATACTGGCTGCATTGCGGAAATGCTGCTCAGCGAAGTCAAGCTTGCCCATCTTGTCATACACCGTCCCCAGTCCGTACCAAGCATTGTAATGTCGATTGTCCGCATTAATGCCATGGCGATAGGCCTCCAACGCCTTGTCATATTCTTCGTTAGCGACATATTCATGTCCTTGTAGCGTGAAAGCATATGCAAATTCAGGATCAATCATGGTCGCGCGCTTGAAGCACTTGAGTGCTTGATCGTGATCCCGTTGGTGAGAGAAAGAGTTGCCAATAGCACACCATGCCTGAGGGGATAGGCGATCGGCTTCGAGTAGCTGATGCGCCAAGTAAGCCAGTTCGACATCGCTTTTCAGATGCCATAAGACAGTCGAGTAGATCTCCATATCCTCGGTGCGAGAGGGCGCTAATTTCTGAACCCTGGAGAAATACTTGGCAGCTTCTGTGTAGCTTGCTTGTTCGAAATAGGTTCGTCCAAGTTGAGACAAAACCCAAGGGGTTTCACGCTGACCTTGCGAGAGCGAATTGAAAGAGCTGATGGCGTCCGAGCACCTGTAACGGCTCAAGGAGAAATATCCAGATGCAAGTTTATTGAAAAGTCCCAAAAGCCAATCCAAGGCTTCGAGCTCTTTGGTTTTTTCGGCGTTTTTGGGTAGTGGAGGAATAGCGGGATGAGATTGCGAGAAGCCAGTCCGGTTATCTTTATTATCATTGTCGGGTGTCTCCATGGGTTTTCGATTGCCACTCACGACGCGGCCGACAGTGGGCACACCTGCGCGTCCTTTCGTAGGCCCTCCTCTCAATTTCTTCATTTCGCGGCCATCTCTGCCAGTAAGCGTGCCGTTTGAAAGTTTGCTGGTTGAAGGTTTGATCTGGTTGAAAAGGCGAACGCTCCGGCGCTGGGGAGCACCTGGTTCAATCGGTTGTGACGAAGGAAGGGGGTGGGCGACTTGCCCAGAGACCGTGCGCTTGCGGTCGCCGAATCTCGATACAAGAGAGGGGTCTCTTTCTACCGGAGCAGTCGGCTGAATCTCTGGTTCGGTTCGTATTTTGTGTCGAGGTCTGATGCCTGTTGGACGCATTCGGGGCGGAGGTTGCCCGGTATGGTCAAGACTCATAGTTTGGATTGTCCGCGTCTTTCGAGCAGGGGCCAAGGGTGCTTCCCATCCAGCTTCTGGGTCAGTGACACCATTCGCAATGCGGAAATCGTCAGAGCCACTGCTCTGTGCACCTGGGGTCTCCATTCCGTCGTGGAAGACCGGCTGTGCCACAGCGGGAAAATTGGCAGAGTTCTCATTCAATTTTTCCCAAAGAGCAGAGCTCCCAAATGTGGCGTCAGTCTCGCCACGGGAGGCAGAGACCATAAAAGGATCGGATTCGGGGTTAGCAGGAGGCTGCATGGAGAAGTTTCCTTCTTCGTAAGGTACGTTGTCTGGCGCAGTAGCTATTTCCTCCGGCGATGAAGATATTATGGCAAGAAGTTCTGGGCTGAGCTGGAAGATATTAGGGACACGAATATTGACACCTGATATTGTGTTAGAAAGGTCCACCCGAAGAGAAAAAAAACGTAGGGCATACCTGTTTCGCAAAGACCCAGAAAGGCATCCCACATGAAGGGGTTCAATTTTAGTGCCTCCACGTAGCAGTCAACCGCTTTGGTCAAATCTTTATGCGCGTGCCAAAGTTTCCCTTGCAGAGAATAAACAGCTGCAGCATCAGGCAGGTGCTGTCGCTGAGTTTCACTATGCTTGTCTGTAATATGGTTAGCACTTAAGCTGAAAGTTGGAAAAGTTTCTCGGCGCTTACTCCAGTGATTCTTGGAGACCCAGAGGGGTTTGCTGCGCTCCAGAGCGGTAACACCATCCAAATATTTTCCCAAGTCGAGGCAAGCCTGAGCAAAGACATAGGCACAGCCGGCATGCAGACCGCGCGAGCCCGAAGCCTGGCTGCATTCGAACGCCGCCTTCACTTCTCCGCTGTGTAGATGGCAAAGGGCGAGCAGATATTGGGCTTCAAAGGATCGGGGTTCATAGGCGAGAAGGCGCGCAGCGAGGAAGAGCGCGTTGCGGATTAGGTTATTGTCGAGTTGGTAATAGATGAGATGCCTTAGCTGGCTGGCAACATGCCCGGTGGACAAGGCCATGGTGAGGGGTCGGCGTTATGCGACAGCTCAAGGCAAGGTGGGGATTGTGTAGTGATTATTGGAAGTCGTGATAATAATGCGATTGAGGGAGTCGGTTCGTCGGCGTTACTGTAACATCAATGACTAGCGCCTTTGCAATGTCCTCCAAGACGCGGGGAGGAAACGACGCGATCGAGTGAGTTGTTGCAGCGCGATCGAATGGTCCATAAACAGCCGCAAGACATCGACAGCAGTAAATCCGATGTCTTGATTAAATTTTCTCAGATGCAGGAGCTATCGACTGCTCTCGGTACGCAGGTGAAATGAGGAATGTAAACCCAAACCGGAAATCGTAAGCGGATGAAGGATAGAAAGAAGCGAATAGGTATTCCTCTGGTTACGTCATCTGCGGACGCAGGATCAGTCTCTCAAAGTTCCAGGGACATTTCTAAAGAAACGGAGAACTGCAAGATGTGCTCAAGATGAGATGAACTTCAGTCGTTCTTTCTGTTATTTTGGTCTGAAGCGGCCTTTGTCGTTTCTGCCGTTTCTGTCGGGCGGTGAGGGTAGTGGAGGGCAACAATCACCTAGATGTGCTATAGCTGTCATATGCATGTCCCCTCTCTTCTTCGTCTTTCTCCGTTTAGATTCGAATCCGGTCATTGACTTGTCATTTGAAAGAGGAAAAGCCTACTCAATTCATCTGGGGTATTTTGAATTTGGAAAGAATCATTTTTGGCATCAGATTGCAGATCACTTGGTGACCGCATTCAATCATGGCTCAGGTATGTAGTGAGGGCGCTTTGATGCTACCAAACTTGGGAATAGCTTTGACAATTTTGTGGGAAATTCTCTGACTGTATCACAGAAAGCTGCCAAATCCCTGGCGACCCGCAATGGTGCCGTGCTCAGCCGTACTCACCTCGTCTCTGCCGCATTGCACCTGCTCTTCCTCCTACTGCACTTTGTCTTCCAGCGGCCGCATTCACTGAAGCCATACTTCTTCCTGGCTGTTCCAACCCTTGCCATTGAATACTACTTGGATCGGATGGGCCGGCCCCGCTATAATGAGGATGGTTCTTTGCGCTCCGCCGGTGAGGATCTCAATGCAACTGGCCTGACGGAGTATATGTGGGATGTTCTTTACTGGACCCAGGGATGCATTGTCGCTGCATGCCTATTCAACGACCGAGCCTGGTGGTTGTGGGCTGTGATCCCAGTGTACTCTGTGTACGCTGCATACACCACGATAATGGGCGTGAAGAAGGGCTTTTCTGGAATGGGTGGTGGCGACGCCGGTCAACAGGGAGATGTCCCAAAGAGCAAGACGCAGTTGAAGAAGGAAAAGAGAGGCTCCACTATGAAGTATAGGTGATCTTGTTGGAGTCTGGAGGATATGTACAAAATGAGCTGGTATAGAATGGGAGCTCCAAAGTCATTGCCATCTTTACTAGTTGCCATCTAAAGCGCCCTTTTTGCTATATATCTTTATCTACTGGAGCAGGAAATTTTCTACTGCCCTTAAAGCTAAGTTTGGTACGATGCACACCGTGGGTGATAGCTACAGATATCTGGCAGCGCAAATTATGAAATACATACAATTCTCGAAAAATCGATTCATTATGTACCGAACACATATATATATATATATATATCACTTCAAACAAGCCTCGTATTTCAACCAGGAAGTGACTGGGGAGGAACGCAAAATGACGAGAGAGAAGCCGAAAAAAAGCAAGACTGAATGTTGCAGATCATGAGCATATGGCCGTCGTGACAAACTCTATGGGGAACAATGTGTCGTGGGCCGCGCATGGAATTCCCAAGGCACAGTTTTCGTTCGGAACAAAATGATTGAGTCCGAGTCAAGAGAAAAAGGAAAAAAAAACGATGGCACATGCTGGATTAAAATCGATCAGAGTTCATCTTTGGCTGCAGCACTCTTAATGCTGCTTGTTGTATCTTCAACGTAGGATGTGGCGGTCTCGACTGCTTCGGACGCAACGCTGCCATAGCTGGCGGCTAGATGAGCCAGCTGAGAATTGGCGCTTTCAAGGGCTCCAATGAGACGGGTACCTGCACTCTCCATTGCGTTGGGTTCCTCGCCGTAGACAGCGGTGCTGGCTTTGGATTGGATATTCTCAATGGCATCATTGGCGCTATCGATGTAACTAGATTCCTTGCCGTAAACAGCACTACTGATCTGAGCGGAAGCCGTTGAGTAGGCATCGGCTGCGGCTTCGGTGGCTTTTTCGTAGGAACCCTTGGGGGTTTCGTAGATACCAGCGCTAGCAGCTTGGACAGCAGCATGGAGTTGGTCTTCCGCGCGTTGAATGATGTCCTCTACATTCGGGGCTTCTGAAACGATAGAAGCAGCAGCGGAGGACGCAGATCCGTAAGCTTGGTTGATGTAGCTAGAGGCAGAGGAGACAGCTGCAGCTGGGTACGGCGTCTCGTATGCGGCGTGCAGCTTGCTCAGCACGCTCTCGGTAAATGAAGGTTGCTTGCCCACAATCAGTTCAGATACGAGTTCTTGGATTGCCTCAAACTGCGGACGTCCGTTGTTCACTACGTGTTGCAGATACGGCGTTGGTGCACCGTAGATCTGCTCGCTGGCTTTCGAGATGAGATTTTCCCAGTTTTCGGATACTTGACTGGGAAGAGACTCTACAGGGCCGGTGGAAGTTCCATAGATAGCTGAGCTGGCCGAAATGGAAGCCACAGATAGAGAGGAAGAAGCCACAGAGAGGGCAGCATTGTATCTGGACGAAGCATCATCAATAACACTTTGTACTTTGCCGCCATCCCCAGAAGAGATGACTGAACTTGCCGATGCGACGACAGCGGCAAGACTGGCAGAAGCCAACGAGGAAGCGTGCTCGTATTGAGACCCAGCTTCCTCAACGATTCCCTTGAAGGTTCCGACCGGTGTGGGGGTTGGAGAACCATAGACCGCTCCAGATGCTGTAGAGACAAAAGCAGAGTAGTGGTCGTGGGCCAGCCCAACTGCCTCGTAGTAGCGACGCTGCGCATCAAGGACGAATGGCTGGAGGCCTCCCTGAGGAAGACTGTCTGTTGTCGCTGGTGGCTGCACTTGAGCTAGTTGTTCGGATGCTAAACTCAGTCCCTGATTTAGTCGGGAAGACGCGATGGATGAAATTTGACCCAGAGGACCAGCGTTGGATGGCGTCGGGGTAGCACGAACAGCGCAGAGCTTCGACTCCAGCTCATCTGTGGCATATTTTAAAGACCCAGAATAGGCCGACTCTATGGAAGCTAGGAGCTGGGCATGAGCAGGAGCGCTAGATTCAGCCATTTGGCCAAGAACTTGAGACTTCGCGATCTCATAGAGTACTTTAGCTTGATCCGTGGAATCAGCAAGTGCTGAGCTGGCTCCACCCATCAAAGATTGGACAATCGGTGTTGGGGTGCCATAGATGACCGACGACGCACTATGGTAGAAATTCGCATTAGCGAGAATTCGATTTGTATGCAATTCAATACACGCTGGATATGCTATACTACTTACGCGGCTACAGCCTCGCTATATTTTTCAGAGGCGACACTAGAAACCTGCTCTCCCGGGCTCAGAGGAGTGCCATGGATAACGGTAGAGGCGGCGGACCAGGCAAGAGAGTACCGTTCACTGGCCACTGATGCTGCCTTCTCACCGACTCCAGGGGTTGTCGATGCAGCGTAGATAGCTTCACTGACAGCATTGCTCACATCGGCGTAAGTATCGCTGGCCTTGCTGGCCAGACTGTCCAGGACATCGTGGCTCTCGTCATCTATGATAGGTGCTTGATGCGAATTTGCATCGGCAGCCGCAACACCAAAGGTGGATCTTGCGGAGGGCTGCTCTTCCACCACGATATCATCATTCATAACAGACTCATCAGCGTCATCAAAATCCGCTTCAGTATCGACAGCTGGGGAAGGTGCCTCGGTCGAGTGAGTTTCCTCGTAAGCGTCATCGGATGTTGGTGCTGCCACCTTATCAGAATACTCATCGTGGTCGAAATCCACCTTGGCGGCCTCTTGGTCAGGTTCCTCAATCTCCTGGGGCTTTGGTCTCGCCGGCGGGGCTTCAGTGCGAGTTTCGAAATTATCGCTTACATCACGAGCGGCAATCTTCCAGATTCCAACATCCTTCAACCGGACAAGTTCTCTGGCAGCTTGTTCGGCTTCATGCATTCCCTGGTCCATGATGTCACTTGCCACGGCTCTAGCGTCTGATACGGATTTGTGGTTCATGCCGATATTTCGGATCTCGTTGCCCCATTCTTCGAGTTGGGCTTTGAGGGCATGGTACTTCGCCCAATCCTTGTATGTGACACCATCCATCCACGCCCAGCGCATGCCAATCTCCTGTAGACCGAGATCACGAATGCTGTCAAGGACATTCAGTGTCGAATTGAGAGCAGCAGTGACTCGGCGAACAAGTTCGTCCTCAAACGAGATAGACCACTCTCGGAGTGCATGGGCACGGTCTCTCACAGAGATTGCAGAAGTTCGAATATCCCGAACCAGCAAGTCGCTAGTAGACTTCTCGATCTCTGGGGCGTCCTCCTCTGGCATTGAATCCGCAAGTTCATTGATCCGTTGCTTTATCGAGGAAATCTGCTCAGCGGAAACCGACTGAAGCGCGGTAGAAAGGCTCTGGCCGTGGCCGTTCGCGCTGCTTGAAATCAGGGCGGACACGATTTCCCGAATACGTTCCTCAAGGTCTTCAATGCCTTTGTCAGCTGCGAGAGCGAACTTTCCCTGCCACCGTTCAAGGTCCGAATCTATCTTCTCACGGGCTTGCTGCGCTTGCTCGGTAGGAGTCAGAGTGGGTTGGGCAGGAGGCGGGGGCACAGAGGTTGAAGTAACAGTGGTCTCAGTGTGAATTTGTTCTTGTGACTTGGTGGCCGAGGAGGTAACGGGTTGCACGGTTGAGCTGCTAATGACCATGGTTAGCAAGCCATAGACTGGAGAGACCGAGGGGCTATAAATACCTATCCACGTCCTCTATGACAGCGCGAAGTCGCTTGCCCTCCCTGTAGCTTGCCAACCGCTGGCCAATCTTGACCAGCTGGGGTTCCACTTGCTCAGAGTAAAGACCAGTAACGTGAGGCCATAGTGAGCTGTTAGCATAGTAGACCGCGGATGACCAGGTATACTGCGCCCGGGGCATGATGTGGGTTGTCAAAATATCCCGGCCCGTGGAGTAAGCTTTCCCGATGAAAGGCTTGGAACGGGCGTAGAAAGGTACCAGGTGGCCCTGGTAAACAGTGAGCACAACATCGTTGGCCCTCTGGTAATATGGAGAGACAACAGCAACGCATTTCTGGACATAGGGATCGACCTCGGCCAAATAAAGCCGGTGCACCTTATTTTGAGCAGAATGTAGCCTTGGAGTGACTTGATGTTGCCATTGCTCAACTCCATATGCCTGAGCTTGCTTCAATGCCGGCGCCCCATATTTTTCATATCCTGATTTTGCAACCTTCGATGCCGGGGTATAAACTCGCTGATTAAACACCTCTCCGTATGGTCGGGCCTGGTCAACGTAAGGCGCCGCATAAATATCATAATATGGGGTCACATAAGGTTCCACATGCGAACGAGCAATCAGGTAAGGCTTGCAGACTCGAGGCGATGTTTCCGTGAGGTCTTCGAGGTGGGATGGGCATCGGAGGAATGGCGACACGAGTGCGTACCAGATACATAGCCTGAGAAGTGAAGAGGTTAAAAAAGGATTCTAACTCTGTATGCGCATGACGATACCATCACTCACCTCACGACAAGTCCGATTGTCCACCGTACGAAGCCCTTCTTCCGTGGCTTTTCAAGATCCGTTCCGCCATTTGTTTTGGTCGTGACATCTGTCACTTGGCCATTCTCTTTCACCACCATAGCAACTGAGGCTGACCCTGACGAGGTCACGCGATTTCCTTGTGAGAGTCGAGGTCGCCGTAATCCGTGGAGGGCTTCTCTTCCACACACTTAGATCGAGTCGGCTCAATAGAAGATTATCGCTGCATCGGAGAGAATCCCACAGTCCGGTTGAATATGTGACCTTCTGATATTTGAGCTCGAGACTGAATGAATCCAAGCAAATTAGCTGCTGTAGGCGAAATGCTCGCGTCGGTCTTGGCGCTGGCAACCTTTCACGGGCCGCGGTAAGATACCTTGAGTAGGCTGGGTCAATTTCAAAAGATTGATGGTTTTAAGAAAGCAAGGGTCGAACACATCAGCTTTAAGTCTGATGAGAGAGTTCAGTTTTATTACACTAAGGGGACAAGGGATCTGATCGCATATGACACAATAATCAAGGATTTGTTTTCTAAATCAGTGAGGTCATCGGTGGCTACCCGTACTGCAGATACCACAATACCCCGCTATCACCGCATTAATCAGCAGGTAATACCGTATTTAATGTACTGCCAGCACACACCGCTGAGACAGCGAATTGGATGGCTGAGCACCTGGGCTGAATTACTTTGTTACAAGCACCAATGATCTACAGATTACGCTGAGGTACGATACTCCTAAAAGCAGTGTAAATTTTGTCACTAAATCTTCCTCTAGCTCATCTCGGATCCACCAACACAACCCTTCCGCATGTTCATATCTTTTACCATTCCTGCTCGACTAGGAACATGGTGAACATCTAATCAACCACCGTCAACTCGGCGAGATTCACGAAAATATGGAGCCCGCGGTCTACCAATTCCGCGATAATGCGGATCACACCGCGTTCCCCGATCTAATGAACGATCCGGCTTATGACGAAAGGGAAAAGGGATTTGACGACCTGGATACCTGTCGGATATGTCATGGCGAGGCAACGGAAGAGGAATCGTTGTTTTACCCTTGCAAGTGCAGCGGTAGTATTAAATTCGTCCACCAAACATGTCTGGTTGAATGGTTGTCACATTCCCAGAAGAAACACTGCGAGCTCTGCAAAACGCCATTCCGATTTACAAAACTATATGACCCGAACATGCCCCAGAGCCTTCCTGTACCTCTGTTTGCGAAGCAAGCCTTGATCCAATGCTTCCAGAATTTGGTGACATGGCTGAGATTTGTTCTTGTTGCATTTGTCTGGTTGGGATGGCTGCCGTGGTCGATGCGGGCAATATGGAGGGCACTGTTTTGGCTTGCCGATGGCCGATGGTCTGCGAATGAAAACATTCGAAACCAAGCCGCAAAAACCACCCCAGATGGCCTAAGCCAACTGTTCTCCAATGGAAGTGTTTCTGTGGTAGCTGACTCGATTACTTCGACCATTTCTAATGCCGCTATCTCATCTACTACTGCTGTACCATCTACACGGTCGTCCGTTCTCAATTTCGCAGCTGGCGAGCCACTCATGCTCACACTCATCAAAAAGATGATCCCTACTCTCTTCATGTCCGCATTCACCTCTACTGTCGGACAAGACAACGCACAGAACAATGTCACGGCTAGCTCGACCAAACCTCGGTATCCATCATGGCTTTCGGATGTGAAGTTCCTGAACTCGTTGACACCGTATCCAACAATCAACAACATGATCATGGACACATTGGAGGGACAGCTCATCACCCTCCTTGTAGTCGTTGCATTTATTCTACTCTTCCTGATTCGAGAATGGGTTGTTCAACAGCAACCCATGGTAAATATCGCAGAAGGAGAGCGTGAGGCTGCTCTCCAGTTAATCGCAAATGCCAATAACCGGGTAAATGATCGATTCAATGAAGGTGGTCCTGCACAACCAGAAGCCATCCCAGCTCAACCAGAAAATGAGGTCAACGATGAACGCGCTGAAGCCCATGAGTTGGACAATGACATCCTTCCTCATTTTGCCCCTCACTCCCCAGCTCCGTCCTCGAATGGTTTCGAGTACGATCTCCCTGGATTTGAAGCGGAATTACGAGAATACAACGAGAACGACCCGGAAAACGAAACAGGCGGCCATATTCCTACGGCTCGCGCTCTGGCTTTCCGAGACCTAGTGGCCCGGACTCATGGTAATCATGAAGAAATGCTGCGCATTCTCCGTGAAGAGGCTCACGGGGATGATCTGGACTGGATTGTAAACGCAATCACCGGCACCACCGTAAACCTGGATCCAGCAGCAGGGCCTTCTACTCGCCCCCACGATCCCGAAGATCCAGAACTCTCAGACGGTGCCGATGTCGATTTTGAAGATGGACATGTCGATAATCATCCGCCTAATACGGACGCCGGACCTTCTACCCAGAACGCGGATCATGGTCCATCGACTAGAGACAATGACATGCCTATCATTAATGTACAGGTGGATGATCGGCCTGCACAGGGCATCGCTGAACGGGTATTTGAATGGTTCTGGGGAGACATCACACCCGTAGAGGGCAATAGACAAGAACCAGTTCACGAAGACGA
Source organism: Penicillium robsamsonii (assembly GCF_028829455.1). Taxonomy (NCBI): domain Eukaryota; kingdom Fungi; phylum Ascomycota; class Eurotiomycetes; order Eurotiales; family Aspergillaceae; genus Penicillium; species Penicillium robsamsonii. The sequence continues at coordinate 5,696,267 of NW_026643221.1, forward strand.
GGAGCGTGTTGTTCAAGATCCAGTCCTGGAAGAGCCATTCGTGCCCTTGCCAAATCGAATGGAACAAGTTCAAGCAAATGCTGCCGCTGCCGCTGCCGCTGCAAATGCTGGGCTGGACCCTAACGATATGGATGCAATCGAAGGGGACGATTTCGAAGGGATCATGGACCTCATTGGCATGCATGGTCCCATTTTCGGCCTTTTCCAGAACGGCGTCTTCTGTGCCCTTCTGATTGCATTCACGGTAGCCATCGGTATCTGGCTCCCGTACCTGTGGGGTAAAATTGCCCTTGTGTTGTTGGCCAACCCTCTCGAACTCGTCATTGGTGTCCCTATCACCGCGGTTGAAGTCGTTGCAGATATCGCTCTTGATACTCTTATTGGTGTTGTGGGATATCTCATGTATTGGTTCACCTTTGTTTTCAAGATTGTACTGAGCCCTTTCAGTGCTCTTTTGCCGACTGGAGGATGGATTCCCCGGGACAACTCAGTTACCAGTGCATCGCTTTCCCTTATCGATGCAAGCAGTCATCGCTTGAACAAAGTGATCAAAGCGTTCCTGGTTTTCCATGAGTCCGATATTCCTATGTTCTCAGTGCTCTCGCACCAGGCACTTAAATTGCACCAGGCTCGCCTTGGTGCTGTGTTTGAATCGGTCTTTGCCACTGTTAAGTTCATCCTGCATGACTTCCCACTTCGGCTTGTGACCCTCGGTGTTCCCGGTGCCCTGTCTTTGGACCTTGACCTCTCCCATTTAAAGAACTTTCTTGGTCAAGCTCAACAACAATTCACCACATTCGCTAAATCATCGCTTTTCTCAATGCCTGGAACAAGGTTGATGAACGCAAGTGCAGCAAAAGCAGCCTCTGCCACAGTGCCGGTCGATTATGACCTGGCGGTCTGGGATTCCAAGGATCGTGTCATCGCTATCTTCATGGGCTATTTGCTTGCTTTCATGACAGGGCTTCTTTATCTACGGATTACAGGGCTGCTCTCTGGTGCCAATCGAGGACAAAGAATCGAGGGTCTGCTTGCCGAGGTCTTGATACAAGCCGGAGGAGTTATGAAGGTCATTCTCATCATCGGAATTGAGATGATTGTCTTTCCTTTGTATTGTGGCAGTCTTCTTGATCTTGCTTTGCTTCCGCTCTTCTCCAACGCTACGGTGGCCTCTCGTATCGCTTTTACTGCTGCATCCCCGCTTACCTCACTTTTCGTGCATTGGTTTGTTGGCACTTGCTACATGTTCCATTTTGCGCTATTTGTTTCCATGTGCAGAAAGATATTGAGAAGTGGTGTGCTTTGTAAGTGCTGTTATTCATTTGTCCGACCTTGATCGTCTTGCTAACTGTTTGACTCTTTAGACTTCATTCGTGACCCCGATGATCCAACCTTCCATCCAATACGTGATGTCCTCGAACGCAGCATCACTACACAGCTTCGTAAGATCGGGTTCAGTGCCCTTGTATACGGTGCGCTAGTGATCGTTTGTCTAGGAGGTGTCGTCTGGGGCTTGCACTTTGCCCTCGATGGTGTTCTCCCGATTCACTGGTCTGCCAGTGCCCCGATGCTCGAGTTTCCGGTTGATCTACTATTCTACAACTTCGTGCTGCCTGTAGTCATTCAATCATTCAAACCTTCAGAAGGGTTGCATGATTTGTATGACTGGTGGTTCCACAAGTGTGCTCATTTCTTACGTCTCAGCAACTTTTTCTTCCCCGAAAGACACCTTGAGGAGGAAGGCTACCATGTCCGGAAGACCTGGTGGGGTATTCTCTCTAGAAGCGAGGGTGACTGGGAACACCCAGTAGTTGGAGATGATCAGCAGGCTGCAGCCGAGCGCGAAAATCGTGACGTCTACTTCCTGCGCGATGGTCGATACGTGCGTGCTCCTGGCTCTGATCAGGTCCGCATCCCAAAAGGCAACCACGTTTTCCTTGAGGTCACCGAGGACAATGAACGTGTTGATGGGAAGCCTGATCCCGCCGATGGGCTACATGGCCGATCTAGCAACATGTTCACCAAAGTCTACATCCCTCCCTCTTTCCGAACTCGGATTGCTGCCTTTATTCTTCTAATCTGGCTGTTTGCTGCCACCACCGGGGTAGGCATCACCATTATTCCCTTGATCATTGGTCGGAAGATCATCGGCTCCTACTCCTCCACTCTGGCTCCGGTGAACGACGTCTACGCCTTTTCAAGTGGTCTTTGTGTGGTCGGTGCGCTTGCCTATTTGGCGTACTACTCTAGTACCGCACTTGAATTCCTGCAAGAGCATTTAGGCACATACCTTCGCTCTCCCCGCCAAGCAGCCCAGACCAGTCTGGGCCTCGTGATACATGCTGCTCGGCTTCTCTACGTTGTCCTAGTTGCCATTATCATTCTACCGTCACTCTTCGCGCTACTCACTGAACTATACATTCTCATTCCAGCGCACACCCTCTTTGGTGATGGAGAGTCGCATGTTGTTCATGTCGTTCAGGACTGGGCGCTCGGGGTGTTGTATGTCCAGTTGTCTATCAAGTTGACCTCCTGGCACCCACACTCCTGGGTGGCCGCTGCGGTCAAGAGTGTCTTCCAAGATGGTTGGCTGAAACCCAATGCGAGCCTTGCCACTCGTGCCCTTGTTCTTCCAATCACTATCTTCACAGCAGCTGCAGTAACTTTGCCCTTGTCATTTGGGTTTATTGTGCGCTGGACAATTTTCTACTCCCACGTCGGAGTGCAGCCTAATATTTACCGTTATGCTTATCCCATCACACTGTCAGCCGTGCTCTCTGTATGGATGGTGCATCTACTGTTGAGACGAGTGGCAGCCTGGCGCACCAATATCCGCGACGAAGTCTATCTCATTGGAGAGAGACTGCATAATTTCAGTGAGAAACGAGCACGGGATGTCGGTGTGTCGCGTGTGATGACAGGGTGACGGATCGGACGATAATTTTGGCCTTAATAGCCTGGTCTCTCCGACTCTCTTAACTTTTAGCTCTATTGTATGTACAAATTAACTCGAATGAATAGAATCCAAAGTATTACTACCTTCCTGTCGTTGAATGCCTGAGGCGATACATTTATATCTGCAATTGGTATTCGTAATACCGTAATCTAAACATTCATTACCTGCTGCCTGCCCCGTGACCCCACTATTGGTCACTCTTGTGATCGCTCATTGGTTAGGCAACAGGATTCCCTCGATGCGCCGTTCTGGGGGTTTATCGGCCTTCATCGCCACCCAAGGCACCCATTGAACCTGCTCTGCAAGTCTCTATCGATTCCTTGTCTCCTATCCGATGGATTCTTTACATTTTGGCGACTCTCACTATGTGCTCTTGAACGTTTCCACTGCAGTGCCCTGTCTCTAATGCTCGATACTGTATCTGTTCTTATCGATCCCCTCCGCAATCGCCAAGATGTCAGTCCTCCGTCATGGAGGAGGCGGCTTCCTCCAGCGGCGCCTCACGAAATTATATACCGATACGAAAACCTCTTGCGAGAGTGTTACGACTGCTTCAAAGGCCCTCGACGACCCCGAGCTCGTCGCTCTCCACGGGAGTTTCCAGAAACAGAGAGATCGGTTGCTGGCATGGGGTCTAGATTGGAGCGACGCAAGCGCTGCGCAGCCTAACGACATCGATGAATCGTTGACTGCTGCAGGCTTCAGCGACGTCGTTGAGAGCGTCATGTCATCAATCCAAGAACTACTCAACGATGCCGAGCAAGTCCAGCATTTGGATGCGCCCATGCTTCCTTCCAAGGAACGGAAAGTCGATATACCATCGAAGGATACCCTTGCTAGTAGACCTATTAAGACGCAATGGACAGAGGAAGACATAACTCGCTCCAACACAATTTTGAATGAACTCACCGGCTGTATTGATACTCTCTATGACCTCTCGCGCTCCCGGCGGACAATGGCTTCCAGCATGTCATCCAGCAGGAACAGCGCGCGCCGCCCACGACCTAATCCTATCTCACCTTACGATTCATCCCCCGGCTCTTTCTCTGAATCCAAAGAGAAGGTACAAAGCCCGAAGCAAATGTTCGATTCATTCACCTACTCGCCCACGACCACGCACCGTGACGTCCTCAATCCTTTCCTGTCATTGAACCATCTGCTCATTGATCGCTCAGCTCTGCAACTATACGGAGCGTCCCACGATAATAGCCCCCCGCCATATGAACCTGTTGCGGCATCTTCCAACTCGCGTGCCATTGGACGCCTGAAATCATCGGCATCGCATCTTCTTACCTCCACAAAAGAGTCCCATGTCTCTGTGCTTGTCGAGTTTATACCCCTATTGGCGGAGTCAAAGATGGACAATAAGAGTACTCGATTGGAAAAACTCCAGCAGTCTCTTGATCAGTTGCTACAGAACGCCAGGATCTCTCACTTGGGGTTGATGCGATTTTTGGGCTACTGCATTGATAACTCGAATTCTCGCTATGCATTTCTTTATCAGATGCCGGTCGACTACTTCCCATTCCTGCAGAACCCGAGTGACTTGCTGAAGGAGTTGAAGCCCAAGCCATTGGTCGCTCTTCTTCCTTCGGCAGAGGAGTATCGGGAGAATCGAGTTCCCAATCTTGACACTCGCTTCCGATTGGCTTACGATCTCTTAATGTCCGCTCTCCACTTAAGAAGTCAGAATGCCGTTCATGGAAACATCAACAGCAGTAACGTTATCTTCTTCCCGGGTCGAAGTGATGCGGGTGATGATGAGAGTGGTCTTGGACCTGATCTTCGTCGTCCTTATCTCACTTCTCCAGCACGGTTCTCTGGGGATGGGCCAACCCCTGAGCCGCTGTCTTCGGCAATGTATCGCCACCCCGATGACAAGAGGTGCGTTGAAGATGACGGCGCATGGGCTTATGACCTTTACTCGCTCGGCCTCATATTATTAGAGATAGGCTTGTGGGCACCAGTTGGACGACTTTGGAAGATGAAATATGACCGCTCATGGTTCAAGCATCGAGTGGAAGATCTCTATGTCAAGAAACTTGGCCCAAAATGCGGTGGTGCTTATCTTCAAGCCGTTCAGTTGTGCCTTGATGCTCCTAACTTCCATTTATCGACACAACCGATGACCGACCTTGGTCTTCGTGTTCCACAGATTTACCACTACCCAGTGCTTGACTTGTCAGATCCTGATGGCACTTTCTCTTTCTCGATGAATTTCATGTACACAATCTGCAAGATTCTGTGGTCATGTTGCCGGATTGATATCTTCTCGGCACCCTCGGCAGAAGAATTGGATGACTGCCTTCCACTTGCCCTTGTCCCTACCCCCGAGCCAGTCACCATCCAGGACAAAGTCAACGCATACAAATCATCAAAGCTTGAGATGTCTAATTATGACAAGAAGCTTCCTACCATTCCTGCCGATCGATGGGGTGTGGTGAATGAAGACAAGCACTTTGAAAAGCCACAAAAGAAACGTACCGTCAAGAGACTTCCGAACTTGGAAATACCGGACGAGCACCTGCAAGAGTGGAATTTCCATATAATGCCCCGAGTGAGTCGTCTTCTTCAGAAGATTTTGAAGGAGTCTTCTGAGTCGTGTGGAGTAAACCTCATCATGACTGGGGAATCGTCTGAAAGTGCCAAAACGACGATCTGTGTTACTTGCGCCAGTGTGAAGAAAGTTCGAATGGCCTTGAAGAAGCACTTTGCTCTTGGTCGGGATGACTGGGATTTGATTGTCCTCCGTGGCGATATCGAACGGTCCAAGGTTCCTCGGAACAGGCGCCGGAGGCCGGCCAAGGCTCGTCCCAATGTCTCGAATGATACACCCTTTCGCCAGCGAGAGCTCAATCCATGTCACCAACAGCGACCTCTGTGCGGAGCATCTATCGGTGCCTTTCAGAATGAAGAGCACCTACCGCCCGTCTCATATGGTGGTGCCGTCTTTGTCGATGGCTTGCCGTATGGTCTGACAGTCCATCATATGCTGGAAGCCCCTAGCGAAGATGAAGGCCAGGATAGTAGCCCCGGAGACTCCAATCAAGATGTCCCCTCCCGGTCGTCGGCGGGGAATTGGCCCCGTGATACATCGAATATCCCACATCCTGGATTCATGTACGACTACCAAGAAGATGACTCGTCTGACATTAACTTCGATTTCGAAATTTCCGATCTGGAGGACGGAGACGATCCATCACAAGGCCTTGAGTCTGGATATGATGAATTCTGGCTTTCAGATGATGATTCATCAGATGATGACTCCGTCGGTCCAGACGACGATGATGGTGACACCGCTTCCATCGGCGATACTGCTGGTATCGAACCAGGTGAAGAACCTCGGCTGCTTGTCACCCAACCAGCCATTGACGACGTACACGAAGACTTTTTTCCATCTGCAGAAGATCGCGATGACGAGCACCTAGCCTCACACTCCCTAGGTTACGTCCACGCATCATCTGGAGTACGACGTTGGACCCGAAAGGGTCTGAAACATGAGATTGACTGGGCTCTCATCAAAGTCGATGAAGCCCGCATGGACCCTCGCAACATCATTCTCGATACTACCAGATCCAGTATTGCTCGTCCGGGGCGCCCTATCCCCCCGCAACCCATATTCCTGAACCAGGTAGCCCGGATGGAGGAGCTAGGTGGTTTGCAAGTTCATTGCTGTGGCCGCACAAGTGGACTGCAAACAGGACAGATATCCAAGGCTATGACATTGGTCAAACTTCATGGACGTCATTCATTCTCAACCAGCTTTTGCGTCAATGGTAACTTTGGAGGTAAGAGGTGCACTTCAGCGAATCCATGTTTATGTCTATACGATCCTTAATTAGATACCCTTTTTGTTTTTTTTTATGCACGCCCATCATTTGTCACCCTTTTTAGCTGGTAAACATACAGCACCATTGGATCCTAAGACGTCAGCTCGTATCGAGTAAACATTTCATGAAGCTAATCTCTCCTTATTCGACAGCCCCTGGTGACTCCGGCGCATGGGTCTTCGACCGTCCCACCGGCCGTGTATGTGGCCATGTTCTTGCCTGGTCCGCAAAAAGCAACACTACCTACATATCCCCTATGGAGGTTACCTTCGATGACATCGCCCGCACCCTCGGGGCCTCCACCGTCTCCCTTCCAGGCGACCCGAACCGCTCCATGGGTTACGTCGACCCCACATCCCCACAGGCTGCTCAATACCGCTACCAGGCACAGCGGCTTCCAGAGGACTTTGGCCGTTTGGCCTTTGGTGCTGGAGGTTCCCCTGGTCCGCCTGTACCACCCCACCCCCATCATTATCCTCACCCTCAAGGCCACCATCCGCGTTACGGACGTCCTTTACCTCCGCCCCCACCCCCTCCTGGCTCCCGAGAAGTCCACGGGCCTGTGTATAGCGGTCCCGTCCCTCCGATCCCACCGTCCCTTCTGGCTGGGCCCCGCAATATTGAGCGACAACTCGCGTGATTCTTGAAATATTTAGAATACGCGCTGTTTTGAGATCCATGTTATACTGTTTGGGTTATATTGGTTTTGTTTTATGATGATGTTTTATGTATGGACGTTGCGGATACCCATGATGGAACAGTTTCTGGTGCTCTTTTCATTTAGGTGCTATAATAATTATATCAAGTGAACTATTTAAAAACCAATATCCATGAATGGGAATTACATGTACTCAAATTGAGGTAGATATGACGGAGCTCGAGAGAACACAATCGTCTCGAGGCTAGCGTTAATCTTGTCCGTCGGCATCGTAGTATCAACCCTTAGGCATTCTCTCCAAGGGGATGAAATGATACCTCGCATATCTCTGCCGGGCCATATAATTAAGCTGCCAAATCTACTGCGGCTTTTCTCTCTAGATATTTACTCAGTGTCTCTCTTACTGAGTAAATTCATCCAACCCTTGTGTAATCTCGAGGCCCCGTTGAACAATCCAGATAACCTTGAATCTTGCATCCAGTGGGCTGAGAGTTGACATAAAACCACCTAGAAAATAAGAAATGGTGAGACAGTAGCCCAATAATGTGACATGAGCTTGGATTGGGGGATTCGAGATCTCATCTTTGTACAATACTAATTTGCCGAACTATGGCATGGGTATATAGTCATACTATATTCCGTACAAGAATCACTACTTGCTCTTCCTTCCACAAAACGTAGACAGTTCAAAATGCCTTCAATAAGACCAAAGCAGAACGCAACAACGCGAACCCAGATCAACGAACTAAGAAGGTAAGTCCAACCCTATTATACCAAATTCTACCTCTCCAAAATTTGAGACTATGATTCAATAGTCACTTAACTAGAGTCTCTTGTGCTGATAGCTCATTCGCAACAGGAGCAGCACACCTACATTATTTGCAGTGAGCCCCACGACGATTCACAAGTATTTGTCTCTTCTGGTACTAGGGCTCATTTTACTAGCACCCGATGTCCTAGGAGCAAGGGTAGTTTACACAGCAGGGCACAGGGAAGAGCTTGGGAGCCATCCATAGTCTACCAGACGCCTCGGAGAAATACCAGATGAACATGTTGAGCCACTTCTAGAACACAATTGGACAATGGTCGAGTGGAAGATACATAGCCGATAGGAGCAGAGACATTATTATCAACGTGTTCTCACGCGAACGCGTGAGAACACTTAGTCAAGCGCGTCAAGAAGTATAGGACATGATTCACCTGGTTTGCTCGCACTTGAGAGAATGTCGCGCGACTTCACCCGGATCTGAGTGAATTGTTGATGAATATGTGCGTTTTCACCAGTTCGATACAGCTAGTTAGCTATTTCCAATTAGCTGACGACGGTTTTTGGACTCCAGAGCCTGCTCGGCAGGGTGTCAGTTTTGTTGAGAGAAAGAAATGCAGTAGTACCGGATATAGTGGCATGTTACCTTACGGGCGTTGTATGGAGGATATTAGCAAAAGTTTGTCTTTGCCGATTTATGTCGTTATTCCAAGGTTAGTTGACTTGGGGGGAAAGGCCCAGTGATGTGCAAACCTTCGAGGGAATATTTTGAAATATATACATGAGAAGGCATAAGGCTTTATAGTGAGTTTGGGAATTGTGTAGGATTACTGCCCAGGTCATTGCTATGTAGCAAACTGGTGAGCACGTGAGCTTTCGAAACCTAATTATCCATGGATGCGGCAAGGCGTGTCCAGTACTTCTACTATCCTGGTCGTAATTAACAATCCCCGCAATTATTATCGACAGGCTCTTTAAATATCAATTTACAAAAGGGAAAGCGATATGTCATACAGGATTTGATTCTTGAAATTAACTTCTTAAGCTCCATGAGCTGGTGACAATCCACTGACAGGTTGATGCTGAAGCAAATTTGGTCACCGGCAAAAGCAATGGCTACTCTTTCAATATCCCCAGAGCATTCCTTTTTGGTGAAAAAAAAGTAGATCAGACAGAGATCGATGTGCGTCGTGATCATGACCCGTATGTTGTCAGTGGTCTGGGACGTAAACGAACATTCACAGTCTAACGGAATAGACAGGCCGTATCTCAAAGGTGGTGGTGCGGGCACCGGCGGATGGACTAGGAAGTTTAGATACCATCTGGCGGGCTTCTAATACTCGCTGGTAGGAGAGCGTGTGGAGAATGTCACGGCCACTGTTTACGCTCTTCACTTCAAATTTCTTCTTGTGTCGATTCCAAGCAAGTGCTTTTTCCTTTTGCGAGTCGTCAATTTCCCAACGCGGCTGGAATTTTGTACAGTCACCATGGATATCAAAGTTCGGATGCTCACCGGCGATGATCTACATAACTGTATCACCGCAACGAAACTCAAAGACGGGTCATCCATTAACACATGCTCAGAGATAGCGAAACAGCCAGGATCAATAGGAGCAGTAAGTATTTGTCGAGGACCATTAGCCACAGCACCAGCATGCACCCCCCAACACTCCTTGGCAGAAGCTTCAAGTGAATCTTGACCAAACCATATCACCTCACGCGTTGGGTCAAACGTGCGTAAGAAGATAAGACACTGCCTGCCCTCATGAAATCGGACCTCCATGCCCTGCTTAAGAGCCCATTCAATGGCGACGCCGCGAGCTTCATGGTTCACCGAGGTGAGTGGTGTCTTCACACGGATAGGATCAAGCAATTCGTGATGAAGCTCCATCTCCACAGAAGTTTGGTGGAAGACATGCACCTGCTCGCTTTCCGGCACAGGAACAGGGCGCCAGCAACCGGCTTGGTAGGGAGACAATGCCGGTGTGTCAATTTCGGGCAAGGCGTCACGCCATATCTGCATTCATAGTTCGGAAGGAAGGCGGGAAAATGAATGGAAAGTTGGGAGTCCGGCCGTCAACACGGGCGAATCTGAGGTACTCATGACTTCAAGATGTCAGAGTTGAAGAATAGTAGACGATTGAGATTCTCCTGTAGAGTAAGTTAGTAGTGAAATAGACTTGGATCGTGGGTACACCTGATTTTGAGGCCAGTACCTAAGGCAATAGTCCTATGCTACCTTGGAGAATGACTCGACACTTACCTTTCTTTTTCAATGAGACGGCACGTTGCGTAGCTGTTGGAGACTTGCTACCAAGAACCGAGGAAGAGAAAAGTAAACAACACAGTAAAATGGAAACTGTTCAATGTGAACAAGGTTGTCGAAGGCGGTCAATGTGGCGTGGCGAGCCCGACAGTCTGCCTCCAAAACTAGATTTTGATATCTGTTTTACTTCGCGCTATTGCAAGAAGGCATGATATATCAAATCATCCATTGTATCAATGTCGAGATTTCTATTTTGACAGAGGTTATTATAGATGCAGAACTTGGAAATTAATTATCCGCAGAGGGATAATTCAATGAATATTATATACCCTTTTTCTACATTAGGGAAATAAAAGCAGTGAACCAAGTATATAGAGGCAAGATAGCAGGAAGAAATTATAATACACTATATACAGCTGTTTGTATGAGCTTTTCAATATATTCCATGAAGAACAAAGAGGAATAAAGCACTATATATTGTCAATGGATAAAAGTTGTCCCAAGATGTGGCACGCTCGTGAACCAACTGACCAACATTGCTATCCAACTTCGACGGGACTTCATAATTTGTTAGCCGTTTTTTGAGCATGGTCAGGGGGTTATTTCTAGGGGTGTTGTTTCTCAATAGTGGTGCATTAGTCGTTCGTACCCCCTCCAGCCCAAATAGGAAATGCACATGAACCAGGTGGCTTGTGACTTGAAAAATTGCCGCCATTATCCTCGGACTTGCCTTGTTGGTAAAGAGGAAGCATACAAGTGTCTGTACGCCCAAACGCATCTTCGTCCACATCACGTCCGTTTGACAACTTCTCTCTCTTCTCTCTGTTTTCATTCATACCCAAGGACTCTGTATCTCATCTTGTTGTTTACATCCGCGGTAAGGTGGAGTAAACTTTTTGCAAAGATAATATGTAAGATTATGGTGTGTTGGGGGCGATGTGCAAGGCCTCAATGGCCTATTTGAAGTTGGAGGGAGATGATTCGGTTTCTATGGGATGTCAGGGGCATTTTAAGGCCCGGAAGAGTCTTTGAGTGGAAGGCCAATTGTGCTTCACGAAAGCGTCCATGGTTCCCGTACCTGCACAAGGCCGGGGTCATGCGATTGCCCTTCATTGTGTATGCATGTTTGAGTCCTGAGATATTCAAATGAGTTGTCATTATTTAGACGCCTTTACCCTGCACCAATGAGAGTACCCAAGATATTGATTGCACTTCTACAGTCGCAGCATGTAACGTTGAAATACAGCCTTCCAAGGATGTTCTATAGACCCACGTGGCGTGACCAATGAATCAAAGTTGAATTAATCTGCTGCAGTCTGACTATCAATCAATCAAAGTTCAATTAACCTGTTGTAGTCTGACTAGTTGCGTATGGCTATGCAGGCGCTTGATCCAGCACTTGGCGTGACCCACTTAACCTTATAAAAAGGCCCAAGATATTGATCACATCAGTCTTGATATGTCTCCCCTCGTACATTGCATTGAAAAAGAATTGGTGTGAAGAGCTCATGATTCTACGTTAGGTATATGTATTACCCCATCTGGTGATCATCACTAGGGGTTTCAAATATTTTCGACTATGCTCTACCATTTGCTGCCCCGTGTATTCCACTGCCTATTGACCCCTAACAGGACCAACCGTCGGTGATATGATGGACTGCGGCAGATTAGTTGTGGAGAGTGGGTGATCGTGTCAGGGGCGACAATGCCCTTCTGAAATACAAAACCTCCACACAGTGAGGCGTCTTGATTCGGGGCTAGCCAGTATCTAGACCATCGGGCGCGGGCGCATTTGGCTGCTCGTACTCGTTTTTCTATTCCTCCTCCTCATCATCATCCTCGTTGATACTCTCCCATTCATCTTCACCATCGCTCTGTTCGAGATCTACCTCATCGCCAAGCATGCTAAGCAGCTGTAGCAACCCAGCCTGTGTGCGCCAGGCATCTCCGGGTGGCAAATTTGGATCGGAACCACCAAGGCCTCCGTTGCCCGCTGCTGAAGGCTCATCCGTATCACCGGAGTCAGAGGGGGATTCGTTAGACAGGTTAGGGGCCAGGCTGAGTACGCGGATGACTTTTGTAGCAAAGACGCGAGGAATATCTCTGCCTTGCGGTGGAGGGACACCACCTGGAACATTGGAGTCACGCCAGCCAAGAGTCTGCGATTTCTGATGTTAGCTATTCTGCTTCCTTTTTTTCCACGTTGATAGGTCAAATAAGGAGCTCACGGTGTAAGTGGTCATAATAGCATCATCAGCCAACGCCATGTAACTTATGGGCACAGTAAGCTGCGGTTCAGAGCTTGTGAGCAACGAGTACGAAGCACGGGGAGAGTTTTCAACGTCTTGAACCCTGTTGTTGTCATCAAGGGCGACGACATAAATTCGGTCTTGAATTTCGAACATCACACGGTGATTGCGGATTGATAACCAGCCACCAAGGTCAAAGCTTGACCCATCTGATTCGCATTCCAGGATGGAGCTGTTCGCCACAAGACTAGCTTCGTCGCGAAGAGCCTTGCGGAATTCAGGGCATATAAAGACACGACCGGCGCGAGAGTAGCCCACGAAGAGATCGCCGTGCAACATTCCCGCTCCCCATTCATCCTCCCCATGCCAGACGTGACCTGGATCATCTGGTGGTGACAGTGGACCTTTGGCGATCTCAATTGGTACCAAACAGTCTTTTCGGAAAGCCCCAGGCGGAAGGGGTTGAGGTGTTGGGCCGAGTCGCGCAGCGCCTGCTAGTGCTGCCCTCGTAGAAGCAGTGGCATTAGGAGGAAGGATGTGATATTTTTCTGTGGACTTTGGTGGCTTTAACGTGCCTAAGAACGCTCCAGACTCCTTGTTGTAGGCAAAATAGCCTTTTGCTCCCATAGAATATATCACAATGTCTTCGCTTTGGTCCAGATGGCCAATTCCGCCTCCCTCAATCTTCAAGTGTGTGGTCAACTTAGGAGGTCGCTGTGTCATATCGTATACAAAGCCCTGACCCTCGTTAGAAACAACACAGAGAGTCCAGTAGGACAATTGGAACCCTCTCGTCTGGCAATCATGCGCCAAGGTAGCGATGCGTCGGAACTCCCCACGCTTCGCACCTTCATGATCCGCCTGCCAAACCTCTAGCGAATCACCTTCACTGTCGAATACGGCCATTCCATCCTGATATTCCAAGTGTGCGTGTGGGCGAACACCATCTCCGTTGGTGGCCAGCACCGAAGGAAGCTGCCAGAGGATACGGCCCGTGTCCATATCAGTGACGTTCAACCCGCCAACATGGGAAGTAGAGATAAAAAAGCGGCGCTTGAAGTCGGCACGGAATCGCCAAACAGGATCATTGCCGATTTGTAGCACCGATTCTTGGCTCACTGGATGCGGCTCGGCCCAATTCCGGGCCAGCAATGTCTGGCGCTTACACAGGTCTTTCCATGATTCCGTGCCCTCGAATAATTTGGCAAAGCTGTGGGTATCGGAGAGGAAGGAGAAATCGCGGCTACCTCCAACTGGCTGGGCGGTTTTGGCTTCGGATGCGTAAATGGCATCTTGGTGAGTGACGTCGATAAATTGGTGCCAAGCTTTAGAGGCCGCGGTCAGGGACGCTAGAGAGGAGACAGGGGTGAAGTGCAAGATTTGCAGAACAATCTCTGGGGGCAAGACAGTGAGAGGGTCCGCCATTGATGATATGGCGGCCATATTTGCAAAGATAGGTTGTTGCAGAAAGGAAATAATAGGTGGGGGATCATATTTTGTTCTCCACTGTATATACGATGACGTAGTTTCTAAATCCGTAGACACAACAAATAGCCCTGGGAAGTCGAAGTGCCTTAAATTTAAGCTTAAATTATCTATTTCTTAGTCGGATCGCCAATTCCTCCAACTAGATTCCCCAAGCCTCCGCAATGCCCGCCTTATTTCAAGATCCCTCATTCGCTCTTCCATATCCCGCACAAACTCTTGCCGGTCTCTGTACCGTTTTCCGAATTCCTTCACAAGGATCGGAATAACCTCCCACCCAACGAAAAGCAAGAGACTAGCAAATAAAGCAAACAGTTGATCTTCTTCGTTAATTGACTGGGGGGCACATGGCATGAAGAAACACGATTGTGATGCCTTGACACTCCGCGTCACATAACCGACGAATGCGTACCAGCCACTCGCACATCCAACCAAGCACATCCAATAGCCTGGACTAAAGAGCAAGAGTAAATAGAGATAAGGGATGGCTAGTGGTAACATCCCAATCCACCATCTGGAATCTTTTGTGATGTTGATCATGATGATCGATGTAATCACCACAAAGGCTGACCCGTAGAGAAAATAAATCAGCACCTTGTGCGCCATTCTTGATGCTATCATTTTACTGAACATTTCTTCCAGCAGTTTCAGCAGTCCGGGGAACATGTTGGGCACTAATGCTATGTCCATATATCCGAGCAGCCATACAGAGGATGGCAGGATATAATATGGAGTGCCAACAGCAACAACCAAGTTAATGTCATAAGCCCCGCTGTGCATTGCGTGCCAGTATAGCGCAGGCACGTCCATTGTTCTGAGCGGATCAGAGTGCATGAGTGCGAGGCAGGGCAATATCATTCCGAGTAAGAGTGTCCACAACCGATATCGTTGGGCCCTTCGGGTATCGAATAACAACATCGTAACGAGATATTGCATCAAGATATGAAAGGTTCCCCAAAAGGTGACATTAAATGCCGCCCCAATAGAACCTTTCAACCTGCCCAAATCTGCATCGTAAGTCAAAGAGTCGAGCGGAATGCTTTGGGCCATGCGAATTCCGCGAAAAAGACCAGCCGCGGCCCAGTTAGTGCCGAGCAAAAATAGCCATGTATTTGGATCAAATCTCTCTTCTGAAACTCGAAATACCCGCCACCACGATGCCATGATTGAGATGAACCATGCTGCCCAACTTCCTGGTCCATAAAACCCGCTCACATTTCCGATACCCAAGGCATCAGGTGGTTCAGATGTCACAGGTAAAATAACTGGGGGTCCAGTGTCATAGTATTCCCTGCCAGGTGAACGAGCCGCATTGGATGAGGAACTTGTCTTGTCGGCCGATATTGTAGATATCGTGGTATCGGAGGCTGGGGAGATAGCGGTGTAGGTGTGTTCAACATAAATGATTGCTGTTGGGTGTGGGCCCAGTTCTCCTCTTGTTTGGGGTACAAGTGCGCATGTTGTGGATATGGAGAGGAAGGACAACAGTACAGCCCTCCAAATCATCGGATGTATTGCAAGCAGGAGACTAAGGATTTGGGCCTGTCTTTTCAAATTCCGACTGATTTGGAGTACGATCGGCGCAGTGGTATAGGAAATGGGTTTCTCGCCTCAAGCCAGATGTCTCGTATAATCGGGCTGTGTGACGAGCATGTCAGCAGCCTTCAGCCACTAACGCTGTGGCGAGATTCCAAGAAAACAAGATGTCTCTCCAGAGAATTATCCCTCATGCGAGGTTGACAAAAGTCGAGGTTTGCTGTACCCCGCAAGTCCAAGCAAGTCCAAGCAAGTATAAGCGACCTGCATATATTCAAAAATGTCCCATTTCTTGGCAGACAAAACAGCCCAACGAGATTTTGATTTTCTCCCCATACCCCTCCATCAGTCATGGGTAACGAGACCCTTCAACGGTTCGCCGCCCTCGATCTCGACTACTTGATTATAGGCGGAGGTACCGCAGGCCTAGCTGTTGCTGCACGCCTCACCGAGGACCCCGAATTTCGCGTGGGAGTCATTGAAGCCGGCCCATCGGTCTTAAACATAGATGACAATGGCGCGATCAATGTTCCTGGTCGGTATGGCGAAACCATCGGCTCAAAATACGATTGGAAATTCAAAACTACTCCACAGCCGGGCCTAGGAGGAAGATCACTACCATGGCCACGAGGACGTATATTAGGGGGCACAAGTGCGCTTAATCTTATGGCCTGGAATCGGGGTCATCGCAAAGACTATGATGCTTGGGTGGAGCTGGGGAATGAGAAATGGGGATGGGAAGATCTACTGTACGAGCGACCGGCTTTCTAAGATTCGGGCTCTATCTTGAGTCTCACCTGCTGATCTGTGAGATACTGAATTCCTGACAGGCCTTTTTTCCGTCGCAGCGAGAATTTCCATCCACCGAGTGCCGCCCATCAGAAACATTATCAGTCTTCGTATGATCTCCAGGCTAATGGAACGAATGGCCCTCTACATACAACCCATGCCAAGCAGTATGGCCCCACACACCAATATTGGCACGAGACGCTCAATAGTCTGGGGGTTCCATCTACGCGCGATAGTCTGGCTGGTGATAATACAGGCGTCTGGAACATGCTCTGCACAATTGATCCAGATAGTCAGGAACGCAGCTATTCTGCCTCTGCATACTATCAGCCCATTGCGAAACGCCCGAATCTGCATATACTGACTGAAGCAACTGCCATGGAGATCCTGTTGGAATCCGAAGATGATGATTGGTACGCAGTAGGAGCTCGAGTACGCTGGAACGGGCTGGAAGCAAATATCAAAGCATACGAAGAGATAATCATCTGTGCCGGTAGCGTGCAATCACCACAACTTCTGGAGCTATCTGGTATTGGTGATCAGGACGTGTTGGAAGCTGCTGGAATCGAGATGAAAGTTCACAGTCCCAACGTGGGAGAGAATCTACAGGAACATATGAGTATGGAATATAAAGAGTGCTCGTTGTGATCGTGGCTGATATCTAGGAGTGACTGCCACCATTTTCGAAATATCTTCCGCGATTCCAACCCGTGATGACATTCTCAAAGACCCAATTCAGCGCGAAGCTGCGGACCGCGCCTATTACGCTTCTCAGACCGGGCCTTGGACCGTGATGCCCTGTTCAGTGGCGTACTGTCCACTTTCGAAGATCTTATCGCCTGAGGAATGTGATGAACTACACACCCAGGCCAAGGAAGTTGCGCGAAATACAGGACGTATACATGATGCTCTTCTGGCCAGTCAGTTTGAGTCCGGTCAAGCGCGTGGTCAAATCGAGTATCTCTTCGATTTAGGCAACTGGAGCCCATATTTTGTCTCCGAACCAGGAAAGAAATATGCCACAATGCTGCAAATGCTACAGTACCCTTTCTCGCGCGGGTCTATCCATATACCGCCTATGAGCGAAAACAATTACGAGAAAGCCACTATTGATGACAAGCCCGTGATTGATCCACGGTATTTCCTAGGGCCTGGGAAGATTGATAAGAAGGTCATGGCCAAGGCGCTCAGATGGGGCGATCGAATCTGTCAAACCGAGCCTTTGACCAAACTCATTCACGGTCGAGTCTTTCCTCCTCCTCCTAAGGGTGCAGACTCCGAGGAGAAGGTATATGAAGATTTCGTCTCAAATTATACTGTCACCGACTGGCATCGTATGTTCTCCCTCCAAAGTTCGTGCTGCAAATTACTAAAAATATATATAGCAGTTGGAACGTGTGCCATGGGCGAGGCAGATGGAATCAATGGTGGAGTGGTAAATGATATGTTACAGGTCCATGGTGTTCATGCTCTGCGGGTCGTAGATGCTAGCATCATGCCATTGCAGGTTGGGGCACACATCCAAGCTACCGTATATGCGATTGCCGAAAAGGCGGCAGAGATGATCATAGAGGATTATTTTGCTCGAAATGGTCCCCTATAAATCTCATGAGGCTTGCATCTAATGATAATATTCCAAATGGCCTTGCCAATATCTTGCCCAGTAGTCACACGCTAAGGGCGACTGTCACAACAGCATGTCCACCCATTCATATTTTCCAAGTTGTCAATGTTGCACACATCTCGAGCTCAGATTCTGCAAATTGATACTTATTTTTCTAATAACCTTGCATTTCATCTTTGGCTAGCTTTTGTACCACGGCGTTCCATGTCCCCCACGAAGACTTTGGGAAAATGCTCTCTAGCGATGAAATCCCACCCACCTATGCAGGATCCCTATATGACCCAGATTGCAAACGGAACTATCGCCTCGGACCAAGAAGCATCTGCTCCAGCATCCATGTCTGTGAAACATGCGTGTAAATGATCTTGGCGATGTCCCTTAGACGAGGATGACATTTTCTGAATTCAATAACAGATACAAAGATCTCAGAATATGCGGATGTCAAATAAAAAGGCCGGGAACTGAAAGCATAACCCCCCGACATCGGCTAAAGCCGACCAAGAGGGGCAAACCCTTGCCCTATTTATTCCAAGCAATTCAGTGAAGCCATCGGGATATTTTTTTTCCATATACTAGATACATTTCACTTGATCTAAAGTCCACATCGTGTAATCGCCGTCATACTATTTGTTGTTTCACGCATCTCTCATCCGACACGGAAACTGATTCCCGCATTGATCCATATATACCCACTCATCTGCTTAATACAATCACCATATTCTCTATCCTACATCATGATTTCTGGAATCGCCCACATCAATCTCACAATCCCTCGGGGTACATTAGAACAAGCCGAAGAGTTCTACGGGACAACCCTCGGGCTCACCTCAGCACCGGTACCGGAGCTCCAGAGGGGGACAATCTTGTGGTATTGGCACGAGCTATTTCCTAACAAAGACACATTTCTGATGTTACCAATAGGTTCGACATCGGCTCCAGCGGACAGCAGGTGCATATTAGCTTCGGCGCGACTGATCCCCAGGCTACCCGGCACCCATGCTTCAAGCTGTCTTCCCGTGAGGAACTAGAGGAGATTAAAGCAAGTATTTATAACCACCATGTGCGTGGTGGCCTGGCGGCCCCAATGGCTGCTGATAAGCCTGGCGAGGTGAATTCTGGTGAGTTTCGTTGATACATCCCGCTCATGATTCTTTGCTGATTACCGCTGTAGGGACCCAAGGGAAAGAATATCCCACGCGGTTCTTCGCTCGGGATTTTGGTGGGAACTTGCTCGAGTTTACTATGTAAATTTGAATCGGTTTCTACGAAAGCACGGGTGTGGAATAACCGAGTCGCTGTGTGGCTAGAATACCAATGAGAAACGTTCCAATTATCACTCTGAGCCAACTGGATATTCCGAAGATGGGGTTTACCGTCGCTTGATATCAGTCTATAAATCGTCACAAGTGCTGTATATATGCCCAGGTACTTTCTCTAAACAGTTACCTCCCCCACTCCTCGTCTCAGCATCCCCCACTTCCTCCCCACGGTCCCTCCTCTCCCGCACAAGCTCCCTTCTCAATATCAAACCCCAAAGATAAGACCTATTAACAACCTCATGACCACCCTTCTTCAAAATCCAAACATTCCCAAGGAAGGTAGTAAGCAAAACGGACAGCCACATAAATGGCAACATAGCAATAAAAGCCCACATAATACCACCCTTAGCATCTCTCTCTCCGGCTCCGCTCTTATTCGTAAACACCGTCGACATAATAGTCAACCCAAGCAACCCTCCAAACGGAACGGCAAATGAAGAAAGACACGAAATCTGCGCCGTCATGGCAGGGAAATACGCCAGCCCGTGCATAGACGCCGGGTTGAGTCGCATCCCGACGCCGTGGCCGACCAGCGCCATCATGCCGTAGATGACGCTTGTTTTTCCTGCGTTCACGCCCCATGCTAGCACGGTCATCCCTATTGCCGATGTGATGCTGCCTAGGAAAAGGGCTGGGAGGGTTTGGCGAGGCCAGACGTTGGAGGAGAACATTGCCATGTAAAGTCCGGCTGTTTGAGTTAGTAAACGCCTGGTCCATATAGTAAATAGTAAATAGGGAGATGTACATACCGGCTAAGCCAGGAAGGAAAAATAGCAGTGCGATACCGGCATCGCTAGAGCTCCACCCTTCTACCAGCGTGAAGTATATGTCCATGAAATACATAACAGCAAACATGCATATACCGACGGAGAAATTGACCAGGAATAATAAGCCAATATCACGCTGTCTGAGTAACTCCCACGGCATCATTGCCTTCTGACGCGGAAGCGCCCGCGCCATCAATGAGCCAGGTACCATAAAGCGCTCGTACACGACCCAAGCAATGGCTAGAACCCCGCCCAGCACCAGCGGCGCTAGAACCGCAGCAGATTTCCAGGAGTATGTACCACCCGCCCAAGTCAAAGCGAGGATCAGCAGACCAAATCCCCATAGGAAGAGCATCTGACCACCGTAATCGATAGTCGAGATCCTCGCGAAGACCCGTCCGGACGAAGTCACGTCGCTCCTCCCCTCGAGTTCGGGAATAGGCTGCGGACCCTGCAGCTCGGTCCTCAAAACAAAAACCACAATTATCATAGCTACAACGGCGATAGGCAGATTGATCGCGAAACACCAGCGCCACGACGCCCGCGTCAGATACCCACCGATTACGGGGCCGATACTAAATCCGATACCAGAGACGAGAGCGAAGATCGTCCAGTTGACTGCATACTCGGCGAGGGAGACACGGTCGGCGAGGATAGTGCGGATTGAGATGTTGACGCCTGCTGCCCCGACGCCTTGGAGTGCACGGCCGACGAGGAGGACGCTGAACGCCGATGTTGGGGCTCCTGTGCAGATTGCGGATCCGATCATCATTATGAAGATTGCGGATTGGAGGACGATGTGTCGGCCGAAGAGGTCGGTTAATTGGGCCCAGAAGAAGAGAAAGGCGGCGGATGTGAGGTTGAAGACGGAGATGATCCAGTTTAGTTGTTTGATTTGGTCTGAGTGGTTAGTTGGGGGTTTGTCATTGGAGGCCGTTGTGGTACGTACTGAAATCCTCTGCGATGAATGGTAGAGCTGAGGCTATGATTGTTGTATCCAGGGCTTGTAGGCAGTATGGACTGAATAGGCCCAGGATGATCTTCCAGCGGTAGACATTCTTTCGTCGCTTCTCGGCAAGTTGTTCGGGGGTGCGGGTTTTCTTTTTCTTTCCGTCAGGTGGAATATCGATTGTGTCTAGTTCGATTGCATTGTCTGGTGCATTTGCGACAGTGGAATCTAGGCGTTTCCGCTCATTGCGTTTCTTGATTTTCTTGTAGATCAAAAACATTTCGATAGAATATACAAATGGCCGAGAGTAGTCGTTTCCGCGACAGTGACAGCCATATTTGTACCTATTGCCGACTCTACCTATGGCTAAGCCAATCTGATATTGACCTGGTTTGTGGGTTTAGGCAATCTAAGCCTCTGCTCTTGGCCCTTGTATTGACAAGCAAAGTCAGTCGTAATTACCTATTTTGGTAATGAGTGCGAATAAGATCACAAGAATTGTTGTGAGTTCGTGTTTTTTTTTTTTTTTATTCCGTCAGCACTCGCACAGCTACCCGTATCGGGACACGAATAGGACGTTTCTTTCCATTGCATGAAATTACTGAGTTTATTAACGATAGGATTTTTCTGGATGGGGATTTTGCTACAGCGTTGGATTCATTATATATTTTCTCAGATAAATAGAGATATTATATTCTAACGGGGCAACTTGAGATTCGCAAATATCACCTAAGCACTAGAATGACTTGCCCAGTATCTGAACTCCAAAAGCCTAAGCCTTGCGGTGGCACCAACTGACGAATTAGAGCCTAGCACTGTTGCCTAGCCCTGCCAGATACTCAGGTCATTATGCAACTCGAGAATTCACCTTTCCATCTCCCAAATCTCTTCACTATGGGGGAAACACCTACAGAACCAGCTCCCGCCTACGAAGACCTATTCCACGAGCGTGGTTCCAGCTCACATGGCGTAAGCAACTCGATCCCGGCATGATAAACTCCGGTCCCATCAGCATACTAACTACATATATAACACATGAATAGTATGCCATGGTTGATCAAACAGATGACGATGAGCACCGAGACGTGGAACAGGGTCACGTTCACGGCGTCCCCGGAGTGACGGTGACGGCTGATGCATCAGAGCCTCAACACACTCACTGTGCAGAATGTGATCGACAGCGGGAACGCAGAGAAAATCGGGAGAGTGGACAGAGAGCATGTGCTATGGTTGCGAAGACTTTTATCTTGATTTCTTTGTTTTTGATGATATTGGGGATTGTGGGTGTTCAGGCTTGGAAGGAGGTTCGGATGAAGAAGTTACATGGTTAGATGTTGAGATCGTATGTGAAAGACAGGATATCTAATATATGTCCTAGTCTACAAGTATAGTTGGCATACACAGGAATCCAACAGCGAACCCTCTATAGCCATAGATTGAATATATTCCATGCCAAGAGCCTTACCTAACCCAATACTGGAAGCATGTCTCGATCTCACCTTACGGCCCCCAAGCCCTTGAACCCAAACAGAACATCTCCGTACTCCGTATGTGCGTCAAATCATTCCGAGGTATACCTAAATCCCTTTGAGCCCACATTCAACTTCATCCCCTTTTCCTCAACTCTTACTCACTTGAACTTCTCTGCCTAATAACCATAACTAACGATCACAGGTATCAGACCAGGTTCAACCCCGAAAAATGTTCGCCTGGCTCAAAGGTCTTTTCTCCAAATCAGAGCCGTCTAAACCCCCAGAACAAGTCGAAGAGCCCAAAAAGAAAGGCAAGTCGCATAGTCGATCACATAGCAAAAAGGTTCGAGAACGTGAGCGCGATCTGCGACGGGCATGGACGGGTCAGAAGGGTGGGTGGAGGAAGTTTTATAGTAAGGGGGGATATTCGGGTGTCTGTTGATTTTCTTACAGAGTATATACACGAAGCTCTATGACTGGAATCATATCGCATAGCTTTACGGTTTACTGGATTGCTTTCTATCATTCTGGAAACAAGTTAATATTGAATATCAACACCGTCCTATATAGGATGCAAAATAAAAACCACCATCTGTAACAAAATATAAACTCGGGGTAAAAAAAAAAAACAAAAAACCATCAAGTCATAATAGATGCCTCTGTGCACATATGCAATCAGATCTAAGAAGAACCAAGGTACTTAAGCACATTCTCACGTTCCTCAACAGGCAACATAGAAAGCACCTGCTGCACACCGCGCAGACCACCCTCCTTGTTTCCAATAAGCAGCTGAGCAACCTCAGAGGCAACGCCATCAGTGCGGAGCGTCTCAATCTTGCTCTGAACCACCTTCTTGTTCTCCTCGTACCAAACAGCAACCTTGTGGTCATTGTGCTCGAGGTCCTCGTTCAGCAGCCCAGTCCAGGCGTGCAGGGTGCGCAGGTGCGCAGCGCGAGCGGACTCGCCGAAAGCGTCAGCGCCGGGGGCTTGGGACGCCGAGGCGGCGAGCATGCGCTTGACAATGGTCTCTTCGCTGAGACGGCGGCGGAGACGCCAGTAGAAGAAGCGGCGGGAGTTGACCCACTGCAGAGGCTGGCGGATAACGTTCTTGGCTTGCATGCGACCAGCGCGATCGTGCAAATCGGCGAATTGAAGCGCAATCTGCATGTACACAGGCAGGAGCTGCTCCTCGCGGGCGGCCATCTTCGCCTTTACTTCACTGAGCTGGTCCTTGGTAAGGGTAACGTCGGCCAGAGAGCGGCGGAGCTCGCCGTAGGTCGCATCCAGGCGGGCCATGGTATCCAGCTGCTTGTCGCGGCGGTACTTGATGTTCACCATACCCTCGGGCTCGAGGACACCACCGCGGGACTCTTCGTCGGCGTACATCTCCATCTGGTCGGGGTTGATGGTAGGGTCGACGACGACCCAAGATCCACCGCGGAGCTCGCCGTGGGGAGGAATGTACACGAAGATGGGCTGCTCGTACTTGACGAGAGCATCGACGATGTACGAACCGTACTTGAGGACCTCATTGTACATGTCACGCTGGCCACCGGAGAATCCTCTCCAGTTAGCTAGAATCATGACGGGCAGCTGCTCGCCGTTGTTGAAGTCGCGCAGAGCCTGGGCGGTCTTGTAGGCCGAGTTGGGGTACCACACACCACCAGCCTCGGTGGAGATCATCTCCATGGAGTCTGGGTTGGCGGGATCAGCAGGGGTGACGTTCTCCACCGAGCGAGTCTCGACGGCGATCACACCCATGGGGATACCACCAAGGCGCGCACGACCGACAACGACGGTGCGAGCCCAGCCACCAAGGGCCTCCTCGAAGGAGCCCTTGTCGAACAGGCCAGGAAGGAAGCCATCGACGTCGTCCTTGCCGCTGATGAGCCATCTAACATCATAGGCCTGCTTGGGAGGAGGGAAGTAGCCAACGTCACGGTCCCAGGTATCTGACCAGGCGCGAATGGGGATAGGGGAATTCTTCTTGTCGGGGACGAAGGACATCCACTCAACAATCTTCTCAACACCCTCAAAGTCATCGCTGGCAGTCATGTGGGAAACACCGTTCTTGTACATGATCTGGGTACCACCAAGCTGAAGGTTAGAGGTGTAAACCTCGCGACCGAGCAGCTTGTTGATGGCAGGGGCACCAGTGAGAATGATGGGCTGGCCCTCAACCTGGATGGCACGCTGACCGAGACGCACAAGGTAGGCACCGATACCGACAGAGCGGCAGGTAACGAGGGTGATGGTGAAGATGTCCTCGTAAGCCTTGGAGGTGGCACCGGCAATGAGGCCGGAACCCTTCAGACACTCGACACCAAGACCGTCCTTGGCACCAATGACGGTGGTGATCTTGTGGCGTTCCTCACCCTCATCGTTGATGAGCTCGGTGATGACCTCCTTCTTCTTGCTGGCATCAAAGCGCTTCTTAACCTCGGGAGTGAGGTAGAGGTACTTGAAGCCGGCCTCAGGCTTCTCCGGGTTGTTCCAGGCAACCGAGAAGTAGGGGATGATCTCGTCGGCGACGCCGATACGGGCGCCGGAGTTTGCAGACAAGTAGATACGGGGAATACCCAACTTGCGGGCAAGCTCAGTGCACTTGTGGAAGAACTTGTCTTCTTGGGGACCGAAGGAACCAATCTGGAAGGTGATGTCGTTGGCGACAATGATGAAACGTCTGCCACGGGGGTATTCGGGAGTACGGGCAGTGATGATCCAACCAACCATACCGTGGGTGTTGGTACCAGGCTCGCGAGAGACCTCCACAAGGTTGTCGGTGTCATCCAAGACCAGCTCGCTGTAGTCAATGCACTCTCCCACAGGAGGGCGCTTCTCGTACAAGGAAGGAATCTTCTCGGCAATCTTGGACCAGCTGTTCTGGAAGGCCTGACGGAAAAGCTCGGGGAAATCGTACACGTACTGAGTTCCCATCAAGTGAGCCTTGTAACGCTTGGGCTGCAGCCACTCCTTGGTGGGGTACGGGGTGGCGACAGGGCGCAGATGCATAGAGCCCAGCTTGGCAGTACCACCAATGCTCTGGAAGATCCATTCGCCCTTCTCGGACTTGCGCTCGATGTACAGCTCGACGTTGATGATGAAGCCGTAGGTGTTGCTGATAATCACACGCAGGGGGTAGGGCATACCGGTAGCCGGGTCGGTGCAAAGGATGCGAATCTCTGCGCCAGTGACACGGAGGCGCCACAGACGGCGGCCGAAGCGATCGAGGAAACCGGCCAGGGCTTGCTCAACATCGACGGGCTGGAGGTTGAAGACGGGAGAGAAATTGATGAAGATGTGGTTCAGGTCAGAGTTGTTGTTACCAATAATCTCCAGGGCGTCCAGGATGTCGTTCATAAGGCGGTCAGCCTCCGAGATCAGGTACTCGGCGGTAGGGATATCATCGCGCAGACGACCGGGACGAACGACAGCACGAACGAAGTAGCGCTTGTCGATAGCCTTGTCGTTCTCGGGGCCCTTGCCAATAGCCTCGTAGACATGAATGTTGCGGTTCTCGGTGAAGACGGGCTTGATGTTGAACTTGGACAGACGGCCGAGCTCCAGCTGGAAGGCAAGAGCGGGCTCGCTGTGGCGGATACTCAGGTCCTCCTCGTAGTGGGGACCACGGAAGGTGAAGTAACCGGGATAGACACCTTCCTTACCGCAAATGAAGGTGACACGACGAATACGGCGGGCGAGAAGCTCTTCCTTGTTGTCAGCGAGCAGCTGCTTCATCTGTTCAACAAGCTCCGAATCTTCCATGTCCTCGATATCGCGGATAGCAATGTTGCAGACTCCGGTGAGCTCGCTGTCACTCACGGTCTTAGGAGCGGGACGACGCTTGCCTTCAAGGCTGGCAATGAGGCCCTGCTCGCTGGGTCGCTTGACGTTGGAGCCGCCGAGAGGGAAGACCTCAAGTGCCTTGGAGAGGATCTCCTCGGCATCCTCCAAGTACTGCACGGGGATGATTACACCCTTGCGGACGGGGTCACTAGCAGCGTCGCTCACAAAGAGGGACATGTCGCCGATGGAGTTGATACGCTTGAAGGGGTTGGTCTCCGCAATGGGAGTACCCGGGGCGGAGGGCTGGGCGTTGAGAACACCGAACTCACGCTGGCCGAGCTTGCCAAGGGTGAAGTCCCAAGATAGGAAGGGCTGCTCATTGGAGGCGTTGTATTCGATGCCCTTGAGAGTGTACGCACGGTAGGCACGACGAACGTAAACCTCCAGAGAGGCAAGGGTAACCCAGGGGTCAGCGTGGACGAAGAAGCGAGGAAGAACATCGAAGACAGTGTACTTCGAGTCGACGACCTCCTTCAAGACCGTCAAGGAAGGCTCACGGTGCTCCCATCCGGTCTCGCCGTAGCGAGATTCGACAACGGAAGATCGCAGAATGTGCTCCATCTGCGACAAGCGCTCATCCAGAGATGGCATAGCACACTGAATAAGAACCTCACGGGCCTTGAGAGTAACCTTCGCGGAAGAACGAGACTCAAGCTCGGTCAACAACTTAAGAATGGGCTTGAAGTGCTTGCCGACATTCTCGACGAGGGGCTGGTTGGGGCGGTACATATCTAAAATGGCCAGAACCAGGTTGTTCTTCGAACCAATGCGGCTGTGGGAGAGGACAGTGTGGACAATGCTGGTGATGTCGTCCTTGTTCTCCTCACGGAGCTTGAGAATGACATCTTCGTCGCGGAAATTGTGGGTGGAGAACAGCTTTTCAACGTCGTGGTACTGCTGGAGCAGGCCAATGAAGACATTGTACTCGTTGGACTTCAAACCATCGACGTACTTGTTGATAACCTCAACCAGAGGCAAGAGGGTGGCCTTGAGAATCTCAGCATCGGCAGGGCCGATGTTCTCCTCGATGAAGCGAAGGATAGCTTTCTGGAGCTGCTTGGCAGGGAACTCGGCCTTGCGGGCCTTGGCACGGTCAACCACGTTCTGTAGCTGAGCATCCAGTCTCTGGGGAATGCGAGAGTGCAGCGCAGAGGATTGTGCATTCCACTCTCCGTAAGGAAGGTCGGGATTGCGCAACACCTCAACAAGATCCTTCAGGGTGGTACCCATAATGACCTGGTTGTCGAAACCGCGAAGAATGTTCTCCAAAATGCTGTGAAGCAGGAAGAAGCGCTGGGAGGGCTTGTTACCAAGAACGGTAGGCGAGCCAAGCTCGGGCAGCTGACCAGTGAAGGGCTGAGCGTGCTTGACGCGGGAGGGGTCATCCAGGGCGAGGATACCGAGGATGTCACCAGCCTCCAGAGTAGCACCGGGCTGCTTGATGAGCTGCACGATACCATCCTCCTTTGCGATGAGGGGCATGTACATCTTCATGACCTCAACTTCAGCGTAAGACTGACCAGCGCGGATGTGCTCTCCATTCTCAACGGTGAACTTTACAAGCTTACCAGGGGAGGGAGAACGAAGTTGAGTAGGATCGTTCTCCTGCTCCAAGAGGCAGGTCTTGCCGTCCACACTGAGACGAGTGGCAGCGGCCTCCTCCTTCCAGTAAACGTTGTGACTGCGGCCGCTAAGGAGAACCAGCAAACCACCATCAGCCAGGGCGCGAACACCGACTGAGCACTTGGAACCGTTGATGAAGAGGTGGTAGCTGTCCAAGCTAGCACGAGTGGCAGTGAACTTGTAACGCTCGCCTTCGTAAATGAAGTCGACAGGGAAAACAGTCTTCAAGATCTCCTTGGACGGAACCTGACCCTTTCCTAGACCGACACGGTACTCATCAATACCAGCCTCGCTAGCAAGGTGGGCCTTGGTGACGGCACCACAAATGATAGCGACAGTTTGATCGGGACGCTCAGCAGTCAGCTTGTTAGAGATAAGCTGGTCGAGCCATCCAGTGGTGATAGTGTTGTCCTCGAAAGCGGGGGTTTCGAGAAGCTTGATCAGGTATTCAACGGTGGTTCGGAAATCACCACGAATGCTCAATTCCTTCAAAGCAACGACCATGTGCTTGCGCGAAGCGGATCGGTTCTCACCGTAGGCGAAAATGTGACCGAATTGACTGTCAGAGAAACTGTGGATACCACCAGCGGTACCGACAGAGAAGTAACCCCAGACGTTTGACGAACTGCGGAAGTTCAGCTCGTGCATAGTACCACTGGAGGGCTTGAAACCCTCGCCAGGATCTTCGGAGGTGATACGGCAAGCAGTGGTGTGGCCCTTGGGCTGAGGACGACGCTGGGTCTGGAAGCTCTCTTCCTTGGAGAAATCGAAGTCAATTTCGGCGGAGGCGTTGGGGTCGACACCGTAAAGAAGACGAATGTCACGAATGCGGTGCAGGGGGATACCCATGGCAATCTGGAGCTGTGCAGCTGGCAAGTTGACTCCCGAGACCATCTCAGTGGTGGGATGCTCGACCTGCAAACGAGGGTTCAACTCGAGGAAGTAGAACTTATCGTCAGAGTGCGAGTAAAGGTACTCAACGGTACCGGCAGAAACATATCCGACCAACCGACCAAGGCTCACGGCAGCGCGCTCCATGGCCTGGAAGGTGGGCTGCTTCGCAATAGTCACAGGAGCCTCCTCGATAATCTTCTGGTGACGACGCTGAACGGAGCAATCACGACCGAAGAGGGAAATGTTGTTGCCGTACTGATCAGCCAGCAACTGCACCTCCAGATGGCGAGCGTTGCCAGCCAGCTTCATGATGAAGATAGGCGATCCCGGAATCTCGTTGGCGGCGGCATTGTACAAGGCGTGGAACTCTTCCTCGTTCTCGACCTTTCGAATACCCTTACCACCACCACCTTCGGAGGCCTTGACCATAACAGGGAAACCGATTTCCTTGGCCTTGGCCAAACCCTCTTCTGGGGAAAAGGTGCAACCCTTCTTATAGACCTCGTCCTCGACTGTCACGATACCTTGTTCATCAAGCTTCACAGCGTCAACGCCGGTTCCAGACCAGGGAATGCAAGGCACACCGGCATGCTGTGCAACAATGGTAGAAGAGATCTTGTCACCAAGCGAGCGCATGGCCGAAGCTGGGGGTCCAATGAAGATAATCTTCTTGGGCGACGCAGCGAGAGATTCGGGTAACCGAGGATTTTCGGAGGCGTGACCCCATCCTGCCCACACGGCGTGGACATCCATTCGCTCCGCAACATCGACAATTAACTCGACGTTGGCATAATTATTATTATTGGTTCCACCGGGAACCTCAACGTATTGGTCGGCCATGCGAATATAGTCGGCGTTGGCTGTCAGATCTTCGGGAGTGGCCATCACAGTGAATTGGATAGCACGCTCGTTGCCGAACGTCTCGTAGGCCCATTTCCGCACTGAGCGAATCTCTTTGACAGCGGCAATACCGTTGTTGGCAATAAGCACCTAACAAAGTCAATGCCATGTTCAATTTCCCGTTGCGCCTGGAACTGTCTTTTGATTTCCCACTTACCGATGTAATGACGGAGTGACCCTCGTGAGCGGCCACGAAATCCTTGACAGCGCTAGGAGGTGCTGATTCGAGGGCATTGCCACCGATGAAATGTGAGGGGAGGTCGTGTTTGGTGACAGTCGCGCCGTTGGCCGACGGGTTGCCATTTGTGATGGCCATGATGCTGATAATCACAGGTCAGACTCCCTTATAGGAATTGGGGTTCGTTCGCGCAGTATGCGGCGCTGATTAAAAAGTCGGGTAATGTACAGTGGAAGTGGCGGAAAGAGCCCGAGTGGTGGCTACGGGCAGAAAAAAGTGAGGGAGGAAGGAAGAGGGGGATGGAAGGTGACAGAAGAGTAAGCGTGAGGAATGAGCTCTGGAGGGGAAGAAAGGGCCAGGTCAGCATGTGTAATTGGAGTTGAAGAAATGATAGCGTCAAATGCGGAATTGGTCTGCAGGATTCGCAAACGGCATAAAGGTACGAAGTACCGGACTTCAGGACTTCAGGACTTCAAACTTCAGACTTCAAACTCACCGAGAACCACCACGACTCGAACGAAATACCAAAATTGAATATAGAAAAGAGATTCGGAATCAATCAAGTCCAGGAGAAAAATGCTGAGAAGATGATTTCCTGGAGTCCCACCGAAGTGGAGATCATCCCAACTGGCTGTGATTGATCCCCCTAAGTGGCCGAAGGTCCTTGTACCTCTCCATAGTTAATAGTATGTAAAGGTACTTTACCAGGAACGAGAGCTCCCCCAACTCCCTGGCTTTGTTGGGCCGGGTTCCACCACAATTCTGTTGGCTCTATTTTTTTTTCTTTTTTTTCTTTTATTTTTTGCTTTTTATGTTGTATATAAAACATAGAATGCAGAGTTGAATCCAATCCAGCATTTACTATTAAGGACATTTCATCTACGGAGTACATACTCCGTATCTCCGTATATTGACACTTCCCCACGGGTCTCGGGCCCATTCGGTACCCGATACGGATTTCGGGGTGTTTTCTTTCGGCGATTTTCATTTTCGTCGTTTTTTCATTCTTGGTTCGGTTTTAACTTTATGTAAGATTCAATGTCAATGTTACATAGCTGGAATAGAATTCAAGATTTTAATATAAACTATCTTGGAAGCATGCAATCTAGATACTACATATAACCTGAATCTATAAATTATGCTCCACGCCACTGCCAATCCCGTCTGGGAATGGGACGCTATCCTAATTCGGTCAACCTGCATGATTCAACACGATCTGCCTTCCCAAGGTTAATGCAAAAGGAAAAATGCCAGTTGACCAATAACATCATCCATCATATCCCAACTCCCGAAGTCAACCCATTATTCCCAAATAGATCTACGCCACTCTACGCCAAAATGGACCAGCTTACATTTGTACGTTATTTAATTTGGATATGTAACATCTTGGGTATTATTGGATGAATGAAAAGACAATCGCTGAGACACAGCTTAGAACGTCCCCAGAATCCACCGGGGGCCATATCGCACAATGAACCAGGCCTGGCTGGTCCGAGAGTCAATATGCAAAACTATAGGGATGATGACCAGGGCGGTCTGCACCCCTTGTAAAATGCATGAACCTTGGAAGTATGTAAAACAAACGTCGAAAAATAACCTTAGCACACAACCCATTCACTAAATCCCCACGTAAACTCCATAAATAAAGGCGAATAGACCAATTAAAAGGTCTCTCCCAGGTCATCGACTTGGGTCTTCCGGTTTGGCGGTGGCATGGTACCAGGTCCGATGCTGGTCTTGAAGCTTCGGGGAGCCGGGATGCCGCTGATGGTTCGCTTCTTTACTACTGGGGTGGGGGTAGTAGTCACAGATGGGCGTGGAATATCTTGGGAAATGCGGGAGGTGGTCGGCGTAGCAATGTCTTGATCCTCGTCAATGAGTGACATGCCCGCAATGTTAGGGAGTTGGCCGGCATGGTTGCTGAGTGATGATCGAGGCCGCCGGCCCTCGATCAGAGGGTTCGTCGAGTAGTGACCCAATGGCGTTTTGGCCCCGGGACGACTCGAACGACTTTCGGGCCGGGCATTTACGGGGACACCCGAGTGCACGCTCTGGCTGAAGGAGCTGAGGCTAGAGTAACTCGTGCGGCTGCTCGGGCGACTCTCGCCTGTCCGTCCAAATGACTGACGACCCTGCGGGGGGTAAGATGGAGTGCTTTCACTATCTCGCGCTGAGGAGCCAAGGCTACTGTTACTTAGTCGCTTGCGAGAATTCCGACGAACAGTGATCGACGAGGGGACGATCGGGCTGTCACTGACCACGGATCCAGAGCGAGGAGATCCGCGAGAGGAGGTATCGGATGGGGCGGGAAGTCGCGATTTGGCTGATTGGACGCGCTCTTCGAGCTTCTGCATCTTGCCGATCAGGCCACGGATCTGGAACAGTGATCCAGACTTTGGAAGAGCCGGGGCCCGCGAGGAGTTCATTCTTGTCAAACTGTTGCGAGACGAGATCGACATGGAGGGAGTGGAGCGACCATTGCCATTGACATTGCCGGTACCGGTGGCAGTGCTATATGCGCCATTGCTGTAAGCAAAAGATGAAGTTCTTGAATGAGTGGTGCGCGGTTGGGCGGTTCGTGATTGAGTCCGAGCGTGAAGGGTTCTAGAGTTTACTGGCTCTGTGCCAGCGGCTCTCTGTCGAGGGAATGTAGGTGTGCCATTTGCAGTGGGGTTGATCGACTTGCGCAAGTTCACAGACGACTCGGAGATAGGGGGCGAGGGTGGGGTAGCGGTCGACGACGCAAGGGATGATTTAGCGGGGGGCGTAGCAAACACCGGGGAAGAGGTAGCGGTAGGTGAACGATCAAAGATCTCCAAACTCTGCGGGGTTGCTGGGCTGCGATGGTACAACGGGGTGGGCTTGCGGCGGCGGAACCCATGTCCTTCAGTATTTCGAAGCTTCTCTTGGATGATCTCGGCCTCAATCTTCAGGTCCGACAGCTCATCCCGGAGGCGTTGGTTATCAATGCGCAGCTGCTCTCGCTCCTGCTCCCCATTTCTTATTTCCTCCTCTAGCAAGACCCCGCGCTCAATGCCTATGTTGTATTTGGACTCCATGTCCTCCAGGGACGAGGTCGTGTTCCGGGCTTGCCGCTCGTAGTCATCGTTGGCAACTTCAATATCTCGAAGCTTGAGCTGCAAAGTGCGATTCACGTCTCTCAATGTGGTGATTTCCTTCTGCAGGTTGTTCTGCACAGCGTTGCCTTCAGTTTTCGACTGCTTGTATTTGGTCTACCAGCGCAATGTTAGTGCCCGCACAATTGTGAGAGATGAGCATGATACCTTACCTTCCACTCGTCGACTTCATATCGCATCGTGTCAAGCTTTTCCTTCAGTTGCCGCTCCCTCTTTTCCGAAGCTTCAATGTCCTTCTCCATCTCAGTCTCCAGCTCCCGGCTGGAGGACTGAAAGTCCGCAAGCTCCGCCTCAAGTTGCTCATACTGGGCTTTGTAATGAGCCAGTTCATCTCTGTAAGAGCTGCTCGTATGCTTCCGTTCGGAAGGTGATTCATCGACGGCCGGCATCTTCTCGCGTTGGGCACCCAGAGGACCGGTCGCAAAGAAGATGTCTGGACGATACTCGTCGTCCAAAATTGGCGAAATTCGGTAGGGACTGTGCACCAAGCTATCTTGCCCTGCAGATCTCACCAGCCCCTCTCAAAGACTCATATGTTGTGTGGTGGCCCGATGTCAACAACCGTGCGTTTTGATAAGAGCCCCTCCCCGAGGCGGTGACGCAAGGGATTGATTGGGTACCTAGTAAACTGTCCCTCCACAGAGAGAAGGAGAGAAGACCGAGGGATCCGGCGAGTTAAGATGTCCAAAGCTGGGCTACTTTCGACCCGCCTCGCGTCGAAAAGCGGGTTAGATTAGATCGGGCTGGGAGAAACCGATGTTGTTGTTTCGGTCGTCAGGGGGGGCCGGGAGATAAGCTAGTCCTCATTTGGCAGATCTGGGCTCAGCCACCCACCGCTCTTTTAACGTGTTAAGGCAGAATATTTCCGCCTCAGGCATCTTCAGGCATCGATTTGGAGCTAAGCCTCATTGGAGCTGAAAGTGATCCTGATCGACCTCAGCCCGTGATCTGGACTCAGCAGTCCCCAGTCTCCAGTCTTTAGGTCTCTAGGGCAATCAAATTGGAGAGGTAAGTAACTTTGTCTATCTTTCAGTATTTGTTCTAGAACCCTTTATGAGCTTCCAAGCTCTAAGAATATGTGTTTGTTGCCTCCAAACACTACCCTGGATGTTATGCCCACGCACGCTGTTCTTAAGATCGCTGATCATCCTGTTTGCTTCCACGCACTTGTTTACCCCCGATTATTCGCAAGCTCTATTTGTCTACCCAGTGTTGAGGCGCGTCGGCTAAACGTGGGATGATGGTATGACATCTGAACTTACAGTTTCCCTCAGATAGGTCCCCTCCAGTGAGGCTAAGGCCCAACCCGATCTATCATCATGGCAGACTCAACCGATCTCAACCTTGATGATGCGCCCAGCGACCTTCAAGACATTCCAGAACTGGCAATGCAATTGG
Organism: Penicillium robsamsonii; assembly: GCF_028829455.1. NCBI lineage: Eukaryota > Fungi > Ascomycota > Eurotiomycetes > Eurotiales > Aspergillaceae > Penicillium > Penicillium robsamsonii. The sequence goes on from NW_026643221.1 coordinate 5,730,909, forward strand.
TTCCCCCTCCGGAGGGTACATACCCTGACAAGTAAGCTCTCATCCCATTGCCCCTTGCTTATTAGGAGCAATATCAATAACTCATGTCTATAGAGCATCTCTTCTCGCCGCAGTCCAAGACCATGGCAAGGAACATGGCTACAATGTGGTTGTTAAGTCGTCAAGCACTCCCACAGAGAAGAAGCCTGGCCGCACCGCCAAGGTGTGGCTGCGTTGTGATCGTGGCGGCCACTATCGGCCACGGAACGGTCTGACTGAGGAGACGCGCAAGCGCCGCAGAACCTCGCGGTTGATGGATTGTCCTTTCATGCTGGTCGCAGCCGGGTCTCCAGGTATCTGGACCCTGACAGTGCTCAATGCGACGCACAACCATGGTCCCATTATCGAGAAGCCGCGACAGGTGCCTCACCACAAGGTCCGCAAGGGCCAGCTGCCAGCCATCCCATACGATTGGCCTCATGATGCCTCATTCACCCCATACACTACTGCACTTGTGATTATTGACATGCAAAAGGACTGTGAGTACTTCGAACTATCACCATTTATCAGGAGATCATCTGGCTGATTTTTTTTCTAGTCTGTTCGCCTGAAGGATACATGGGATATCAGGGCTATGATATCTCTGCTACGCAGGCTTTGATTCCCCGCCTGCAACGATTGCTTCATGCTTTCCGCTCTGGGGGCTTCCCAGTCTACCATACTCGCGAGGGTACTTATTGTCTTGTGTTAGCTTCAAAGATATTTTTACTAACTCATGTCAGGTCACCGGTCCGATCTATCTACTCTATCAAGTCGTGAGGCATACCGGTCCCGTAACAACGCATCTGGCTTGGGCATTGGTTCCCCTGGTCCCATGGGCCGCCTTCTTATCCGTGGCGAAATGGGCCACGACACTATTGACGAATTGTATCCTCTCCCCGGTGAGCCAGTCATCGACAAGCCCGGACGAGGTGCCTTTGCACACACCGATTTTGAGCTTCTCCTCCGCAACAAAGGAGTGAAAAACCTCGTCATTGCGGGTGTGACCACCGACGTCTGCGTCTCGACAACTATGCGCGAAGCTAACGACCGTGGCTTCGACTGTGTCGTCTTGGATGACGGTACTGCAGCCGCCGAGCCATCGCTACATGTGGGCACGATGCAATCGATCAAAATGGAAGGCGGAATCTTTGGAACTGTTGCCAAGTTGGACGACGTCATTCATGCTGTCGATAATTTCAAAACCGTCACCATGAAGAAGCTGGCTCCTCAGATGAGCGTCTAAGTATGTACTATTTGTTTTAGCGGGTTGACTTTGGACGCTGCGATTGGAAGGAAATTCCCCGGCGTTTGGGACTGGAGTTATCTCTTTTCTGTTGAGATACTGCAGTGCGCATACTCGTTGCTTTTCTTTTTCGAACCTCTTCATTTGTTACGTTTTAGCGGGCCAGGACTTCGTTGGTTCCAGATAATGTCATGTTCTGTCAGCCATTTTAGGTTCAGAACAACAGCCATTTACACTTCTACTTCACTTAGTTGTTTTGAATCAAAAATAGCAAGGACACATCTGTTTGTATTACACCTGGCATTACTAGTATATTATCGACTCCATTGACTCGTAAACATGTTTCTCTATTATGCAGAGCAAGGCAAAACAATGCAATAGATACAACGAAATAATCACCCCCAAAATAATACATGCCCTGAAACGCCACGCTCATGAACTAAAACTACCAAGAGACAGCCAGACTACAGCCATTTTTTCCCTGCAGCAGTTACCCGAGTTCTGAAAACAGGACTCTTGATCTCCATCCCCTGCTTGTAGAACGGGCTCATCGCGGTCTTGACATAGCTCTCGTACACCTCGTTCATGAACTGGCGCACAGCCTCTTCGGTCTGCGGTGAGGTTGGGTTTGCAGCGATAGAGCTGGACGAGGCGCGTGTGGTGGATCCTGCTGTGCCTAGCAGTGAGGAGGAACCAAGGCCGCTACCTGTACTAGTTGAAGAGGGGAGATTCGGGGGTTGGTGGAGGAGGAGGAAGCGCGCGCCACTTGGGGTGAGGAATGCCGTGATGTAGGCTGCTGCCGGCGGGTAGGTGTCGATATGTTTCAGGTACCTTTTGTGACAATGTTAGCACTGGGATTGGAGGTCTGACGTGGGGTACACGGGTTATTGGGCTTTGTTTAGAGGGGTTCCTCTGTGTGTATATGGGTCTCAGGAATTTAAGCCAGTTTGCAAGAGCTATTTGGGATATGGAATAACTTATTGTACTCACATTCCACTATTCGTCCATTGTGCTTCTTCTAATATGTCCAGACTCGAGTGGATGATGAACTGGTTCATGTACTGCGCTGTCTCCGGGAAGCGGAAGCGGGCAATCCCATCACCACCCCCCTTTGATGTGCCAAAGGCGATGTTGAACAAAGGCGTGTCGGTGGGCGATAGAATAGTGAAGTAGTACGACATTTTGAGCAGTTTGGGATTATTAAAGGTTGAGATGGACCCGTTGACGATCGAGGAGCTGGGGATTGTGGCTTTACTAGCGGCTGCCATCACGTGGCTGATAAGCAATGCGCTTGCCCAGGTGAAGATGTATGCACTTTTGATACAATCAACTTGGAGTATGGAGTATATATTGTGAAAAGGTGAGCTTGTATTTTTTGGTTTCTTAGACTATGTAGTTTAAATTGATCTTCACGCTGTCTTCAAAAGATTTTTGGGTGTGAGATCTTGTCTAGACCTGATTCTCAGATATTATATATCTTTGCATCTCAAATGTAGAATTGAATTAGATAATAGTATTGATGACAACCCTACACTTGGCGATACAATGAGCTTGGAACATACACTCTATTGAGTTTTAACCAGTAGCTTTCAAAGACCAAACTGACATTACCTTGTGTTGAGTATACTTCGAACTCCGATCTCCCCGCAAAAGCTAACAGCACGTGATGGACTGATAACCAGCCAAGGCTTTATCGCGGTCGATCGCTGTCGCAACTTTCGACCTCGACAAGCACCTCCTGCCGAACACCAGTGTCGTTACCATTCATCCGAGCACACAAAGCCCTCGAACTGTGGAAAAGTTGAGCTCCAATATGCCCGCAAATCTCCCCTACGGATTGAACATTCCGAACAAACGCGCAACGAAAACGGGGAATGCTCTTGGGCAGAAAAGAAAGAACATTTTTGACGACGACTCCGAAGATGGAGACCAGCAAGCTGGTGATGGCGCAATTGAAGTCTCAACGATTGGAGGACTAGAGGAGCCAGCTACGAAAAAGAAGCTCCCACCAAGCGCAGGGCCACCTCCGAAACGCAAAATTCAATTCGGGAGCGGTCCCAAGCCAACAGCCAAACCGCTCGGCAAGAACTCACTATTTGCAGACGATGAGGATGAAGATGAAGAAAGAGAAAAAGAGCAACAAGGCGCAATGAATCTTGGATTGAACCAGGCGAAGCCGAAAAAGCCAACCGCCCCTGCCCAGAAATACACCAATCTCGCGTCAATGCACAGCAGCAACATGCATGCAAAGGCAGCCGAAGAACTCGACCCATTGATCTACTCATACGATGAAGTATACGACAGTTTGCACGCCAAACCCGCCAAGACCTCAGTGGAAACCAAGAGCGATACACCTAAGTATATGCAGAACTTGCTACAGACTGCGGAGATCCGAAAACGGGATCAACTGCGGGCTAAGGACCGCCAGCTAGCCAGGGAGCGTGAAGCCGAAGGTGAAGAATTTGCTGACAAGGAGAAATTTGTCACCTCTGCCTACAAGGCACAGCAAGTGGAACTGCGGAAGGCAGAAGAAGAGGAAGCACGCCGTGAAAAGGAAGAAGAAGAACGACGCAAAAAGAGTGGTGGCACCGGTATGATTGGATTCTACCGAGACGTTCTGTCGCGAGGAGAAGCACGGCACGAGGAGGTCATCAAGGCTGCGGAAGAAACTGCCCGCCGCCTCAAAGCAGGCGAGATAGTCGAGGAGACGGAGGACAAAGAGGATAAGACGGATGCTCAGAAGGCGCAGGATGTCAATTATCAAGGAGCTCGGGTTGTTGTGAATGATGACGGCCAAGTTGTTGACAAGCGCCAGCTGTTGTCTGCAGGACTGAACGTGGCACCGAAACCGAAATCTCAAGCACCTGCTCCCAAAGCAGGAGCACGACCTACTACTGCACGACCAGGTGCTGGTTACCAGGGTGGCCGTGGTGCCCAGCGGGCTCGACAGACTGACATGGTCGCAACCCAATACGAGGAGCGTGCGCGACAAGAAGAGGAGGCCGAGGCTGCAAAGCTAAAGGAAATTGCCGAAAAGAGTCGCAGCCGCAAGACCGAGGTAGATGTGTCCAGTGCCAAGGAGCGGTATCTGGCAAGAAAGAAGGAACGAGAAGAGGCTGCTGCCAGAGAGAAATCGAACGGGACCTAAGTGCATGCCAAAAGCTGGGCTGGATGTGCATCCATGGAATTCCGGGATACCTAATATTGCATAGCGCTGGAGAGAACATTGTACATTACTCGTGATACCAAAATGAGACCCCGACCTTGAGTCATAGGGCTGTTTGCTGCCTATGTATGGACGGAAGTTCCAAGGTGAGAGCTGTTGTAAACTCTAACTGAGAGTATAAATATGTAACAACTGCTTTCCCATTTACCGGTAAAAATTTTTCCTCTTTCATTCGCCCATCAGTTCTCACCACCATAACACTCGGTAAGTTCTATCGCCATCCACACCTCGGAGCAGCCATTGCCAAGATGCCCTTAACCCCGGCTTACCTCACCAACTTACCACACATCACATGACCCCACACGGGCTGAGTTAATCCGGACCGAAAGCACTCGCTAAGCCGCCCCACACAGGTCGCACTCCCAATTTTGCACTCCCAATCGAGATTCAAGAATCGCTTCATCACCAAACCACTTCAGTCACCCGTTTATCAACGTCAATCATCCAACATGGGTAAGGTTCACGGCTCTCTCGCCCGTGCCGGTAAGGTCAAGGCTGCCACTCCTAAGGTGAGTTCTCTTCGATTTCCAGCCAACGCCACTCGATACACGATCGCAGGAGGCATCCATCCGACCAGCCCTTTTTAACGACGATTTTGCATCCAGGTCGAGCCCCAGGAGAAGAAGAAGAACCCCAAGGGTCGCGCCTACAAGCGTGTTCTTTACACTCGCCGTTTCGTCAACGTTACCATGACCGGTGGCAAGCGCAAGGTACATATCGAATGACTCACCCACCCTACCCACAACGCACAATTACATACAACGCAAATCCCGCAAAATATCCACGACCACACCACGAACACCGAGAATGAAGGACAGAAAGGCTGACAAGTCGCGAATGCAGATGAACCCCAACCCCGGCCAATAGATTATTCAAGTCGTTAAAACCACCACCTGAGCCGCGATCGGCTAGTCGAGTTCTACGATGAAAATCTTCGCATAACCACGGCACGACCACGGTCCAAACGAACGAAAGCACACCAGATACGGCTGGTACTTGTACGGATGATATCACGCTTCTTCGTCTTCACTTGAATTTTTTTTTTGCTGGCAACGGATGGGTTTTTTTGGAGGTTGATTCGCGGAAATGGATGAATACCCATGGCGGTCTGAGGATGGAAAGCTGTGGCTGGATGTGAGCTGTCTATGGGCAGTTCGCAGGCTAGACTTCAGAGTCCCTTTTCGACTCATTTCATAGGCTGTTTCATGAATTGCATTTCCGATCCAGAAATGGACTCTACCTCTTTTTCCATGCTTTTCGGGTTGTCTCTACTTGAGAAAGTGCCTAGGAACATAGAGCTTACCCCTCTTAGTTGTCTGCCTCTCTAGGTCTGATATCGGAGTTGTAGAATGGATAAAGCGGGCCCTTCCATGGTGGGACTCATCTCCTATGGGGTTTGTTCTGGTCTCCCAATGACAATAATGTAATACAAATCCCGCGGCCACTGTACATTGAAGTGTACATACTCCACACCTGTGTGGTGTTTACTCCACACGTGTAAGATCACCAGTATATAGTCCATATCCTCGTCTTTTGTCTTTCCAACTTATGTGTAGTATGGGCCCCCACGTCATGAAAGTGCGGGGGCTGATAGAAATTGGAAAGTCTTTCCGCTTCAGCTTGATATCAGAGAACGTTCAAGGATGGAGCACGAGCATGTAGAAGACCTTTGTCACCTTTACACTTCCTACAAGGATGGCTGGCGTCTATCTTTGGGCGGCATGGGATTTCAATAAGCGATCCGTTTAGCTCAACATAATATTAAGGATGTTATATCTGCTGCTACGTATAATGTCTTTTTGGTGTTTTGTTGGGTGTCCAGGTGAGCTTAGGCCTCAGGCACCAACTGTGACCTTAGGCTATAACATTTCTCTTCTATTAAGAAAAAAAAAGAATAGAGGTAAACATGTAAACACCAGAAGATTCAAGTGAGAATGACCAGGGTCGAACCGGAACAGCCAGGTAGTGGAAGATCTTAGGCACTTCCCTCGTAATACACATTGTCATGGTACTATTAGCCTACCTGATATTGAATACTGGTTACCATGTTACTCTTCCTTTTCTCTCACACTTTCTAATGTATTTTTGTACGAGGGAGGGTCGCTTGTATGGGTGGGTAAACATGATACACTGAACGAAGAGTTCCTCTAGCTGTTATTCATATTCCTTCAAAGGTATCGGGAGGAGAGCATAGAAGGAGAAAAGTGTTCGTCCGAGTCAATATTGTCTTTGGACTAGCAAGGCGATTGGCACGAGATTCTTACGGACAGTGGAAGTATGCACGCTCTCTTGCAAACCAATCATCTTATAGCTGCTCATGACGTCATGTGATATATCAAATATGCAATGTTCACAAGAAGGAAATGTTGGTCAAAAAAGGGACAAAGATACCTAGATCCCGAAAATCCAGTAGGAGCTATTCAAATTTCGTGAGACTGAAGAAAAATGTATTCGATCCATCTGTATATATCATAGAAGTAGTTTATAGATTAGATGGTACCTATGTAACTATCTTTTGGCAAACACCCATGAACGGAAATAGTAGTTTGCTATGAGCTTACATGGGACTATGTCTATAGCCAAATGGCAGTCTCTCCAAATGAAAGGGATGGCCAACTTAAACGAGAAGCTAGAGACCTTCTGGGCACGCTGGTTTCGCATGACTCAGAGCATACGTGAACAGCAATATTGTTCCCCGAACAGGAATTGTGAATTTGACAAACTAAGCAATTTATGCCGACCCTAGGTTGATCATGGCTCATAAACCTGCTATCTCAATTCAAGGAAACTTGTAGGATGTTGAGCTTCACCAAGTCCGTCGATGTCATGACATAAATAGCGGATGTTGCCGCGGTCATTTGGCACCGAAACAAATAGGCATGACCTCACCAACTCCCGAGGCAATCCCGGGTCATCCGGACATGATGACTCCGGACATGTTTGCTGTAAAATCATTAAACGTCCAAAGCCAAGACGCCCATGGATCGAGTTAATTTAAGGTTATCGGGGCTCGAGATGACTAAGGGGAGATTAACCAGTCGCCTGACTCCAATCCTGACTTCCACATCCACTTATGGAACAAACGAGCAGATATCCAGACATGTCTAATCGTCAGACAGTGGAGAAATGTAAACCTTCGGAGCCATTGAGTTCAATCAGAGCCAATTGTCCCAAACTCCAGCTCTTTACCCCACACATTGCGATGACATCGATGAACCCAATTCAGAATCTTTGACTGGTTGGAGTTGAGTTAACTTATGATACTGCAAAGCACAATGCGAACGATATCAGTTTACCAATCGGTCTACATGTTTGTTGGATGCTTGTTGGATCAGAAGCTGTAACACAATGAAGGGTTGCAAGCTATTTCCGTCATCTTAACTGGAGATAAAAAAAACATTGGATATACATGTGATGAACTTTCCAAACCTGGAGGGGACACCGGCTCCCAGAAGATCCACCTATCCCGTTCCTTTTCTCTGGTTGAGCATCATCGACTTCTGATATTATGGTGTACCATGACATCGAGCTTCCCATTGCTTTCTTGGTTCGGGCTGCGGGCCTTGTAATCCAAGCAAACCGTGAGAGGGCCCAGCTGAATACCGAGCAAGCTGCCCCCTCACACGCTCACTTGTGCTTGTAGCCCACTGTTAATAGAACGTCGTTCGGGCATGACTGAAATAATTCTATGATGTAATCAGGAGCAGGATGGTTGTTAATATTATTTAGGTGCCCCCGAGGCCCCCAATTCTGGTTTATTCCCAATTTATTTTTGAAACATCTAATATTTTTGACCATATACTGTTTTTGAAAGCTGAACAAGTACGACTGAATGACATTATTTGATTAATTTTTATCTTTACGATTCGCCTATTGTTAATATATTCACGCATCCATTACCACTCATCAACATGTTCGCCAAGGCTAAGGAGATTCTCGAGAAAAGCTCATCTACTCGCGAGGAAGGAAGTCAAGGCAACTTTAATGGCGCCAAAGATGCCATGACCCATGGTCAAACAGAATCGACCGGCCAGGGAGGCAAGGCCAATCAGGCTCTCGATCAGAGCTCATTCGCCCGCGATGAAGTTAACCAAGGCAATTTCAACGGTGCCGAAGAAGTCAACCAGGGCAATTTCAACGGCGCCAAAGAAAATATCACCCAAGGTCAATCCACTACAGAAGCAACCAGCCAAGGGAACGCCGGAGGAGCATCGAACAGCGCTGCTGGAATGAACGAAGAAAACCTTAATAAGGGTAATGTTCAGGAGTCCGGACAGAAAATCAGCAAAGGAGGAATTGGCCAAGACAACACAGGCACCTCCTCTACTGGCAGAATAAACGTGGAGCAACGAGACACTGGCAACGAGATGCGAGAAGCTGCTCAGAAGCAGCAAGACAGCATCGATGAAAGGGACGATACAGGGCCTGCACAGTTTGACCACAGAGGTAGTGTGGCGGCCGGAGTGCTTGAGCCCAATTACGACATCCGCAAGGGCCCCATCACGATGCCGGGCACTTTTCAGGAAAAGAACTACCACACTGCGAGCGGCAGAGAAACTCTCGTTCAGAGAGGAACTAGTAGCAAAGGAATTTCCAGCCAAGGAACCGACAAGAAAGACTCTCCTCAGGTTGTCTTCGCGGGAGCAGGAAGCGGCAACAAGGCCAGCTCAAGCCAAGCAAACACCGGAAAAGCCGTCAGTGGAGGTGACTTGAGCGACGAATTCGTTGAAAAAGAGCTCCACGACTATGAAAATCTCAGCCCCGAAATCTTCAGCGATGAAGCCACTGGCAAAAACCTTTCCAAGAAAGCTGCCGGCCAAGAATCTGTTGGCAAATATCACATCGACAAAAAGCACCTTGAGCAGCAGGGCTCTCAGCCTATCCTGAAAGAGGGAGCAGGCGAAGCTGCCGGCCAAGAATCTGTTGGCAAATACCACATCGACAAAAAGCACCTTGAGAAGCAAGGCTCTCAGCCTACCCAGAAAGAGGGGACAAGCGAAGCTGCCGCCGCCGCCGCCGCCGCCAGCGGCTATGGTGTGAGTAGAGGAGCCGCCAAGCAGACCCCTACCACCAAAAAGCAGAAAGCCAAGAGGCATTCCGTCTCTGAGACCAACCCAGCCAGAACTCAATACGCGAAGAGTAATGTTGCTTCTACTATGGGAGAACATGGCCGTGAAAGTGGACAAGGAAAGGCCGCCCCAAGCCAGACGAACAGGGCGGGTTATACTTACGCTCGTGCGGTGTCGGATCAAAGCCACACTCCCAAGGTCCCGACAAGCACAGGGCACTCTGCCACCACTGGATCCAACCAAACAAGTGGTCTACGTTCTACCACCACGGGCCAGACAACCAGCGCCTTGTTCAATACCAGCGCCACTGGACCGAACCAAGCAGGTGTCACCGACAGTGGAGTTCTGGGACTTCACCAAGAGGATGGCTATGGTCTATCTAGCAACGATAACAGTGGATTCAACCAAGGAAGCTTTGTTGGCGGAGGAGCAACTCGACAGAGCGGTGCATACGGTCCCTCTGTTGCTCATGAAGGCACCAACGATGGAGCCGCCCACGCTAGCTCCGGCACCAAGAGCAGCACCTCGAAAGTGGCCTCGAAGCGTATTGTCAGACAGTTGAGTGGAAGTGGCTACAAGGTCACTATCCTTCAGGAGAAAGTTCAGGCTGTGTCTCAGAAGTGCAAGACTCAGCTGGGCCTGTCTTCCGGTGCGATTAGCAAGCGCAGCCCTAACGTGGATGCTTTCTTCGATGCTATTGCAGCGGAGCGTCTCCGCTGGATGCCTCATGATGGTAGCAGACTCGACTGCAGCCTCAGGTGGGCGTCCAGACTGGCGTACGCAGTCGACGCTCTTCGGCAGTCCGTCGGAGCCTTCGCACCTGCTGCCAACGATGCGGCAACGCTAATCTGGGGATTCACTATCCTCCTCTTGGAGGTGAGCTAAGATAAGATGGCTGATGTAAATTTTTGGATATGGATACTGACTCATCATATAGTCTGATATGGACAACACGGATGTCTTCGAGAGCGTCTTTGGCCGATATGGCCGAGTCGCCGTTGGCATCTACTTGCTTTTGCAGTATGAGGTCGCGTACAAATTGTCTCCTGAGCTCCAGCCAGATGTTGCCGCAGTCTTCGCAGATTTGCTTGAGATGGTCTGTAGTACGACCATGAGCTGTGTGGAGGGATTCAAGAGCAAGGAGTCCGATCAAGTTATCGGACGCAATGTTGATACCGCTTTCGTGACCTATGCCAAACGCTTCTCTACCCACTGGAATTGCGTCGTCGATTCTCACACTGCTAAGATCGTGGAGGAAAGCTCCCTGATCTACTCCTCGTCCGAACTGGGTAGTTTGCGTCAATTCCTGGGAGTACAGGACCGACCTCTTCAGTTCATCCTCGACTCTCGCGCTCATTCACTTGCTGAGGGATCGTTTGAGTGGTTCAACAACACGCTCTATGATTTTACTGTCTCGAGCTCTCCCGTTATGCTAATTTCGGGTGGTCCCGGTTCGGGAAAGAGTGCGCTAGCCCAATGGACAGTCGAAAGACTACAGGAGTCGGCTGAACATGATAGCTGGAATGTTATCCCATATACCATCCGTGAGTTTTCCTGTTTCTATATTCTGTTGAATTTGCAAGCTAATTCAACACAGGTGATGATATTCCTGTCGCTACCTTACCTCTGCGCATCCTGAAGGGCATCCTTCACCAGATGTTGGATCATTCCGTCAGTGACAAACACACTCAGGAGGCTATCCTGGTTGAAGTCGCTAGGGCAGCCCAAGGAGCGATTGATGGCGCTGGAGATGATGCAGTTGAAACAAGCCTTTGGAGGGGTATTCGTGCTGGTCTTGCTACGAACATCCAGTACATGTTTGTGGTCGATGGCATCGACCAGATCAAGGGTGGTCATACAAATGCCATTGCCTGCTTTGATCGCATCTGTGAGATTCTCTCCGAACAGAATGCTGGATCTAAGATGATCGCTTTCACCCGGCCCCTGAACGTGAAGTCAACCTTCAAGGGTGTTCAGCAGTTCACCATGCATACCTCCCAAACCAAGACAGACATCACAGCATATGTCAACAAGATGCTTGCATCTGGCGCCAACTTTGACACCCACAAGAGCAACCAGCTTCAATCTGCTGTGTCTGCCATTGTTGCCCGCTCCCAGGGCTCTTTCAGCTGGGCTGAAATGGCAGTTGCATATGCTAAACAGCAAAAGACCTTGAGCCAGGCTGTCTCGTGCGTTCAGGGTCTGCCGCAGTTGATGCCTGAACTTATTGACTTCCACTCCAAGAGCCTCGACTTCAGCCAGCAGGGTACTGTTAATGTTGTTTCCTGGCTCGCAGCTGCCGAGAGACCCCTGCTGGTCGAGGAGATCGAGCATTTGCTCAATGTGGACCCCAAGGGCCCCAGCTACTACTCCGATCAACCCTCTAGTAGCTACGACATCTTGAATGCTCTGAGCCCACTGGTCATGGCCCGTGACGGCGTGGTCTCTTTCGCTCATACCTGCATCCGCGACCATGTCATCAAACAGGCTAAATCATCCGGTGGACAGTCTCAGCTCAACCTCAAGGATGCTCACTACGACTTGCTCACCAGGTGCCTCTCCTGCGTGCAGTTGAGCGTGCGCGAGGAGGTTGATGTTTCCATGAATAAGCTGAGCATCGAGGAGCGCAACCATCTCTTCGACAAATATGCTGTCTTGGAGTACACCGCTCGCTACTGGCTATCGCACCTTCTCTCTTCGCCCTTGCTCACCGATGAGGGAGAGTTCCAATTCAATTCAAGCTTCAAGAAGCTTATGCCCGCCACTGTTCTCTTCGCTCGTCTCGAGCTGACTTGCCGCGAGTCCCAATTCACTCGGTCTAGTGTCGTGGAACTCTACAGACTTGCGAGTGACATTCGACGATTGGTCCTCGGTGACAAATCTCTCGCCCTGTTGGAAAGCTTGGTCCTCAGCGCACGCGTGTCCAAATTGGCGTCTGCCAGGCACGCCGATGAGACCTGCTACGAAGCGTGGAAGCTAAGCCAGGAGCTTCTTGGCCAGTCTCACTCGATCACCCTAGCGTGCTCCGAGATGATGATTCAGTCATTCTCCGAACGAGGCACGATGACCACTCAGCAGGAAGACATCGTGAAGTACTTGATCCTGACCGACTCCGAAGTCACCGGGGTCGAGTTCAACCAACGTCTAAAGTACCTTGGAATGATCGTCAGCATGTACAAGTCTCGCAAGGAAAATCAATCCGCTTTGTTGATCTCGAAGCAATTCTACCAGCAAGTTCTTCAGAAGTACGGTACCAATTCGCGCCAGTCATCCGAGACTGCCGACTTTTTGACCGATCACTTCTCGACAACTGGAAGCGACGAGATGAGCCGCGATATTGCTAGAACAAAGTATGACAATGTCGTGCGTACCATGGAGGTTACTGACGAGCGCCGAATCTCCTACACTCTGTACATGGCTAAGATGTACGAGGATCAGGGTGATACCGCTCATGCCCAAGCAGTTCTTTCAAGCCTGTGGGCTGGACTCAACTCGCGCGATATTGACTCGGTTGATATGATGGACAAGAAGGCCAATGTCGCCCTTGTGTACTACCAGTTCCTGCGCCGCCAGGGCCAAGCTGACGAGTCTGAGGTCATCATCCGTGAACTTGTTGCAGATCTCGAGGTTACTGGTATTCACTCTGAGGAGATGTTGCAGCGCGTGCACCTTCTCCGCGCTGAGACTCGGGAGATGCTTATGTTCAATCTCGATCGCTCCTTGTCCATTCTCATGTGGCAGTACTACAAGGAGACACACCAAGAGTACTCGGAGGATTCAACCGCTTTGGCGCTCTCAATTGCCCAAAGCATGGCAAATTCAGTCTCTATGGAGAATGCATCTTCTTTGTCTTCTCGGGATCGCAAGCTCCTGGTTGAGCTGTTGGACGTCATCTCAGCCAGTGCCGAAAACATGACTGTGACCACCCTGATCATGTGCCACAACCTTGCCAGTATCTACGTGCGTGAGGAAGACTGGATCCATGGCAGTGAATGCGTGATGGCAGTTCTGCAGCACATCTGGCCCAACGTCGAAAAGTCCAAATCTCACCAGAAGTTCTCGCCCGAGATGGCACCTCCCGTGGCAGACCTGGCTTTGGTGTTGGCCTACTGCCACTTCCGCAGGCTACATTTGGAACAGGCTACGACTGTGTATGAGAATGCCTTAGGGTCTATGATCGCCTCTGACAAGGTTCCCGTGCCCTCGGTTTTGGCCGTTGCCAAGGCCGTCGTCGAGTTCCATGAAACTTCCTACCAATTCACCAAGGCGCTGACTTTGCTCCATACCATGAGCAACTTCTTGGCTGCCCGTCTCGGGGAGACTCACGAGCATACCATCGATAACATGTATCTTGAGGCTGCTTTGGCAACTCGTCTGGAGTTGAGCAGCGAGTCTAAGAGTATCTATCAGCGCATCTACAAGGCTACTTCCGATAAGAACACAATTACCCCAGTTGGTATCGACGCTGCAATTGCCCTCATTACCCTCTACGAGTCGGAGATGAAGTGGGACTCTGCTTTGCAGGTTTACCGATCTCTCTGGCCGACCCTGGTTGTCGAAGACAACAAGGACAATGAATATACCTACGATCATGTGCTGATCGACCGGATGCTGGAGAAGACTTACATGGGCTACATGTCTATTCTGACTACCCACAAGCGCTCCGACTTCTCCGAGCGTTACCAGGTTGCCTCTGAGTATGTTATGACCTGTCGCCATGTGCACGGCGCAACAAGCCAGAAGACGCTTAATGCTACCTTGCTCTTTGCCGAGCTGTGCGAGACCAGTGATTCGTACGTTGACCAAGCCATCTCGCTGTACAAGATTCCTCTGGAAACCAGCGAGTGGGTGGATCCTTCTCAGTCGTCGAAGGGTCTCGACCAGATGACTACACCACTGCCTATCACGCTCAAGCACAAGTTGGCACAGCTATATGTGCGCAAGCATGATTCGACCCTAGAGGCTCGTTCCCTCTACACCGAAGAGTTCCAGCTGGCCAAGAAGAACCAGGGTTACTTCTCCACCACGACTCTCTCGTGGCTCCGTGAACTTTCCCTCGCCCATTCACGACAGGGAAATACTTCTTCTGTTCAGCAGGGCAACGCCATTCTCCACGCCTACTCTACGGATGTGTTGCATGCCGACAGTGCCCCTGCCACAATGGGAGACTGGGCGCGCCGGATTGCAAGCATTTACCTTGAGTGCGGCTTCATCGAAGGCGGCAACAACCTCCTTGATGAACTCCGCCACCGTGTGGTGTACAGCTCCGAAGCTTCCGCCGTGAATTTGAGCACTCGTCGTGACGCGATCTTTGTCGCTGCCTTCGAGGAAGTCTTCAGCAGACGTGCCAGCTATGACCAGATTATGAACGAGATGGCTCGTGAGATGAAGACTTCTCAAGCCTTCGCCAAGAGCCTCTCAAGCCACGACTTCATCCCCACTCTGGTTAATGGTCACCAGCTCTACAATCTCCAGATTGGCCAGAAGCGAGTTCGCGCTGCCAACGAAACCAAGGATAAGCTGTACGAATACTTCTGCTCCAACTTGTCCGCCACCAAGGTCGCCGACAAGGGAGTTGTGCAGCAATTCTACCAGATCTGTCTGCGTGAGGTTCACAACGACAACTACGGCATAAATATACTGACAACAACTGCCGATCTCGTCCGTGAGCTGTGCAATTCCTCCCGCTTCCAGGAGTCTGCCATCCTGACAGGCGTTTTGCACTCCTTCTTGCATCTCACCGACGGTCTCAACAACCAAGAGAGCATCAACACTGCAACCCAGCTCTGCCTGTACCTAAGCGGCCACAAGGCAACCAAGTGCACCAACGAGAAGACCTACCAAGCCATGTCCATCAAGTCCAAGCTACTCCTACAAGAGATCATGGCCGCCTCAAAGTCCATGGGTGTTGAAATGGTTGACCTCCCCTTCAACCACCTCAACGATATCATCACCCTTCTGGGCCAGTACGAGATGTTCGACGAGCTCGAATCAATCCTTACCCAACTCTGGACCTCCCGAATCGTCCAGCGCACCTGGACACCAGATGTGGTCGTCTGGATCGGCCGCAGACTAGTCGAAACCCGCTTCTGCAGCGGCAAAGTCGACTCCGCCATCCAGCTATGCCACGACATCTGCTACAACCTGCGCCAGGTATGGGGCAGCTGCGACCCGGTCACAATGGACATGACCAAGCTTCTCTCCGCGATGTTCACAGCATCAGAGAACCACAAGTCTGCAGCGGCTCTGCACGAAGGAATCTTGTACGACCTGCTCGGCGACTCCGAGGCCGAGGGCCATTCCCGTGCTGCTGATACTGCGTCGCAGCATATGGAATTGATGCGCCGTGCCCAGGAGCGTATGGGAACTGGCGAGAGTGCGAGACGGGCTTCCGCGCATGCGGAGCTGTACCAGTCATTGGTTGATCGCTTCGGTGTACAGACTGAGCAGATGAAGAATGCTGGCGAGGCTAACGGTGGTGCGGACTTTGGTGTTTGGTCCAAGCCTAGACGGTTCAGTATTGATGTTGAGGATATGGAGGAGGATGGTCAGATGCACCACAATCATCTGCGTGAGTCTAGTGGCCATCCCAGACGTATCTCGGTGCAGGCTCTATAAGTATACACCGGGGAATTTGAATGGTGTGTTTGATATTTGGGTTTGAGTTTATGTTGGAGTTTTGGGATGTTTTGAAAATGTTTACAGGACCAAATTGTATACTATGTCCATAGCGCTAATATCACGATCCTACTTTGAAGTTATGTGCGAATGGTCAGTCGCTTGTACTGTCCTCGATGTAGAACTTGAATAATCTGATCCCTTTGGCATCAGGTACTTTCCGATGTATTACGCGTGATCAAATAAAATGTATTACAATTTAGAGTAGAAGAGATATATCCAATAGCAGTTGGTATTGTGCTTCCACCACGGTGATTCGGTATTCGACACCCGTGGTAGTTTTGTTAAGAAATATTGTCCAAATATGCACCTACCATTGCCAGTTTGTGCAAGACCACACCGTGGCCATGTTGAAAGAATGTAGTTAAAATCACATTATGTGCGTTCATGCATGCCAGGGCAAATATCGCAAAGGATCAAACGCCAGGAGTATGAGGAAAATGATCATCAGAGCCGAATCCTGGTCAAGCAGTCAATGCAAAGCTGACACCCATCAAGCCCATGCCTGCGATGGCAAACCCAATTCCCATTCCGCGGTGATGGGTGAGACCAAGTCCCTCGCTGAAGAGTTGCAATGCAACTGAAGTCATGACTCCAGCGGTAGCGGCAAACATACCTCCGTATATACCCCACGAGGGACCTGTGGCATCGTCGCTACCGTGTTGCCCAGTGCTCCAGATCCAAAGTGCAGCTAGGCCAGCACCGGATGGTTGACTGATACCCCCCAGGAGGCTGGACCAGAACATTGCCTTCCAGCGAGAACCGAGGGCTAGATAGAGCGGGAGTGCCATGGCGAAGCCTTCCACGATGTTGTGGATAAATAGAGCCAGGAATACTGTCATACCGAGTGTTGGGCTGGCGTGGTTGGTTGCGTAGGTGATGAACCCTTCGGGAAGCTTATGCAGAGCGATGGCGAGTGAGGTCTGGAGTCCAATGGACATAAATGCATTTTTAGGGACGTGATGGTGGTGGGGGCTTCCAGCGGCAGATTTGGGACGCCCAGAATCAAGGTCCCCGAAGTGGTCATGAGATTCGTGGTGATGATGCTCTGAATGGGAATGATGCTCCGAATGCGAATGAGATAGATGACCTGAATGTGGGTCTAGAATCTGAGATGAAGCAGATGAAACAGACGGGTGCATGTGGTGCTGTGCGGAGAGGTTGTCAAAATACCCCCCTTCCGATGCAGTAGGTACATCTTCATTGCCGATATCACTTTCGGCGCGGGAAATTTCTGGTTCCAGTGGCACAGATATAGTTCCATGATGCTGCAGGCTTGGTCGCGCGGTCTCATTGACGTTGGATGGCGGAAGTACTTTGGTGCATTCACTGCCACAGGTTTGAGAAACCCCGAAGCAAGGCCCGTCCTCGTCGCAGGTGGGTTTTACGCCACCCATGAGCGACGTAATGCTGCGCGTTAGGATCGCCCGCATCGTTTCGCGGCGTCTGGGTGCCGGCTCGGAATGTTGGCTCCGTTGTACCACCGCTGGCGTTGACTTGAATGAAGAAAGCTTATTAGGCTTCAACAGCGGTGTTCGTTCGGTATGTCCATTTGTATGGTTGTGGACATGGTCCTCGTGTGCGGGTTCGCCGCGCTCGGGATCACTTTCCGACTCGCCATGGGTATGGGCACAATCGACAACATGAGATGGGATATATCGGTGTGCGAATGCAGATATTAATTGAATTCCTGCCACTCCAGCAATGAAGAGACCGATCAAAATATATGCAGATACAGCGGGGGAGAAGCCGGCGCGCGTGAGGTACTCCTTCGAGGTGGGGAGCATGCTATAGAGGGAGGTAAAGAGCTGCCTGAAATTAGTATATAAGTAATGCTTTCCTCTAGAATGATAGCTCACCATGACTCCAGCACTGAGACATAATGATGCCGACAGGAAATTACTACTCTTGGCGATCTGGAAGCTCTTGCGGCGGGAAAGCACCCGCACTAGCACATCGACGCAGATGATAGAGGAGCCAAGGACGCAGGCTGAATCAAATTAGCCATTGATCGCGAATATTTCAGGCGACACTTACCGACGCCTGAGACGGCGCTCATCACCCACCCCCGGAGGTCGTTAGCAGACATGGCGTGGGGGAGTTGAAGAAATCAGGAAACGGTGATGTAATTTGCAATCGGGTTGGCGGTCAACACTTCGCCTCTATCTCTCTCCCTCACGATGATAATGAAGAGATGACGATATCCATTGGGGTTCTTATATGCTAATCTGCGGTGTTTGAGGACAGTGCATTCACCCCCAAGGTTCTCACTGCAGTACTGCAACTCCTCGCCCCTCTCATGGCTATGATGTGGAAGAGACGGTCTGGCATCATGAATCTTCAGTAAGTCCCTGAGACTATGGTGTATGGAGAAATGGAAAAACAGTTCCAAACTTCGGAGGTTCATGAATACTGTCTCATTGGAACTTATCGGGTGTGACTTGACACTTTCTCATATGAAGAGTGCATACATGCAAGGGGGTGCAACTGACAGTATCTTGTGATTTAAATAATTTTAGACTCACCAGACTCGAAGGGAATCACGAGAAGCAACATTTAGAGAATCAAGGGAGTATATATACAAGTCACCTCCCACATAGAATAACAATAGTTCGGTGGTTTCCCATGTGATGTGATTGGCCCGTGACTCCCCAACTTTTTGTCTTTGTCTTTTGGTTCCTGGCTCTTTCGACTTAACCAGCCCTAAATATCAGGACATTCAGCCATGTCCAAAGCAACTTTGGCCGTCATCGCCGCTGCTAGCGCAGCCACCGGTGCTGGTGTCACCGCGCTGCTCTTCTCCGGCAAACCCTCAAAGCCACAACAAGAGACCCTCTCCCCGACACCGACAATCCCAGGCCCCAAGGTGCCCTCAACCACCCCAGTCCCAGCCCTAGCAGCGAAGCTAGCCACCAGTCCCGTCGACGCAGCAGGAATCCTCCAATATGGCTTCCCGGGCCCAATCGCCGACGAGCTCTCCTCTCTCCCGTTGCACGGCGCCTACGACCGACGCACGCGCAACCCATCCTGGGTCGCAGAACACATAACCCCACAATCCCTGGCGATTAACAACGCCGACCGAAAGAAGAGCACCTTCTTCGAAGACACCACCATCCCGTCCATGTTCCGCGCCAAGCTGTCCGACTATTTCCGCTCGGGCTATGACCGCGGACACCAGGTGCCTGCCGCCGACGCGAAGTGGTCACAGGATGCGATGGACGGCACATTTGCGCTGAGCAATATGTGTCCGCAGGTCGGCGAGGGCTTCAACCGCGACTACTGGGCTCATTTTGAGACTTTCTGCCGAGATCTCACTAAGCGTTATCCCTCAGTTCGGGTTGTTACTGGCCCGCTGTACTTGCCTCACCGTGACCCGGATGGAAAGTGGCGCGTTAACTACGAGGTTATTGGTAACCCGCCTAATGTCGCTGTGCCCACGCACTTTTATAAGGTTATCTATGCCGAGGATGGAACCAACTCTCCCACGAGTAAGGTTGCGCTCGGTGCTTTTGTTCTGCCCAATGCTCGCATTGCGAATGATAAGGCTCTGACTGACTTTGAGGTTCCTCTCGAGGCTGTTGAGCGTGCTTCTGGTTTGGAGTTCGGCTCTAAGTTGGACCTCAGTCGTCGTCGTCGTTTGTGTCAGGAGGTGGCTTGCAAGGTCACTGTGCGCGAGTTCAACAATGCCAAGAAGCGTTCTTGAGCTTGGGGCAGATAGGATGAGGAGAGAGACTAGGTTCGCCCGCTGGCTCCTCGCGTGGCTTCACTGTATATCTAGAACATTGTATTTGCATGGTTCGGGCGTTAATAACCGCTCCGGGCGGCATTACCAGGATATTTTTATCGTACAAATAATTGAAACCAGTGGTGTTTCATGTTTCTTTCTCGTGTTATTTCGGAGTTGCTCAGCACTGGAATGCAACCCCGTTCTTCTTCCCCATGTTCCCACCTTTGCTAGCAAACCCGGTTCCCTCGGAGGATATCTCCACCAGACCAGGCTGGATAGAATCCTTATCCTTCTTCTTAGACTTCTTGCTGTTCCCATTTCCATTCTCGTCTGGTTTTGACTTTGCCGTAAGATCTGTCTCACACACGAAACATAGAACCTGGCCATGGAGAGCTGCAGTCTTCTCCTGCTCCTCCTTCGAGGCATGTGGATCGGGGACGTGGTGTTCGTGGGGAGTCATGAATTTCGTTACGCACGGAGAGCAAATGACATGCCCGCAAGGCTTTGTGACTGTCATGGAGATAATTAGTAAGACCCAATGGCTGTATCGACTTCCATTCCACATACGCATCGCCTTGAGCCCATTACTCAAATTCTTCTTGCAACTCGGACACACCCTAGAAACAGTCCCGTCGGAAGCCTTCTCCTCCGTGAAATGAACATCAACAAGCGATTTGAGCGAGTAGCTATGCCGGCTCTCATCCGTCGAGCCAGGACAAACAGGCGTCAACTTGACAGTCTTGTTAGCGGCAATTTCATTCGCATCCGTATTGGGTGTTAAAGACGGGACCCAGAAGGATGGGAGAGCGGATTTGCTAGATGACTGGAGCAGAGTAGTTAGTCAAACAAAGCTCCCAATTGAAGACCAAGGATTCAAGCTTCAAGCCCCAGCCCCAGTTAAAGAACAACGACAAACCTTCTCCATCTTCAACTCCCTCCTCAACCTCTCCCTCTCATCCCTAGCAACACGAGCTATCTCCTCCTCTCCAAGCTCAAAAACCCTCTTCCTCTTCCCATCAACCTCAACCTCCCTAGCCTTAAATTTCTCCAAAGCCTCCGACTCCTCCGCCTTCCGCTTCCTCCCACCATTATTCTCCAATCCCATCGAAACAAGCTCGAAATCCTTAAGATCTCTCTCCTTCATCTCCGCCAGCGAACGCTCCTCATCCTCCGCAATGCGTTTCCGCGCCTCGTCGCGCTCTTTTTCGAGTCTTTTGATCTCTTGTCGCTGAGCGAGGAGGTCACTAATCGCACACTCGCGGCAGAAGAGGTCGCCGTTGCTGGCGCATGCGACTACAGGCGCGCGAGCAGGTTGCAGACATAGACGGCAAGAGCCGAAGGCTAGGAAGCTGTCGCGTCCGATTGCGCTGTGTTTTGTGCCCCATGTTGAGCGTAGGAGACCGCGTTCGTAGGAGGTGAAGTGGGGGAGGGACGTGTTTCGCTTTGAATGCGCCATTTTGGGTGTGGTTGGCGTGGAAGTTGATTGGTAGTAAGGGTGGCTTTTTGTAGCTTTTTGGATGTCGTAATGGGCTTTTGGTCGGGGTTTGGCGGCGGTGGAAAATTGGGACTTGGGATTGGTCAGTTAGCTTACCGCATAGTTTACCGCTTTTCTCAGCCCTATGCAGCATCTATGGATGTACCAGGTATGCTTATATTCCTATCAAGAACAATGTTGGATTCCAATACGTAGTCATTTGTACCTGTAATAGGCACAGGGGAATTTGTTCCTGTGTACTTGTGAATGCAGTTGTAGACATGTAAGCTTGCGAAAATACTCTAGGAAGCAATAAAAAGTATAAAATCAAATCATTGTCAATCATAATTCGCTTTTATCTATCAGTGATTCCACGGCCTCACACTCGAAAGAAGCATATCGAAATGAAATGGCCAAGCCATGAGAGATCAAAGCACGCCTATGAATGCAGCCTGTGGTACAGACCTGATTCAACGATCTGACAGGAAATAAATGGAGTCCCCAGAAGCCACACAGACGTAGGGAGATGCTCAAAGATCCATCCGAATCGAAAACCTGACACGAAACCGAGATTCGCCAGATGTTAATGCAAGGACAGTAAGAAAAGGCAACCAGGAAAAGACAAATAAGCCGCAAGAGTTTGGGAAAGGGGTATAATAATCGTCAAGCAGAAGATCAAAATGAGAATGGTTAGGATGTACAGAAGAAAGTAAAGGAGGAGAGGGTTGAGAGTTGAAGGAGACGATGTAGACTCAGGCGCCTACGGCCTGCTGGCGTAGGTTTTCGCTAGACGGTGTATCCACGATTCGCTCGTTGATGGATGTAGAAGAGTGGGAGGGGGAGGGGGAGCCGTCGTGTCTTGGTGCGGAAAGATGGCTGTTGTACATTGTGGATGAAGGGGAGTAGGGGGACTGTTCGGTGTTTAGGGGATCTGCATTTGAAGTCGGAAGCGTGGTGATCACCGGGGATGCCGGGCTCCCAAAGTCCTCTTCCGGTTGCTCTTCCTGCGCATCCTCGAACTCCGCCAGATCGTCGGTGCGCACACTTAGACCAGTGGCGGTGCTCGTTCTGCGCACCGAGTGACGTTCCGGGCTGCGGTCGGTCGTAACCGACTCGCCGCTGCCTAATATAGCAGGATCTGACGCCCGTGGTTCATCATGAGGGGTGGGCTTGCGGAGCTTGAGGCGCTGTTCTGGGGGCATGTTCTGCCATTCAGACCCGAATGTGACGATAGATGCCTTTTTGCCATGCACGATGAAACTGGGGGCTTTGCGAGGAAGAACTTCTCCATCGCCGGAGACTTGATCGTCTTCCTCCTGTCCAATGCTAGACACTGAACCCCGTTTCTTTTTCGAATGAGAGTGGTTTCTATGAGTATGCGAATCACGGAGGGTGCGATGCAGGCTACGACGGACGCGACTCGGTCTGTCGTTCCTATCGTTTGGATTTGTCTCGCCCTCGGGGAGTGCATCAGGGGCGATCTCTTCATCCTTGCGTGTCGACGGGGACTCCGGCAGCTCCAGTAGACCAGCTTCCCTTAGAACGCGCTCCTCGCCGTCATCGAAGCTCGCAGGCGATGTCAGTTTCGATGTACGAGATGCCATACTAGCTCCATCCCACCGGCTGGCACGGCTGGCTTCACGCTCGAGTTTAATGGTCGTTGGATCAGGTGAGTATGACTTGGCACGTTCGGGAACAGCCACAGCAGAGCGCCGACGACCGACACGAGCAAGGTCAGATGAAGTGACAGATGCTGGGATACTGGGACGACGCAGTTCATCATTCGAAGGCTTAGCTAGCAGTCCAGCCTCCGAGGGCAGCTCGGTTTGGACCCCATTGGGCTCGGGGGTATCAGCGCTAGAGATAGTATGCACAATACTACCAGTTCTTTCCACGCTAGGCTCCGATGTCACGGACGGTCCGGAAAGAGAGGCCAGGCGTGCTCTGTCCGACTGGGATGGCGTCGGTTCAGCGACCGATCCGACCCTGCTTTCCACTGCCTCATCATCCTCTCCAAGGTCTCGCAGGAGGACTTGGCGGTAACATTTGCTGCGCCATATTTCCTGTCTCACCCATTTGATCTTGGCAGACAGGCGGCCTGCAGCCATGATGACGCTCTCGCGGGCCCGGGCGTGAAGAGGAGTGAGCACTTGCAGGTGTCGAGCATCTTGTAACATATCATCCAGTTCTTTTTGTAACGTGGCAAGCTTTTCATTTCTCTCCCGGATTTTGTGGCTCATCAATTCTCGTCGTGCAGCAACAAATTCGGCAACGATGTCGGTATCGATGCTCGGAGAAGGGGGCTCTATTTCCCTCGACTGGTGAGATTTTTGTGAAGATATCGAGCCCAATCGCTGACTTCTGCGGTATCGTTGTCCTTCATAATTCGTGGCAATCATGCCCTTGGTGCGCACACCAGTGGTTCTGAAGGCTGCAGCGTAATTAAGGTGTGCAAGCCAGTCATTCGTATCAGCCTCAGAGCCAGCAAGGAATATCTCCTCCAACGCGTTGTGCCGAACAAAAATAAAGGCGTGTTTGTGCTTTTTATAACTCGAGTCTAGGAGGGCAACTGTGTCACCAGTAGACATGATGTTGTCCGGCTTGAATTCAGCAAGGGGTGGCTTGAAAACAAGAGTTCCCCGACGGCCATTCTTGACGTATACCTCCTCCTGTGCTATGAGTGAGCGCACCCAGTTCACATTGCGGAAGAAGTAGAGCTGAGAGAACGTGAGAATAGCACCCCATTCCTGCCAAGGTGACCTGGCTTTCTTCTTCTTCGGATCTTTCCGCCAAAGCAAGCCGACCTTGGCGACTTTGATATCTACCAGACCGGGATTTGAGTCGAGGGGACTATCCAAGCTAGCCGGCATGAACGCGTCAGGACGAGAGCGCAGGGAGATGATCTGCAAGATTCCGGACTTGGTGAAGGCCAGGTGAAGAGAATCCATGTCTGGTGGCCCAGCGGTTCCAAAATGATTGTATGTATCATCCAGATCCATGACATCCTTCAAGCTGGGGCGCAGGGATCCCAATTTGCCTTCCAGTATAAGCGAATAGGGATCGACAGGCTCCCGTGCAAGCCGGGCCAAATTTTCGGAGCTAGTGCTTTTGAACAGTGTGCGACGTGGTTTCGCCAAATGACGGTCAGGTAGATTGGCGTCTTCGACACGAATGAACGGAGTATATGAGATGTTCTCATAAAAACACTCAAGAATGTCTTCCGAGATTCCCTCACTGCGACTTATCTTGACATAGTCCGCCTTCTGCATCTTCCGTTTGTTGTTCTTATTGAAGACGTCGGTGTGAAGAATCAAAAGCGAAAATGCAATAAAGTATGCGTTATCTGGGGCTGTAAAGATGCCTGGGTTGCATTCGTGATAGCGGTCAGCGAACGCTTGCACGAAGCGATCAATCTGCTGTGTTTCTTTCGGAAGCTCGACTTCCATCAAAAGCTTGCGGATCGCCATGTCGAGCGGGTCACCGAAGTATGAGAAGGTTCTCATGTATTTTCGTAGACAAATCTTGCAGAATTCCTCCTCTGATTGAGCGAGGACACCCGCAATCATGCCACGGGGAAGAGTTTCCTCCAGACGGGTCAGATATGAAGCGGGTGTATCGTGTTCTTCGCGTTTTGGGATTGCCTGTAGCTCCTGCTTTAATATGGGGGTGGAGGCGCCACCTATCGCGGGTGAACCCTGACGAGGAGCGGGTGGGGACGAGTTTTGCCTCAATCGCTGCGTGATATTGAACATATCACTGAAGCTCTTGCGGCCACTGGTCGAAGTGGAGGTGCGCGCCGAGGATGCTAAGTACGGCGGAATGGACAAGTCATCCTGGTTCTCGGCCAGCGATCCCATTGTAGACGAACGTCCTCGGTTCTTAACAGAGGGATTGGATCGAACCGAGCGAGCGGAATTCGTTGAATCATTTCGAAATAGTGGTGGTACACTCGAGACAGCGAGCCCCACGGTGGAACGAGATGGCGAAGGTAGTGGTGAGACTTGGTCCTGTCCACCTGAAGGCTCGGACTTTGGCGTATCTGTTGGGGGGAACTTCGGTTGATTATCCACACCTCCAGTCGGCTGCGAGACTTTGGGGGGTAAAGGAAAGAGAGGGGTCCGGTGCATTTTTAAGCGTGGCATACGGAATCGCTTTGCGGTCGTTGCATTGTGGCCATCACGAGGGGAAACACTCCGGGTGACGGTGTGGTCGTAGCTCTGGTCTGATCGAGACGATTCGGAAAACCGGGGATCAACCACTGAAGATCGCTGAGAGTCGTTGGTCTGCGGGTTCCCGCGAAGTGAGTTGGTCGACAACCGACCAGGCTCTTCGGTAATGCTCTGGGACATGGCAAGCGTCGAGTCGGTAACCTGGGAGTCGGTTGATCCCTGTCCCCTTCTACGAGGCTTCGCGGGTTGTTCCATTGATTTCCGAGACATTTCCTCCATAGACTGTTTTCGTGACGACGGTCGGAAGCTAAGCTTGGGTCTTTGTTTCACGGGTTGATCGAGTTCATGACTGGTCGGGGCGGTGGTAATGATCTTGGGAGCTTTATGCGGTAGACACAGTTAATCAATCTATCCGGATGAGTATTGGGGTTGTCAATCTTTCACTTACGAGGTAAGGAAGGGACCGGGGGAGTGTTCTGGCCCGCCTTGACATAAGACTTGGATAGTTGGGGGTCAGACGCATGTCGTAGCCTCATGAAGCTGAATCGCTTGTGGCGTAAGCTGGGACGCTCCCCCTCAGATGGACCTGCAAAGTCCGGCTGGGCTACCCCATTTGACTCGTTGTCTTCCGGTACCTGAAGTCCTGAATTTACCGGACCGTCTGATACCCCGGAGCGAGGAATTGACTCGGATAGTCTAGGTTCGGCGGGGGGATAGGGACGAGGAAGGTGTTCACTGCGACGGGATTGACCTGGCTCAATGGTGCTCTGCCTCTTGTCGGCCACAAGACGCAGTCCTTTCCAATGCATGGTGAAGGACAGAGCGTGTCAAACCCAAGCTAATAATCCATGAAAACTTAACTCGTTAGATGGGGAATGGGAAGGACATTCCAGAGTGGGATCTGGAGCGTCAGCCCTGGCAAAAAGGGGAACGCCGGAAAGGGAAACGTTCTAGATTTCTTGTTTCTGCCGCCACAAGTATTTTTCTTATTTTAGTATCTCTCTCACACAAAAAAAAATATAGAACTTAAAGATAGAAGAGAAGTGAGGAAAATAAAAAAAAAACTAGAGGGGCAAGGCAGACGAGTTAGAATCTAGGTCTGAGCGTCGGGTAATTGACCGGATTTAAGTATAGAGAGCATTGGTTTTGATGGATATATTAAAGGTACGGAGTAGTTAGCTTGTATTTAAATTAAATCAAACCAATAGATGCTTAAGAATAGTAAGATTTAGACAATATTTCTATATTAAAGTATTATATCATGTATTCCCTGGCCACTGAGAACAAACCCAGGTCTTTTCTCCGAACATCAATGGAATTTTGCATTCTAATGTAACATCTTGTTTGACTTGATATTCCGTGGACTATATCTGCGTTATCGAGGTAGACGCTTTGTCCTCTCCCGTCTTCTCTCCGCATCCGAAGGTTCAGATTCCTGGGAACCTCCAGGGCTGTGAACTTGCCTCTTGACTCTGAACACCTTCAACACTATTGTGACTCGGCATGCGTCTTCTATCTATATTGGTCGCATCGACCCTGCTTCCTCTTATCTCCGCCGTCCCCGCTGGTTCAAGCATCACCCCACCGCCGCCCCTGCTACCTGTCCGCCAAACTCATTACCCACGTCCATGGGCACGATTCCGCGACTGGGTAATTGGCGCGATATGGGATATTGATCACAAACACTGCTCTAAACATTCATCGCCACCACCCAATATTCACGATCGGTATGGCAGTGATGTTGTCCTCCGGTTCCATTTGAGCGAGCCGGACGAGGCAGAAGCATTAGCCTCCGCCTCGCATGTGCTGTTTTTGGACATTTGGGCCATAACCTCGAAGTTCGTAGATATTAGACTTGCAGATGATATGGTGAGCTTTGTTCCTGAACGCTTCATGATCGTCTCACTAATTATCTTAGATCCCCTCCTTGTTGGACCTACTACCTTCCACACTCCGCACCTCCTACACTCCCCTCATGGACAACCTCGCCGACAATATATACGCTTCTTACCCTTCCGGCCACCGTAGCAATTCCGACTTCCGATCAGGGACTGCATCGGGTGAACTGAAGACGATATCGAACGGCGACCTATTCTTCCAAGAATACCAGCCGCTCAACGTCATCACGCAATGGATGCGCTTGATGGCATCAATGTTCTCCTCACACGTACGGATGATCAGCGTGGGAGTCACATACGAGGGTCGCGAGATCCCCGCATTGAAAGTCGGCATCTCTCCCGACCCAGAACGCACATCGGGCCCACGCAAGACAATCGTCATCGTCGGCGGTACTCACGCCAGGGAATGGATCAGTACCTCCACGGTAACATATGTCGCATACAGCCTCATCACCCATTACGGCTATTCACCCGCAGTAACACGGTTGCTGCACGAGTACGACTGGATTTTAATACCAACCCTCAATCCCGACGGATACGTCTACTCGTGGGAATCAGACCGTCTGTGGCGCAAGAACCGCCAGCCAACGGGTCTTCCATTGTGCCCGGGAATTGATCTAGACCGCGCCTGGGAATATGAGTGGGACGGCGAGTCGACTCGCTCGAACCCGTGCTCAGAGACCTACGCCGGTGCGGAGCCTTTCGAAGCACTTGAATCGCAGCGCCTGGCGCAGTGGGCTCAAAATGAGACGTTGCATGGCCGCGCTGAGATCGTAGGCTTCATCGACCTACACTCCTACTCCCAGCAGATTCTATACCCTTACTCATACAGCTGCTCCTCCGTGCCCCCCACCCTCGAGAGTCTCGAGGAGCTAGCGTTGGGTCTCGCCAAGGCAATCCGTCAGACATCCCATGAATCATATGACGTTACTTCGGCGTGCGAGGGGATTCTCAGCCAGGGTGCGGCTGCTGGGATTACCTCGGGTGGCAGCGCTTTGGATTGGTTCTACCATAACCTGCACATCAGGTTCTCGTACCAGATCAAACTGCGCGACCGCGGCAGTTACGGGTTCCTTTTGCCTTCGGAGCACATTGTTCCCACAGGCAAAGAGATTTTCCATGCTCTGTTGACATTCGGCAAGTTTGTCTGGGGCGAGGAGGCATCGGATATCAGCTTTGCGGATTTGATCGGTGATCAGATACCCCTATCCGATAACCTGTAGGCTTTTTCCTCTTTTGATGATTACATGTTGACTTTACGAGCGAATCTCCCCCTTTAATTACGACACTTCTGATGTTGAAGAGTCCTTGTACAGTATGTTGGCCAAGTGAGCCTAAGAATGCAAAGAATGTAATGCAGATCTTCCAATGTGCCCATATACTTAGACGTGACATGACTTTGAACCATATTGTTTATTTATCGATCAGATCATCCCATGAACCGGGAAAGGTGCCGAATATGTCTCCTCAATAATAGGCAGGCTTTCAAAAATCGATGCCATCAACACGGAATATTCGTCAGTTGGCAATTTCTGTGTGTCTGCCCCCACAACGATTACTGCGTCCACAGAATAGGCACCAACTGGTAGCCCTCAGAGTCAAAAAAGGTGGACTAATTCCCAGGGCTGTAAGATATTTCGCGAGTTCAAGAAAATATTCTGCCAAGTGATTGCTCCCGATAAGAATATCATTCTAGTTCGCGTCTCATAGCATCTCGTACATGTACATTCTGGCGTCTCACAGAGTCAAACAAATCCAACTCCATTTGGTCTCCTTGCATAGGAAGTGCCTGGGAATATTGAACATGATGAACTTCCGTACCTTGAACTTGCTCATCCCCATGTTTATCTTTCTGACTATCTTCGCGTTAGATTTCTATGTTACCGAACGTCTGCCAGTCCAAATATCAACCATATCGACACCAGTATCAAAGGCAGTCCTAGCTTCACACCTAAACCCACACCAATAACAACCATCACCTTTGAGTATTTGCCGACAGATGGCGTCAAATTTCCACTTGACTCTGTAGGTGGAATCGACTGAACAGCGAAATCGTAGGTCGCCTCCCATTTAAACGTCGACATATTAGCTTGGCGGTTTGCCATGGCTCTACATACTCAGCCCCATTCTATCATGTAGATCTTAAATCTCCACTGGATATTTCCAGCCTAGTGTTCACACAAGTGAAAACACCGAAGTTATCACTTGGACAAGCAAATATATTTGACCAGCTAATAGGGATGGCTGTTCAGACAGTCAAATTCAAGATCGAAATGTTTTATTGCTGGTTTCTTACCGTCATGGCAAATATGCGGACAGTCTTCGGCAGGCCAAGACTGATTGGCACAAGCCCTACAGCATAGTTTCTCGCTCAGACATGTGTCGACCTATACAACCCAGAAGGGAGAGAAAATATCTTAAATACATCTATTTCATAAACAGAACATCTGAGACTACCAAACAGACTACTAAAAAGACCTCACAAGGCCGCATACGCGGGCCTCTCTACTCTTGTAATCATAACCGAAAATCATTTCTCATAATTGAAACATCTAACGGTAAAATCCAAGGTATTAACGGCCTATCGATGATGACGACGACAAACAGCGCTCAATTTCCACAAGATATTGGTATAGCTCACGCATCAGAAAAGCCAGGAGACGAATTTCCGGTAGAACCAGTTTGCGTCATTGTTCTTCTCTGCCTGAGCCTCCTTAGCGGCGAGATACAGCGCCTCCTCGCGATCAATCTCGTCCTTGCCAGTGAAGAGATCGGCTGTCATGGGGTCAACACCCTTGGAACCGGTGGCGAACTTATATCCAAAGATCATGATGAGATACAGTGGAATACCGAGGTAAGAGGTAATAAAGTTCTTGTAGTCGAAGTCTCCGTATGTTTTGGGGTTGTGGATGAAGACATCGAAGTTCTTGGTAAAAGCGATGAGGATGCAGAATCCAAGAGCGAAGTAGGATCCTGCGGCACCGAGGGGTGCCTTGTAGGGCAGGCTTGACTCCGGGATGCCCTGGGCTTTGCGCGCGCGCACGAAGTAGATGTGAGTGACCAGGATGGAGATCCAGGTGAGGAGACCGAAGATAGTGACCAGGTTCACGAAGTACTTGAACACAACCTTGGAGTCACTGCTAACGTTCATGTAGCCCAGCAAAGCGATAATGGCTGAAATAGCCAGTGCAAAGACAGGAACGCCACGACGATCGGTACGGGCGAAGATCTTGGGGGCTTTGCCCTCGCGGGCCAGGCCGTAGATTGTACGGGTTGCGATGTACAGATCGGAGTTGGCTGCTGAGAAGACGAAGAGTAGAATACAGGCGTTCAGGATGTGGGGCAAGATGGGAATGGCGGCCAGCTCGATTGCGACAACGAAGGGCGAAGCTGCGGCTGAGCCCTTCTTCTTGTTATCGTCTGAAAGGGCGAAGAGAAGCTTTGGGGAGTTGTATGGAACAAGTGTGCCGACTAGAAGCACGCTGGTCACGTAGAACACCAGAATTCGATAGAAGGTCAATTTGATGGCGCGGGGGATTGTCTTGCGGGGGTTCTGCGCTTCGCCGACCGTCACTCCTACCAGCTCAGTGCCTAGGTAGGCGAATGTGGCGGAGACCATGGTGGACCAGAAAGCCAAGAATCGACCAGATGAGCCTTCCATCTTGTAAGTGTTGAAGGCGCCTGGGCTCTTCCAGTAGCGGAAACCCTTGCGGTCATGGTCCGGTCCACCACCAAGCATGAGAATGAAGGATAGGAGGATGATGCCGAGGATGATAATGACTTTGAAGGATGACAGCCAGAATTCGAATTCGCCGAAGAACCTCACACCGAAGTAATTGATGGCGACGACGATTACCAGGAAGATGGTAATCCATACTCCGGCGTTGACCTTTTCTGTTGGTATCCAATATGATATGACCAACGCACCAGCAGTCATTTGATTTGGGGATAGAATGATGTATTTGAACCAATATCTGGATTTGTGTTAGCGCAATCATCTCGAAGGGGCTTAGTGGTACATACGTCCAGCCGAGGGTGAAGCCAAGCGCAGGGTCAACAAATCGAACGGCGTAACCAGTGAAACCAGAGGGCAATGGAAGCCAAGCCGCCATCTCTCCAAGAGCGCACATAACCAGGAAAACGATGAAACCGACCCAAGAATAAGAAATAAGAATTGCACCGGGCTATATCAAGTCAGTAAGAATTTTTCAAGTCAATTTCGGTGTAAACACTCACGCCAGCCCTGCACGCAATTTTGTTAGCCCTGGATCTTAGAGCAAAATGACAACGGAAAACAACCACTTACTTTGCAAGAGCTTCGCCCGTTCCGATAATCAAACCAGTACCAATAGCACCACCGATGGCTGTTCACTGTCAGCGCATACTCGCGTGCGACTCAGAATAGCACCTACCAATCATAGTAATATGTCTCGCCTTGAGCGCACGGTGCAACTCAACATGGTTGGGGTCATTGAGACCACTCTGACCATGCTCAATCTTGCCATCATCACTGATCTCCCTTGCGGCTGTGTGTTCCGGGTATTCGTCGAGTTTGATAGACTTCTCCATAGTGTGTTCGACGCGCAGAGGTTTGCGCTGACGAGAGGGAAAAGCCGTAAGAGATGAGGAAAATCCCAGATAGTACCAGGAATACGGGGGGACTGAAGAGGGATTTAATGGACAGCCAAGAGAAGTACACAGCCCTGGAGAAAGATAAGCAAAAAAAGGCAAAGGGAAAACAATTTTAAATAAGATACGAGAGAACCTTAGAACCTTGGAAAAGACCTCGGGACTTGCCTAGCCAAGACTTTTTTCATTTCACGGGGTAGTATGTACTATAATATAATTTACCTATCATAACAGACCAGCACAGTCCACTTGGCTTAAAATCCTTCCGGAAGAGGGTGTAATACGCGATCCGACGGGTTGCCCGTGTTCGATTTTCACGTACATAACGTACTGGTACAAAATAGGGCTGTGCCCATAGTTTTTGAGGCTCCAAAGCTTTCGGCAGGGATATCTTCAATATGCAGATAATTACTGTATACAGACTCATGATATACATATCGAGAGATAAAGCTTGATAGCAGAAACGGAACCGGAAGCGGAGACATTGGCGCCAAGCTCATGGACACTACCCTCTGCGGGGGTGCGCTTTGCAACGGCATTCGCCTGGGAATTTAAGTTGCCCCATAACCCCAGATTTTCGATCTTTCTAATCCATGGATACAATTGATAATTGTATAGCAAAACAAAAATACAAATGTTCAACTGTTCAACTGTTTCACATAACCTTTTACACGTCGATCCAAAGCATGAAAACAAAGTGTCCAAAATCCCCACCCATATCTTTGGCTCAGCCACCCGATAGCCCCGGACCATTTGCCCAAAAGACCCCTTATCATGGCCAGCTCCAAACAGTATGTGCACCCTACCTTTGCCAAGGCGGAATCCGCCTTGGCATATGAAATGCTAACCTAAACCCGGGCGAGATGCATGTTTTTGAGGCCGGGCATCTGCGCCAAGAATATATCCGGATGGTTTCACCAATCAATGAGGGCAAAGGGGGAAATCATCGAATCATAGCTTATCTCTCTTGTCGGCACGGCCGGTGCTCGCGTGGTTACCCTATGGTTTGTTAATCTATGGTACTTTTGGTTAGCGTATGTTTATGGGGAATATTTTTTCTAGAAGGATTTTGGATGGCGAAGACCTGGTATGATCGGCTATGGCGTCAAGCACGACACATTGATACGAGGAGGCGTCAAAGACGTGTGGTTTCCTTATATTCCCTACTCTCCATAGTTCTGCGGGAAATGTCGATCTTCTCGGTTCCTTCGATTAGAGACTGTGCGTCAACAAATTGTCAAAGTGCTTATCTCGCGCTTGTTCCTGGGATCCAACTGTGGAAATGCCCAGTCTAAATGCATAGCAAAGTTTTCAATTACTTGCGCGTCTTTTTGGAATCCCCTGTGCACGAGTGGATGCGAAAGATGGATCGCTCTGAGCCAAGGTCTCATGGGGAGGGGGGGGGGAAACACCAAGGCTGGTACCTAAGTGAGTCGGCGTCAGGAGAAAAGTGCGGGATAGCTCCCCTTGGCTGTCTGGCACCGGCAATTTGAACAGTTTGAATAATATGAGCAAGTGTGCCAAACGGTCGGTTAGAAATACCTCAAGCTCACGTATGATACTCTCGTTTTCTGGTGTGGACTCGGCTATAACATATGGACATTCTTTCAAAGTGATCGTATTGGGGCCTCAATATCCACGGTCCGGATTTCGGCTCGACGATCACCAGAATGGACCATATTTTGCGGCCGAATGGGGTAAATGGTCACAGAAATGGTGTCCCAATTTTGCAGTGTGGGGACTCAGAGACCCATCTGAAGTGGATGGCCGCAATATAAGTTCCTAGCGCTTCGGAGGGTATGAATGATATCCCAGGCGAAGGCAGAATTTAAGAGAATCCAGAATTCAGAGAAGCGACAAGTAAAAAGTGATGATTTTTTTCGTAAACAATGTCTAGGTAATGGAATGTCTGACCTAGTCATATCGAGTTGGAAAGTATATGATCGAGTCGGGGCCTGTCTAAGTATTCAGATAACTTAGATAATGCCAAGGATTGCGATACATAGAAAATCGCGCTTGCTGAGCGTTCATCCTTGATAATCGAGCAAATTAAGCTCAATTTAGGTGATGGCGAAGTGACCTAGAACATGCAGAGCTGACGTGGAAGACCATGGCCCCCAACCAGCAAATCCACCCAATCAGACTCAAGCTGGGGTCACACCGACACAGAGAAGGGAGCCCCTCGTGGGAATCAGGCAGGATTCAGCCTCATGAGAATGCCCAAGAACCAAAGCCACCCGGTTAGATCGGTTGTTCATTCGTTCAGAATCAAGATTCACAGATGCAGGTTGGGACCCACCGCGCTTTGATACACCAGCAACGTGGCTCTGGAAAGGCAGAATCATGTTGCCTCGTGAGGAACAACAGTGGAGGTGGTGTGTAGCCACTATACACCATATGCAGGTCTAGCGCAGTTGGCTTGAAGGAACAAAGGATTGGCTGAGTACTGCCTCTCACATGTGGGAGTCGGCCGCTGTGTTCAGCCTTGTGGGAGCGACGCGTCCCTGCTTGGGTTTAGGGGTGGAATGATGGTGGGGGGTCTATGCTGGTGCAGTCGGGGGACCTAACTAGGAGGTGGCTCGTATTTACTTAACTACATGTAGGTGACACCGAGAAGAGATGCACAATGACGACCCCTGTCGTTCGATAAAGTAGAGTTCAGGACACACAACAACATGTATGCAGTGATTCAGGAGACCGAACCAGTCAAAATCTCATAATATCCGCTGCTACCTCGAAGCTAGTGCAAGCTGCCGTTATCAAGGCAAGTTCCTGTAAACATGTCCGGAGCTAGCAGCTGGGAGACATTCTCAGCCTGTCGATGAATTCCAACGTTACCAACATCCTGGATGGTGGAAATGTGATCAATTATGTTCATGTGGGGGCTATTGTGTCTGCAAATCGAATGCGTTGAAAATGTGCTCTCGCATGCATAAGTGCATTAGGGCAGCGATCAATGGAGGTCGTTTATTGGGTGGGTGAACGCCGCAGCGGTTAGAAGCTTGGGGGTATTTTTATCGCGCTGATCGGAGGATTATGATTCGTTTATTGAAGGTGAAATTTACTATCATTAGAAATATTCAATAATAGTTAATTTGGCCGTTTTCCATGTTAAGACTGAAGAGATGCGGGGGAGTTAACTGTTGTTCTCCTGAGGTGGTCCCTATATCAGAGTCTGGCGGCAGTCGAACATCTGGAAGTCTTCAACTTCTACCTCTTCAACCAAAAGAGGGGATTCCCCTGTATCGAATCTCAAATCCCTAAATCGCATCATGGGCGTTATGCGTCTACCCCGCCCAACGGGCATCTATGTCCCCAATTCACCAAGAACCCTCACCAACGACATGATCTCTCCACCACTCTCTCCAGAATTCAGCTTCGATTCCGAGACTGTCACGCCCTCCCTCCTCCCAGCTCTAGAATACATCTCCACCAAACTCCAACAAAGAATGATGCACGTCACCCTCCTCATCGGCCGCGGAAAGCCCTACCCGACCGGTCAACCCTCAGACCTAATGATCATCCCCATTCACCCAATCGAGCCACAAGCATGGCGAGTATTTGAGCGCGCCATTGCCAAAGGCTCGAAAAAGTTCTCGCTCGGCCCCGGCTGGACCGACGCTATCAGCCGCAGCCAGTATGAGCGCCAGGCAAACGACCACCTTGTCAAGCAATCCATCCTCCAAAACGAAGTCATCTTCAGCCAGGAGGGCCTAACTCTCCTAAACATGGACCGGATCTATACCTTCAAGCGTCGCATGTGCATTCTCTCTTCCCGGCCCTTCTCCCGCAACGACGAACAATCAATGTCATCCTGCGTCCGGCTACTTCACCGCATCGTCAAGGATTTCTCCGATCGTCCTTTTAGTAAAGCTTTCTTCCATCGCGTCTATGAGCAGCTCGATGTCCCCGACGAGCAGCTCACTGCCGTCGCACTTGCGTACAAGAGTATTCACAGTCAGGATGCTATCATTCTTCCCGTCCAGGTGAAACCTCCAGCTCCAGCGCCAGTTCCAGCCAAAGCCGATACCATTGTTCCAGCAAAAGCTACCGTTCCAGCAAAAATTCCAGTCAGGGTCCAGACCATTGTTCCAGTAAAAGCTATACCCATAGTCCTGTCTAAAGTCCAGCCAGTTCAAGCGAAACCCCAGCCCAAAGTTGAACAAGTCATTTCGAAGCCCAAGGCTGATCCCATTCTTATCCGGGCGAAGGCTGAACGCCCTCGTGAAGTGAAGAGATCACCCATCCAGACTGTGCGTGGTCGGAGACAGCCTCCACCGTCGAAGATGCGAGGACAGAATAAGCGTGGGCCGAAGACGCCTCTTTCTGCGTCGGATGTTACTCCCATCACGCGGAATGAGTGGAATATTCTTGTTAGCCAGGATATTCGAGTGCAGCCTAGGGTTACCAAGTGGACTCCGTCGCCGACCGTGTTGGCGTTGGCCGCTGCTTGAACTTTGACCTCGATCCGGTTGTTGCACAAAACAATTCGCTGTTATATCTATAACAAACCCCCAGACATTATCGTGAGGAATAGGTCTCGGTCACGGTTCACATGCCATCCTCCACGCTTGTTGGGTCTGGCTCGAGTTGGATCATCAAGACACAGATGAGAAAACATCTAAAGTGTGCTGGCTAGATCATCTCGATGTCTTCTTCGTACCTGATTCCACCAATTCTGGACCTTTATCGGCCATTTTGGTGAAGGACAGATTAGCCCTTGATATACTGGGCGCGAAAAGACCCCGGTATTTAGACGCCAAAGGCTCATCTTGGCACCCTAATAATTATATGATAATGATTTCCAAAGCTCCTGGACATTTCCAATGTTGCGAAATCCAATTCACGGTGTACATAGTTCACTTGGAAGATATCAATACAAAATTTTAATCACCAATCAGATAATAGCCAGATATCCATGTAGAATCATACCAACAAGCCGTACAATAATCAAATATCCCCAACCCTCATTAGAATGTTGACATGAATCAGCTACCTAGTTTGCCGATCTCGGGAACAGCCATAACGTGGCCCCGCTCAAATTCGGCGACCGGCGAACTGAGACAGCCACCTACTCATGTCCACCCAATCACAGACACGGGAAAAGATTTATAGTGGGTGTCGAACGTCAAAATTGAAGCATTGGCGTTAGCACATGGGAATGCAAGCTGTGAATAATGACAGACATTTCCTATCAGCATCGGAACTCGCCGCGACTCTGTCCATATAGCTCTACTGTCTATAGCACACAACACGTGGACTTCTTGCATGGGAGGTGGACATTGATACTGACATCTCGAGTACCCTCGAGCACCCTAAGATTTAGGTAATTTCCGTAGCATCCTCCATGTGTTGACTGGGCATGTAGGCTTGGCAGATGTAGGCTTGGCGCGGTTATCTAGGTTTGAGAGCTGCAGGCGTATAGGAACCCCTCCTCGGTGTTTTTTAAGTCTTTTCAAGTGAAAATCTCTTCAAGTCGAATATCCCCAAGGTACATTTAGATACAGAAATTTATTCTGAACATCTACCATGTCGGCATTCAATGAGCCTGGAGATACACCTGCAGACTCACGTAGTCTAGATAGCGACCGCAAATGGAGTCTGCAACCTCTTCTTCGCAGTGCTGAGCGCTCGCATAGCAAAATGCCCGGTATCAGGAAGATTCCTCTTCGAGCCATTGGAATTATTGCATTGATTGCGTTTTTGAATATTCTCGTTTGGGTTGCAGCGGCTATTGTGCTGGTATGTTTTGATAGCTTGTGTGACATTGGATTGATTCGCTAATGCTTCTATAGAGTTACCATCCGTGAGTCTTCATTTTTACCTGCTTAAAGCTCATTTTATATACCAATTGCGCGGAATATAGTTCGCTGGTTTCTACAGCCGCCCTTGCCTATTCTCTTGGATTGCGACATGCATTTGATGCAGATCACATTTCTGTATGTTGATTTCAACCTGGAAATAGACCAAATCATTAACAATGCTATAGGCTATCGATTTAATGACCAGAAGACTTCTGGCAACGGGACAACAGCCCGTTACCGTGGGAACTTTCTTCTCGCTTGGTCACTCAACGTGAGCAGTCACCTCATTCTATATCAAGTCAAATCTGACCTAGTCTAGTATCGTGATTATCACGTCTATTGTCGTCGCAGCCACAGCAGCAGCAGTCTCTGAGCGCTTTGACAGTTTCAGCACGGTCGGTGGCATCATTGGCACCTCTGTCAGCGCTGCCTTCTTGATCCTGCTTGGTCTTATGAATGCGTACATCCTGTATAAACTTGTAAAACAGATGCAAAAGGTCTTCAGTCTCCCCGAAGGTCACGAAGATGAAGCATGGAAGATCGAGGGTGGAGGAATCCTGTTCAAGGTATTGAAGAAGATGTTCAAACTAATTGATCGGTATGTTCTTTGTTAAATTATTGATCATCCACATGTCTGACAAATGTGCTTGTTCTTGCCCAGTCCATGGAAGATGTATCCCCTTGGGATTCTGTTCGGTCTTGGCTTCGACACCTCCTCCGAAATCGCTCTCCTTGGAATCTCATCCATCGAAGCAGCCAAGGGAACCTCCTTTTGGGTGATTCTCATTCTCCCGGCGCTATTCACAGGTCAGTATCCTCACATGCAGCCCCATCACTTCGCCAAGGGTCTTCGACTAACCCCTCCCAGCCGGCATGTGTCTCCTCGACACAATTGACGGAGCCCTAATGTTCTCCCTCTACATCCAACCGGCGGCCAACTTCCTCCCGCAAAAGCCAACAAGCACCATCTCAGACACCTCATCAACAGCCAGCGATCCAGACGAGCTCCCGCAGTCGCGAAACAACCACCGCGATCCAGTCGCATTCCTATACTACTCAATCGTGCTAACCACGCTAACTGTCATCGTGGCGATTGTGATTGGCGTCATCCAGCTGCTCAGTCTCATCCTGAACGTCACAGATGCCAAAGGCAAGTTCTGGGACGGTGTTCAGGTCGCTGGTGACTACTACGATGCTATTGGCGGTGCTATTTGTGGTTGCTTTATTGTCTTTGGTGGATTGAGCGTTCTGGCCTACAAGCCATGGCGTAGATGGATGGATCAGCGACATGGGAAGAATGTCGTTGACGATGTGGAGAGGTATAGAGATGACGATGTTTCTCCTGCCGATGCCCCTGGTGGTGGTATCATTGTGACTGAGACAACTGGTGCTCAGCACAAGGGCACCACTACTGAAGTTACTGGGAAGGGGGCTTCGCCTCACGTTGCTATCAAGGAGACTGGTGAGTCGAGACTTGAAGATCACATCGTCTAGGTGTTGCTACATCCTAGCTAGTGAAACTGGTTCATATAAACTGGTTGGTGTTCTTGAAATCCAATTGTTCTTAATATCCATCTATCTTGTCTCGTAGACTACAGCTGTACGTACCCAAGTACGGCAGGCTTTTAGGTCCACCACGCCAACACTTTTACCGGGGGCTTAACTAGCTGCCATGAATCGACATTTATGCATATACACATGTGTCTCTCAAAGGTCTGGAAGTAGCTCGTATCAAAGGCACCCTCGCATTATATTCTAAAAGATCCCAGTCAAGATCGATAGAAAGATGATAACAAAGTACATACATATGTAGGTTGGCGGAATGATCCCAAAAAATTGCCCTACGCGTAGACTCTGCAGCTGTAAGCTTAGAAGTACCCAAGTAACCAAATAACTTGTGCATTTCCCAAGGGGGAGAAACAGGTACTGCCTGAAGGCTCTGTGGGTTTACCCTAGTCCCTTCCTAATCAAGAAGGAGCCTTGGGAATCGTCACCTGCCACAGTTTCCTCAGGGCCATCCCAATGAGGAAGTGGTATTCCAAATGAGGAAGTGGTATTCCTAATTAGGAAGTGAACTTAGGATAGTCACCTACCTCAGTTTCCCCAGATCCTTAAGCCACTGAAAAGGTATAAATACCCCCCTTCCCCCATTTTTCTCTCTCTTTGTTTTCTTCCTCCTTCACATCTCTTCTTTTCTTTGAGTCTCCACTTCCACCTTTGAAAGTTTCAGCCTCCACCATGGTCTCTCTCCACTATGACCTCTGTCAACCTTGACCACATCAACCTTGGTCATCCACCATGGACCTTCCACCATGACCACTGTCCACCTTGACCACATCAACCTTGGTCATCCACCGTGACCACTGCCCACTTTCAACAACCTTCCATCAGGGTCACCTTCCACCTTGACCACATCAACCTTGGTCATCCACCATGGACCTTCCACCATGACCACTGTCCACCTTGACCACATCCACCATGGACCTTCCACCATGACCACTGTCCACCATGACCACATCAACCTTGACCACATCAACCTTGGCCATCCACCATGGACCTTCCACCATGACCACTGTCCACCTTGACCACATCCACCATGGACCTTCCACCATGACCACTGTCCACCATGACCACATCAACCTTGACCACATCAACCTTAGCCATCCACCATGGACCTTCCACCATGACCACTGTCCACCTTGACCACATCCACCTTGGTCATCCACCATGGACCTTCCACCATGACCACTGTCCACCACGACCACATCAACCATGACCTCTGTCTACCTTGACCACATCAACCTTGGTCATCCACCGTGACCACCGTCCACTTTCAACAACCTTCCACCATGACCACTGCCCACTTTCAACAACCTTCCATCAGGGTCACCTTCCACCGTGACCACCGTCCACTTTCAACAACCTTCCAACCTTACCACTGTCCACTTTCAATCACCAACCTTCCACCATGACCACTGTCCACTTTCAATAACCTTCCATCAGGGTCACCTTCCAGTATGACCACTGTCCACTATGACTACATCCACCTTGGTCGTCCACCATGTCCTTGCACCATGGCCTACCATCATGACAACTCCGAATTATGAGAACTTCTTGTGATATCAATCGATGCATCCCAAAAGATGAGCCTCGCTAACTTGTTTCTAGAAACCTTCGTCGCCCTCCCCCATTTCTGTCTCCTCCCTTCCTCCTTCCCTATCTCACTTCATCATCTGATCATCCAAAACTCTGACTTGTTCAGCAGCCGATCCGTCTAGTCGACATCCTTGCAGTGGAAGGACTCCGGCCCATGTTATGCTTTGGCCTTCAAGAGGAGGAAAGAAGAGAGGCGGTCTTCGGTCGACAAGAGTCTCCGCAGGAGTGTCTCTGGAGGAGACTTCTCGTCAGGAAGAGGTGCAGCGTGTACCCAAGGGAAGGAGACTCTGAAGACCGTCTGCTGCGGGTGGTAGGGCAAGCAAGCATCGACATTCGACAATCCCATTTGAAAACACAATCTTGGACAATCCACGTTCGCCAACCAAAAATGCTTTGACCTTCAAGAGGAGGAAAGAAGAGAGGCGGTCTTCGGTCGACAAGAGTCTCCGCAGGAGTGTCTCTGGAGGAGACTTCTCGTCAGGAAGAGGTGCAGCGTGTACCCAAGGGAAGGAGACTCTGAAGACCGTCTGCTGCGGGTAGTAGGGCATGGTCAAGCATTGACATTCGACAATCCCATTCGACAATCCACTGCAAAGCGACTCGGACGGAAACGGCTAGCTGTCACGAACACGATTCAATTATGGTCAATCCCCTCTCTTTACCCTCCATTTTCCCCTTCCTTTCACTCATCACCTCGCTTCACTCACCATGTTCTCCATGAGCCCCCACGCCAATCCTTGCGCTCAAGCCTGCAACCAAACGGCTTCATCAACTCAGCCACCGCAGGATCAATTTCTCCAGCCAAAATCCAAATCTTCCAACCATCCACTACAGGCTCGACTGGTTTTACAGAATTGAGATTCCCATGATTCATATATTTGCGCAGCAGGATTGGATGTGGGGGCTGCTTTCTTTCCTACATTCGAACATTTTTTGCCATGGTTCCAAGCTGGTGAGGATGTGCAAAAAAACTAAAAAAAAACTAACCATTGCATGTCTCATACATTTGTTTAATCTTGCTCTCACGCACTTCATAGAAAGCAAACCAAGGAACTTTCATGCTCATCTCTTAATTTCAACTCGAAAACGACTTAGTCTTCAATGTAATTGATCACCGCTGATCAACAGTATTCAAGGAAAATTAATTGAAATTGCTAATTTAATGTGCCATATCCGCTCATTGTACCGACCAGAGGTGATACCAATGATGATACAGCAGATGCCGGAGAACACATATAGAGGGCATAGCAAAACAAAGGTCATCGTGCTGCTAAAGCCGAGACTTCTAACGACAGTGGGAAAGAAGTTATTAAAGCCGCAGACACTTAGATACATATTCTGCATAAAAGCCAGCAGGTACACGCGCGGGTCGGCCATGGCTTACTTCAATCCGGCGAGAGCGCCTTTAGACTCCTCCCTATTGACCGTGTCCCTTTGAATCCGGTCGTAGGCAAGTTAGCGCTCTTCTGGAGTCAACCATCGTGTTGTTATTGGGTGATCGGGCAGCATAAATATGCCGAGACCTGCAATACCAAATGTAAATGCACCCTCGATAATAGTGTCGCTGTTATAGGATCTATTATATCCTACATAACACTAAATAAGGGCGCAAGATATATGGCTTGTTTCCTCTTTGCTAGTGGTGCATCTGTTGTCAATTCGGTCATTTTGGGCTGGGTCTCTGCCACACTAGGCCAGACGCCAGAGAAGAAAGCCGCTTCTATTAGCTTTATTAACGTTATGGCGAACGTATCTTATATCTATACGGCCTACCTCTACCCAAAAACTGATGGCCCTCGTTACTTGACTAGAATGTCGGCGAACTCGGCATTTGGCATTGCAACTATTAGGAGTGCTTGGGCTTTGAGGCGGTGGCTGCAGAATATAAACAAGAAGATCAGCAGGGGTGCTCTACCTAGTGCTGGTAATGTTCTTTATGCCTATTAAGAGATTATCGAGAATGATCTTGTCCCGTGTTTTTATGTCTGTGTTAAATAGGAAACATGAATTTGTCTACGGTTGACGTTACCTTACGGCGATATTTAACTTTGAGCTGATCTAGGGATTCTCTGAGAAAACTGCCTGTCTTTGAAAGCAGATGTTAAATGATGCAAGTGCGTCATATACTTATCTATAAGCCAAATAATCTAAATCTAAATCCCATCAGTCACTGCTGTACAGAGCCTAAAATAGCTCCTCCATGGTTTCAGTTAATATCCAATAAGCATTCTCGTGCGCATCATGATTCACATTAGCGGCTTAGAAGCCGCCAAACCCATAGATTCATAACCAGCTTTGATCCGCCATTCTTCTTGTGGTTTATTTATCCGCCATTTCCATGTCTCGTGAAATTGCCTTTTGCGTTCTCCAATTTTTACCCACAAGCAGAGCTGGATGTAGACCAGTCAAGCAAATACACGCAATTGAAACCATAGCGCCTTCGAGGATCATCAAGGCTATCTCGTCGTTGGCCAATTTACTTTCAAATCCACCCTGGAGCTCGGCCACTCGGAATGAAGATCGAATCAATATAGTTAGAACGGCAGATGTCAAACCTGATAATCAAACTCGAGTCAGTGGAATACCCATAGAAAAGATCGAGGTGATATACATACCAAGCAAAAACGATCTCCTCATCCAGCTTGCCGGCCGTTTCTGAGTAGGGGAATGCAGGCGTCTTCCTCGTAAAACCCGGACTCCATACTCAATCGCTAGAATAGAGAACACTACCAGCGATGCAACTTGAAAGACCAGTCCAGCTATCATGATGTTGACACCAGTATCGTGAAGTGACTGTTCATCGGCAATTGAAGTGATGGCTCCACCGGCCGCTTGCAAGATCAGGGAAATCAAATCGCAAGTCACGAAAAAGTAGGTGTAGGTTCTTGGTTTCAAGCGTGAGAACTCTTCGCCGTAAACTGTAATAATACGACCGAGGCATAGATATATTCCAGCTGTGAAGAATGCCGGGGCAATGGTGAGACATATCAAGTATCTAATATATCACGCCTCGGTCAGCATATATTCAATCATGTGGTAGGCTCGGTAACTTACATCAAGAAAGCATCGAAGCTGAATGGGTTATCATGTAAGAGAATTCGGCCCAAATATCCTATGATCTCCAATATAAGGCCCGCGACCATTGGCACCATGAAACTCCAAGATCGAAATACGATACCCGTACCGATCTGTCCAATGAGTAAGATGGCGAAAAGAGCGAGATAAAAGATGTTTCCAGCCATGTTAGGCCGATACTGGATGTAAGCATCACTTAACGGACATGTTTGCAAAGTGCAAT
Source organism: Penicillium robsamsonii (assembly GCF_028829455.1). Classification (NCBI taxonomy): domain Eukaryota; kingdom Fungi; phylum Ascomycota; class Eurotiomycetes; order Eurotiales; family Aspergillaceae; genus Penicillium; species Penicillium robsamsonii. Next base: position 5,775,301 of record NW_026643221.1, read on the forward strand.
CATCCGTATTGGACATGGTCACGTATAGTAAAGAACCTTGGAAGATTAAGTAGGCTTAAATGAAGTTTGAAGACAATGAGTGCTGCGATTAAATTGATATTAGCAAATCCAGGATAGATTCGTCACTATTTATGTGCAGACCCAAAGATGTTTGACGCTGCCTATTCACAATCAATAATCATTATGAGGCTGTGTGGGTATTTTTAAAACTTCAACTTGAGGTAATCTCACTCCCAAATCCTTCGAATTTATAGTCAAACCAATAATCAACGCTGCCATGAAGATTGATACGATATAGTGGATCCCAAGTTAAGCCGTTGCCTGGCGGGTCACTGATGCCAAGACCTTTGCACTTCGACCGTGTCCTTGTCCGTGTCCGTGTCCTTGTCCGTGTCCTTGTCCTTATCCTCTTCAACTCGCCCAATTTCCTTGTCCGGATGTACCTTTCACCAGAACAGATTGACTATACTCAATTTGGAACATGGCATCTACGTCAGGACACATCAAAACTTGTCAACACTGTGCTCGTGGCAAAATCCGATGTATCCGAACTTCGGATTCCTCTATCTGTGATCGGTAAGTAGTGAAACTCGATCATCATTTTATACTCAACTATAACCATATTCTAATATAAGGTATTAGATGTCGCCGCCTTGATAAAGAGTGCTATTTTCGGGCCGCTCGACCTCGTTACAACCCCGATAAGAAGGGGACGTAAGGCTCCCAAATTACATCTGATTCGTGACAGGGAATATAAGCTGACGGAAGCTTAAAAAATCAGACGAGTCGAGGCTCTCGAAGCCAAAGTGGATCAGCTCTTAGCGCGAGTCGTTAATAGCCAGCACACTAAACACCAGCCTGATGTTCCTTTAGCCCTGTCTGACCCGGAACTTCATTCCATCCCAGATAACCCCCGAGATGTTATTGATCGCGGGATTGTGAGATTTGATGATGCCGTCACTCTTCTTGAATCTTTTCGGGAAACCTTGATGCCATGTTTTCCATTTATCTATATCGCACCGGAAGTGACGCTTGCTCAGCTGCGAGCGGAGAAACCGCTTCTCTTGCTGGCTATCCTCAAGGGCTCATCATACAAAAATGCAGCCACTCAGCAGATATTGGAAGAAACATTCCAAACAGCAGTTGCTGATCAGATGATCTTCGCCCATAATCCATCCATGGACGTATTGCTAGGACTCCTTGTGGCTTTGGCATGGTGAGTCTAATTTAAAGTGGTTTTATTGAAGACGGCACTACTGACTCAAAGCCTCAATATCCCAGGTTACAGCATCAGTCTCAGCATGAAAGATTTTCCAGCTACCTTCATCTTGCTTGGAGTATAGTCGGTGATTTGCGGCTTGACCGGTTGTCGGAAACCCAATCATTCTATTCACGGATGGCTATGAGCAAGGTCTCTTCAGATGAAAACAGTAGTAGACACTCGGTGAACGAGGGAAGACGAGCTCTGATTGGATGTTACGTGCTATCCTCATCGTCAGTAACAATGCCCAAATCTCCCTAATATTACTGACTGAGTATGGGTGTGTGCAGTCGCTCGACAATATTGCAAAAGGATCGCATGATAACTCGGCTGTCATATGTTGAGAAGCATGCACTTGAATTACTATCAAATGCTGAGATTGCCAGTGATCGCTGCTTAATACAATTAGTAAAATTACAACAAATCTTTGAACGGATCGATGATGCTGTGGTCACTACTGCGAATCCAGTACGAGAGGTTGATATGCATGCATTCCAAACCGAAATCAATGAGTACAGAACGACCTTGTCGGCAACGTTTTCGAACAATTGTAAGTGACACCGCTTGTGAGTTTGATTGATTAGACTGGAACTAATACTAACTCGACGTCCACAACATAGCCCTACTACAATTTCACCTACACACTCTACAATTGTTCCTATGCCAGGCTTGCTTATTTGATAAACATGAAACAGCCAACTATTCGGCTTCGTCCGCGCCTCGCTCCCATGCAGACTCAGGGCTCTCACCACATCTCCAAAGCGACCACCAACCGTTAGACTTATCACCCTTCCAGGTTGAATTTCTCAATCGCGGCATGACTGAAGCAAAGAAATTCTTTGATTACGTTTTCACATTCGCTCCGGATACTTTTCGACTGATCAGCTATACGCAATGGCTGCAAACAGGTTTTAACTTGGTCCTAGGCTGCAAACTGGCCGTCACGGGGGCAAAATACGCCCCACGCAATCCACATGTTCGTGCCCTATGCTCGGCTTTGGATATGCCACACATTCTGCGGGCCGTGTTGCAAAGGATCCAATGGCTCAGCAAGGACAGAGGGACTGTAGATGGGAAACAGCACTCCAAATACTTCTACGAGGCATGGCTGTGGCATATTCTTGAATGGTTCGAGCAAAAGTATCACCTGGTGCCCTCTGAAGATACGACCCAAATACCTACAGGATTACCCGATGGCGGCCTCGGGCCGTCTACTTTGGCCAACAGCGCAACCTCGCAGGATGTCCCCCTGATGGGTGAAAATTATGGCGCCACACAAGTAGCACAGGTAGATGATACTGCCTTATGGCCGGACTTCCTCTGGAACATAAGCACGGATGACATACTCAATGGGTATATGGGGTTTCCGGATATGCCGTATCCCACATTACAGCCTGGATATGACGTGCCACTGCCATGAGAACAAAAGACATTGACACTATGCGAATGCATAACACCAAAAGAGACCAAATAAAGAAACCAAGAGCTTGTTCCCGCGGTGGCATCGCTTTAACTCAAATTTGTTGCTGTTTACACCAATAATCCAAGCTCAACAGGAGCTGATTTGATTTGGTCCTCTTGGATCTCGCGAATCAACGCATTACTCAGGTAGTCTTCCAGATCCAGATCCATGTATCCGCTGGATGCCCATTCCCTTCCTGAGACAAAGAAGGAATGCCCATTGATACTCCTGACGCTGAGGATTCTCAGCAGGCACTGAGTTGCGTCTTCCGCCTGTGCAAACTCTACCCCAACACTGGAAACATGCTTGAACGCCTCATCCGACAGAATGTTTGTATTCACATACCTTGTGACTTGATCAGTAATCGTACTTCTCATGATAAAAGGGCCGTGCTTACCATGGGGAGATGACGTTGACCCGACTACCATAGAAGAAAGCAGTTCTTCTCAATGAATGCATGATCCCGCGCATGGCCCATTTGCTCACACAATATTGAGGGGCCCGCGGACAGTCCAAAAATGCTGCCCCTGATCCAATCAAAATCAAAGATGTATCTTCTTGCTCGGGTGAGTTTTTCGTGCCATTTTGACGGGTGAAATGGTGGGCGCAAGACCCAGGAAGAATGGATCCGTTGCAGCGAGTAAAGGGAGAGAGTCTTTCTTTACGGTGGTTATCTCTCACTACCGACGAGACGAAAGATATCATAACACAAATTGCAGATATAGAGAGGAAGATTTTTGTCTTCCATTTTCCTGCGTATAGAAGCTTATATCACAATAAGGACCTTAACGGGAAAACCCAGATACCAATCGTAGAGAATTTCTGTATCGGCCCTATATCTACTAGGCAGTTTTGGCATGGTGAACAAAGTAAACTCGAAATTAACCGTAGACCCTATACGTTCGTCCCTTCCCCCTTCCCCCTCTGTTCTTAGGTTTCAGAAAAGTAGTCCCCATGACCGGGACTAATTATTGTCAGGCCTTTCACCCGAGGACTATATTACGTCCGCGGCTCGCCGAGAGATAGCTATCATTCAGCACCACACCAAAGCTCAGCCTCGCTAAACTTTTCTTTTACCGACTAACCATGACATTCTTCCCTCTAAGCACGCCTCGTTACTTTCGCGATTCCTAAAATTAGCGCCTTATATAATCCGGCCAGGTTCTAACAGCGTTCCGACGCTGAGACACCCTGATTTAAGTCTAAGCAACATGTTATTAGTACCTAGATCAACCAAAATCATCAGTATCATCGATTGGCAGGATACTGTGATATTCCCCCGCATTATGTGAGCACGATTCCTCCTAGCCTTAAAGTATGCATATTCCATCTCTTCCCGATGGTTTCGATAATATAGGAATCGAACAACAGAGACAATGCAGAGCCGTCTTTCGCTTAGAAGAGGCCAACCTTTACTACACAGCCGCGACAGGCGTACATAATAAGGAACATATAAATTTGTTAAGACTTCTTATCTCGGAATGCGGCAGTATCTCCTTCGCCAGATGGGGTATTCATAGGACGCAGACATATTTCATATTTAACTTACGTGCTTCGTTAGTAGGTATTACGACTCCATCGGTATAGAGCAGCATCTCCTCGGCCGCTTATCCGGTTATATGCAGCGATGAAGAACGAGAGGCTGCCATGGTGGAATCGCAGGAATAGAATGAGTCTGAACAGCTATTATCCAAGGTTAGAGAGCACCTCGATATAGATCTAGAAGGCGGTACCGAGCCAGACAACTTTAAGAGGGCGGTAGAGGGCAATCGAAAGTTTCATATAGACATGGTTCGGTAAGCAGAAGTGGACCAGCGGGAGTTATATTAGCGAAACTGGCCGTATAAGGACGATAAGGATGGCAGCATGCCTCCCGGGGATATCTAACTTCGATGCGAATAACTATACTTATTAATAAAGTAGAAAAGATCCTCCATTGCAGAGCTCCTTGACGATCCTATAACATATCGAAGTATCAAACTTTCATAAGCAAGTGTGGCATTATAGGTACTTCGAGTATTGTAGCTTATCTGTTTTTAAGCGGTGGCTATACAGGTAGAACAGAATTCTGTAATTACCTTGGGTCTGTAAACAAGGAGCAATTGTATAGAATACGAAACCAGAACATCCCTGACTAACCTAATTACCGAAATGGTCAGAGGACTATGTATTGTTCAATCTAATTACACATTTCTCAAACTCAATTTCCTAAGGTTTTCATGTGTCTTCAGAGATAACTAAAGTATTAAGACTAGGTTATACTGTAGCGCCTTGTCCATATATCCGCCGGTTTGCTATCGTAGCGGTAATTGTTATTGTATTAATTCACGAAGTGCGTTGGCAGAGGGAGACCTAGATATCTTCGTAGCATACTGCTTAGTCACCGCCCTAGGGAAGGAGTAGGATTTATCGGCACAAAAGAACAGGATACTATATCATTCCGGTGGTTACGCTTCCGGGTGACAGGCATTGCAAGCTGGATATCGGATCATGCAGTATCTCTAGTAAAAAATAAAGGGGGCAGTGCGTCGGGCTGAAAGCAAATGCGCAGTAGTTAGTGGGGCCAGAGTAAAAGAAATAGGGCGACGATAAGTGCAAGATAGAGAGGCAGAATAATGGGAAACTGAGAAGGAAGAGCAGCGAAGGCGGGTCTTTTATATCGGAGGGCATTAAAGGTAGGTTACGTGATAACGTATTGAGGCACTCAACCTAAGAAGGCAAAGCTAACCGGATAGAGTAATTCACAGGTCCGCCGTTTACAAAGCACATGGGATTAATAAATCCTCCGGTATACCTCACTGCGCCAACATTCATTGATGCCTCAGGCGCATATGACGTCGGTCCCTATCTGCCGAGATCCAAATTAACGTCCCAGCACAACTTCAATTCAAAGATGAGAAGACCGTGCCTCTACAAGATTGAACGTTCCGTTTTTCTTGCTCACCGGGAAATTAATGTTTGTCTTCAAGCATCAATGGCAGCAAAAGAATGAGCACGCTCCTTGAAGACCTTTCCTCGCATATATGATTGCATCTTATAGATTTATCGAGAACTCATTTTTCTGGAGCGATCAATGACCATGATCGCAGATCTAGGTTCCTACTTGAAGGACAAGATAGAATATGCTTCCATCTTCTCATCCCAACCACCCATCTTCATTTTGCCAACACATCTCTCCTTAGAGGAGCTGGACGAGATTGAAGGCAGATTGATAGATTATGGTGGAAGATTGACCTACGACATCGCCGAAGCTGGCCTCGTTCTAGGAAAAGTCGAGCGCGCGAAGCGGGCAGCGCTGGAACTACGCACGCGCGGTACCTGGACCGAGGAGCTCGTACCCAGCTCGGCTTCGAAATCAATTGGCGTGGAGCCCTCTTCCAAGCGCAGGCGCACCGATCAGTACGATGGGACTAAGGATGTCCCGGTTGAAATCATCGATCTCAGTACTGAGTCTGAGGGTGAGAGTGGAGCTACGAATCGACATGGCCCTTCAAAGAACCCGATTCCAGAGCCAAAGGTAGAGGAAATTAAAAATTCAGTCACAGTCTTGAAACTCGAGTGGATGGATACCTCAATCAAATCCGGCAAATGTGTGTCCCAAGACCCATTTGTTGTCTACCGTGGGCGAAAGATCCCTTCTCCACCTCCCACGACAAAGACAGAAAATAAGCAAAACCTACTACAAAATCCAAATCAAATAATCGAGCGTGCAAAACAAGATGCTGGTTTACCAACACCACGAGCTCCTCCTCCAGATTACATCCACGCACGACGCTCAAAGGAACCCCCGGATGGGTCATCCCCGCGTCCCCGACCAACCCTATATCGACAAACGACCTCTGAACACGAGAAAGAAGAAAACAATGCACTCCCACAACCCGACTGGGTCCGCGACCATGTCGTATTCGCATGTCTACGCTCAGCACCCCTACACCCTCCAAACGAGGACTTCATCTCGCAGCTCGTGAAAATCAGACGAATCCGCGAACTCACCCTCGACGAGATCGGTGTGCGTGCATACAGCACCTCCATCGCATCTGTGGCAGCATACCCATATCGCATTCAGCGGCCAAGCGAGATCCTCGCTTTGCCAGGGTGCAACGCCAAGATTGCAGACTTGTTCGCGGAATTCAATAAACACGGTGGATGCGAGCATACCGATGACGACGGGAATGTTGCTGCCGCCGATGCACTGGAGACGGACCCCATGCTCCGGGTTTTGAACTTGCTCTACGGGATTTGGGGCGTCGGAGCGAAGACAGCGCGCGAGTTCTACCAGCGTGGCTGGCGTGATCTTGATGATATTGTCGAGAATGGGTGGAATACGCTTTCGCGCGTTCAGCAGATTGGAGTGAAATTCTACGAGGAGTTTCAGGACGGCGTCCCTCGTGGTGAGAGCGAGGATATTGCCAATATCGTTCGTGGTCATGCTGGCCGGGTTCGTCCCGAAGATAAAGATGGAATTGAGTGTGTGATTGTTGGCGGATACAGACGTGGGAAGGAACTCAGTGGTGATGTTGATATTGTATTGAGTCATCGCGATGACGCGGTGACTAGGAATCTGGTTGTTGATGTTGTTGCTAGTCTTGAGGCTGAACGGTATATTACTCATACGCTGTCGTTGCATTTGACTTCTTCGCTGCGTGAGCAACAGACGTTACCTTTTCATGGTGATGATACGAGGAAATTCGATACTTTGGATAAGGCACTGGTTGTCTGGCAAGACCCGCACTTTGATGCTACGGCCGTTGGAGATGATCGTCCGGGGAAAAATCCAAATATTCATCGTCGTGTCGATATCATCATATCGCCTTGGCGTACGGTCGGTTGTGCAATACTTGGCTGGTCTGGCGATACGACGTTTCAGCGAGATCTACGGCGTTATGCGAAGAAAGCTCGCTCGTTGAAGTTTGATTCGAGTGGGGTGAGAGACCGAGGTACTGGACGCCAGGTTGACCTGGAACATGGTGGAGAGACCTGGGAAGAGAGGGAGAAACTTGTGATGGAGGGATTGGGGATAGGTTGGAGACCACCAGAAGAACGGTGCTCGAGATAGAAACTAGATCTTGTAAAGCTGATCAGGGTCTTGGGAGAAAGAGATGACGTGTTCTGGGTATATATACTGACTGTCCAGAAAGATATATATCGGGCGTAAAAAGATACGTATATGTACTGTTAAATTTGTGTAAAACATCATCTCATACTATTTCCAAAGGTTTCATCGGAGAAGTACACTATGGTTATTAATACTCGGAGTTCTCCTACTTAGAAGAATCTCTAAATGTATGAAGCTGATATAGGACGCAGAACTACCAGACCAGATATCACGTCTACACATACGTACTTATGATCATCAATCGAATTGGAGACGGAAAATTACTGAATCATAGTTTTGTAAGACTCAGCTAAAGCCACATCAAGTAAACAGGAAAAAAGTAATATGTCACAGGTTCCACACCAATCGCACGGCTATAAGGACGACCCAGAGAGAAGAAAAAGAGCATAAGGTACACAAAGATACAAATCTACCAACCTCTGGCATGGATGCATAAGAGCGAAGAAAAAGGGTACAACAAACCGCCACTGCAAATGCACAATGCATAACCAACCCACAGCGAATCAATCATCACGCCATGGGCCTAGAGCTGGCCATCTCACCATACCGCCCACGACTCTGGGTAGTATCGTAAGCATTGAGAACACGCATCTGGCCGCCATCGTCGGCCTGGGAGAAAGCGTAGCCGCGCTGCTTGCGCATGCGCTGGACCTGGCGGACCTTCCGGATGGCTTTTTGGAACTGCTCCATGCGTGGACGGTAGTCCTGGACATTGTATTTCTGGATTTCCTGGACGTGGTGGTATTGCTGTGGGTAGTACATGCGCTTGGCGTACTTCCAGGCATAATCACGTAGGAGGCAAATACAAGGCAGGACGATGGCCATCAGGTAGAAGATGGGGGACTTGAAGAGCACGGGGATGGTGCCGTAGTATTCGTTCGAGAAGCCCAGAGCCGGGGCGGCGTAGCCGTAAGCCGGGAGGAAGATGAGCCACAGGGCCATTGATCCTGGAATGGCAATGAAGGTGTACTTAGTCCAGATGTTGGTAATCAGAGCGGCTTTGCCGAGAACGGTAGCTAACACGGCGGTGTACAGAGCTTCACCCCAGACCCAGTGGCCAGCGACCTTGCCGTCTGCCATGGGAAGATCCCAGTAGTAGAGCAACTCAGAGACAATGTAGAGGACGAGAGAGTGGAAGAATCCATTCAGAATCCAGGCCCAAAAGCTGTGCTTCTGAAAGAAGACGCCTTTCTGGCCCAGCTGATACAGCTGTGGGTAGCGGTCCAGCAATCGGGCGGAGATAAACTGGTCAAAGATTCCCATCGCGAATGGAGGTAAGACAGTGAAGAGCACGTTGTAGAATGAGAGCGTCCAAGATTCGTAGATAACCTGTCCAGAGAATGCGTTTTGGAAAGAATACTGCGACAAGTCAGATACCACTCCAAATAATCCATCAAGGTCAAACTTACCCAGAATTGAGTCATGTACAGAGTAATGTTCTTATAGTATGAGTATAAAATGACTCGACTGATGCGAGAATAACTCCACGCTCCATGAACCAAAAGCAACTTTCGAAGGAACCTGAACTGGCCAATTGCAACATCAGCAGATCGTGCGGCTTGGAGACCTTCGACACCGCTGATGCCGACTCCGACATGAGCGGCTTGAATCATGGACACATCATTAGCACCGTCGCCGATGGCCAATAGGAGAGCCTTCTTGTGACGCTTGACAAGCTTGACGACCAAAGCCTTTTGAAGAGGAGAGACGCGACTAAAGAACATGTTAGAACAAAGGTACAACATCAAAAGCTCAACGGCACTTACCAGCAAACAACAGCTTTGCAAATGACAGCCAGGTCCAAGAACAACTTCTCCATATCTTTCTCTAAAGCAAAAGTCAATGACCGCCCGTCGATGATCAAAGCCAAAGGCTCGGAGTCCCCAGAGGCAAGTTGACTCTGAACAGCGTCCATTTTCTTTTGCAAACTGTCACGGGTGGCTTCTGCCGACTCCTCATTGATGATGAGAAGCGTCATGTCTTCCGAGATGAGTTTGCAAGACATGCCGATGTTGATTGCAGTCTCTTGCCGGTCACCAGTCAAGACCCAAATCTTGATGCCTGCAGTCTGCAGGGTGTGGATAGTATCCGGAACACCGTCCTGCAAGCGATCCTCAATAGCCGTGGCGCCCAGAAGATAGAAATCCCGTTCGATCAGCTCGGCCGCTTTGTCCAGTTCATCCGCACGACTGCCGTCAACAGTAGTGGAAGCCTTGTCATATATCTGGTACCATTGCTGGAACTCGTCTTCTGGGACTTCCCGCATAGCCAAACACAACGTCCGTAGACCATCAGAGGCATACTCCTCCAGGTGCTGGAGAGTTGCTTCCACGGTGGGGTTATCAGGATGCAACCGCTCAAGAATAACTGTGTCAGCACCCTTACAATAGACGCGGACCTTTCCATCAGGACACCGGAAGATAGTGGACATTCGTTTTCTAGTAGAGTTGAATTCGCACACTGCTAGCAGTTCGTATTCAAGCTCCTGCCCCCCAACCTCAAAGATCACCGATCTCGGTCTTCGGTTGGTGAATCTGAAACCTAACGAGGCGGCTCCGTCTACCAAGGCTCCCTCGTCTGGCGATGCTGCTTGGTACTTGATCACATTTGGGTCATCGCTATTTCGCTCAGGAATAACAGTATGACAAGTGGCAAGGAGAGTGAGAAATTCGCGAATAGCGTTCTGGCTTGGGTGCGATTGAAGGTTCTCTCTGAGCTTTTTGAAGTCATGAATACCATATTCAGCGCCATCCTCCACGGTGGCACGTCGATCTTCAGGCACGTCATCGCCATATTGGATACCAGCAATGCTGACTTGCTTGAACTCCATCATGTTGCAGGTAAGGGTACCTGTTTTGTCCGAGAAGATGTACTCAATTTGACCAAGCTCCTCGACAAGGGAGGATGTGCGGCAGGTGGCCGGGGTGTCGGTCTTATCGTAGTACATGTCGAGGTCGGAGTTGATAAGGAAGGCCTGGAAATATTTGACGATTTCAATGGTGACGAAGAGGGAGATCGGAACCAAATTCGAATAGAGCACCCAGTACGTGAAAATGTCGTAAAAGAACTGCTTTACCATTTTGACCGATCCATAATCGAGGTATGCAAGCTGTGAGGATTTGGTTTTCCGAATAGCGAGATCGCCGACAGAACTGATGACACTGAGAATGATAAGAATGCTGACAAGCATCAAAATCTGCATGTTGACTGTTCGCTCCACAGCTGTTCGCTTGATCGGGGTTGCTGTCGCATTTCGCATCAGTTTCGTCTCATGACCACTAAAAACCACAATGCCATGAATCCAGGGAGTGTTGCGCAGCGTTGCACCACGAAGGAGAAGTTGATCCGGAGCCAAGGGCAACTCTTTCTCACCACCTCCGGCATTCATAGTCAAAGTGGCTTCGTAAGTATACAGACTGCTATTTGGCTGTTCTGACCGAACACGACCACTCAGACGGCTCAGATCACTGGGGCTGACCAGGTGCGCAGTCTCCGGAATGGCTTGCTTGATTTTGAGATTGGTCTCGCCGTCCAAGTTTGCCGTTTCGATGTAGCATAGACCCTCAGGCTCGGATGACGCTAGTAGTACCAAGTCGGCTGGAAAAGGCTGCTCAGACTCAACCCGAACTATATCCCCGACCACAACATCCACCCATTTTGTATCGTGGAACGAAGACCCCTTAAGAATTTGGGTTTTTGAGTAGTTCAGTCCTCTGTCCGACATTCTCCGCTTGTAGTCCTCAACCAATTCTTTGATCGCCGACACAGCCAAGACGATAGCCAGCGGAACGATAGTTGTGAATTTATTCGTCGGCGACACATTTGGGATTTGCTGCAGGATGGCGGTAAACAAGAAGAACAGGTTGGCGTATTTAGAAAATTGCTCGAAGAGGAATTTAGGAATAAAGGTAAAGATGTTGTACTTGGCCGTCGATACGAAGTTGCTGACGAACTTGTGGGTGGAATTGGCGGGCGGGTTGTTGAGCTGAATCATGCGCGGGCCCAGTGTCGAAGGATCAACCTTGCGTCCAAAGGGATTGAGGTCAGACGCACGGAACTTCTTGCGTTCCTTCGGGCGCGGCGCCGGAGAAGCACTGCTATCGACTGTTGCCCTTCTTGCGCCTGACTCAGTCAATGGAAGATCCATTTCCGAATATTGCGATGACCCCATGCCAAACATGTATTTCGCCTTGCCCATCAATCCACCCCCGAGTCCGAGGACGCTGTTGCGCTCATTTGCCTTGCGGACATGGTGTGAACTGGCAATTCGGTCTTCGTCCGCGTCGAGATCATAATAACCTGAATGCCCGTCGTCAAAGTCGTCTAAAGAATATCGCCGATAATTGTCCAGGCCAGAGGTCTGAGAGTAGGTGCGATCTCGCGTGCCGCTGGAGTAGGGGTCATTTGGTTGGAGACCGGGGTTGACAGGCGGATGCGCCGGTCCAGAAGCAGTATTGTGTTGCGTTGCGCCGTGCGGCACGCGAGATCCGACAAAGTTATCGTAGGAGACGGAAGGGCGCGGTTGTGTTTCAGTGTACGGTTGTTCGGAGTCATCAATGTCATAGCGTTCTAATAGGTGTTCATCATTCACGGGAGGGCCTTGACCACTATTATAGATAGGTTCGGAATCCAGCAGCAGGTCGTCATCGAGGCCAGCGGCTGGATGCGACCCAGGAGGCCTACCGCTGGCCATGATGCCGCGGGGAAGCTGACAGCCTCACTGTTGTAGCGCAGTAGCAATGCCCCTGAGGCATTGATCGCAAGGCCAGGTCGACAGAAAGCACTCTGCTATATCTGTCGGAAGCAGGGCTAATTGGAAACGAGGTATGACGAGCAAATAACAGATTTGACGGGGCTTGTATTGGAAAAATGTGGGAGTGAGTGAGAATGAGGTCCAAGGGTGGCTTAGCGGGCGAAGGCAGCAATTAAGCTATGTTGATTTGATGCGCGGGTAGGCGGTAAAGCGCTTCACAACAATCTAAGAGCTCGAATATTCGGACAGATATTCTGAAATTATTAGTACAGTGGTTGTATAGGTTCACAAAGACTTTATTTCTATACTTTTTTTTTGTATACTATCGTCAAAATGCACTTCTATTCATTGGCCGCCCCGGGGTCTACAACAAATTGAGTTAAGAATAGGGGGTTCTTGGCAGCCGGAAATATACTAACCGCTTTGTTTGTATGCAGAGTATACAACATTGCTCCCACTTCAGAAATAAAAGATATGTCGGAGAAGAAAGGATTAGTAGAGGGGACTTGAATCATTTCCATGAAGATTCAGATACACAATTTACATTTAAAAAATAGGAAAAATGGTTAAGTTCATTCATCTACTAGCGCCCATATGTGGCAGCCAAGTGTCATTGATGTAAACGCCATGCGAAACTCCAGTCCCCCGATCGTCAAAGTAATGGTAGTACATGCTGTTCATTCGATTTGAACCAACCGGTCGTTTTCTGCCCGAGACTCATCGGCCATGCCAATCTTCGCCCGCTTAGCCAGGTCGGCCTGGAGGACCTTGTCAACAGCAGCATTGATCTCTTTGACTTTTTCCCATGCCACATTTGTCTTGTTCACAACTGCCATGGCATCTGCTGGTGCACCTGCATACTTCGAGAGGTAACAGACATCGCCTGCGCTGTTGATGCCAATGACAAGATCTCCCTCGGCAGCCTGCTCCTCCTTGAGGGTGGCGTCAACAATGACCTGCTTGCTGTCATTGAAGGTGTGGAATGTGACTGAGAGTGGCTTGTGTGTGATATTAAGTGCGACAGGTACACGTTGTTCCACGCCGTAGACTATGACACGTCCGTCTCTCACCACAGCATCCGGCCGGCGGAAGTGTTGCAGTCCAGCCATGATCGCAATACAGGCCGCATCAGTAATGTTTCCATCGTAGTCGATAATGTGAACATCGGCTCGAATCGCCCAGCAGCTCACACCCTTTAGAATACACAGAGATTCAGTATCGAGGGCGTTAGAATGGCGGATGATACGGTCAAGGGTGTTGGTGGCGTATGCCTCGATGTCGTTGGTTCTGCAAGAGGTAATTGTGAGCACAATCAATATATGACGAAATTTCTGGGTGGTATATACCGTCCATTTTCCCAGGCTGGTGAACCCATTGCACTCAGCTCCAGGTTGATGTTGAAGAGACCATCGAAGGGTCGGTCTTCACGCGGTTTAGTAACCTCAGCGGAGATGCGAACGATAATGCTGCAGAATTGATTAGCGATGGTCCTTCGTGGTAGACCGACAAAATATCTGGAACTCACTGTGTCTTCCCCAGCTGCAGCTTCACATGTCCATATTCCTCACCAAAGGAGATATCGAGAGGACGATAGTCGTCAGGCTGGCGACCATCGAGACGCACATCCTCACGGAGCGCCTCGAGAATAAAGTCGCGCTCTGCGATTGAGAGTTGCGCTTCTTTCGACATCGTTGAGGGAGGTCTAACAGCCCCGGCGCGGGGATCAGAGATGCTTTCTTTTTTGGGCCATTTTGCCCGTGCAGGCCGCATTGCATCGGTTCGGAATATGAATATTCCGTAATTTGCGCCAATAATAACGGAGGATACATAAGGCGGTGGGTAGAACGTGAGGAGAATGTTGGTGCCTGAGGCGACTACGTACATCGAAAGCTGGGAGCCGTAACGTCCTAGGACTTCCAACTTTCACTTAGTAACCACACAACAAAATGACGACAGGTATGCCTTTAGAAACATAATTTGCGAATTTGGATAGTTATAGTTAACATTTATTTAGCCCACAGACCTACTTTTGACCCAGTACGGCAACTTTCCTCAACACGACTATTCATGGACACTGACTGATTTCAACAGGCGCAAGGCAAAGAAGCCCTCCGTGGCCCAGCTTACCACCAGAGACTCCTCCCTGCGCATAAACACCTGAAAGTTCGGTATGTAGAACGAACTTGGCCAGACCTCACCGATAACTGACGCTATTCTAGCCAACCTGGACAAGGCGGCGCCGCCGACGCCGACCCATCGCCCCGTGACCTTCGCGCAGAGCTTCTCCGGGCCGAGGCAGCACACTTTGCCAAGAAGAATGGCGTCCCCGTCGAACAACCAGCTATTGCTGAATCCTCAGCCCCCAAGCGACAAATTGAAGCTGCGCCCCAAGATGGAAGCGATGGCGACATCCAGGAAGAAGACCCAGAGGCCAAACGCCGACGCATATTGGAGGAGACACGCGACATAGATGCCGACTCAGACGAGTCAGCAGAAGACAGCAGTGATGAGGATAGGTGGGTTGAATCCAGGATCTTGTGATTAGGACGAATAAACTGACAAACTGCAGCGACGAGGAAGACGAAGCAGCCGAGTTAATGCGGGAGCTTGAAAAGATCAAAAAAGAGCGATTGGAACAAAAGGAGAAAGAGGTATCTCGCATTCTCGCACCCTAGATTCGAAACTAGTGGCTAATGCATAACAGGAGCGTGAACGGGCAGCTGAGGAAGAAGAGAAGCGAGAGGTTGATATCGCTCGCGGCAATCCTCTGCTCAATTCCCAGGATTTCAGCATGAAACGACGTTGGGATGACGATGTTGTATTCAAGAACCAGGCTCGTGGAACAGAGAACAGAGACGGCAAGGAATTCGTCAACGTATGCTTACTTTCCTTTGGCTTGTTCTTATGACGCTAAACTAATTTATTTCCAGGATCTTCTTCGTTCTGATTTCCACAAGCGCTTCATGGTATGTACTTGTATTCGCTATTATTCTTATACATTCACTGACCAGGCCTTCAGGGAAAATACGTGCGTTAGACTCTCCTATCATATTTGGGTATCCAGATGTCAGTTCAAGAGGTATTTCAACTTAGCGAATGGATATGTATTATGTTATGGCTGATGCTGTGATTCTCGCAAAATACTGGCTGGGGGAAACTCGTGCTCATAGGGTAATTCTTAACTAACCGAGAACGTATCTTCCATAACGACGGAGAAGAAATATGAGAAGGAAAGGGAAACTTAGCACTAGATCCATCCCTAGTTATACATAGAAACCTCGTCTGTACGCTTTTATATTCTTGTAGACTGATAATCCCAGCATGTCTACTCCGCGCTATTATTCCTATTATTCCAGCTATCACACAAAAAAGAACGTCAAGAAAAGAAATTGGAGTATTATCTTGCATACAACATCCTATATCTCATCTCGAGTCAGATAAATCAAATTATTCCAAAGACTACAGAAATCAAGGAATCCACTGGAAGAAAGGGTCTCTGGGAAATCTGTAAGATGCGTAAAGAGCAATCTAATCAGCACTTCAAGTAGTACTCTGTACTTCAACCTAGCAAAAAAAAGCCTATCTGCAAGTTGAAGACTAAATACGCTGAGCAAACACCCTATGCCACGTGATGTCTAACAGCTCTATTATCCCATGTCGTTAGGAGTAGATCTACCCGACCCAGGAACGCTCGTGGTGTTGATATCTAATACAAAAGCTACATAATTTGATGTAAATGATTAAAATATCTATATAGTTTTTTAAGCTAAATTTGTCCAATTGATCTTACTGAGTGAAGCAGAAGTGAGAAAAAATAGATGGATAAATGGGTAGATAGTGAGGCTGAACGTGGTACTACGCTGAAAGTGTAGTGTCATGGACAGTAAAAGAACAAAGAGACAAAGGCGGTGAGCATTGCGTCAAATACCGAGTCACGTGACCTATTGGGTAATGTCGGCTTTACTCCCGTATATACCCGTATCTATCCGCCCCACAATATTCCTTATCGTTATCGTTAATCAAGATGGATTCCCCTTCGGATTATCTCTCTTCGGATTTATCCTCACCTTCATCCGAAGAGAATAACAAGAACATTCCAACCATGGATTCCCGTCCAGTCGCCAAAGAGTTGCTTGGTACGTATTAGCCTTGAGCTGCTACAGCTACATCCCGTGTCTCCCATGTCATTCTACTAACACCGTGATGTGATAGACCGCGTCGACTATGATATCTCGCAGCTGCTGCAGCGGTTCGAAAACATTGTCGCCATTGCTGCCAACAAGTTCGACGGAACCAGTCACGTTGATGCCGCTGTTGAAGCGTTCCAAATAGATGTTGAGTCCACTGCCCTGGTATGTTGATCTGCGCCCTAGTACTCAATTACCTAGCTACCTGCCCCCTTCCCGATACGAACGTAATTGAGCTTCCAACTTCACACTAAAACGTGACATTAACATCTCGCTACCTCAGATCCGTGCCGCGGAGGACCTCCTCGCCTTGTCCCGCCTCATGAAGGAGCTTTGGCTCTTCGGCAAGCTCGATACCCTCGGCGAAGACGAACGCGACGTCCAGCGTCGCGAGAAGCTCGAGGACGATGTGAAGGCCATTCAGAAGGTCATTCAGAAGTCCCTTGATGAAGGACTGTTGATGCCATCTTTGGGTGTGTCCGGAGAGCCCGAGAAGCCCGAACAGTCTGAGAAGTCTGAGAAGCCCGTGAAGACCGAAAAGTAGCGGTGATTTCCAAGGCAGTCCTTTGAAGCATTTTGCTTGTCGGCCCTTGAAACTGTTTCGCATGTGATACCCACTTGTTTCCTTACGTCTGGCGTTCGACCGGTGTTATGGCGCATTCAGTTTACTTGCGATATTGAATCCAAATTCATTTTTTTACCATTGCTTTGCTGCTTCGTTTACTGAGCTAGTCTCGTAGATTTACCAAGTGGAGGAGCTTGAATGGCAGTTAAACGCCTAGAGCCTATCAGCAAAAGACGCCGTGCGGACTGAACGGCCTTCATAATTCAGGCAACTGTAACCTCAAACGATATCGTAGCATGAATCACCTCCCAAAAAAAAGGGACCATGTCAAGCTCACCTGCAACTAACTGTCCACGGGTATAGGTAGTGGGGGGCGATAAGCAGCCTAGCTCCGATAACGATTTCTCCCCTCGCGACGCGAACCTCCATTCAATATCTCTCTCACAACCGAAACCTCGAACCCCAAACTGTAATCACCTCTCACCAAAATGCCACCTCACAACTCACACCCGCTCCCCTCCCTCACCCTAATCGTGGCAACGACCCCAATCCGCACCGCGTCGACAACCACAAAAGACGAAATCACGCGTCTAGGCATCGGCCTAAACGGCACGCTCCCATGGCCTCGCATAAAAACAGACATGTCATTCTTCGCTCGTGTGACATCCCGCCCACCAAGCCCAGGCACGACAAACGCGATAATCATGGGCCGCAAAACATACGACTCAGTTCCCGCCTCGCTGCGCCCTCTCGCAAAGCGAATTAACGTCGTGATCACGCGCGACACATCCGGTTCTGTTCGCGAGAGTGTACATGCGGAGCTGGGGAAGATGAGGCAGAAGATTGCGGTCAAGGCCGCTGAGGCTCAGGCTCAGACACAAGCTACGAGTGCGGAAAAGGAGGCTTTTATCCCGCCCACGGATGCAGTTCCGGCTCCACCAGTGGTCCCGATGACTGATGCGATTGTAACGCCGAGTCTTGGTGCGGCACTGGAGCAGCTGGACTCTGTGTACGGGGCGCAGGGGACGCTTGGGAAGATTTTTGTGATCGGTGGAGCGGAGATTTATAATGCTACGTTGAAGATGGGCTCTGAGGAGCTGCGGGGGAGACCTGTTAGGGTTATTATGACGAATGTTGTGCGGAATGGGGCTGTTGATGCGTCTGCTTCGTTTGAGTGTGATACTTTCTTCCCGTTGGATGGGCTTAACGAGGGGAATGGGTGGCGGGCTGCTAGCTCTGAGGAGGTTTCTGAGTGGGTTGGGGAGCAGGTTGATGGGGAGTGGAAGAGGGATGGGGATGTTGAGGTTCAGATGGTTGGATATGAAAAATTAACTTAGATATGCGTAGGATTTGGCCCTCCCTGTGGATGATTGACTAGTTAAATATGTTCAAAGATTTATACTTAGTGTGTGTCTGTCTGAATCAAACAAAATGTGTACAACCAAACTATGCACAGTGCCAATGTTGGCTGAGTGACCACATAATATATAGACGGGAAATGAGAGGACATGCAAGGGTATGCGGACAATTAAATCAGAAGGCCTTGACAACGCCGGAAAATGCAAATGGAAAACATTGCAATGGTCGATCAAAGTCCACGGCCTAGTCGCTATTCTCCTTCATGAATTTCACGAATGCTTTCTTGTGTACCAGGCCGGCATATTTTCCATCCCGAGTAACGCAGAGGTAACGAAGACCCAGCTTGGCGAAGCATTGGTAGACTAAATCGATAGGGGAGTGGACATCAAGAGCGACTGGAGCCTATAAATAAACACATTAGTACGGGCCAAGATATCGAAGAGGGGAATCAAGCTTACAGGGTCAATATATTGACTGAAATCTACCTGGTAGGCATCCTCGTTTTCGCTGTCATAGACGGCCGTGGAAGAATCCATAGTCATCAGACATATCGTATTATCTTCCTCATCGCCCAGCGTATCCAGTGCGTACTCAAGATCCGGTGCTGGGATCAGACCGGCTAGAACACCCTCACGTAGAATGGGAAGCCCGCTGTCCAGCTCACCTGCCATGAGCAGCTGTTCCAGTTTCAAACGGAGGTCCGTGGCCGCGACGAATGGTGATGCGGAGATATCGATAATACGATTCTTCCGCACTGGTCGGACTATGTCTCCCAGCTCGGCATCGGTGGTCGGTTGGAGTTTGCTATCAAGGAAGGGATAGGAGTTCATATCGGTCAAGAGGTCCTGGTTTCAATGAGTACAACGTCGGGGCTGGATTACCAGATGGAGGGCAAGACTTACATAAATACTGCGAGGTTCAATGGCATCCGCAGTCCACTTGGCGCAGAGCACGGACAGGGAAAACGGAAGCACATGGTTGAGACTTCCTGTCAATTCGAACAGAATCACAGGCAAAGTTACCGACAGCCGTGTCACACCGCACATGGTCGCTCCAGCGGCAATCAATGCGTAGACCCCTGGAGTCACACACGACTCAATCCCAGCAACAGCAGGACAAGAGTCGAACAAGAAAAAGGTTGGATGTCTGAGAGCCCAGTACTGGATCAAATGTCCAACGATCCGGCCCATCAAGCCGCCAACAACCATGGATGGCACATAGATGCCCGCAGGTACTTTGATACCGAACGTAATAATGGTCAGGAAACTCTTGATAACAAACGCCACCAGAAGGTACTGGACAACCTCAAGAATGCCGTCTGTGCGGGGACATAGCCCCGTACTCTCCACATCTGATTCACAAGGAGAAGCGAGCTCGAATAGAAGTTCGGTGACAGGAAGTTTGGTGTATCGATTCCAGAAGCTGACAACGCCTGTAAACAGTGCAACGAGGAAAACTTCAAGCATTGGCCAACGCTTGATGGCTGGGATGCGACGGAATGATCGTGCCCATAGGCTCGAGGCTTTGATGAAGAGGGCACCAGCGGCGCCTCCCATAATACCGAGAAGGATGAAGATGAAAATCTCGAAGATCTGCCAGTCGGAAAGGTATCGGACTTCAAATAGGACAATCTTACCTGTTCCATAGGGGTTTAGGAACTTGAGGGACAATGTAGCCGCAATGCAACAAAAGAACGTCCGGAAAAGGGTCTTGGGTGGGAAATAATAGCTGACTTCTTCCAAGCTGAAGAGGACACCGCCAATCGGAGCACCAAAGGCAACAGCAACACCACTAGCGGCACTCGCGCTCAAGACCTCTCGTCGCTTTCCATCGTTTTGGTTATACTTGGCGAACAGACGACAGCAGATATTGCCCACGCAGGTGGCGATATGAACGTATGGGCCCTCTTTGCCCAAACTCAAGCCAGACGAAACACTGAAGATCAAGCCAATGGTTTTGATAACTAGCGTTTTGAGTCCCATATATCCGTGGAGGACAAAGCCACTATTAATGACCTTGACTTCTGCTACTCCACTGCCAGCAGCAGAGTAGTAGATCATAGCTGGACTGGATGGAAGAGTAGGCAAGGTTCCATGTGGCGGACTCATACTTGGCTCCGAATGAGGAGAACCTGAGGCACCGGGTCCATTGCCAGATTTTGTCCCATGGGGGTCGGCGCCCAGGTTTTCATCCAGTGTGGCAAGAGAAATGGACGAAGGAACGACGGTTTTTGTGAGCAGAGTTAAAGCACAGGAGATGAGGGCCAACGTCACAACCCAAAAGACAAACATGACAAAGTCAACCCACTGGCGTTCTGTACCCGATGGCGAGAAGATCCCGGACCAGGGCCGCCATGCATCACAAACACCCAGACCTTGGCAGCAGGTCCGCCGATTACGGAAAAACTGAGTCGTGCAGAAGCCTTCCTTCAAATCAAAGACCGACCCTTCAGTGACATCGACGAAGTAAGCAATAGCAGCCGTGATGCACCCAATGAGCGCGACCAAGATCCATCCTTGCGCACCGTCGAAGGCCGCCAACAATCGACCGCGCACATCTTTTCGCTGGCGGAGCAGGCGAAGTCGTGCGCCATCGGCGATACTGTCATGCACCCAATCTGTGGAAGTGAATTGATCGTACCATGTCCGCTCATCCAGATATGAAGAGGCAGTAAGATTGTCCTTTGTGGACGGAGGAAGGCTAGCGGGTCTGCTATCGCCATCTATACTCGCTCGTCGACTGAACCGCCTGCCCATGGAATTGGCACGGCTATGATTTCGCGTTCGCCGCAGGCTACCGGCGGCCAGGAGATGTCTAAATGGGTCCGTACCGGTA
Source organism: Penicillium robsamsonii (assembly GCF_028829455.1). Classification (NCBI taxonomy): domain Eukaryota; kingdom Fungi; phylum Ascomycota; class Eurotiomycetes; order Eurotiales; family Aspergillaceae; genus Penicillium; species Penicillium robsamsonii. Next base: position 5,796,839 of record NW_026643221.1, read on the forward strand.
CCCGACACTCCGGAAGTGCTCGTGTAGGACCGTCGCGGAGCTCGTCGGCGGAACTCTTGAGCAGGCCCGAGGAGGCTTGTTGTTTCCGTAATCTCCAACGGCGCATCGAGAGACTGGTATTCGGTATGCGTTTCGGAGAGGTAGCTTTGAGATCGTCTGTAAGCACTCGGTGAGGGGGGAGCTGTCTGGGCAGTGCGCGTGTGTTCGGTGTCATCTTGCTCGGGCAAGGGAGCACTGGACTTTGGAAGAGACCGAGGCATGTCGCCTAGAATAATTTATGCTTGAACTATACGCAGTGGAGCTGGCAAGGGTCAGTTTTGGCCGCACTTGGAGATATGCCGACGCCGATCCACATTAAACGTAAACACGGGGTAAGCCTCACACGATCAAAGAGATCAAGGAACTGTACTTACTAGGTAGCATATCTCTCCCAAGGCTCAATTCATAGAAAGATAAAAACAAAAACAAAACCGACACAGAGATAAGAGCGAGAAAAGAGGGTCCGAGGGCTAAGATGAGGTGACCCCATCGATCATCGACTTTAAACGGCGGGGACGCGTCAGGCGGAAGTTCAGTGCTGACCCAACTATGGTCATTTTTGTCTTATTTTTAATATCTTTTACTTCAATGTTCAACGCTCGGCATTTTGTGATGGTGATTCGATGGTTTGTTTTTCGGTGTTACATTTCTCTGATCATCACGTTTCCCGCCGATCAATATGTCTACTGAGGGGCATGCTCTTCTGCTTCTGTCTATATCATAGGGTATACCCGTACTGATGATGCCGCTCTGGACTTGACGATAAATGGTAGCACTGAAGAATGTCGGTGTCACAGCCCTAGAAGCATCTCCTTGGATTACTAACATAAGTTAGGATGTTGAATCCATTTTCGATATTTCCACTTTGGGGGTGCCTCCACCCCGGCTGGAGGGATCCCTGTGGCAAACGCTGCCCAATCCGATGGTCATCCGACGCTGATCTCTTGGCATGCTTCATGAAGTATACGCCACCGTGGGAGGACCGGGTGTGAGATTCTGTCATGTCAAACAGCGTTGGCCCTCTTTCGGATGTCTGATATCACTAGGATATAAATATCAGCTCGACCACACGGCTGATTTGAGGCCCATCTTACCCTATAAACTTTCCACACTGTCTAACAGTATATAGAGATCGGTACATTCCAATTTCACTAGTTCCAGTTTCACGTGTACCATGTTATAGGGAAGCAAATATCGCTACTCTATGGAAAAGAATACTCGCACATATCCACGTCCGTCATTCTGAAATTTTTTTAGAACCTTTTTCAACACGCAGGCGAAGAGATTTATTTGCTGAATAACCCAGCCCTGTTGAAGTCAGCAAATTAGGGATTCCTTTATCGCAAAAGAGGAAGCCCGAAATAGTAAGCCATAGAAAAACAAATCCATGTATACTCTTGAACCTTCTGGAAAATAATCCCTCGAGCGGGCTTCCAAAACAACTCCAAAGCTGCACCTGGACGGGGTTTAGGGAAATCAACCTCAACGACTCGAATCCTTGTATTCTTGCTGAAGTCTTCAGTTCGATCAAGATCCCACTTGCCTCAAATATTGGTAAATGCGATGGATTCCCTGGTCCTGACCCTAACAGCGTTGAGCCACTCAATTTGTTGCTCACTGCCATAAAAGGCTTTTGATATGATTTTCCTAACAAAAAACTAGAATGGCCAAGGCTTGTTGGAGTCATAGGGAATTCTAATAACAGACTGCATGATTGAATCCAGTCTCTTGTCAGAAAGCCTGTTATAAAATCACATTGTTAGGAGCTTAGCTAAAGCGAGAGTGAGGAGAGAACATCCATGGGGTTGTGACCTATTGGACAACAAAATGAGTGATATCTTTTAGCAAGAGAGCTTTGAATTGGTCCTCGACAGTTATCTCAACGGAAGGAACTGGAACCGTAATGGCCTGATCATCCGGAAGTGTTTCATCCATTGTTTCCGACGCACAGGCTTCGGTGTTAAAATCGATGTCTGATACTGTGAGCTGAGATATTGATTGAAACACAAGCTGGATTAAGATGTGTTTGATATCGTGTTCCTGTTGTACATCGGCACTCGCCTGTTGCTTTTGTCCGCCTGCATCTCATATGTTGCTTTCAGAATTTTCGTTGTCATCGTTGCGATCATGGTCGTCGGTAGGTATTTCATATACGATTCGCTTCGGGGGTATTCAACAATTCATACTTCTTCTTAATGACGAGCGCTTGCTTGGAGAGGTCGTCAATGTAATCGTAGTCCTTGTTGACATCGTCATTAAGCTCACCAAGCACCTCTCTGATGTTGATTGTGGGGCTGACCCATATTCTCTTGTGTCGTGTCGAGGCTTGAACGCGTTCATTGGATAGCGGCGATGGTGTCACGTATTGGGTGGATTTTCTTCCACAGGTTTAGGTGTTTACTTTGGGTCCTTGGGCCGTATCGCGACGTAAGTGGGAATGAAGAATACTTATTCCCTATTGTTGAATTCGGTAGCGGTCGCTTTCGCGTAGGGAATTTCTTTGAGTTTGTTCCATTCGACATTATCGATGTCATTGGGTTTGTCAGCGAATTCCTGCGCGACTGGGCCTGTTGCGGGATGAAAAGCATAGTGGTTCGTCAAGCGAGTGAGAACTAACTTATGCTTTATGTACATGAGAATGTTTTGCGAGGTGTCACCTCGCACATCGGGAGCATTGATGAATCTCCCACAGTCGTAGTTTTCATAGTCAATTTGAAAGCTGCGATCCGGTGTGTTTCTCTTAACATCGTTGGGGAGACCACGACTTCGCCAAAGTGAAAGCCGCCGTGTTTCAATGCATAGTGTCCTGGCTTCTTGTCGATTTCCCAGAGATAGTGTCGCAAAGGAGTACTGCCCACAACGTAATAGTCGCCGTAGACAGCCACAAATGGGAATCCGAAACACCACATGATCACCGGGTCCCCTATGGGCCATCTATCGCAATAAATGTCGCCGGTGACATCGAAGTCCGCCAGCCATTTCCCATGACGATGACGCGCTGCAACCGTGTTCTACCCGATAAGCAGGAACATGAGGGCGTCGGAGAGACGATGTTCGCCTGGTGGACAAATCAGAGTGCCGGTTGGTGTCATTTGTATCTCGTCATAGTATGCAGGTCGGTTCGGTTAGGCGCCTTTCCAAGGGTGAATTGTGCTCGTCGATTCATCGTCTCAACGTGCTGGGCGCCCTCTTGAATCTATTTCTTGTCATCACAGAACCCATGGCGAGGCTTCGATGGTCGCTTTGACGTTGGCTTCCTCATGGCCAACGACAATGAAAAGAGCGAAATTGAGGATGAAACGTGATATAAACAGATGGAGTTAGAAGAGATGAAAAGGTATGATGATAGAAATAAGTTGAAAGTGAGAGATAAAGAAGGTATAAATGTTTGACTGTTGAAATAATTTGTTGGGTTGTATGCGTCCGGTTGCCGCGAATGTTAGCAACGTATATTGATGGTAGAGATTTTTCTAATTGTCGAAGTTTTGGCGACTGTTATAGTCGTCGACTAACTCCATATGCGCGGTAGAATCCGAGATATTGAATATCGTCGTGATTCTCCTGAAAGATGTCGGTCTCTTTGGTAGCTAGAATACTTAGTCTTTCTATTCCTCCGACGTCGACGAAAAACAGCAGGCCGTCTTTTTTCTTCAAGCAGAATGTTCTGGATTTGTCGTCCACCTCTATCCAGATTCGGGAAAGTTTATCACGTATCAATAGTCACGGTCAGTTTTCATTCCTCCCCATCTGTTCTCATCACCTCCACCACATCCCCACTACATCACTTAGTTGCGGACGTCAATTTGTTTATTGTCTTGCGTTTTCTTATCATCGTTGAGATCACACTGTTTACCAAGCATTCTTTCGAAGCCGAGCATGGAGTCGTCAACGTCATGTCAGCCTCCCAGCGAGGTTCCCATGCAGTCGTCGACGTCAGGTAATCCCCCAAGCCACGCTTCCCAGTCAACAAAGCGTCGAAAAATAGTTCCTGCGGTTGGTCCTGAAATGTTAAAAACGGTCGTCGGTTTTTTGGATACGCTGGCAGATATGAAAAGCGATAATCATGCCATTCGGTCTAGTGCGTTTCAAAAGCTAACAGAGTTGTCACCCTTAATGCAACAACTCGCACAATCAAAGAAACCTGCAACCGTCCATTATGCTGATGGGAAATGGAAGTCCCTTAAAGAGGCATGCACTGTTTTGCAGGTGTTGCATCAAGTCTCAACTTCTAATCACTTGAACACTAATACTACGTTAAGCAGGCGATATTCAATCGGCTTCTTTGTTCTACCCGACTTTGATCTGGTTATCAACCCTCTTCCAGGTTGCGAGGTTAAAGGCAAATGATCATCCTTGGAGTGGGAGGATGAAATTTCTGCTGGAGACTGGCTGAACAGGAGAGTTGCTCTAGAATACCAACTCAAGGGCTCATCTAAGTCTGCTGTGTAGTCGAAGAACGCCTTTTCTATTCTTCGCTTCATTTAGAACACAGTGTAAGAATGAACGTTAAATTTATTTCGGGTTTCATAATAGCTAGCTTGTCGTATCATGACTGATTGAACATTCTCTCTTTTCGATCGGGGTTGTAAGACCGTCAGCCTATTTTCGATGTCCTGCAACGGGGAGGATATTTCCACCAACATCGTCTGGATACTGGATGATTATCAGATATAATAGTCATCGCTAGTTAAGGCTTGCGACCTTTAGCGATATACACCGTACTCTGCGATCAAATATTGCACCTACCTGCCGTCGATACTCACTTTTATTAAACACCACGAAGCACCAAGGTCAGCGTCAAATTATCCATCACGTCAAGCGAACCCAGCCCAAGGGGTAAACTGGCCTTAATAGTTGGGTTATCCTATATTAATCAATCCGTTGAAACTATCTTACTATTCGTGCATTACTCGCTACAAAAGTCGGCAAAAATTACCCCTTCTTAAGTATATTCGCTTACAGCATAAGCGCTAAAGGAGTATGACATATTAAGGGGCTCGATCATTGAGTGTTCTTTGAGGCGTCGAAACTCATAAATAGAGAGCACAGCTTAGATTCCATATGGCATATCCCCCACAGTCCACTTATCCGAGGTGCTATGATATGTGAGCATGTCTAAGTACGCACCCCATTTGGCCGTCGTGATTATGGGGGATGTTGGTGTTGGGAAAGAAGCGCTAGCTGAGCGGGTTTGTCATCCTATCCCAACGCCCTCAGGCTCGTTTTAACAAAAGGTATTTCTAGTTTAGTCCAAACGATGTTCATGATCCAACATATGACGGCACCCATATGGCAAGAATCGATGTTGATGGCTCGCCTTGTGTCCTCAATATCGAGAGATGTGGGGGAAAAGAATTCATCGTGGTAAGAGACCTGCTTATCAGGCACGCAGATGTCTTCATTCTTGCGTACAGCGTGACTTCACGAACGTCATTTTCTTATATACGGGCGCTCGACAATCATATCAAGGAGACCGAGGAGAGGCTACGGGCTGATGGGATTATAAAACTGTGCAAGTCGCCCGTTATTTTTGTCGGTACCAAGAATGACTTAGAAGCCCAGCGCGAAGTATCAGTTGAAGAAGGCCAGATGCTTGCAAAGTCACTGAATTGTCCGTTCATCGAAACATCGGCAAAGCACAACACAAATGTAAAGAATTTGTTCCATGAGGCTGTGAGATGTTTTCGACAGCAAAATCCTCCTACTCCTAGTGAGCCTGAAACACCAACCCCTTCACGATCAAGGAAAGGCCTGGGGAGATTGTTGGGACCAAGGCAACGAAACAATGACAATGGGCCACGATGCATTGTTATGTGATTGAATAGCTCATGCAATATACAATCGAGTATTGGCCTAGGTTTGACATATCAAGTATCGTTAGGACAAAGCACAAATATATATTCTCTTATATTGTGTCGCATAAGGACTGTATAAATGCCAAGGCATCATCATATGGTAAGGTAAACAATGCATCCGCTAGGATAGAGATGGCGATTATCTCCGATGGTAGTAATGTCACCCTGGCAGGCTCGACGGCAGCAACAAGCTACAAGCTTTGAAGTTACTCATACTTCCTGAATAGGCAATTTCCGAGGTTGGAGGTGAATTTGATTTTATTGGCCGAGCAAGTTCCCGGACTCATAATCATTTTGCATATACGGACTAGCAGATAATATCATGAAGCAATGCACTTTGTGTATTGGAAGTTGTTGAACTATGAAAGAAAGTAAAGTTGGCCATTAAGTCTGATAATATTGGTTTAGTTATATGACGAGAGAAGATATCAACAAGTGCCGCGCTTGTATACATTTACTATGTAAAAATATATAGTAAATAAACACAGAAGTTGTTTACTCCTCCGGGGCACCTCTCTCCTCCATCTTCTTAGCAGCTCTCTGCTTCCCGCCCTCTGTCACTCTAGGATTATGCTGCGCTCTATATAGGCCAGTTAGTAGACATTGAAACGATTCCTTGAAGGTCGTACTAACGCCTTGAGCCCAGCTGAGACCCTCGTTGGGTCTTTGCTTTCGTCTTCTGCCTGGTATCTTTGTTCGCGAGCCTGATCACTGCCGAGCTCATGAAGCATCTCGTGTGCATGCTGCTTGGCCTCTGGTGAGACCTTCCGGTTGCTCAGCGCGCTGTACAAGACGGTGTTAGACTTTAGATGCGCTCGAGAGTTTATGGTCTGGAATGTAATGCTTACGCCTTGTACCCACGCATCTCGTTGTTTTGTCTCGGCATATTGGTCTATATGAGTGATCGTTTCAGGCGAGTGATAGTTGAACAAAGTCTAGGTCTGTTTTTGACAGATAATCCTTCTGTTTAAATGTTTTACTCTCATCAGCGGCGTCACATATCATTTCTCCGTCACTACATCCTGCGGCGATTTATTCGCCGTTTATGATATAATTATGATGTCCCGTGACCGCACCCTAGGTAAAGAGAATAGACCTTCATCCTATTATATGGCCGTGGCGTTAGAATAAGAACCTGTTCTAGTTTTCAAGTTGCCATCAATTCCTTGCTAAGTAAAGGTTGACTGGGTGGCTGAAAACAGACTGAAAGGCATTCAATTACAGCCTCGCCACAGATAGATGTTTTACATATGATAAACTTCTTGGATATAGAAAATGTGGCGATGCAAACTCTGGGAGCGCAGCCTAAGTGCTCACTGAGTAGGACCTCGAACGCCCTCATAAAGCAGCGACACCCCGATCAGGGAACTCGCATTCACGGCCGCGAATCCGGTGCATACTGCTACATACAGACCGGGTTTTAACCCGCGCATCATGGCCTTTCCCTTTGCGTTTTAGTGCTCGCTCTTTGCCTCTGGCCATTCTTCTTGCTGGAGTATGAGTAACGAGACGAGAAATGCGGCTTTGGGTGCAGTGAAGCGGATTGTGAAGTCCAAGTGTTGCAAAGTTCTTCCCAACAGAACCTTGCGATGTGATTATAAAAAGGGGTTTCTCGGAATTTTTCAAAGTAAAAGAGACCTATCTGTATACGATATCTAGTCTAACAATCCTGTGAGCTTAGGCAAAATCTATGCTAGATGCTACGTTGGCAAGGAGTAACTCAGTTGGATATGTTCTATTTCCAGGAGTTTCGTGGTTTCAGTCAACCTTCACGCTCATAATGCCTTTGAACATAACTGGCAAAGTTGAACTTGATGGGGTGATAAACACAGATCACCACTACTTCCAGAGAAACTAGAAGGACCAGAGGAGCACACTGAAAGTGCACGAGGGTTCCAAAATAGTGGTGCTACTTGTAACGAACCTGATTATACTCATGTAGCTAACAGCAATCCTGCATGGCTATCCTTCTGTATAGTGCGGGGCTCAGATCTGGCCCCCAATATTACCAATAAAACGATTAGTGGATAAATTACTTGGAGATTAGACAGATTTGGATAAGCAATATTATACTCCGTGGCTTTCATTGCGTCTTAATATTTTCATACAGTCGACAGGCGAAGCTCCACCAATTTCCCTTTTGTCCGCGGAGTGACTTCCCCCACTTCCTTTTCTGTTTATAAGCCCCCCCCGATCCCCCCATAACTTCAATTTGAAACTCCCAAGTAATCTAATCTTATCACCAGATTGTTGCCTCACCATGGCTGCCACCGAGACTCAAGATGCTTTCAAGCCCTATGATCAATTTCTTCTCTTCGGAGACTCCATCACACAGATGGCCTGCAACCAAGAACTAGGTTTCGCGTTCCATGCTGCACTCCAAGAAGGTGAGTCATTCTCCTGAAACCTCCAGGCATTCGCATGGGCAGTAAGCTAATGAAAAAAAAATAGCGTACAGTCGCAGATTGGATGTTGTCAACCGCGGCCTCGCGTAAGATCATCCAAGGCTATACTAGACTGACATATGCTCACAAGCAACAGTGGATATACAACCGCTCACGCTGTCAAGGTCTTTGATAAATTCTTCCCTTCACCGCAGACGGCTAATGTGCGGCTCATGGTAAGCTCCCCTTATCGGCAGCTCCATTTGAAAATTTGAAAATTCGAATGTATTCAAAAGATAATTGACCAACATCCGATAGACTATCTTCTTCGGTGCCAATGATGCATGTGTTCCAGCCCACGAGCAGCATGTGCCCCTGGATCAATACAAAGAGAACCTGAAGACGATCATTCAGCACCCAGCGACACGCGCACAGAACCCGCGACTCATTCTGATCAGCCCACCTCCCGTCAACGAATATCAAGTGGAGAAGTTCGACGCTGAAAAGGGATGCCCGTTCCCGAGCAGAACTGCTAGCTACACTAAGTCATATGCAGCGGCTGCATGCGAAGTTGGTTCCGCGCTCAATATCCCGGTCGTGGATTTATGGACTGCCTTCATGAAGACCACTGGCTGGAAGGAGGGAGAGCCTCTGATTGGAAGTCGTGATGCGCCGGACAATGAGAAACTGTCTAGTCTTCTTACTGATGGTATGTGGAAATGTGCATATTTTCCTTTTTTTTCTTGAACTCACTCGTCATACAGGTTTGCATCTCACCCCCTCCGGTAACCGCATCGTCTACGATGAACTTATGAAGGTAGTCGAGGCCAATTGGCCAGATCAGACTCCGGAGGCTCTTCCAATGGTGTTCCCCCCGTGGGGTGAGGCACCGAAATAATTTGCCTAGATCACAGATTGAGTTCTTGAGGAGAAACAAGCATTAAGGTTTCTATTTACAAGATAGATATGAGCAATGAAGGATTCTTGAACTTACATGTGCAATTATAAGTACCGTGCTTCCCGCGCAAGAATGAATTAATGAGATTCTCACTGGGTCATGGCGAATTACGAAATAGGTCCCGGGCTGCCTGTGCAATCGTGTAGAACTAGGACAAAATTGGCTGGTGAAGTTTCTTATTTCCATTTCGTCATCTCAATAACCCGAAAACCTGACTTTGAATTCAACAAGCCAAGGAGTAAGCCGTCGTCTTTCCATCTGTTGAGAGCCTTGCTCTTCCATGTCCCCCACCTCTCGCCTTCGAAGTTGAAGGCGCGCTGGAGTTCTGTGAATAGACGTCAAAACGTCTCCATATGACGATATAGTCGGCAAGATCTTCACGACCCTTCTCACGAAAGATGGCAGCTAGCCGAAATTCATCCCTAGATAGCTCATTGGAGCCATTGTAGAACTCAGATACCGGCCATATCATACACGGGAAACAGAATGCCCCTGCCCTAGAGACGGTTTGCGCCCACAATATCGAAACACGAAACAGTCATTAACTAGAATATGGTCACCCTTGTCGTCCGGGTGCTTGAGAAAGAAGTGGTCGCCTGCTGGGAGAGCTTTGTTAATATCCTGGCGAAATCGATGGATAAGATGGGTGTCTACCGGGTAGTATGGGTCAGTCTCCCTGCCGGCTATCATTGCGATGTATGACTCGAGCATAACCTATACGCGCTCGAGTGGGGAAGAGAATGGACCGAGCGGAGCTTTTCCCACCTGGTATGTTAATGGCTCTGCGAGACCTTGGACTTCTATAACACCTCTCGAGATAAGTAAGCCTATTACTTTAAAGGGAAGCTTCTCAATCTCGACGAATATATCAGCTAACTGTTGTATAGCCTTCTCTTTCTGCCAGGGAGTCGCCGCCTGCTAATTCTGAGCTTTTTTATCTAGCCTTTCTGTAAAAATATAGTTATTTCCAAGTGGATTTCCCTGATCTGATTCGCATGCCCAGTCGAAGATTTTAGGCGTGGGAATACATGTGTGCCGTTGGGGATGGGTTATAGTAGTAGCTTCGGTTCGAAATATCTAATCACGGGGACCTCCCGTGGCGGTGATCAGGTCCTTACGAGGCGAAAACGTAGGAGCCACTTAACGTTATCATCAAATGTGATCTCGGTGTGGCAGTTCTGGTTCCCCATCATAGCAGACAAGCTCTTACGAGACAGGTCAACGGTACATAAGATGCCATTAGATGCCTTCCCTAAGCACCAATGCACGGGAACATAGCTTAGAAGGGTCTATTCGAAGACATAGCTCGTTTATATAACGAGCCTCGGTGGCCGCATATCGAGCAGAGTAGGATTTCCAGTTTTCCTAATAGATGAAAATAAGCATTGCTACTATAGTCGATCTTCGAGCACATATAAGCCTCCGGATTTGGGCATTCATGCCATGCCATGGCTCTTGGCAGTGTGTGCGACAGAGGTGCCTGTCACATAGCAAGCAATCTCCTGCTCTCTGCGCAGCTGGTTCCCCGTAATTATCCCATTCGCACAGCCAGTGAGACATTAGGAAAACTATATCATAATCACATGATCTACCAGAGGTGGTAATGGGTGTAACCGTTTGACAAGGAACAGTGATAAAACGAATGAGGTGCATAAAGGCAACTCATTAAGCCGTCAGGCGGTGTGAAAGAATAGCAAGTTTCAGTCATCATAATAAACAGTTAATATATTGAATTGTCCACATGGCCAATCTTGCTAGCAAGGTTGAAAGTGGTTTGAAATAGTATATCAGGTACATTGTAGCATGGAATATGAGAGTGGAGCATATAGAACATGACAGACAGTCCAGAGCCAGTCTAGCCCGCCTATCTCCTTTTGACCTCCACTTTACTCTCCGCCGTACTCTCCGCCTTATTGCGCCACCGCCTAGCAGATGGAGTACCCTTTGGCTACAATGGTTTCTCTACTACACTCATAACCATTTTCTCCTATTCCTAGGTTTGTTACCTAGACAATTTTCCCTTGCCTCTATCATCATCTCAAAACCTCCATCATTAAAAACCTCCGATCTCAGAATACTCAGCTCTCGATTTGGCATCCTTCCGCTCGCACTCCGTTGGCCAAATAACCCGTAACTTAACTTGTGTCCGGCACATCACATATCGCACGCCACCAAATACTTCGTCGCGTCTTTCTGTGAAATTGGAATTCCTGTGAATTGCCTACAATCCACCGAGAATCCCTCATTACGATACCAACCATCTTGAAACACGTCCCCTCCACCTGTGCCAATACCATCGTCTATCTTTCCTAAACTCCTGGATGTTCTGATCAGGTCCCAGATATTTGTCCTTTGAAGACAGGGTGGACGGCCGGTGGGCCGTCTCACGGATCGAAGGCGGCAGGAGATATTGGACAAAAGGTGTCGAATTCAAGTGACGCCTTTCGCGCCCCTGCTTTTTAGGGCAGACTGTTTCAACTACCCCGCGAATTTCTCTGTTTTCTTTTTTTTACCTTGAATTCTGAATACTAGACTGGCTATGGATGCGCAGTACCCTTTTGCTTCCCGTGACGATATTTGGCGTGTCTTTGATGAGTTGAAGGAGCTCCACATTGCCCAGTACGAGCAAGGTGAACGGCTTGCGCAACTGGAGCGTCGTCGGGACGATGATGCCAGACTGAGGAGTCCTTGGTGTTCTGTCTCGCCATTTCCGCACTCGGTTGGGGCAATGGCTCCAGGTAGTCCACCTCTGCCCTCCGGAATCAGCTCGCCACTTACCAAGACATCCCTTCCAGACCCCGCTTTTCACTCCCCCCGGATGCTTTCAAAGGGTTCGATCAAGGCCACCACTCTGCAATGGCTAGTTCTGCTGTGGGGTTTGATGGCGAGGATGAGCCCAGACGAGGTGCATCGCGAGCCAATAGTGTCCGTTTTGACGAAAGTGCCATCCACGGGAACGCCCAGACTAGCCGTTCCAGCAACGACCTTCCTCCGCGGACTGGTAGCAGCTTAAGTACCCACCCGCTTCTTGAGCGGACATTTTCTCACCAATCTGACGGACGATTGAGCTCATCTGGTCACTCGCACCACTCCGCTCGGACTAATAGCCTGCGCCTGAACACTACCCGGCTGCTTGGTACTACGCCTATCGAGTCCCCTTTGATTCCCCCTCCTGGACTCTTCTTGCTGGGACCGGTCCCATCCATCATTCGGTGCTGGTTGACTGATACTTTCACTAACGACTCTCTCTTGTATGCAGCCGTTTGCTCGGGCTCTTACGTCTCCACTTTGGGTCTCTCCATGGTCCGCGATTTTGGCATGGAGAACATGATCGTGCGCGAAGGCGATGTGCAGCACATCAAGCTTCCGCTCTATCTCCCCGAGGCACTTATTCACCCATCTTCATCCCGTCCCGGAACCCCTACTCACCAAGTTCCTACCGTGACCATCCGCTTCGTGGTTCGGGAGACCGAAGTCGACAATGACTCGATTCAAGTCATCATAGGAAGCGATGTGATGCGCGCCCACAATGCTGATATTTTGTTCTCGCAAGATAAACTGATCATGGTGGACGATGACCACAACCGTGTATCTGTCCCCCTCGTGCGTCCCGAGAAGGACTCCGTGTTCAAATCTCTTTACACTTCCCCTGGTACAGCCCGTCCTGGAGACATACTGGGACCCCCTACTAACGGACATCAATCCGTTGGCATCATCGGCCGACCGGTCAATGTTCAACAAAAGCCTGTCTCTGCGCCTCCGTCAGCTCGTCTACCTAGCAGCGAGAATAACGATCCTCAGAAGTCCCACCTACAGAACCAGCAGGCTGATGCTCACATTTCAGCTGAAATTCACCCAGCCGCTGTCAATCCCTCGACTTCTGAGTCTACTAAAACCGAGGATACTCCTTGGGGCGGCCCATGGCGTCGCGATGCCAAGAAACCCACCACTACCAAAAAGGCGACCGATAAACGTGAGATGAAAGTCTTCCGAAAATCTAGCAGCCACACGAACTCCTCGGCTTCAGCCTCGGCTCCTGGCAGTGTTACCGCTGAGCAGGCGGACAAGTCGTCCCTGCCGACCGCTTCAACCCACCTAATCACTCCTTCGGACAAGCATGGTACGCTGAATCCCGTGGGCAGTGCATCGGCGTTTGGATGGCTCAACCCAGCCCCTCACAACCCCTCGTCCTAGATGAAATACACTAGGCTTGGATTTTATGTTTGATTACATCCGGATCTGAAATGATCTCGGTTTTACGGCATGATATGGAAGGGTTTCGATTCTCTTGGAATCAAGAAAGAAAAGTGAGAATGGGATCAGGCGCTGGGTTCCAAAGCTGCCCTACAAGGAAGAGAGACCACTTTTTCTCTTTAGCTTGTAGCATTGCCGGAATTGATAGCAACGGACATGACATACTAAGTAACAAAAAAATGGAAAAAAAAGTTATGATTACCACTTAATTGGCCAATATCAACTAGAAATACCAATTAGTATATAAACAACCCGGTCCGTGCCCTGGTGCCTGGGAGGTCCACTAGTAAATACAGTCGAGTGAGCCCTCGAGCGCTCCGGGTCTGAAGCCTGGAGGGTCGGTCAGATTCCTGGCAAAATCACTGTCTTCAACTTTCGTTTTCACCTCACTTGCTGAACCATTCGAGAGCAACATTGAAGAACAATGGCACGTCTGTTGGATCTTCCAGCGGAAGTGATTCTATCCATTTATGAATATCTACAAATGGACACAAAGCAGACACCACTGCTATTCTATGAATATGGAGATGCCTATCGGTACGTGAAAGACCGTGATCCTCCACCCAGCGTCAAAAACCTCCATTCTTTCCTGCTCGCCTCCGATCGCCTCCATGGTCGTTTTATTCAGGCAATGTTCTATCGCGATGTATTTGTCCCCAGCCGTGATTACCTCCGTAGAAATTGTGCCAAAAATACTCCGCTGCAACAGCTAGACCGGACTCTTAAGGACGATCCGAGTCGCCAGGAACACATCATTTCAGCGACCATTCCATGTGAAGATTCTGTTGATTTCCGTCAATTCTTCTGGTTCAATAACATACGAAACCTTACTATCATTGATTCGTACGACGGCCATTGGGATCCTTTGAAGTTTGAAGACGACTCCCATATCGGCACTTCACCCGTCGAGTGTCTAAGGCTGATCAGTTGTGAGGCGGATGAGGAGGCCCTGACTACTATATTCAGCTGGCCAGCAGCGTTGAAAAAGGTTCACTACGATGTCGAACAAAGCGCATGGGGGTGCAATTGCGGGGATTGCGGACTCCCACCATGGTCATGTGCTGCTTTTGTGCGTCCACTACAATCCCAAAAAGCATCTTTGGAAGAATTGACAATGACGCGGCCGCCGCTTGTCCATGGAGGACTGGGGGATGGACCTCACATTGACTTGAGCGAGTTCACGGCTCTTAAAACTCTGCGCATTTACCACGTCTTTCTCTGCGGGTGGGGGCATTACTCCCTCTGGGAAAGCTTACCTCGCAGTCTGGAGGTATTGGAGGTCTATTACGATGATTTACAGATCACCGACTACTTATCTGGGGCCGATCAAGGATTGGGCGGTCATTTCATTCCTGATTTGATCAAGCATAAGAGGTCGCACTTTCCACATTTACACACTATGATCATCCACTCGTCCGAAGGGGTCCCTGAGCCGGAGACAGATATGGGTTGGACTATCGGACTCTGGACGGTGCCACCTTTGCTCGCGCAAGAATGTGACGAAGCTGGCGTGAAGCTGAATGTATGGCTGGGGAGTAGAGAGCGTCTCAAGTTTGATGAGGAAGATGACATTCTTCAGTCACTTAAAAGAAGTCAAAGCAAACATCCTATTCCACCAAGCAACAAAGTGGCAGCTCCAAATAACTATATATCAGATTGAATTCCTTTCTAGGGCCTCTGGTATTGATAATCATGTACTATGTGTTATCCTAAACTAAATTACATCAACTCAAATCTTCGAAAAAACACCCAAAGCACCCTTCGTACTCTCCTTCGTCTCCTTAACAAGCCCACTAACGGCCCGGAACGCCTCATGCGAAGCGTCACCAAGAATCTCAAAAAGCACACTCTCACTACTCGTAACAACAGCTCCAGCATCCCTCAGTCTAGCAAGCGCAATCCCTCTCTCCTCGGGATTAATACTGCTAACGCCATCGACGAGGATGTAAACGCGGTGACCGCGCTCGAGGAGATCGAGCGTTGTCTGCGTCACGCAGATGTGCGTCTCGATCCCGACAATTATCACATCGAGCGGTGCTGAGCCTGGGGCTGGGAGCAGCTTCTCGATTTCCGGGGTTATCATTGAGAAGAGGGTTTTGTCTACGTCGGCTCGGATGTGCGGGCCGTTGAGGTGTTGTTGGAGTTCTGGCACGGTGTTGCCGAGTTTGGCGCGGCTTTGGGTTGTTACGAATACGGGGACTTGGAGGGCCGAAGCTGCGCGGAGCATTTTTTCTGTTGTTGAGACGCTAGTTGGTTGGTTAGCCTTTTTTTTGGGTTCAGCTGAGTTTGGGATATGATGCGATTCGTACAGTTTGGGGAACTCGTAGATTCCATTGCGGAATTTGTCTTGGATGTCGCAGATGCTGTGGTAGGAATGGGATGTTAGTTCTGGACTTGGAGTTGTCTCTGTTCTTTTGATATCGTTCTGCGTACAAGAGTGCGGGATTGCCTGTTTGATGTTAGTTACCTGCATTGCATCGAGAGTCGGGGTTTTTCTTACGGATTCGAGATGCGCGGGTGGGAGCAGCCATGATTGCGACGGTTAAGTAGTTTCTATGTGACGATTGAGGGATTCGGGTAGACGTAGGAGTCGAAGAAGTAAAGAGAAGAATTCGCGGGGGGGAATCGGAGTCGGAGATGCGGGGAAGCCGAGGGAAAGTCTGGTATACTTTGAAATTTGTGATTTTTTTATAACATTCAATCAATTATAGTCAGACTTTTGCTTTCGTATGTACACGTATTTACTGATCTCGGTATTCGGTATCTATAGCTTCACCTCATGCACCTTGGCCCGGCCGGCAAACCAGCTATCATCACCGTTTGCCGCAGCTGTACGGATGGCGTAAAGCTCGTCGACGAATGCCGGGACGAAGCTACCCGGTCCGCGAACATACTCTTTGGTCGCTGCATTCTCCGCTGCGATCTCGTACATGAGAATTCCAGACAGCACTGCGAGGAGTCTGTCGGAGCGGTGGGAAGCCAAGAAGCAGCCGGAGATTGTGCCGATGGCACAGCCGGTCTGTCAATTATGTTAGCTGTGTACTGGAAAAAAGGACTTGGAGAGGTTGCGTACTCCGGTCACTTGGCCCAGGTATGGGTGGCCGTTCTCGACGGCAATAACCCGCTCCCCATCGCTGAGGTAGTCTGTTGCTCCGGTCAATAGCACAATGTTTCCTATATGAAATTAGAAAAAGAAAATCACGCAGAGAGATGATCGGGATACTTACGCTCCCTGCGAGCCAGGTCCCGAGCCAAGGTGGCTTTTTGATTGCCGTCAAGGGTACTCGGTCCACTGTCGACACCACGCTGCTGAACAGCACCGCTACCCCAGACTTGGCGGATCTCGCCCTCGTTACCCTTGATCAGATCAAAGTAACCACCGGCCATAAGTTGGGTCACTGCGTTGCGGCGGATTTGTGTCGCAGCCGCACCGACAGGGTCGTAGATCACTGGGTTGCCCCGCTCATTGTATGCCTTGATAGCTTTTAAGTAGTTTGAAACACTATCGCTTGTCAAAGTTCCCATATTGATTAGAAGGGCGCCATCGAACTTGCACAGGTCCGTGGCTTCGTCGCCATACGGAGACATAATGGGAGATGCACCACTGTAGAACGGTCAGCATGGAACATGGCTTGGCTAGGTGCAATATGCTGACATGGACAGGGCAACATTGGCCACGAAGTTCGACACAACGAAATTGATCATGTTGTGCACGAGAGGATGCACCTCTACCATCTTACGGATGATTTGAGGCACCTCGTTCAACAAAACCTCGGCCTCATTAGCACGAGGGGGGTTGGAAGCCTGCGCAAACCGGGGAGGACTTTTGATGAGCTCGGCGAATTGCTCGGCAGATGCTTTGGGGTCATCGGCTCCCACGATGGCACTGACAATGGCCACTCCATCTAGTGCTTTATTTGGTGACTGAGACTGATAGAGCACTCTTTGCACGTTGGAGTGGTTGATACCGCCAATGGAAACAGTGCCTATGGCGGAATCTTTAATGGCATCTAGGATGACTTGAGTACCAGCCGTCCCGATGACTGACTTGGTATTGGTTTTGCTATGGATGTTTAGCGTCTATCGCTATAGCGGAATGCTGGACATGTATGGATGCGGACTTACGTAGGGGTGGCAAACATGGTACCAATTCCGATATAGTCGGCGCCATCTGCGGTGGCCTTTTTTGCCTCTGCGACTGAAGATGTACTGATACCGATAATGGCATTCTTAGGAAGGAGCCTCTTTGCCTCCTCGAAGTCTATATTGGACATTAGTGCACGTACTTTGTGTAGAATCGTAGCAACGAACTCATATCATCTTGACCAAGATGAACGCCCTCGGCACCAATGGCAAGAGCCACATCAACCCGGTCATTGATCAGAAGAGGAACATTGTATTTCTTGGTTACCTGGTGTAGTTTCCAGGCAGTTTCCACCAGAAGACCAGTATCATTGGTTTTGTCCCGGTATTGCACAACCGTCACGCCTGCAGCGGGTTAGCCGAATGATTGGCAAGGCTGGAGCATCACTCACCTCCTTGCAAAGCACTTTCTACCACTGTACACAAATCTCGCCCCTTGAGAATGGCCGGGGTCGAATCTGTGACCAAATAGAGCGATAGATCTACGGGCATGATGTCTTGGCTCCGGACAAAGGCAGAGTGGGGGATTTCGGAGTAATAGATCCAAAGTGTTTGTAACAAAGTGAATCAAACCGGAGGTAAACAGTGAATTCACAGGGTCAGCAGGCTATATTCGTACAACACAAAACACTGTACTTAAGTTGACCGAAGGAGATTGCCGTTTATCGCTGTGTGTCCGTGGTGGGGTCTTGGAAGGTTCGGCCTGTACTCGTCCGGATGTATATAACACTGAACAATTCACTTCTATGGGCTTCAATGTTGGATAAATATCTACTTTGGAACACAAAGAATCTTGAATTTGAAAGCCGATCTTCAACATCACCCTCCTGAAACATCTAGGAGCCCGTGCTGCTATATTCAACGGTCAATGGTCCTCTATACTCCGAGTTATTCCCGACACGTGCTCGCTGACATAACCATGATTTGTCAAATTCTGCTTTTCCTCTTCTTTTTCTTCCTTTTCCCCAATAACACACAAACACTAGGCATCGAGTTAGTTTCGAAGCCTTTTATCTATCCATCGCGTGGACTTATAGTTCTACGCTCTTCATTTTTCCATCACTGGTTAGTTCGGCCTCGCCACCATCAATTTCCATCGTCCGCCAGGCCTCCGACCTCTGACTCGGATTCCCCAAAGAACTTCAATCGTTCCCAGAAAGCTACACGTTGAGAAGTTTCCCGCGAACTTGTCTATGTATTCGTCCTCCGTCCAAAATTTCGAACATCACCTGCCGCTCAAGCTGCAAACGTTTCGCGCGCCGAAACCTTGCAGCATACACCTTCGATCCTGTGGCTGAATACCCCGGATCTTTCCTCGATTTGTTGTGACTTTTCCCCAAGAAATCACATCCTATACCCAAAAAAAAAAGCTTGACACGCATGTCTTGTCTCGTCAACAACATCATCATCCATAAATCTCCCAGCTTTCCTTTAGGCAAGCCAAGCGTTCCATTCTAGAACCAATAGCTCAATCAAACCGTCATCATGGCCACCGTCAACATTCGCCGGGATATCACCGATCCCTTCTATCGCTACAAGATGGAGAAGCTCCAGGCTAAGGTCGAGGGCAAGGGCAACGGTATCAAGACCGTTGTCGTCAACCTGAACTCGGTTGCTCAGTCCCTCAGTCGCCCCCCTGCCTATCTCATCAAGTACTTCGGCTTTGAACTTGGTGCCCAGGCCAACGCTAAGCCCTCTGACGATCGTTGGATCATCAACGGTTCTCACGACGCCCCCAAGCTCCAGGACTATCTTGACGGCTTCATCTCCAAGTTTGTGCTGTGCAAGAAGTGCAAGAACCCCGAGACCGACGTCTCCATCAAGGACGAGAAGATCACCCTGGACTGCAAGGCCTGTGGTCAGCGCTCCGATGTCGACCCTCGCCTCAAGCTGAGCACCTTCATTGTTCGCAACAACCCCAAGGGTGGCAAGAAGGAGAAGAAGAAGTCTCGCCGCGAGCGAAACAAGGAGAAGGCTGCCAATGGCGAGGATGCTAGCCCTGGCGACAGCAACAACTCCGAGAATGATGATGGAGATTTTGCCCTCGAGGCTCATAGCGATGATGAAGTGACCCGTCAAGCCCAGGCCATCGAGGCTGAGGCTGAGATCAAGGATGATGAGTGGGCCGTCGACGTTTCCGAGGAGGCCGTGAAGGCACGTGCCAAGGACCTCCCCTCCGACCTCAAGCGTGCTCTTGTCATTGAGGATGGTGACGACGAGGGAGCTGATGGACCCTCGTCCTACGAGCAGCTGGGCAGCTGGATCGTTGAGACTGCTGCTGAGAAGGGCGGTGTTACCAAGGTCACTGATGTTGAGATCTACATGAAGGCGAAGGAGTTTGGTATTGAGACCAAGCACAAGACTTGCGCCGTGCTGGCACAGAGCATCTTCGACGAGAAGATCGCCAAGCAGATCGAATCCCGCGCTGGTTTGCTCAAGAAGCTGATCACCTCCGATCGTCACGAGAAGGCTTTCCTCGGTGGTACCGAGCGCTTCGTTGGCCAGGATCACCCGGAACTTGTCGCCCAGATCCCTGCCATCCTGCTGGGCTACTACCAGAACGACCTTGTGTCTGAGGAAACCCTCAAGGCTTGGGGTGCCAAGACCAGCAAGAAGTACGTCGATATCTCGACCAGCAAGAAGATCCACAAGGCTGCTAAGCCCTTCATCGAGTGGCTCGAGAATGCCGAGAGCGACGAGGAGAGCGAGGAAGACAGCGAGTAGACGATAAACGTTGCGTAAGCTGTTATGTATCCTTCGTTATTTGCTATCTGCGTCCATTCTTAGATTGAACCCAGGCATTTTTGGACCTCCGTCGGATCTACCCATCTCGCATAGGCTGATCATTTCGCCCGTCATTTTAGTTTAGCTCACCATTCGCCACTCCTTTGCAATGAATATCAATATGGTATCAATAAGACGAGTTTTATCCCCATTAGTAGCTGCTGAAGTACATGTACAAGTGAAGTAGAGCAAAATACAATATAGTCATACCTTATGCCATTGCTATCAACAACGAAAAGGAACAACTAGAACACCACCTCGGCAAGTCTAACCTGCTCCCCCTCGCCATTGAAAGGGAGATTGATAGCACCACCATAGTTCCCAACATTCCCTGTGGTAGCCACATCCGCTCTCAAGCGATGCTGCATAAAGACAAACCATGTCAAATCCACATTCCAAGCCTCCATCGCCCGAATCGCATCCTCAACAGAACCCATACCTTCACCAGACGCAGTATCCTTCACAGACAATGCAGTCCTCGAAGAAATGAAGTAATACTCAGGTCCGACAAACAGCGCAATCCACCCACCAAGCATCTCGCAAATCCTATCACCCACCTCCAACGGTAACCGGACATGCGAGAGAACCGTAATAAAGAGGGAGATCAATGCACGCCACAGACGGTGGTGCAGCGTGAAGAATCTCGACCCCGGCGTCGATGGCGAAAGCGAAAGAGACGAAGAGAGGGCTAAACGTAGAGTGGACGCCGGGTCTCCTAACTCAGCGACGGCCGTAGCCTGAGATCTGGCACGGCGCTCGTTCACGGCCTCGGCGTCAGCGCGCACTTTCTCCCACACACGCCGGTACAGCCGGTCCCAGCGGGAGAACTCCGTTTCGACGCGCGTGGCCATGAAATCTCCTGCGCCTTTGCACATTGCTTCGATGACTTCACAGGCTGTTACCGTGACAAAGGTTTCCTCTTGGTGGTCTGGGGTTTCGGGGTTCCGGGTTGATTCTGTAGATGGGGTGATGAGGGATTTGGATGTCTCGTTTGCTTGTGACGAGGGGAAGATTATTCGGCTTGCTACTGTGGGCCAGAGTTCGTTTATTAGAGGGAGGAAGCTGGTTTCGTTTTGGGATAGAGCGGGTAGGACATCGATGAGGATCGAGAGGAGGGAGCGTCGGAGGTAGGGAGATGGTGAGCTTAGGTGGGATGGGATTGATTTGACGATGTGGAGGAGGAGGGCGTGGGTTTTGCTGAGCAGCTTCTCGGCGTCTTCTGGTTCTTTAGGGGGTGGGAGTGGTGGCTCGTCCGATTCGGCCTGGTTTAGAAGCTCTTCGATGGACGGCTCTGGAGGCGGTTTGTCGTATGTTTCTGACCATGGCTTTTTGGGATGGGGGATTTTGCCATCAGCATCTACTAGTTCATCCTCAGCATGTCGTTTGGCTTTGCGGTTGACAATGTTGGCGGCGATGGCGGAGATTGAGAGGTTTTGGTATTGAGACTTGCGGGTATCGTGGGCACCATTTTCTTTGCCCTCGTCGATGGTGAGCAAAGACGGTTTCTTCGCCCCTTCCTCGACGACGGCAGCTAGAGTTTTGAACATCATCTCAACGAGCTTGGGATAACCGTGGTATAGATCCAGGATACCAAATATAGAATCAACTAGATCATCCAGATAAGGTATCAACCGGGCACCACAAAGCTTGACCATCATGAACAAGACCTGTGGCGGATATGGAGATACATCGAAAGTATTAAGTTTCAAGGCCACCGAGTTCACCAAATAGTCCACATTTTCAATGATCATAGTACTCGTGTCTGGGTAGTTGCAGGCATTGGTCAAAATATTCAGGCATGTCATGGCGTGGCGTTGAAGATTAGAATTATGTGATGCCAACAGCTGTAAAGTTGGGTAGAGCGCGTCTATGAGTTCAGGTCGGAAAGCCTCGCCAAGTTGTTCGGCTTGGAGAGCCACAGATTCCAGAGCGAGTGCTGATGTACGCCAGTCACCCGTTCCATCAACTGGCAGTTCGTTCAATATATTTAATGAGATATAATATAACTCTTCAATCATTTCACCACGGCCAGTTGACGAGACAGACCCTTCAACATTATCAAGAGAGATGAAATCGTCAAAGTCGGCTGTTGCGGTGGTGCTGTCCCGCAAAAAAGTCATCGCCAACCAGAAAGGTGCAATAGCAGAATCACTTGATGTCGTGTGCATATGGTTGACAATTGATCGAGTGATTTCATTCCCAGACTCTGACAGGTTCAATCTAGTAATCATTGACCGTAGATCTTTGAGAGTTTGCTGCTGGCTTTGGTGTTCCAAAATGATGGGTGGAAACACCTTAGATCTAGGATCAGTGCTGAGCACCTCCCAGTTGAAGTCAGGATCCATTGAGGTCAACGGCTGGAGAGCATTGGTGTTTTGCTTGACAACGGCACCAACGCTATCACATAGGCCGGATGCCAAACTGCTGGTAAGCAAATCTGATCCAGATTGAACTTGGGACAGGACTTGAAAGACAGTGGAGATCTGACGAAGCCCCCACTGCTTAGCAGTTTCATCGTTGCCTTGCATGATTCGAGGGAAAGAAGTGAGCCAGGTATGCAACGATTCTTTCAAGGAATCCAACACCGTATGGTAAGTTGTGGCAAGATGAGTTAGATTCTTGTAGGCTTCATTCACCCCTTCGTCCTCTTTATCTGCCAGAACAACAACTGTTTCAACCATTATAGGGATCGACTCTGAAAGTGTAGTCTGGCACTCTTCGATTACCATCAGGGAGAGGTCTAGGACGGCGGACTGGACCTCTGATCGCTGATGGCGGCGAACCTGGATAACATTGGCAAGCGCAAGCTTGATCTGTGTTGTGGTGGCCTTCAACCAGGATTCATCCAAAGCTATCTTATCGCTTCCCAGCTCGGGCGGGGAGACCTCCGAGGCGACACGGTCATTGAGAACAGCTCTTAGGAGCTGCGTGAGAATCTGCAAGGAAGTCTGGAGGAGCTTGTATGACCTGCGAGTCTGTGTTGACGGCCTTAGAACCTTGGCCAGTGCCGACACAGTTCGCGGCATGATGCTGGCAAGCACCACACGGTCCGTGACACGAGCATAAAGTACTTGCAAAGCCTTGGCGGCTGCCAGACAGAGGTCATCTGATCTATCATCAACAATCCCCTCAAGCAGAATATATACTGTTTGATCAACAACCGTCGCCGTGCCGATCTCGTGATAGATTGTTCGTTCTGCCACAGCTCCTTCCAAGACCGTAAAGATAGCACTGAGGCAGTCAAATCCAGCAATACACAGTTCTTCTGAGACCTTAGGCTTCGGTAGCTGCTTCTCTTCCGCTTTGTTTGGGGAGCCCCCCACGATCAATGTCAACAAGATTATGAGTTGCTTGCCCATTGCAGGAGACAGCCGTTGCCGCCATCCATTGGCGACCAGGATCCGCAAGCATTGAACGGCGGACTCCAGGCATTGTGCGGGCAGTCTTTGGGTCTCATTGAAGATATGTGACAACGGAAAGAATGCATATTCAGCTAGCTTCTCGTCAAGAGTATTGTTCGCCGCAAGTTCCTTTAAACAGTTGTGCACCGGCTCAAGGACTCGGGATACATCGGCGGCGGAAGCTTGGTTTCCTCGGAAACGAAGGCCTACAGCGCTGAGTTCGACGCATGGCACTCGAAGCTATTTAGATATCAGCTTTCTTCCTCCTAAGAGCCAAATGAATCATATCATACCTGCTTGAAAGATTCCTGCCGGAGGTTGTCCATTGCAGCTGAACAACGCCGGGCAGCGTCAGACTTTCAAAATGATAGGCTGGGTTTGGAGTGGGTAGTAGTACTAGATTAGTGAAACATCAAGAGCTCCATTGTAAACATCGACTAGCAGCGGACCCATCCCGATCGAATATAGCGGGACTGCATCCCAAAACCGCACCGCTCTGTCATCATCTGCCGGCACAATCAAGCGGTGAACATAATCTATCCCAAACGGGCAAGATAACACTGCACGTGATACATTAGCGCGTCTCAACGCGTGGGAATCCCGACAGCTGCCTGCGACAGAGAGTGACAACGAGTGTTGCCTTGGCTATTTCAGCTGCAGCTTAAGCCTGCTTGAACTATATATTGGGCCATATTCCGTGCCCATTTGACTCCGAGAGAATTGCCTATGCGGCTTTTGCGGATTCCAGAGTTTGCGCTTTTATCGCTCTCGCGCTCGAGACCTAGCTTCTGCATACGATCTGCAGCACAACATAATTTCTTGACCACACCAATCTCTAAGCTATCGACAATCTTTCTACCTGCCAGCATTTCTACCCAGCAAAAATCTAATTTCAACAAAACAACGTTCTCACACTCGCGAATCATGGCCGATGATAAGAGTAGGAAACAGGCTACCCTGGGGTATGTACGGGATGGACAGCAGACGATTGGGTGCGTCGACAATATTCGATGGCGCATGCGCCCTTTCACTTTAGTCTTCCTCAGCTCTTGTTTTGGTTCACTTCGCTAATTCAATCTATTCGTAGGAGATTTTTCGGCTCGGGCGTGAACCAACCACCGAAGAAGCAAACCACATTAGCTTTCGGCGGCAGAAGACAAGCAGCAAGCAGTGACGTTGCTGACGCGGAGGCCAAGGATACTACTGACGGAGCTAAGGTGGAGGACGCCACCGACTCAGCACCAACTGCTACCCTCAATGGAACAGAGCCAACGAACGGTGTGAAGCGGGAAAAGAGCGCCGAGGCGGAAGAAAGCGATGGTTCCGATATTCAGCCTGTCTCTAAAAGGCGACGAAAGGCCTCTGCGATGACCTCTCCAGCTGCCAAGAAGCAATCGGAATCCCCGAAGAAACCCGAGCCTACAAAGCCAAAGGTTGAATCGCCATCACCAAAATCAGTCATGAAAAAACCTGCCGATGTTACTCCCGAAGAGAAGTCACCGTCAGCAGAAGAAGAGGAGGACCCATTGGAAAGCGAAGATGAAGATGACCTCAAGCCAGAGCTCACGAAGAAATCAATCCAAAACTTCCAAGCCAAATTGAAAGGCAGTGGCAAAGATCCATACCCAGACTGGAAAGCAGGCGCTCCTGTTCCTTATGCTGCGTTATGCACTACATTTTCTTTGGTAGAAATGACCAGAAAGCGCTTGGAAATCACGGACCACTGTTCTCTTTTCCTCCGCCAGGTTCTTCGCCTGACCCCTGCCGATTTCCTACCCACTGTTCAGCTGATGATCAATAAACTGGCTGCCGACTATGCCGGAATTGAACTGGGCATTGGAGAGTCACTGATCATGAAAGCTATCGGTGAATGTACCGGCCGCAGCCTTGCCGTCATCAAAGCCGATCAACGGGAAATCGGAGACCTGGGACTGGTCGCTGCCAAAAGTCGGTCAAACCAGCCTACGATGTTCAAGCCCAAGCCTTTGACTGTTCGGGGTGTACATGAAGGCCTGCTTGGAATTGCCAAAGTTCAGGGCCATGGATCTCAGGACAAAAAAATTTCTGGCATCAAGAAACTGTTGGCTGCAGCTGATGCCGACCTTGTTGGCAAAGGAGTGGATATCACCGAGAACAAGGGCGGTCCCAGCGAAGCCAAATTTATCGTTCGGTTTTTGGAAGGTAAACTGAGACTAGGACTCGCAGAGAAGACAGTTCTTGTCGCTGTTTCTCGGGCAGTCCAGACTCACGAGGCTGAGTCAACCGGCAATAAGATCCCGTCTGCAGAGCAAATGGCGGAAGGTGAAAACATCTTCAAGGCTGTTTACAGTGAGCTTCCTGCCTACGAAGTAATCATTCCTGCTGTTCTTGAGCATGGTCTCCTCAAGCTGCCTGAAGTGTGCAAGCTTTCTCCCGGAATTCCTATCAAACCCATGCTTGCCAAACCAACTAAATCTATAACCGAGGTTCTTGACCGGTTCGAAGGGAAGGAGTTTACTTGCGAATATAAATACGATGGAGAAAGAGCACAGATCCATTTTGTGTCTCCGGATTCTATCCACCAGTATCCTGGAGCCTTGGTCACATTACAGAAGGACAGCAAGGGACTCTCCTCAATCTTCTCCCGCAACTCGGAGGACCTATCGAAGAAGTATCCCGATGTTCTAGGCAAGCTTGACACGTGGGTTAAATCTGACGTTAAGAGCTTTGTTCTTGATTGCGAGACTGTCGCATGGGATACAGAGGCCAAAAAGGTTCTTCCATTCCAGCAACTGATGACTCGCAAGCGCAAAGATGTCAAAGCGGAAGATGTCAAAGTTAAGGTCTGCGTGTACGCCTTTGATCTTCTTTTCTTTAATGGAGAGGTAAGACCATTTCCCTCTTTAATGTCTACATAAGAGCGATTCGCTGGGTCCTTTTCCTTCCTCTTTTCTCCTTTCTCCCGATTCCGTGTTCTTTTCCAATTATGGCGAGGATGATGAGAAGAAAAGAGGCACAGCGATTGGCTTTGAGTCATACCTAGTTTTTCATGCTAACTTTCTAACAGCCTTGTGTGAAGAAGTCTCTACGGGAACGACGAGAGCTTATGCACCAATGCTTCCAACCGGTTGAGGGGGAGTTCCAGTTTGCCCAATATGGCAACTCGAATGTCCTCGATGAGATCCAAGAATTGCTCGAGGCCAGTGTTAAGGCTTCTTGTGAGGGCCTTATGGTGAAGATGCTGGACACAGCAGAGAGTGGCTACGAGCCAAGTAAGCGGAGTCGCAACTGGCTAAAGGTATGGTGCCTCTTGTTTGTTGGTTCCTGCAACCGTTACTAACTTTTTACACAGGTCAAAAAAGATTACCTCGCCGGCGTTGGTGACTCCCTTGATCTTGTCGTGCTTGGGGCCTACTACGGTCGTGGAAAACGTACTTCAGTTTATGGTGCCTTCCTTCTCGCTGCCTATAACCCCGGCAGCGACACATATGAGACCATATGTAATATCGGCACTGGCTTCTCCGAGGTGCTACTTGAAGAGCTACACCAGACACTAGTTCCTCTAGTAATTGACCGCCCAAAGCCATTTTACACTCACTCGGCCGTCCCCAAGGACCAACCGGATGTCTGGTTTGAGCCAAGACTTGTGTGGGAAGTGAAAACAGCCGACTTGACCCTCAGTCCACGCTACCAAGCCGCTGCTGATGAGTTCCAAGGAAAGGGCGTGTCTCTACGTTTCCCACGGTATATAAAATCCCGCGACGATAAGAAACCAGACGAGGCTACCACCACCCGTGCTGTGGCGGAGATGTATCGGAAACAAGAAGCAGTCACCAAGGATACTAAGGGAGGTGTGGATGATGACTTTGAGTATTGAAGCGATTTGTCAGGCGAAATATAGCGAGTGTAATTGAATTCATTGGATATGAATATCCCCGCATCTTCCAGTCGTATTCATCTTCTAAATTGCACCGCTACTCAGATGGGGTACATCAGCAGGGCTTACCAAGGTGCCACTATAGCCTTCCTGTGCCTCTATATGATACCAGGGATTATGACCCGTAGGCACCAATTGATTGGTTTACTTTTGATCTAACCATCTCTTTTAGGACAATGCCCCTGTTGATCGGTATCTAATATCATGACCTTATTCCATAATCCCGGCTATCAACGGATTGTTAGCGGACTCCGGACCCTCGGGATGCTTGGCACTGCAACTAAGCAGCCGGACCCTGCTTGGCCCTAGCTCGGCCCCGCGTCCCGCCTTTCTTTGTTGGTATCACGTCTTGCTAGTGTCTTGGAAACAGCTGACAGCAGGAAATAACACCATCCGTATCTTTCTTGGCACCGCGGAATGTAACGTGCCCCCCTTCGACGGCAAATTGCCCTCTCCGCCATGGCTACTAGCTGGCTGGGCGTGCGGAGTCGCAACATTTATATTTCAGTGTCGGCTCGGCATACATCCCGTCTAGTACTCTGCACGTTTCTCTTGAGCTGTGTAGCTACATACTTGATTTTCGATATGCGTGTGTTTCAATTGACGACGGCCCTTGGGTCGATCGTCGTTTCTGCGGTAGCTCTTACTCCCGAGTCAGTGCCGATCTTCCAAGCCGATTGTTTCATTGTGCTTCTTGGCCGGTTGCTGATTTTTTTTGTAGACAACTTATTTCGGCTCCCAGACGGAGTGACGCTGTTCCTAATCCATCTGGAGTGAGTTGCGCTATTGTATATTGATGCCGATCAATTATTAACCTCACATAGGAAGTCGCGTTCTTTTCCACCTCTGAATACTCCTTTGAGACTCATAAAACATCATCATGGTGGAGTCTGCTGGACTTGGAGACTGGAAAAGTGACTAAACTCACCGATGACAGCAATGTCTCCGAATTGGCTTGGCTGGGGTCTACTGACTCGAGTCTGTTGTATATCAACGGCACCAATTCCGAAATCCCTGGAGGTACCGAGATCTGGGTGTCAGATACCTCTGATTTTGCCGGCTCGTAAGTTTACATGCATATTTGGATGAAACGGTTCTAACCTCTGTGCAGTGCCTACAAGGCAGCTTCACTGCCGGCGCCACTTTCTGGCCTCAAGACGGCCATCACCAAGTCTGGTGACATTAACTTCTTGTTGTATGGAGAGTCCTACCCCAATGGAACGGCATACAATGCAGAGCTCGCCGCCACTCCCCTGAGCTCGGCACGTATCTACGATAGTATTTACGTCCGCCACTGGGATACCTGGCTCACGACGAGATTCAATGCTATCTTCTCGGGAACTCTGAAGAAGAAGAGAGCCGGGCATGGAGCGACATCCCGCTACACTTCTAGTGGATCTCTCAAGAATCTTGTCGCAGGAGTCAAGAACCTTGAGTCGCCCTACCCGCCATTCGGCGATTCATCTGAGTATGACCTCTCCTCCAACGGAAAATTGGTTGCATTCAGGAGCAAGGCGCCTGAATTGCCACGTGCAAACAACACTGCTTCATATATCTACCTTGTTCCCCATGATGGATCCAAGAATGCCGTGGCTATCAATGGCCCAGACAGTCCTGGCACACCGAAAGACATCAAGGGTGATTCGAGCAGTCCTATCTTTTCCCCAGATGGCCGTAGCCTTGCATACCTCCAAATGCAAGATATCTCTTACGAGTCAGATCGTCGTGTTGTCTACATTCACACCATTGACTCCAAGGATACTATCCGTACCTTGGCGAAGAACTGGGACCGGTCACCCAGTGCTATCAAATGGACTGCTGACGGGAAGAATCTTGTTCTGAACACCGAGGATTCTGCACGTTCTCGACTTTTCTTGCTCCCTGCCAACGCTGGTAATGATTTCCAGCCTAAGAACTTCACCGATGCTGGGTCAGTGGCTGCTTACTACAGCCTGCCTAGCGGAGACTACCTGGTTTCTAGCTCTGCTATCCACACTAGTCGCACTGTTTACACCGCTAAGCCTGGCAAGGGTGTCACTGGCGTTATCTTCTCTGCGAACGATGTTGACCCCGCCCTGAAGAGCCTTGGTCCATCGCAGGTTGATGAGTTCTACTATAAGGGCAACTGGACAGATGTAAGTCCACTGTTTTCTCGTGGGACTGAAGAGACATTAATGTTAATAGATTCATTCCTGGATTGTTTACCCCTCGAACTTTGACAAGTCGAAGTCGTACCCGCTCATGTTCTTGATTCACGGTGGTCCTCAAGGTTCCTGGGCTGACTCTTGGAGCAGTCGTTGGAACCCCAAGGTCTTTGCCGATCAAGGATATGTGGTTGTCACACCCAACCCGACTGGTAGCACTGGATTTGGTGATAAACTCACGGATGAGATCGCGAACAATTGGGGTATGTCATTCCCACCACTCATTCTCATTCTTACCTTCTAACGATCAACAGGAAGCTATCCTTACGATGACTTGGTCAAATGCTTTGAGCATGTCCGGGATAACTTCGACTTTGTTGATACCGATCGCAGTGTGGCAGCTGGCGCCAGCTACGGTGGCTTCATGATCAACTGGATCCAGGGTAACCCTCTGGGCCGTGAGTTCAAGGCACTGGCCAGCCATGATGGCACATTTGTGGCCGATGCGAAGGTCTCGACTGAGGAACTGTGGTTCATGGAGCATGAGGTATGTATCTTCTTTGTGGCATATGCTCGATTCGTATACTAACTCTTCCAAAGTTCAACGGCACGTTCTGGGACAACCGAGACAACTATCGTCGGTGGGATCCATCCGCTCCAGAGCACATTAAACAGTTCTCTACCCCACAGCTCCTCATCCACAGTGATTTGGATTATCGCCTTCCCATCTCTGAGGGTCTGGCGCTTTTTAATGTCCTGCAAGAACGAGGTGTTCCAAGCCGGCTGCTCAATTTCCCTGACGAAAACCACTGGTAAGTACAATTGCTGCTTTTCAATGGGAATGCATCATCCAAGATTCAAGAGAGCTGACTCAATATCATTGAAATAGGGTCCTCAACAAGGAAAACAGTCTCGTCTGGCACCAACAGGTCTTGGGATGGCTCAATAAGTACGCTGGCATCGACACCCCTGGCTCTGTCAGTTTGGATGACACTACAGTTCCTGTTGTGGATTACAATCCTTAATTCTAGGGCTTGCTTTTTCTAAATGGGGGTCTGTATGTCATGTCTCAGACATTTTGTTTCAAGATGTTTGTTTCATGGTAAATATTTCACAGTTTCTACGCTGTTTCCAACTTCTATACATGAACAATGTATCATCGCAATGTATTATCGCGATGTAAAGACCTTTTCTTATGTGATTTGTGTAATATGGTTGCTGTCTCATGGAATCTGGCGGGCTACGCATGTAAAAAGTTTCCAGTTGCCTACAAACGTTTCCCAGCAAACGCACCTCCTTCCCACATTCTCTCCCTTTAAATTTCGTCTTCTCTACCATCTCTCAGTTTTATCAACTTCCTCATTTAACATCATGCCCACTAAACTTTCCTCTTGTAGGGGTGCTAAGAAAGGTATGTCCCACACTTTGTCCCCTCACCCATCATGCTCGCCCATCAGAAAGAAGAAAAGAGGTATACAATCAGCCATTCAAGAGCGAGTTAACAGCAGCTCCCCAGGAACCCCCAAGATGGAGCCCTCTACCCCAAGTGAGTATTGCAATCAACAGAGCTTCAACGAGCTTTGCTCCATAATGCTACACAATATACAGCTTCTGACCACTATGCTTCTGGTGCAGAGATCAAATCTGAGATGTCTTCCCCCACTCCCGCTCCTGTCGCCAATGATGAGAACGAGAGTGAGTACAGTTTTGACTTGACTCCTGTCCCAGACCCAGCCCTATTCCCATGTACCGAGGATGATCTTACCTTATGCCACGCAACCACTGGAGATCCCACTGGCTACCCTATCTTTGTTTCCCGAAATGGACGCTGGGACTGGTATTATCTTGCCTCTAACAACAAGACTATAGAGTCTTCCGCAACCTCTGCCAATGATACGGCCAACGAAAATGCCAAGAACATAAAGAGTGAGTTGGCCAATGATCTCAGTCTTTCCCCGAACCAATTTCCTTACACTGAGGACGACATCACCCTGTCTCCCTGTCCTAATCCCGGTACCAATCCAGCCGACAACCCCACCTTCTCTTCTCAAAATGGACGTTGGGAATGGATGTTTCTCCCCTCTAACATGGACACAGAGTCCTCCCCTCCCAAGGTCAAGATGGAGGACATCCCGGAAACCAATACACGGATGCAGCGACCGAGCAACCCCGTCTCCGCCGCATTCTCCACCGCCAACCTGGACCGCTTCGGCTTCCCCTACGACGTCCCCGGCAGCGATGATGATATCTCCACGCTGCCCTCGCTGGAGGAAAACATAGCCGAGCAAGCTAGAACCGCGAAGCACGTGAGATTCTTCATGAACACTTCCCACGACAAGCACTTCATCCCCATCGAAGTCGCCCCTCTCACTAGCAATGAGAACTGGCAATCCTGGTTGGCCGCCATGCGTCTGCTTTTCCGTCAGCACTCGGTGTGGCCTGTTGTGACTGCCGAGCTTCAGCCACTGAATCCTGGCCACAACCTGTACCTGTGGTACCAACGCATGTGCGACTGTGCAATCGGCCTTATCTACACCAATGTCTCTGAGGAGGTCCGGAGGTCCCCTTGTTTCATGACCACCGCGCGTGAAGATGATCCTGATGTTTTGATGTCTCATCTGTACGCTCACTATTCCTCGCCTGATTCGGATCACGTTCATGAGGAGGATGAGCTTGACTAGATGGATTGTGCTTGGGGTTTGACAAGGATCTGCGTCTTGTGGGGAGTGTACATTGCAACATGTACATGTCCCAGGTTTCCTCTCACCCGGACCGGACCTTTTGATATCCGATCTTTGATGCTCTTTAATTTCCATGTAGTATGCAGCTACTAGTTCCTTTTTCTTGAATCTCAACAAATTGCTTATTCTTATCTATTCTTACCTTGGTAGTTCAACGTTCTTCTACTCAATCAAGTCACCGGTTGTCTACCAATGTATTTCCTGTCTTAGCGCCGCGTATTCATCTGATGATGAAGCTAGGGCCGTGTGCGTTTTCAGTCATTACTTGATAGGCATGGTTTCATGGGCATTTTTCCCCCTTGAATTTCAAACGAAAGCCGTGGGATCTCATTTGAGATAGTATCTCAAGGCATTCGGAGGGGTCCATATCAGGGATCCCAGTGATATGGCATAAAATTTCTCGGGGCCGAATAATAATGACACTTCCGGGTTGCGAGGGTGCAATTCTGCTGATAGTTGTTTATACTCTGTACTCTGTATATTGTACACGTAGGAACAATACAGGCAGTACCCCAGAGAAGTTAATATACAGTAGACTGGTCTCTCTTGGCAGTTAGGGGCTGGAAAGAAATCGAAGAGTATAATGTGAGAACAAATACAGCGTATTTTACCAGACCACACTTAAAAACCAAGGTCTCTTTGTATGTCTAGCTCATATCTTGTCTGACATAAACCTAATTGCCAGCTCATGTCTAATCTCCGAGCTCGCTTGATTCCAAGGCAAATGCAACATTGGGGCGACCTTAACGGCATAAAATCTTTTTGAATACTGCTAGTCTCTCTTGACAACGGGGTACACCATAGACCTTGACAAGTGGGAGTTGGTGCTGCCTTCAATGTTGGCATTTTAACCAGCTGACCACCTTTAGTAACCTTTTAACTTAACTAGGTATAGTCGCAGCACTATACACTAAAGTTGGATTTAGTGCAGCACTATCAAGCATTGGAATAGACATGCATTCGTAATATACTTCATTTGTGGAAAAGAGTTTCGTTCAAGCAAAGTACGTGCATGGATGCATCCGGCGTCGATTTCACGACCCTCATATTCTACATATAATTGGAGATTCCGAAGCTTTTTATAGGTCTCCCCCAGCCCTCATCCTTAAGTACACTTAGCGCTCGCCGAGAAAATGAGGGGTTACAAGCAGCTGATAGGTATAAATAGAGAATACACACTCCTACACCTCTCTGAATTCGCTTCTTGGACGAACGTCCTGGCTCTATTGGTATGCCTCGGTGGGTATATCGCCGACTTCAAGTGTTGAATCGACCCGTATGTCAAAGTGCATACCGACTAGAGCGTCCCCCTTGCAATATATATAGGCACAATAACACAAAAAGACCCCCAACCCCGATCTAGAACCCATTCAAATTCTTCTGCGCCGTAATAACATCCCCCTTATCCACAAAGTCTACTAGCACCACATTCGGCGCACGCCCATGCAGCCCAGCACATAGCGCCGCCTGAGCGCCAATACTACCACGCCCAGTTGCAGCATTGGTAGTGCCTGCCTGGTGTCGAGCTGGAATCTTTATGCCGAGAACATCGACGTCAAGGAAGTGGTTGACAATTCCCATACGGTCCGTAGCGGCGGCGCCAGAGGGCCGGTCGATACTACAGTTCGAGAAAGTGGCGTCTGTGACGTCGTAGGCTGTCTCAAAGTAGTAGGCAAATTCGTCTTGGATGTAGTTCACTTGTTTGGTGTCCGCACCGTAGTCTGGAAATTGTTAGTCTTCAGTTATATATAAGTCTTTGTGTTTGCTGTTTTACCTAGGAATACGACTAATCTCTTTCCGCTGGAGATCATATTACCCAGTGTGGGCCAGTCTGCAATTGGTAGCGGATTTGAGGAGGGGATGTAGGCATAGTTAGAAATCCCGCTGCTGGAGAAAGTGTCTCCGAACTCGGTGATTGATACAGAGTCTCCGTTTGTCAAGAGGAGAGTGACGACTTCGTTCGGGTTTGCATCCAGCCAGTCCTTGATAGTCGTCAAGAATGATTTGAGGGGTCCTGCGTCTTCGAGGAGACATGACGTATGGCACAGCTCTATGATGTTCTTATCAATGATAGAGTGATGTGTTTGTGCTTGCAGGTACCGGATTCCCATATCGAGCTGGGCTTTTATATCGATGTTTTGATTCTGCTGGGGTAGGGGTCCGACAAAGGGGGAGTCATGGGCACCTATGAATGTGATATTTGAGTAGGACCGGGTGCAGTAATCTGTGCGGCCATTGCAGGTCTCGGCTAGGGTTGATATCGAGGGAGTGGAAGAGGATGTAGATACTGAGGACTGAGATGCTCGCGGTACTAGTGTTCCTTGTCCTGACACTGCAAGAGCAGGCTCCAGGAGGAGGAGAGCACTCATAACCGCATGTGTCAGTCGCTGGTAGATTTGAGGCATCTTGTTATAAGTCGCTTTCGGCTATACTTGGTTCTGAGCGAGAAGCGCAAATGGGCTCTGTTTCCCCTTTTATGTCCCAAGGCTGCATTCTTGTGCTTGCAGATATCGTGATAAATATCTGCTATTCTTAATCACGCAGGAGCAACAGCTGGCCCCCCGCAAGAGTAATATCAGCTGCCCTCGCGGGGGTGACATGCTCATGTCGGTTCTTACTTTCCCGAGATCCATGTCGATCTTTGACCTAATTAAAACCCAAAAGCAAAGAAAACTGAAAATGACCATAATCACGTCGGCTGTGAGATATGGTGCTGGAGAGTTATACTCATAATGATGGGACATGATGCTGACTGGAATATCCCTGTATCCTCGTGACCGCAACCACACACCAATAGCAGGTCTCAGCAATGGTCATCATCCTTTTTTTGGGATGTGCCCCAGATAACTCAATCTTGGAGAAGCTCCTCTGTATATTCGAGTGATTTGAGATAGGAGAGGCTCAGTGTTGCATTATATCTCGTTGGTACTAGCCTCCTGTGTGGGCAAGGGGCGGAACACGCGATTCGGTAAGGCTGAAAAACTTTTGGTAGTGAATATGGACGGTCTGTTATTTTCTAGTGCGGCAGACTTTAATTCTGTCACAGAATATCATGAAAAGGGTTCGTCCTGTTCAGTTCCTAATATTCACGTTTCAAACGTGGATATACTGCTCAGAGTCAGCTACAGACGTGCACATGTCAAGTACTATCCTTGGACCCCTCGGGATACCTTATTTTTTTGAGCATCTCCCTTTCTCGTCTTTATTCTTACTGGGCATTTCCATATATAATGTTTCTGGTAAAGGTACATAACTATAGTTTGCCCCTCGAGGTCGGATCCAAGGCATTCTTCAGGCTTTGACAGGTTCTAGAAACCCACACAGTTCTTCCCTTTGAAGCCTCTAACGTTCATGTAGGCCATTTTTCACCCCTGGGCCACTTCAATGTTTGTGTCGCATTTAGTTTGATAGAAAAAGGATCATGTACAGACCCTTCAGCGAATGGAGGATGCAATCGCTCGTGTGGTCTCCAAATTCCCCTTCGTGGCTGGGATGGTGGTGCCATCTACCCAGCTTGATCATAGAAGCAACACACTTCAGGCGAGGCCTGCTACCGCTGCCGAGCTTGGAATACCATATGATGGTCGCCTAACATCATAAAAAGTCCACTGCTCTCACCATGGACGAGAAATTCAACACTGCCTTTTTACAGTCGAGCCCACTCCCCCGATAACTAACCTTCCATCTGATCCTACATCGCCAGATCCATGTTGGGGATTGCGATGGAGCGGCGTGGAGTGTCTATCGAGCGATCTCCTCTTCCAGTGGGCGTCAACTCCCAGTACAGCCTCCAGAGATATCAAAGTCTAAGCCAAATAACCTGCTGTTTTTCTTTAGCTACATATATTAGTTAGGTTTTGACGGACCTCAACCATACTACTATAGGGCTTGTTTTCGGTTTTTCTTTTTCGATGAATATATACCTTCCTTGAGAAGACTATATAAAGTGCTTTGTGTTCATATTAGTATAGATGTTTCTTGTAGTCTTAACTTATGTACAAAAGCTACCTATCAAACCCGCATTTACCTTTTCGTATGACTATAAAAGTAGAATCAAGATAGTCTGGCAAGATGTTCCATGTCTCATCCCAGGGAGCCGAAAACGTATGACCCTTGTTCAAAGACCTAATTAGTCGTCATATACAGAGTAATACGAGAGCACTTATCATTTGTAGATTTTTATTTTTAGAAACTCTCGATATCTTGAAGGTCATTTGTACAGAGCTTACGTGAATGGTGTAATCATCACTACTCAATTATTCTTCGACCACGGTGGGTTCAAAGTAGAAAATTGAGAAAGATTCAAAACAAAGCAAACAGATATTTATATTTTTTAGATATCCAATTTGTACAGTTGTGAAAGGGTGAAAGTGTACTCCGTACCTGGCAGCCACACAGGTGGCTGGTGTTCGGCCCCCTAAGACGGCCCCGACCCAGGTACGGAGCTCGGAACTCTCATTCTCCACTGTGTTCATACCCCTCGAGCTCGACACTCCACGCCTTCGCTCTATATTGTACTACCTTGTAATTTCCCTATTATCCGAAAGAACCCCCTGATCATCCCACAACCGCCCTCCCCCAACACACCATCGCTGATTCGTTCTCGTCTCCGCCCAAGCTACACAACGGGGAGCAATGGTCATTCGGAGATCTCGCTCATGAGCTCGATGGCTGAGGGCAGTGAGGATTGGTCGCGCGAGGACGAGCTTGAGCTGGGCCAGGATGACGATCCCCAACAACCTGACCATGGCGCCCTCGACCAAACATTACCTTCCCCGCAGGCACTAGCGGAGGAGGAATTGGACACAATAGACAATGCGGAGGACCACGACTCCGAGAAGACAGCGGGACAGAATGATTTCAAATTCCCAGAAACCCCTCCGCCGCGACACGCGGACTGGACAGCGACAAGGAGCGTGGATGAAACAGGGTCAAACCCCGACGATTCCCCATCGCTACATGTTAGTGGTACGATTGGCGCATAACCTGGATAGATAGCTGATTGATCACAGGGCTCTATTTCGTCCTCCCTGAGTAGCAGTGCTCTCGCACTCCGCGGATCTCCACGAGTCAGCCCGAACCCGGCCCGTCGCCCCTTTGACCTTCGCTTCCAGTCCCGATTATCCTCATCGCCGCAAAGTGTGTCTAGAGCCGGCTCGCCATTCCTAGCGCATCTTCACTCCCGGCAATCTTCAATAACCAGCCAGGTTTCTTATACCCCAGAGACAGAAGCCGAACCGGTCCAGGGACCTTGGGATGTGGTGCGATGGACAAAGTTGCGGAAGATCACTGGGCAGGCGTTCTCGGAAATCGGGAAGCGCAATTTCGGACGGCCGACTTGCCTTGCAGTCTCCACATCTATTGTAATAGGCACATCCAAGGGTATTATTCTCGTGTTTGATTATCAGCAAAGCTTGAAGACTATCATTGGAACGGGCACACCAGGTTTGTCAAAAGAAGTCTACACCCTCTGGCCCATTGTACTGATGATCATCTAGCGGTTGAATGCGGTGCTGTTACATCTCTAGCACTTTCTGCAGATCATACTACCGTTGCAGGGGGCCATGACTCGGGCGATATCTTCACCTGGGAGATTTCGCGCTCAGCAAAGCCTTTCCTTCATATCCCGCCAATTCTGGCCAATCAAATCGAGACTCGGATATCTGATGGCCATCTTTCAGGATCGGCGGTCATTCATATCGGGTTTCTTGGCACCAGACGAACCGCGCTGGTCTCGGCTGACACACGGGGCATGTCGTTCTCACACCTAGCAACAAGAGGAATGGGAGCAGTAGGGCGGACAGTCAAGACGACTCGAATCCTGGGTCGATATCCCCAAGCAACGGCAGAGACCAAGCGGCGGAAGCCTAGCTCTGTCCTTGCTTTCTCCCCTCTGCCTCTCGGCAACGTAGAGCAGTCCACCGATTCTTTGGGCCTCGTTGCTATGTTGACACCCTATCTTCTTGTTATTGTGTCCACCACACCAGTGGCACAAACCCAACACAAAGCACCGAGACCCAAAGAAGTTCCCGCTCACAGTGCCATGACCGGCGCCTTGGCATGGTTTCCAGCCATTCGACTGAAGGGCAAAGATACACAAACTTCAAACACAAAGCTTGTCTACTGTTGGTCAAATGTTTTGACCGTGCTTGAAATCTCAGAGGCCGAGTCAGACGAACCTGCAGACAAAGACAAGCCGCCCAGCCTTGTCTTTAGAGCACGCAGCAGATGGAGAGCAGATGAAGCCATTGTGGCTGTTCAATGGCTCAGTCGTTCGGTACTCGCGGTGTTTACAATAACGCAGCGGCTGCTGATCATCGAAGATTATTCTATGCATGTGACAGACTCGGTCGATCTTGCCAACAGACACATCTATCACACTGATCTCTTCTCGTCACAGCTTCATTCACTAGTTGAACAGCTTGACGAAGAGGACGAGTCTATGCACGGAGTAGTAGCAGATGCATTCCATATGAGTTTCCGCTCGTACAAAGGGCGCTTGTTCTTGCTAGGTTATAACGAAGCCTTGGTAGGCAATCTGTCAAATTGGGCTGATCGCTTGCTGGCGCTTATGGAAGCTGGTGACTTCATTGGTGCCATCCGACTAGCCACCTCCTACTATACGGGAGAGTCGGAAAAGCTGACAGTTGGGCTTCCGGAAGAGGATGTTTTAAGACAGCCGATTGTGCAAGAAAAGCTTTTGGAGATGATCTCCGCATCCCTCAAGTATGCTTTTGGTCGAAACTCCGAGGCAAGCAATGACCGACTTGAGAACCAGCAGCTGGAGGAGCTAGCAGAAGTTTCTATCGCGGCGTGTATCTACATGGCCGACAAAGAGTTCCTCTGGGACGAAGTCTTCAACTGGTATGAGGAGCAAGATTCGGCAGGCATTTTCTTGGATGCCCTCGAACCACGCATCGTTGATGGAACTCTGCGATCACTACCTCCAACTGCAGTCAAAGCCTTGATTAACCACTTCATTGGAACTCACTCGGCCGGTCGCTTAGAGGAGATCATCTGCCTACTTGATACTACCACAATGGACATCGATCAAGTCACAACGCTGTGTAAGCAACATAATCTTTACGACGCCTTTATATACGTATGGAACCGCTGTTTGATGGATTATGTGGGACCACTGGAAGAGCTACTACAGCTTATTCCTTCTCAATCCGAGCGCTTGGCCAACGGTGACTACGTGGTTGAAATGAGACGGCAGAACAATGCCATGAAAATGTTCCCCTATTTGTCATTTATCTTGACGGGTCGCGTCTATCCCACCGGAGACGACATGGACGAGGTTGAAGCCACACGAGCTAAAACAGACTTGTACCAATTCCTCTTCTCGGGCCGTGGGACTGGCACAGTACCTGGAGATAACAACGGGGCAGAATCATTCTCTCAACTTCGAGCCATGCTCAAGTTCGATGCTTCCAGCTTCATGAGCATGCTCAACGAGGCATTCGAGGACAGTTTCCTAAATGAGCCCGAGAGCGAGGATGTCTCTGCGACGGGCATGTCGATCAATCGACAGTACCTCATCAGCATTTTGCTGCAAGTCATGGGCGACGATTTTTTCACGCCTTTTGATACCATCTACCTGGATATGTTTGTTGCGCGCAATCTTCCCAAATATCCCCAGTATATTCTCCTTTCCGGCACAATCCTCCACCGGGTTCTGGTCCGTGTGTGCCAATATCCGGAGCAGGAAATGGCAGACGATTGTGAATTGAGTGCAGAGTATTTGCTGTCCTTTTACCACCCACCGGACATCCAGACCATGATTCCTCTATTTAAAGAGGCACGCTTTTTCCGGATCCTCAAGTCCAGCTACCGTTTAGAGAAGCAGTATCCCCTGTTGGTTATGACTTACCTGGAGGATCCGAATGACCGCGATGCCATCTTCACCTGCCTGCATGACTGCCTCCGTCCAGGCTCTGGGCTTGGCAAGAAACAGAGACGTGATATAGTGCACGTAGTCAAGGAACGTGCCCGGGAGATCGCCGAAATTGATGTGACGCACGCTGCACAGACGATGCAAGACTTGGCCCCTGAAACACATTCTACTTTTTTGCAGGTTCTAGAAGATGATCCCCAGAAACAGTATCAGTACTTGCTGGTTCTGGTCGAGCCACAGGCTCGAACTGCAGACACCCAATCTCCGCCCAGCATTGAGAACTGGATGATCGAGCGCTACGTGCAGCTCTTGTGCAAATACAACCCCTCTCATGTTGCAGACTTCGTCGACGGATTGCGAGTTGGTGACATCCACCTAGACAAACTGCTCCCGTACATCGAGGAAAGCGGAGCCATCGATGCTGCCGTCATTCTCCTCGCCCGACAGGGCCAAGTCCGCGAAGCTCTGGACCGTCTTATCGCACATTTGAGCACCCTTGAATCCGGTCTGGTAGGCATCCTCCAGAGCGTGCGCGAGAGCCCAGACTCAGCGACCACCGCCGAGGCCATCGACGACCTGATCGAATCTCTGAACAAGTATGCGGGTGTCGGAACATGGCTCTGCCAGGGCCAAAGTAAGACAGCCAAGCAGTCGCGCACAGGCAGCGCCAACGGCAAACGCAACGCGCCAACCCTCGACCAGCCTCTCGCCTTCGACGAACTCCTCTGGCTCGACCACATCGAAGCCGTGG
The DNA here is from genome assembly GCF_028829455.1 of Penicillium robsamsonii. Taxonomy (NCBI): domain Eukaryota; kingdom Fungi; phylum Ascomycota; class Eurotiomycetes; order Eurotiales; family Aspergillaceae; genus Penicillium; species Penicillium robsamsonii. The sequence goes on from NW_026643221.1 coordinate 5,838,106, forward strand.
TCCGCATCGCGAGCAACGTCTTTGCCTTCATACAAGGAAACAACACCCAACCATCAACATCCCTCGGTGAAAGCGGCCGCCTAACAACCTCTTTCCGCACCCTCGTCCAGCAAGTTTTCACAGCCCTCCTCGCAAGCACAGTAAAAAGTAGCCCAACCACAGCCGAAAGAACAGACATGTCCTTCCTCCGCATCCTCCGCGCATTCCTCACCCGCGCTGCAAGCTGGTCCCCTTCCCTCCTCGAGCTGCGCGCCGTTCTAGCCTCCATCTTTTCCGCCTACTCCTACGAGAAATCCCTCTTAACCCTCGCAAACGGCATGCTCGACCGCGACCTCTTCATCCACGTCGACGAAGTCTCCCGTTTACGCCAACACGGCTGGCGACCCCGCGGCCACGTCTGCGAGATCTGCCGCGGCCGCATCTGGGGTCCCAGCGTTGGCGACTCCCATTGGTCCGCATGGGAAGTGCGACGCGCTGAAGACCATACCCGTCGCATCGCGAGACGTAATGCGGATAGCTATAACCCGTCCGAGCGCGGGAAGGGTAAGGCTGCTGATGTTGGAGTCGGTCATCTGTCCCGTCTGGATGTGGGCGTACATGCGCATGTCCACGCTCATCGTGATGGCGCTCGTGGTGGTATGTCTGATGCGAACGCTGGTCATGATCATGATCATGACCACGTCGAGGCTGGAGCTATATCTAGCACTGCTACAGTCGCAGATAGTATACCAGAACCCGTTATCGTTTTCGCCTGTCGACACCTCTACCACCGACGCTGTGTGATGAACGCCGTCAGCGGAGCCCGACCTACTGAAACCGCGTTTCGGCGCGACCATTTGCCCGATCTGTTTTGCCCGGTCTGTACATAGTTTCTAAGCCGGGATTATTTCCTTTGTGTCGAGGGGCATTCTTTTTGTTACTTTTTTTTCCACCTCTTTACTTTTTCCTACGTTAGGTGCCGTTCGGGGAATCCCTAGATGAGACACGATCGTCTTGCATATAGCCTTTTTCTATCTTTCTTCTTTTCTATCTCTTTTTTAACTTTTAACTACTGTAATTTAATATGATATCTAAACCAGGTTTATCCTTGTCAAAGTACATCTTCACCAATGTCGTACGTCTTCGGTGGGGAACAGGTGATGTGAAGTTCTCTTGAGCTGTTCAGCTCATTCTCCAAGCACACGCTTGACATGATTTGTACTCCCATGATCAAGGATCCCTCCAAATTATCATTCGGTCCCGCAGGGGTTCGAGGGGAATACTAACATTTTGGACTGTGTGATCTTTAGGAGAGGGTCCGGTGTTTGTGCTTTTGTGGGTAGTGATCTACAGTAGATGGGGTATGGAGTAATTCTCTGGATAAATGTGATGGATATAACCGTCGAAATGACCCTGTCATTCAAATATCTTTATCAGTTTTGGGTAGGATCTCCGTGAGAACTGGTTTCAGGATCACAATGTAAGAGGTACTATGTACTATGTACCATCACTGGTATATTTGTATGTATCGGTACTTGAGTCCAGGTACCTTATAAAGAGTGGAGAGATCTGGTGATCGGAAATGGATGCCACGAGAGTTCGCCACGTTATATTTTGACCTCTCCTTACTCAATTCAGACTCTTTCCTAGAAATCACCTAATGAACATTCCCAGGGACAAAGAAAAGAGAAAAGAGAACTCCGAAAAAGACTTGACGCCGAGAATCTTCAAACAGCCGTAGCCTTGCCACACTACATACAAACCTTAGATGCTGGCGATAATCACCCTGATTGGTCTTGGATGTTGCGTGGTTTGACCCTTTTTCTTATGAAACATTTAAGGTTATTAGCGCCGGCGCTGGATATATTCAACACGGAGGTTAATAGCGATTAGGCTATGTTCTTATATTGTCTGTGCATCCAAGTTCTAACTAATATAACAACTACTCCGTATACATTCTAAGACCAGGCCAATCGGCAAGCCACACCGGTTCAGGGCTCGGAGATGTCAGACTATGTTTCAACATGCCCCTTTTGCCGCATGTCTTCCACTGGAGTGTCTGGTGGATGTATCACGTAGTTCCATGCAGTTTCTTTTCTTTTTTTTCTGTTTCTTTTTTCCGTTTGGGATTTTCCCCTGCGGTGGGTACATCTCAAGTATAAAATTGACCCGGTCTACCTGACTTTTTAGGCAATATCTAGTCCCTCCCTTATTGCATATATAACTATTGTCTCTCTATTGATCTGTATTCATAACATTCCTATTGTCATTTCCCATTTTGGTCAGTATCTGCGATACTAGACCTAGTCTTTGACAGACTCCCTCTCTCTGATTCCTCTTTTCCTTGCAAAGATTCTACAACCTGCCAAGATCCCTGCATTTAAGCGCAATGCATGTTCTCTCGACATTCCTGCCCATCCTGGGCCTGCTCTCCCACGTATCATCGGCAGCATACACCCTACGCGATGACTACGGTACCTCGAACTCGTTCTTCGACAAGTTCAAATTCTACACCGTGTGTCCATTGTTCCCAGCTTTTTCTCTCATTCGTAATACCCATACTCATCCACTATCTAGGACCCCGACCCTACCAATGGCTTCGTGAACTACGTCGATCGTAACACCGCCTCAGCCGACGGCCTCATCAACACAGGCGACGGCGTCTACATCGGCGTCGACCACTCCAACACCGCCGCCGCGCCTGGTCGCAAGAGCATCCGCCTGGAGAGTACCGCCACTTACCAACATGGTCTTGTTATCCTCGATCTGGCCCATATGCCCGGCAGTGTATGCGGCAGCTGGCCCGCCTTGTAAGAACCCCAACCCATTCGACATTCTTATTCTTTCTTTTCTTTTCATTTTTTTTTTAAAAAAAAAAGGACTAACCCCTACCCTACAGCTGGATGCTCGGCACAAACTGGCCCAACAACGGCGAAATCGACATAATCGAAGGCGTAAACGAACAATCCACAAACCAAATGGCCCTACACACAGCCGACGGCTGCACAATCACTAACACCGGTTTCACTGGAACCATCGATACACCAAACTGCTACGTCAACGCCTCAGGTCAAGCACAAAACAGCGGCTGCTCAATTCGAAGCGAAAACAGCCAATCCTACGGTACAGGCTTTAACGGCGCAGGCGGCGGCGTCTACGCAACTGAATGGACTGGATCTGCCATTTCAATCTGGTTCTTCCCTTCCTACGCCGTGCCGGGCGATATCGCATCTGGTAACCCTAACCCGGCGGGGTGGGATGCACCCACGGCTCGCTTTGCGGGAGGCTGTGATATCGATTCGCATTTCAATGATCTGCAGATTGTCTTTGATATTACTTTCTGTGGAGACTGGGCGGGCTCGGTTTGGGGCTCGTCGAGTTGTGCTGAGAAGGCGGGATCGTGTGTCAATTTCGTGCAAAATACACCGGCCGCGTTCAAGGAGAGTTATTGGCGGGTGCGTTCGCTGAAAGTTTATCAGGATGGGAGTAGTAAGGGTTCTGAGAGTGGTACTGGTGAGGATGTTGGTGCTGAAAACGCTGATGCTGAGGATGAGGGTTCTGATGTGGAGGTTGGTCCTGGTGCTGGTTGGGATCCCACGGCGTTGTTCCAGGCTCGTGGTCCTAGAACTACTATGAATCATCGTCGCGGACATTACCGTGCTGGGCATGGTCATGCGTAAATGGTGATTGTGCTGGCTTGATGGGTTGTTTTCATTGAGAACGGCATGGGTTCGATATGTTTTGCATTTCGATTGTGATTTACCCTTTTTTCTTTTTCGACCTTCTTGATTTCCGTCTGTTTATGGTCTCCTTGCTCGGACTCCTCTGGTCTGTGCTAGTCTACGACTGTGGAGGGATGAACGCTTTGATACGCTTTGTGCTTTATGAATACTCTTTCTATTTCGACGGTGATATGGAATATGAAATGGGAATCAGCAATGATTATGGGCAGGGTTGTTGTTTTGTAGATATGTTATCTGGACTGTAAGTGCTGAGTAGATCGTCCATTATACAATGTAGAGTATACGGTAAGATCTTCGGCATCCGTAGTTTTAACAGAGATGATACATGGAAACGAATAAGACAAGACATGAATATATGCTTGAATATATGTATTGACATTTATATTAACATTAACATTAACTTCAACGACCAAATCCAAGAACATCGCGTTGGTCATCCGTAAGCCGACCCCATTCCAAAAGCAACCGAAAAAAGTAAATCTCCATATCCTCCTTCCTCAACGCCTTACTCGCCCACTTCCGCCCTTCCTCCGCAATCCACTTCCCCTCTCGATCATGCGCCTTCATACGCATCTGGGGATTAGAAGCACTATCGGACCCAGGAGCCGCCACACCTGCAAAGTACGCAAGCGTACTCCACAGTCCATGGAGACGAATATCAACAGGAACAAAGTGCAGCCAGGAGGTGACACGGGAGTCGAACCACTGACGGAACAGACCTGTTTTGAGGGGCAAGCTACGGCTGCGCAGGAAAGGGAGGAAGCGGCCGCTGAAGCCAGCGCCGTCTAGATCAAATAGGAAACGGTGTGACCAGTGTGCTTGGAAATCCGCCCAGCCAGTGGTTCCCATTTCCGCAGCTTGCTCGGCGCAGTCTTCGCAGCGGACGAGTGGGTCGGCGAGGTGGACGGAGGTTTGGAGATGGAGGTCTGAGGTGGGGGCGTTGCCGTCCATTATTTCGTAGCGGAAGGAGTTTTCGTGTGAGTCTGTTGGGAGGAGGACGGAGACTTGGTTGTTGGTGTTGTTGTTTATTAGGTGGGTGAAGCGCTGGCGTGGCATTCCTTTCCATTCGCCGAAGCGGCTGACGCCTTCTGATGTACTGCCGAGCCAGTAGAGGGAGTTTTCTTTTTTGTTGTATTCTGGATCTGGGTGTTCGTATGTGGGTTGGTATTTTACCTTGTCGATGTAGTTCCATGGGCTTGGGAAGAGGATGTCGTTGAATCCGGTCAGGGCGCTTTGGCTGAATACCGGGATGAGTTCTTGTGATACCTTGAAAGAGGCTGGGGAGATTAGGAGACCGTGGAGGAAGGCAAGGTCGGGTTGGTGGCAGATTTCGGAGGCGATGTTGAAATCTAGGGGGAATTGGCCTATGGAATGAGGAGCTATGCATGACAGGCAGATTTCACGACGATTCCAGATTCGCTGAGAGCGTGCTTTGGATGAAGGCGGGCAGACAGCGCTCACATAGGGGTCGAAGACGCCCCTCCAGGCTCCGTCGGTGAACACGGTGATGTTGGTTTGATCAGCCGGCTCAATCGGGGCCCAGCCTTCCTCTCGGTTGGTCGACCAAGTCCGCACCATACGCTCTTCGGGGATCATTACTTGCATCTCAGTCTGCCCATTCAACATCGATATTTTCTCCCAAGGAACTGCAACACGTGGTTCATCATTTAGATTGAACACCAAGTCCATATCAGGGAGGTATTTGACGAAATTTTCCATCATATCCGCGGCACCCTTTACCATCCACGCATGGGTCGGTTTGATGCCCTCTTGCACCATGGCTGTGCCGTTGCGAATCTTAATTCCACCCAGATCATTGAAAGGGTTGGTGGCCAGTTCGTGCGTCATTGCGCGGATGTGCTCCGGAGCCAGGGCTCGGAAGGGAAGTAAATTATGGTATATCTGATCGAATTCATCGATGATAGCTGATGATCGGCTAGTGGCATATCGATACCATTCGTCAAACCCCCTAGATGGATATTAGTTGAATTATACGGCAAACGTAGATGTTTCGAACATACGGTGGTGGATGCTGGTTATATCGCCTCCGGTATTCGGTAACCGCAGCTCCAAGAGTCCTGCTCCTAGACGCCTGAGCGAGATAGCTGTCATGTTGAATTTTGCTATCGTTGATGAGGAACTCAATCGGGTGTATCTCATCAAGGCGATGCTTGCTCACTGCAAAAACGAGACTGATCCCACAAAGCACGGTAAAAAATATTTGTATGGCAACGTTAGTGCGGTATAATTTCGGCTCTTCGTTATGAACCACCCGCGCAAGAAGAAAGAGGATGGCACCCGTCAAAGATGCAGCCAGCGGGAGAACAGCATAAGTTAGGGAGATAAATGGGAAGGGTGACTGTCCTCCGGTGAGGGCTGATAAACAGGAGAAGTATATGATCATGAAACCGCCTAGAATTGACACCCCAAGGATATCGAAATGCGGCAGCTAGGAAAATCAGAACCGGTAGAGAATTATATAGAACTTGCAGACTAACCATATGCCAGGCCGACAAGGCCAGTAGTACAACCAACACAGACTGGCTGAAGGCGCCGCGCGAATACTCTAGATCCAACATGGGTTGACCGGCAAGTTCGGGAGAGCTATCTGGTAATGATACCAGGGCTTTTACAATACTCCAGACCAAAGAGAGACCCTAGAAAGACCGTCAGAACAAGTATCCACATCACGATCGTAGTTGTCTACTTACCAAGAGACCAGCTCCAAGGTACGTCAATGCTCGTTTTCTGCGCGCATCATCAAATTGAGCACCAGTCCGACAGAGTTCTGTGACACCGATAAGTATAACAGAATCAGCAAACAGATTGAACAGCTTGTATGATCGTAGACGCGATGCGCCATGTAATACAATAGGACAGATATAGGTTGACCGGGTCCCGGCCGAGAACGATGAAGCCAAGAGCCCACCAGTAGACAAAAAGGCGGCTGCGATTAAACCTCTGGAGCGACTTTGGGTGATATAATAGAAGCTCCGGTGGGAAACAGAGTAGACCACTTGCAGTAACCCCTCTGTGAATCGTTGGGTAGGGACATATCGGTCCACTGTTCGTGATCGCTGGTTGCGCCAGTAGTCATAGAGCGAAATAACGAAAGGAATAGCGTACTGTCCGAAATATTGTGTTAGTCGCATGAAGAATTGAACGACAATCAATGTATTCGGCCACTCACAGCGTATCCAGTGGGCGCGCATTCAGTGTTCCGAGTTACTTGGCGGAATGACTCGATGCGCAAGCCACATAATCCCAGCAAGAGACCGATCTTTATCCACCACGATTGAAATCGTAGCCGAGGTCGAGTTTCAACATCGCCCTGTGAGAAAGATGAGGTTGATGCGCGGGAAGGAAGCTCAAATTGCTCTGCGAGAGGGATAATTGGCCGTTTACTTGTTGGCGACGATGGTGACGACCCCAATGTAACAAACCGACTCCATACCAAAAGAGTGATCCCTGTAAGGAAGCAGACCAGGATGGATGTACTGACAGGGCGATCTATATCGGCGCAACAGTCAGATCAGCTGTATGGTGTAGAACATGATATCCACGGCCACAACTCACCAAAAGCGAATGTAGTCTTGTAGGAGGTAGTAAGGAAAAGCGAGCTTAAAAGAAATACCCTGCTCATAGAATGCCATCATGAGCTTAAGTGTTCAATGTTAGATAACTTGCTAGGCACTCACCCTACACATAGCTTCACCCCGACATCGGAAGATAACTGGATCATATTGCCAATCTTTTTATCACTCTAAATCCATTGCTGTGATCTCAAGAATAAATTGAACTGTCGAAAGGTAGCAAGACCGAAAGACAAAAGATTAACCTCCTGTGGATCTTCAGGAGATTGACAGTCTTCGAAACATGGAAAAAAAGCAGGGCAGGGTGGCCAAGAGGGCCCTTTGATAGACTGGCAGCTAATCAGGAGGCATCCGGAGTGCTGATCCATTGGATCCATTAGGGTTGCGTCAACGGGTGGGTTACGATGTATTTCATTGACTTTGCTGTGCACGTAACCACGGGCCCTGCATCGTTCTATCTTTTGCCAATGAATGGTGGAATATATCAGCCACCTCGCCCCAATCTGTTAGTTCGTAGCAAGCTGGTTTTGTCCTGGAGACGTATTGCGAAAGATTGTCAGCAAGAAATGCCGAGCCGATCAGCGGCCAGAGACAAGCCTTGGTTAATTTCACGACCCACTTGGGTCCAAGGCGTGATGATGTTCCTTGGGGGACCTTTCAATGCATATGTAGTATTTCGTACATCATGTCCAGCCATGGGAGAATGACTCTCCCGTACATATAGACAAGAGAGGTGCATAGCCAAGTACACGCGTCATATCAGTTGGACGTATCCTATCGGCTCCATTCGGCTGGATGTCGTAAAATAAAGATGGCCAATCCGACCCATGGTTAGCGTCAAAAACGACACACTCAAATAAATTTGGCTAAGCCCAAAGCAGACCGTCTATTTACTAATTGGGTAGGTTTACGTCACCTATAGTCATGTGATTTGACCAGGGTCCAGACGTCGACGATTTTGCCCAGTAAAATGAAACTGCAGCTAGTCCATTTCGAGCCTTCACGATAAAATAAAGTACATCACGTGACGTTTGTATATAAAGGGGATCCAGGTATACCGCCTACTTGTTTGGGCTGACAATGGCAAAACCGTCATGTGATAAGATACTTAGGTAATTGGGATAAAAGGTCTTGGGCGGTGTATTATTGCCTTGGGCGGTGTCAGATAGCAGTATCATTTTTTTCTAACCGCTGGGAAGTTTTTTGGTCGCAAGACGAAGCCCAGTGTTTTTTCCAAACAACACTAATCCGGAATCGTCATGCCACGCAAGGCGATTGACTCGCGGATTCCCGCTCTTATTCGAAATGGTGTGCAGGAGAAGAAGCGCAGCTTCTTCGTGGTTGTTGGCGACCATGCCAAGGATGTGATCGTGCATCTTCACTATATTATGTCCAGCGTGGACGTGAAGCAGAACAAGTCGGTACTATGGGCTTACAAGAAGGATCTGCTTGGATTCACGAGCCACCGCAAGAAGCGCGAAATGAAGATCAAGAAGGAGGTCAAGCGTGGCATTCGCGAACCGAACCAGGAAGACCCATTCGAACTTTTCATCACCCTCAACCAGATTCGCTATGTCTACTATAAGGAAACCGAGAAGATTTTGGGTAACACCTACGGCATGTGTGTGCTGCAGGACTTCGAGGCCATGACTCCCAATTTGCTTGCACGAACCGTCGAGACCGTCGAGGGTGGAGGTTTGGTGATCCTGCTTTTGAAGAGCATGACCAGTTTGAAACAGCTTTACACCATGTCCATGGATATTCACTCGCGATACCGAACGGAGGCACACGATGATGTTGTTGCTCGTTTCAACGAGCGATTCATCCTGTCCCTCGGAAGTTGCGATTCGTGTCTGGTGGTCGACGACGAGCTGAACGTGTTGCCTATCTCCGGCGGCAAGACCGTGAAGCCCCTCCCCGCCCCCGAAACAACCGACGAGTCAGCTTTCGGCACAAAGAAGGAATTGAAGGAAATCAAGGAGAGTTTGGCGGACTCGAAGCCCGTCGGCCCCTTGCTCAGCTTGGCTCGCACCGTGGATCAAGCGAAGGCGCTCCTGACCTTTGTCGATGCTATCGCTGAAAAGACTCTGAAGAGCACTGTTACTCTGACTGCTGGTCGTGGACGAGGAAAGTCCGCCGCTCTCGGTGTCGCCATTGCCGCCGCTGTTGCTCACGGTTACAGCAACATCTTCATCACTTCTCCCAGCCCAGAGAACTTGAAGACACTCTTCGAATTTATCTTCAAGGGTTTCGATGCTCTTGGATATCTCGACCATGTTGACTACACCATCTTGCAGTCGACCAACCCTGACTTCAACAAGGCCGTTGTGCGTGTCAACATTCACCGCAACCACCGTCAAACCATCCAGTACATTCAGCCCCAGGATGCGCAAGTCTTGGGACAGGCAGAGCTTCTCGTTATCGATGAGGCTGCGGCTATCCCTCTACCATTGGTCCGTAAGCTGATGGGACCTTACCTGGTATTCATGTCCTCCACCATCAACGGATACGAAGGCACGGGCCGGTCCCTGTCTCTGAAGTTAATTCAGCAACTGCGGGAACAATCCCGAAGTGGAGTCAAGACTGACGATACGGACGTCGCCGACCGCAGCACAGGAAAGTCAGCCAAGGGTGCGGACAAGAACCTCAGCGGCCGCACCTTGAGGGAGATCACTCTCTCGGAGCCTATTCGATATGCCCCTGGTGATTCTGTCGAGAAATGGCTGAACAAGGTCCTTTGCCTTGACGCAACTCTTCCCAAGTCGCACATGAACACACAAGGATGTCCTCACCCCTCGCAATGCCAGCTGCTCCAGGTCAACCGTGATACCCTGTTCTCCTTCCACCCTGTTTCCGAGAAGTTCTTGCAGCAGATGATGGCGCTCTATGTTGCCAGTCACTACAAGAACACACCCAACGACCTTCAGCTTATGAGTGACGCTCCCGCTCATCAACTCTATGTCCTCGTCCCACCTATTGATGAGGAGGCCACCAAGCTGCCCGAGCCTCTTTGTGTCATTCAGGTCGCTCTTGAAGGTCGCATCAGTCGCCAGAGTGTGCTCAACAGTCTTAGCCGTGGTCAGCGCGCCGGCGGTGATCTCATCCCGTGGTTGGTCAGCCAGCAGTTCCAGGATGAGAACTTCGCCAGTCTCTCAGGTGCTCGTGTTGTCCGTATTGCAACCAACCCCGAATATGTGGGTATGGGATACGGTTCCCGCGCTATGGAGCTTCTGGTCGATTTCTTCGAGGGCAAGTTCACCAACTTGGAGGAGGAGGCCCTTTCCACCGAAGAGCAAATGGTCCGTGTTACGGACGAAGAGCTCGCCAGCTCTAGTCTTTTGGACGACAACGTCCACGTCCGAGACATTCGTTCCATGCCCCCGCTGTTCGGCAAGCTGACTGAGCGTCGCCCTGATGTCCTCGACTACATCGGTGTCAGCTACGGTCTTACCCCATCCCTCCACAAGTTCTGGAAGCGCGGTTCTTTCGTCCCAGTATACCTGCGTCAGACCCCCAACGAACTCACTGGAGAGCACTCTTGCGTGATGGTCCGTACCCTCTCGACTGGCGAGACTGACGACGCCTGGCTGAGCGCCTACGCTCGCGACTTCCACAAGCGATTCCTGTCACTCATGTCCTACCAATTCGGACAGTTCCCATCCGTCCTCTCCCTTAGCATCTGCGAGTCTGCCAACTCCGGTGCCAAGAAGGACCCGAAGTTCAAGCCGCGTACGCTGCAGAAATCCGACCTCGATGCTGCCTTCTCGCCCTTCGATCTCAAGCGTCTGGACAGCTACGCCAACAACCTCTTGGACTACCACGTCATCCTGGACCTGGTCCCCGCTCTCTCCGACTACTACTTTGGCAACCGCCTCGATGGCAAGGTCAGCCTCTCCGGCGTGCAGCAGTCCATCCTCCTCGCCATTGGCCTGCAGCACAAGAACCTCGACGACCTCGAGAAGGAGCTGAACCTCCCCTCCTCCCAGCTCCTCGCCATGTTCCTCAAGATTGTCCGCAAGATCTCCACCCACTTCCGCGGTCTTATCGAGAGTGATATCGAGCAGTCTCTGCCCGCACAGAAGGTTCGCATTGAGACCTCTGCCGCTCACGACGACGAGCCCGAAGTCAACCTTCAGCCCCTCCCCGTCTCTCTCGAAGATGAGCTCCGCGAAGGAGGCAAGAAGATCGACGAGGAGATGCGCGCCAAGCAGCTTGCTCTAGGCACATCTAACCCGTAAGTTTTAATCGCATTGCCTGTCTATCGAAACAACAATAACTGATTTCCAGCCAGTGATAGACCTGACAGCTCTAAGCCTTCTAAGCGCAAGAAGATCGAGACTGCGCGCGACATCTACGACAAGGAGATTGACTCAAAGCGACAAAAGATGATCAAGAAGGGCACCGAGGGCCGCAAAAAGCGCTGAATGATTTAGGTTCTGGACAGTTTTCTTTTTGCATTAATGTACGGTGTTCGGTTTCTTGGGTCTAAAAAGACTTGCTTGTGTCTAGTATTCGTCTGTATTCAAGGTTCATCTTTCCACAGGATATTCGTCTCTTGTACATACATATGAATCATGTGTTTATCATACCTACATTTGATTGTTCCGTAGAGATGATGAAATATGTCCTAACGGCTTGATGCATTGCCTACATAAGCTTATGCGATTCGCTCTCAAAACTAAACAAAAACGAATACTGGATAGAGGTCAACACACTAGCACCGACCTCATCCAGGGATCATGAACTGATCACAGCTCATCATGCTCCACGGCCTCTGTCTCAACCGTCTCAGCTTCAGGTTCAACCTTAGCTTCCGCCTCAGTCTTAACCTCAGCCTCGGGTTCAGCCTCAGCCTCAACACCAACAATACCCTCAGGCAACTTCTCCTTAGCACCTTCACCCAACCGAATCCCATCAACCCAAGACTCGACCGCAACAGCCCCAAAGTCTCCATCGGCACCGCTGAACCGACGCCACCAGCCACGACGCGCATTCAACGCGATAATCTCAACAGTCTGGCCATCAGCCAAGGCTAATGCCTCACGCAGAGTCTTGGACCCAGTGTTGACAGCAGGGACAGCATACAGCGGGAAGAGATGCGTTCCACGCTGGGCGTGCTTGTGGCCGATCTCCGCGACGTTCGCGAGCGCCTCGGTAGCAGACGCTGGGAGCGCGGCGTCGGGCTCGCTCGTCTCGGGGAGGATGACTAGCACACAAGTGCCTGACTTTGGTGCGAGACAGGCTGCTTCGAGGGATTCGGGGGTGGAGAGGGTTGGAATTGGGGGTACGGAGATGGGGACCTGAGCGGGCTTGACAGAGGGTTCTGTTGTGTCCTGGTCCTGGGATGCAGTGGGTTTGAGGTCTTCTGCGTCGTCGGCGACGGAGGTAGGCTTGGAAGCGGACTTGGACTTTGACTTTGGTTTCGGCTTGGGCTTGTCGGAGGCGGAACGGGACGACGCGTCTGGGTTTGGTGTCGCCGCTTGGCTCAGGAACTCGATGATTGGCTTCTTTTTCAGCTCGCCGGTGTAGATTTTGTGCTCTGCGTCAGTGCTGGGGATGAGGACGAGCGTCGGGAACTCGGTGATGCCGTACTTGTTCACGGTGGCGGATTCCTTGTTCCGTACCTGGGCGATGTCAATTGCGCCGAGGAAGTCGATTGCCAGGGCGCGGATCAGCGCGCCTGTTGTGCCCTTCTCTGTGAAGAGAATGGCCTTGGGCCGGTCCTCGTTTTTTCCGAGCCATTTGTCCAGGTCCTTGTCTGTTGCGCGCTTCACGTGGTTGGGGATGTGGTCGACGACTGCGTCGACGATACCTTTGGCGGTGCGGGCGCCTTGGTAGTCCTCGACACGGGGCTTTCCGGGCTTTTTGGAAGGGGTCACGATCTTCAGGGTCGGGAAGCCCTGGACACCCATCTGTCCGCAGAAGGGCTTGTTTTCGTCATCGTCGCAGTTGATTGCGGCGACTTTCGCGAGTCCGTCGAGGTTTTTCGCGGCTTTTTCAAAGGCAGGCTTGAGGTTCTTGCAGTGGCCGCACCAGGGCGCGTAGAATCTAAGTGAAAATGTGAGTGAAGGTCGGAGGGGAGAGGCAGAGAGCTAGATAGCTATAGTGCGGGACAGCTTACTCGACGATCTATGGAGTAGCCAACCATTAGCCGATTGCGCGTATTTAGGAAGACGATGGGCACTTACCGATGTATGATTCGAATTCGCAATAAGCGATTTGTAGGTTTTGGGATTCAACTGGATCACCGGCGAATTCTTGGTGTATAGTCCATCGGCGTTAACAGGTAGTGCCGCAAGGAGCGAGACAAGCAAAAGACTGGCGCTGTGCAGCATGGCGAATTGTCTACGGGTAGTTTCAAAGCAGAAGTGAGATTCAGCGAAGTAGCCAAGAACAAACAAAGAACCAGAAAAGACAAATGGTCCGATTTACGCAAGGTGTCCTGAAGCTCTTGGCGGTCTATACTGTCCCAAGTACTAACTAACTAGCAGTGAATGTACTATTATCTAAATACCTCAATATGCATATTATACGTGGATTAGTATAATAAAATGTGTTAAAGTATCCAACGCTTGAAAGTATTAAAGGAATTACTTAAACATCCTGTGGACTGGTACGGAGTATATCTCCAAAGCCTCCGTCCTTTTCATCTTCGATAAACACAACCTAGCAATGGCCATATCAAAGGAGAGCCATGACGTGGCCTTTCTACCTCGCGAACTCTTCTGGATGATCTTAGGCTATTTACGGCCAAAGGAACTAGTCCGCTGTCGCCGCGTCTCACGTGCCTGGAACGAAGCCTTTAGCAACCCAGCCATCCTACTCCCACTCTTAAAGAAACATTACCCATGGACAAAAGAAGTCAGAAGCCTCTGCAAAAATTCATCCCTTGATAACCAACACCAAGGTCATCATCTTTTCGACCAGGTCGCTTCACGATATGATCACCTAGAACGAGGCAAGCCCCGCTCTATCCAGAAGTACCGCCTCTGCGATGACTTTGGCAGCGCTGGAGACCGTGAATGGTACCAGGTACAGCCATGGGAGTCACACGCCAGTCATGTGAGGCGCTTTATCGACCGTCAATTTGCTGAGGCTTTATGGACTTTCGAAGATGGCCTACTGGTCTACCCCAGCGCCGATCATCAGTTCCTCGTGCTCCTAGATTTGGAAACGGACCGGCAGTTCATGGTACCCTTTATTATCCGTGGCAAGGTGATTCGTCGAGTGCGTCTGCAGAAGAGGTTGCTCGTCGTTGAGTGGGCTGAGCCGAAAGCCTTTCACTGGTTGAATGATAGCGACGGCGTGCATCGTCACTTCGCATCCTCCTTTGATGTGATGGGGAATGAAAAGCAAGGGTGGAATATTGTCCCACGCAATGAATGGAAAATTATGTTTTTGGGCCATCCGCTGAGCGAGCGAGATCGGTTCTTCTCCTCGCATAGCAATACCCACTATGTGATTTATATATGGCAGCCAAACCGCAGCTTATATACATCCGATGAGGATGCCCCCATTGAGTCTTTGTCTGTCTGGGACATATCGAAAAAATCATCATACCGACCTTCATTGGATCCCACCGGACGACTGAAAGACGACTCACCTGATGACACCCCATCGATCGTGGCACGATTTGGATTCCGAGACCTGGAGTTCTTCGACATTCGACAACGAGGCTGTCCAAGCATTCAACGATTGGATATTACGGATGATGCCCGGGCAGTCGAGATTACGGAAAACGTTTGCATCCGTCCGGAAGACCAACCACCCGAGCCGTTCGGATTTCCTCAGCCTATCACTACAAGCATTCCTATAGTAGGAAATGGGCCTCATTGGCGCCGGGATTTTGAGGGGATTCTACCACCTTATCGTGGGAACTGCAGCATGCAGGCAGAAACTATGAGGTCCGATGGGTTCATCATGATGGACCCTTGGTATGGTGTTATTGCTCAGGTGACTGTACTTGAGCCTGATCTTGGCTTTTGTCTTCATTTCGATCCTTGGACGTGGGTCCAGGATCAGGTTGTTCGTTTGACTATCCAGACGCCTCGCTCGAGTGTCACTTGTGAGAATTGGGATTTTGTGGGCAGGGGGAGGCTTGCTGGTTGTGAGAAATATTTGGTGGGCGAGAATTGCAATCGAGAACTAGTGATTTACCGATTTGATAGATGAATTGAAGAGACTTGTGCCATGCAAGATTTCATTTCTATTAAGCTTACTTCGATTCACCTCTGCCTTCCCGATGCCTATATCAATCTCTCATTCTATTTATTATACACCTCTCACTTTTCGCCGGTTAAATAGCAAGCGTACTCAGCCGCTGTTTACCTCTAGGCTAATCCGTCAGTACAGGAAGCGGTCATTTACACAATTACCTTCCCCTATTTATTGCAGAACTGAGCGCAGTGCCGCCAGAATTTCTGCCACGGGTTATGTAGTGGAAGACATATACTTTTGTCAACGAAACAATTTTGAAGTAAAAATGAAGTAAAGGTGAGAGTAAGTGAGAAAAGTGAGAAAAAAGTGCATGAAGAGTCATAGATCCTTCGTTAGGCTAATTTAATTTTGTCTCGGGATGGATTGATGATTTACAATATACCGTATGAAGAGGTGTAAAAGGGGTGGATCATGATTTCAGCGATCTGCGAGACACAGCCGGTATATACACATTTTAGCAATATCTTGAACGAGATAAAGGTAAGGCCCTATGGCGAAAAGAACTACCTAAGAACCGCATCTCACTATGGGAAGATAAATCTGTAGCGCTGTGGAGAACGAAAATAGTGAAGAAGCCTAACACTAAGTAAGCCCCTAAGTCGCCCGATATATCTATATTTGCTCCGAATCTCTCCCTTGATATTGGAATTAAGAAATAGTCGAACTATGTCTTCTACGCAATCACTTTTAACCTAGATCTGCAAGTTGGCGTTTTGGTTTTTGCCGGCTTTGCGACGTATACCTGAAATGGGGCAACGATAATAAACCCCTAGAGTCTTATGTGTACCCTTTTGTTGCTATCTGGACTACTCTCGTCTGTGGTGGAATGTTTTATTGCCCATTTCTAGCTAGAGCACTAAAAAGGATGTCTGGCGCCGGCAAGCAAATGTCGCGGACAAATCATCTATGTATTAGATATAGCCCAGTGGTCAAATTACCGGCGATTAAACCTTTAATGCCTTCTCACATACAGACTATAATAACAAACTTAGAAATACATAACTTCTAGGAGGAAGAACGTGTAACGAATCGAAGCTTAGAGTTTGGGAAGCTATTAGGACCACGATCTGTCTTACAAGTTACTAGCCTTAGAGGTATACAGTTAGTGGTCTCCGTCACTTAATTAGGAGTTATCGTAGTTGTGAGCAGCACTTCTTCTCGTCGTAGAAGTCAACGGCTGCACAACCCGAAAAAGACACCACCCGCAACGATCTTCCACTCTAAGATTTCCTAGTTTCAGAACAATCGTAGTCTGCTGTGACTTATAATGTCTTGTTGTTTAGCTCAGCATATCCATAGCTAGCTTTATGATTGAAAAGCTCAAGGCCACACACTCGTGCTTGCAATTCTCCAGGATCCACACCCAGTCATGACATGGCTCAATTGCACTTCCTGTGAAGACTAAGCTCGACTACATCGATATCACAGGTCATGATCGGGGTCTTGGATCTGAATTTGTGAGTGGTAAGAGGATAATGTCACTCACATCTAAGCAGATAGGGTTCTGTTGAAGGATATATTGCGATGGTAAGTATGTATTTCCTATTCCTTTCGGTCAAATATACGAAATTCGTCGCTTTGGGCTTGCCTCATCTGATCGGGTCTGTTTCCACGGTCTTTCTTGCTCACCTCATTATATGTACTTTTCATCTCTCATCTCTCAATTCGAGATTCCCTCCTGTCACTACATATTATCATGGCTTCTAACCCCACTGCTTGTGGGCCTAATGACAATGGCCAAATTGTGACAAGGAAATTGAGCGTGAAAGCCCTCGCTTAACTGCCCTTGGGATGAATGGAAAGACAGAAGATTTAGCTCGTAAGAGGTGCAAGAGTACAGTTAGAAGTCAAGTTTACTTAGAAGTGACTTCAAACAGAACCGGAAGCGAATGTACAAACACATCAGATATATATCCGAAGAGGAATGTATCGTGATATCTTGGCCAAGGTTCAATACGTTCAATAAAATAGGGTAAAAAGTCCACCATGATATTGACAGTGATGTTTTTTTTTCTCTTTTCCAACAAGATGATAAGACCGAAAGGGTTTTCCTCTCACAACTCCCGAGATATCCTTCCCCCTTTCCGAAACCACAGCGAAGAAACCAAACCGAAAAGGAATCCAGATCGAACAAACATGAGAGAAGAGGGACAAACGAAGAACAGAAAACACATGTGATCCAACATGGGATCAGTCACTGCTCCTGCAAACCAGATCCGAGGTGAGGGACATGACCTGAGAATTTACATCGGACGCAAGCCATCATACCGCAACCAGGACAGGTGAGGATGTATGTAGGCAACCACATGTTGCAAACTTTGCAAACGGGACGGCAGAACTCCTTGTACCAGTATCCGAGGTGGGAGCAAACCTTGGGATCATTCCGAACTTTCATAGGCGATGCCGTAGGGACTGAAAGACGAACATTTTCCAACCAGCCACAATAGGTCTCCAACATAAGGCCGTTAAGCTCACCACCGAGGTCATCAATGGTATATCGTCCATGGGGGTCGGCAAGCTTCTGTTTGAGAAATGAGACTAGAGGGCGCAATGAATCATGGCCCACCAAGTAGGAGTTGATCAATTTGTCAGCATCAGACGTGGAACTGTTAGTGGTAGATTCAGAATCATCGGCGGTGGCGTTGATAGACGAGTGCTCGTCAGCTGAATGAGTGTAGGTGGGAAAGTTGACATTTGAATCATCAGCAGTGGACCTACAATTCCAGTGCCCGTCTGGTGAATGAGTGTGGTTGGTAGAGTAGCAACTTGTTGAGAAGTCGACGGATGAATCGTTGCTCGCAGCAGACTTAGGACTTGAAGTACTACCATAGGAAGTTGGAGAGTCAGAGTAATTTGGAGAGGAGCCGGACGCCTTGGCGTATTCGTAGGCAAATGCATCGAATGTGTCTGCAGGGTTGCAGGTCTTGATATCCTCTTCGGGCAGGACATCCGCGAAATGATTGAACTGATGGCCAAAGTCAAGGTCGTCCAAGACTCCTTCGACATTATGATCTTGCTCTACCACAATATCTCCTGGATCACGCTTCATTCGAGCCTGCATGTTTGCCTTGCGACGCTCTGCCCGTGCCTTCTGCACTTCTGGATCAATGCCAGCCCATTCGTTCTCCCATTTGGTATTCTCTTCCTGGAATTGTGCAAGTTTTGCCTTGGATTCGGCCGAATTTGGGTCCATGTGTACACTTGTTCCATAACTGTAGTAGTAGCTGGGGCTGTACTGGCGTTGATTCATTGACTTGTATTCATATGGTGACTCGGTAAATTGGCCCGGCCAGTAGTCGAAATCATATCCGTGGCGTTCTCGTTTTGACGACCGATAGTGATTGCCCCTGTAGGACCAAGGTGGTATGTCATCCTCGGGATCTAGGTGTCTTTTGGTCTTGCTTTTCAGGGCCTCGTCAAGTAAGTACCTACGGTCTTTGTCACGGAGAAGTTCAACAGCATCTTGAATCTTTTTGCAATGACTTGTCAGCGATTTTCAGCGACTTGAGGTTATGAGTATACTTTTCTGAATCGTTCAACAGTCGCAACGGTGTTTCCAGCCTTGTCTGGGTGAAGCTTCAAGGCGAGCCGCTTGTAGGCAAGGTTGATGTCCTGGATTCGGGCATTTCGCTCGACTCCCAGGATCGCGTATGCATCAATGGTCACACCGATGGTCGACATGTTTGCCGTCATACAAGTCTTGATATCGAATGTCAGTATTTTGTTATATGTGTGTAGGCTTGAAGATAAATATTCGTTGAAGTTATTTCAACAGCCAGGTAGAACGAGAGAGATGTAAAGAGAGTAATGTGAGATAAATATGAAGGAATGTGGGCAATCAGAACATATCAGGTGAGGAAGGTGGAAACAGTCCCAGAGGATTGTTGGGATGAAGATGACTATATCAAAACTCACCGCACAAACGTAAGAAATCAAATTAGAAATAAGGGCCAATGTAGAGGCCCGAGACAAGAAGAAATAAACGAGGTAATAGAGAAGAGTATGGGAAATAGAAAAAACAAGAGTATGGCTCTGGAGGTGAACAAGAGTGGAATAAAGAACAAAGACCAGCAGAAAGAATGATCAGCATGAGATTGAAGAACAGCAGCAAGAAATAGATGTACAAGGGAAGGAAAGGAAAGAGGAAGCAGGGCAAGAAGAGAAGGGTATAAGTATAGCGAGGACGAGAGGTGCCTTGAATAGACAACGCTATTGTAAACCGAATCCTATTGATCAGGGGATCAGATCCCATTGGTGAGAAGCTATAAACGGCATGGTATGAGAATCCATAAATGGCATAGTACCATCACATTTTATATCAAACAAAGAACATCTCAAACAAAGAAGTTCAATGTTACCCAAATGGGTAGTCTCCAGGGTTAGGGCTATACACAAGGATAGTGTGATCATATCCCCATTGGGTAGAGGCTAGAAATTATCAGGATCCTAGTAGCACTTTTTGTTGGCCTAAGTTAGGGCTGTACATAAGGGCAAAGACTATACATAAGGAATTGAAATGGATTCACTCTGGTTTTACACAAGCTGAAGTTCGATCTAAATATGAACAAGTCTACACTAAGGTGACTTCGTCCTGTAGAATCAAATCAAGACATATCCGCACTGGCAGTGGCACCGGTAATAATCTCAACCAGCTCGCTGGTAATGGTGGCCTGGCGCTGACGGTTGTACAAGATCTGGAACCTGGGGGGCTGTTAGAGTCGACTCTTAAAGACATTACAGGTAAAACATACTTGTTGATCATCTCTCCAGCGTTCTTGGAGGCGTTCTCCATGGCGTTGCGACGAGCAGAGATCTCACAGGCGTGGCCCTCAGCCATAGCCCAGAAGAGGTTGTTGGCAAGAGAGTACTCGCGGAGGCTGCCCAGAACCTCATCGTCGACCTCGTAAGAGGAGATGTTGGCTACATTGGATGTTAGTTGGAAATCAATGAACAGCATGCAATCAATTCTCACCGGACTGGGTGATAGCCTCCTCGGAGTAGGCCTCGAGGGAGACAGCCTCGTAGCTGGTAGCGTTGACGAAAGAGTTGTAGATGATGCGAACGCTGGCGTAATCCTCGGGCAGAAGAGCGATCTGGTCGGCAATGGCCTGGGCATCGGCGAAGGTGGGAATGTCCTTGCAGACGTTGGCGAAGCTCAGAACGATCTTCTCGGGGGCGGCACGGGACAGCTGAGCCTTGGCCTTCTCACCGAGAATGGCAATGTCGGCGTTGGGGTTTTCGGCCAAGATACGGCGGGTAGCCTTGCTCAGACCGGAGTGGATACCACCGCAAAGACCCTTGTCGGAGCTGGCAACAACCAGAAGAGTCTTCTTGTCCTCCAGAGGCTTGGTCTCGGCCTGCTCGAAAACGGTGTTGGAGGTTTTACCGTAGACGCGGGATTCGTCCATGGCCCTCTGGGCACGGGTGAGACGAGTGGACGCAACAACCTTCATGGTGTTGGTGATCTTCTCGATGTTCTTGATGGACTTGAGACGACCCTCAATCTCACGCAGAGTCGCGAAAGTGGCGGCATTGGCGGGGGCAGGGCTTGATTTCGCAGTCAGTAATTGTCGATTTCACCTCCTCTGACGTCCAACATATCTTCCAGCTTCAATGGTGTCGAGGTGGTTGCGTCGGAGTACGTCGGGTGGAAGGACTTTTGGCACGAGGTATCGGATGAAGACTTACCGAGCGACGGCGGCACCACCAGCCCGCAGGGCCGGGCGGACGGCACGGGAGAACATTATGCGAGAGATTTAAAGAGAAAAGGGAACGAGCAGTTAGTGACTGCGGAGAGGAGGGGTGTGACGAAGGTTAGACGGGGATGCCTCGCTGGTCGGGAAGGAAGTTGAGAACCAGGGAGGTTCTGTCTCCGTGCTGCCGCTAAACCAGAAGGGGCAAGCATCTACGGTGCGCCATTCCGACTTCCACCGCAGTGATGCCTTAGGCATCAAGTATTTACATAACATCAACTTGGCGCCTCAGGCACCTCCCTGTAGTGCCTCAAGGCCTCTTTTCCCATTCCATTCCTCCATTCCCAAGTCCCCCAACCTTTCTCTCTCTTTCCTCACGTCTTTTCTCTCCTCTCGACTCTATTCCTCCGAATTCACCCGCAACATCCCCTCTATGCATGTATCATTGATGCAGCATATCTATTAATCTTATTCTTGCTCTTCATTGGTCAGAATTTCCTTACTTTCCTCCTTCTCCCAGGCGGCTCGATTTGCCCGACCAGGCGCACGAGGACGCCTCCCCTTACCAAAACATCGATCACTCTCATTTTACCCTCGACTACCTGTTGCTAGTCCAAGGACTACCATTATGAGCTCCTCGGAGGACGACGCACCCCTCATGCGCGTCAATGGACGTAGTAAAGGTACGTTCCTCGGGTGATTCGGTTGTGATTATGCACCTCTACAATTTGTCGCGAATCTTGGGTTTCCTTGCCCTTTATATTCTCAATACTATATCTCCTCTACGCTCTACACGATTGTACTTTTCTTATAGATCAGTGCTCGAGTGCATCTCGCACTTTGACGTCACTTCCTTCACACTTCCAACATAACTCGAACCACATTCTAACCTATTGTTTTCTGCACTTCTAGTTTCGCCAAAGTCTCCCGAGGCCGTCAAAATAGCGGATCCTAGCCCTGCCACGAATGGCCATGTTGAACCGGGAATATCCATCCGATTCGGTCCTGTGGAAGACAAAGATGTGAAGATGGAGGATGCAGACGATGCGCTGGGTGCCAGTAAGCGCAAGTCTCGGACTAGTGTGGGCGAAAAGAAGTCCTACGCAGAAGCAGAAAGCAGCGAAGAAGATGAACCTTTGGTACGCCTACCCCCATCGTGGGATGACCTTTGTTATTCCCAGTGCGGCCATACCGTCGCTTTCGGCTGAAGCGTCTGACCATTCGACAGAGCAAACGCCGGCGTACATCGGTGAAACACGAAGATCCCGAAACAGATGACGATGTGCCTTTGGGGCGCAACGGCCGCAAGCTTCCCAAGGCCGCTGAAACCTCCATCGGTGATGAGTCTGACTCCGACGTACCTATTGAACGGAAGCTTGCCGCACAAAAGAAAAAAATTGAAGAAATGGCAGAGAAGGAGGTCAAACCTCCGCGCAAACCTGCCGCAGCGAAGAAGGAGGCTAAGCCTGCAGTGACCAAGAAACAGACAAACGGCGTCAAGAAAGAGCCGGCCACCAAGGCTGCCCCCAAGAAGGGCAAAGCTAAGACCACCGTGAAGGCAGAAAGCCAGGACGCCGAAGAAAAGGAGGAGGAGGATGAATATCGCTGGTGGGAAGACCATACCAAGGGCGATGGAACGATCAAGTGGACAACTCTGGAGCACAACGGCGTGGTGTTCCCTCCCGAATACGAACCGCTGCCTAAGAATGTCAAGATGAAATATGATGGTGTTCCGGTCACTCTTGAACCTGAAGCCGAAGAGGTTGCTGGCTTCTTCGGCACCATGCTCAACTCAACTCACAACGTGGAAAACCCTGTGTTCCAGAAGAATTTCTTTGCCGACTTCAAGGAAGTCATCAAGAAGAGCGGCGGAGCGAAAGACCCCAATGGCAACAAGATAGACATCAAGGAGTTTGCCAAATGCGACTTCAAGCCCATCTTCGAATTCTACGAAGCTCAGCGTGAAGAAAAGAGACATCTGCCACCAGCAGAGAAGAAGGCTGCTAAAGCTTTGAAGGATGAGCAAGAAGCTCCGTACCAGTTCTGTATTTGGGATGGTCGCAAGCAGAAGGTGGGCAACTTCCGCGTGGAACCGCCTTCTCTATTCCGTGGCCGCGGCGAGCACCCGAAGACTGGTCGTGTCAAGACGCGCGTGCAACCTGAGCAAATCACCATCAATATCGGCAAAGAGGCGAAGGTCCCGCCGCCACCTCCCGGCCACAAGTGGAAGGAGGTGAAGCACGACCAGGAAGGCACCTGGCTTGCCATGTGGCAGGAAAATATCAATGGCAACTACAAGTACGTCATGTTAGCCGCCAATTCCGATGTCAAGGGACAAAGCGATTTCAAGAAATTCGAGAAAGCCCGTGAACTCAAGAAGCACATCGAGAAAATCCGCAAGGATTATCAAAAGAACCTCAAACATGATATGATGGTGGAACGGCAGAAGGCCACGGCAGTCTATCTTATTGATCAGTTCGCCCTCCGTGCTGGAAACGAAAAAGGCGAAGACGAGGCCGAAACCGTCGGTTGCTGTTCTCTGAAGTACGAGAATGTTACGCTGAAGCCCCCGAACACTGTTGTCTTCGATTTCCTGGGTAAGGATAGTATTCGGTTCTACGATGAAGTGCAGGTTGATCCGCAAGTCTTCAAAAACCTGAAAATCTTCAAAAAGGCACCCAAGAAGAATGGTGATGAAATTTTCGACCGCCTTACGGTATGTTCTCCCTCCCTCCTGCACCCATGAATGCTACTGACAAATAAAAGACTTCTGCTCTCAATAAGCACCTTGCCAACTACATGCCAGGTTTAACCGCCAAGGTTTTCCGTACTTACAACGCGTCTTATACCATGGGTTGTGTTCTCAACGAGATGAATGCTACGGGCGGTACCATCGCCGAAAAGGTGAAAGCGTACAACGATGCCAACCGTAAGGTTGCCATCTTGTGTAACCACAAGCGCACCGTCACTGCTGGCCATGCCAATGCGATGGAAAAGATGACCGAACGGGTGAGTTTTCTCTATTCCACCCTCATAAGGAGAGGCACAGTGCTAATATATGTATACAGATCAAGGGCCTTCGATACCAGAAGTGGCGGCTGAAGCAGCAAATGCTTGACTTGGATCCCACTCTGAAGAAGAAGAAGGGCGCAACGTTCTTTGAAATCGATGAGGATCTCGACCAAGAATGGATCCAAGAACACCAAACCTTTTTGATTGAGGAGCAGAGAACCAAAATCACCAAGAAGTTCGAGAAGGACAACGAAAAGCGCGTTGCTGATGGCGAGAAGGAAATGAAGGCTTCCGAGCTTGAGGAGCGTCTACAGGTCGTGAAAGAGATGGAAAAGAAGTTCAAGAAGGAGAACAAAACCGGCAAGGTTGAGGTCGAGGCCAAGGGCGCCACGGTTGAAAAGCTCGAGGGTTCCATCGCCAAGATCGACCAGCGGGTTGAAACCATGTCCGTACAGGCTCAGGACAAGGAAGACAACAAGGAGGTTGCCCTAGGTACCTCGAAGATTGTGAGTTTTTTTGGGGGATGGTCTCCCTTACAGTCTCACCAGCTAATCATACTCCTTAGAACTACATTGATCCTCGCCTCACTGTCGTCTTCAGCAAGAAGTTTGACGTCCCTATCGAAAAGTTCTTCTCCAAGGCGCTGCGTGAAAAGTTTGAGTGGGCCATCAAGTCCGTTGAGGAGGATTGGGAATTCTAATCTACCACCCATTGCCTTCCTTACTCGGGTGGGATCCTGTCTTTCGCGCACATTACTTTCTTCGTACAATATTTTCGGTTCCACTCAAGTCTGGCTTACAAGACGAGATGATTTTCCTTTGTTTGTTAGACGATTCTTTCCAATCTAGCTATTGATCCATTCGGACCCCTCATTGCATTCGCATGCTTGAGAAAGACTCAACGTCGCGGTCGACATTTTCATGGTTTTCGTTATAGGGGGCTTGGCTCAGAGTGTGGGCCTGCATTAGCGGTGGTAGTGGGGACGATATGATCGGTATACGCAAGTATACACGAGGGGAGAAAAAAGAAAAACCACAAAAACACACATCACAAAAGACCCATCGATTCGGTTGACTGGGGGACTTTGTTAAATGCATACACTCATGCATGGCAGTCGGACACCTTGCACAGTTTCTGTTCCGCTGCTCTTTGTCATTTCGGTCATGGGGCTAGAAGTCTTGCATAATTCATTCCATCGTTGCTATTCAAATCTAGCATAAGTCATTATCTCCCCCTCGCAGTCCAATGTAGTACCTGTTGCGTGGTGACATGTAGGTCTGTATAGCTAGCTCTTGGCCGTAGGTTGTGGGTATGTCCTGCTGCATAACATATCTGCAGGGTCTATGCATAATGCACAAGAATGGGACTAGCGCTATATGTCCAGTCCCCGTACACAATGTCTAACCACATAGTTACAGATCAAAGTTACGTAAGAGAACGTTGGTTTGAGATCGAAATAGAATATCAAAGTAGTCGGCGAAAGGCTGAATATGCTGCCAATGCAGGGCCATGCAAAAGGTAAACGAGGGAAGAAAGTGGAATAGAAACATGCAGGAAACAAGAGAATCCTCCCCGTAAAAACAGCGATTATCAATTACAGTACAAGGCTTAACTCACACCTAGCGATGCTAGACAGGTCTGTCTGGATAGATAGCTTCAGAGGTGGTTGGAGAGATGAGGAGATGCAGGAGAGCGTAGAGATGGTCGTGTCGTAGGGGATTCAATGCATCCTTTTGAGACATAATGCGATGACCGATATTCTTCATCGGGTAAGAGAGACCGTTAATGAATCATAGAAAAGAAAATAGAAAGATAGAAACGGGTAAAATAACCGACAGACGGGATATCTTCAAAGAAAAAAAAACAGAAAAAAAAAAAAAGACGAACCCCCCCCAAAAAACAAGTAAACCTCTCTCATGGCCACCAGCCCATGCGCTTATAGCTGTCCACAATTTCGCGGATACTATCAGCCCCGAAATTCGGGTACATTGGCTTCCAGCCAACCTCAGTCTCGAACTTCGACCCGTCAAGGGACATATCATCATCCTTGAGAGTATCACGCTCCAAGAACGGACTGATCGGTCCAGGGCGGGTGATATTAGCCCTCTCAATGAGCTCAGCCCAAGTCTGCAACCCGACCTCATTCATATCATCGACGACATCGTCAAGGTTCAGCTTCGCAAGCTGCGAAGCAAGGGACCCAATAAACGAAACCTTAAGACCAAACACCTCCGTCAAAGCCTTGGCAACATGTTCCTGTTTCGTGTCATTATGATCAACAACATTAAAAGCAACAACACCATCCTTGGGATCGATGAACCCCTTCGCAGCGCGCCACTTGGCAGCCTCAAACAACGCGCTAGCAGCATCCTTCACATGAAGGGTATTAATTTTCAGATCCTTTGTGTGCAAGAAAACCAAATCCTGCTTGAGATCGACATGCACAGCAGAAAGACAAATACCCGTAGCGAAGTAGCCGGGGTCATAGGCTCCGTAGACGTGGGGCAGGCGGAGGGCGCAGTACTGCAGATTTGGGATTTTGCGTAGTTCATCCGCGGCCTTTAGTTTCCACGCGGCGAGTTTATGCCACGGGGCGAGTTTGTCTGTTTCCTTGCGCGGCGTTGAGCCGCCCTTGTAGACGTGCGCTGTGGAAGTCTCGATGAAGGCGGGGATACCGCGTCGGGCGATTTCTTTACCGAGGGCGAGGGTGAGGGCGTAGCTGCGCACTTCGTAGACGTCGTCGGGTTGGGAGTGGCGTGTCTCGCCGCCGCAGTTGATTACATAGTCGAATTGTTTGCCGTTGGCTCTGTCGAAGATGCGTGGGAAGTGTTCTGGGAATCGGGTTAGTGAGAATTTGTTTGGGGAATTCCAATAGTCTGGGTACTTACGTTCACGGCTGGCATCAGCCTGGACGAATTTGTCCTTGGAACATGCTTCTTCGAATTCGGGAGCTAGCCAGGCCAATTGTGGGAGGACTTTGTCTACTAAGCGGACTTCTGAGGCTAGATCGTTCTCGTGGAGGTATAGGGCGAGGTGTCGACCGATGAAGCCTGGCGAATGTTAGTTGGAGACTAAGTATATTGAGACAAAGAAGACATACCGAGGCCACCGACGATTAGAACGGCGGGTTTGGCGTCAGCCATTTTGGATGTGAAAGAAAAAAGGTCTCCCCGCAGGTTCAGGAGAAAGGGGGAGAAAGGAGGGGGTCGGACTAAAACGAAAAACAGCAAAAGAATCAAAGAATATTATTAGACAATTAAAAAAAAGGGAAAAATCTAAAAAAATCTAAAATAAAAAAACATTATTAATATTCGGGATTCGCATCTCCCCTGCCAAGCCGGTTAACCCACGATGTTTGACTAGGAGTGGGTTACAGTGGAAACATTAGCATCTATCTGTGACGTCGGGGGGAGGGTAGTGTGTGTTAGTGGGACTAGTGTGTGAGTATCGCACTCATTTCACTTGTATCCATTGCATATACGGAGTATATACGTATGTGATACTGAATGCCTATACATCGAGTCCTAGATCTGTGTCCCATGGTACTGGGTTTCCGATCACCCGAACCATAGATGAGCCTCTCCAGTGCTTAATTTGACTCTCTGGGTATATCTCGGCTAAGTTCTTCACTGTCGATCTCGGAATTTGAACATGTTATGGAAACTATTTGGTATATAGGTCCTAAACAGAATCACAAGAACCTTTAACTCCCTTTTAAGATTAAGGTTGCACATACTATTTCTCAAGACAAACTATCCTGGGAATTGGGATCAACGCTTCACGAGAACGGGCCTTCGGACACTATGTACAATCAAGACGACGGGACACAGGCGGGGCACTTCTTAATGGGTGAACGGCGTTTGAACGGCGATCTTGCGGGCGCAGCAATCGAACAGCAAGGGAAATGTCGGAAGATTCGCGGCTTATTGGTGGGATGGTTGCTCGCCCACGTCTAACTGTATGGAGTCTTATCTATATTGTAAGAGGCGGCAGATGAACATATAGAACAAAACATAGCTTAAGATTAAAGGAATTCGCAGTTGAAGATATTTGCTAGTAGATATCTTGCAAAACCGGATCTTAGGACACGTCTGTGGCTTTTCTAGTCTTATCGCACGCTGCTAGAGTCCATATATCGATAGGCAAGTATCTCTCGTGGCCTGTACAGCGAGTGTAAGTGGTCGATGACATATATTCTGAGATAACATTATACGTTTAGCGGGCTCCTAATCCAGACTTGGCGGGAAGGTGGATGCTAATAGATCTGAAATAGCTTGCTACTTTAGAAGCTATGTAGGGCTAACATATGCAAATTGCGGACTTTGTTCCGTACAATACAATTAAGTGGATCTACCAATGGCTAGAACCCAGATCGTCAACAATATTATCCAGTCTATCGGGTTCTACAGGATCATGGAGAATGGACAAGACTTGGCAGTATTGCAGGTGTCGATCGGGCTCTATGTTTTCGATAAGACTATGCACGCAAAGAAACTCCATAGCGGTGGCTCGAATGGAAACGACAAATAAACATGAGACAGATCCAAGTTGAACTCGAAAAAGCTACACTGATCAAAGCCAATACATTTAATAATAGCCAAAGCAAGGTATCTTCATAGTGCTCTAATAACAGGAGTAAGCGAAAGTGAGCTCATAAAAGCCTATAATCACGATGCGCCTAGATACTTCAGCGAGTTTCTGAGCTCCTTAATAGCAGTATCAACATCATCGAAAGTCAAAGCGGAGACTGCCCAACGAGCATGCTTCTGCGCCAACTGCACCGAGGAATCGTCTATATCATGTGATGGTTGGGACTGGACATAGGGAGCCGGTTGCACGGGTGCGTGGGCAAGAGGGGATGGAGTAAATGTTGGAGCAGCCGGAGGCTGGATAGGAGCAGGAGCACTAGCAGCTGGGGCATCATAGAAAGAAGCCGGGTCCGGGGCGGATACAGATGGGTCCTCGGATGGCGGAGGGAAGGAATGGAATGCAGTCGGGGTATCTGGAAGTTTAGGTACTGAAGACGAACCGCCAATGGTCGCTGGAGTTGATGGGAGCTCCAAGTCGCCTGTGTTGGGGTCATCAACATCCATTGGCTGTGGAGGAGAACCAGGTGCGTTGCGAGGAACAGAGGGGATCTCGGGCGGAGAACGAGGTGTTGACGATGTGCGTGATGGATGAAGTGATTCATCAAGAGTCGATTCATGTGCTAGCTCTCGTCCAACACGATCAGACTCGTCTGGGATGTCCTCGATAGAGGGTTGTCTTCGCTTAGAGGTCTGCTCCGCTACCGACTCGTCAAATGCCTGGATGTCGGGGTCGTCGGCGAGATCTTCCTCCTGCTTTGGTGCGGGATTTGTCTCGTTAGGATCTTCGCCGGCTTTAAAAGCCTTGACAATTCGGACCGCGTGGAATTTGGCGAACTTGATCCGTCCAGCAAGTTCTGGGTCCAGGGGTCCCCAGATTGAACAAAGTTCGAGGAAGGTGGCCGCTGCCAGGAAAGTATCTGCCGTTTGCCTTTTCGGGTGGTTAGCCATTGATATCTCAAAGCATCACTTGAAGAGCTCACTTTGTGACTTTGTTGGCGTTCATAGCGGCCTCGGCACGGCCAAAGACCTCCAATCCGAATTGCTCGACATAGGCACTCGCCGCAACAGTGTCTGTCACTGTATCATTCTCTGGGTTTTCTACTTTGAACTATTCCATGCCAATATCATCAGCTGCTAGATTCTCAGGCGCAGGGTGCGGACTATAGACGAGTAGGAAGGAACGAAGGTGGGGAGCCCGACTCACCTGCTCCAGCTTGTCCACAAGGTTTGTCGTGTAGAGTTTGATCTCATCATCGGAATTGTGAAGTCCCCTTTCAATAATCTGGTTTACAATATGGAAGTTGCCTACAGAATTGGGGTTCAATCAGCTCAAATGTTCAGTTGTGTTCTCCGCGGGGTCTCGCGACTCACACCAATAGGCAACCACAGGTTTGGCCTTCTCAATCTGGGCTGCCCTGATGGCAAATCGCCCGATATCTGCCGATCGCAATCCAGCTGGAATGTTACTCGCCATAGTTCAGGGTGTTGTGTTAAGGAGAAGATGGTGAACGAATGACGTTTGGAGCTCGCGGAATTCCCACCGCCCGTGTGCGGGGGCGGATCCTATCGACCTCTTATCTACTGGTCTTCAACGAGGTAGAGATCTATGAAGTAGAAACTATTACGATATATGTAATATATATGTATTTCCAACTGTGCTGGGTATCATTCGTCTTCAATTACCCACTTTCCAATCTCCACTCTCTCCTCTGCCAATGCTTCCACTTCAAAATGATCCTCCACCTGCCCTCCCGGACCCCCAATACGCTCAATGACAATCCATACATGGTGTGATCCAGCACTGGGTAGTACATCGAAATCATCAACTCGTACCCCGGACGCAGCGTCGCTGTAATTTCCATCCTCCGACGTGGCCAATATCTCTTTATATGGCCCCTGGCCCAGCTCCACAGTCATCAGCACGGGAGACGGAGCAACAGCGCGAGAGCCGATCGTGGACCGCTTATTCCTCGCAATAAGTCGGATCCGTGTCAAACGAGAGACTCGCAACGACGCCAGCATCCGGTCCTTGCCCGGAGACAAAACACCCACTTCGGATAGGACGGCGCGTCGCCCAGCAGACTCGGAAGCCAAGGGCTGGACTACACACGGGATCGTGGATGAAATCCATAAGGTGAAGCGGCCAAGCTGGTCAGGTGCAAAGGTGGAGCAGACAATGGTGTAGGTGCCTTTTTCCAAGGATCTGGTCTCGGCTAACGCGCATCCACGACGGTAATCGCCACTATCTGCAATGATGTCTCGGCTTCGCACGCGCGATATGCGCTGCCCGTTTGACCAGAAGATTTTCACGTGAGTCGCTAGCTCCGCCTCGGTAGTCTCGAGCAATATCGAAACATCTGTCGGTTCGGAAATTCGTAGAATGAATTGTGGATTGGAGTGGTATCGAGGCGACTCGGCATTTCCGCCCGCCGTCATTGCTGTCCAGGATCCACTTGCCTTGTTCAAACATAAATATTTATCTAGTGAGGGTGCCACGGCCACAGGCGCAGTTGAGAAAGCAGAGAGGGTGAAATTCTGGGTGGAGGATGGGAGTGATTGCTCCGAGACCACTGCAGTGTAGGTTGACTTCGGGGGCATTTTCAGCCTCATAAGCGTGTTGGGAGAGTCCACATATGGTCCGCGATGGAGCGCGCCGTCACTGAGAGACACTCTTCGGCCATCTGCTTTAAATATATAGATGCTGATAAAGCCTGTTTCATTTTCCGATCCCGCAGAACTGAATTGTTGATGGTCTGTCTTGAAATGCTTCCCGAGCAGCAGCCAGACCGTTCCTCCTGAATCACTGGAGATGGAGAATTGAGGGTTCTTCACGAAGCAGCCGGCGATAACTCGACCATGCGACAAATCCCAAGTGAAATGTATGTCCTCACGGTATTTGAACAAACCGGGATTCCAGTTAAGGTAAAGGTTCTCGAAATTTTGGAGGACTTGTTCACAGTCCATCCAAAATTTCCCTGGGGAAAGGGGAGGTTTATCACTCAAGCTGAGTGAGCCGAGATCAGCTGTAAGACTGCTTTGTATATTGGGCTCTGCACCAGCCCACGGGTTCTTCAAAAGAAACTGGCGACGACCATGGACTTCTTTCATGTCTAGGATAGCATAATCATGCTCACCCACTAACCCCAGGCCTTGTTGTTCCCGTTCAGTCAATTTCCCAGTGCCGATAGTCAAAACTACATCACCATGCCAGAAGGCATTGTATAAACGCCCCCAAATCTCGTCGGAGGTAGTATCGTCGTGATGTAAAAAGACTTGTTCCGGAATCCAACCAGTAAGCACCCAAAGATCGGTCCCTGAGTTACTTCCTGGGAAATCATATCCTCCGCGGACCTTCAGATAGGCCTTCTCCACAAGAGCAGGCCACAAAAAGTTCGAGTTATTGCGATCGATTACGTGGAGGGAGCGTGTAGTCTTCGACGATGGCAATCGATCATCTATCACTACCTTTCGAAAAGACCCATTGAAATAGAAGCGAAATATGTATTTCCCAGAAGGCGAAAGTATCGGGTTCTTTTCCTCGTTGCATGGGTACAGAGTTGGCGATGCATGCTGTTCGACTTAGCCTTGAGGACTCCTCGACGTGGAAAGAAATTAGTCCATACCTGCCCTAAACCTCGTTCCGATCGAGATGTTGTGGCACAGAGGCTCGCGACCACTGAACAGTCTGTCAAGACATCCTGCACGAGATCCGTCCGCCCCGAAGCTGACATAGCTGGATCAATTTCATCATGTACCTGGTTGGCCGCATTCTTTGTCCGTAACAGATCATGCGGCCGTTTCCAGCCTGCAAAAATCTCTCTCTGGCATTCAGACAGGTGTAAATCGGGCGCATCCCTATACCGGGTTAGAAGAGATCAATCACCGTTGGGCCATTTCCACATACGTAAAAGGCTGTCCTTTATATATAAATTCATCCTGAACCGGCGCACGACTCCATGGTGGAAAGATATAGCCATTTAGTTTGGCGCCCTCGAGGATGATGATTTCTTCACGGGTAGTGAGCTTCCGCGTGGATGCCGGTGGCCGTAAACTAGGGAAGGCTTTCTGGGGCCCCGCACGAGCAACGGACTGCCAGTCAGCAGCAGCCTTGATCTTTTCAGCTTTGGACAGCAATTCCTTGCATTTTGTGTCTAGTTGTTTTTTATCGTCAGGGGGCGCCAGGCGCAGCGCTTTCATGTAATATTCCGCGGCATTGATGGCCGCCTCCAATGCCGCTTTCTGGGAGGTCGCTGTAGCTACCGCCTCTTCGGCGCTCTATGGAGTCATTAGCTTCCTTCAGATATAAGTGTAAAATAAAAACAGTTACCAATGCCTGAGATATATAGGATGCAGGTCTAGACATCGCGTTGACCGGTAGTCGTGGAGTCAGGTAATCAGATCGAACAGCAAGTAAATTACCGGATTTGGCTGAGCCGAGGGCCCCCCCGTACTTAATTCCGGTGAGTATTCCGGGATTTACATTTGTAGAGATTAATATATCTGATAAACCATGTTAAAAATACTATACACATATTATTATATCAAAATACTATGTAGAAACCACATACATGGCCATGTTCGAAAGAGAAAATGAATACACACGATGTAATGGACGTTATGACATAAGCTCATACCGACTGAGTGGACCTCGGCTCACTTTAAGGTGATAACGCCGAGGTGATGAATTCCGGCTCATGAGCTCGGTCACTTTTTTTTATTCGGATGACTTCGGTATGATCATCGTTTTGTGTATTTCTCCATTGTGATCTCTCTTCTATTTCACTCTCTCCGTTGTTCGGAGTAAAGCAGTGTAGAGCCCCGCTCAATATTTCTCCTGTCGCCCGGCCGTTAAGAGAAGCGAGCCTTCTTCCTAGATCCTATTCTTATTTGCGCTCTCTTGATTTCCAATACCCTTAACCGACATCATGGCTGGCCAATCCAAACCTGCGCTGTCGCCATGGGGCAGC
Source organism: Penicillium robsamsonii (assembly GCF_028829455.1). Classification (NCBI taxonomy): domain Eukaryota; kingdom Fungi; phylum Ascomycota; class Eurotiomycetes; order Eurotiales; family Aspergillaceae; genus Penicillium; species Penicillium robsamsonii. Next base: position 5,871,899 of record NW_026643221.1, read on the forward strand.
GCCGTGGCGGGCGCAACAGGCGCCGTCCTGGCGAACGCAATGGTGTACCCACTTGACTTGTGAGGTCCCAGATAAAACAGTACTCAAATTATCAGAATAAAGCCCGCTGACTGTAGCGCTCTCAATCTCTAGAGTCAAGACAAAACTACAAGTACAAGTCAAGGAGAAGAATGGAACCGTGCGAGCGGACGACCTCGAACATTATGAATCGACCATGGACGCTATCAACAAGATCGCCGAGAAGGAAGGCTTTAGTGGGCTATACTCCGGAATGGCTGGAGCCCTTCTAGGTGTCGCCTCAACAAACTTCGCATACTTCTATTGGTACAGCGTCGTAAGAACGCTGTACTTGGCTTCGGCCAAGTCGTCAAAGGCTCCCGGCACAGCGATTGAGCTCTCCCTAGGCGCCGTTTCTGGTGCCGTGGCTCAGATCTTCACCATTCCAGTGGCCGTTATCACAACCCGGCAGCAGACACAGCCAAAGGGCGATAAGAAGGGGTTGATCGAGACGGGTCGGGAGGTGGTTGAGAGCGAGGACGGCTGGACCGGCCTGTGGCGCGGCCTGAAGGCCAGCTTGATCCTGGTCGTTAACCCAGCCATCACCTACGGCGCATACCAGCGTCTAAAGGATGTTATCTTCCCGAGGAAGAACAATCTCAAGCCCTGGGAGGCATTCTGTGAGTGGTGACAGTTCTCGGGGTCAGGAAGGACTTGCTAATTATTATTTTAGTGCTCGGTGCCATGTCCAAGGCTTTGGCCACAATCGTAACCCAGCCTCTGATCGTCGCCAAGGTTGGACTGCAGTCTCGCCCACCGCCCAGCCGGAATGGCAAGCCTTTCAAGACCTTTGGCGAGGTCATGAAGCACATTGTTGATAATGAGGGTCTCTTTTCCCTCTTCAAGGGTATTGGACCTCAGATCCTGAAGGGTCTTTTGGTCCAGGGTCTGCTGATGATGACCAAGGAGAGGTATGTTTTTTTTTTCTATTAGCATCTGCATGTACTAACTTTCACAAAGGATGGAGCTTCTTTTCATTCTCCTGTTCGCCTACCTCAAGAACATCAAGAAGGATAAGTTGCGCAAGGCAGTTGATGTGGCAGCCGAGAAGGCCAAGACCAGCATGCCTGCTACCCTGAAATAATTGTCTTATAGTTAGACGGAGGGATTTTCCGTTTTCCTTTTCCAAATTGTGTTTACCGAACTGGCGCGTTGGTATATTGTTGGCAATTCTGGTGGATTTTGAACAGTCTAGACATTTCCCGGCTTTTTCTTGCTGGAAACACTTGATAGAACCCTGTGTTTCTAGCTCTTCAATATCATTATAGATCTGTACATGGTCATATCATGTTGCTGGCTTTTGCCCCTGGTAACCTTTATGCTGAAACCAAATCCCACCGGCTTTCAATGAGCTATACCATGAATGGACCAAAAAGCTTGACCCAGTATCGCAAGTTCAGCCTGGAAATATAATAGCCGCAGTACCAAATAGTGCTTCTGCGGCCAAAGCTATCCCAGGTTATAACTTTCAGGCTACTGAGAGTATGGTAGTAAAAGCTGCTCAGCACCTAAGTAGAATGAAAAACTTGAACAAACCGGGAATAGGACGTTCTTCGACAAGATTCTCCTATTATATTCTAAGGTTGTAGCTCAAGGACGCATCCATCCATAGTATGTTGATAGTTTACTAATAAGAGGAACTGGTGGTTGTAGCTTTACCCGTGCAGATGATCTTTGCTCGAGCATCGTAACGTTTACCCCAACAAGTTTACCCCAACAACCACCCTGACCAAACGCTCATCCTCACACGTCAACTTGTCACACAAGTGGCATGGGTCGTGATGCGATGGCCACCATGGAGCTCCGAGTCGACCAATGACGAACAAAAACAAACACCCAGCTCATGGCTCTCCTCCGCGGCAAACAACCCGAGTTCCATCGTCGACTGGACAGCGTTCACAGAAGCCAGAACCATTCTGCCAACCCTTGTCCTAACAAGCGGCATTCTCATCGCAGTGCGCTTCCACCGCCGCTACCTACGACGCATCCCCGACGCGCCTAGCATCTCGTCCTCATATCTTCGACGGCGGAGCATCTTCGGCCCAGTTACCAGTGTCGGCGATGGAGATAATTTCAGAATATTCCATACACCGGGTGGTCGCATGGCTGGATGGGGCTGGCTACCGTGGAAAAAGGTTCCTACTGCGAAGAAGGATCTGAAGGATAAAACTGTTCGTCACCCACCACCTACCTATTCTCCAACCCTCAGCGCTTCCAGCGCAGAACGGGCATAATCATGCCTCGGCATATCTACATTCAGCTGACATATTTACTCAACCCCAGATCCACATCCGCCTCGCTGGCGTCGACGCTCCAGAACTAGCCCACTTCGGCCGCCCCGAACAACCTTTCGCGCGCGACGCACACACCTGGCTAACATCCTACCTGTCCGGCCGACGAATACGTGCCCTCGTTCACCGCCAGGACCAATACTCGCGCGTGGTCGCGAGTGTCTTCGTCCGGCGCGCATTTGACTTTCCACCATTTCGTCGGCGGGATGTTTCTTACGAAATGCTGAAGCGCGGCTTAGCGACTGTGTACGAAGCGAAGGTTGGCTCTGAATTTGGCGGTGATAAGATGGAAAAGAAATACCGCAAGGCCGAGTGGTGGGCTAAGAAGCGAGCCAAGGGTCTTTGGAAAGATTATCGTCGTATCGGGTCTGGTTGGGAGAGTCCGAGAGAGTATAAGAATCGGATGGGCATGGGGGATCCTCTTCCGATCGAGAAAGGGAATGGGAAAGGAAAGACTGGACAGAGATAAAACGAATGAGTCGCGGTAGGCTGGACTTGTGATTATGTGAGCGTTTATATGTTGTTTTTCTTATGTTCTGGTATTTACATTTGCATGCGACGAGGCGACACGACTACAATTCCCATTACACAGCGTTGTACATGTATGGCTGGTATGCGAGGATCGTGATCCAAAATTTCAATGCTGAATATGATACACCAAGTTACGTTAAGCTATACATGCACCGGGGGGGGGGGGGGGGGGGGGGGGGGTTCCCAAATCAGGCCCCAATTGCTAAACGGGCAATAAGACTCGCGTGATCTCCCGAGAGGTTGGAGGAATACAAGAAAGGAAGTCAGTATACAGGCTATTACTTGCTCAGCAAAACCGTCGCTCAATCTCGGCGAACAGCTTTGGAGTGATTTCGTCGGAGCTATTACCCTCCGCACGGAATAGACACTGCAGACGGTCATAGTGCTCCAGGAGGCATTTGCTCGTCTCCTCAAACTTCCGTAGACGCTGCTTCCATGTATCGATAGAATCGTCCTCTCGCTGCGTCAATGGCTCGCCCGTGACATCATCTCTGCCTGCCACCTTTGGTGGGTGGAAGTCTGTGTTATACACACGCCCTGAGGGCTCGTGGACCCAGCGTGATGCAATGCGAGCGAGAATCACTGATGGCGGGGTGACTAGGTGCACAACAAAGTTGACCGGTACTAGGGTGTCCAAGGTTGTTGCTTGGATTGCGGTGCGGGGAAACCCGTCGAGGATGAACGAGGCGGAGGAATCGATTGAGGGGGCTGAAGAGGAAGTACCGGCTAGAGAAGAAGACGACGAAGATGCTGAGGATAGTACTGAGGATTCAGTTTGTGGGAGGATCCAGCCCTTGGATTTCATATCATTGGAGATCAAGTTCAGGATCATTGAGTCGGGAACAAGGTTGCCGGACTGCATTGCGGCCTCGGCTTCCAGGCCTGTTACTAATGTTAGAGATATTGGCTCCGTGCGCAATTAATTATTGCACCGATGCTGGTTCTACTTACCGAGGGGTGTGCGTCGGCGCACATTCTCTCTCAACAGATCACCGGAGCTGATTGAAGCCAGCTGTGGGAATCGGGCTAGCAGTCGCTCGGACTGTGTTCCTTTCCCTACCCCCGGTGCGCCAATCAAGATGATTCGCGCTGCCTTGCGAAGCTGCTTTGTCGTGTGCGACATTGTGTGTGTTGGCTGTGTTGAGCAACTCGTGGAGGGTTTAAGGTTGCTGGTCCTGGCGAACTCAACGGTTCAAATGTTGGGGATGCGAAGGAACCAGGGGAGATAATGTGGATAAAATCACGACAGCATACTGGATTGAAGGGAAAGAGTTGAAGTCTGGGGTGAGAGGATAAGCAGTCACATATCCCCAGGGCTAAGACTTTTGAGAATGTGATTCTGTGGGGGGTAGGTTGATCCTTTCGGTTGTCGGTGAACGCTCCGAGGGAAACTGGATATGTACGGCGTATATAGCAGCACTCAAATCTAGGTAGTTAGGAAAAGATTATACATATGTATTAGAGTGTAACATTATTGGCTGTACTCTGTAGAGAATATTAAGTGCTTTGTATATCTGCTTATACTCGGTATAGCCAGTTTCACATGTCTCTGCACATGGTCTCAGAAAACACACTGTTCGGGGAAATCATCGCCCGTGCTTAAGCACCCCAAGGGGGGACTGCCGGAGTTGGGGTATCGTATTACGTAAGGCACGCCAAATGTGCCGGTTTTATTTCACGTGATTCTGCGCGTGGGACGCGTTCGCGTTGACCAATTTAGTACGGCGATCTCATATTCGTTTCTCGACAACAGAGCACAATACCTGCACCATGATTCGACAAGACGCCCATCGCATTGATCCTAAACGAAGGGCTGTTATTGACCCTAAGAAAAGACAATTCGCTACTCCAACATACAAACAGCAGGACTATGCGCACCGTCTGAACATTTATGAAATACCTCCTACCGCGGAAATCACCCTTGAACAATTCGAGCAATGGGCCATTGACAGACTGAAGAGTACGCACATTTACACATTCATATTGTCATCCTACCTGCTAATAGCAAACAGTCTTGGCCGAGATTGAAGCATGCTCTTATCGAAACAAGTCCCCCGCCGAGACGGCGACCTACATTACACCTCTTCTGCAGAAATTCCTCCCTCTTTCCTCCAATACCTCCTCTCCCTCCGGCGCTTCAGACCCACGCTTGAAAAATGAGCGTCAAAAGGATCACTACTCCCATTTCATTCTCCGGTTGGCCTTCTCTGCCACAGAGGACCTCCGTCGACGATTCGCCCGCGCTGAGACCATGCTGTTCAGATTCCGTTTCCAGCAGGACGATTCCAGGGAGAAGCGCGCATTCATTGATAGCTTGAACCTTGATTGGGAACCTGTAGGTGACTTTGAGAAGACAGAGATTCTGGAGAGTCTCCTCAGTTCCACGCCAGGCCTACGTCGGTCGGAAGATGAGATCTGGTATAAAGTCGACTGGGAAAAGGTTCCCGAGTTGATCGAACGGCGCTCGGTTTTCTTGAGGAAAGGAAAGGCTTATGTTCCTGGTCGAGAGCAACTGAGCATGATCATGGCTGAGTTTACCACTCGCTTGGAGCGCGCACTCGAGGTATGTTTGCAGTGGTGGCTTGATAATTTAAAATGTCGTGGCTGATTGGATACTAGCTCACTAGTCGTGCCCTCCCCCGGCTGGACGAGGATGATCGTCTAACCCCCATTCTGAATCACCTTTCGAAGAACTTTGGCAGCGCCGAGTCAGTGTACTCGGAAGGCGAAGGATATGTGGATGGATCACCGATCACAGCCAGCTCTATCGACCAACTGGCCCAACAGCATTTCCCGTTATGTATGAAGAGCTTGCATGTGAACTTGCGCAAGAACAACCACCTGAAGCACTTTGGTCGACTCCAGTATACGCTGTTCCTGAAGGGCATTGGCTTGTCCTTAGAGGAGTGTATTTTGTTCTGGCGTCAGGCATTCAAGGGCAAGACTGATGACGAGTTCAACTCTCAATACAAGTACAATATTCGCCACGCTTATGGCGAGGTCGGTGGAGATGTGAACCGTCGTGGAAAAGGTTATACTCCCTACTCGTGCCAGAAGATCCTCGGCGACTCAAATCCCGGTATTGGCCAGACTCACGGCTGTCCCTACCGCCATTACTCCGTCGATAACCTGGTGGGCTTCCTCCAGGCCACTGGCGTCAATGACAAGGAGGTCCTACGGGGTGTGCGTGAGGATGTTGGTAAGATGCGGTATCACATTGCTTGCAATAGAGTGTTCGAGGCGACGCACAAAAACGAGATCAAGAAGGTCAAGGAGGATGGATCATGGAGTCAGACTGACCTTGACACGATTGTTCACCCGAACACTTACTTCAAGCGCAGCTTCCTGTTGAAGCAGATGGCCAAGGCTCCGAAGGAAGCTTAGGGTGTCTTTTCACATGTCAAATTTTCATGATGTAATGTCGGGTTGTCTTTCAGTTTTCACGTGCTTTCTTTGATAGTTGGCGTTTAGAGGGAGCATAGGCTTGTACGAGCACATAGGCAGATTCAATTGAAGCACAATAATATATATTATAACAATTTATGGTATACATAATAGGAGTGTGACCACAGCTGATTCCCAGAGAATCGGAAAGGATCAGAATGACCTCTCAAATCCAGGTGCCCAGCAACGGGTCAAGTCGTTCTCCGCTCAACGAGTAGACAACTTTGCCATGGAATGGCGGAAGTTGCTGATAATAACATGTTTACACACATTGTAGGCTGGCGTGAAATTGAAGAAGAAAAAAAAAGAGAAGAAGAAACTGCGGACGAGCCGAGTTTTAATGATGTTTTTATCCGGGAGGCGGTAGAGACCAACTGTGCTGCAACCTGGCCTTACTCGCGGACCGGACCTCCACACAACATACTCCCCCATCTCGTTCATTCAATCCCTAGCTATTAACAGGGACTCTGATTTCTTTTGGGACTGGATTATGCTCCGGGAGGTTCACGTGCTTAGTTTCTTGGAGTAGACCCTAAATTACGAGGTTCCCTTTCCTCGCGACTTCTCAATATCCGCATATACCCCCCTCCCTTGGTCAACACAGGACCGAGTCCGGAACATCTACCGACACGATGGATTACGAAGCGCTGAAGGATCAATGGAGTGATGTGGAGGACCGCGATGGCATCAGACTCAGTTGGAACACTTTCCCAAGCACTCGCATGGTTCGTGATAGTGATCCTCTCTGACCTTCACCGCATCATCGGCTGATACTTGATATAGGAAGCGTCCCGCTTGGTCGTTCCCATCGCCGCCGTCTACACCCCGTTGAAGGAGAAGCCCGATGCCCCTTTGCTACAATATGAGCCCGTTACTTGCAAGCAGCCCTGCCGAGCTGTGCTCAACCCATATGCGTACGTGACGTGGTGGTCTGATATACCTCAATGAGTAGATGGACTGACGTTTGGACAGCACTGTCGATGTCCGCGCACGAGTCTGGATCTGCCCCTTCTGTCTGTCGCGCAACCCCCTCCCTCCGCATTACAAGGATATCACGGAGAATACGATACCCCCAGAGCTCCACCCCCAGAGCACGACGATCGAGTACCAATTGGCACGACCAGCCCCCGCTCCCCCAATTTTCGTCTTTGTCGTCGATACCTGCCAGGAAGATGACAGTCTTCAAGCTGTGAAGGACTCCCTCATCATGAGCTTGTCTCTTCTGCCACCTAATGCGCTGGTTGGTCTGATTACCTTCGGTACAATGGTAAGGAACGACGGTATTCGCAAGGCAGTTGACATGTTATTGACCTTAATACGTAGGCTCAAGTTCACGAGCTCGGCTACACCGAATGCGCAAAGTCATATGTGTTCAGAGGCAACAAGGAATACAACGCCAAGCAGGTTCAAGAGATGCTGGGCTTGGCCGGCGGCGTGCGCCCCGGTGTTCCCCAGCAACAGCCTCCCCGTGCTCCCCTCGGCCCGGCTGCTCGCTTCCTCATGCCTGTCCAGCAGGCTGAGTTCCAGATCACCAATGTCCTCGAACAATTGCAGCGCGATCCCTGGCCAGTGGCCAATGACAAGCGTCCCCTGCGCTGCACCGGTGTCGCCCTGAGCGTTGCCGTTGGTCTGCTTGAGACATCCTTCCAGAACGCTGGAGGCCGCATTATGACCTTCACCAGTGGTGCAGCCACTGAAGGCCCTGGCCACGTTGTTTCACCTGAACTGAAAGAGCCTATTCGTTCGCATCACGATATCGACCGGGACAACATCAAGTACTACAAGAAGGCTGTCAAGGTCGGTTGTCAACACATGGGTATATTAGAATTTTGCTAACCGAATCATAGTTCTATGACGCCCTCGCAAAGCGTGCTGCCAACAATGGCCACATTGTCGATATTTTCGCCGGATGTCTTGATCAGGTCGGTATGCTGGAAATGAAGAACCTCTCCAACTTCACTGGAGGTCACATGCTCCTCACAGATAGCTTCACCTCCTCACAGTTCAAGCAATCGTTCGTGCGCGTTTTCGACAAGGACGCCAACGACAACCTCTTGATGGGCTTCAATGCATCCCTCGAGGTGCTTACGACCAAGGAACTTAAGGTTACTGGTCTGATTGGTCACGCTATCTCGCTGAACAAGAAGTCAAGCTCTGTTGGCGAGACAGAATGCGGTATCGGTAATACCTGTGCATGGAAGATGTGTGGAATGGACCCATCCTCCAGCTACGGTATTTACTTTGAGATTGCTAACCAGGGTGGCCCAGCTGCTGTTCAGCCTGGTCCTCAACGGGGTGTGATGCAGTTCTTGACATACTACCAGCATTCTTCTGGTCATTACCACCTGCGGGTGACCACCGCTGCCCGCCCCTTGAGCGGACCTGCAGGTGACCCAACCCTGGCACAGTCTTTCGACCAAGAGGCTGCGGCTGTCCTCATGGCCCGTATTGCAGTGTTCAAGGCCGAGGTTGATGACGGTCCGGACGTTCTGCGCTGGGTTGATCGCATGCTCATCCGACTCTGCTCCCGATTCGCTGACTACCGGAAGGATGACCCGACATCGTTCCGATTGGAAAAGAACTTCACCTTGTACCCTCAATTCATGTTCCATCTCCGCCGAAGCCAGTTCCTGCAAGTTTTCAATAACTCGCCTGATGAGACTGCTTTCTACCGCCATGTCTTGAACCACGAGGATACCGGTGACTCTCTTGTCATGATCCAGCCCACTCTTGATTCGTACTCTCTGGAGCAAGAGGGTGCTCAACCAGTGCTGCTAGACTCCGCTTCTATCCAACCCGCCCACATTCTCCTCCTTGATACCTTCTTCCACATTCTCATCTTCAATGGTGAGACTATCGCCGAGTGGAGGAAAGCCGGGTACCATGAGCAAGAGGGCTACGAGAACCTCAAGTTGCTTCTTGAGCAGCCTAAGGAGGACGCTAGGGTTTGTTTCCACCTTCCTTCCCGTATGTCTACCATATTAACTAACTCGTGTCTTATAGGATCTTATTGCCGACCGCTTCCCTCTGCCCCGTTTCATTGTTTGTGATGCCGGTGGTTCCCAGGCCCGTTTCTTGCTGTCCAAGCTGAACCCGTCGACCACGCACACCACGGGTGGCTACGGGGGCGGTGTCTCATCGCAGACCATCTTCACTGATGACGTGTCGCTCCAGACATTCATGGACCACCTGATGAAGTGAGTTTTTGTACAATTTTGTCTTGAAAGCTTCCGTGCTAACGTTATTCTAGACTTGCTGTATCTGGAACCAGCTAGATGTTATGAGACAATGGCCATGAGAGCAAGGGCGGTCTGTCGTCGACCCTCGGGTCTTGTGTATCTTTAGCGGTGCTTTAACTCATTTGACGCGATATAGTAGTAGATTGAATGGATTGATACCATTACAGGGGGATTTCTAAAAGTTCTTGCAATATTTATGACTAAAGTAGCCCTGGGCCTCCCGATCCCGGGAGCATAAAAACAAAATACCCAACAAAGCAATCAGTTCGATAAGGGTTTTGTTATCGCACGTGATCGGGATTGCTGCCCTAACTCCAAATTCGGCCATTCGCTTAGATGAGCAAATGTGGGCCACGCTAGCAGCGAGTCTCCTTCAAGTTTGATTTTTTGCTCCTTTTCCTCTTCTCTTCTCAACCACCTTCTTCGACAACCAAGGAAGATCGACTACCTTTCGCACTCGCCATGCGTAAGTATCATCTACTTGGCCTTTTGCAAGATGGCGACTAACATTCCCTCGTGATCAGCTCCCAAGTTCGATCCCAATGAGGTGAAGATCATGTAAGTCAATTTTTCCCCACAGCTCATCCGCCTCGGTCCAGCTGTATTCTGCCAAACTGAAACTAATCAATTCTGTTTTTAGCCACCTGCGTGTGACTGGTGGTGAGGTCGGTGCCCAGTCCGCTCTGGCCCCCAAGATCGGTCCCCTCGGTCTGTCTCCCAAGAAGATTGGTGAAGACATCGCCAAGAACACTGGTGACTGGAAGGGTCTCCGTGTCACCGTCCGCTTGACCATCCAGAACCGTCAGGCCGCCGTCTCCGTTGTTCCCTCCGCTTCTTCCCTCGTCATCAAGGCCCTTAAGGAGCCTCCCCGTGACCGCAAGAAGGAGAAGAACATCAAGCACTCCAAGTCCATCCCCATGGATGAGATCATCGAGATTGCCCGCATCATGCGCACTCGCTCGATGGCCAAGGAGCTCCGCGGTGTTGTCCTTGAGATTCTCGGAACTGCTTTCTCCGTCGGCTGCCAGGTCGATGGCCGCAGCCCCAAGGATGTCTCCGATGACGTTAAGTCTGGCGAGATTGACAGTGAGTTCTTACCGATTGATCTATTCTTCGAATCCCTTTACTAACCATCCCTTCAGTTCCCGAGGAATAAATTATTCTCTCTTGAATGATCAAAAAAAAGAGGAGGCCTATCTGATTTCTAATGCGTGCTTCTCTTAATGATGAGATGGCTAGTTGCAGAATACGAATGGTTACTCAAACCAACAAAATATTCATGAGTCATGACCTATGATACCTTTTCCTAATTCGCGAGTGTCCAATTGGAACAAATTGACCAGCTCGCTGCTTGTTCTTTTTCTCGTTCCTCTCCGGTTGTATTCCACTCCTTTCTCCCAAACTCCTCTCGTGATCCTCTCGTCTTCTCCTATGGCGATGAGAATAATGGAAGGCTATTTCCGGCGTAGCCGACAGTCCGTCCTTTTGGATGGAACCCCCACAACACTCTGGCCCTTACTGTTCTTTCCCTACGGGGATTGATCATATCAAAAACGTGGTATAGGCTTATTTTAAGTGGGGAAGAGAAAACCAGTCCCATTACTCATCGCGGTATCCTTGGAGACTTTTGTTTCCGTGGGTACAGTGATCCATATTTCGGGTCTACATCTCTTGCAGATGAGTATTATTCTGCGTAGGCTGTAGTTAGTTACCTGGAATCAATTTTTCTTTTTATAATAACTCTGCATACCTCGTACCAATTATTAATTATATTCTTGAATTATCGTACCCTCGGACCCATTTAGTGGCGGTGTACCGACATACTCCAACACGTCTTTACACAGCCAGGCTCCCCTGCATGCGGACTGCCAGCATGCATGTACATACATGCGAGGCGATGTTATTGACCTGGATACTTTATACTTCTGATGTTGATATGATATCTGTTTTGAGGCTGGACTAGTTTGTAGCAATAGGCGCATTGAAAATTTCAATGCTGACGGTATGATGTATATATATATATATATATATATATCCCGAATTAAACAGGCTCCCCCACCACGCGACAACATCGTATATTTGCAATCTATGTGGATACCTTGGTATGTATATACGAAATACCATGGAGAGTGCGTACCCCCGTAGTTACACACCAACGCTGTAAATAGCCAACCCTGTCTATCTTTTGAGTTCTCCAGGGCTGTGACTCTGAAACATCCCAACGGCTGCGCCAGAGCCCTCGAATCGGTATCCGAGCGCGACCAATGACATTCATATAAATAGTTCGTATTCCAAGGAATAGTTGCCTGAATCCAAGTAATCGTAAAATATATATCTAAAAAATTTGAAGAATGTAAGTGAAATTAATAGCAATTCTAGACTCCACTCATAGCCCGAGGATCTTCCCTGATAAGGCGATGTGCGTGCACATCCACCAGAGAAGTGGAGATTGATCCATTTTGCTCCATTGGATGCTCCATTCGTTGCTCCATTCGTTGCTCCATTGGATGTTTGGATATCCAGATATATTTGGGTCTAAGAGGAATATCTTTTTATGAAAATATCTAAGAATCCACAGTCTGCCACCCTACAGAAACGTTGTGCAAGCCAAGAAAGGATGCGACACAGAGTTTGTCGATCTCTACCTATGACATGTAGACTTTACGGGACCGGTCTCAAGGTTTTCTGCCCTTGATATAGCCTCTAGTAATATCCATGGATACATATATTATATGTTGTAGTGTTCGAATCAATAGCCTTCAAAAAGTAAATGAAGACAGGGTTTATAGTGGACATGCTTGCGAGCAACCCCAGAATAATCCCGGATAGGAAAGGATCGGTGGGCCAACAAACAGGGGGCCGCAGGCTGTCAGGAGAAAAAAAAAAGGAAAAGGACATGGAATATCTTAGACTGGACTGAATAGGATAAGACTTGAACAGACAGAACATCAATTTCCTTAAGTTCAGCCAAGTCTCATAAAGGGCTCAACTCGATCACCGGCGGGGGCGTCACCGATTCACTAGTCGCCGTGATGGAACCAATGATCCACTAGCATTTTATGGAGAGGCCGTTGGATCAAGTGGGTTTGGATGTTCCTTGATTGGATAATTTATGGAGATGAGAAGAGAGGGAGGATAGATATATAAGATATCCCACGGAAAATGTTATATTTTATACTCCCCCACCTGAATCCACCGTGTCCACTCTAGGTTTTGCGTGACCTTCTCTCTCTTTTCTCTTTCTCTTCTCTTTATATACATATGCCCGCACTTGCCATCACCTGGACTATCATCGTGTGGACATTCTGACTCCCTTGCGTCTTATATTTTTAATTTTCCAATTTTTCTTTTCTCTTATCCTCAGTCGATGATCTAAAAATCTCTTTGCGACCAGCCACACTGGCTGAACTGCTTCAAACTGGCTTGGCTTCACATGATGAGGTGTCGAAAACGTTACAAGGATGCTTGAATGTTGACGTTGACTTGAGTTTTCGGTACCCTTGTCGCTGGTCGGCCCCAAGGATCCAGATCCCATTGGATCAAGGAGATAGCAAAGATGTATCCAACCGTCGCACCGTTTCCCCCGGTTCAACCGCACCGCATACACTACCAGACAGACTCCCTCAATCAACACATGTACGATGCGAACGACGCACTCCCCGTTCGAAACGACCCCTCCAAACCTTTCTTCAATCCAATATCACGATCGCGCATCCAACTCCCTCACCCCGTTCAACGTCTCGATTCTCGCGATGGATCCGCCTATAACTCTACAAACGCCGAACATAGCCTGAGGAGGAAAACCCCCAACGGAACGCTGGCTGCGGGGTATGATGGAACCCTTGGCGATACCATCCAGCCCCCAGCGCCCAAGCATATCTTGGTGTCGCCGATGGAACCGGGCCAGTTCATTTCCCCTCAACTAGGGATGCAGTCCGAGAACTGGCAGCTCATGTCGGACCAGTCCGCCTCCAAACAAATGAATTTCCCCCCAGTCTTCAAAAATGACCCCGCAGGCAATACCATTGCCGGAGAGGTGGTTCAAGATGTGCATGGGACGAGCTGGGTTCGCCCCGTCAATTATCCTCCGGGCGTTGACTCCATGTTGAATCAGACTTTGCCTCTGCAGCAGCGATATCTCTTGCAGAATGGGCAATACGTGCCCACAGTCCTACCGGCAACCCTGCAATCGTGTCTCGGACCAACTGCTTCGGCGGGTACTGGGCCATTCGGTCCATATTGGCCGGATGGAGTATACATCCCATATCGCCCTGCGGCGTTTCGTGATGCGCGCTTTGAATCCCCCACGCCCTTTACAAAGCAGATGAGCCAGTCTTTTTACGACCTCAACCAGCCCCCCTTTAACCAAGCTCAGCTTCCGGTAGGCGCAGATTCGGGGTTGGCATGGGGGCACTCCATGCCTGGCTTGCCTAATCAGGATCCTTTGATGAAACCTCTTTTTCCCCCACGTCACTCTGATCAATTGCCTTTCCACGCGCGAGCCAACCGTCCTCTGTCAGGCCTTCCACCGCCGCAACCACTAAATAATGAGTCCGTGAATTGGTCGAATCGCCCACCACATGGCTTCCAAAACCCAGGTCCTGCAGTGGTAGTGAATGCAGACTTCAAGGAGAAGGTCTTGTCTGAGGCTCATGGAGTCTATGTCGACCTTCTCGCAACAATCCACCAGGCCCGCCGCAACAGCATTAGTAACGCTACTGTTGAGGGCTACCCCCGATTCTTGAAGCCGAGTATCTACCCCAAACCCCCACGCCAACCGGGTCTCGACTTTTCGCAAGCCCCTCCACCCGACCTCGCACGCCATAACAGTTACCCAGCTAGTCAATATGACTTACAACACCAGAAACTTAATGCCGCGGGTAGGTCGATCGATTCGACATCTCTTGCTCGTGCCAACACTCGCCGTCCATCCTTGAATCAATTCGTGCATAGCAGAGGGTCGGATACCAATATGCTCGGATTGCGTGACATGGGCTGTCCTCCGGGAGTGTCGTCTTTCACCAGGGCTCGTAGCTCTCTTTTCAATGAAGGCTCGCCTATGTCTAATGCTGCATCTGCTTTGTCGATGCTGTCTGACTTGTGCGCGGAAAGTCGTTGGGAATGGATCGACGGAATGCTTCTCGGGGGTTGTCTAGCCTATGGGTTGGGTGATTATCACAAAGCCGTGCGATGGTACTCGAGGATCATAGCTCGTGACTCGACGTAAGTGAAATGTAGTTGCTGTCTGATAATTGATGCTAACAAGTACCAGGCACGTGGAAGCTATCTCCAATCTTGCTGCCACCATGTTGGCCCTCGATCGCCGAGAGGAGGCTTCGCAAAACTGGTTGCGCGCCATCCAACTACGGCCGAGCTTCTTTGAAGCTGTCGAACATCTGATTGGTTTACTATGCAATAGTCACAGAGGCAAGGAAGCTGTCAACATCATTGATTTCGTTCAGACTTCCCTTCGTCACCCCAAAGACGGTGATTGCTTCAAGACAGATGAACACGCCAGCGAACCCGAGAGTGACGCCGAGAGCAACGTATCTGATGTGTGCATGTACGACAAAGCGTCTTTCGAGTATGACGATGATATGGGACGAACACAGGGCATAGAACCTGGCTCACCCGACGCTAAACCCCCTGGTTTTGCGTCTAGCGGTTATGCAATTTCAGGTGCGGAGAATGGGAGAATGCTGGCTTTGGTTCATGCCAAAGGCAATATGCTATATGCTCTTGGTGATAATGCAGGTGCTGCAGCGGCATTCGAGGATGCCGTTCTCATCGCCGCTGGCCGAAGGCGACATGGCATCCAAAGCATCATTAAACAGATTTTTGCTGCCTTTTCTAGCAGTCCAGGCACTGGGTATCCTCAATCCGAGCATGACTCGCAGGAGAGCATCCTGCTCTACCCGGATACAGCATTGAAAACTGCCAAACTTGTTTTCCCGGCAGGCGGCATGCCCCCGGGACTCCAACACGTCCCCGAAGGTATTGCTCGCAATGCAGCCACTTCCACCACCAGCAATTCTCTCCTTTCATTGGCGAAAATATACCAAGATGGCATGTCCAGCGTGGGTTCCTCAGGAACAACCAGGTCTTCCCCTGGTGTCCGGGATATTTTGGCTCTCTATTATCTTTCCCTCTCCCTCCAACCTAGCCCATCCACTGCCAATAATGTTGGAATCTTGCTGGCTGGCATCCAGAACAATCCGCCAGCGAGAGGTTTGGTGCGTCCGAACGGTGAGACTCACCACCACCTCGAGATCCCTGGAGTTGTTCCTGGCAGTGGAATATCCCTAGCCTTGGCATACTACAATTATGGCTTGCATCTTGACTCGCGACATGCTCATCTTTATACCAACCTCGGCAGCCTGCTCAAGGACATCGGACAGCTCCACGCGGCCATCAAGATGTACGAGCAAGCAGTTCAGTGCGATGGCAACTTTGATATCGCCTTGGCAAACCTAGCCAATGCTGTCAAGGATAGTGGCAAGGTCAATGATGCAATTGTATACTATAAGCGTGCTGTCAAGGTAAACCCTGAGTTCGCCGAGGCAGTTTGCGGATTAGCAAATGCCTTGAATTCTGTCTGCAACTGGGTAGGCCGTGGTGGCGTCGTCAACGCGCGTGGCTTCCGAGATCGATGGCATGTTGACGAGAAAGGGATGCTTCGCGATTCTCTCAACACCGACACGGGCTCTGGATGGATCAAGCGGGTAGTAGATATTGTCGACCGACAGCTCAAAGAAGGCGAATATTGGGGCCGTGGCATGTTGTCCGCGAGCACGGCAGAGCAATTATGTCTGCAACTGGCTCCTGCTTTGGAGTCTACTCGTTTTGCCTCCAGCCATCGCATGTCTCTAACAAAACTTTTCCAATCCTGGGCCGGACAGAAATGGGAAGGGTCTCGAATTGTACGACTCATCGAGCGAGCTATCCGGTCCCTCACCTGGCAGTGGTATCAAGATCGCTATGTCTTCGGCAAAGATTACCCTCTTTCAAAGTATCGTCGCCCTCGGCTCCCTGGAGGTCTTTCTGCCCCGAATGCGCCTACCGTTCTACCCTTCCATACCTTCACTTCTCCTCTGTCAGCGAAGCAAATCCGTCAGATCTCCCAGCGCAATGGCCTGCGGATCTCAACATCGACCCTGAGACTTCCGTGGCTGCCACCTACCGTCTTCCCCCCACCATCTCCGCCTAGTCCGTTCCTTCGAGTTGGTTATGTGTCGTCAGACTTCAACAACCATCCTCTCGCACATCTGATGCAATCTGTATTTGGGCTGCATGATCCCTCTCGCGTCAAGTCATACTGTTACGCTACGACCCCCAGCGACAAATCGGTGCATCGTCAGCAGATTGAGAAAGAGGCTCCCGTGTTCTACGATGCGAGTGGATGGCCTGTCGATCGACTGGTCCAGCAGATTGTTGCAGATGGGGTTCACATCTTGGTTAACTTGAACGGCTACACGCGAGGAGCCCGCAACGAGGTCTTTGCTGCGCGCCCGGCGCCTATTCACATGTCATTCATGGGCTTCGCAGGTACCCTCGGTGCCGAGTGGTGCGACTACATCCTTGCGGATCAGCTTTCGATTCCACCGGAGACGTTGAGCCCCGGCCGGCGCACAACACGAATCGAGGATCGTCTCCTGGAAGAAGACAATGGCGAGGAACTCGAGGACTGGGTTTACGGAGAGAAGATTGTTTTTACCCGCGATACCTTTTTCTGCTGTGATCACCGACAGAGTGCTCCGGATGCTGGCGAAAAGCATGTATCCTGGGAGGAAGAACAAGCGCGGCGCTGGAGAATGCGCAAAGAATTATTCCCCAAGTTGAGTGATGATACCATCATCTTGGGTAATTTTAACCAGTTGTACAAGGTCAGTCTATTTGCCCACTCCTCCCATCCCATATAACTAATCCCTTCCAGATTGAACCCACCACGTTCCGAACATGGCTGCGCATATTAGCGCGCATCCCCAACGCTGTTCTCTGGCTCCTCCGCTTCCCAGACACAGGCGAGCAAAACCTGCGAGATATCGCTAAAGCCTGGGCCGGCGAAGAGACAGCATCGCGGATCATCTTCACGGACGTAGCCCCAAAGAACACACACATCGCGCGAGCGAAGATCTTAGACTTGTTTCTCGACACGCCAGAATGCAACGCCCACACCACAGCTACAGACGTCCTCTGGAGCGGTACTCCGTTACTCACTCTCCCGCGCTATAAGTACAAGATGTGCTCCCGCATGGCGAGCAGTATTCTCAGCAGCGCGCTCCCCAACTCCGAGGTTGGCCAGCGCGCCCGTGAAGATCTCATCGCGTCATCAGACGAAGACTACGAGAATAAGGCTATCCGTCTATGTCTGGATCTGCAGTACTCTGGTCATGAAGGCTACGCCCGCGGCCGACTGGCGGATATACGACAGATACTGTTCCGAGACCGGTATAAGAATAGGCTCTTCGATACGGCGCGCTGGGTGCGTGATCTGGAGAATGCTTATGAGGCCGTCTGGGCGCAGTGGGTTAACGGCGAAGAAGGTGATATCTGGTTATGATGTGCACTGCGAATATACCCCCTGAGCGATTTTTCCTTTTTCTCTTTTTTTTCTGTCTCATTCTCATTCTAATTTTTTTGCATCTGGTCTCATCCACCTCTCTACTTTCCGCCCGTCGGCTGGATCATCTATGTAATGTTTTGCATGTGGGTTTTTGTGATGTATACGTATGGATTCACGAAAGAGATGGCTTGTTGGATGGTTTCAGGCGTTTAGGTCTTATATTCCGGGGTTCTGAACACATGTAGTTTTTGGTCTACTGAACAGCAGAACAGATCTACCACCTTTATCCAGTCTTGCCTCCCCTTTTCCCGTGCCGATCATCTACAACGCATTTCAATAATGCATAACATCGTACAATATACAATACCTACCATAGTAAGCTTTTACCCCCTATATCTAGCAGTATCATCACATCCACATGCACCCGTTCATCTACATATATAAGATACATACCCCGTACCTAATACCCGCTGCCTACCATTAACACCCAATTGCCTAATCGCCACATGCAGAATCCAAGCCACATGCAAATCCCAGCCCTGAACATCCCTGTTTCCTATCGGTACCTTCCCAGACAACCAATAGACTCGTCGTCCGTTCAATCCAATCCAATCTCCGAGACATTCATTCACACACAAAGGTAGCCAAGACCAATCAATATTCAGTACCTTGATACCGGCCCCAAGACCTACGAAGTAGTTTTTGTGTTCTCCCCGAACCTATCAGGGCGAGCGTTGAATCTATATGGAGTACGGAGTATAATCTAAACTCTCGTCTTCAAGTCTGTGAGGGGATGCTATCTCAGCTACACTTACACACTACCCTCCACCTAAGCCCAGACAAATACATGTACCGTCTAGTCCAAAAGTCTCCGTTGTATCCACGCCCAGCCAGGTCCATACCCAGCCCCAAAACAAAACCCACGCGTGACGGAGGCTAAATCAGGATATCTGCATCTGCATATAATCCAAGTGGGTTTTTGGCTCTGTTGCGCATTACATACGGAGTACATCTTGACCGGACTAGTACGATGCAAGTACTCCGTAGAAGGCGTTAAGCCACGGTCCATATCGACATCAATCTCTACGACATTACAGGCACCCCGGTAGATGCGACATGGCATTTCTGCCATTCTATCACATGTTCGCTCCGCCTCGGACCAGGTAAGACATGCGCTTATCCGTCTATTGAATACAGGTTGCCTGTTTGATTTCCACATGGTGTTCACGAGCTCGAGGTTTGGGATTGGATTGTGATTTAGTGTATATGGGTGTGTAATGATGAATGAGTGAGTGAGTTCTGTATCTTCGAGTTATTCAGAGATAAAGGAATAACAATAACAACAGCACTTGAGATATCCTATAGAATATTTTGTAGTCTCAATGAAGATATATAATGTACACCGTACTCCGTATACATACCAAGACACGATCAACGCAATCCACCCGTTTGATACACTTCAAAAGCAACCTGAACCTTTTAACCCCCAAACCAATTCCAGGATCCCTACATCAAAATCCAAACACCACCAACCCAGTTATCCCTGACATAACCTTCTCCTATTAGGTACCAACCTTGGAATACCACAGATTCCCGTCTCAGCCACGTAAGCCCGTTCGCTTCACAACGCCCACGAGAGCTCCGGAATCCACATGCCCATGTGCGGTATCATATCTCGGACCCAAGCACTCTATGAAGATGGACCGGGCTGTGATGGATAGCGGCATAGCTGAGTCGGCTATGGTGGGTTGTGAGTGGTGTGGCGCGGGTGGGGATGTAAGCCACGGAGATTTGGGGCGTTGGATCGGTCGATTAGCCGCTGTGAATCGGGGACTCGGAACCGAATGGATTGTGGCTTGTACTAATATTGGTATTGGCATTGGGGGTTGGATATGGATGACACCAGGAGAAAATCATATATTATAATATGGATGTTAATATTTTGATATGTATAAAGTACGGTACGGAGATATATCCAGGATGTGCGGAGTTATAGGTACTTTTGGAATAGGCCTAATTCGGTATGGACTTGGTTATGGACATGGTTTAGGTGAATCCTTCACATGCTAGAATAAATCCCGAAGATTATCCGTGCAAGGTAGTAGAATTAGTGATCTAAGCATCTGATAATAATAATTATACCTGAATATCCACGGAGTACACCGAACCCAATCACGTGTGTAAATATAGAAAGAAAAAAAAAAAAGCCCTCAATTTGCCTCAGGTACTATAAGACATTGGCAATGACGATCCATGTCGAGACCGAGACCGAAACCGAGATCTGAATAAATCCGTAAGCCAAGGGTCAAGCCAACAATGGGGGGCCGTTGCGTCACGCGCTGTCCTTTCACAGCCCTCTCTGCAAGCCCACAAGCCGCACAAGCCCTAGTCTCACCTTTCCCCTGAAACGAGGCTGAAAACAGAAAGCAAGTGGACTCTGGACAGTATCATTATATAGATTGCGCCCCATCTCGCTTGTTCCGATACATGGAATTGTTCGGGACTGTGGAGGCTAGTGGAGAGATGCAAATTTTTGCTATGGTATTTACCGCAGGAACTGCCCAGGTTCCACTTTTGACACTCACGGTCCCTTGTCTGGCCGCTCTGACCTGACGGGAAGGATGATGGCCTATGACATCAAAAAGATGAACAATCAATTTATACAATCCCGAATGGGTTCTTTGTACCTTTGCACGGCAACGATTGAGTTTAGACGGGATAGATAGAGTTGGTCCAGATTTGGCAGTCTATTGCTTGGATACATCATCTACACATGCTGGAACTTCCAACTTGGGAATGAGGAACTGGATCTACCGAACTGGTTCGCGTTAGGATCTTTACCAGTTCGAGCCCTGGATATGGCCTCGTTCTACATTTCTGTCCTTTAGACGTAATTCGTAAGACCTTGGGGATATCTATTTTGTACGTCTTACATTGTAGTAGGTCAGAGGTTCAGACGTTGTACAAAGGTAAATCCAAGTCCGTGTTACTTTTTAAGGATAAAAGTGTGACAAGGCCCAAACGGTTTCCCACAGCTCGGGCACCATGCGAGTGGTCCCCGATATCTAAAGCCCGAGAAGGTGGCCCACCAATCAGCAAAGCAAATTCAAATAATTCTATTCTAAAAGTCAAATTCAAATTCATAACCTAAATTCAAATTACTATTTGGACCGTAATTACTTATACTCCGATCTCATATAACAAAATTACGTATAGTGTACTAATGAAGTATGTTCGTATATTATTATCCAAACGTAAAAGTTAATAACCTCCGAATGGAAAATATATCCACGTGACCCAAACGGCGAAAAGGGGGAACGCTTGGACCCCGGGAGCCATGCGGAAGGCCCAACAGTCAGGAAGCTGCGAGACCGTTCGCTCCACTTTCTTAGTGACGGGTACCCCAAGCTTCTGATTCAAGGTCCTTTTTGCTACATTGATATAGAGATATTCTATTCTATTGTTGTTGTATCAGGTAGACGTAGTGTTTACTACATCCTCTTACTTTAGCACACTTTCCCTCCTTCAATACCACTCAAAACACCCGATCTAAGCTCGAGTGCACGGGACTATTGATCAGCGGTGATCCCTGCACGTCGACAGGGATTTATCTCAAATACTTGCCGTGTCTCTGATTGGTGAACAGGGGAACAATAGTATACCTTAAGTAAACGGTAAAAAAACAAATGAAAAAGTGACAGATCCAATCTCGGGTACACCCTAGTCGATGTTGCATTCCAGGACGACGGGTTCATCCTTTCAGCAACGGTTTTCCCAGGAGTATGGAAATCCGATCTGGCTGTCCACACGAGGACTTGTCCACATGGCTACACAAGACGGCTTCCCTTTTCGCTTTCTCTCATGTTTCCCCCAGAAAACAAGGAAAGGGAGAGGGGGGGAATTAATTAATATTCTCCACACTATTCTCTCTTTTTTTTTGAAAAAAATCTTATAGATAGCCCTGTTCGAATGTTCGAAGCATTAATTAATAGTTAATCTATATAGACATGTATAAAAATATATAAAAAATTTCAGAATAGATTAAATGATCAAATAGATTAAAGATATAGGAGAAACCCATATCCGCCTATCCTTAACCGAACTGGCAGTCCCACTAACAATGACAAATACTGGAGACCAATCAATATCCTTGTATATCCATATGGATGCATGTAAGGTCTACCCCTGGAGGATTGAAATTACAATATGTATTTTATTACCTATCCTCATGTTTCAAAATACCATCTGGTAAAGAAAAAGCAAAAAAAAAGGTGTGGCTTGCGTTTCAACGGTTTCCACCGGTGGAGAGAGATGAGATCTCAGCTGCGACATGCCTAACCGGGTAGTCTGGAAACTTCGCACTCGTCGATCTCTGTGTTCGATCCCGATCTCGCCTTCTGATACATCCATCCTCTTTCTGGTACACCAGTGTTTAGACTGTAAATAGTCTATGGACTGTGGAAAGGGACCAAAAAAAATAGATTGACCTATGTTGTATACTTGCGCCGTTACGGTATAGTGTGTGTGGTTAAAAGGATATCCAGATTGGAATCACGTCACGTCCCGCAGTCTCGCTTTCGTTAAACCCGATTTCGATTTTATTTCACTTTCAACCCCCTACGGCGTCATGGGGGGATCCATGGTCAACTGTCAGTGACAGGTGGCAGGTGGCCCATGCGTTTTAGATCATTGTTTCTTTTCCTCTAAACGGAAATTCTAGTATAAATTAGTTAACATTAAGCGAATTTCAATCTCGATTAAGATTGAAAAATAAAAAATAAAAAATAAAAATAAAAATAAAAACTAAACGGTCACGTTCAAGTCATATAGTCTGCAAGGCACTAGAAAAGTATATAAATATATGTAAAAATCCAAGCCAATAGTATGGAATATAATCATACATATAATAATACATATTTTAGATATAAAAATGCAAAATAAATGTTAATTCCGATCTGGATCTTCAGGACAGCTCGGTGTTGTTCGGGGGTCGAAGCTTCCTGTCATCGCACGGAGGCACCGATTTCCCCATACTATTGATTGTAATTAAAAAAGAAAAAAAGAAAATAAAAAAAGAAAATAAAAAGAAAAAAAAGATCGAATTTGTCAACCATGGAATTCCCCCACTACACTCCACTTCGTGGATCAATCCATGGATGAGGATGAAAAGAACGCTGATCGAACCAATAAGATCTCGGACTTGACCGATTGAATATGGATCGGGTATCAATCGAAAAAGTGTTGTGCATGGCTGGCTGGAAATCGACGTCTAACCGCTTGTCACTCGGATAGATCTGCCCCTGTTTTTGAACCCCTTTCTGTCTTGTTTTACATATATTATATGTTATAAGCAAATTTATATTATGTGGATGTATTATTTTTAGCTTATAGCTTTATTTTTACTTGACAGAGTATGCTGAATATGCTGCGTTCTCTATACCTTGGGAAAACCTTAGGAAAACCTTGGGAAACATAAACTAAAAAAAACTGTTAGCGCCATGATTTGGAATTCCAGCAACGGGGCTCAGGGTCGATCACTCCGATCTTTTCTGTTTTACGCGTCTTTCCTCAGCCCGAATTCCCGGGTGGTACTGAAGATCCCAACGGAGCATTTTTCCCACTCCCCACGATCTATAGATTACAATAGTCTGGTATTTATTTATTTTAATTATTTTATATATTACCTTTGTATTATTCCGAACTGTCAGCTCCGAGATCTTGGATCGTGATCTTCCATTGCGGGACTGTTTTTTTTCCTTTTGGACCCATCCCCCTGGTACTTAAGACTTGACATTGTCCGTACTATAACTTGTCTACTTTTAACTATACTTCAACTCTCTCTCACTCCCTCCCCCATACCATCTATCATCACCACCACCATCACCTACTATCTACTCTCATAATGCCTGTTTCACACCGTCGTGGTCCTTGGGTCCCAGAGGAAGACCAACTCCTCACCCAACTGGTCCGCGAACAAGGCCCAAACAACTGGGTTCGCATCTCTCAACACATGCACTATCGCTCACCCAAGCAATGTCGCGAGCGTTTCCACCAAAATCTCAAGCCCTCGCTAAACAGAGAGCCCATCTCCGCCGACGAAGGCCTGATGATCGAGCGCATGGTCAACGAAATGGGAAAGCGCTGGGCTGAGATCGCCCGCCGTCTGGGAAACCGCAGCGACAATGCAGTCAAGAACTGGTGGAATGGAAGCATGAACCGCAAAAAGCGCGGCCTGTCAACAACCCCCACCACCTCCCGCACCTATACTGGCCGCATCGAGGCACCCTACACCCGCGCCTCAGCAATGAGCCCAAGTCGCTCCCGCTTCTCCAGTTCTTCTTCTTCTCGCCCCTCATGGACGGAGTCCATCGAGTCTGCTATCTCTGAACAATATTCCTCCTCCCGCAGAGCATCCATGGCTTCTTCCACCCGCCAGCTCTCGCCTATTTACACTCTCCCCTCCATCAACCGACCGATCGAAACTCCCCTCACCTCGCCCGCTTTCTCAGAGGCTTCACACTCTTGCGAGCCGCCTTCTATGGTTTCAGATCACAATTCCGTCTCTTCTTCACCCCGCACTTTCCCCTCCCCACAACTCCTGCCTTTGCCTGTCGACTTGCGTTCGCAGTACGAGATCCGGAGGCCTAGTGTTCACGTCCTCGAGGACTCGCCCAGTTACCCGGCTCGCTCTCTAGAGTCTTTTTCAGAGATCGCATCCACACAGCGTTGGATGGGCCACCAGCCTACATTGGCCTCATGGCACCAGCCTACGGATTCGCCCAAGTCTTGGATCTCCAGATCCGAGCCTACTCGGGACACTCGCATGGGCGTGAACAGCTTGCTCAACTAAAAAAAGAACCAAAAATCCCCCCCAAAACAACCCTCGACATACCCCTGCATTTATTATGATTTTTACGAGTCTCATTTCTCACCATTTTTCCTTGTTCTATACAGTTGATTCCCCTTTGCGCTCGGGTCCACCGATGGAACCCTTCTTGTACATTTTGCCAAAAGCTCAACTATTTCTTTGTGTTTCTTCTCTTCTAAGGAGGTGCTACGAATTCCTTTTGTATACTCCTAATATGTATTACCACGGTCCGGATCTTGAAACTCTGTTGTTTTGGGCGTTTCAGGTTCGGTTCTACGTTGAATGATTATTTCTCCACATTTTCTTTACTCTTTGTCTGATTAGGCATGCAATCTGGAGAGATTGGGCTCTCCATTTCTGCTGGGATGGCATAATACCCTGTTTTTAGCAATAATTTAAATAATAATCAAGCTTACTACATCACAAAAACCCCTACCCGAAAATCAGCATTCTTACCCTCCTACATATGCATACACACTAAAAAGTCGTACATATACCTTGAAACAGCCAAAGAAACACCGTCCTCCCACACGTCCCCCATCTCAGCCAGCCTCTGTTCCAATATACAGGGAATGCAGATATGCAGCCTCCAACCATTTACCTCCGTTCTTCACTTGCTCATGAGGAATGCGCCACCGCTCACACGCCGTGCTCACGAGGATGGACGCAAGGGATGCGAGATGCCTCAGGGCCTAAGCACGGAAGTAAGGACCCACCCGTTTGTCTGACAAGGCAAGGTTGGAGATGGTAGACACTGTACATTACAACGTGGTATTGCAGATGACTACATAGTGACATAGTTTATGCACATGTATAGACTCCAGCTAGGGAGTGGGAAACACAGAATACGAACTACCCATACTCGTGCTCATGTATGGCCTGCATCTAGAACCAGGACCAGGCGTGTAATGCATAAAACCTACATGTACATAATGCATAAACCATGAACCTGCACAGTGACAGGCAAGAACCAGAGATCCAGGTCAGAGCCTAGACATGACACACACCTCCCGCAGGTGAGAACAGAAACGAAGTCTATTCGAGAGGTTCGTCCTGCAGGAGGAAAATCAAACGGCGTTCGACCCCGTCCCGATCTGGAATAAGATTGACATCCATACGCGGGCAAGTCCCAAAACAGCACACTGTTAACTTGTAACTGTTACTGTTAACATACCCTTAGAACGAGAGCGAAACAGAGCGGAAAACATATAGAGGTCTAGTATGGTAATTATGCCAATCCGTCCAACCCTTGATTTCCTGATCCCGCCTATCCGCCTGAAAACGATGTCCCAGTCAAAATGCAGTTTGGATACGGGGTGAGCGTTGGGATTAGCCAATCAGGATGCATTCTGACAGGATGAACGGCGGGGCTTGAAGGGTGGGGGTTTGGTTGGTTTTGCATGGATCGTGGAGGTGCATGCATGCCGTGTTTTTTTTTTTTTTCATCGGGGCTTGCTTTCCGCTTCCCCTGTTAATGGTGTTTTTGGGCTTTGGCCGTTGAGATTTGGTATTTTTTTTTTTGACTTTGGGTCATGTTTGGTTTCCAGGTTGGCGGTTTGAGGGATCGTAATAACGAAGTTTTTGTGTTTCGTTTTGTATTTGGTCTTGGTTTTATGTCTTTTTCGCCGCAGAATTACGATCGTCTAATTATCTGATTATTCATCTCGGATGTGTCCAACTCCACATGAGAGATGCTACCAACCAGATATCGCTTCCACACACCATCTGCTCTATTCAGCTCAAGACTATCGAGGTGATCGGGTATTGTGTACCATCCCTCTGAGAGTTATCGAATCGGATCGAGAAGATGGCCATTCAGTGTGATGGGACAACAGTAGTTCGATGAATCAGGATAGGAGTACATGGAATATTAATTTAGCTTGTACTCTGTCTACTGGTTCGACATTGGCATTGTGAAGGATCTGCAGGTTCCCAATTTGAACCTTTCGCCGTAATTCCCACTGCATACCGTTTGCCCTTGGTGGAACTAAACGGGATGCGGACCGTGGAACTCACACGGTAGAAAACTCAGTCATGGCGTCGACTATTTACTTTCTACATTTTTATTGATATTATCCCTTGTATGTGCTAGGATATTGATGGCGTATACTCACACAAAAACACAAATCCGAATATCAAGAAAAGCAACACCCCCACGAAACTCTATTCCTCCCAAAGCAGAGGTGACGGAAAAGTCTAACGACGCTAACACTGCCCTGACCACCTATCGGCACCTGCGATATGGAAAACGGCGCCAAGATCAGATCTGGTTTTCTTGAAACGAGCCGTTGGAGTGTATATTGAGCACAACCATGGGTCGAGAAGGGATGGATCAGGGGTATATCACATACCTAGGTAATAATACAAATACACATTTGACTGTTTCTCAAGGTCCATGGCTATGGACACACGTTGCAGCTCAATCCATGGATTCATCGTACCGTTGCGTTCCAAGCTCCCAGATCCTGTGATCGACGCCCATATCGCCCTATCGAGTGTCCTTTCCGAGCTCAATTTTAGGATCCATTACATCGAGATCTACGGGAGATTTGGAGACATCGACATCCATGGATGTTAATCTGGACTTACGTCTGTGTCTCCTTTTCTATCTCTCCTGTCCCCTTAGACATCGACACTTAATTACAAAATATATTGCATATAAAACTACCCCACTATCAATCTGAAGATAGATACAATACGTATAGTTTAATATACTCAAAAGCCGGACAAAGCCGCAATAACCGCTCTCTATAATACAGCCCCCTGATTGGACACGGAGAATCTCGGTGCCATCATGCACTAATCCTAAATCAGCCCTAGCGCAAAAGGTACCCGTCTGTCGGTACTGGCGGTGCCCGCGTGAGCCTTTTCCGAGGCTTTTTTTTTTCGCCCTGACTCCGTTGTATATTCGCAGACAAAGTGTGAGAGTCATGTAAATCCCCGTTCTTCGGAGATAAAGCCACAATTTCCAGCGCTATTTCTGCCTCAACCATGGATTGAGTCCTTCATTTGCCTTTCTGGGTAATTGGCTCCGGTGGCGGTTTTCAGGGGTGTGGCAGTGTTTTGAAATGTCTTGTTCGGAGTGCATATCCTTTTCCAGGGGTTTCTTTTGAATGTCGTTTCTTGAAACCGTGGAAGGTTTCTAACGTTGCGAAATCTGATTCTGAGTCTCGATAGGCTTCCACGCATAAGTGGGGTTTGTTTTATTTATGGTTGCTGCCTTGGGCATCAATTGCGCTGAAGGCATACCCCAGGGGATTTTTTGTGGCGGTAGATTGGTATTAACGTAGTACTTCCTAATGTGGCTAGGAAGTTTGATATGTCCTGTCTAGATGTCTAGTCTGCTGGGATAAATAAACTAAGCAACAGTGGCTTGGCTAGGAGTATCTGATGTTTGATGTTAAGTACGCGCTTGTATACGGGCAATTTCCAACTCCAGGGGCTTCTTAATGCGGCAAATTGATGTCATTGGCGTAGTCCTTCCTAATGTGGACGAGGAGTTGACTTGCCTTGAATGGATGTAACTTGCCGGGATAAATTGGCGACGGCGGCTTGGCTAGAAGGAATATCGGATGTCTGATATCTAGTACCAACTTAGATGGAGACATGATGAGATAGCCACCGTGCGGAGAACGGCTACTTGTAGACTGAATGGGAATGGAAATAGAAAAGAAGCAGGCTAGTTCACCAAGACTTGGTACTTTTGTGGACACCGTAGCAGGGGAGCAAACTTGTATGGCCGAAGAACGGGATACGGCTTGTTAAGTATTCCATCCCAAGTCGGCCATCTACTGGCGACAAAAGACAGGCATACTCTCAATCGGACATTCGATCTCAACATCGCGACCACCATCATACACAACATCTTTCTCCCAGAGCTTCCAAGATGCCCCAGCAGGCAGATATGCCTTGATCGTGCGCTGACCTGCCTCCAACACAGGCACAACCAAATACTTCGGCCCATACATATACTGAGTCTCAACTTCCCAAGCCCGCTCATCCGATGGGAACTCATAAAACAAAGTCCTCATCACAGGAGTTCCCTTCTCATGAGCCTCCCGCATCAATCCCCGCGTATACTCACGGAGCTGCTCACGAATCCCAATATACCGTTTACAGATCTCATAAACCTCATCTCCATAAGACCAGATCTCATTATCCGCACCACTAGCCGTCGGCTGTCCCTCCGGCTTCGGCTCACGGTCACCATGCAGCCGCATAACCGGACAGAATGCTCCCCACTGGAACCATCTCGTGAACAGCTCGCGGAACAAAGGATCGTCGGGGTTTCCGCCGTGGAAACCGCCGATATCTGTCGTCCACCATGGGATTCCGGCTAGGCCCATGTTTAGGCCAGCTGCGAGTTGGTTGCGGAATGAGTCCCACGACGATGCGATGTCACCACTCCACACTAGCGCTCCGTACTTCTGGCTGCCTGCCCAAGCGCATCGCAACAGGTTGACGATGTTTGTCTGGCCCTCTGCGGTCATCCCTTCGTAGAATCCCCGTGCGTACTCTTTCGGGTAGGTGTTTCCGATCTGCAGGTTGCTGCCGGCGTGGTAGCGGTAGATGTCGAAGTCGTAGATCGAATACTCAGGTTCGGCTTCATCGAGCCAGAATACTTTGATGCCCATGTCGTAGTAGTTTTGCTTGGCTTTGCTCCAGACGTACTTTCGGGCTGCTGGGTTCGTTGCATCGAAGTGTGTGATGTCGCCGTCGCATTGCATTGCTACGCGTAGGCCGCGGTCGTGGCGGATGAGAAGACCTTGTTCGAGCATTTCTGGGAAGTTCTCGGAGGCGTTTTCAACGGTAGGCCAGATGGAGACCATGAGCTCGACTTTGAGCTCTTTAAGTTCCTTGACCATGGCCTCTGGAATCGGACATTGTTTGTTAGTAGGTCTTGCTACTGACGATATAAAAAAGAGAACGATAACTTACGTGGATCAGGCCAGAACTCCGGATCAAAGCTCCATTCTCCTTGATGCTTCCAGTGGAAGAAGTCGACGACAATCAAGTCCAAAGGCACTTCCCGACGTCGGTACTCGCGCGCAACATTGAGCAACTGCTCCTGGTTGGTGTAGCGGAGCTTGCACTGCCAGAAACCAAGACCATACTCCGGCATCATAGGAACATAACCTGTCACTTTGGCATAGGCTTCTTCAATTTCCGCGGGGGTGTCACCCGCTACAACCCAGTAGTCCAATGCCTTGGTCGAGTACGCCTCGAAGCTCATGATATTTGTTCCCAGAACCGCCCGTCCGATACCAGGGTTATTCCATAGGAAGCCGTAACCAAGTGACGAAACCGCAAAAGGAACACTGGCCTGGGAGTTACGGTGCGCTAACTCAAGATCTGTACCTTTCAGATTCAGGTAAGGCTGCTGATACTGGCCCATACCGAAGATCTTCTCTTTATGATCGAGAGACTCGAATCGCATGGTGAGGTGGTAGTCGCCGCCCAGGATGGGACGCAGCTCGCGAGCTTCGACAGTCAGCGCGCTGCATTTGGGGTCCATCGGGTCCTGGCGGTGACGAGCATACTCTTCAAGGAGTTTGTTTCCCTTCGAATCGTAGATGATAATCTTGCCTCTGCGTGACACAGTTGCTTTGATGTTGCCGTTGGTGATGGTCGCTTCTTGGTCAGCGGATATCTCGATGGTTGGGGCTGGGCTGGATGGCTTGGAGGACAGGGCCCAATCTTCGGTTGGAATTGATGCCTGTCTTGTTGCTCGCACGCGGAAGGCATTCTCGCCCCATGGCTGCACCCAGAGGATGTGGTCATCGAAACGGAAGACAAGCTTGTCGTCTTCGGCGTAGAGCATTTTGACACACGAGATTGTTAGCGGTTAATCTGCTATTTTTTGGAAACAAGCACAAGAGGTGATTTGTGCTGGACAGATGAGCGGTCTAGTTCAAAGAGCCGGTCATTAAGTATTGAGGGAATGGCATGTACCCCTCATTCTGCAGTCCTGATGCTGTGTCATGGCTATTTCCAATGACAATTACTGCAGATCCACAGGAAGTACCAGTAACAACACTCATTTGTTGGAGAGAACTTCTGACAGCTCCTGGAGGTTAAGGTGGAGATGTCTACTTTTAAACGCCTCGAGGTCATAGGTAGTATCCGTTACGAGTTTAGCCTAAAGTCGACTTCCAGATAGGGCAAGGATGCAACCCCGTGTCTTCCAAAATAGGAAACTAGTTTGGATAGGTTCGGATTGTCTGAAAGAACATATTAGGACAAAATGAACAAGATTGAAAAGATGGGGAATGAGATGAGGGACATTCGCATCAAAAAAAAAAAAAAAAAAAAAACCAGGACGGTATGAACGACATCAGAACAAACAGGAAAAATGAACACGCAAAATGAACACACATCATCTCACGGTGTACTCACTTCGGCGTCCAATACTCGACGTGTGGTCAGAACAGACCACTAATTCGAGTGAGAAGTAAGAGAGCAACACAATTGCTCATGGTGATGTTGCAACAGACGTGGATACGATTTCAGAAATGTCCACGGAAGACTATTCCGGGCTCGAGGTGGGAGCAAGCGTTCGAGTGACATTATGATATTACTTGGGTTGAGGCCAAGGAGAAGGGATTATATTCTAATCACCGTGGCCGGTATGTAGCAATTGTAGGTTGGGGTTATTGGTCATTGTTGGAATGAGGCCATGGATCAAGGTCTGGTTCAAGTGGGCGATATAGCAAATTTCTAAATCAAATATTGGAAAAAGTATTATACTACCTAGTGGCATAAGTAGCTTATTTTGCTGGGCATGGTCTGCAGAGTACCGGGGAGCCTTGTAAAAGTTATGCTCTTCTCTATGACACTTGATGGACTGTGATAAACAAGTCTTGTAGGATATTACACTGACTAGACTCCAATCAAGGCGTGACTTGAGCACCCCGATGACCATGACATAACCACAGACACAATATAACTAACTAGAACATAAGCTATGTTCATATTCTCTACATCCTACGAGTCCTGAATTCTGCCGTTTATGACTGCCTTTACTTATGTCGGGAAGCGAATAAGTACATGAATTGATTGGAGGTTTCCTGGGAGGATCACAACTCCGCTGTTGAATCATTTGGACTAAAGAACTATTTTCTTACCTGGCAAATATATATTACTGCATTCCATATTTATTCAACATGGATATTATACCTCAACCAGAGGTACCTATCAGCTTCGACCAATTCCCAAGAAATGATCAATTGGCTTCTTGAACATGGAGCAAACCCAAATCGACGATGCGATATCAACTGTACTCTTTTTTTTTATGTAGCCCAGCTCGCTCCTATCAAGATCATCAACCTCCGTCGCGGAGGTGACCTGCAAGAGGGACATCTTCTTCAGTATGCAATTTATCGGCAAACAGGACTCAACGAGGTCTTAACACTACTTGTTGAAAACGGTGCCCCTTAAACATCCCAATGCATCAGGATTATTCTACCCTTGGGCGGTTCTATCTTATGAGCCTAGGAACTCCTTTGCACACAGCAGTAGAACTCAGTAAGTTGGACACAATAACATTTTTGTTCAGCCGAGGAGCAGATATCGGCATCGAGGATGCAAATGGCCGTACTGTAACTGAGTGGGCAAGAGTGTTGAATCAGACGGAAATTTTGAAGCTATTGGAAAACTGACATTAAACACCAATTCCAAAACAATTCTCATGTGGTTTGCCTTCATACATGCTATTTAAAAAAAAAAAAAAAACTTAAACCCTGCAGACGACTTGTGTTTTTATGTATAACCTGGAATACTTTGGTAGGGTGTCCTAGAGACCATGTCACTATTCCTGTTGTTTCAACCCTTTGAAGATCAGCCATCGAAACGAATAGTATTTCCTTCTCAATTCGTCCTCAGGATCGACAACAATAAGGCTAGACGTCCACGGGAGCCCTGGAGGTTGATATTGATGACTGGTGTTCCCCGGAAAAAGGACGCTATTCCTTATCAGGATAGAGAATGAAGCTACCGCGGGCACGGTTTTCACCTTGCATTGCTCAGTCCTATCCACTCAGTTGTTAATTCCATTCGAACTGCTAGCTGAGATTTGATTTGAACCTTCGATTCATCTAGCAAAGCCCGAATCATGGCATTCAGCGGGGCCGCAGCTCCTACTGCGGACATGGACATCGACATGGACCTTGATCTCGGACCAGAGCCCGAGCCCGAGCCAATTCATGTGGTGAGTGTTTTCTTTTGTCCTTATAGCTATAATCGATTGTCGACTAACATGTGTCGAGTGATAGGAAACAGCCACAAACTTGGAACCCACCCTCGACCCCCTCTCCGATGAAGCGGTCTACGAAAAAGTGCATGTTCGCGGCGTCGATGAAATGACCACAGAGAATATCAAACAATTTGCTCATGACTGCTCTGGACATGAACCAGTGCGTATTGAATGGATTGACGATACATCCGCCAACATCATCTTCTCCTCCGCCGAAATCGGCCTTCAAGCTCTCACAGCTCTCACGCAAGTCGCTGAGGAAGAAGACGCGTCTACCTTGCCACCTCTGCGTCTCCGCTCGGCGAAACTCCTCTCCTCCCACCCTGATTCCGTCCTCCAAGTGCGATCGGCTGTCAAATCGGACCGAAAGCAAGCCCGCGCCCATGAGAAGAGTCGCTTCTACCTCATGCACCCCGAGCATGATCCCCGAGAACGCTTGCGACAAGAGTTTGCCGACAGGAGAAATAGCGACGATGCAGGTGATGGTGATTACAGGCGGCGCAAGTTCGACAACCGAGAGCACCGACGCCGCCGAGACCGCGACGAGGACGAACACTTCAACGCCGACATGTACGGTGATAACGTTGGCTCTGAACCCGAGCGCGCTCGGGCACAGCCCAGAGGTCGTGGCCAGAGGGACCTGTTCCCAGAGGACGAGGGCCGATCAAGTGGACGTCTCCGGAACCGCAGTGCATCTCCGGGACGAGACACGCTGGAGGAAGAACTTCGAGTCGAGCGAGGTGGTCGTGATAATACCAGGCGGTTCCGTGAGAGGTCGCCACGACACGGTCGTAAGAATAAGGATAGGGAGCTTTTCCCAAGCGCGGACCAGAGCGAGTCAGGAAACCGCGAGCTTTTCCCAAACAAGCCCGCATCTAGCTACATCAAGAAGGAGTTGCTGCCTAGCAAGTCTAGTCACCACCGTCGGTCAGATGCATTCGACGCTTCTTCTGTCCCAGGCACCTCTGAGCACAGACGCCACAGCAATATTGAGCTCTTCCCTGATTCCACCAACAATGGTGCCCGCATTCGTGGAGCAGCCGCAGCCACCGAGGACCAAGGATTTGCCATCCGAGGCGGCGCATCGAATGGCATGTCGATTAAAGGCCGGGGTGCGTCGGTGCGCGAGCTGTTTCCTTCCAAGTTTGACAATGTCCCCAACAATAACACCAACGCTGGCCCTAGCGCAAACGCTGGCAAGGAACTGTTTTCTGATACACTAGAAGGACGCGGCGGTCGTCGGCGTCGGGCAGAGGACATGTTCAGCTGAAGAGACTAAGCGATAGGTCGAGAACTGCATTTGCTTGATTGTTAGGGGTCTTCACGGGAGCATGATGGATACCCGGCGTTTGCGAGTGGGATGGTGAAATCGATTGTCTGATAAAAATTCTATAATGATATATACTCTGCTCTTCTAGTGAAACACCTACACTCTTCTGTACTCTCCGAATAATAACTGAATATACGATGTAAACTAAACCAACATTCGTCTAGCAGTCCACGGGTGTCGTGCGCCACGACTGACCTCTCCCTAACCAAAATCTCTCTGAGACATCAGATGCAAGCATGCCTCCTTCCAAAACAATAGATGCACTATCATGTGCTATAATTGCTCGGTTCCTGCGCAGCAACAACTATTCTGAGACACTGAACGCTTTTCTCCGCGAGGCTGACCTTGCTCCCGACGTGGGGCAGACCTCGGGCGATGACACCAACAACTGGACCATCCAAAGCTTGCTCGAGGAGAAGAACACATACGACCAAACCGTGGATTTTGAAAGATATGGCAAGGGTCATCAACAGTCGGATTTATGGAGCCAGCCAGGTGAGTGTTATTCTGGCATGGCAACCAAAAGTCACCGGGACTCGGCTTTACATGTCAAGCTTCATTTGCAATTGTTTTTGTTCTATAATCTGACAGACCACTAGCACCATCAAAACCTGCTCTCATCCAGACGCCGACATCATCAAATATCCTTGCTGCGTCGGTAGAGAAATGGCAGAAACCTCGCGATGATGTCGATGGAGCTGCCTCGGCGCAGTCTTATATCGTCTCCACGAGTGCAGACAAACAAGTCCATTTATTCGAGACAGCAGAAGGCAATACGGCTCTGAAGTCATTCTCGGGCCTCTCTGCTACACCCGTTCTGTCATTTGCCTCGATCCTCCAGGGCCGATACATCCTCATGAGCAACATGTCCGGCCAGCTAATCCTCCAACATGGATCTGAAACGCTTGACAGCAGAAAGGACCATGCAAAGTACCTGGTGAAGGTGGTAGCCTACGAAGACAAGACAGATCCTTCTAAGTGGTGGGTTGCCACCGCCGGCTGGGACGAGCATGTTTTGTTATATTGCCTCAATATCCCCGATGAAGCAAACGCACCGGCACTCAAGATTGGCGAGCCCGTTACACGCATCAAACTCAATTCAAACCCCGAATCACTGCTGTTTGCACCACATGTGGACACCAACGAGCTGCTGCTCCTCGTCTCACGCAGAGACTCGACTCATATCTACTACTATAAGGTAGAAGGAGCACCGGAAGCTCGCCTTCTTGGACACCAGAACCTAGCACCCCATTCCAATGCCTGGATTGCGTTCTCGCTGTGCGATATGGCGCTCAGTCCACACGACTCGAGCCTCCTGGCTGTAGCGACGTCGTCATTGCCCCATATGAAAGTGATCATCGTGCGTCTGCTATTCCCTGCAACAGAGACATCGGTCGCTTCAGAGGACCCAGTGACACAGGCATCTCAAGCAATGACGACGCTGGAACTAGAGAACCGTGAGGATGCTGCTATCCTCGTGCAGGCAAACACCCTCGCCCCGCAGACTGATTACTCCACGCCGCAGTTGACATGGCGGCCTGATGGGTCTGGGATTTGGGTTAATGGAGATGATGGCGTGGTTCGTGGTATTGAGACGAAAACCGGAAAGGTCATGGCTACGTTGAAGGGTGGTCATGAAGCGGGCTTTAAGGTGAGGACTGTTTGGTCAGGGTATGTCGATGTACCCCAGGAAGAGGGTGACCCCGTCCGGGAGGAATGGGTTATCAGTGGTGGGTTTGATAAAAAGTTGGTTGTTTGGAAGGTATGACCTTTATAATTATACTCAACAAGAATATGTAGTTGGTCGTTTATGCCCTCATTAAGTCTTTTCGGTGTTCATTTCGGATATCTTTTTGGATGTAATTGCTGTTAAATATTTCTTCCCTTTATTAGTGGTATATCTAGATGGATAAGAATGGTTGCCGCAAAATATACTCAGAATATACAACATAGGCGGCAAATCAGCCTTTCCATGTGTAACATTTGATAGCTGTAGCGCTCCTACAAATATTACGCTAATATGAAATATCATGAATGTAAAAGTGAATAATAAATGTAAATGAATTGATTCGAACCTGGCTAAATAAAAATGACTGTTACTGTTTACGGAATGT
Organism: Penicillium robsamsonii; assembly: GCF_028829455.1. Lineage (NCBI taxonomy): Eukaryota > Fungi > Ascomycota > Eurotiomycetes > Eurotiales > Aspergillaceae > Penicillium > Penicillium robsamsonii. Next base: position 5,908,587 of record NW_026643221.1, read on the forward strand.
AGGCCCCCTGACTATGAACCCTGTCGCGATCGAAAGAATCAAGACAGGATATATAGCAATCGGGGACTTGGGAGGTATTCTTGGCACGTTAAGAAAAAATCCTTCAGCAATCGCGCATGAGAAAAGCACGCAGCTGTACACACATATGCCTGACGGGGGTTGTGGGAAAAGGGGAAGATAGACTAAGCTCAAGGGCCACAACACAGACTAAGTCGAGCCCTCGAGTCTGGTAGGAAAAGGGGACTTAGCAGACGAGAATCCGCCTGGGAAAATGGCACCGCTGTGCGCATCGAATTAAGCCTGTTGATTTCTCGATATCGAACAACTCGAGGCTCGTCGCACAAGAAATAAGCAGAAACCAGGCTTATTTGACACAGCGGACCGTCCTTGATTGTAGCACTCGTTATGTTCTCTGGACCTCTTGCACGCTCGAGTTGCATTTCATGTTTCCCATTTTTTTAAGACTGAGTTCATAATCTATGCGATCTCACGCTTGCCCTCCTTGCGCTCCTTCTGTTCAATGGGTTAGTATTCCGTGTCATAGGTAGTGGATGTTGGGTTCGGGTTGTGGTCAACGTACAAGGGCCTTCATGGTGCCGTGGAGAGCGTGACGGTGGTTGCGGCGGAACTTGGGGTCAACGCCGTTGAGGGAAGGGTAACGGTGGGTCTTGGGCTTCTTGATACTATTCGAGGAGATATATCAGCGATTCGGCTCTGGTTGAGATGGTGTGACGGATGGTGGTCGAATGCAGTCGTTCGAAGAGATTGCCCGAGCGAATATTCAAGTCGTGACCTCAAATTTATCACAACGGATAAAACTATTCGCACGCTAGCGTTTCTTCCACCATATCCGTTGAATCGATTGAAAAAATGTCGAGCAAGTGTAACAGTAGGGTGATCGAGGATGTTCAAGGGTAGACGTACCCGTTACGGTGAGCCTTCTGGCTGCTGTGGTGCTGGGACGCGTTCTTGGACTCTGTGGGGGAAAATCATGTCAGCGCCATTGTCTTCTTTTTTTTTTTTTTTTTAAAAAAAAGCTCTCTCCAGCTTGCAGAGGAGCAAAGGTCATAGGGTCGTGGTAGAAACGTACTGGCCATCTTGTCGGATGTTGTCGCTGATTGACGGTATGATGGATGGAGAGGAGTGGGAATAGGGACGTCAGGCCTTAGATGCTCGGCTAGGGCTCGTCCGTTTGTGGGATCTCGCTTATCGGGCGGTGTACATACTAAAACGTCACTAGATGTTTTCTTATTTGCAAGATTGTCCTAGATAACATCATAATATTTTGATATGGTATTGTATCCTACTGTATTTCAATAGGCTGTTCTAGATAATTCAAATCTGGGTCTTGTTAGCTTGCTTTTGGCAGTTCTTCAGCCTGCGACTTTTTCTCCCTTCGTTCTGCCACTATATACACGTGACCTGGCTTCATGTATATCACGTGATCGATATACTTCCCCATATGCAAGTCGAGTATGTCCTACTGTCTACGGGCATTGCAGAAGACTTTATTTCGGATGCCACACAGAAGCAGCAAGTACATTACATCTACAATATGTTGTGTTCGATTATCAGCGGGAACTTTTAGATCACCTTGTTCTCGGCGCCAAAACTTCACCTTTGGAACCGGATGTCGGGCAAGAATTCGGATTTTAAACAAACATATAATAGAATACAGAGCGCTTTAATTGAAATAACATGATTTCTTCTTGTATTCGCATAAAATATGCATAGAATGACCGTAGTAAACACAGCTCATACTGGCCATAGTTCGGCCGTTGAATTCCCGTGCCACGTGACTAGCCGCTAGGGAACAACCGGCGTTCCGACTTCGACCTTTGCAACGCAACTTCAAGAGGGATAATCCAGCCTTTGCACGTCATCCACCACTGCAAAATGAGCTCCTTCCGCTTCGCTCGCTCCGCCCTCCGGGCTCGCCCTTCTTTCCTCGGTGCTCCCGTCCAGCGCCGTGGTTACGCTGAGGCCGTCGCCGACAAGATCAAGCTGTCCCTGACTCTGCCTCACCAGGTGCGTGAACGAACTCCGGCCGGCATCCCAACATCATAGCCTAAGTACTGACATGATAATTGTTTGACAGACCATCTACCGCTCGACTGGCGTGTATGTTATGCTCCCACTTGCGCCCACGTTGACGATGCCTGCGCCCTTTTCCAAATACTGACCAACATTCGCGATTACAGTACCCAGGTCAACATTCCCGCCGCCTCCGGTGAGATGGGTGTCCTCGCCAACCACGTTCCCTCCATCGAGCAGCTCAAGCCCGGTCTCGTCGAGATCATTGAGGAGAGCGGCGCCACCAAGCAGTACTTCCGTACGTCCGATCCTCGCGCCCTGAGACATCCCGCAAATCTGGTCTCTTGTCAATTGGAATCAATCAGCTAACAATAGTGTTGCTGTATAGTGTCTGGTGGCTTCGCCGTTGTCCAGCCCGACTCCCAGCTCAGCATCAACGCTGTCGAGGGTTTCGCCCTTGAGGATTTCAGCGCCGATGTAGGTTTTTCTTTTTCGGGACGTCTTGACTCAAGCTAATTGAAACTTCCTTGCTAGTCCATCCGCGCCCAGATCGCCGAGTCCCAGAAGATTGCCAGCGGCAGCGGCAGCGAGCAGGATATCGCCGAGGCCAAGATTGAGCTTGAGGTATGAACCCGCGGGGAGTACTGGTCTGACTAAATACTGACTTTTCTTGAACAGGTTCTCGAGACCCTGCAGGCTCACGTCAAATAGACTTGATGTACATAACCATTATCGCCCAACCATGAACCTGTAGAATTATAGCAATTCTCCCTTTCCCTCTAATCTTACTTGCTAATTATATCGTTTCTGCTATCTACATTCTACAAGAATAGTCGGCGTTAACCGCTTATGCGGCTTTGTGATGTCTCTTCAGTGGGCTTTTCAGTGGTCCTCTCAGATTATTCTGTTTAGATGTATTTTTCTAAACTATCTTCTAGAGGCTTAATTTGTGAAAACCGTGTATACCCTGGGACATGGTAGAGGTGGGAGCGCACCTTCCAAGCTTGGAAGTTAAGCAGATGACTTGCACGTTTGATCCCCAGCAGCCATCAACTTTCATCTTCAGCTGACCGTGCAGACATGGCATTTGTCAAATCACTCAAGTCAGACCCTCTCGGCATCGTGGATACTCGACTGAAGATGACGGACCCCCCTACGGATGGCTTCTTTTCGCCTTTTGCACCATCGCCATTCACTGGGTTTGATCGAACTGACGAAAAACAGCCAGGCGGCCAGACAAAAGCAGAAGCAAGCCCAAAGCAAGCTCACCGTGGTTTCGATTCCAGTCGCCAATGTCCTCGACTTGAGTTGGATGTCGATGTGGATAAGTACCACACTCTTGATGGGCTCGCTGAGCCCTTGAATCCCCAAAACACACCCGCATCAAATAGCGAACGAGAGAGCATGGAGGAGACTACTGGGTCCCTTCGTTGCTATAAAATAGAGAACTTAAGGACGAACTCTGCACCTCAGATGAGTGAGTTCAATTTTGATTGCTTCCAAGATTCGCCAGAGGCAAGCTTGGTTTGTCAAGACGATGGACGCGAATCCCCCAAACCATCAAAGTTGCGATGCCTTTCCGTTGGCCGCCGACAATGGATCAAGTATCCTGTTGCTTCCCTGGCGAATCGTTATCCAGACATAAATGCCAGTAACTTCGAGAAATCTGCCAAGTCAGGCTCACTGCTGCGAAGTGTTCGATTTTCTCCTCCTGCGGCCTCACTATCTCCATTTTCTCGTGCGACACGTCGCCCCCTACCTTCGATTGAAAGAAGGCAGGATTATATTGTTTTGCATCGACAGAAGAAACAATACCGGAAATGGAAGCTCACCCGTCATGCGAACTCTCAAAAATGTTCACCGTGCAACATCCCTCCAAAAACAACACAGTCTCTAGCAGCCCGTATCCCAAAGAACTATGATATGCGAGTCTCCTCCCTTTCAAGCTTGCCTTATCGTGAAACACGTCAAACCCCGGTCTTCACTCGGGTTGGCTCGGGTGGTCATGTCCTGGAAGTGAGATCTGGTAAGGTAGCCGAGAATGTGGACGATACTCCTGTTGCAGATGACTCGAAAATTGCGGGCAACACCAAGCAGAACGTCCCTGCATTTCTTGCTGTTTCATTTTCGCTTTACAGAATCCGACATTCGCCTAGTTCATCCACTGAGAAACCACCGAGGTACTCTTTCAAATTTCGAATGATTCAAACCGATCTCCCTCAACAGCCCTCTCCGCATTTCCCTACCGAATTCGAACATATCGCCTGCCACCCAGTCATTGATGACTTGCTATTCCACGCTTGCTTCATCGTTCCGGCGCTTGTTGTATTGCTGCCTCTCCGTGTCATCTTAGCTGCAACACATCCATTGGTCAACACCCGAGCCGGCGCTGTAATACTCTATCTCGCCAGAGCTTTACTGTATCTACTGACGAACATCCTCATTTTTGTGTTGTTCAAATTGGGAGTGTCTTGCGGCTGTCAGTGGACTCCGGACACTGGCTATTCGAATTGATTAACTCTCTGGGGTGATGAGCAATTGACGTTGAACAAGATTCCGGACCGGTGAATTCTATCTGTACTTTCTCCAAAGACAATTTGTATGCAGTATGTTCTACGAGTATCTCTTAGTGTCGCGATAAGTTTAGTCTTGCTCTATTTGATACATTTTCGTGGCTGAAAGCCCGAGCCATGAGTATGCATTCAACAGATCCCAGTAGTGGAGCTATTTTTACACTGTCTCATGCCCCCTTTGATATAAACATTATGTTGAATGTAGCCCGGGGCTATCGTCAACGCTATACCACAAAAATATAAGTGGTTCTAGAGCTTCTTGCAACCACAGTGTACGGCAGTCTCTTACCGCGAGTGCACCAGTTCAATTTTACCTGTGCAGTTTATAATACGAGCATCTATATATTTGAATACACCAATATTGCACTAATTCTATATCTAACTTGAAAATTCAAGTCAAAATACCTGGCACGATATCTCAAAAGACTACTAAAAAGGGGTCAAATTTTACTATGGGAAAATCTGAAGTGGGCAAATGCCGTACACAATGCCTATGCTTCGGCGAAATCTAAGACAGCTTCCACTATCGTGGTCTGTGATGCACTGTCAATCTTCCCTCTTCTCTTCTCTCCCTTCCAAGAAAGTTGACATGCTATTGAACGTGTCACCAGACTTTCTTCGGAGCTCCAGAAAGGCGAATCTTCTTACGTCGAGCATTCGAATTTCCATCTACTCGAAGTGTTTGACGCCAACTAATGAGCCGAAAGTTGAACTAAGCAGGTAGGTGTGAGACTCTCCGAATAGTACTCTTTTAGCAGTCTTCAAACTTCTTACAATTCTAAAAGCTAGCCCATAAGCCTAGAGCGGTTGTATTCTCTCTCAAAGCCGTATATTTCCACGTTGAAGGTAAGGCCATTATAGCTATCTTTAATAGCGTGGAAGTGTGTTGTTTACTAGCTGATGTCAGCTGGGTGACACCCCTCTCATTCGTAAGTAACAACTCTGCAGAAGAAGGTCATATAGAAGTAGTCAAGCTTCTGATCGCAACAAACGCTGTTCAGCTTGATGTGAAAGACTCGTCCAACCACCGGACCCCACTCCTCTCGTCTCTGATAGAAGAGTACTACTCAATATCCAAGCTCCTCCTCGACAGTGGAGCCCAAGATATTGACCGCGGTGATATCATTTCAGGTGGCCGCACTGCGTTGTCAATCGCCGCGGAGCTTGGCAACGAGACCATGTGCAATGCCCTTTTAGATACGGGAAAAGTGAACCCCAATTCAAAATCTACATACAATCGTACGCCGCTTTCATACGCCAGTGAAAGCGGGGCCACTAGCATTGTCAGGCGGCTATTGAATACAGAAGGCGTGGAACCTGACCTTGCCGACACCAATTACGGACGAACACCGCTCTCATGGGCGGCAGCGAAAGGTCATTTCGAGGTGGTCCAGCTATTGTTGCAATCACCTGGGGTTGATGTGAACTCTCGTGATTTCATGTACAAACGCACGCCACGCTCATGGGCCCTTGCACATAAACACAGGGATGTCGCTCATGTGATCCGAAAGGTAGAGATGCCAGGAGTGCCGGACGATGCATTTGAAGAAACGGTGTCTTCTGAGGAACTGGTATCTTCGGAGTACGATAGCGATAACGATGTGATTTAGTCCATGCTGCCAGAGGCCGCGTCGTCTTTGGATCCTATGGATTTAGCGTTAGAGGAGTACCGAAATGCTGCATGAGGTAATTCAGCTATTACACCCACCTGTGGTTGATGTGAGCTCTCGGGATTTCATGTCCTAGCCACTTCTCTTTAAGGACTATGAATCGGACGCAGAGCGTGAGCGTGCTAGGGAGGTGCGAACTCAGGCAGTTGGCAATCATGATTTTCTGCGTCCTCTCTTTTTCGATAGTGACTAGTTAGACCAGAGAACTAGTGGGCGAGATATGTTGTCCTCGCCGATAGCTTTTTATTGCATCTAGTGTTAAGCCAATGTGAATCACGAGAGTCCTGTGTGGCAGATACCTAGGCTGCTATCGCATGATTAATAAGAGAGTCCGAGTACGAGATCAATTGGCTCTTATAATATATCATATGAGAAAGAGTAAGACACAGACAAGCTAGCAAAGCGATGAAGGATGGACTCCTTGAAGCCGTTGGAGTTTCAACAAGTGCTAAATAAACAAAAACTAGTCTTGATCGGATGTAAATTATCACCGGAGCATGACTTCTACCACTCCCACTGTCATGGCGGTCATCCATACTAGAAGAACACCACCGAATCTACCCTTGTTTGAAGACACACCGTTTGTCTTCACTGCAGCCGTAGATGTCGAGGTGGGTAGATCGCTTGACTGATGCACAGTCATCGAGGCAGGTAGATCCCCTGACTGATGCACGATCGTAACAAAAGGCGCAACGGTAAGACCGACCAATTCATAAGAATCAGTAACATTATAACGTGTGGTGGAGATCAGATGGGTTCCAGTGATTGACACCATTGGTCCGCTCACCATGGTGCCGTCCAAGAGCACTGTAGCAGACTCTGTAACAACGTTGTTACGCGGCATGACCATGCTACAAACTGTGCTGATTTCGTAGTCAGGAAGTGTTGAATAGCACCCCACTAAAGTGTTTGCGGTCATCGAACTATGGTAAAATGTTAGACCACTTATTGGCATATTCCAACATGCTGACACAAACCTTGGACAGCACCACACGGCTGTTTCATTAGGTTCTAGCATTTGCATAAACACATTTGCCCGATTATTTCTAAAGGGGAAAGTGAAGTGCGTGGGTACTGGTCCTATCGGACTGACCGCGCCGGAGGAGGTCACTGGCTTGTCGCCATCTCTCGATGCCAGTCCTACCGTTGCCCATCCAGAAGGACAGTACAGGCCTGGTGAGAAATAACTCCCCTGCATCTCGCTCTGCGGGGTTAAATCCGGAGATGTATATCGTGGCGGTAGGGAGGTGATTGTCCCTGTTGGCGCACACGACCAGTCATACACAGATGAACATTCTTCTCCAAAGTAGTAGAGCGGGAACGAGGCTGATTGCCCAGCTCCTACATTTCTGGTGACTGTTGCGCAACTGGTTGGAGCAGTGAAGGTTGTTGTGAGTGGACCCCAGTTAGAGAATGTGTAGCCGGAGAGTGTGGAGGCGGTTGGCATGATGCAGATACCAGGTTCTGTACTAGAATAGGGGATGATTTATTTCAAAGTGATATTCTACTCCATACAACAATCCCGCTTGTTTCCCTTTTTCATCCTGCCTTGACATTTTACGGAAAAAGACAAGCTAGACCCCAAACGGATGTAAGCACGTAGGTTAGATTAATATTTGACAGAAATCTGACTATACCAAAATGTCTGTGACGCGAACATAGACAAAATCACTAGTCAATACTGCGCTTGTGGGAGGATGATCTGGACCCGATGTCTGATGAACCTGCCTTAATAGACGCCTCAATGTCCCGCAGGATAACCACGAGATTTTCCTGACAATTGCATACTACGATGGGCAGTATCTCGCGTACACATCGAATCCCTCGGGTACAGGGGGTAGCCATAATCGTCCCCTTGAACGTCACGTTGCAGACATACAGCCCGTGGAGCATAATCCACCCAACTCACATGTATTTCATGGCTATGATTATTCTCTGTGGTTTGGACTGCGCCGCTCGTTTGTGCGCGCCACTCGTATGTGAAATACGTTATCGATTCGGCTTTCTTCCGCTAATCCCCAACAGAAATAGTGCCATCCGCTGCACTTGAGAAAATGAAAAGAAAGAAAACCATCTTGCCCTATGGTAGCTTCCTGGCTAAGACTTGAGCACCTGCAATGGGGGAGAATCAATTTTTTATGAGCATTGTCTGTCGTCGAAATACACAGCGTGCTCTCAACAGCAACGAGCTTGGGCTTCTTTGTGGCGCTGTTGACTAGTGGCCCACGTGGCGAAGCCAACACAAGCTCAAATCGATATAGTAGGTAGAAGGCTCTGGTTGTGCTGACGGAATCGAAAAGGGGTTCAAGGTTGTTGGGCTGTGCATTGGACCGAGTATGCAGTTTAACTCAGTGAAGAATGTCGGATGTCATTACCATCTATACTCAAGGTTCAATACAAGAAGGTCTACCGGCACGGAGTATTGTTCAAAACTAATTGGATTTTAAAGTCCCAAGTTGCATTACTGCACGGTAAAGGCCCAAGTGGTAGCAAAAGGATCAGGCAAGTAAGCAATACCAAGACCAGGTATACTGCCATAAAGGTAAAGACAAGAAGAAGACCAGCAAAAAAACCAACCAACAACCCAATAAAAGATCCGTTAAGTCGCTGGCGTCATAAAAGAAAAAGTTGAGAAAAGAAAAGCTAGCTAAAAGAATCATTTCATCGCCTGAAAAGCACATTCAAGAAAAGAAAAGGAAAACATATCAAAAAGACATAGCACCATGATAGGGGGGATCATTTATATCAACACGGCTCTGAAGCACATAACTCGTTTTGTACATGTCATGAAATGGGTCTGTGGTAGGCACAAGAGAAAGGGGAAAACGGAGGATGCTGGACGGTACCAGGAAAGTGATCAAGTGAATTCCACGCCGTGCTGCTGTTGCCTTTCTTGTTTGGTGCGGGCTCGTTCAGCACGTCTGCGGCGACGGTTGTTCGCGTACGAACCACTCATCTCAGTACCGGTATATGTAGGTGAAGTTACACTACCTGGCCCATATGGGATGGTGGAAGGCGCAGGAATGGGAGGTGGGGGCGGCATTTGGCTGACTTGGGAGGGCGGTGCAGCCCATGAAGATGCAGGCATGCTGCCCGACGGTGCCATAGATGCCTGTGGAGGGAGAAGCTGAGCAGAAGCAGCAGCCTGTTCACGTCGCATCTGTTCATCTTGTCGACGTTCAAGTTCTTCGACGCGACGCCAGCGGTCTTGGCTGGCGTCTTCATTTCCAGACAAGGAGCCAGCACTGCTGTTGCGACGTCGGGAGCTTCTTCGCTCCCTGCGACGAGCCTCGCGGCTCGCAGCCGCTTCTTCCTCGGTCAGTCGACGGAGTGTCACATGTCGTCCGTCGTTGTGCATTTTGACTTTCACAGATACCGGCGGGGAGGCAACGTCATCACCTCGGCGTCGGCTGCTGCTCCGGTTGCGACGGGAGGCTGCATCTAGTGCTGCACCAGCGGCGGCGCCTGATGCAAATTCTGCTCCATCAGGGGCGAGGGAGTGACGGGAGGGATGAGCTTCAGACCTCAAGTCACCAGACAACTGTTGGTGGCTCGGGGGCATCGGAGGCATATCTGATACAACGCTCTGGACAGCACCAGAGGCACGGGGCTCTGCAGTAAGAAGAGATTCTCCATGGGATGCATGTCGGGGTGGAGGTGGCCGGGATAGATCCGTTTCAGTGAGATCAGTTTCACTGTACGAACTGGCTCTTCTTCGTGGGTAGAAACTCCCTCCCGCCTGTGGTCGTCGTCTGCTGTTTGCCCTTTGCAGCGCCTCGTCTTCATCCTCTCGGCGCCTGATATCCTCCAGCCGCCGTTTCTCTTCATCGTCCTTTTTACCACGGCTGAACAGTCGTTTCACAGCAGCAAAAGCACCGGCACCCAGAACCGCGTTTCTAACCCCATGAGAAGCGCTTCGCTGAGGTGGCTCAGTGAAATATGTGCTGTTGTAATAATAAGACGATCCTGGGCTTTGGGACCTGCTTGGTGCGCGGCTGGGTGGTCGATTGAGGGGCGTGTTATGAGTCGGCTCCGGTCGACCGTCTTCCATCCTGCTGAGAGTTTCATCCGAGTGGCTAGTACTCCGCGAATGGGCAGGCTTATAGCGACCCGATTCGGCGTCGTCTTCTCGCTTCTTTCGACGGTCCCAGAACTTCTTGGCCATGAGACCCGCCCCAGCCAGTGCGCCAATCTCGAGGAGTTTCTTGCCGAAACCACCACCTCCACCATGGTGGCGGGAAGATTCATCCGAATATTTTTCATCAGAAATAGATGTGCGAGAGTCTTCATAAGCGTGGCTTGGGTGGCGACTGCTTGCACGTCGTCGAAACATCGAAGCCAAGCCAGCGCCTGCAGCGCCGGCGGCGAGAGCTTCTCCCGTGTGATGGCCATGTGGCTCTGAAATTTCTGAAGGCCCGTTGTAATGACTGCGAGGACCACCGTGGTCACTTCCCATGTGATATCCTTCGGTATCATATCGGTAGGAGAGTATAAAGTAAAGAACCAAGTAGGCGAAAGCTGTCAGCGCGAATAGGATGAACAGGACCTTTGGCGATCCGTAGAGGACGAGTCCTAGTGGAATTTGGGCAATTCCGAGAAGTAAAATAGCACGACCCAGCCACCGGTGTAACTAAGATATGTTAGAAGAGCCCATATATCCCTTCTTGCGGCATCACTTACCACCAGTTTCATAGGAACGTGGACTCGCTGTCTCTTACTTTCCCTCTTGTGCAGGAACCAGCCCCACAGCACCTGGAAAATGACCAACACATAGATTGCGAGGCCAATCCCATGATGGGGGTTTGTTAGGCTTCTTTCCGGCCCAACGGCGAACCAGCCAAGCACAAACATGACCGTGGTCAAGAGTAAGGTAAATACCTGACACCAAGCATGCAATTTGAATGCCCAGTAAGGATTCCATCGGGAATAGTATCGGATTAGGAAAATTGATGTTGGGACGATGCCCAAGAAAACGATGGTTCCAATGACACCATGCGCGATGATTATGGAATGGTACCCAGCCATATCCTTGAAACGGTTGCCCATACCTGTAACGTGTCAGTCATTACAAGATAACTGCAAGTGTCTGCACTATCAAAAGTACATTGTCGATGCATCAGACTGACCATTGTATCGCATCGTTTCAAAGTTGAGCCCCATCAAATTGGGCAGCAGAAACGTATCCCGCCCATTGTCCCAGGTGCCATCCCCGACGTGAAGAGTGTTGGAAGAATACGTGCTGCTCCCCGCAGCGGCGAGATCTGAGTTTGACATGTTGCGGATAATTCTCGAAGGACCATGCGATCTTCAGTATGGAATGTCGGATCTACCGAAGGAGATCTTTCGAGACCTCCCGATCGGAGGAATGCACCATGCGATAGCGGGATCGAAATGTCAACTGGAATGCTCAATAACACGCGATCTAATTGATTGTATATGGACCAGTTAATGGTGCGGAGCTGGTTGTATCACAAGATCTTGTAGGGTTCGAGAGGGCCGCAGAGTAGAACTCGAGGCGGAGCGCAAGGAGAGGGGAAATAAAGTCGTACAGATTCGGAATGTGAGGTTAGGATAGGATTAAAAAAGCGTCCGACAACAGAATTTAGATTAAATGGAAAAATGCACGTCGCACAGGGACATCGGGCAGAGAGGAATCACAACAAGAGGCTGACCGATTCCCCCAGTCATCTGTTTTCCCACAACAATCACCGGGCCAACCATCCACTGACTCAGCATTTGTATTGCGACCGCCTTCCGGATCCAGCTAGGTTATGGACTCTTATCTTATCCGTCTTATCCATTTCTGAGCTGATCTTATCACCAGATTGCGTGCTGAATAGACGTTCCCATTCTCTTCCTTCCCCTCACACTTTGGAATGAGTGCCCTCCACCCAATATGACACCTCAAATAGAGACATTTATCAACGCTATTTCCCGGTTTGTGAACTTCTATTCGCACCTGAGTGTCACCGGGATATTATGAACATGACTGACCAAATTATCTCAGCCTTTTAGGATGGGCATAGTAAGTCTACACGTTCCGAGTTGAGATCTCATGTGGCACTTGTACTGAAGGCTGACTCAAACACAGCATGCTCTGCTGGTCAGGGTCTTTCTATCCGCAACCCATCACCAACTGGAAACGCAAGTCCACAGTCGGTTTATCCATTGATTTATCCACCATCAATCCTCTGGGCTTTGTCTGCTACGCAATATATACCGCCGCGTTTCTCTATTCGCCTGTCATCCGATCGCAATATGCAGCTCGACACCCTGCTGCGATCGAACCCACCGTCCGGTTCAATGATTTCGCATTTGCGGCCCACGCGGTGGTACTATGCATCATAATGTACACACAGTTCTGGCCTTTCATCTGGGGGCTACACGTTCCCCGCTTCCAAAGAGTCAGTTGGACAATGACAGGGCTATTTTGGGGATCTGTCTTGGCTCCTCTGGTGGTCATGGCTGTTGTGTTGGCGCAAAGTCCGGATGGAGGGTATGACCCTTTCAGTTGGGCGTGGATTGACGTGGTAGGTGAAAATAAGCTAATATTGTTTAATGGGCTTGTAAACTGTCGGGGAATCTACAACACAAAGCTAAAATCCTTCCAGATCTACTCGTTTTCGTACATCAAACTTCTGATCACCATTGTGAAATATATGCCTCAAGTGGCGTTGAACTACAAGCGCCAATCTACGGTAGGATGGAATATTGGAACCATCCTTTTGGACTTGGCTGGCGGTGTGCTTTCAATGCTTCAACTGGTTCTTGACTCCAGCCTACGAAGTGACTGGAGCGGTATCACCGGAAACCCGGTCAAGCTACTACTGGGCAACGTTACAATCTTCTTCGATGCGATATTTTGCATCCAACACTACGTCTTATACCGAGATCCCCCTGATCTGAAGGGAACCCCTGGTCCGGGCGAGCAAACGCCCCTCTTGGTTGGACAAGACGATGCCGTGGAAGCTCGGGTATGATCCAAGACACAGAGAGACATACGAGATGAGTCTAGTGACCTTGGGGCTAAATTCGAGACATTGGGGATATGTCTCTATTTTTGTAGAAGCAGTATAGTCTGGTCTTGGATTTGAGACATTGTGGGGGCGGGAATTCCCAACCACACATCTCGGCCCTGGGGAAATCTTGCCGATCTGACAGGTTGGGCGTTTTGGTATGAGCCACAATTTAGATACATAAACCATCCTATTGGGAATTTGATACGATTTTTTTTTTTGTTTAAGATCTGAGACACACTGCCATGTATTATTCTTAGACCGAAGATATTCGGTTTCACAACCAGCTTACCGTACATGCCATTCTAGAAAGAAGCATTCAGGCCATCATTTGCTATTCCTAGGAACCTCCCGAACAACCTGTCGCACAATGCAATATTTACAATTCACACTATGACTGCATAATAAGCGTGGAGCCACAGTGAGGCTCACGCCGATCTGTATTGGGACACCGCTCCTCGTTTTGAACGGCCCCCCGTATTTGGTCCCCGCCGAGCGATGTGAGTGGTCAGATAAAGGGATGAGCACACATTTATCGTATTTGGCCAATCATGAGAAAGGATACAGTCTATCCACAATGCCCTAACGGTGCTAGCCGTCGGTGTCGGCGTTAAGGGCCATCATAGCTGAAGCCAAAGTCCACATTCCATCTGCATGGGCTCACCTTTTTCCCGTTCGCACAGATACCTGATTTCCGCCATGATCGACCATACAGAATAGCCACTGGAGGGAAAGATGTCTACAAGATATCAGTCCTAGCTCCTTACCAGTAAGACACCCCGCCGAAGAGATACTACCTTTGGCTTTGACGTTACCTCCAAGCTGACTCAACTTTAGGAAACCGGAAACAAATTATGGAGTTAAGGAAGAAATTTTCAGGCATGGGATTCGGGGATTTCGTGTACAACATATAATTTGAGGCATCTCCTGTGTAATAATCATAATAATACCTAGATATCTACGGCTATGAATCACTGCCACGTGTTTATAGCGAACATGTACAAAAAAGATCTTACAGAATACCGCAGCGTCGGCCCTGGTCATCCCTAGGGTCCTGGGCGTGATGTGGCTTTTATACTGGCCAATAATACGAGCGCGCAATGCCGACCCTGGGAATCTCATAGTTAGTTCATGAGACCCTAACCTCTGGCAATAATCTGCCGTTGGCCTAGCCAATCTAAGAATGTACTCAGTGCCGACCCACGCCGTCATCTTTCAGCCCTACTTTGTAAAAGCATGCCCCATAATTATACAGATGACAAACCAATACCTGCAGGCCATGAGTTGAGGATCATCTCTCGGTCTCGAGGGGAAGCCAGCAGAACCCCCCCCCCCCCCCCCCCGGTAATTTTGGATTACATCGGAGTTGACCAGAATCAAGGGAACTGTATCAGCTGGATAGTTTACCAGGTAATGACCGGCCATGGTTAGTATTTCTATATCGAGCATGGGCAGCATTATCCATTAACGTTTCAATTCTGCGGAACGCCTATAAGAATTACAGCACTGCCTCCTCGACTTGAGATGAACATAAATAATCCACTGCCGGTTACGTCTTAGCCCAAAAACCAAGTTCAGCTCTAAATCTGCCAAAACTTTATAACACATTGGCTTCTCGGTCATATCGGGCAACAATCTTTCAACGCATCGACGCCTATTCATACACCCTTTCCAAAGTTATAAGAGCGGAATTGTATCAAGCACTTGATATGCAAGAGAGGATTCCTCCAAACCACGGCCTTGAGTACTCTGACTGGGAACTCTCGTTTTCATCCTCAGAAGAACTATCAATCCACAACGCCCTCTACATCCCCAACATCCCCAGCATGTATCCTAGTCACCAAAAGTCCAAGAGTATGTACAGCACTGTGCCAGATAGTTCTGGTTACTCGGAGTCCGCAGAGTCTCAACATATGGGAGGCCTGACCGGTATCTCCGCCAGCGCTTTATCCAACCCCCAAATGTCCGCTCTTCAACTGCTGAACTTTATGGACGCACAACCAGACCCTCGGTCTTTTCTATCGCCAGCACACTATTGCACTGGAAGAAGGGGATCAACCGACACCGACACAATTGGTTCTCAATACGCATGGTCTACCGCGTCCAACGCAGAGATTCTCTCAAATTCACCTCATATGTCCTCATTTGACGCCTCCGTCGGACCCACCACAACTCCCTTCATGCAAGGCTGTTACTCCCCGGAATCTGCACAGCTCGGTATGAGCGACCCAGGCGTGTCGGGTTATACACCTCAGCAAATTGACAAATGGTGCATCGAGAGCGAGCCAGCTGGAGACATCTACCAGTCACAACATTTCCCAAACATGGGCTCGATGCGCTTTCCACCATCAGTGGAACTGCAACCCGAGTCTTACCAAATATTCAACAACCAACTCCACACTGCAAATGAGCAATGGTTATCTCGCCCACCCCATTCCTCTGATCAGATCCCAAAAACCTTCTTCTCAATCCCCCGACCCGTCTCAGCACCTCGATCAGCCCCAGCTCCAACAACCCATCTCTACCAATCCACCGCTACAACCACCTCAGTCTCTTCATCGCCCGCACACTCCCTCTATGACCCAGATTCTCCACCAACGGCACCAGGCTCGGCCACCGGCTCAGGCTCCAGCTCCAACGCAGGTGACCTAAGTAACTACGGCATCCCAGCAGGTGACGGCACCTGGCGCTGCGCTCATCCAGGCTGTTCCTCGAAGTCTCTCTTCCATCGAGGCTGTGATCTGAGGAAACACTTCAACCGCCACCGCAAGTATCTCTTCTGTCGCTACGAGGGATGCCCACAGTCTGCGAAGAATGGATTTAGCAGCAAGAAAGACCGTGCTCGTCATGAGGCAAAGCATAACCCCGGTGTCTTTTGTGAGTGGGAGGGATGCGGAAAAGTCTTCAGTCGTGTCGATAATATGAAAGACCACGTGAGAAGAATTCATCGGAAAGGGGACGCTGGAAAGGCTTGATTGTCCGTGAGATGACCACGATGACTATGAGTACTATGTTTCATGTTTACCGGGTTTGGGGCTTCTTTAGCTGTTTTTCTTGTACTTCTTGACTTTTGGTTGGTTTTGTATAACATTGATAGGCAAATCGGGAAAAGGTATGGCGAATGTGGAAAATGAGCGGTTTGGGGGCTTAGCGAGGGTTTATATTTCGGCTCTATCAAATTATCTATCAAATTAGAACATATAAAAACATACAGAAAGAGATATTTGCACTGCTTGAGGAATGCCAGACCTATACATGATGTAGGGATACAATCTAGAATTGTACTCGAGCATTGCCGAATTATCTACTGCCGCAAGGAGCAACTTAAAATGCTTGATTGTAATTTTAATGGCAAGCAAAGAATTAGGCCAGACTAAAATTTTCCTGAACCTGATAATAGAAATTATTGCAAAAGCGCCTGTGTAATCGACTACCCATGAGCCTCTCATGTATCCAAGACGTTTACGCGGAAATAAGCCAGGTGAAACGCAAACTCCCCCTGGATCTGAATTCTAAGAATGGTTCAAGATGCTAGTAGTTTTCTATTGTATTGCGTGGTGTCTACTGTCTAATGATCATCTTTATACCCACTGTTCATCGGTTGAGGCTATGTACAGTGGCGAAGAGGAGGTATAGAAAACATGAAATATGCAGGGATTGCCTGTTTGTCTTGATATCAAGGGTATCCAGGTAACAAGTTTGTTGAGGCCTGTAACTCTGTGGCCAAGGCAATAATCCAAATTATAACCTTTGTATGTCAAGACCAGACTTATGTGACGGGGTGTGCTTTGCCCATTCAAAAGTCCCAAAACAGCATCTTCCTCGGATTGGCAGCGATGCTAGCCATAGAACTGGAATTCGATTCAACCAGACCGGAGCCTCCGCAGAGGCATCAACCTCAACGGTAGCTAGGCTCTAACAACACATCCGCGCCCGAAAGATGTAAACACCATGAAGCGGGAGCTATCAACATCGTTTCGGCCACCATAAGACACACCTGAGTCCAGGGTATTACACCAACGCCCCAGAGGAGTGCCAAAAGGACGGCTACACGAATGGTCAGCTAACATACACTAATCGGTGCCTTGAGCAGCCGCAAGCTTCCCTGGTGATTAGGAGCTGCTACAAGTTGTTACACTATTCAATCAGGAATTGTTTCAGTGTTCAAGTCAAAGATAATATCACTGACTCATCAGGTATCTGAAACTTTGGGGCCCAAAATTTTAGCTTCGCACGTGTACCCAGGCTGGTCTTAGAAGCTTAACTCTAATTGTAACATGCATAGTCCCCACTTGTTCAGGAATAAAGTCGTTGTATTATAACCCCTGGAGATAATGACTCAAGAGATGTAGAGATCGCACACAGTTGAAAGGAAATTGCAAATACATGTACATTCCAGATACACAGTCAGTCGAAGTTAAAGTTCTGATCTCCATGCGTGTAATATCTCCCATTAAAGCAAAAATTCCCTGGTGTCCAAGACCCCAACCAAGCAGGATTTCCAGAAACAGAAGCAGACACGGCAGTCTTGCTTTCATTATCATGAGACTCATGAAGCCACCCCGTAATAACCGACCTCACAAGCCTATAACTCTCATCCGCATAACCACCAAACTTCGTCATGTTGCAATGATCAGCATTGATACCTCGATTCTCATAATTCCGCAGAACAGCCGAGTGCTCTTCAACAATCTTGCCTACTATATCATTCATCTCCTTCGCTTCATAGAAACAGCAGACCTTAAGAGAGAGGTCGCCACGCGAAAGCATAGATAAAAACTCATTCCCAACTCGCTGCACATTATTTGAACCCGGATGCAAAGCCCCGACCATGTCCCTGCTTGCGGTGTGGACTATATTCATTCCTTTGGCGAGTTTCTCTCTGTAGGAAGCGAGCGAAGATCCGTGATGCGGTGTACCAATGAATATTATCCCGATAGCGCTTGATGATATCGCCCATAGACCGTCTATGGTGTTACTGAGGATCAAGGCTTGTTGGCAGACCAGACCGCCGAGACTGTGTGCGATGAATAGGATTGGTCTGCTTGAGTAGTCGATTCTTTGGCTGACGATTGCATAGGCTAGGGATTGACTGTGGTCGTAGAGTCTGTCTGAGAAGGTAATTGAGGTGAAGTTGAATATGTCGATGTCGTAGCCGAAGGTCATAATACGTGCTTTGGATAAGTCTTTGGCGAGGAGATCTCGGGGCCATAAGGTTCCGTTTTCGTGGGTCCATGTTTTCTCGCGGTTGCCGGTCAATCCGTGGACAAAGACAATGCTAGTTCGGTGTATTCTTAGTTCAGGTGTTTCTTTGGGTTCTTGGTCCTTCCACTTTTGGGCTTCTTGGAGAAGATGAACCTACTCTAGCTCGGCATTCGAAGGATCAGATAGCACCTTCATTCCAATTGCACCTTCCGTAGAGTATCTCGGCATCATTAGCTCGGTAAAATGATTTTTGATCATGAAATCTTACAGACTGGGCTCTGGAGCACTGGGTTTCGTCTTGCCCCTGAATAGTCTCATAGTGGCGAACTATATGACCTTGGGTCAAATACTCAAATGACAAAAGAAAATAGCGAGATAGACTCAACAAAAGAGCCAAACACAGAAGAACGGGTGAATGGTTAGAAATTTTTTAAACTCTTAATCCTACCTGTTAAGCGCCCTCTTGAAAATGTACGTACCCCTGTCCGGAGCTGAAGACTATTCCCGGGGCCGCTTCATAACAAAATGTCTTTAAGCAAACCATATGTCTTAACGCTGTCCATGGTACGCCCATATTGAAATCATTATAGGTGACACAGGGATTTCCCGAATAAGGTGGCTGGAACACGCGTTTTCATGAGAAAAGTATCGGGCCGGAACGTCCTGGTAGACCCACAAGATTAGGCGCAAAGCTTCTATGTCGACAATATAAATGGTTGAATTGGCCATTGGTGCATGATTGAGTCGTCTCGAGCAGGACTGCTAAGGCATCGTAGACTAAATTAATATTCCCAGCCTCGAGGATCCTAGGACTAACAACACAGACAAATTTGAAGCGTGAACTCAGCGTAATATCCCGAATTCCATGCCGCTGGCTATTACACAGGTGGCGGGAGGAGGCTGACTCGATTGTGATACAAATGGTTAACGGAAGAAAGGTCCTAGGCATGGATGATCGCGAAAAACCCCAGTACGAATGACGACTTGGCGACTCTGTTCGAAAATTTAATCGACCTAGTGAGGCAGAAATGGAAAAGTGCGTGAAATTAAGAGAGTTATAGTCCGACATCCGGCCATAATTCAAAATTTCAGCAGGTTGGCAAAGGGTTGAATCTCAAGTTATGGTGCATCAATGTGAAAAGGAGATCTATCCAGGTGTGATCTTAACATATGAAGTAAAGTGGAAGAATTCAATAAAGTGAGGATTCATACCCCAAATTGATCAGACAAGATGGAAAAAGATGAAGATAAAAAATAGTAAAGACACACGCTGGAATTAAACGAATGGCCCATGTAACATCATGAATTTCTAACAATGGACCGGTGGTATCATTGCAGAAGCACCAAAACAGAACAAAATAAAAAACATAAGGTATCACAGCTGAGAGATTCGTCACGCGTAAAGTTGCGAAGTTGCCTCGAAGAGGGATTAGCACGTCGTACTGAGGCGCTAATCTGGAAATCTGGAACACCCGGGGGACACAGAGGTTGAATGTGGAGGGGTTGTAGAGGGTACCGGTCGGAACGGATAGAACACGAGAAAGAAATTGGAAATGCAAGATGTAAAGCGAGAGAGATAGAATAGAAGAAATACGAGAGAGTTAAAGGTTCATGTGTTGTTCATCCTTCGTTTTCTCCCGCGGGCGCTACCAAGTGGTCTTTGCGCGAGAACTTGTCGGAGAATGGGATCGTCTTTGTTTTTGTCGACGTGGTGTACACGGACATGTCTGTGGAAGTGTTCAGCTGATGTCAGATTAAATAAGGCTCGGATGTAGTACCGTTGAAGATTGTCGGGTCGCGGGTATTTGTGTTGCTGGTCCGGACAGAATGGACAGACGTAGCCTGGGGAGTTATGCACGAGGCCATGGCGCATCATTTCATTCTTGCGCTTGAAACCTTTGCCGCCTAGTGCGCGTGGACAGCCCTCTACTGGGCAGAAATGTGGGCGGTCTTGTGAGTGCACGTTTGCGTGAGAGCTGCTATTTGGTTAGGTGGAATTTTCACTTGAATCGTCTTTTTGGGGTCTTACTTGAGGAGATACTGAGTTTGGAAGGGCGCTGCAGTGCATCCGGTATGTGTACACTTGTAACTACCCACGGGGCCCCCATTAGCCTGAGTCGACGCAGCGACCGAATGCCGATCACCCATACCAGCGCCGACGTGTTCCGTGGGCGTAGGATAACTGGTCGCTGGGCTTTCGGCAGCCATGGGAGAGGGCTCATACGGGGTCTGGACGGACAGCATTTCAGAATGGGGTGGTCCGCGCCAGAAGGACGAGTGCGAGGCCGGAGAAGGGTGGGTAGATGAGTCCTTCATGCTCACCGGCGAAAAGTGAGAATAAGGACTTGCGGGAATGGAGAACTTTCCCGGGAAAGCGCGGTCGAATGGGGAATCGTTCCCTGATGTAGTCGATGTGGGACACGAGGAGAAGGGGAAGGGTGATGCCATTGTGTTGGGTGGTGGTGGGCCGAAGTCTGACAGTTCGCTGATAGCTTTGTGGATAGGCGGCAGCGTTTGCTTCTTGCTGCTGTCTGGAGATGTTGCGAGACCTGGTCCAGAAGAGGGTTGGGACAATTTTAGTGATGGGAGAGGAATTGGGGGCTCGTGTTCCGGAGTGGTTTTGAGATAGGACAATCCATGTGGTCGTTGGCTCGGGCCACTGAGTGATTGAAGTCGCACCGGTGGAGTCTCATTTTTAATCTCAACATCTGGCTGTGGCTGGAGTGGGACTGGGTTCGGTTCTATCTGGGGGGTCCCTTCCCGGTCTCCTTAGATGAGGCTGAGGCTGAGGCCGAGCCTGAGCCTGCCAGGACTTCCAGCGATTCCTTTAGTGGAGGCACTCCCCTTTCGAATGGATTTGACCTCTTTGAATCTCTTGGGTCGAAGTCAGGTGGCTGTCTATAAGTTTTGATATTTCCAGGTAAAGGTTCCAAAGGAGAATTCCTTGCCGCCATGGCAATCTCGGGGTGGTTCGGAGCTAGAAACCCCATCAGCACTCGGTCGCCCTCACGGGTTGAGCTCTGAGGTTCCGGCTGGTTGGGCTTACGGGAACCAGGTGCGTCGGCATCTTTTTTGGTCGAAACAAACGGTGGTAATGATGGTTCCTTTTCTCCATAGTTGGGTTTTATCGCCTCCATTGGAGGCGACCCATTAAAGGCGCCATCCGAGTCATACATAGTGGACGTCATAGATAAAGTGGCAGGTGCATCGAGCACCTCACTTTATAGTTGTTGATCCGACAGATTGAATTGACGATCACACATCAGAAATGATAAGTAGCCTGTAAGATATGGTTAGACATGGGGATGTAATTTTGTGCCGATGATCGGATGTATCAAAAAAGCATCTAAATGGAATAGAAAAGCAGAAAAGTAAGTCCGATACAATGCGACTGCCCGTCTGCAAAGCGTCGAGATGGGGAGATGAGGGGTTGCCAGGACAGGATGACACGAGAATATAATAGAACCCAAACAGGTCTGAGGGTAGAGAAAGAAGAAAGAAAACATAAAAAGGAAAAGCAAAGAAAAGAAAGAAAAGAAAGAAAAAAAAAAAACAGAGAGACAGAAGCTCTAGACTACCCAGGTCGAGGTCTGCAGAAAGTGCACTTACCCAAGCGGAAAGGTGGACGGGTAGTGAATGGGTCCCCCGGGTTGAGGCTCAACAAGTCCGATTGTCACTGCGCCATCTGCAGATGATTGATATCACCCGGTGGGAAACTGTACAATTCTGAGAGGGAAAAAGGAAAACTAAGGAATGATGGGAAAAAGATGATCTAAGGGGGTGAGATACCACGTTCTACACGTGAAAGTTGGAGTCCCAGCAATATCTACCAGTGTAATGCCAGTCTGAGTAAGGAAAAAAAAAGGAGAGAAAAAGGCGAAAAGGAGAATAAACGTCCAAGGAATATTCGAGGGGGATGGGCGGGAAAGAAGAACATTGAAATGGCATGCGGCTCTCAATTCGGGCTCCATAATAAATTACTGTCTTTACCGTTTCTTGTAATTTCTATTATTATTCGGTTTTGATATTTCTGGTTTTGTTTTTTTTTTTTAGTTCTCGGATGTTTTGGTTATTTACTCTATACATCAACCGCTCCTCTCTCTCTCTCTCTCTCTCTCTCTCTCTCTCTCCGCGCGGACCATGATCCCCTGAATTGCTCTACACCGTACACTCGGAGCATTTGAACTTGGTCGCACATAAACCGAGAAAAAGAAAAAGGGAAAAAAAAAGTCTCCACCGCTACTCTCTGCTATTCAGGCTCCACCATTAAACTCGGAGACAACAACCGGCAACACTCGTTGTTTTCCCCTCTCTCCACTCCCCCAGTCTGTTATACCCGGCTAGGGAAGCTGCACGAAGGAGGGCCCACACGGTCTGTTCTCCCATTTCCTCTTTCTGTCCCGCCTTTCGGTCCTTTTTTTTTTTTCGCCTTTGCAACGTCAGTCTGCGCTGGCACGCTAACTGCGAGCCTCGAGCCGTCAGCCCGAAAGGATCTTCAGGCTTTCCCGGTTTAGTTGACAACGCGCTGTCTGCGGCAAGGAGATCGGCCGGCCCACGTTGTTTCAGAGCCTCGTTGAGAGACATTCTTACTCTATCCTACATTGTTATATACCTCCAATTATAATATTACTACGCTATACCTGCATAAATGTGCTGTCCAACCATATCGGTCACCGGAAACCCCCTAAGTCCCGAATCGTTTTCCCCCCGGCCGCATCCCCTCAATCCTCTCGCGCTAGTGAATAGTGGGTTAAGATAAATTAGTTAATTTGAAACCAATGCCTATCTGAATAACAAAATCCTGTATATTAAAAACCAAGTGGATTCTTCACCCCCCGTCAGCCTCACTTACGCGTAGAGCCGCAGGGCAAAAAAAAAAAGCCTCACCTTTCCCCTCTTTTGTAGCCAATCATACATTGACTGCAACGGACATTACACGATGCGGTATTCCAGGTCATTGTTTATACCGTTACCAGTACTGCCAAACCTGAATCCCATTTTCTCTTATATATGGACACTTTATATTTTTATATATTATATATATATATATTTTTTACTAGAATCTCTCCATAGTTATATACCCCCTCAGGAAGTGATCGGGTGAAATGGCGTACATAAACGTGATATGCTCGCAGGGTATTATACCATTCTCTCAGATGTTTCTCCTTATCGGGATAAGTGCTTACACCACACGTCAGGCGTCAAAAGTACTTCGATCTAGCTGTTCTAGGCTCTACATACCCAGTGGGGTTTATCTTATGAAGAGTCCGATTTAGATTCAGATCGAGCTACATTCTACATGCATCTATTTACGCTAGAATAGAACAAGGAGGTCTAGGCTTCGATTCTGGCTATGTACATTGTCAAATCTGAAACCCTCAGCTCTTGTGAACACTTCAATACTTTACTCTCTACCTAGTGTAAATATGTAATGCACTACAACTTCCCCTCAGAAGCCCGCTTCACAGCCCGAACTCTCCCCCAAGCCTCCTCAGCAAACGGTTTTGCCCGCTTTGCATATTCATCAGCCCTCGCACTACTAGCCTGCCTCCCAGCGAACCGGGCCGCAATGCCCTGCATGATCACGGAGCCCCGGAACGCAAAGAACGCATCGCCCCACGCCACGTCGGAGCTCGTTTCGTACCCAGACGTTTCGGCGTACCAGCCAATGCACTCCTCGCGCCTTGGTAACCCTGGAACAGCCCCCGGCGCGAACTGCGACAGTTGGCTGTCCCCACCGTCCATTATGTACGGACTTGTCAGGTTGCAGAAGTCCGAGAGCGGATGTCCTACGGTCGCCATTTCCCAATCTAGAATTCCAATCACGCGCGGCTCTGTCTTGTGGAAGATCAGGTTGTCGATTTTGTAATCGCCGTGTACGAGTGTGCCCCGGTCCAGTGGTTGCGTGCTCTTTTGAGCGAAGAATGTCACCATGTCGTTGAAGTAGGGTAGTTCGCCGACGGGTTCTTTAGTATCGGCATCGACGACTGCCGCTTGGGCTTTGGAGATTGTCTTGAATGTGGCGATTTGGCGGTCAAAGAAGCCTGTCGGCTTGCCGAAGTTTTCAAGTCCGACGCTTTTGGGAACTACGTTGTGGAACTTCGCGAGCGTTTGTACTGCATTCTTCCAGCTGGGTGCTTATCAGTATATGCGGGGCCACTGGGGGTTGTGTTGGTGGCTGCGTTGGAGCCTCAATCGTGTGACGTACAGTTCTCTCCTCTCCTCCCCGCCTACTCCTGGCATCACTGGGTCGGTGAAATGCCGCCCGTCCAGGAACTCCATGATGTAGAATGCGGTTCCAATCACGCTGTCATCTTCGCACAGGCAGTACGCTTTGGGAACAGGTACATCGGTATCCCCCAATGCCTGGATAATCTTGTACTCACGCTCGACCTTGTGAGCTGTCTTCGAGAGCAGCTTGCCAGGGGGCTTCTTGCGCAGAACAACCTGCTTGCCATCTGTGGCAGTAAGAAGATAGGTAGGGTTTGATTGACCGAAGCCGAACTACAGTAACAGGATATTAGTTGGCCTATTGATATAGCATGCTGATTTGGTGGTTGACGGGCCAGACTCACCTGCTTCACATCAAGTGGAGTCTGAACCTCAGGCACATTCTGGTCAATGTACCTCTCCAGCGAGGGGATATCTATAGGCTGGCGGACTTCACCCGCCATGATGTTGAAGTGAAATAAGGACAATTGTTCAAAAAGCGTATGTATTTTGCGAACTGTCCACGGGGTTCAAGATAGTATGTACAGGGATGCAATAAATGCCTTGGTGTCCAGGTGTAACCGGGGGACCTCGGCACCAGCACCTCCTCGGTGTCACCGCTGAGAGCGGGGAGGAAACAAACAGAGCAAACACCCGACGCGTCCCAGCGGTGAAACGCGCAGGCGTCTAAACTCACCGCAATTTTTGTGAAGCTAGGGGCTTTCTTGCGTTAGCCAATTTACTGTGGGCCCTGTTATTTTTTTCCCAATTAATTGCTCTATCCACTCTCTCGATTCTCGATCTTCGATTCTCCAACCATTTTGTGTTACCATGACCAAAGAGACCACCCCACCACCACAAGAGAAGTCCCTCCCCGCGCATAATCCGCCTTCCTTGCCTGCCTCCCCGCTGCCGAAACGATCAAAGCCCGACACAATGACTACCCCCGCCGTCACATCGATCCAGCAGCAGCTGCCCCCGCTGCTTGTGAAGAAGCTTGTTGAGTCTGCCCAGGCCCCGACACGCGGCTCGGCTTTTGCTGCCGGGTATGATATCTACGCCGCAAAGGAGACTGTTATCCCCGCCAAGGGCAAGGGCGCCGTTGATACTGGTATTGCTATTGCTGTGCCTGAGGGAACTTGTATGTGACTATACTTGTGATTGAGATTGAGATTGCGATCATTGGCGAAGCTCTCTGCTTGATGAGGCTGAGCTTGGTTAGGAGTGGACAGGATACTAATGGGGAATATAGACGGCCGTATTGCTCCCCGTAGCGGTCTTGCCGCTAAGCACTTCATTGACACCGGCGCTGGTGTCATTGATGCCGACTACCGCGGTGAGGTCAAGGTGCTTCTGTTCAACCACTCTGACGTCGACTTCCCTGTCAAGGCGGGTGATCGTGTTGCCCAGCTGGTTCTGGAGCGGGTAAGTGCAACCTATCAATAATGTATGTTATATGAATATGTCTGACCTGTTCTAGATCTACACCCCCGAAGTGAGTGTTGTCGAGGAGCTGGAGGAGAGTGTCCGTGGTGCTGGTGGTTTCGGCAGCACTGGCATCTAAGGGCCATACCTCTGTACAAAATTGGGAGGATGACGGACAAAAATTAGATGGGTTCTGTTAAAAAGAACCCAGTTACGATTACATGCATTCGAGACATTGTTTGAATGAATAGAACAGACAAAAAAGATTCCATGCTTGATTCAATAATCAAATCTATGTACAGACCAAACCGGCTTTTGATATAGAGATGGCCACCGACCCGGCTTTCTAATGGCCCCGAAATCCTTCTATCATCCAATCATGCCACATGCAAAATATATAGACCCCAGCCAAAATCACCGCAGATCCGCAGGAAGATCCTCCTTCTTCCAATCCAGCACTTTAAACATAATCTTCGGATCCCGCAAAACCCGTGTATTTCTCACAAGCCTAACCTCAGCAGCCTTGGTCCTACGCAAATAATTCCTCTTCTCCAAATCCTCCGCCGACGCCTCTCCGTCTAGCGCAGGCACAGCAATCGCTAGCTCTGCATCACGACTCTCCAGCGTCCGCTCCAGAATGCTATGCATACTCGACAGGACCTTGATAGTCGCTCTAGCCAGCGGAAGATCCGTAGCGGCAACGTCATCGGGCGAAACCCACGACTTGGTTGTGCGCAGGCCATCAACTGCGGAAACGGCTTCGCTTAGCCGCGCGACAGTCAGAGCTGCGAACATGTCGCCCGTCCCGCTGAAGAAGCAGTCCAGCGCCGGTACGTCGACGCGGAAGAGCCGCGGAGACCCGTCGGAGCGCGTGGTTGAGCCGATTACTGTTAGGAAATTC
The DNA here is from genome assembly GCF_028829455.1 of Penicillium robsamsonii. NCBI lineage: Eukaryota > Fungi > Ascomycota > Eurotiomycetes > Eurotiales > Aspergillaceae > Penicillium > Penicillium robsamsonii. The sequence continues at coordinate 5,935,621 of NW_026643221.1, forward strand.
TCTGGTGGCGGTGGGGTTGAGCCTGACTGGTCGAGCTTGAAGAGTTGCACTGAAGTGATTATCACGTGCGGAACTGAGTAGATCCTGTGGATGGCTGTTACTGCTGAAGCGAGGGTTGCTAGTGATGTTATTTTGATGCCGGAGAGAGTCCTATATTATTAGTCCGTGTGGGGTATCTGTCTGAGTATGGAGTCTGGCTTACTCGGCTTCGAACTGGTTAGGCAAAATCAGGTCCGCAAAGGGGATGATTTTCTTGTATGCGGGAACTACATCATCATTGACATATAGCCGGCCTTGATCGCCCATGACTGGGTCCAGGACTAACATGATAATCAGCGTTTGTACTGTGGACGAATAATGAGTGTTTACTTACCCCAGAAAAACGACCCGGGCTTCTTCTCCGCCTTTTCCTGCAGGTCAATGCCGATAGTGCCTACTGATTCCACGGCTGCTGCACTCGGAGCGTAACCCGATAGCATGACATCGAAGTCTGTGAGATTACTCTGGCACAGGCCCTGGTAGAGGTCTGAAATTTCCTGCGCGGTGGCACGAGTTCCCTTAAATTGGCGGTAGCCTGTATGGTTACCTGCAATTGCATGTGAGTCAGGGTTGGACTGTCAAGATCGGGCTACAACATACTGAAGTGGACGGTGTTCAAGGCGGCAACTTCACAGCCCAGGGATTGCATGACGAAGGTTGCCATTGTGTTTCCGACATGGCTGATGAGAAGGGTGTTAGTTATTGAATCCAATGGTGTCTTCTAGATATGATAACGCGGGTTATCAGACTTGCCACATACCCGTACACTACCTGGTGGGGGTGTTAGTTTATAATTTGAGAAAGTGGCCAATTTCACTTACATGGCTGGCAACAGCCAGAACTCTGGTCTCAGGTACTAATGAATCCATCATTTAGAGAATTGAATTGAAGAGTAAAGTGAGTCTATCAACTTCCATATGCTATGACTCTGTGTGGGGGCCGGGGGGATGATTTACCGAATTTCCACTTACCTAATTGGCTCCGAGAACCGAGTTCGTTATCAGAGACTGTTCAATTGAAAATATGTAATTACATATAGTTATATTGTGAGTTAGTGTGATATAGTGTAGATGTACGTAAAACCATAGAACCAGATATACTATGATCTATCAATATTTGGACTCGACCCAAGTCCCTATAAACCCTGCCTCGTGCTAAATCTCCTTGCTTCCAAGGTTGACCGGACTTAAATTCCACCATCTCCATCATCCTTCAGTTTCAAAATGATCCAAGAGTCTCCGAAGGATACCGAAACCAGTCAGATGGGAAATGGTGGGGGAAAAAAAAAAAATAGAGAAACAGAAAAAAGGCAAAGCCAAGTCGATATGCCTTTCCCTCCCATACTCCGACCCTAGTATATATGTACTATATAGGTAATGGATCTACTCTACTATACTCTGTATACTTCGACAATATAGCATAGATACATCCAGACATTTGAGCACATACCCTGAGCTGAGTTCCACCGAACGGTCTAGTTCGTGCTAGTGGTACTTCGGAGAACATTAGCGCATTGGCACACGTTCTCGGCCTTCTCGGCCGTGGTCTTTCTAAATATGAATGCCTGACAACTAAAAAAGTCCGATTTTAGGCTTTTCTCTAACTTCCAGGGTCAAGGTTAACGGGTACCCTCGTGCATTTTGCAACTTCAACTTCAACATCTCCATCTCCGAGGAAAAATATCACCTCAGTCACTCCTTCCAATGAGTTCATGATCGCCGTTATTTTCCTAATTCGCATAATGTTGGAATAAACACTTCTTTGTTTCCCAACTCCTAACTACAGCGTCTGTCACTCGTTAATATACAAAGACTGCCCTTGCACAGCTATCTCGCTTACTTGCTGGCCCTGATAATTCATACTTGAGATACTTGAACGTTGATGTCTTCGTCTCGATCTCAAGTCGACAATACTACGCCAAAATGTCTCGTCTTTACCATATCTACAACCTCCTAATCCTAATCACTATTCTCTGTCTATCACCAACATGGGCCCAATCAATGGAATCTACAGACCTGTCCGTGCCACAATCGACCTGGCGCCCAAGCGAAGAGCTCACAAATTGTCAACCACTACAAGCACCAGAGAAAACCACAGTGCACCGACGAACAATCGTCACGGCATCGGACACCGCAGAAGGAATACCCCAACCCTTCGACACACTCTCCTACAACTTCGCCAAAGCAAGCACCTGCATCGACTTCTACACAAAATGGCGCGCCAACACAACAATCTCATCCTGCACCCCCATCTCCCTCCTCATCCAGAACTCAAACGCCTTCTTCCACACCCTCAACTCAGCACCCGCCACATCGCACATCCTGGATACGTCCTGCTCAGCAAGCGTCACCAAGTGCGCCTCAATAATGACAAATCTCGCAACCGACCTCCTCAAACCCGAGAACTGCGGCGACGACTTCGAAAACGGTAACTTTGTCGTCAAAGGCACGTATCGCGATCTCATCGCTTACGAACCAGTCTACCGCGCAACCTGTCTCACGAACCCATTGACACAGGATTACTGTTTCGTCGATGCGGTGTCGAATTCCACTGCGCCTGATGACTACAATGTGTACTTGATGCCGCTCGGGACCCCGCTTACTGTCGGGGATGTGCCGAGTTGTACAAAGTGTTTGAAGGCGACTATGGATGTGTTTTCGGAGTGGGCGAGACGGGATGGTCAATCGCTTGGTATTACTTATCTTCCCTCGGCGAGGATTGTCAATGCGCATTGTGGTGAGGACTTTGCGACTACTAATATCACTGTTGGTTCGGCGGATGTTACGGCTGGGGCGGGTGCTGTCCCGTTGCCTAATCTTGGAATTGTTACTGTCATGACTTTGCTTCTTGGTGCCATGACAGGCGTGGTTTAATTTGAATAGTTCTGTCTGTTCTTGTTCATACACACTCTCTTTTCTTTATCTTTTGAGGTCTTTCTACCCGGCTGGGTATGGCCATGGTTGATGTCAGCGAGCGCGTTTTTGGCTTTCTGATCTGATATGTATCTAATTCCTAGTGATATTGTCCATATTCTGTAGCAGTTTATTCACTCTGTTGTTTTCTTATTTATCTCCCGTATTAGGATTTGACTAGACTCGTTTATATTGTCTTTGTTAAACCTCCGAGATTCGCTAAAATGACCGGGTCAATAATTTATTCCTCAGACGCCAGACACTATATGAGTATTCAGAATATCCACAATATAAACACAAATAAACATCTGAGATCATGATTCGAGTGCGTATAGTTCGTCACGTATGAAGAATTTGGCAAAGCAACAAAACAAGTAAAAACGCTCACTGACAAGAAAATGTTATGGAAAAAATAGATCAACACAAAACATCATCAGCTCCTTCTCTTCATCCCACCTCCCATAGCAACACCAACAAGACTCTGTGGCTCACCCCCAAAGCTAGCCCCAGGACTCGTAGGAACCGGCGACCCGCCACCAGAAATAGGACTCTGTGTAGCGGCATCTCGTTCACGTTTGACACGAATATATCCCAGCTTCGCGAAGCGGCCAACATGCGCCCAGAAATGGCGACCCGCTGGGTGTGTGGCAATGCGGTCGAGAAGATCGGTTGTCGCTTCGCGGACGACCTGGTCCGGGTGGAACAGGCCCATGCTAATATAGAAGAGACCGGCCTGATTCTCCGGTGCGACGGTTAGGAGCTGGCAGATGCCGGCGTAGTCTCTAACAGAGTGGGAGAGAGCGAGGTAGATAGAGGCAGCTTCGGAGTGGGAGAGTTTTAAGGCGCGGAGACGGTCGTGGTGGTGGTGAATGTCTGGGCGTTGGATTGGGCGCGCGGGGAAGTACATTGCTGCGATGTCTTGGATGTAGGAGTAGTAGGAGCGGGTGTTGCGCCAGCCTTCGATTCGGGAGACGGAGGCTGAGAGCTCGCGCTGTTTGGCTGCTTCATCTGTCCATACGTATCCGTGCCCGCGGAGAGTTGTTGGATCTGATGCGTCGCTTTGGTGGCCCGTTGGGCTGTCTGGGGAGAGCTCTTCGCCGGGGCCGATGATGTAGAGGTTTGAGGCGCCGTAGACTGCTTCTTCGAAGGCCGCGGCGACGCGGACGAATTTTGTTATGTAGGCTCGCCATTTTGCGCGGAGTGCATTCTCGCCGTGGCGTTGGCTGATGCTGCGGAGGATGTCTTCCATGAATAATGTGTCGCCTGTTGGGTCTTGGGTCGTATGGGATGCATTGTTGGGTAGGAGGGAATTCTGCTGTTGGAAAAATAGAAGCCCTTCTGTTACCGGTGCATGTTCGACGTGACTTGAGATCTTGATGCGACCTGTGGGGAGGTCGCACAGAACGTCCCACCATTCAGGATGGTTGGCAAAGGTAGGGTTTGTGACTCCTGCAATAAACCCAGGTACCTTAAGGAGATCGTCGATCTTGGACAGATCGGTATAAGGGAATGCGTGTCGAGTAAATCCACGCAGAATGCCACCGGATGCAAGAGCACAGGCTGCCAGCACCGCCTCTGCAACTTCCCCCGATGGTCGGTTGTGTCCTAGAAACACCACTCGCTTCTGGGTGAGGACAGCGTTGACAAGAACAATAACGGGATGTGTGAATGATCCGCTGGTTGTCAAATGGGGATGCGCTGGGAAAGCCTGGGGGGATGTGGCATGTGGCACGGCGAACGTCTGAATGAGCTTGATGAGGGAAAAGTCTCCCACGGTCTCTGGCCAAATCACCGTCGGAATTTTGACAGGGATAGGAATATCATTGTAGACCACTTTTGACTCGTACTCATGTGTATCCCGTGGTAGGACGTATCGGCTTACTCTCTTTGGTGACGGCGGACATTCCCCATCCTGGTGTTCTTCTTCTTCCCGCTGGCGGATCATTTGCTCGAATTTCTCCAGGAACATATCCTTTGCGTTGCTAGATTGTAAGATATGGCGCTCAAGCATCGACATTTTCGGCATTAACGAAAGGTCCATGGCGTTGACGGCGTCATAGAGGGATGCCAAAGTTTCGGGGAATGGAGATTTGAAGTAGTCCTCTAGAGCTAGGAGGAGTAAAGGCTGTATAATAGTCAGAATTGCCTGGATGCTAGGGCTAGGAGTAGCATAGTAGCTTACTTTGTAAATGTGGAGGAATGAATGTCGCGTACAGATTGCCATTGCCTTGACGACAGCACCTCTATTTACTGTTAGCATTCGCACATTCAGTCAAGACAGTGCGACTCACCTTCGGACAGTGTTATCCTGCTTCGTGTTGACAAGATTCAGCACATACATCAAGGGTGGCCCTTCACCACCCTCGTCATCGCTGCTGTCGGGGTCATCGGAGAGCTCGTCTTCGGTCTCATCCTGAATATCGGCTCCTTCCTGGTTTGCATGGTATTGTGATTTCCGCTTTCTTTTCTTCTTCCCGCCCGCTGAATCCGTCTCTTCGTCGCCACTGGTGTCTTTGTGTAAGAAGAACATGGTCCAGTCCTGACTCCGCACATGCGTCTGATCCGGCAGCATCAGCTCTGCAAGCATGCTCTCATCTCCGCTAATTGCAGCGGGATATTGGTGCTCCATGATCGGACCCCGATCAATATGGAAGGACGCAACCAGGATGTATTCCACATGGCGCTCCGGCGAGTCGAGCGGGTACTGTGCTTTACAGCGCCGTGGCCTGAAGCCTGAGGTCGCATTATCTGTAGATATTCTTCGAAAAGAGCCATGTGAACTGCTGGGCGAGCGACCAATAAAGGAGGCTGCAGGCGACAGCCGAGGAAGACCGCTTGTTTGGCGATTATTCGAGGCGGAGAGGGAGTCGTTCGACGGTCGATATGGTAATGTTGTTGCCATCTTCTGGGGGTTTCAGTAGAGAGGATTGCTCCGGGCAAAGCTATAAATCGAATCGCATACCGCGGGCACAAGAAGCACAGGAAGCACAAGAAGCACAAGGGCCAATGATAATAACAAGTTGAATTAATTGACCAGAATTAACTGTTCAGGGGTTAAGAGGGGTTAAGAAAAAGGACGATTTCTCCACAGTGGAGTGACGATAAGGACGATAAGGAGATCCATAACATTCCCAAGGTTGAAACCTCCAGATCTATCAGAATGCAATCTCCTTTTTTTTGTATTTCCTTACATTGTAGATCTTTCTATTTATATATTGAAAATTGACATGTCGAATGATTTCCTATGAAGTAGGGAGTAGAATATTGCTGGCAAGAAACCCTGCGGCCTTGTGATGTCTTATTCAGTAGTCTTTTAGGTCATGTTGCTGGTAGTGTTGTTGTATAATATTTAGATGTCATCTTTTAGATGTTTTCGTTCCCTCAATTCTACATGTATATGGCGTAAAAAAGGCATGTAATGTGCACCGACTTTTCTATGTACAACCAGGGACCAGAGATGTGACGAGTATGATTTCTTATAGATCTATGCACACTTCAAATTTCTGCAACAGCCAGTGAACTAGGATTTGCTCTGTATAGATACCATGTATAGAAATTATATACCTATTTATCAAGGTTAAAACTTCAATATTAAAATCAAGGATACAATATACAGAGGATCAAACGTGTGTTCATGTAAATAACATGGGGCGGTGGGAAAGACGGTGGCAGAATCATGTTGTTGTGCCAGCCCGAGGCTTGTTTACACCTGGGCATCGATAAGCAAACCTTCGTCATAGGCTGTTTACAATTCATAATTCAACTCACACACGATTTTCACCATGGTAAGTCAGATTTTTGATGATCTGCCGACTTGAGATTAATCAACAATGATCTAGGCCAATAACCCCACATTCAAACCATCGCCGTTATCCTTTGGGTCGCCGAGGGCATCCCCATTCCGGCGTCCGTCTACTCCAAAGTCCCCGCCCTCGGCCACTCGCACAGGAGGCACACCGGGGAGCTCTCCTAACCGGGCATATACACCTATGGTGTCTCCTAGCAAGCTCAATCAATCATATACAGTGGAGGATGGTGAATCGCGTCCTCCGAAGAACGAGCGGCCCATTCCCCAGCCGAACTTTGGCAGAGAGCTCTCTCCTTCCCCAACAAAAGGAGCGCGGTCGCCGGGCAACTTATCCCCGATTGGGACAAGGAGGAGTGGCTTTGTAGCCCCATCTAGCGATGCGGCTGGAAAGCTATCGGCGCAACAAGTGAGGGAGATCAGAGAAGCTTTCCAGGTTCTCGATCGGGATAACGATGGGCTTGTGGACAAAGATGATGTGATTGATGTTTTGACAACTTTGGGTAGGATAAAATCCATCAACATATTTTATTTTGGAATTGGCGTGAACTAATCGGAGTGTTTGAACAGGCCAAGACTCATCCTCCTCCACACTCTCGCGTTTCTTCCCACCAGGATCAGACCAGACTATGAACTTTCCAACCTTTTTGAATACACTTTCTGGGTTGATGGCATCAATGTCACCTTCCCAGGAGCTCCTCAACGCTCTTGCTGCGTTCGATGACGAGGACAATGGGCAAATCGACGTCGCTGAATTACGGGATGCTCTATTACATACCTCCCCAGAAGACGGAGAGGAACGATTGACCGAAAGAGAGATTGATGAAGTCTTCAATGGGTTTATAGGGCGCCCGGCATTTATAGGTCGGGGAGCGAAGTCAGGCGGGATGGGTAAGAGGGGCGAGGTTTTCCAGTACCACGACTTTGTGCGCAGCGTCATGGGTGGAGAGAATGGAAATAATGCGAAACATGAAGGAGATGCAGCACGGGTATGAAGTGCTATCATGAATATGGGTTTCAATTGAGGGCGTTATGGGCAATTGGCAGATTCCAAGGCCGTAGAAGCAAAGATCAGACTATACAAATCTTGTCATGAATGATCATGTACCATTAGTTATTCAATTACCAATGGCCATTTTTGGTAGTGAACCAAGTAAATATTAAGGTGGAGCTATTTACGGAAGTAGAGCCAACACCTTCCGCATTTCATCGGCAGAAAAGCTCCAGCCACCGCGATCTGATACACTCCACCCCGTCAACTGCGCTCATCTTACCCCGTTTCCCAAAGATGTCTGCTCGTGGCCCTCCAATGCAGACTTGATTACAGAAATATGGCCAAACCTCAGCCCTCCTGGGCTCTCGGTGTCCCGGGCCCCGACACACCCGCATCACCGCGAACCATGCGAACCCTCCGAAAGATACAATCCCACCAAGTGCTGTCAACCTCCAGCGCGCTCATTGCCCAGACTCAGGCCTCTGACCAAGCTGCCTCCAATGAAGCTGGCCCTGGATCTGCAACTCGAGCGCGCGCACATCGCCGAGCTCGATCAAATAGCGACGCGGCTTCTCGTGAAGCTGCAGCAACACCACCTGCGTCTCAAAGACGACCAGCGCGGAAAACAGGGTCGGGAATTGGGGTAAAGCGCTCGCTATTGGAGACTTTTTTGCGCGATGGACCGCAGAGTTCAAATCCCCACGAGGGACTGCGAGAGCTTAAATACCTCGTCCTATCCAGCAGAGTGGACGCTGACGGAGATGGCATGGTGAGGGGTACTCAGTCTGTTTTGCAAGATTAACGTCTAACACTTTGCAATGATAGTCGCCATACCGAATCTACCTCTGGTTGGTCCTCCTCGACGTTCCTCCTATGCCCACCGATGACTACCTTGCTCTTATCCACCGCGGCCGTTCTCCCGCTTACGCCAAAATTCGCAATGATACCTTCCGCACACTAGCCACAGACCCTCTCTTCAAACGCCGAGTTACGGAGGCAAGCTTGATTCGGCTCCTCAACGCTGTGGCATGGAAACTCCACGACGCCAGGCCGAAACCCCGGTCTCGACCGTCATCATCTCGACGCCGTGAGATGGAGCTTAATGCGCCACCCAGCATTGCAGAGGAGTCCCCTTTTGGTGGGGAACTTGAGAAGGTCACCAATAGTAATACAAGTGATTCGGCCATGTACGTCCAAGGCATGAATGTCTTGTGTGCGCCGTTCCTCTATGCTGCCCGTAGCGAGGTGGAAGCCTTCGCTCTGTTCCATTACTTTGTCACACGCGAGTGTCCAGGTTATATCCGTGGTGCTATGGATGGAGTGCACAGGGGTCTTCGCTTGGTTGATCGATGTCTTGAGATTGTGGAGCCCAAGCTTGCAGCATATCTGTTCTCCAAGGGTATGCATGCCGAGCTGTACGCATTCCCATCGGTGTTGACCTTGTGTGCTTGCACGCCTCCATTGCCAGAGGTGTTGCATCTGTGGGATTTCTTGTTTGCGTATGGGTCACACCTGAATATTCTGTGCATTGTCGCCCAGCTAATCCGTATGCGGGACCTAATTTTCGAGAGTCCGAGGTAAGTTCCGCCTGTTATTTGGCCGCCTGTTATTTGGATTACTTTGGCAAAAGACTAACTTGAGTATAGCCCAAACAAAATTCTCCGCTCATTCCCTCCCCTCAACGCAAAGGAGATCATTGCTTTGACAGTTCTCCTTGTCCGTAAGATCCCAGAGGACCTTTACGCAGAGATGATTAACCATGCAAAATAAACATGGCTTGGGCTCACTGAGAAGCTCTGACGGGAAAAGAAATACATGACATACTACCTGGGTTTCATAGCGGCGTTTTGATATGATTTGATCGCAACGATTGGGTAATGGTGACTTGGATGGGATATGAGACATACATTGACGAACCAAGATAACACGCTTGTTTGAACGAATTGATGATTGTACACAAATATTAGTTTTTGAGAATGCACTTCAGTTGAGATATGATCCCTTTTGGAATTACAATGCCTTGAAACATGCAGCTTCCCTCGTTTGTCAGACAAACCCTACTTTTTTTTCGGTTCTCTAAGTCAAGAGCCCGTGGACAAAAATAGGTTGACATTGCCTTCTAATTCAGATCTTCACATATGCGGAACATGGCATCAGCTTGTACACTTCCAAGGTTGTTTGCCACAAATGAAAAGACAAGAAATGATGACAAAAGCATACAAGGCCATCTTCATTGATGATACATGATTTAGAATCCTTTTATCATATGCATTATAAGTATGACCCTGTAATTGATCACTAGTTCTTCTTCAATCCATCCTCAAAGTAATCAATGTCGGCCCTAGCAACATCGATAGTCCTCGCCACATCTATTCTTCTAGTGGTATTATGGGGCAGGTCACATAAAGCCCATTCCACATCAAATGACCTAGCAATATGCCGCCAAATCATTGCCGGCGTCTTGAAACACAAAGCCCAATCGAATATCCTCTCACCTCACCAAGCCAAAGCACTCGCAAATAAACATCTTCCAATCGCCTTCGGAATCGATAATGCCTTCACTCGCAGAGACAGTGTCCACGCCAGCATGTTCGTCGAAAAAGTCAAACCCATGATCAATCTATCGGCGGAGCAGTGGCACAGCGTATCCGAGTTCGCGAGTCACGACCAACCACTGGATCGAGCATGGTTTCCCCGGTCTAGATCATAGCTGCGGTGACAGCTCTCACAAAGAACAGGACAAGGCCCGAAATAAGATCAGTGTCAACCGCAATTGGATAAAGGTCGCCAGTTTGGCGCAGATGCTTTCATTGAAAGTTGTATTATGGCAGATATTCGGCCAAAAGACCCAAGATAAAACATGCGAAGAGAGTCTTCTGAATCTAGCGCAGTCTATAAATCGAGTGTGGATATCTTCCAAGGTAGAATCTAACGACAACGATATCCCCAAATTCGAAGACGACGATTTACTCCAGACGTCGTTGGAGAATATCTTTGGGAGACATGATCGTCCAGAGGATAACCCACTAAATCTAATACTGCCTTCATTCGAGACCATGTGGCGTGTCGTCTTACGGGCTTTCCTGGAAATCAAGTTCGCGGGTGGGAAAGAAATACCTGCGTGGCGGGAGACGATGATTGCTTTTGCTTCTCGGCCTACCAAATCCCAATTCGACACAGGCTTTGGACCCCCTTCTAGTCGCTCCAAACCTCAATCTAGCGATGATCCCGGCATAGGTAATACGCGCGGTGTTCAGAGGTCACCCAGTGCGAATTCCATAGTTCGTGAATCTCTCCGACTATACGTGCCCACGAGACACGTACACCGAGCGTACCAGTGGGACCAGGGCACGGGGGCATCGTATAAAATCCACTCCGCTGATATTGAGAGATGCCAGTTGAGGTCTGATATATGGGGTTCTGATGCAGAGCGATTCAACCCGAATCGCTGGTCTGCTCTTACGCGGGCGCGGGGAAATGCCTACTTGCCCTTTGGATGTCCGCCGTTTGAGTGTCCCGCCAAGGCGACTTTCGGGCCGAGAATGATTGCGGTCTTGGTTGGGTCTTTGTTGGCGGTTTTAGATGAAGATTCATCAAGGAGTTGGTCTTTGGATTGCGCAGATGGGAGGGTATTGGGACATATCGCGTCTGGGACGAGGTTGTGTCCGCAGAGGAATGCCTATACGGATTTATATCTAGTGCGGTCTGTGGAGTAGGCAGAGTAAAGAGTGAATATAGATCGATGGAAATTGGTTCGAAATCTAAGTGCAGATTTAGTTATTAGTGAAGCAAAGGAGGTCTGAGAGGTTGGGTCTATGCAGTCCAGTAATAGGTATTATATCGAAGAGACACTGTTTCGCTAAAGGATCTATAGCCAAAAGAATGTATATGCCTAGGCACAGAATAGTTTACAACAAAGCAAGAGCAGAACATATGTATGATTGAAGTATGAACCCACGAATAATACGTAGCCACTCTATCACGTAGGCGCAGACATCGAGGTAATCTCAACAGACCTATTCAGCCCAGACCCATCTATCACCAACGGCTTACAAACATCAGCAACATTAGTTTCTGCAGTCATCTCATCAGCCCAAGACTGACACGTATCCCCATTACCCGGCACCGATCCCGCGGTGTCTGACCCGGCATCAATACCAGCACCTAACACCCTATCATAGCTTACAGACCGTGTAATATGCGAGTCACGATTAATCTTCACCCTAATCCGCGACCCCATGAAACTCAAATTGTTGAACATGGTCACAGCACACTGGGCCTCGTCTGCTGTTTGCATGGTTATCAAGCCGCGGAGCTGGACACTACCATCTACCGAATCGGCAGTGGCTATGTTGCATTCCTCGACAGTGCCAGCTGTCTGTAGAAGGACTTTTAGGTCGGTGCATGTAGTTGTGGCATTCAAGTTCTCGATGGTGATGGCTCGACGGTTTGGGTAGAAAGACGGAGAATTAGGATTTGGACCTTTGCAAAATTCGCGATGGTGGCTGTGGGGTTGGTTATCGCCGTTCGGGTGGTGCATGTGTTGTGGAGGCGACATCCGATACCCTGGCATCATGTTCCAATGCGGCTCATACATTGCGCCGTTCATTACTGGGGATGGGGGGAAACACTGCATTGGTTGTGCGTGTGGATCTGGCATCATGGGCATGAATGATTGCGGTGGCATTGATATTGGCACCATCATGATGCCGTACTCTGGGTATGGATATGGTGGAGTTGGCGGATGGGAGGATCTGGGGGGGATTAGGTTATTTCTTGTTTGACAAGGATGTGGTGTACTTACTCTGGCGAGACGGGCGACGGGGGCATTGACATGTTTCCATGTACTAACGGAGGCGTGGAGTGACCAGCGATGTAACCTGTAGGCATCATTGCTGGACTTCTGGTAGGTCCGGCAATGGGCTTGGTGGGCGTACTTGTTCGCGAGAGTGTGACGACCAGACTCTGGCCGTCCCATCCGCTGGTTGAAAGTCGATCTGTGGCGGGTGTTAGGGTGCATTATTGGGGATTGGATATAAACACATACGGTAGGTTCGCCAGGCCTCGTCTTCATTCTTGACGATGATTTGGCCGAGTCCGGTGGGGAATCCGTGGCTATCATCGTATACTACTGCCTGACGAATATGCAGTGCAGTCTGGCGGACGAGATCCTTGAGTTCTTGCCAGCGGCAATGAGGCGGGATCTAGAATTCTTATTAGATTTTGAACTCATTTAACGTATTCCATGTCAAAACTCACGCCTTGAAGGAATACGACAAACTCATCGTCCGACCTGCGCGATCTGGGACGACCTTTATCACGACCGAGAGGAGGCATGACCGACGATATCTCAAAATGCACCCCGGTAATTTCAGTGCCGAAAGCGCGCTAGCTCAGACGTATGGATTTAAATGGAGGATCGATGTCGATGCTTGTAAATATCCCGGTCCGTCGGCGTTGCGAAACAGTCGGGGCTCGACTTGTCCGACCAGGTATTCGGTTGAGTCCAGAACTTGGACAATTGTACCCTCTGTTAAAAGCCCTGTTAGCTCAGGACATATAAATGCGGTGATACCTTTGGATCCCAACTTTGCTTAAACTGAGACGACCACAGGGACGACATCACCAAGCATTAAGGTGCAATCATTGGGAAACCAAATCCCACAAGCATACCTTTTTTTTTTCTCTGTCGGATAAATGCAAGTCAACTAATTGGTCTGACCGACGAACTGCAGAAACAGACAAACCCCTCCACGAGCTGAACGAGACTGGAGCAGATTATAAAGCGCTGGAACAAAAAAAAAAAGAGAAAGCGTCGAGGTTTCACAAGAATAGTTATGAAGATATATGATATAGTCAATTAATTTTTTAAAGCTAGTAATAATCTACGATAGTCCTATTCATGGCTTGCAAGTAGAAACCATGGGGGCCCAGAATACTGCACAATGTGGACGAATAGCGACGCCAGATGACCAGCAGTAGCCAGTCATACCAGAGAGCAAGCAGTTCCCTTTCTCTTTCTGGCTGAGATATGTCATTTTCCCTAAGAGCTCAGCTCTGCCAAATACAATAGAGGTGTGGTTCTGCTGTCCCACCGGATATAGTTCCACTTAAGGGCATTGTATGGCCCATTCTATTGCGTACACTCCCTTCCTTTGTTTTGAATATTAAAATCAAATTCTCCATTCAAGTACCGGTATACCCATGCACAGGAGGCAAATCACTTGGAAAGCTGCGCTTACTTTGACTTAATACGGAGTATGGAGTGTTACACCGCTAGATCCAGATCGGATATGCAGAATGGACATGCAGAGTGGCCCTGTATTCATCACATTGGCTATATTGTTGGATCGGAATTAAAAAAAAAAAAAAAAAGCAAATGGACAAGAAAATGATATTTTAAGAACAGGAGGGATCTCCGATCAGAGCGGGTCTCTAACATGAGCAGTCATACCCTGCAGTTATTGGCATTTTCTTTTTTGGATCAATTACATCGACTATTGATTCAAGTACCTGCAGATGGAGAGATAGAATTGAAGGATAAGTCCGGCCCAGAATTCATCTAAATTCTTGAACATTTATCATGTGCACAAATACAGCGTATACCTCCCTAGATAGTCTTACTACCCCTAGATAGTCACACTGCAGGTCCCAGAAAAGTCTACAGCCGGCGTTCCCGTCTCTCGAAAGAGGTATGTGGAATACGCATGTACTCGAGCCTACCTATATTGTACAGTACAGGGCCAGTCGGAGGGCGACCAATAACTATGATAAATATGGCACAGGGCATGTACGACAGTGGAAGTATATCAACGACAAATGACCATTCACATAGGAAGCTACCTACATTCCAAACATGTATGATTCACTTGTGAGACGAAGTAATATGATGATACGCGACCAAAGCACAGGGCTCCAGGGGCGGTCACATGGCCATGCGCATATCTACGCTGGCGAATTGTGGGAAATGTGGAAGAATGTTTCTGTAAATTATCTCACGGGGTTGAATTCCTCGGATGCCAAATGTAAATATTAAGGTGTATTGCACTGTCTGTACTAAATATAATAAGGTGATTGAAGGGTGTTTATATTCAATGAAATTTCTAAAAGGGTGTCGAAATACTCGAAGAGGAACTCATCGCCGAAGCGAAAGAAAAGCAGCAAAAGGTATAGAAAGGGCTAAGGCCTTTGAACTTGCAAAATTTCAATATGCAATAAGGCCGGGTGGAATGGGCCCTCATAAGCGCTCGGTCCGTGGCTGTACCGATCCCCCGTTCCACCCATTTGACCGTGGAATCCCCGTTTTTTTCTAATCGAAGATCAGGCAGTGCCAGCACAGGCCAATCTCAGGAACTCTGGAAGTGTTCGAAAAAAAAAAAAAAAAGAAAAGTATCGAGGGATGGGATTTTCTTCCATTCGGAGAATCATATCCTTGGAGGAACGATTTTTTGTTGGTTTGTCGATTTTTGATGTTGATCCGGTTAACCACTCGCTAGACTCCCTCAGATCCTCCGCTTTATTTGGTTTGGGTTTGGGTTTGGGTTTGATTTGGTTTCAACGTATATTCATTCTCCGAAGCCGACTTTGGTTGCGCAGCGGCCGCAGTAGTAGGAGTTCATGCCGAATTGGACGATGCTGCAGCCTGATTGGCCTAGGCTGAGAGATTGTTGGCAACGGGAACATCGGACAATATCGAGGGTTGGAGGAGAAGCCTCAGCAGGACGAGCAACACCGCCAGTCTGAGGTTGAGTAATTTGTAATGGAGAACTCATTTTGGAATTCGATGAGGGTTTGGAAGAAAAGGGGGGGATCGCATGTTTTTGAGTTGACCCGGTCCCCGTGATTTCTCGGTTTACCCCGGTTTTTTTGGATGCGATGATGACTTGACTTGATAAGGGGATAATGTGAAACAGGAAAATATTCGGGGCTTTTAAATTGTCTACTTTTTTGCCCTTATCCCTTCTCTGCCGATCATATGGGCTTCCGAACCTAAACCCGGACATGCCGAACACTTTCTGTTTTATCTGGAACTTGGGCGTTTACTACTTGGTGTATCTTTCTATTTTTGACTGTGTATAGTAACTCAAGCCCCTTGATCCAAAACAGTGGCCCTAGACGTAGGTGGACGTGGTCTTCACGCTAACCAACATCCAATATTTAGACTTCCAAGGTTATAATTTATGGGCTCCGTTTCTGTTTCGCATCCTGAAAAGGTGGGGGCTCGTAGGATTTCGGCAGATTTAGATGTTTAAATCCTTGTTTAAGGTCATGTTCTGAAAGATTGAACATGCATACAGGACCGAATAATTAGAAACATGCAGCTAGCTTCGTTTAGGCGAAGCCAGGGAGAAAGCCGAACAAGTTGATAAGGTGTGGTGAGGGGCGGGTGAAGCCGATCATCGAAACATCGCGAAATCCTAATCGACCGGATATAAGATTCGCCAGCGACGTCATATTTCCTCCATCCGGCACTTTCCTTCTCTTCTCTCCTTGAGACTATCAAATTGATCCCGAGCCTAGACCCAACTCCTAGCCGTTTAGATCTCGGCCCTTGCCCCGCCAAAAACGAAATATCTCCTGCCCCTCATTCCTATCCCACCCACATATCTATCCATCATGGCCGGACACCCCAACCTCTACAGCTTCCCCACCTCTGACGCACTAGCTGCGCAATTGCGAGGCTACGTCCTCCGCTGCCAGAACGCCGCTCTTTCCCGACACGACACCTTCCGCCTCGCCGTCTCCGGTGGCTCCCTGCCAACCGTTCTGGCCAAAGCCCTCCTCGCCCCCAGCGATGGCTCCCCGGAAGACACCCCCCAATTCTCCAAGTGGCACATCTTCTTCGCTGATGAGCGCGCCGTACCACTCGACCACGAAGACAGCAATTACCGCCTCCTGAACGATGAGCTCGTCAACAAGATCCCCGCCGAGCTCGGCGCGCCCGTCGTCCACCCCATCGACGAGAAGCACGTTGAGGATGACGATCCCCAGGAACTCGCAGATCTTTACCGTGAGGATCTGATGCGCGAGTTCGCTGCCAAGGATAGCGTCAAAATCCCCATCTTCGATCTCATCCTCCTGGGCTGTGGTCCCGATGGTCACACCTGCTCGCTGTTCCCGGGCCATGCTTTGCTCCGTGAGAAGGATGCTTGGGTTGCCGCTGAGACCAACTCCCCCAAGCCCCCGCCGAAGCGCATCACCCTTACCCTACCCGTTGTTACCCACGCCGTCAGCATTGCCTTTGTTGCGACCGGCGCCGGCAAGAAGGAAATCATGAAGCAGATCTTTGACCTTGAGGAGGGCTCCAGTCTTCCTTCCGCGCTGGTTAACCAGGGTGCCGGTGATAAGGTGAGCTGGTTCACGGATCACCCGGCAGTGGATGGTGTTTCGTTCCCTCGTCGTGGGAGTCTTTGAGGTGTCAGACTGCTTAGATGGATGATGGCTTCCTTTCCTATCTCGCAAGATTTGCCTTGTACGGTATTGAATGCACTGGCTATGATGAAAAATGGAGTTCTGCTTTGGTCTGTTAGGACCGGTAGGCCAAACTTAGAATAGAATTCATATCTCTTCCATCATTTTTGTCCTTGCTTCGGCCCAGCATCCGTTCGTATCCTTGAGAGACTTCCTCCGGTAGATCATACAAGAGTGTTTCCAGATCTGAGTACCTGCTGTGTTCTACGCGATCGTTGTCGATGATGTTGAATATCAGGCGTAACCAGAGGTATGTACGATTCTGCATGCTTTTCAGGCGGTCTTGATCTTTTGTCGATCGCTTTCGATGATGCCTTTTGTGATGCCCTCAACTGTCTCATCAATGACCAGGTCAATCTCATACTGAAGTGGATGACTTGTGATGAAGAATTTGAGCTTGGATCCCGCTAACGTCTGATCTGTGCTGTATAATTCTTCAAGTGTTTCAATGATCCGATGTGCGCTTCTCTCTTCGCATTCATCCAACGCATCCATGACACATATGATTTCGCCGACCTCCGGGTCTGCGACACACACCACCAGGATTCGCCATAACTCGGAAAACTTTATCACAAGGGAGTCGCCATTTGCCTTATACCCCGGCAACCCAGGTCTGATCAGTCTCGTAGATTCCTGGGTGGATGCACACCGCGCTTGGGTACCGTCCATCCTGCCACCAGCACCCTCTTTGAAAAAGAAATGAACAACAACAGATCGAGGGCTAGTCAGAACACCGGCGGATGCGAGGGTAATCGTGCCGGTGTTCAGATGGTTTTTGTCTATCAGCGACCTCGACAAGACTGACTTGCCACGCCCAGGACCTGCTGACACCCAGAGGACGCCTGAGCTGCTGTCGCGCCACACGTTGAAGCCTTCATCCTCCAAAATCCACTCACAGGTCCCGCGGACTCTGATTGGATTCCGATACATGTTTTCCTTGTATCCTCTTTTTCTGTAGTGCCGCTCATAACAAGCTGTCTTATTAGCCTAGATCTTGAAGATCATGAAACAGATGACCTACTGGGAGAATCAAGGAGACGCCGGACCATGCAAGTGCTGCAAGCGGTTGAGTACTGACAGCAGTCTTTACGAGCGAATCAGACCAGAGAATCAGACCAGAGGAGAAAATTCCCCAACTTCTCAACCTGCTCTCGCACGCTGATATTGTGGCTCCGAATGTGAAATTTCCACTGTTTTTGCTCTCGATACCAACAGCATTTTGACAACACCTCCAACAGATTCTGGGTTTGAGACAGAAAGAACGCACGTAAAAGAGCAGGTGGTGACTTTCACCAGCACCAGAGACTACAGACCTAGATACGCCTGCCTTCGACAGAACGACCTCGATCGATGTCGCCAATACACAGACCAAGCCGGCTGGCTCCTCAATCTCAAAATTCACTCCCAACTCACCGTCCTCTTCTACCGTTTCTGATCGGCATACGCCGACAGATGCGCCACTTGTGGAAACACAAAAGAGTCGAGGGACCCGAAACGAGCGCTAGTCCAGATCCTTTGCCATATTCCAGGAGAGAGATACAGACCAGGATCTGGTGACAGCTTTCTGCAACAAGCGGTCTTTGGTTGCTGAGAAAAGCCCCATGTTAGGTGTAGAGCAACAGGGTCGGGCTGGTGCCAATGTGACTGATGAGGTTTCTCATGGATATTTTCCTATTTTTGATACACTTTTGTTTTAAAATGGTTTGAATAAAATGTTACGTCCAATTTTCAACTGCGCTACAGTATGTATCCATAACCCACTTACGATTCGTAGGCGATGTGTCGAGAATTGCTCCTAACCGCTCTCCTTGGCTAGCGTGTGGCCACCCGGGGGCCGTAGTAAGGTCAGTCTCGCAAATGGCCTCTAAGGCCGAAAGAAGTAGCGCTAAGTGCAGAGTAGGGTAAGTCCTACTTAGCGGCAAGGAGGAGTAGTTATGTATCTGTCGGGGTTACAAATGTACCATGGCGGGTGGGGCTTTCCTATTTGAGCTGCCGCCGCTTTTATGAGGGTGCTCAGGCTCACTGAGCAGATGTCAGCACGGGCTCATATCAGTGATCATGCTCAGATCAGTCACGTGCAGAATGACTGATGCTGATATACTCAGCCCGTCGTAGACTATACCTAGAAAGGATTAGTCCCTATTGGACCGTTTATATTATGATAGTTCGTTGATAGTATTGCTGCTGCCTCATTTTCCGGAGCACTTTATCTCACTAAGATTATACATCATGACGAAGGGGCGCAGAAAAGAGGGGAGAACTCCATTCGTTTCATGATGTCTTCCCTCGTCTTCTAATTCAGAGCGGCTCAAGCTCAAAGTCCCAAATATAAAGGCAGACCGTGTGCCAGCATTAGCATGTAATAATCAACACGCCTTCTATTCAAGCGCCTTCTACTTGGTATATTAATCTAATATCGCATTATTTTACTTTAAATACATCCCCTACCTCCAGGTCGCACCGCACTTGATTATGGGCAGAAAAGGCTTTTTTACCAAGCGTGATAGAATCGCCAAGGAGAGGCGCCGTCTACAGCGAGAAAAGAATGGTTATGCTCCTGGGGTTCATAGAGAGGAGGACTAAATTCGGGAGAAAGATAAACGGCTCCCTAAGACCAACAAATTACATCAAGAAACTATGAACCTCTGGCTCGAGTGAGTTAAGCCGCATCTGAAGTGGCAATCCCTTTCCTATTATGGATTCTGCTGACCTTCCTTTAGTTTCACTGCAGACCCAGAGAATGGGTTTGAATATTACCAAACCTCCCTTGGTTCTCCGGCTCCAACTCATGAGATGATCAAGTCGTACATTCGCTGGTATGCAAGTTCTACCCAGGGGCGACTGAACGATGATGGGCTACCTACGGTAAGAGCCGTGAGTGCGCATGCCGAACGATTCTTTGGTGGATTTGGAGCTAGTATGATAAGGCGAGAAAAGTATTGCTCGAGGATATACACGCATGGAATGCCCTTTTGGGGATCTTGACGGATATTCTGAAAGACCCGACCTTACAGAGCACCTATTATTTTATTGATGCGCTAGACGAATGCGCAGCAGGCCTACCTTCCCTTCTTGACTTGATTATTTAGGTATCGTCTGCTTACCCAGAGATAAAGTGGATTGTCCCCAGCCGTAACTGTCCTAATATCGAAGAGCGTCTTGTACTACCCAACCCGCTTAAATCTTATTAGAGCTTAATGAGGAGTCTGTATCTGAAGCTGTGAGCAAATTCATTCACCATATGGTTCACTATCTGGCGAAAGTTAAGAGGCATAGTGATGAAACTCGTGAGACGATCTGCGGTCACTTATCATCTGACTCGCAAGGCACTTTCCTTTAGGTAGCCTTGGTCTATTAATAAAAGGGACTACCTGCGTGAAACAATCGAGGGCTTTCAGGCCGCAGATCAATACCTTCAAACGCTAGGTTAACCGGTAGTCAACCACCTAGGAGAGACCAAGCGCACGATCTGAGGAATCGAGATCCTGCGGTCGAACTTCTTCATCGTTGGGATAGGAGTGGTTAATCATCGTCCTCAATTTCCTAGTTAATCAGCTTCAGCACATTTTGGTCACGCCGGGTTCAGAGAGGGTGGGGTCTCGTATATCTATTTTTTACAATTCAATTCAAACATCAGAGCTATATTGAGGCAAGGGACAATTGCATCGTTCTCCCTGTGACTGAACACTAATCGAAGGGGATCACGGGCGAAATCAATCACATACTTATAACCGTTGACTCACGGAGACCGCGATTGCATGATTGCAATAAAACCCGTACCAAGGTGATCAAAATCTCCAACTGTATGATTGTACAAGGGGACATGTCATTTGTAACGCGTGTCTATAAAAGGTGTGCACAATCGTGGTCTTAGCCTACATACTGCATGTAGTATTATTACCCGCATAACAGCGTGAGATCCAACATTCCAGACTAATCCACGGAGTACACGAGAGGATCAATGGTCTCATTTCTTCTATAATGCATGTTGTAGAAATAACTACACATGTCCAAGATACAATAGTCTCCGAGACCCAGACTTTGAACTATTGAAATCCCGGTGAACTCCTTCGAAGTTGCAGCGCTTTTCAAGACAAGGGTACGCGAAGACGTCGGCGATTTGACTCTTGCGTTGACTCGTGCTCTTGGATCAATCTATCGGACTAGCTAATTTGCGTAGAATACGTACATAAATCTACTGTTGTTGTGCTATACCTCCGTACCCTACTCTCTTGCTCCGAGAGTACCAATCCCCGACCTCTCTCATCTCGTATGTAGAACACTTCCAGCATGGTTGTGTCGATCTAGATTCCTCGCGATCTCCAGTATTTTTTTCTTTAACCAAAAAGATTGACGAAGGTCGCGAGTTAGCGGGGGAAACGCGTATTCGTTATCGTACTCCGTACTCAGTATCCCCTTCACCTCGGCCCCCACGAACACATACTTCATATGAGTCAAATAGGGTTATTAAAATTGTCGATCTAACACAAGTCCACAAATAAGAAAACTTGACAGGTCGCGAGTATCATTTCCTAGTTTATTTAAGCGAGCTTGCAGCATCAGAATAGGGGCGTTTCCCCGCAAGATTTTGCGGGTCAAAGCCAGAACAGTTCCACTTGCTTATATGTTTTCTCTCACTTGACTTGTTTTCTCGACTTATGTGAACAATGCCAACCAACTATTTTGTACGGAGTACAGATTACTTGTTGCGGCTGGCTAGGTTAGTGCCACCAACTTCCAAATAGTTAAGCTCCGTTCGTCCAGGATTAACGCACCTGTTTGGACAAAGTCAAAGCTTCAGGGATAATCTGTCGATCACTGGACTGGGAATTGGACAACGTTATTACTGTCCCACTAAATTCATACTATTCCGTACAGATTCCGCAAGTTCAGCCGATGAACAAGATAATTGCCCAATTTGGACCGGCTATTGCACGATGTCCTGTCCCTTTCTAGCATGAGAATCAGGTGACCAAATATCTGATCTAGTCTGCGTCGAGATCGGCAGAAGATAGGCATTCGTTTAGGCGAAGTTCGGTCCGAGACACAATTGACTCGGACAACCTGTCCAGCAAAGGTATGCACAATGCACAGAGCATCCGAGGTTTCATGTTTCCCCGTTCCGCTGCCATGTGACTCCGTTCACTTCATCGGTGCCAACGGAGTAAACAGTAGCAAACCCTTGGCTAAATGCTCCCACATAATACGATGATGTATAACTAGTCACAAATTGATGTGCAATTTGTGAGCTTTTCTGGAGTCAATAAGCAGGAGGAGTTGCCTAATTTGGACTCGCGTGGTTAACCCCAGCCTGAAAAATGGAGATCCTGAACGCTTCTGCAGAGGAATCCTCTCCCGGCTCTTGTGGTTTCGCTTCCGTTTCTTCCGGGTCCACCGTCCAAAAGGGGAGCTACTAGTGGCTTGAAGAATATCCGCCGATTATGGAGTCTCGCAAGCTGAAGCTATCGAGGGGTTGTATAAAGGAAATCCGTGGACCCGCACCGTTGAACTGGTTTTGAGCTCTGGTATCTGTTAGGGCATTTATTCTGACCCTGGGTCATCCATTTCCAGTCTCCTTCGGATAATATTCCTTTCTCTTATATCTTTTTCTAATATTACGCTTATAACATTTCCTGTTTTCATTTGACAACATGCTCTTATGGCGCCCCCTGGCGCTGTCCCTGGCTTTTGTCCCTCGGGCAATAGCAGATATCTGCGAGACACTCAAGAGCGGCGGCATCGAGATCGAAAGCCGTATTTCATTGGCCTATAACACTGACCTGACAGAGTATTGGTCCACAGCATGCGGTGACCTTAAGCCGACATGTATTGCAGCTCCGTCTAGTGCAGCGGAGATGGCGCAGGTTATCAAAAATCTTCATAATGTGGATACTCTCTTGTTCGTTATCTCTACTTACACCGGCAGTAATTATTTTGGCTAATTTCATATAGTGCCATTAAGAGCGGAGGTCATAATCCTAACAATGGATTTGCTAGTATCCAGGATGGACTCCTGGTTTCGACTAAGAATCTGGATCAGGTTGACTATAACCCTAAGGATCATACGGCTGTTATCGGTCCTGGACTTTCATGGGAAGAGGCCCAGAAAGGCCTTGAGGGAACTGGCCGGACTATCGTTGGAGGTCGAATGGGAGGAGTTGGAGTCGGTGGATATATGCTGGGAGGTATGTGGTTCAGAAAGTAGCGCCGAGTTTATCTCTAATGGTTTTCCAGGTGGTATGAGTTTCCTCAGCACTCAGTACGGTTGGGCTGCGAACAATATCAAGGACTTCGAAGTTGTCCTGGCCAATGGCAGTATTGTCCACGCAACCGAAACTGAAAACCAAGGTGGGTGATACTCGTGCCAAGCGTCGAACACAGAGTGTGTGTGTTTGGCGCTTGGCACGATTACTATGCCAATATTTATAATCGTCAAGACACTGACACTTGATAGATCTCTTTAAAAGTTTGAAGGGAGGCGGCAATAACTTCGGAGTTATTACTGCGTACACCATGGAGACACATCCTCAAGACCATAAGGTCTGGGGTGGTAACTATATTTTCACAGCCGACAAAGCCCCCCAAATTCTCACGGCAGTGCGTAACTTCACCGACGAGTATCCCGACGACAAAGCGGCAATCATCGTGACATTTGAGCGCGGTCTCGTGCTTGACCTCTGTATTTTATTCCTCTTCTACGACGGCCCCGAGCCCCCCTCTGGGGTCTTCGACGGGTTCACTGCTATTGATCACACATCAACCACCAAGACCTGGGACACCTACTACGACCTGCTAAAGCATAACGACTTCTTCATTCTTAAGTATGACGAGTAACTCTTAATCCTCAGATCGCTTGCTTACTAGTTACTAGGGGACAACGCTACAATATCGCCACCGAGACTACTCCCCTCCCCAATAAGACTGTGGGAGCGGCTCCACTCCAGGAGTACTATGATCATTTCCGCGATGTGACCGAATCCATACTAGAAGTGACCGGTCTACTGGGTTCAATCGCCTTCCAGCCCCTGCCTACGACGTTCTCCCAGAAGGCTAAGGACCGTGGTGGAGTAAGAATTACATTCCTAATGAAACAAAATAGAGATCATATCACTAATAAACCTCTAGGACCTCCTCGATATTCCCTCCGATCAACCGTACATTGTCATAGAGCTCGACTTCTCCTACGGCCTATCTGTCGATGACAGTAAGGTTGACGCGGCCACCGTCGAACTCTACCAAGGAATGGGTAACCTAGTCCAAAAGAACATCGATAAGGGTGTTCTTCCTGACGTGTATCGACCATTGTTTATGAATGATGCATACTACCGCCAGGATTACTGGGGCCGTATTAGCCCAGCATCTAAAGCGCTTGCTCTGAAGACAAGAAAGGCGTATGACCCCGAAGGATTCTTCCAGGAGCGGACCAGTGGAGGCTGGAGGCTGAAGGACTAAATGTCGACGCGGCCTAGGCATTGGATGTATGTATCTCGTCTACAATTATATTTACAAAGACGTAATCAATTGGTTTTAATTATGACTCGAGAGAAATGTAAAGCTGTTTGTTGGGAAGTAGGTGCATCCGCGATCCGCTGCGAAGGGGCAGAGCGGCCAAAAGGTCAAAAGCCTGGTTTTTCAGGCTTGATACCTTAATCGTTGATTATGTAATGGCCCGTGATCAACTCAGAATACTCGGGACGTGCTCAGTTTTACTCAGTGATCAAAAAGCGGCAAGGGGTGAGCACTAAACCGGAAAGGGAAAGGTTTTGAGTGTCAGGCATTATCTGGTACACATGTTGTATACGTTGAACAGTTGTTGAACATTGGATCATCCTATACTTATTTGCTTGCAGACTGAGCAGATTGCTTGTAAGACATTAGGTTATGAATACTCTGCTTTTTTCTAGATTGAACAACAATGACTCGTCTTTCCCTTTCTCCTCTTCGCCAGTAGCCGTAGGAACATTATTATAAGTTAAAGTCTGTTGATTTGATATCACTAGCCTGAAGCATGGTCTTCCAATAGAACAACTGGTCAATTCGAGTCCTTTGATATCAATAAAGCTTGATAACTTACTTTGACTTAGGACTAAAGGCAATCTATTCCACATTTGCATTCCTTGGTGTCGGTATTGCAGAATCCATACTTATCGGGGCAGCACTTTGCCGGATCTGCAGCGGCGCATTTCTTCACGGGGCATGCGCTCTTATCCAGCTCAGCAGGCAATGCCGCTACAAGCATAGCGAGAGAGAGGACTAGGGCGATTGAGGCGGAGATGAACTTCATTTTAAGGAGGTTTTGGTATGAATGATTGAATTTGATTGGATTGATTGGGTTGAGACGAGAGATAGTTTCTCGCAGCAAGACAGAAGGCTATTTTTATATATTCAATTACTCACACTTCTCGATGAGCATTATGTACCACACCGGTGCTATTCCTAATCCTGGCACATTTATGTGATAGCAAGGCAACTATACAGGAGACTGCATAACGATCAGCAACGAGCAGCATGGATGTTCCAATCAGCCAAGGAGTAGCATCGAATCGTGTCACGGGGTTAGGATTCCTTTCTTTTTCCCCGGGTTTGAAGGATTCTTCCTTATTGAACGATGTAAGATTTCTGTCGATTGTTCAGATATGGCCTTATGGAGCGTTCACGATGACATGTGGAGACGAGGTCTGCTATTGGTTAGCATGGTGTAGATCCCGTGTGGTGTGGCGAACCCCGGAGCCCCTTGCATCATGCTAAATGTCCAATCATAAACATGGCCTAGAGCTTTTTGGGGGTTGCCAATTTCAGCCTCCTGTACCACCCTAAAACTTGAGCACAGGGACCCTGTTAGTTATAAGAGCACTAGTCCTACGGCGTTTAAGCAATACATGATGTGTCTCTATTCACTTCAATTCAATTGCATCCGTACGGAATAGCTAGAATAATACGATATTATATAGCTCTAAGTGATGGTAATAGCTGCTAGCTCTACTAGCCGTAAAATGTAAGATTTGAAGCTTCGGGAATTAGCAGGCTTGCGTACATGGGGTATCTGTACCCCGTATCATATGTAAGATTCTAGACTTTACATAAAGCATTTCCAAGCTTGCTTGGCGGCTAAGATGGATGGCCTAGCAAGGATCCTGTCTAGAATGGGGCCAAAAATGCACACGAGTTCAAGTCGGAAGGTCGATCATCCATGAATGGATGTTCATACTTGCTATCTTATTGCCTTATATGGGTAGCATTAAGCATAAATTAAAAGCAGACTTTAAAGAATTCATTGCCATACGATCCCAATCCTTATCAAACCATTTTAAGGCACTATTACCTGAGTCATTAGATAAAAGAAATGCAAAAAGTCCATGTACATATGCGAACGACTCAATTTTGGCTAGTATGGGCTGTTGTTTCCCTACATATTTCAATTCAGGCGCTCAGCGGCGTAGCCCAGGCGTGTCGATCTCCCGTTTCTATCCGACCCCCACAAACGCATGCGCAATCACATGTATTTCTTGGGAGTACAGCTTAGACTAATGCCCTCCTTACTATGCTAGTAATTATAAATGCACACTAGTAGTCTTTAGGGGAAGAAATGAGATATGCGTATTATATATGAAGCATTTCAGTCTATCTAGACAGGAGTGAACGCCCGTCACTCGGCCGCATCACTTGACGCTAAGTACATACAACATTGAACTTGATGCCGGTGAAATAACTAACAAATATAGAACAACACCAATTATAGCCCTCTAACCCCATACATGCCCAAAGAGAAAATTTGGTTGGTCAACCCATAGCCAGGAGTACGGCACGCTTGGCTGTTAACGTTGTATTTTCCTCTTTCTGTCTGACAATTTATGGCTCCTATTGGTCTTTGCACTTTTCTAGACAATAATCGCTACTCTGTAGTTACTATCATTAGCCGATAATAAAAGGTATATAAGCTAAATGAACTCACCCCGCCATCGATCTTGCAGAGAGTGTAGCAGTTGTTGACCTGAGCAGAAGTCGCTGAGTCTTTTTCAGCTTCGATGGGTGCGGCAAAGGCTAGGCCAATGAAGGTTGCAAGGGCGAAAATAGAGAAACGCATTTTGAAGGTTTTGGTGGGATAGGTAGTTGGATTTCTGGTGAGAGTTTCTTTTGAGTGGAAAAGTGAAGATTGTTTTGAGTTACAATGGAGGTGAAGTGCCTACAATTTATATGTTTTCGGCTGTACGTAGATACTAGTTGGTTAATTCATCTCCCTTCGTATTGTTAAGTTTAGCCCCCACGACTTGTGCAGGCTTATCTGCATAATTAGTATCATGCAAGGATAATCCCCACGAATTCTCGCACGTATGCCAAAATTCCAAGATTGATCTACACAAACATTCTACAGTTTAAGCAAAGAACTGCACATTTCTATAGGCTGTTCATTTTCCGGCTCGCCGGGATTACATTATCAGCTTCTGATATCTGCAATGTGGCCTCAGATTGCGAACCAGAAGGCACATGTCTGACACATAAGGCTAGGCACCTGGTCCTAAGGATCTGCAATCTATTGCCCAAAAGAGGGAAATAACCAAGACGGTACTCTATCCTTGCTAAGACGCCGAACCCTACTTGGTAAGGACTGTTAGCTCTATATAAAGACACCCATGGGGTGATAACCACGTCCTCAACACTGCATCGATATCTCCCTCTACATCGTATCTTCGTGCTTCAAACAAACTTACACCTTCACAAACCAGATCCCCAAACATGAATTTTTTCATTGCCCTGCTTGCCCTAGCTGCCTTTGCAATGGCCACGCCCGAAGCTGGTCTCAATCTGGAAGCGAGAGTTGGGTGCTCCCAGAAGGGAGAATACTGCAACGGCGACGGTACATTCCGGTGCTGTGTGGGACAAGGGAAATGTAGTGGAAATGTGGTAAGTCTACATTTGCTCTTTTTATTGAAACAGATATGGCCAAATATGATAGCAGATGACTAAAAGGAAATATAGTGTAAATAAGCCACCGTCTACCGAGGAAGTGCATAGGTCGCCTTAGGCCGCGGGATTCCATGTATCGAGTTCACAGCTGTATATTTCGTCACTCTGTGGTCCTCTGCACAAAGTGTTGTCACTTCCAACCTGCCGTTGATGAAAATGTCCATCCGCAATGAAAGCTGACAATGCAATGAGGATTTATTATGCTTTGTTAGGCTAGATCTTGATTAATGAATCCAAATGGGACTCTTATTATCTTAGACTCGATATTAGTGGAACCTAGATCTAATTTATAGTAGATAAAATAATCGGCCGGCTTCTGTCCCTGATAACATTCACTAGTTGACTTAATCTAGAGAGAAGATCCACCATAGCAGTAAATGCCAGCTACCTAGGTGTATTTCGACTTGAACAACATATAACGTATCAAAGAGCATTGTATTTCGATTTCGATGGGATGAGGAAGATATCATCATATCCGAGCACGCGCACAATACAGAGCAACGTTTCCATGTATAACCTTGTAGTATAAGAACCCTATGGTTTGAACTTTGATTCCAAGCACGACAGAGCAAATACAACGATTCCCTTGACCTTAGCCCCACAAACCACGTTGTTTATCCGGTCTATTGTTGGGACTTTAGAATATATCTCTCACGGGCAGGGCCACCGCATATGAGTAACCCATTCGCCAGGATCACCAGCTGTGATCTTGCCTGGTCCAGCTGGCATCAAGTTGCCTTCCATAGGATTAAGTTAAAATTTTATTTGCAAGCAAAGTACTTCTCGTTGCGAAAGTTCTCACTTTCGAACCAGGTAACGATTTATAGCATCATTACAAGTGCATTTACTTAATGCCAATAGTAGGTTTAGCATATACATGAGCAATGAAGAGTTAGAAAGTATGACCTCACTGACTGGCAGAGGAGAGCAGCTATTGAATAGGATTTTAAAGAGTGTTTCGGCCCAAAGGCCTTCAATCCAATTCATTATATAGCGATGTGCTCGCAAACCTCCTTGTTAACTGCTCCACAGTTAGCCCTGTAAAGCATTCTAATAGCTATAGACCATCTTATACTCGACGTTGATATAGTGCGTTCAATTAGTAGACCTTCTCGTCAAAAAGGGATTCCGTGTATCGAGTTCACTGCCGCCTTGTAGATAACCAAAGCAAACATCTACATCTAGACATTCAATAAGACCGGCCGTTTGATCTTTAGACCAAAGGGAACAAACTTTCCACACCTAGACTCGCCTCGCGTTATTTTTAGCTGGACATCAGTCCATTATTCGAACCTCACCTTCAACCTCAACTCTAGACCACAACCACCCACAACCATTCGATTTGGTTGTTTCGAAAGTTTCATCGAGCAAGTATAACAACCAAAAATTGAATTCCATTATTAACGAATTATAGCAGGATGGCGGAACACGTTGCGCGCAACCTTCGTCTGAGGACTATGAGGCCCGACGGCGAAGCCGCAATATCGTCCAACCCAAACTACAATAACTTCAACTCCAATCTTCGTCTTAATGGCCTATTTGTCTGCATAGACTTCATTGATTTGGAATTGGACACTGGTATCGTTGATACAGCTCCCAATATCGATTTGATCGATATGCACTCCGAGGTCAAGGCTACCCATCATCGACCCCGAAGACCGATGGGATGCCCCTCGTGCTATCCTCTCTTATCTCGATTTAATCGACCTCACGACAGGCACTGAGACTGCTTATCTGAACAATGACTTCTTTTCCCAGGCTGAGATCGCCAGTCCTATTGTGATGAGTCCCGACCTTATTGATTTATGGTTGGACACTGAGTCCGTTGCCTACTTTTCGAAATTAGCTGTCGTTAGCATGAATCTCATTGAGCTATCCGATATCAGGATCATTCCAGTCATTATTGGCCTTGTAGACTTCACCATGCGCACTGGAGTCATTCGCCACGCTGATTCTGACTCGTCTGGTTTGTCTACCACCTCAGGCAGCATCAACGCATTTGATTTGGACCCTGAAGATGACACTATGGGATCTCTCCCTTCTGGTACTGAGTGAGTGGTATTCCCCTGGTTTCCACCGCTTTGATCTACACTAACACCTGCTGCGCTATATTAGTGAGTGGTCCCCCGCGTTTGCTGCTGAGCTGGTTGCCATACTCGACGCCCTCATCAAGCTCCTCGAAGAGCAGCTTCAGTGAGGTCTCAACATCATCTAACATTTTCACTATGATGTAGATGGCTGGGGATATCTGATAAGGAAGTGACAGTTGAGTGACAGTTGAGTGACGGTTTGATCATAGGAAAGTGAGGGTTACGTCAGTCGACAAAGTTCCGGGCCTTGTAGGTATGCTCATCGAGCTGGAGGAACAGATTCTATTCAATTTCGATTTTCAACAGATCTGAGCAACATGAATATCGATTCGCAGTTGTATTCCGTTCCAAACCTAAGTATGTAGGAACACCAAAGCGCCTTGAGTGATACAGGATATATAACCTCAGCTTGTAGCAACTGATTTGAGCAAGTCCTTTAATTGGTCCATGTTTTTCATATTTTATTAAAAAAAAATTTGAAAATGGCTGAACACATATCTTAATGGATGTATGTTTCCACAGAGTGCAACTGGTTCTTAGTGTACGATCATTAGACTACCACAACCCCCGATTTACCGGGCAGCACCTTTATTTTTCGTTTTTTATTATTATTATTATTTCGGTGTTTGCTTTTTAAATGATTTGATTAATTTTAGATGCATCTTCACTGCCTACGGAGTAACCTGAAGGATCAACAAAAAAGAGAGGATAGAATAAAAGGTGTGGGTACTTTGGGGAAGATCGCGCACCTCCCCAACTCTCCGCTAACAACAAACCCATTTCTTAAACCCAATGCATAATGCCTCTCATCTGATGACCTTGTACAATGCCCATCCCAACGCGTTCGGTTTCGCTGCGCGATCCCCGTAAACAAGTCAGTCCCCCGTTTGTTACCCGTCAAGCTCCCCACAGCTGTCGCATGCCTGTGCCACCATTGCCATGCCAACAACTACATACAGAAGCCATGCTAATTATTGAAGACTTCAAATATAGCACGACCTACCACGAAACCCTCCGCTCGACTACCCGCCACGGCCAGCCCGAGCAATGACTCTGTCCGAGAGACGAATACCACCAACCGCTCGCCATCAAATCCCTCGCCGGTCGAGGGTGTGCCTCTGAAAGACAATGGACTCACTGCTCGAGGAAGAACCCTACTTCCCCAGCGCAGGAACACTGTCCAAGACAATGGTCGCGGAACAGTATACGGGCGCATTCAGCCACCTAGCAGTAAGCCGAAACCACGCGGGGACCCGTCACCAATTAGACAGCGAGAGATATCGCCGCCTAAAAAACAAACACCAGCGGATTCTACAGCAATGAAGGCCGGGGTTCCACTCAGCCGTCGCCAAAGCATCATGCGACCTGGCGCTTTGAAGTTGCCGTCAGCGAAGATTACGGTCCCTTCATCAAAGAGCTCAGCGCCATCATTCGCGCCACCCTCTCCCCGCAAAGCGACAGGAAGAAGATCCCCAGTTCAACCTTCTACGACGAGAAGGCCACCTTCACCCAAGAAAACAGAGATGCTACCCCCACCACGCCCCACACGATCCGCCTCTTTGAGGCAACCTATCAGCGCCAGCAAGAGACCACCTGTGGAAGCCAAAAGCCATGTGCGGCACAGGAGTCAGTTGGCACAGAATACAAAACAAGCCGAAATAACCCCGACAACCAGCCAACGTGCACGAGCACTATCAACCTACCAACGGCCGTCATCCCCTAAGAAATTCTCCAAACCTCCAACACCTACCCCTGGAGTCGAACCTCAGCCTGGGAATCTGCTGGTTCCTTCATCATGGCCGGATATTGCAGCATTACAAACAGAGCTTCTGCAACTCAGTCTTGTCCATTCCAATTCACTACAACGTCATGCTGAATGGAAGTCTGATTCCGAGTCGCGTCTGCGCAAAAAGTACGACAGTGTCGCTAGCCAATATCGTTTGGTACTGGCCGATGAAACGCAGCGGCAGTGTCACTTGAATGTGCAAGCCCTGGGACTTTGGCTTTCCAATTGTCGCGAACATCGCGGCTCGCATGACTTCTCCGAGCAGATTCAAATCCTATCACGGGTTCTACAAGACGTCTCGGATATGATTGCTGGCAGTCGGGGAGCACAGTACTCTCAGGCTGTGAAGATATTTGAAGACTGGCTTAACCAAGCGGAGCTTATTCAACATAACCGTGGACCGGGATGTCTGGATGTTGGCGCCTTTATTGACCCCCTGGCGCGAAGCTGGAAAGAATCATTGCAAAATTTATATGTGAGACTGGAACTCTGTGCACGCGAATTGCAAGCTCTTGATATTCTGGGCTTCGGACAAGTGGAGCGACTAGAACAGTCTGCTCTTGCCAGAGTAGCTAAGAACCTGGCTGAATTGATACAGCTTATGACGCAGGAGACTCGTGCCATGCAAACATTGGAGGCAGAAGTGGTGCGCTCAGAAAGAGATGCTGTCAGCCTTATTGCGATGCGGTTCGCAAGCTCTATAAGGGAATCGAGGGCTCCTCGAGTTGGTGCCTGGAGAAGCTAGTCCGCGATATACATCTTTGTGGTCAAGTTGAGTACACGAATACCCATGGCTAAATTCGAACTGTACATAAAGCCACATCTTATGTAGAAATGAAAATGATCTGAAAGTGTGAATGGATATGAGGGATATGGGTAGTACTTCGCCCCAAGTACCTGACGGCCAACCATACCTTGTGTGGTACCTGATCCGAGGTAACTCGATGAGTCAGCAAGCGTCATCTCAATCTGACTTCAGGAGGGCTCTCCGGGAGGTGGTCTAGATCTTGGAGTATTGCGAATTCGCTCCTTTTCCCTTCATACTTTTATCTCTGTCTTTCTCAGTTCATTGCCACTTGCCTCCTTATACCTTCTACGGCATACAAATATCTCATGAGTTACTTTATCCGGGGTGATGAAAAAGCCATCTCTCATCTCTCTTCTTGACGTCATCCACGGTAGCTTCCGTTTTGACAGATAAAAGTCATCCGCAAAGAGACGGTATCCACTTGTCCAGTGCCTTTCGAGATGATCGCCGACCGTACCTAGCGAAGAATTCCAACTTTCTCGCCCACCTGATCCAGTGATCATGAAAAACTCGATCTACGATCGCCTTTGGCGCCGGGAATGCGGGGAATCGTTGCGGTATGCTGGGCTTCGGGGAATTTATGGATCCGAGGAATGGGTCAATGATCTTGACATTGTGAATGAACTCGGTGGACACACTGGTTGTGTCAATGCCCTCAGGTACGTTTATAGCTACCTAAGCCGAATTACTTGGCCTTATCGACTGGTCAACACTTCCGCCATTTCTGATGCATGTCATGCTAACGACCTCGCAGTTGGTCAAGTTCAGGGCGTCTTCTGGCGTCCGGTTCTGATGATAAGCACCTCAATATCTACTCCTACCAACCCGAGTCCTCCAATGCTCCATTCGCGCTCAACACCACGGTTTTCACCGGCCACAGAGCCAACATTTTCTCCGTGAAGTTTATGCCGCACTCGAATGACGGGACTCTGGTTACATGCGCCGGCGACTCGCAGGTTCGCGTCTTCGATATCGAATACTCGGCTGGGAGCAGAACCGATGCCACCACTTCCGCATTTGCGGCTTCCACTCGGAGGCGGCGCTTCAATGAGTTCTTCAGTAGCACGCGGTATCTGAGTGACGGCAATACCAACGCCAGAGTGTATCGAAGCCACTCCGATCGCGTAAAGCGCATCGTCACCGAATCCTCCCCATTCTTATTTCTCACTTGCTCTGAGGATGGTGAAGTCCGCCAGTGGGATCTGCGACTACCATCCAGTGCATATCCCCCGCCACGCGGTGGTCAGGGCTTCATGGCAAACCCGTCGGAACATGATGACTCTAATGTTCCGCCTCCTCTAATTTCATACAAGCAGTACAGCTTGGATCTTAACACAATTTCTTGCTCTCCAAGTCAGCCGCATTATATTGCCTTGGGTGGCGCGCACGTCCACTGCTTTTTGCATGATAGGCGGATGCTTGGCCAGGACACCTCCGCTGCAACGGGCAGCAGGTCTACACCAAGCGCTGGCAGCTCTGCTGATGAGGAAATGAGCAAGGCGACGCGGTGTGTGCGAAGATTTGCACCGGGCGGCAAGCACCATATGAAGTATCTTGATGACGGACACATCACTGCTTGTAAAATCAGTGATGCAAACCCCAGCGAGATAGTTGTTAGCTGGTCTGGCGATCACATTTACAGTTTCGATTTGATTCGCAGCCCAGATGCCCGAGAGACCCAGACGGGCGATAAATCCACCATCAAAGGGAAGAATGGACAGGCTCGTCGCAGTTCACGGAGCCGGAAGCGCAAGAAGCCCACGACGCCTTCATCACAGGAAAGTGGTGACCGACACCAGTCTCGTCGTCGCTCAACAGAGCCAGATACTGTTAGGATCCAATATGAGAATGGCGAGGCAGAGGATGTTTCATTCCCCACAGTCTCAGATAGTGACTTAGGCACCACCCCCGAGAATCTTTTAGAGCAGGCTCGGTATTCTGTGTTAAATGATGCCCAGCGACTGAGCATGGAGATTGCAAAAGGATTGGTAAAACTTCGAAAGACTTTGTTCTCCCTAGAAACGACAGTTCGGGAGGCCGCAGGGTCTGAAGATGGGGGACCCGAATCATACTCGAGATCCTTTGCATCCGCCCTAGAACTTGCGTCTATACTTCTTCCACAGATGGACGGTGTCATGCGCGAATGGAGCTATCCCATGAATCCATCAAGAGAGACTGTTAATTTCCAGCAATCGCTTCGTCGCAATCGCCAATCGTCATGGAGATTTGTCCAAGCCGCTGGCACAATTGCTCATGCGTTGGCAGACCAAACGCAAGACCCGGAAGAATCAAGTTTCGAGATGGTCAAGCCTGCACCTGGCGAGGATGACCCCATTGACCCAGCAGCTCAGTTTGGCTATGAATTCCTCCGAGCAATTCTTCTCTGGCTGCAGGGCGGCAGGCAGCGTCTTCTAGAGGGATTTCAACGCCGCAATGCCCCTCGACGATTACATGGCCGTTACCCAATCCCAGATGAATCCGATGAGGATGCCATCGAAACCATCTTACTGCCCTATATTATGGAACTGGCGCGTGACACTCCGATTGTGAATGTGGATGCCAATAGATTCGAGCATGACAGTACGCGCATCCTGTTCCAAACCCAACGGGCTGCCGTGACTGCATTTGGGAACGCTGTCAAACTGCCCTTGGAAGATCTCGGGGGCTCAGCTGCCAGGTTTGACAGGCGTCGTGTTTCCAATCCTACTTCACAAATCCGCTCTCTCGACTGTGCCTCTGCGAAGAGGTTCTGGATTTTGCGAGTAGGCAGAGGAATATTGATGGAGACGGGTAAGGAAGTGAACTACAAATTTGTCAACGATGCTTTCGGCGGGCTTCACGCCACAGTGCACGAATCTGAGAGTGACTCGGACGAAGAGAGAAACCAGACTGATGTTGACCCCAATGTGGAAGAAGAACGAATCCGGCGTATTGAACTCATCAGAGCTGGTAGTTCTGTTGCCAGACAGGATAATCCTCGGGATGAACGCTCCCAAGCCGATGCAACATCGTTGGATAATGGCGACGTTGATGCAGATGAGGATGAGAGCGATGGTAGCCAGGCAGACGAGTCAACCGACGATGAAGATCATGATGGCTGGCCCATGGATTCATCTTTGGATGAAGATGACGAGGGGTCTGATTCTGACGACATTATCTCCCGGAGATATGCCATTCGAAAGGCGCGACATAAAAATCTCGAGCGCAATGTTCCATGTGTACCTCATATGCGAAGTTATCGCGGCCACTGCAACGTCAGAACCGTCAAGGATGTCAACTATTTCGGACTGAATGATGAGTACGTGGTCAGTGGCTGTGATTCTGGTAATATATTCATCTGGGACCGCAAAACATCGAATCTGGTCAACATCCTTGAAGGTGATAGCGAGGTTGTCAATGTTGTTCAAGGTAATTTCTATCATCGGTTAGAAATACAAAAGCTAACATTGTGATTTAGGTCATCCCTATGAGCCGATGATCGCCGCGTCGGGAATCGATAAGACCATCAAAATATTTTCGCCAGACCAGAATGCCCAAGAAGATGCCCGTAATGGTGTTAACATCCTAGATCCCGACAATCCATCCAACCAGTCTGGTCGAACGCTCTCCAGGATGGGCGGTCTCGAGAGTCGAAAGCGAGTCCATGAAAGCTATCGCATCATGAGCCAAAACGATGTTGAGCGTCGTGGCGGTATGAGCGAAGCACACATCACTGTACATTATATGCCCCTCGATCATTATCTAGCTCTTTTCGCTGACTGGAACATAAAGCGGAGTATGCTCGAGCGTCTGGCTACCAACCTGAGGGGCGGCGGCCTTGGAGTTGGAATTGATGATATTGCTTCTCCTGGTGAACATCGCACTATTGTTATCGATGATAATTGCTCGGTATGTCTGGATATCTTGCTGATTTGCGGAAATAATACTAACCATTCGACAGGTGATGTAAAAGATGAAGGTCCGGATATCTCCAGAGTTGGATTGCACAGTGTCAAAAAAAGGCCGGTGTTTCATAGCATACATTTATTGTTATAGCAACACACTCTCTCTAATTCATGTGCTTCCACAGTCGCACCTTTCCTATATGTTTTATATATTCAAGTACATTCCCTTTCTAAAGTCAAACACTTTCAAAACACCATCCCTCCCCTCCCCTAACCACGACCTGACACCAAATCTTATAGTTTCCACATCTCACAATAGGAAATCCCCTTTCTTCGACATGAGAGATCCTCCTGTTCATTCAAACGGCGGGTAGGCCTTAAGAAGAGCGCTTTTTGGCCAACTCTAAGGCATACGGTGGGGTTAAAGGTTGCATTGTCAGAGATAGAAGCAGAAGTCCATCGACTTGTGGACTCAGGGCTTGACCTCGCGAGAGTAAATTCAAATTGCCATATCAGTGAGGTCGAGTTCATCATGACCGACGATCACCGTGGAAGAATGAGGACATTGGAAGTGATTCTTCGAAATGTCACTTTCATTGCGCGCCTTGGATGGCCAGAGCCCGCTCATCGGCGCTCTGTCAGCGCAGCAAATCGAATACAAAAGGCTACGCGCAAACACCCATCATGCGCTAGAGACCGATCGATTATTTTTGCTGCCTCAGAAGGATCCATCCTGCACAGCGATATATGTACCACTGCATCTGTGACTTGAGCAATTTGCTACCAAGATACGTACTCAGTAAGTCTCATTGATGAACCCAAGTTACAAATGAATCAACTAACAATTCGAGCAGACTCCCTGGCCGAGAAATGGGGGTTCTTTCTGGGAATTCCCCAAGCATCGTTTCCCTCCATTTCATTTTCATCATATTGCAAGGCTGGTACAGCAAAAATCGAAGCAAGAAGACACTGACCGTGGGTGGCCTGGAGAGAGGGATGGGGGAAGTTGGGGGTGTGATATTGCTGATGAGCCTATCTCGGGGCGAGATCTTTCCATGGACCGGTGGCTGTTACCGGCACCCGACCAAGTGAGAACAACATATTTAGCGGTTCTGTATAATAGTCAGCCGGGATTCTTAGCAATACAGAGAAAATCCTTGTTGGAGGTATTACATAGCTACCCTCATGGTCTATCCCAACATTTGGGAAGACTTGGTAGAAAGAAGCTTGTAAATCTCGAGCGAGAGACGAAAACTAAGCTGAAAGTTGTGGATCGCTCGCAAGAATTATTCTATGTTCAAGTGTTTGAAGCTCCTACTATCGCCATTTAGACTTATTATACTTCTATATAGTCTAAATAACCGAGAGAATCCTCTCGGTCTGTAGCCGGCTATTCTTGTCTTTGTCAGTCCAATTCTGGCCAAGATCCCGCTATCCTGACTGATTCTTTGCTGTCCCTGTAACACCACGTATACCCTAGTTCCTGTTGTCTCCATATTTAACGAAATTTCCATCTTTCACCAAGGTTACTAGTCCTGTGGACAACCTCCATTGCAGCGAACTATATATTCACGTGACCGTTCTTATCGTAGAAATTTTTGCGATAAAAAAGAACTTGCCCGCACGAATATCGTCGATCTACAGAGGGGCAGATCACCAACTTCATTTATAAAAGTTTAAGATCAATTGATATTGTGTCAATGCCCTATATTTAGCTGCTGAAGTCTACAGCTTGATCTCTCTACCAACCCAGATCTGCCAACCTGATATCACATCTTGATATCGATTTATACTGCCCTTTTGGCTGCCAAAGACCAAAGGTGTATAAAAACGTGTTACATCCTTGGAAACAAGAAGAGTAGACACATCACACATCATGTCTCAATCACAATTGCTCCAAGCTCGCAATGAGACAACCATTAGGCTCTATGCAGACCCTCACAACCCCCACCTCCATCTTGAACGAGGCCTTCAGTATGAAAAGCTGGGCTTCCCTGATCTCGCCTCGGCAGATGCATACCGCGCGCTGGCACTGCTAGAGTCGGTGGTTGACCCAGATGAATGCGAGTTCCATGCCAGACGGAAGGTAGACCCTTCCCAGCAGGCTCCCGAGAAAGCGGCGAACGAATCAGATGATGAAGACGAAGACGAAGACGACAACACTGTGCCCATCACCCAAGAGGAATACGATAGCATCATTGACCAGGTGTATGTCCTGCTAGTACGCAGTCTCGTCCGCTGCGGCTGTTACCGCGATGCATTCGAGTTCGGATTGCGCGGCTTAGCCCTTCTGGAAAAGAGATCCGCAACAGCCTCAGTAGCTACACTGAACGCGCAAATGGATCGCGTGAAGCAAATTTACAAATCCCGCACTGGCGCTGAAACCGAAAATATCGACCTGGACTCAATCGACCCCAGTGTCCTCCCCTCACAAGGGTTTGCCCGCCGTGTCCTTTATCCCTGGAACGAGCACGAGCCCGACCGCCGTTCACCAGAGACTCTCAAATTGCTCAACGAGCGACTGGCAGTCATCGCGCCGAAGTGTGAAGTCCGCGCAGTAGCCTTGCCAGTACTACACGCCTCAGCAGACGACGACTCGAGCATGGAAGTCTCCGTGCAGCTCGGCCTCTTCGCGAAAGAAGATATCGCCCCAGACGAGATCATCCTCCGCGAGTCATCACTGCTCACAGCAACCAACCGTCTCCACGACGATCTCTGCGACGCATGCAACGCGCCACTCCCAGAACTCTCCGCCGCCGAGCCTCCCGTCGCCTGCGAGGGCGGCTGCGTAGACATCATCTTCTGCAGTCAGAAATGCCACGACACAGCGCAAGAGGTATATCACGGCGCGATCTGCGGTCTCGAGGACGGCCTCGACTCCATCGGGAAGGATGTCCCCGATCCCAAGGATAAGGCCGATTACCTGTACCTTCTTCTGCTGGGCAGAGCGCTTGCCATGTCCGCCACACAGGACAAACACGCGCTCGACCTGCCCGAGGTGAAGTACATCTGGGGTGATTTCCACGATTTCGATATTGAGTCTGTCTCCGCGGAAGCAGAGACAATGCCCGCAACAGACGATACCGCCACTCTCCCCTTCTCGTTCCAGCTTAATGTCCTGCAGCCGGAGCGTTTCCTCGATGAAATGGGTTTGGATCCCTACGCCGAGCTCTACCGCTACGATACATGGGTTCTGAATACGCTGTTTGCTAAGTTCCGCGGTACGGCGTCGGGTCGGCTGTCGACTTGGGATGGAGGTCCGGAGTTGTGTGCTGTTCACCCGCTGTGGTGTCTTGCGAATCATTCGTGTGATCCTAATGTGACCTGGGAATGGAGTAGTGAGATTAATTTCCGCGCGCGGAAAGACGATGAGACGGCTGTTTGGTCGCGCGGGACTGAGATGAAGGAGCTCAGGCCTGGGGGTATTGCGAAGGACTCGGAGATCTTGAATCATTATTGTGATATTGGGTTGCCGGTTCAGAAGAGAAGGGAATGGGCTGCTGGGGCTTTGGGTGGGACTTGTTTGTGTGATAGATGTGTTTGGGAGGCTGGTGAGGTTGAGTAGGTTCGTATTTATGGGTTGATGTATAGATCGACTTGATAGATCATGATGAGATACCCTTTTTACTGCATTAAGTGAGAATCATGCCAATGGCTCCTAGAAATCAAACAATTATTACATGAGGAATACAAGATAGTCTATCTGAACGTGTTTGTTTTAACATCCATGAAATGGAATCCCGAAAAGCGTGGGTACACCGTGATCGATTTGCTCCTAACGAATCCCCATAAGTTTCAAATTCCAGGCACCGGATCGAATAAAACAAGTACAACGTCGTATTTTCGCTCCAAATACGCATTATTTCATTATCAACAGTAACATACGAACCGTTCAGCCAACCCCCAAGTCAGGATCAAAGCATCAGAGGCGACCGTTTTATCTGCGCCGAGGTGGTGTCCGCGAATAGCTTCGACCCCGTGATTCAGCCCGACGCTTAGGAGCAGGCGAGCGGGAGCGGGAGACGGAGTCTGCTCCCCCGCGTCGTCGGCGGGGAGGGGGCGACACAGATTCAGACGAGTATCGCTTCGCACTTCTGGACGTCGCACTTCTGGGCGCGGGCTCACGACGAGGTGCAGGTGAGACAGACCGGGAAATTGATCTGGAGTAGCTGCGGTTTCTCCGGCTGGGGGGCTTTGGC
This sequence comes from Penicillium robsamsonii, assembly GCF_028829455.1. NCBI lineage: Eukaryota > Fungi > Ascomycota > Eurotiomycetes > Eurotiales > Aspergillaceae > Penicillium > Penicillium robsamsonii. The sequence goes on from NW_026643221.1 coordinate 5,976,574, forward strand.
CTCGGCGCGGCGGGGTGACAGACCGAGTGACCGAGCGACGAGATCGATAGGGACTGCGACTTGGGCTTCGCGAGTCATAGGAGCGGGAACGTGCTTTACTGCGCTTGGCCGGTGTGCGGGAGACGGATCGGGATCGGGATCGTCCTGCGGGGCTCCGGGACCGACTGATTGATGTGTCACGACGGCGACGGACTGGGGACCGAGAGCGCGAAGGTGTGTAGCTTCGGCCCCGGGAAGAGGGAGTGATGGAGCGAGAGTAGGAGCGGGAGTAGGAGCGGCCGCGGTCCCTAGAAGGAGAGCGGGAGTACGAAGGCGACCGGGAACGGCGGGAGTGAGGAGATCCAGTGCATGTTGAGCACATCGAACGCGAACGGGAACGATCAGATGGGGTGCGCGACAGAGATCGAGAGGCCCGTGCAGGCAAAGCGGGCACTGTGGGACGGGGAAGGTTTTTGAGGTTCTCACGCATGTCCTCTGTCAATACACCCATACCGATACTGGTGAAGTAATTGACAGAGAACCTAGTGTGGCGTGGGTTCTCCGTCGGGAAGAGACCCTCGAAGCTTGGTCGCAGGATCTCATCCCTGAAGCGGGCCTGCAGTCCAGGCAGACCGAGGTTCTCTGCGAGGTTTTGGAACAGGATTTTGATGAAGATACGGCTGCTGGATGTGGTCTCCTCTTCGTTGAGATGAACCACAGAGAGGACATGCCAACCAATCGCATCGTTGCTGAGGAGGTGACCGAAGAACTGGGCAATGTTGCGCAATTTGTTTGTTTCGTAACGATGGATGGTATCGTAGTATTTGGCAAAGGCAGCCTCAAACAGGTCTGACCAGAGTCGGTTGATCTTGGCGAATCGCTCTCCGATCAGGCCATAGAATTTGGAGTATGTCCGTTCCTGGGAGCAACATTCAATGACCATGGATGGAAGTTCATGCTCCAACCCGACCGGCAGGTTGATCTTCATCAGCTTGTGGCAACATTCTTCGAAATCAATGCTGGACATGATGGTGAGGTAGATTGTTCGTCGAAGGTTGACTAGATCAGTATTACTCTGATCCTTGATATCCATCTGCACTTCTTCCGTATCAGATTCTTCCTCTTCGCTTTCATCCGACCCATCCTCATTATCATCGTCGCTCTCCTCGCCCAAGATCTCAGCTTTTAATTTCTTATAAGCCTCCTCGTGCTCCTCCCACTCCGGGTCGTACTTGAAGATATTGAGGGTGTCTTGAGTTTCCAGCTCATCATCCAAGCCGGCACGGTGTGTGATCTGATCTTCCTCTTCCACCAAGTCCAACTCCTCCTTGATTGCTGGGTTGTCCTTGTACCGATCCTTGCGCACCTGGAAGAGCACTTCGATCATATATTGTACACGCTTATCAATATCGGCCTCGTGTAGAATGTTTCGGAACTGGTCGAATACGGCAAGTGCGATAGGAGCATTCATCTCCTCCAGATGCTGACCAACTTCTCGAGTGAGACCCACAGCAATTTCCACGCTGTCGTCCGTTGGCTTGTGCAAAAGAAGCAACAGGATCTGAGCTGCCAGCATCTCGTGGGCGACTTGCTGATTGCAGAGATGCGCAATAAAAGTTGTAGAGGAAATGCAGACTGCCTTATCATTTCGTTTGAAGGCCTTGCGGAATTGGACTACCAACCGGGTAAGCAACAAATCACCAACCTGCGGAAGCTTGGTGTTGACGATAGACGCCATGGCTGCGTAGATTGGAGTAAAGGGCAAACTGGCTGCCTGCGCCTTCATAATCGACCGACAGAATAATCCTCGGCCCCTCACCAAATTCTCCGCAAAGAGTTCCGGAACGATGAACTTGATGTTAGAAACGTTGACTTTGTTGATAAGACCATTGATTGACTTCTTCAGGGCTTCCCAGGCCATGCGCTGGTATTCCTTGCTCGTCTTATCTGTGATTTGCGCCTGTAACGCACGGAGTCGGGCTGGAGGGATGTAAGTGCCACCGGATCGCATGTTGAGCAGCTTTTCATATTCTGCCTTTGCTGATGCCTGTTTTTGTTCCTCGGTCATCGGCTTGCGCGCCGCTTCGCGCTTCTCATGTTCGCGAAGACGTTCAGCTAGTTGGCGTTCTCTGTCGTCGGCATATTCTGCGTCGACCTTGGGCACATCGGCACCTTCTCGAAGGGAATCACCGGGAGGAGATCGGCGACGATTGGGAGAGGGGGAACGAGAGGGAGGTGAGCGTTTTCGAGAGGCTGCGGTTGGTGAGTACGACGCGCCCGGCGGAGGCGTGGGCACGCGTACTGCAGACTGGAGAACATCCGAATCGGACATTTTCAATCAATAGATAGTCCTCCGGAGTCGAGTGAAGGTTAAATGTACACCGGAGGAACGGTGGTTGTGAATCTCAGCTGGACTGAGGTTACAAGATGATTCAAGGACGCAGCAGGAGAAAGCTCTAGCGCGGTGCACGTGACCATGGGTGACCAGAGGCCAACTAGGAACAACGGGAGCTCCTGAGATTCCTAGTAGTTCTGTCTAGCCCAGGATTCATCGACGTTCCTTCCTATTTCTTTTTTTAAAAATCACCGCTCCTTATCAGAATGGTAAATTATCTAGTCCCATCCAATGGACATACCTTGCTGACTGTGCTTTAGCTCGGCCAACTCGTCGGATCCGTCATGCTTTTGGTCGCGACTGCGATCTTTCTCTACTACACTGCGTGGACCCTGTTGATGGTATGCTTGATGATAAATGTTTGTTTCTCCATGCTGATGTTTGTGTCCTACAGCCCTTCGTCGACCCTGGCCACCCCCTCCACGACATCTTCCCACCCCGTGTTTGGGCTATCCGCATCCCCGTCATCCTCACACTTTTGGGTTCTGCCGTGGTAGGCACCTTCATTGGAATTGTTATGATCAACAGCAACAAGAAGAAGGCAGCTAAGGCCAAGGCTGCGACCAAGAAGAAGACCTAAGCGACCGTGGACATCATACCAGGAGAGAGGGCAACCCTCCGTGACAGCACTCTGTACCATCAACCATTCCGAAGCTCAGTGGCTATCAAAACACATCTCAAGTTAATTAATTTTGTTATATTAAGCGCCTTACATCTTCACGCTGGATATATCTTGAGACATGGCCCGGAAGAATAGTGGCGGATAATGCGGTCATATATATGTGGAATATATGGACGAAATTACCGCGTAGTTGACCCCAACAAAAGACCCTGAATTTCCCGGCCCAAATGTCAAAGCCCGGAGTCGTCATCTTTGCCCATGCCGTAAGGGTCCCATGACCTGGAGCGATGACGCCAGCCTCCTTCACCCAACTTTATTGACAAAGCAAACAAGGAAGAGACGGCTGAACTCAGCTGTTGACTTTTCCAGTATCACGTCAAGTCATGTAAGGAGGTAGCAGTAATGACGAGATGCCCAGAAAGGGCAGACCCCAAGGTATGACTAAGAGGGTCTTATCGGTGTTTGCATGGTTTGACACATTTCCCCTCATACAGGGCACAAGGTATATTGTAGAGTCGGGATTGGAGGATAGGAAAGAAAACAATAGGCAAGTCAAGATGGAGAATCAGATCATGCTTTCATTAAGAATGACAGTGTCAGAGGATTATTCCGCACTCTGACTCAGACCCCCTATTACATCCTCTTACATCCTATTACACCCTAAATAGCTCCGTACCTGACTGGTGACCTGGGGTCAGCTCCCCTCCCCCTCTTCTCTTATCGCCGTACCATAACATCATTCTTCTTCCCTTGACTCATCTTACCTTCACCCTTGGAACTTGTGTATGCAAGTCATTTTGGAATTTCTTCGCAGCTTGAACTATAAGCTGTTACTCTGTTGTGCTCGTCTATCAAAGCTTCCCCACGTGTCTAGAGTGATATCCGCTCTAGATACGCCTTTCCGTGGTGCCTACGTTCGCCACTTATCTTTAAGGACACTGTCCAGGTATGCATTCCCAGCGTCAGGCTGCGACGTTTGATCACTTGATTGATTCCATGAAAGTCATCCTCTTTAGTGATACCCAAGATCCCAGTGCTCCGTTAGGATCTCGAACAGAACGATCCTACATATCCGTTCTCAGACTACCAATACAGTCCTGAGAGCGGCTCTACTCTGTTGCTTCTCTATCGCCTCTCACTGAGGCATCATCTATTTGAATGCTCCCGGCCGCATCTGACGATCTCATCCGCCAGCACAGCCGTTTGCCCGAAGAAGATAATTCCTTCGCCTCGGACCTGAACCGGACCATACCAGAGCATGAACCAAGTGCGAAGAGCAAAAAGAAGAAGGGCAAGAAGAACAAAGCGACCAAGACTATACCTGAAAACCCCCCGGATGATATGTATGTATCCACCGGTGATTGCCTGGGTTCTAATGAGTGCACGCCATTAACGCTAGATTGTATGGATAGCATCCAACCATCCGCCCCACCCGAGGAGCCTCTCTCCTCCCCAGATCCCCCACCTCTTATTGAACATGTAAACCCTTCTATCACGTCACCTGTTCTGGATGTCCTTGATTCTCTCGAGCCAGCAGGTGACGACCTCACTAGCCGTACCGATACATGGGCGCAATCGGTGCCTTATGGAAAGAGCCCTCCCACCGATATTATGGATGGGGATATACCAAGTGCATCACTGCCTAGTGCATCGCCCTTGAACTTTCCAACGATCCAAGAGAGGACTGGCTTCATCCATCCTTCCTCGGCATCTCCTCAGACTCGAACTTTACCATCTAGCTATGGTAATGGCTACCGAAGTAGTTTGAACTCGAGGCAACAGTCTGTGGACAGAAGAAAGAGTCACTCTTATGGAAGCCCAATGAGCAATCATGCACCCCTCCCTCATCTTCCTCAAGCACATTTCTTCGGGGCACCAGACATCGATATTCTTCCGACTCAGAGTCGATCACCCGCCGACGGAAATTATTCTTTCTGTAGCTTTGATACGTTGCCTAGCTTATCACCTAAAGGACCACGGACAGGAATGAACGTCTTGCTGGTTGGGACAGATGGCGCCGTGGAGATCCTCGCCATCGAAGATCGCCGAACTCGGCTCGTGGGCCAGATCACTGGGTTAAATGGTCGTGTAATCGAGGCCAAACTCTTGTCTGGCCACCCATCGAGCGACCCATTTGCGTCGTCCCGGCCACATGTTGCTGTCGTTGTTCACGGGCCGTTGCCGCCACACGAGGAGGAAGGTCGAATCTCGTCTGCAACATCGGACGCAAATGAAGTCCCCCCTTCGACAATTCGCGGTCACTCTAACGACAAGCGCCGAGACGACATCCAGTTCTACCAAACCCGAGTTGAAGTTTACTCTTTCCGGACCGGTGAACATGTTTCCACCCTGTTTGCAAGCAAACCTGTGCAATGCCTGGAAAATCTTCCTGGCCTCCCGTCCTTTGCACCCTCGCCTGTGGGAAAATTAAAGCTCTTCACAGCCGGTGCTTACATTATCTTAGCATCCGGGGTCAGCGGAGAAGTTTATGTTTATAGACATGTCCTCTCCCCGGACACAGCTGCATACCAGTGTCTGGGTAAGACATGGACTGGGGTTCAGTCCAAAGAAACCCGGCGTTACTCAACCTCTTCAAGTTCTACAACTGATCCAGAGGGGACTAGCTCCGACTCCCCTCGTGGTTTTTCTGCCCTGGAAAGACCCATCTTAGCTGTACAAGGAAGGTGGCTTGCATTCGCTCCCCCATCCTCGTCATACAGAGGATCCATCCAGGGCACTGTTCCTTCGAGTTTGATTCTCGGCAAGGTTCCAGGAATTGAAACTCGCAGTCCTCCTGCAGTTCCCTCGGTGTCGTGTGCAACAGATGTAGGAGAAGGGGAAAGTTTCTTCGACAAAATGGCAAGAGGCGTTACCCAGGAACTCGTCAGAGGTGCCCGCTGGATGGGTGATCAGGGAATGCAGGCCTGGAATAATTATTGGAACACCCAGCAAGCAGCCGGCACTTCTCCACGTCGGCCGCCTCAGGGTCCGGAGCCTCCGATACAGGGATATGGACTATTCCCTCCCACCCATGCTCAGGATACACAAACATCAGCCACAGAACCTGACACTGTATCTATCATCGATCTGAGACGATTTGAAGACGGCACAGATATACGAAATGTGTTTATCCACCCAGTCTCGACGTTCCATGTTCCTAATGGTTGCAGTTTCTTGTCTCTTTCTCCAAACGGCTTGATGCTGTTCACCGCGAGCAAGAAAGGCGATGTGCAATACGTATGGGATCTCATGCAACTAAAGCACTGTCGATCCATGGCTTTTATGGCCGATGACCAGACGGGACAGAATCCCAATGTCCGTCAGATTGCTAGATACGCACGGTTGACTACATCTAGTATCGTCGATGTGATTTGGACGGCGCCGGTGGGTGATAGATTGGCCGTCATCACACGTAAAGGCACCATCCACGTTTTCGATTTACCTCGAAGCGCATTTCAATGGCCCCCATTCCGCCGTGCGAAGCCTAGTGCGAATAAGCCACCGGCTATGGACCCCATGGTAGATGAGGCGACCGGACAAGCCGCTGGTGGAAACCCATTGTCAGCGGCCATGAAGTTGGTCGGCGGTAAAACGCAGCCATTCTTCTCTGCTGTCCGGGGTCGTGTCCCGTCAACGGGCGCTGCATTTCCCAATATGAGTGGATTTGCGTTACCTTCTGCTGCTAGTGTAAAGAGCGGGAAGGTTGTCGCTGCAGGCCTGAGCAAGTCGATGGGCGCCGCAACAGGTACAGTCAATACTCTGCGCCATGTCGGAGAGAACCGTCTACACTTGCCAGGACTAGCTAGAGATCCCGCACCTTCTCGGGTGACGTGGATTTGCAGCAAGGGCCTCATATTCTTAGGCGTCGTGGATGGTGGGTACTTCAAGATGTACCGCCTCAAGCGTGCTACTGTATCCGGTCACAAGAACCGACAGCCTCACTCTGTTATCGGCGGTAAGGAGTCCCAGGTCAAGCTACCTGCCAATCTCCAAGGTCCTTGTGGGCCGGCTCCTTTGTCTACTTTTGATCCAGAATTAGCGGTTCATGCCTCACTTGTTCTTCCTTCGGTCAGCTCTCAGCCATCTAGTGCTGCGAGATCGCTTTGCCAGCCTCTATCGCAGGCCGAGATTGAGACAAACACCCCATACCAGCCTTTCCACACTGACCAGCGTGTTGGTTTGAGTGTCTTCTCCTCTGGCAGTGATGCAAGTGAGCCGAGTGGACAATGGGTTTTCGGCAATGATATCCCGCTGATGAAGGTGCACTTGAGGTCCTTCAACAGTTCCAGCGATGACCACGGCGATGACGAGGATGAGAACGCTGTGATCCATGGAAATTCGCTTGGGGCTGGCGGAGATATAGAAAACCTCATCACTCTCGGAAAAAGCACTGGCAATGTGGAGGAAGTTGTTATCACCACCCGCCGCAAGAAGAGACACTCCACTTTCCTGAAAGCCGACGACGGTTTCTTCGAGGATGATTGCGAGGTGCTTGACTTTGCTCGGGACCGCGTCTGACTGACTCGACATTCCCTTTTCTGTCTTATTCGTTCTGCTCTACACTCACTCTTTGCATTGATTTAGAACTTGTGCTCGCGTGGCGTCGCTGATCGCAAATGGAGTCTGGTGCTTTTCCTCCCTTTTTTTCTCCCGAGATGCCTTCCTTTCGATTCAATTTCGGTTTGACTTTCAACATACTACACTTGCATAAACCCATACTATCTATCTTTCTCTCGAGGTGGGTTTGTTTTTGGCTTGGTTTCTCTGCTCTCGAATTCACGTTACACGTTTGATATCGTTCACACAAACACAAATACCCAAATACCCAAATACCCAGATCCAGCCCAGAACGTTCTTGGAGTTTTTATGTTTTGATAGATGGGAGGCTCGGCGATGATTTACAGCCAGGTTAGCCTCTTTTTATGGCAGCGGGAGTGGTATGTGCCCTTTCAACAAGCCCTAAGCTAGAATGGAATACAATCAAGAAACAGATGGCTACAAAGCACCAAAAAAATACAATTTATTCCATGTATACAGCGGTGGGGTTATTTAGAAGTGATATTTATAAAGAGATAGGCAGGGTTGGATACATTCCATGTTGTGTACCAATTAAATAACAGTAGTCGGCCTTTTGGGGCTCCGCAGGAGACGAGATCAGCTCGGCTACTAGTTCATATCGATTGCAAATCGCGTAATCAAGAGCCGTGTAGCCATGTTTAATCCTTGAGGTTGACTAGCACAGAATGAACATCCAGGAGAGCAACAATGTTCACTTGCCCATGAACAGCAGCAACGTGAAGTAGAGTCTGACGACGATCATCTTGTGGGCTTACCAATGTCTTCCCACGCCGGAAGAGGAATCTTGCGATGGAAACATTGCCCATGTGAGCAGCATAATGGAGAGGCGTGGATTTCTAGGCATCTTGAAATGAGGCCAGTGCGCCATGTTCCAAAATCAATTTAAAAGCTTCATTGGCTTGGTGGAAGATGGCATATCATAATGCCGTTTGTCCTTCGAGGTTTTTAATGTCAATGGGTAAAGCGAAGTATCGACCAGGGTTCATATTATTATACCCTTGAAACAGCTACCCAATGCGCTGCTTTAGATTGAGTACGGGTGCGAGTTGAACGCCCAGGCACTTGGGGCGGGGATGTCGATCATCATTGCTAAGGCGAATGGGGGGTGAATGCTGTGGCGCTGAAAATAACAGATCGCAAATTAAATGTCGTGTGCTGCATAAAGAAGGCGTCGATGTCTAAAGTACTAGGTAGTGCACATGAAGGAAGTTTTATAATATTTCAATTATGAACGATTCAACTGTATCCAATGGCATTCCTATGTTCCAATGTGGCAAGAACCATATCCAGATAGCATCCAACGTCTGTCTCTATTACATCACTCATCACTATCTTCAATAGTCGGTCTGTTCGGTTTTCGACCCTTAGGTTTAGATCCACTACTAAACAAAAGGCTAGCGTCCATCAATTCAAAGTCCGAGCCAGCATCATCGAAGTCATCATCCTTGAAGGCAAAGGGATCGTCCTTCTGCTTGGGTTCCCGCTCTGGAGACAACAAAGAAACTATCTCCCCGCCAGCAGGGATTGCAGTGGCCTTGGTGGAAGCACGTCGATTAGCATTTTTAGACGGTGTTTTCAAGGGCTTTGGGCTGCGTCGATGTTTTTTAGTTGAATCCCTCCGGGACGGTTGACTGGACTCGTCTGACGAAAGGGGTTCATGGGCCAAAATCTCTTTGAATCGATGACCACAGTCAGGGCCAGCCTCGTGCATCTTCTGTAAGGCTTTCACCATGCGTTGCGTGAGAGACCCATGCTTGACGTTTTTCGTGGGTCTTTCAATGAGCTGCAAAGGTGGAAATGCGTCGTTGCGAGGGAATCGGATGAACTGCGGAGAAGTGGCACCGATGTTCTGATAATGGTTTTCGAGATCATTTTGCTCACTCGTGCTAAGAACAACGTCCTCCAGCGACGGAACATCCACAGGCTCAGGTGTGGGGCTCCGAGGTCTCTTTTTGGGAGTGGCTGCCTTTTTAGGTGCAGTGGCTTTCTTCTTCTGGGGTTTGTCGCCAGCCAAAGTCGAGGCGCGAGTAAAGCCTGTCTCCACATTATCGGGCATGTGGAACACCTTGGCAGGTCGCTTCGGTGCTCGCCCTCTGCGTTTCGGCTCGAGCAGTTCTTGCTGCGAGTTCTCCGGTGGTATGTCGATTTGTCGTTTATCGGGCACTGGATGAACGCCCGCGGGTAAGATGCGTGCAGAACGATCGTCGTGGAACGTGAAGCGGGAGCCACTGGCAATCATTTGCTGCATCTTTTCGTAGTTATCTTTGGCCTTGACGTAAGAGTCTTCTTCTTTGCCTTTCATCAATAGTAGGGTGATGTTACCCGCCCGCTTACGGCCAGTTCGACCCATGCGCTGTAGCATGCGAATGGGTGATGCCGACGAGTCGTAGCACACGATCAAATCGACCTCTCCAATATCCAATCCTTCCTCGCCGATGGAGGTAGCAACGATCGTGTTGTATGTTCCTTCCTTGAAATCCTCGATGATTCTGAGTTGTGTCTTCTGGTCCATGCCTTCAGAGCCTTTGGCGCTTGATTGACCCACAAAAACATGAGGCCGAATCATGGGCTCGTATCTTTTGAGTACTCTCGTGACCTCTTCTGCGCTGTCACGGAAATGCACAAAGATCATGACACGAGTCGCAGGTTGGCTAATACCATCAGGCAACTCTTTCCCTTCACCCCTGTCCATGAAGTGATTCAAAATCACGGACTTGAGATATTCCAATTTCGGGTGGCCAATGAACTCTGGATTTTTACTCCATGGTTCAAGATGGTTGAGTAATTTCTTGAAACTATCATCCTGCACAACTTGTTTCTGGTATTTCCCACCTCCGCCTTTCTGTCCCTCGGAGCTTGATTTGAAATGGGTGACATGGCGATAGAATGGCACGATGCCATGGTACTTGAGGAGATCGATAGCGTGGGCCAAGCTAGCAAGAACAGTGAAAATGGAGTTGACTTTGCCTTTCAAGCCGAAATTGGCATTCCGACCAGCGTCAGACTGCATCCATTGTTGCCTCGCCACTGTGAGACCGTACGCAGTCAGGCCCATTGGGTCACGTCCCCAGTAGGCGTTGAGGGTCCGGAGCTGGTCTAGCAAGGGTTGCAAGGCCGCGGACATGAGGTCCATACAGAAAACCATTTCATCTGAATTTTCAAAAGTTTCGATCTCGATATTGCGAGCGTGAACGTACTCGCGAATGTCGATCGAGTTCTCCGTACGGATTTCGACGCGTGCTATGTCCAAGCCATCAATAACTGCCTGCACCGATTCAACCGTGGAGCCCGGCGTTGCTGTGAGTGCGAGCACGCGGAAACTGTTGTTGAAGCGCCGAAGGAATTTGACCACCTCCACATATGCATACGCACCCGTCGCGCGATGAGCCTCATCAACAACCAACAACACCACTCGTTTAGGATCGGCGATTCCGGTTTTCAGGTCATTGATCAATGTTTGGGGTGTCATAAAAAAAACCCGCTTTGATTTCCACTCTTCGGCTCGAATACCTGGCGATGCCCCTCCCGTAAGCATGGTCGACTCCGAGCGTGGGATTCCTGCAATATCCAAACAGGCTGATACCTGCTGTGAAACCAGAGGTTTCGTTGGTGCGACAAAAATGATTTGGGAATCTTTCGTCCAGCGAAACCAGTTGAGCATAATTGTAGCTGCTATGAATGTCTTTCCCAAACCGGTTGGCAAGGCCACGAGTAGATTATGAAACAGGCCTGCCTGAGTGATGTTGAATTGGTAATCTCTGGTTTTGCCCAAATTTGTGGGGTAGACCCATGTATCCAAAGCATCTTTGACAAGTTTGTGTTGGGTCGGGGTTTCAGTCTTCTCCGACGGGTCCCAGTCTTGTTGGCGCGGTATTAAGACCTTAGGGTTCGGAGCAACCATGCCAAGTAAGGTGCTCTGTCTGAGATTTGGTTGTCGAATTGGGCCTCGGGTTTGACTGACTTGGGGAGCTGCATGCTGGACTGGTCGTGCTACTGGTGATAATGATGGCGAAGAATCAAATGCACCTTCAGGTATGTCCTCCAGCTCAAACGGGACATCCGCTAAAACATGCGTGTTTGTCTTTGCCGGCAGGGCAAGCTTCCCCGGAGCAGTATTAGCTGATAAACTCAGCGGTTGAGTTACCACCCTGGTTGTTTTCTCTTCCTCAAATGAATTCAAGGAAGCTGCAATTGCGGCCATAAACTCCTCATCGGTATCATGGGAATAATTATTATCTTGTCCACAAGCAACATCCTGTTCTCTAGTTTCGAATTTTGGCGGAGGGGGTTTTACAACAGGCTTCTGCCATCGCGGACCGCGTATTCGTTCCGGACTTGAGGAGGGTTGTGTGAGTTGTGTGACGAACATGTCATTTTGGACACTGGCTTGCTTCAGGACACAGCTCTTATTTTTGGGGCGGTCCTGGTATTGTTCGAAGCCAATAGGTGACTCACGACGCCGGGAGGGTAACCCATCGTCCTCCATATCAGAGAACGAGTCGATCGAAGAACCGTCATCTTGATCTTCGCGCTCTTTCCCGCGATTTCGAACACGGCGGCGCTTTGCGGGACGTGAGGGCCCATCCGGGGTTCCAGGGACTACGAAGTCATCATCATTGAAGTAATCTGACTCGGAATCTGTCGACATCGCGTAGATAGTTGAGAGGCATTGCCATTGTATGTACACATGTCTCGCGTCGCGTCACGTAGTCAGGTGATGTGATGGGGTCTGTTTGTACAGTTTGCACTAGAGCCTTATTTAGCGCGGAACCTTTCGAATGTACTTCATATCTCAAATGGCCGAGCCTAGACGAATTACGGAGTACCTAGGTACGGAGTACATGGTACCTACATAGGTGCTTGAGGAATTCAAATCGTATGCTTCTCTATCACATTGACCATGTGCCTGGTCCCGTTGCCCCTTATAAAAACCTCGATTCTATTTTGATATTCTACTTGACAAACAGTAGCCTCATGATGGCGTCCAATTTACTCCGTACTACCGACAGCCTGAAGGTTGTCTTTTATGTTTATTTATGACTTTCAAGGCCCTGCCGAGCTCCGAGGGCCAATAGGAATGGCAATATACTCCAGCAAAAAAATAGATTGGTCCCTTACTCACACGCTAATGCCCGAAGTCAATCAATATTGTCCAATTTGACATGTCCACTATCCCCAAGGGTCCTAATGTACGACAAGGCAGAAACCCCCTTTTCAAGGGGGAGATTACTCTGCACAATATCCTTGTCCGGGGAAGCAGGGTGATCGCCGTGTATCATCTAGATGAACTTGGTCCGTGGAACAAGCGCCAAATTCAATGACCATTAAATTTGAGACCTCACGAGTGGGGATCTGCATTGTGCCTGTTTTTGTCCCTAGGATTTGTGTTGAGGGAAACTCCATGCCAGGGCCAAGCACATCCGTTTGCTTTGTGGGCTTGTTATTAATTATATTTAATACTTCGCTGTCTGCTCTTCTCCCTCTCTACATCTGTCACTATTTACTACAATACACTGTCGCTACTTACCAGAGCCCTTTCCCTTCATTGATTTGATCAACTCGTGATACCTTTGTATCAACATGAAGTTCAGCCTCCTTGCCCTCTCGGCCTTGTTGGCTTTCGCTGCTGCCGCAGACACCACCACCGCGAACGCTTCAACCATTACCACTACTCCCGAGGCTGAGTGCGCCAAGAGCTGTAAGCTACCCATTCTCACGGTCTCTCGTCCTTGGCTTGATACTAATCCAACTTCAACTCTAGGCGAAGCCACGGATATCTGCTGCACAGCAAAGTGCTACAAGGTCCCCTGCCCCAGCGATGACCAGGCAAATGACACCAACAATTGTGTCTCTTCCTGCCCTCAGGGTACTGGCTCCCCGGCCGACGCCCAAAAGTACGCCGATTGTGAGCAGTCGTGCTACAGCTCACACTTCTGGGGTGGTAACGGCAGCGGTGCAACTGCAACCCACTCATCCGCCACCTCCACTGGTACCGGCAACTCTGCCACACATACTAGCTCCGACTCGTCGAGTACTGATTCCAAGTGTACGTCCACATGCATTTTTTCCGATACAGAACTCTGCTAACATCCGCCTTCAGCTTCCGGCAACAATGACAGCAATGACAACAACAGCAGCAGCAGCAACGATGGTGCTTCCTCTTCGGGCACTGCTACCAGCTCCTCGGGTTTCTCACAGCAGACCACTAACGCCGCTCCCAATTTTAAGCTCGGTGCCTCCGCTGCTAGTCTTTTCGGCCTGGTCGTTGCTGCCTTTGCCCTGTGAGAAGATTTGATTTAGTCTTCAGTCTACTACCTTGTAATTTGTCATGGTCGTATGGGACTGTCCCAGATCTGGATCTATGTGGTAGCCCCGTTAGCCTTGTAACATAATTTCGCTTCTTCTATGTGATATTGTATTGGATATGAATTTGAAGCCTTTTTTTTCTCTTTCGCATCCAATTAAGATCTTGTGTAGTAAGCCATCAACCTTATGCTGGCCCTAACCACAATGATTTCGTTGCAACTCAGTCCGCAAAGTTGGCACCCCGCAGGGACAATGTAGGGGCCTGCCTATGTCTTCTATAGATATGAACCTGGTTCCATGATTTCACAGAGACAAAAGTTTTATGCAACGTATAATTGCAATGCGCCTCCCAGGGCTATCTCCGTAGCTTTAAACACTAGAGAACAAGTCAAGTGTTATTCACCGCCAAATCTTATTTACTGCGGGGGAACATCCGGCGTTTTCTTCAAAATATACATATTGCAGATCACCAGGGATACAAAAACCACAAAAACACAGTATAAAAATCCAAATCGCACCGTTAGCATAAGTCTTGGCTGCTGTTTAGTCTGTATCGTGGAATCGACCAAAAGAAAAACCAATCCACCATCAACCGGACCAAACGACCCACAATGGATGATACCAGCCAAGAATTTCAAGCGCTCTTCAACGAGATGTCCGCTTTCGTGGCAGACTGCATGTCAGGACACGACCCATCGCATAATCCAGCACATGTCCACAGAGTGGGAGCGCTCGCCAACAAAATCCTGGAAGCGGAGCGGGCACTGCACCCGACAACGCAATACAACGGGGCGGTTGTCAAACTCGCAGCACTGTTGCATGACATCGGTGACAGAAAGTACTTATCCAAGATGGATGCAGGCGAGGAACTCGACCCAACGACGATGGTGCAGCATGCTCTCCTTGCGCGGGGTGCGACTCCAGAGCTCGCGTCCCGGGTGCAGACGATCGTGTCACATGTTTCTTATACGACTGAATGCAAGGATCCGGCATTGATTCGGAGGATGGTTGATGAGGATGGGTTTGTCGAGCTTGGGATTGTCCAGGACGCCGACCGACTTGATGCCATCGGGGCTATTGGAATTGGCAGGTGTTTTACCTTCCTTGGAGCTGTAGGGAAGAAGTACTGCGTTGATGGGAAATGGGAGATGGATAATTCCATTGAGCATTTTGGGGACAAGTTGGTCAAGTTGGAGGGTATGATGAAGACTGCTACAGGGAAGGAGATGGCTAGGGTACGGACGGAGAGGTTGAATGTCTTTGCGGGGTGGTGGGAGGAAGAGATGAGTCTGGCTTCTAGTTCTCCTTAAGAGAGGCTTTCATGTACAGTGTCAACTCTATATTAATTTCTTTTTACACTTCCAGAGACGGTTGTAATATGTGCCTTCCAAACACTCCTGTCAAAGATCTTGCAGATAGTGGGCATATTTCATACTCCAAATTATTCAAAGATCATCAAAGAAAATAAATCGACTGAAAATGTTTGCAGCTGTATAGTCGTGTGGTCTTTTCTCGTCTTTTTATTGATGCTATCGAAGTTGACATCTCGAGTTTGATATAGATATCATGTACTGCCACGCAAGCAGCCCGAAATATGCACGCACCTCATCCGCCCAAGATCAACACCGCCATTCGTTAAGCAACGTATATACAACCAACCTTCGCAACCATGGCTGATGCACAATTTGACAGCGCGCTGTGAGTAATCCGTCTCGCAACCAATATGGCACTACATACCCCTTCCCAACCATGATACCCGTCATGACAATCCCAGACCCCGACGCAACCCCGCGTCATGCACTCGGAGACAAGTGAGCTGACCAACCCATCTACAGCGACCTGCTTCGGCGCCTGAACCCGCGGGACACCAAGACCAACCTGCAGGCCATCACCTCAATCGTCCCCGATCTCACCGAAGACCTTCTCTCCTCCGTTGACCAACCCCTGGAGATTCGCCGCTGCCCGCAGACCAACCGCGACTACCTGCTCTGCGACTACAACCGCGACGGCGATAGCTACCGGTCACCATGGAGCAATGAGTTCGACCCTCCGCTTGAGGACGGTACCGTGCCCAGTGAGCGAGTGCGCAAGCTCGAGGTTGCCGCCAACGAGTCGTTCGATGTTTACCGCGAGCTGTACTATGAGGGAGGCGTGGGGAGTGTGTATTTCTGGGATTTGGATGATGGATTTGCCGGCGTGATTCTATTGAAGAAGGGTGCGTCATGGAATAACCGCAGGTTACTTTCTATGCTTTAGATTGCGACTAACTATTGATTTTGATTAGGTGTCACCCCAGGTTCCCAGAGCTCCGGCGAATGGGACAGCATTCACGTTTTCGAGGCCACCGACCGCGCTCGCATGTCCCACTACAAACTCACTAGCACCGTTATCCTCCACCTAGCCAACAAAACCGAGGCTCTAGGTGATATGGACCTCAGCGGGAACATGACTCGCCAGGTGGAAGTTGATCTGCCTGTGGAGTCGGATGCTAGCCATGTCGCCAATGTGGGCAGGCTGGTGGAGGATATGGAGTTGAAGATGCGAAATCTGTTGCGTATGTTCCTATCTCTTGTCGCCATTTAAAGGTCTGGGGATTTTATGCTAACTTAGGCTTTCACGTACAGAGGAGGTTTACTTCGGCAAGGCGAAGGATGTCGTTGGCGAGCTCCGGAGTAAGTGGATGCACATAATATCCATACCGCTGCAATATACTAACATGAAAATAGGCTTGGGTCCATTGTCTGATGCGAACAGAGACCGGGAAACCCAGCGGGAAATGATCATGTCCATGCAGAAGTAGTTATCTAGAGTTCCGACAAATAACCTGCTCGGCTAGGCCGATGAACTATACCTGTCGTTGCGTTTCGTTTTGTATAGCTAGTTCCGTTAACATGCTTGGAGACTGGTCCATACACATTTTGCGTCTGGTACTTTGTAGGCATATGTGTGTATCATCTTCCAGTGGGGCTCATCGCGTTCGTAATTTCAATCAATGGCAGCAGATAGCCCGGGGTATCATAAACGCATGAAGCAAACTCGATGACTCTCGCGGGATGAACTGATATCTTATCGTTCAATCCACCTGCATATCCTCCGGTTCATTCGCTGGCCTAGAGTCCTTGCTTGTCTCGGAAGGCTTCTGTGTCTGCTCAACGAATTTCCGAGCAGCCGCCCACAATTCAGCCTCCTTATCTTTCCCAACTGTATCCTTCCGGGTGTTGAGCCGACTGATATCCAATGAGTTTGGAGCTCGCGATTTAGCTCCTGCGACTCCTTCGTTCCTGGCTCCAGCTTTTGTGTCCCCTGCGCGCGAGCCTTTCTCAGGTCCGACTAGAGATGATTCCTCTAGGGAGTAGATCTGGCGGCGGAGGGTAACATCGGCTGAGGAGAGAAGGGCAAAGTATTTCGCACTCGCTTCTTTGAACCGCGTTTTGTGTGAGTCGAGTGATCCATCTGGTGCAACGGAAGAGTCTGGTTTGGCGTTGGTCAAGGCTTGGATCGCGAGACCGGCAGAATGAAGAAGTTTGGTAACGTCCTAACAGGGAGAAATTAGCAATAATTCCTGCATGAATTGAATTGACCGTAGTACTTTGTCCATGTCATTTAGCTGTCGAATGCGATCGGCAGAAGTGAAGCTAGGTAGCTCTTGCGGGGACGTGTTTTCACCCATGTTGACTGGTTTGAGGCTGTATGAAGAAGTGAGATAACTGCGTCCGTAGAAATTAATTTCACTGGGTTTTTTAGTGAAGAACAAGAGATAGAGATCGCAATGGAGATTGGGAAGCTTGCTGGTTAACATCACGTGCCGGAAGTTGGGGATCTTAATAAGCGGTGAGGTAGCCCGGGCCCGCAGCTCGTCGGGATATCAAATTCAAGATATCAAATCCGTTATTCTATCGCTGAGCGGTTGAAGTCCCAGATACCTTTGGGCAATATATACATTAGACGAAACACTGATAGCTGATCGCCCAAGTCTACCATATAATACGCCGGCGATTATACGCATTGTACGCTGCAGCTCTGCTCCGTTGCCGTCCTTCCTCACAATTTGAGGATCTGTCTCGAAGTTGTCGTCAATAGTCGTCGATTATGTCGGCACCAGGTGGGGCACCAAGCCCTGGACCGCGCAGCGGCAGCATGGGACCAGGTGTAAACGGAAGTGGGATGATGCCTTCCCAGCAACCATTACCTGGGACCCCCGTCCATTCTACACCAACTCCAGGACCCAGTGCACCACCAAGTGGTGCTATGTCACAGCAGAATTTGAACCAAATAGTAGGTGCCCTTGTGATTTGTTTGTGCGTTGTTTGAGAAGTCTTGACTCCCACATACTCTTTGTCCCTTTGCTCCTTGCGCGTTGTGTCCATCCTGTGTGTTTCGGGGTCAGCTGTTTGAGAGGCTTGATCTATGGCGACCTTTGGACTGGATACTCCCAGAAGATTATGATAGAGATCCATGATGGGGGACTCTGAGGCGTTCTGCCTCAACGCCGACAATATTGAAAATGGCACAAGCCTTCGAGCTGCTTGTTCATTAGCCGCTGCAGCCTTTTAATGGTGGTCGATGTTCATGAGAAAAAACCAAGGGTAGCGCACCGCGCTGTGGATGATTTGACTGATGCAACAAGCCTTGGAGTTCCCTGTTCATTGGTTATTGCAGCTTGTGGGTGGTGACGGAAGTCCATGCCAAAGGACCGCATGGGTTTATATGCAACGCCGACAATATGGTCCACACAGACCTCGAAGAGCATTGGTAGCCAGCTGTTCATTACCCATTGCAACTCATGACTGTCGATCAAGGTCTATAACTGAGTATCTGAGGCACCACAACTCGGAGCAAACATCACTATCAACCATTTATGTGACGCGGCTCTCACCGAATAACAATTCTTCACACTTCCAACGATTATCATTCATCCGGTTTATTCATCTTTATCAATCTATCAACCCATACTTGTCTTTCATCCTCGCATCAGTTGCGGTAAAACGGACCGCCGTCGCAAGACATCATCAGAACCACCGCGAATATGCCAACTCGGGACGAGGATTGGCGGCCTGCTCGCCGCCGGCAGCCTCGCTGGTACCCCCGCCCGACCTCGCCCACCCAAAAGAGCCGGAAGAAACACAAGCTGGTGGCGGCTGATGTGACTCCGGCACCATCTGTGCCCCGTCCACCCATCACGAAGCTTCCCGTCACGAGGCCTGCAGTCACAAAGCCCTCAGTCACAAAGCCCTCAGTCACAAAGCCTCCAGTCACGAACCCTTCGCAGTCCCTCACAGTTGAGGAGACACGCGAACGTGAACAGGCCGTCTGTTTACCCACTCAGACTCCGCACCACGCTCTGCTTGTCTTGCCATTTTTTTTTTTTTTTTTTACTTGCTCAAATAAGTTCAGTTTGAAATGCCGGCTAACTCTTCATATTTTCTAGGTTATTGATTATTTGGCTAAGAAAGGTTACAGTCGCACAGAGGCAATGTTGCGCATGGAGTCTGCCAACCAGGAGATTGATGGGCGTCCGCTTCCCCAGCTGGGGGAGGATTCCCGCCCCAAGACTCGACAAGGCTTTGGTGAGCTGAGGATTCAATCAATGTAACTCAGCGTATCAACTAATGCATTATCTAGATTTACTGAAGAATTGGGTGGAGGAAAATCTTGATTTGTACAAGGTGCGCCAAACAAGGAGTGACTTGATAAATCCATGCTAATAGTCTCACAGCCTGAACTTCGGCGTGTTCTATGGCCGCTGTTTGTCTATTCTTTTTTCAATATGGTCACTTCCTTTTATCCTCAGGATGCGAAGTCATTCTTTGACACCAACAAGAACATGTTCCTTCCTGAGCATACCGATGACATCCGCCATTTTGAGCCTATCAGCTTGCCGGAGCACCTGCAGGATAACTCCGTTGCTAAGCTTTACCGAAACAACAAATATCGCGTTGTGTTAAGCAACCCCGCTTACACCAATCTTCTCCAGTTCCTGGAGAGCAAGGATAAAGAGGGAGGCTCTGTCATGAACGCAATTCTCAGCAGCTTTTGCTCGGTAAAAACTTTGGACCGAGCAGCAGACGACCGATTCAGTTTCGCTGCCATGTTGAACCAGATGAGTGCGGACCAGACGTTCCCGGCTGAGGATGAAGGCATTCCGGGACACCACCCCGGCTCGGCTTACACTGGTGACAACCCGGCCATGGCCGGCACACTTCCCCGTCTGAAACTCGGAAAACTTCCTATGGAACAATTCCTAGAGGAGGATGTGCGGGCTGAACTGGCTGAAGAAGATGCGAAGCAACCTCCTGCCGCTGGCCGTAACACGCTCATTCAAGAGTTCGATCAAATGATTAAAAATGAAGATGATGACGAAGCACCCACTCGTGCAGATCTTCCTTTCCCTCAGTCCACTGCCCGTGACGTCCAGATTGAGGTGAAGAAGGTTATGGAACATCGCGATCGGTTCGAGATCAAGGCTCGCACAGGTGGTGTCGGTCCTGGGCTTAGTGTGTGCATGTTCACATTCCACAACACTTATGACGGGTATGTTTATGTAAACGGTATTTTTGATGCACAAATTTACTAACAAATGCACAGTGTTACTTGCATGGACTTTTCAGATGACAGCCAGCTTGTGGCTGTGGGATTCCAGCAGTCATACATTCGGATTTGGAGCCTTGATGGCACAAACATTCAAGCTGCTGACCCTGACCTTGATAACACGCCACCTGCCAGCTCGCGCCGCCTTATCGGCCATTCGGGTCCTGTCACTGCTGTTGCATTCCAGCCCTGCGCATCTGCTCGCGAGGGCCTTTCGGGAGATGACAAGGTTGCCACCAATGCACGATGGTTGCTTTCATCATCCATGGACAAGACAATTCGCCTTTGGTCCCTTGATAGCTGGCAATGTATGGTCGTCTACAAGGGTCACGACCGCCCTGTCTGGGACCTAAGCTGGGGGCCCTTTAGTCATTACTTTGTCTCCGGTGGATCTGACCGGACCGCTCGTTTGTGGGTGAGCGACCAAATCCGCCAGCAGCGTATCTTCGTCGGTCATGACCATGATGTCGATGTCGTCTGCTTCCATCCCAACTCAGCATACATTTTCACCGCCAGCTCTGATCACACTGTCCGCATGTGGGCTGTTTCGACTGGTAATGCTGTCCGCATGTTCACTGGCCACACTGGCAGCATCACCGCGATGGAGTGCAGCCGCGATGGAAAACTTCTAGCATCCGCTGATGACCAGGGTTGCATCATCTTGTGGGATCTGGCTCCTGGCAGACTGCTGAAGCGCATGCGTGGCCACGGCAAGGGTGGCATCTGGTCTGTCAGCTGGAGCGTGGAGTCCACGGTGCTGGTCTCCGGTGGAGCTGATGGTACCGTGCGAGTTTGGGATGTTGCTGGCTCTCAGGAAACCACTCAGGGTGGCCGTGTCATCGGTGAAACAGGCACTGGAACCAGACTGGATGCAGGCGCAAACCCCTCGACGAGTCAGACCAAGAAAAAGAAGGGAAAGGACGTTGTTGTCACAGCCGACCAAATCAGCGCGTTCCCGACTAAGAAGTCTCCTGTCTACAAGGTCAAGTTTACCAATATGAATTTGGTGGTTGCTGGTGGTGCCTATTTGCCTTAAATGGCATTTACGTCCGTTGTTCTTCGCGTCATGCGTTTTTTTTTTTTTTCTCTCTCTCGGAATACCCTTACTCCTCCTTGTATTATCACATCCCTTTTCACGATCCGCGCATGATGATTCCGTGTGATGGAATTCCGGTGGCGTTAGGAATCTCGAAAACCCGATTCTCGGTGTTTGTCGGTGGAGAGGCACGGACTTTTGCCGTGCCTGGCAGCTTTTTGCTTTTCCTGTTTTTTTCGCTTTAATGTTTGTCGCAACGGGGTGATATGGAGCTTCGGGCTGAAGCCTGAACTTCTGACTGTCCTTTGTGGCTGGTTTGACCAGGGCCCGAGAAAGCATCTTCTCATCTCGTTCGAAAATGAAACCGTTTTCTCATAATATTCTATTTCCCTACATACGAGTACCCAAACCCCATCAATTGTAGGCGTAATGACATTAGAGAAAGAAGATCTTTGTAGATCACACATTTGCTCGAGAATCACATGTTTGTTAATATCTATGGATGGCTATTTATTAGATATCATATCTCATTTCAAACACCCGACACAAATCATAAGATACTATCTTAAGTGGTCCGTTGAACCACCGGGAGCACCTGTTCCCTTCTTCATCGCCGCCGATGCCTGCATATCCGCCACTTTGGGCGGAAGCACCAATGCGCTCCGGTCATTTCGTCGGTAAAAGTCCGCCAGAATCTGCGCAGTCTTCGCAGGCTGATCCTCATGGACGAAGTGACCTGCTTCAGGGAAGACCTGGAGTTGATATTTGCCTGTGATACCGAAGTAAGCATGATGTCGAATGACCTCATTATAGATGGTGGACAGAGAGTATTTTGAAACACATACCTTGCATCTGTCCGATCATCAGCTCTTTATCCAGTCTGTCGGTCCCAGCAAGCAGTAGTAACTTGCCACCTCGTGCGTCGAGGAACTTTCTACTCAAGCCAACAAACCAATTTTCCCAGAAAGGTTTCGTTGCGGAGAGGTTGGTGCGCCACACCCAAGGACGGGCGGGGTCGCTAGGCTCGCTTTCCTCATATAAGAGTGATGGAACTGAGGCGCGAGCGGAAGTGGTGTTCCGGATTGTGCGGGAGCGAGTACTTGTGGTATTTGTTAGCCATGAGGGAAAGATAGGACAGTCGAGGTAGACACGTACTGCCATTCGATTCCAGATAATAGGGAAGGGAATCGGGTCGGACGAGTCGAGAGATATTTCTCCATGCTCTGCAGAGCATCCATTGCAGACCCTGTCAAAAAGTGATATCAGTATCTGATAGACATAAACCAAAAAAGCGAGCATACCTTCAACTACGTCGAACACCGCGTATGCCAACAGCTTCTGGCCCAGTTCACCTTTCTTCGCTACATCTGTAATCACTGCACCGCCCAGGCTGTGTCCAACCAGGATAATATCAGGAAGCTTCTCCCAGCCCATCCTAGTTTGTGTCTGGTAAATCACATGAACTAGATCCCGGCTCAGAGTTTCGAGCTTGAGGTCGAGCTCAACCTGCCCCGAGAATTCAGCCCGGGCTGCCGCTCCTGTAGAAGGAGTTTCATCGTCCGTCTTATTGTCTAATGTGGTCACGAAAGTGCGGCCATGGCTTCGAGCGTCCAGGGACAAGATTCCCGCCTTTGGGAGGATCTTCCGGATCTCTTCTGCACAGGTCGCGAAGGAAAGTCCAGACGAACCGGCCCCATGGTGCATGACAAACAGTGGGCCTGATTCAGTCGGTGGTGTTAAATAGGCATGGTGTACAATATGGAGATTATCCACTTCCTCTGAAAGAAAGAGCTCCTGGTCAAAGAAGTCTGTCCATGATAAAGAGGTTTGAGATGATTGTCTGCAGTCGCATGTTAGTATAATCCTGATTCAAATAGCCAATTGATCCCAAATTCAGCTCCTGGAAATTGGAGAGGTAAACGAACCGTCGGCCCGTTCGGGCGAATAGCTGTCGCGTGGGTGACGGGACCATCGTCCCAGTCGATGACACCGAGGAAGCTGAAGAGCCATCCTCCCATGCATCCTCTGGATGGCTCATTGACTCAGGCATTGGTGCTTCAGGCGGAAATTTGGCCAGTTTTGACTTGGCAAATGATTTCTGGAGGTCACTCATTTCAAGTGGATACTACGACTGTGTCGATCAAAAGGAGGGGTGCATGAATGGCTGTTATACGTATTTTCTTTTCCACGCACTGCCAATAATTCCTCCAAGCGAAATGGCATTTAGTAGAGATAATCGAGTCCATTCGTATCCGGTGTGTCGTCAGCCTATCGCTGACTAATATCATTGGCCCTACCAATGCCTTGTTAATGTCATTCCGTGAACGTTAGCAATGGTATTTATATAAAGAGCTAGAATGATATTGTACCTGCACGCCTAGAGTGTCTTCATGGCTCAGTGTGAAATTCGCTGACGAAGGAGAAGTAAATACAAGCAATCATCTCAACATGCTACAGGGACAATGTATATAGAAGAGATGGATAGACAATCTAAATCTATCGAAAGGAGTCGCTAAGCACAAGATAAGAATGCCTTTCGCGTCCAGTCGAGTCCACTCCTAATCGGAACATCAAATTTCCTCTCATCGTCTACAAATCCACCACGCAGCATTCGAATATAGTCAACCCCTAGCTTGAGATCCGTGGATTCTTCATCGCGTGCGGGGTCCCACACCTTCCATCCATTCTCATTCGGGATTTTCCAACGCATCACAACGGGCATAGCAGGAGGTGCAGGGGGTGTAGGAGCTTGTCTCTCTGACGGATTTGGGTTCGACCGACACGGTGGTTTTCGTGCCAAGGAGAGAAATATTTCATGCTCTTTTGAAGATCTGTGCCGGTACAACAGAGCCGGATTCGAAGATAGGGTTGAGGAGGGGAAATATATTGGATCTCGTAGTGTTTTCACTGCTTGCTGATTCGGCGCGTGTAAGTCGAACTTGACCAGTTTCGGCTCGCATGTTAATGGTGGCAGAGCAATGACCACTTCATTCTCGCTCCAGTGGACGAGAATTGGCAAATGAGGCGGGAGACTCTCAATTCGTTCCCCAAATCTATATGTGAGTTCGGGCTTTGGTATCGGGGCTTCTTCAATGTTTGAAATTCCATGGCTCGGTGCAATCGAATATGTAGATAAGCGCAAATGACATTCTGAGTAGTCGTCACCATCTGTGAATGAGGCGCCCAGGGAGTAAAGGAACTTTCCACACGAAGAAAAGTGAAGGTCTGTTAATTCGAGCGTTAGCCAGCCTTAATATCAACATTTGTAACTGAAGGACATGGAGCCAACCTTGATGAAAAAGAGGTTCTCTATCTGTGGAGGTATCTGGATAGTCCACAATATTCCATGTTTCTGTATCAAATCTGCCAATTATGGCCTGGCCCTTGGTGGAAGCTATAACAACGAGAGGCAGAGATGGATGGACTGCGAATGAAATTCCAACAGTGGTGTGGTCCGCTAGAGGAATCCAGAGCGGTGGATACGACTGGTGATATATAATCATCCATTTACCTGCTGGCTTGCCAAATGATTGAGTTTCTCTGTGTTGTCCCTCATCGTAGCCAGATTGGTAGGCAGAGTCGGAGTCAGAGTCAGAGTCGGAATCGGAGTCGGAGTTTGAGCTTGTGCCTGAGCTAGATTCTGGGTCTGAGTCTGACCCTGATGAGCTAGAGTCCGATTCGGAACTTGAATGATCGCATTGCCATATTGGGCCTTGCCTCAATGATTCTTTTGAAATTTGAAAAATAGTCACTATTCCCCATCCTGTAGCTTTGCTGTCTTTGTTGTTCACTTGCCAGTTCTCATTCGGGCGAGCTTCTGCCAAGGAGCTTGGTGCTGAGAATGCTTTGGAGACACCATTTTGAGTAGATCGAAGCTGTCTAGACACTGTATCATATTCCAGAATATTGACCGTTGACGGCGACCCTTGGACTTGAAATGCGGTTTCTTCCCAATTCAACTCTGTAAGTCGGGAGACAGGACGAAAAGTGCTTTGGGTTGCCTTGCTTTTCGAGAATATTGAGACCGGATGGCAGTGAAGGAGGTCTGAAGGGTCATTGCGGTTATGATAAATCAAGTCAGCGAGCAATCTGCCCTTAGAAAGAAATATGGAATTCAGGCGAAGCTCTGAGACGTCACTCAAATTGAGCTTTTCGTTGAACTTCCAGACTTTAATTCTTTCCGATTGAGGGAATTCACCCCCAAGCTTTGATTGCATGGTGTTCAGCGGAACACATTGATCAAGGACATCCGGCCGAGACGCGAGAACTTCATGCCAATCGTTTATGAAAGCACAGAAATCAAGATCCAACGCGGGTCCATGGGGTGGATATTGTTCCAGCCATGTAGGTAACGGAACACCGAAAGAATCCTCCTCATCCCAGCCCGTTTGTCGCAAACTCATCTGGTAAGTGCCGGCTTCTCTTCGAGCGTAGTGACCGAAAAGATATGGGACGATTCGACTTTGTACAGCAACGCAGGTCCAAAGGTTTGTGCTCTCTAGAAAACGTCTTACCTCTTCGAAATCTTCCTTGCTGTGTTTACTGCCATCCATGAAGTGGATGAACCAGAAGGCCGCCGCGTATCTCAAAAACGAGTGCTCTCTGTTATTCTCGTCCTCCAGGATTGCCTTGGCAGTAGCGAAAGACTCATAGCGCCTGTAGTTTAAGAATGTCAGGCAGTCGCGTCCACCTTGTCGAAAAGCATCGTTTGAGTTGACAAAGAATTTTTGAATTCGAGCCAGATTGTCCTGCTCCATCTGCCGAATGGATGGGTCGATGAGAAGATCTTGAGAGTTTTGGGTGAGGAAATCTTGGATGGTTTTATGAACCAGTCTGATCTTCTGGTTATTTTTGCTGTCATTAGGAGAGGAATCTAAGAGCAACCAGGATCCGCAGAGCGAATAAATTTGTTGTTCCCGAGGTTCATTTCCTTTCAGATGGTCTTTCGCTCCGCTCCGGATAGCAAGTGCGTTGCAGAGCTCGTTCCAAGTAATAGGCTGGACTGCAGTGATCAGTATCCTAAAAACTCGTCTAGAATATCATCAGCATTTTGCAGAAGCATTGATTTCTTCGTTTGGGTGGAACTCACTTCACGAGTTCTTGCTCTCGTTCGTGTCTCTCACAGAGCTTGAGTAGTGTACGAATATAGTATCCAGTCAGACTTTTAGGAAACTCTTGCAAGGCCTTACTGATATCATCGTCACAGGTGATACCTTCCCCTTGTAGGGTATCAACCAAGAATTTCGAATAAAGGAAGCTCCCTTCGATATGTTTCTCAGTGAAGTATTCGATGTGGTTTGCGGCACCCTCAATTGACTGTAGCCCGTCTGACAAGAATAGTTTGATATCCGCAGACAGGGTGGATAAATTAGGAGTAAATGTCACAGCATTCAGTTTCTTCATCATGTTTCGAATATTCTCGTCATTCCGGCTGGTAAAGAACCATTTGGTTGTGCCGTAAGCTGGAGCAGATACAATTTTTGTGAACATATCTCGCATTCTTTGGTCATCGACGCATTCATCTAGGCCATCAACAATCACGTAGACAAGGCTGCAGCCCTTTAACATGCAATTTACTGTGTCCACTGCGACAGACGGAATATGAATGTATCTTGCATGCTGTGTCATTTCACTCTGGTAGAGTTCCACCACTGAATCTGGAATTCCGGTCTTCATAATGTGAAGGAGCTGGAGAGCAAGGGCCCGAGGACCTGTTATGGCCTTTCTTAGAGTGAAGTCGCTGAAAGAGTAGAAGTAGTATGCTGTCGGAAGACTCTTCTTCGTTAAATGGTCGATGACGGCTGATGAAAGAACCGTCTTCCCAGAGCCTAGCGGCGCATTGTACCAGAACACATTAGTGGTCAGATCATCACGCCAGCGTTGGAATTCGGGTTCATCAAACAGCCACTCGCATGTCTCTGCATGCCTTCGTTCAGAATACATTTGCAAGTGACCGCGGAGGTCGAGGTCATCATCGGCTCTGATCCAGTCGAGAATTCCATCCTTCATTTTCTCTGTAATGGATTTGTGAGCAAATGACTTGGTAATGTGCTTTGAAGTAATCGCATTTGATACCTACTTTCTTGTTCGATAACGTTACGCCTCCTATCATCATGGACAAGAATTGCTTCTTCGGCCGCTGTTATTGCCAGGACTCGAGCACAATCTTTGCTGAGACGCTCGACAGTCACATTTATCTCATCGGTCATAGAATTCACAATGTTCTTGATCGCGCTCATGAGAACTACACCCAGTCAGTGGTTTGTATAAATAATTACTATGGCAGTGGCGTACCGTGCTCGGACAGGAGTTTTGAAGCCGTTGCCCAGAAGTTGACGATGTTCTTGTATGAGGCAACAAGACACTCGCGTACCTCATCAGAGGATTTATAGGCAACGGCAAATTTGCCGTAACACTGAAGATACATTCCGATTTTGCCCATCGTCTCGGAGACGAGCTCAAACATCGAATTGGTGTTGTGTGCGAGCTGAATTAGGATCAGAATCGATGTACTCTGTCCAATTCCAATCTTGCGGCACTCACCTTGAGCACGAAACGAGCGCCCGATAAAGCCACACCAACGGCAAAAGGACTTGCCTGTGCCAGTGCGGAGCAAGCGTCCATCAAAGTAACAATACCATTGATGAAAGGTCCAAGGGCTCCAAGTCCTCTCAATGATTTCGATGTGCTCTTCTGCTCTTCGAGCTCTTTAACGAAGCCCCTGAGTTCTTCTGTACATAATTCAACGCCCCGTGGATTTGCATTGAGCGCCAAAACCGACCGTGATGTCAATACTTCTTTGTAAAATGGACTTTTACGGTCGCGAGCCTTCATATCATCGAGGAACTCATCGATAGCCTGGGCCAAAGGGCTCGGCGCCGTAACAGCGGCCATCAGGATTTAGCTGTGGCCTGAATCGTCACGATGCTCGAGTAGAATTGAGATCGATAGCTTTCTTATGCGGCTGTCGGCTCTCAAACTTGAGAGAAGTATGTCATTTCACCCCAAAATCACTTGTTCCAATCAAGGCCCCATACGCTTTTGTTTCTACGCGTGGAGAAAGAGTTCACCCGGGTGATTCATGGCTGGAAATTTATTATCACACATCTAGCTTCGAGGCGTCCCCCGAATGTAGTTAGAACCAAACTGAGGGGGAAGCCGGGACAAATGGCTATTCTCGATTGGCCTGCTCGTACACACCGTCAGCACTAGCGCGCGCTAGAGGCCCATAGTGGGATAAATCGTGCATCATGACAGGTGTGATACGGCAGTACTGCATGTGACCGCAATCACACTGCAGCCCCGTGCCGTCTAGGTTCGCTGGCATCCCCAATGGGCTGCGGTTTAGTCTGTCTTGAGCCTCAGGTTGCCCAGTGTAAACAGCTTACGTATAACTTAGTTCGCTTGGATAAGCTTTCCTGATAACGCGAACTACCCTGACATGAGCGGCACATAAACCACGCATATCTCCCGCGCGTATCTCGCAGGAAAACAAACACAACCGATGCAGTCCAGTAACATGGATGCCGCCGAAGACCTGAGTGGAGAAAAGTGCGAGTTCAAAGTCTATCGCCATACCCCGAAGAAAGATGGAACTATATCTATTGAGACCATTTCGAATCCTTTTTCCGGGCTTGCTCTTGGAGACAAGGACAGTCCTTATGCGTTGATCGTCAATCGCTTCCTAGGGGAAAAGAACCAACTTAAAGAAACCACTCTACAGATAAATTCCAGGCGTCTCATGAATGTCTTCCGAGAAGTGATCGGCTTTTACCCCACTGTTCCGGCAGACTTCGCCTCTCCCTTTGAGCTCAAGGGACCATTCCAGATCCTTCTGCACTATTGGGAAGAATTGGACGAACGCCGACAAACGACGAAGGATGCCGACGAGCGCATGCATCTCAATCTGTTGTTCGACTTCATGAATCATGAAATTGGACCCGAGCGAGAGCGCCTTCTGGGTATGGTACGGAACAATCAAATTACATTCTACAACGCCTGGTGTATTTTCCGGCCGGGAGACCTGGTTTACACCAATTTCATGGGCCATCCTTGGTTGTTGCAGTGTCAAAAGACTGCCTATGAAGAAAGTACCTCGGAAGGTCCTTACATGGAAATCCACTGTCTCTACACAGACCACGATGGGACTATCACTGGCGAAGGTTCCCATATTTTTCGGTTATATCAGAAACGAAGCTTTGCCGCCGAAAATCCGGCCATCATTACCGAGCTCCCGTGCTTTCCTCGTAAATTCGTCGAGGAACAGGGGGATCTGGAAAATCGACTCATAGCTCGCGGTCAAAGGTTCCTCGCACTACAGGGCGTAGCTACTATGTCATACGACGGACATGCCCAGTTCCTTAAGGAACCTGATTACGGATACTATCACCCTAGGATGGCCGAATTTGAGGCTGTTTGGATTCCTTATACTGAGCTTGGAAGGGTTATATTGGACCGTAAGACCTTCCAGGAGGACCAGTATTCAAATGCAGGCAGAGTTCAGGCCAAGGCCCCGGATCCGCTGTGCTGTCCGCCATATGAGTATGGATTTTCTCTGAGTCGCAAAGAATGGTGCCGGTTTTTTATCGACTCCATTCAGGATGTCAAATGGAAAGAGAATGCCTGGGATTCGCTGATTATTGGTGATCACGAAAAGCTCGTGCTTCAGTCTTTAGTCACATCTCACTCATACCCAGAAGACGCACGCGACCAAAGCCTCCAGAAAGGAAAGGGTCTGGTTGTTTTATTGCATGGATCACCTGGGTCTGGTAAAACATTGACAGCTGAGACCGCCGCCGAGGGATCAAAAAGGGCGATTATGATGACCTCTCTAGGAGAGCTTAATAAATCGGAAAGGTACGGTTTCCCCAGCCATGTGAAATCAGAAAGAGCTGACGTGAAAAAGCCCCGCGGCTTTTGAATTCCGCCTCAAACTTCTTTTGCAATATGCAACAACCTGGAAGGCGGTTGTCTTAATGGATGAAGCGGATGTTTTCCTTGAGGCTCGAGAGGACGATGGCGACACTTCATATCGAAACGCTCTCGTGGCTGGTAAGAAACCCATCCAAATTGCTAAAAGCAAAGCTAATCTCCAACTATTTAGTTTTTTTAAAGGAACTCGAGTACTTTAGCGGCATCGTTTTCCTCACCACTAATCGTATCAAATCCTTTGACAAAGCCATGAAGTCTCGCATTCATCTTGCACTCGAATATACTCCACCAGGTCTCGAGACCAGGGAAAAACTCTGGCTGCAAACTTTGAACTCTATACCAAGCGAAGAGAATTCTGTGGATCTTGATGAGGCCATGAAGGCTTTCGTGATGGTCAAGATGAATGGTAGAGAGATTGCAAATGCAGTCCATACCGCCCGAACAATTGCACGCTTCCAGAAGAAACCGGTTGATATTGAGCATATCGAGGTGGTCCTGGGTGTCTGGAAACGATTTGATGAAAGCTTGGAAAAAATCAAGAAGAAATCAACCCACCCCTTGGAAAATGGAGCGCACTTGATGATGCGACGAAAGAATTCGATTCTTGAAGATGAATAAAGCAGTTTTCATTCGTGAGATGTGATATTTGACTAGCTTTACTGATTCAAATGGCATTATTTGAGATCCTATACGAAGCCTTTACCTCTCGAAACTGACTATCCTTATATTGCCTCTTCCACTCCCCCTCCACCCTCCGGTCCATGCTATCAGCAAACAATAAAAATTGGCAGAGTGAGGATTTCTACTCCCGATTTTCTTCTCTCCATTTGGTCACTAACCATTGGTATGTTCAACTTATGTAGCCATAAAAGTTTGCTTCCTTCATCCAATATCCGATACGGTGTAAATATCGGGAAGTTATCGGCCGTAGTTTCTTGAAACGGATCTCTTATTTAGTAAAATATTAGTTACGAGGTGTCGCATTCGTGTATTACGTACGTTTCCATAAAAATATAACTAGTCAATATATAATATGAATAATCAGAATAGTAAACCTAATACTACTAAATCACAGTATAAGATGCTACTGTATTCTTTGCATCTGTGACTGCTGAATGTAAGATGATAGATTTTGGGTATATTCGCACTAGTAAAACCACCGTAGCCATAGTAGTAATACTGACACGG
The DNA here is from genome assembly GCF_028829455.1 of Penicillium robsamsonii. Lineage (NCBI taxonomy): Eukaryota > Fungi > Ascomycota > Eurotiomycetes > Eurotiales > Aspergillaceae > Penicillium > Penicillium robsamsonii. The sequence continues at coordinate 6,008,197 of NW_026643221.1, forward strand.
CTAAATCAAAATGGACACTGCATTCCACTCTGGGCTCAACACCTCGTACGGGATGGTCCCCCAATCATCCGTCGCTTGTCCGTAACCTTTGAATTCTTCTTCGCTGTCAGCGAGCGCTGTGTAGAACTTTCCGGTCGCTCGTGCGATGGCCTGGTCCTTCTCCGAGGTCTTGTTGTGATATACTCGGAACTTTGAAGCAGCGTAGATAATCAGGCTTTCTTTATTGCCCGGTTTGAAGCTGAGCAGATAGGGTGTATGTGAAGAAAGAAGCCATTCCCGAGTGTGATTCATAGGAAGTGCCTCGACAAGCTGTTTTTCGGTGTAGCTGAGCAGGCTCTCCAGAGAGGTTGGGGGCTCAACGTAAAGACAGGGAGGCTTGTTGACCACGAATGACTGGTAGTAGTTTTGTAGATAATTGACAGCCGTGTGCTGGGGGGATGCGATGTGAATACACATGGTCACACAGTCAACCAGCTCCGCGAACGTGCTGATAGTCGGAAATTTTGGCAAATTTGCACCATCGGAACTCCGCATCTCTGCAGACCAGGCCTGAATGCGCTCGTCATGCAGGACTTTTTCATCGGCACTAGGCTGTGGGTAGTCTAGAGCGAGCATTTCTTCCACATAGCTCCTGATTTTATGCCACATGCTGTGGATACATCTAGCGTAGGCGTAGTTGTGAAACTTCGGATGGTCGAGTTGCTCTGGAGGGAATCCACGTTCGCTGAGATCCGTTGGGACGTAGCGTTTTTTGAAGTCAAAGTCTGTATACGCGTGGCGGATAAATGCATAGGCTTCCTTTGCTTGAAGGCCGATCAACTCGACAATAACATGGGGAACGAGCGTGTTTCGGGCAGCCGCATTGAGTGCCAGGGTCTTCTGCCAGTGCGGATAGAGCAACTTCATCACAGGATGGCCCGGGTCTAGTTGTCGGTTAGAGGCAACAATGATGGCCTCTTCAATTAGATGAGTATTTGTAAGATGGACGGTGACTTCATGTCGAAGCCAGTCGCTACATTGCACGCAGGTCTTAGCTATATCGGAACCAACAAGTCAGCGCACAATGTAGAGGACGTAATTGGTGGGATAATTTACCGTATCTCCAAGCCCAGTCATGAGCCTCATCGGTTACCTTCTGCTTTTGATCATGTTTTTCGCTTCCTGATCGGATGTTCTTCCGTTTTATCAGTTCGCGGTTGTATATTGTCACCGATCTCTCAGCACTGCCCCGCCAGTCGATGACAATAGCTAGCGGGTAAAGCTGACCTTCATCATTTAGATAAAAGAGACAGACCGACGCGCAACCATAGCGATAACTCTTTTTGCTTTTGTCCTTCTCGTTTGGGTCATCAAACTCACACCTGATGACGGCAGTCGGATCCAGCCCAGCAGCCTCGCGAAAGTAGCTGTAATCTTGCATGTACAAAGACTCTTTGCAGCTATTATTAAGATCAGTGATGGTCAAGGAGACTGCTGCATCCTCTGGTGTTTTTGCGGCTTGGATAAAGTGATGTATCCAACTATCTGAGGCTCGTTCGATCGTTGTAGGATTGGTCCCTGTAAAATGCTGCTGGGAAAACCGGGCATCACTGTAC